>NC_091624.1:64680838-66049588 GCF_027580195.1 Bos mutus | reverse complement strand
CCACTCCAGTATTCTTGCCTGGAGAATCCCCATGGATGGAGGAGCCTGGTGGGTAACAGACAATGGGGTCGCAAAGAGTCAGACATGACTGAGTGACTGTGCACACAGCATAGATGTAGGTATATCATGTGTAAGGTGTGATACTGAGTTTTAACCTCACCAGCTAGACCAATGTTTAATTCTAGAATTTGGAATAGGTTTTCTTTAAAAATTAAGATTTAAATAAATTTTCAAAAGAGAAATTTTTACAATTTCAGCATTATTAAAATTTTTTAATTTAACACTGATGGTCATTTAGTTATTATTTGCATTCACCTTTTAATTTTAATATATAATTTTGGATGTCAGAAGAAATAAAATTCCAAAGCCATGAAAAAATTTATTTTTTAGCATTTACATTTTCAATAAAAATATATTAAAGATTTTGTACTTTGAATAAATTATGTTTTAATATTTTACATCATTGGGAGTGACTACAGGTTGTAATCATGATAAATGAGTACAGGTTACCAATCATTATCATGAGAATTCAATCATGACAAAATAAAAGCAAGCATAATAAACATACCAAAATATAGTTCCATTAAGTAGCCAAAGAGGAAAAACTAAACATCATTATGAAGATGTATTTGTCAAGGCAGGAGGGTAAGATGTGTTTTATTTAACAGTTAACTTGATTTGTAACTTTTAAATAGTTACACTTATGATGTGGCAGTCATCAACTCTATCCTTGCTCTGGACCCCATGAACATTAGCGGTGGGTCTGGTTGAGAGGAACGGAGACAAAATCTCCTCCCCATTTGAGAGAGGGTCTTATGTGTGTGTTGTGTCCAGACAGGGCAGGGTGAGGCGGGGAATATAGGAAGACTGATTTCAAAACATCTGTTCCCAAGATTTCTGGTTATGGCTCTGGTGTGGGATTTGCTCTCACCAACCAGTGGTTCTGTGGTGGAGGTCAAGGGTAAGCAAACTTGGCCTGGGGGTCAGGATTCCAATCAACAAAGAATTTAAGGGCAAATAGGGACACTAAGGCAGACATCTGTCCAGCTGGACATGGTTGGGGGTCGTGATGGCGGTGGTTGAGGGAGAGGAGAGGACAGGAGATGCCTGCCATATCCCCCCCCGGAGGTCCAGCAGAACACCGGCACCCCTTGGATACAGGCCCCCACTGGCCAGTTGGGCCCAGACTCCTGGGATGCCTCCTACACTGGTCACAATTGGCCAGACTCTGAGCTGGTGGAAAACATCATTGACTCCTGCTTAAAAGGATAAGAGACAAAAAAAAAGGGATATTTTAACCTATCCCATGGGATTAAGAATAGTATTTGTGGCAGTTTTTATAAACAGTTTAGTCATAAGCACCTCGCTAGGCATGTCTCCTGTGACAAAATTTATATTCTGTCTGTGATTGGCTCTGCTGGGTGACTTTGGCTGAACCAAGACTGATGGTGTGTTGTCTTTGTGCCGATTTTTATGCTAGGCACTGGGAGAATTTTGAGCAGGAGAGAGCAGCTATCAGTTTTTAATGGACTTCTTCAGCTGTGAGAGGAAATTGTGCCTGTGAGAAATAATCACTGAAATAAATTGCAGACATTTTAAAATAACCATGCAGCCCATTCATTTGGCTAGCAGATAGTGAATACTTCTCCACAAAGTGATTGATGTCCTGTGCACATAGTGTCAACAAAGCCCAAACTGAGGATTGTTTTACTCAAGGTGAAACGTCAGTGCCAGTTATAAGTTAGCCAAAGACACAGGATCTGTTACAAGGGAGAGACTGTGCTGCGTTGGTTTCTGTATCTCCAGTTCCTAGCTTGGGGTTCTCAACTCTGACTGCATTACAAACACCATGGAGCCTTGCAAATACTGCTGTCCAAGTCTCCAGACCAATTAAATCAGAATCTTTTAGGGACTGGGCATTGGCAGGTTGTTTTTTAAACCTTCCCAGGTGATTGTACTGTTTGGCTAAGGCTGGCATTTGCTAAGCTAGCTATCAAGCTGGACACATAGTAATTGTTCAATAAATGTACAGTAAATTCAATTGGGAGCACTCAGCTTTTACAGTTTTACAGATACCACGTTAACTGAGACAAAGGAAATGACAAGAGAAGGGCTGCATTCTTCCAGTCAGCAAACTACAGACCTGGAAGGGTTTATCTAGAGGGCGGCCTCCCTGCTAGCAGTGTGTGTAGGGGGCAGGGGAGGGCGTTGGGGAGAGGAGGGGGTGATGTTATGCTCTGCTAGGAAGCGTGAGGCAGCAGCCTTCCTAAGGCTACAGAAGTTCAGGGCTGTGGTGAAATCATTAGAATTTTAAAGTTGTACCACATTTGCTGCTTTTTGTGGAACAAATAACTTCTGTTCAGATTTTCCAATTTGCTCATGTTTCTAAGATAGATTCAGCTTCCTCTAGTACTAGGGGAGAGCTTGGCCCATTGACCTTGGCAAAGAGACAAAACTGGCCATTCTTGTAGTGTATGAAATGCTCAACTCCAGACTGTTTAGTTCTGTGAGCTTTGTATTTGTACTGAAATGTGACTCTGAGCTTAAGGAGGTCCTTTGCCTGTATGTTTGTGAATACTCCAAGTCCACAGAACAATGTATGCAGTTGCGTACAAGACAAATACGAAAACTGTTCTAATGAGAGGATTATAAATGTTCCAAACTGAGAGGACAGCTTAATGGCTCTTATTCTTCCTTTTTCCTCTTCCCTGGGAAGAGAAATTAGTGCACAGCTGCACACAGGTGTCTACTTTGGACAGTATTTTCACTTAGACCTGTTTCTTCATGGGAATTTCCCTCATCTTGATTACTGGCTATGCATGGTTGAGCTCCAAGAGTAGGCAGAGTTATAACTATCCAAAAGGAAAGAATGTCACACCTTGTGTTGCAATGTTTTTCCTTGTTACTATGTATCCTCTAGTAACACGTCTTAATAGCAGACACCTTTGAGCATTTTGAGGGTTTGGTTAATACCTTAGATAAGCTACCTTAAGTTATTAAAAAAATAAAAGAATGAATGGAAAGATGAATAGACAGATGGATGAAGGGCCAACAACAACAGCCTCTGCCATCTGTGGCTGAACCATGATTTGTTCTGTCATGCAAATCTGGCCCATCTTGGTTTTAGTTTCATTCAGGTTTTGTCTAGTAAAAGGAGCTATATCTGGTGATTGATAGTGAACTCAGTATTGATTTCACCTTATGTCAGAGCTTGTTCTCTTCTGGTTAAGGACCCATAATCTCAGATGTTTCTTATGTCCTCATGTCTGTAATTGATGGTGAGGGTGGAATAAAATGAAATGTTTAGGGTATGTTGCAGGAATGGAATTGGCTTTTTAAAACATGCAGCTTTTTAATCTTTCATTCTATTTACAACTTTATATCTAATAAACAATGACAAGTTTTTTGCAAGCTGGTTGCCTACTTGTAATATCAGGAAAATGTTATTAAATTTGGGAATTTTAGAATTAGGAATCTGGAGCTTCCTAGTCTATTTTATGGGTGAAGAAACTGAGGCTTACAGAGATTGCTTTGTTCGATCATGCAACAAGCACATTTAGAACTAGGACTCAATGGGATATAACTGGTCAAACTGATCAAGAAGCAAAACCCAACGTAGACCCCTTGTCATATAACAAAGAATCCTCCTTTTTCATCCCCACTCTGAATAGCTATGGCTTCCCTGGTGGCTCAGAGGATAAAGCATCTGCCTGCAAAGCAGGAGACCCGGGTTCGATCCCTGGGTTGGGAAGATCCCCTGGAGAAGGAAATGGCAACCCACTCCAGTATTCTTCCCTGGAGAATCCCATGGACAGAGGAGCCTGGCGGGCTACAGTCCACAGGGTTTCAAAGAGTCGGACACGACTGAGCTACTTCACACACATGAATAGCTATATTTGTCAAGACAAAGAGACTTGGGAAATGGGAGTTGGTAGAAATCAGGAGGTGGGGGAAAAGGAAGGGTGAACGTTTGTTAGGAATACCTTTCCTCATAGCTGTAGGGAATCTTATTCTAGTAACCTTGGACACTGTTGAGATTTCCATAAACTGAGACTCAAGACCACTTGGAAATTGATGGTGGTCACCTTGGTCTCAGAACCAGCTCAGAGTGCCTCAATTCTGTCTCTTCACCAGTTGACCCACTGGCCACGACAACTACACCCTTTCCTGCTGTGGTATTAACTCCCACAACCCTTAGTCACATGCAGACCCACCACAGTATATCACTTGCACCCATTTAGTTTTGCAACTGTCTCTAGGGCTCAATTCCCAGTCCAGATATTTTAGGGCTAAATAAGAGTAAGTACGTTAAATAAAACCTTGAGTATTACAGCAGTGAATGATAATAGCATTCCTCAGACAAAGAGTCTGCTGAGGAAGGAAGGAATGAATTAATTGATACCAATTAGTGTTTTATTTAGATTGACTTGAATGGGGGCAGGGGTGTGTCGTGAGTTGCTCATATTTGGCCAAGTCACTTTCCCTCTTTGGGTCTCATTTCCTCATGTGTGTAATGAGACAATGAAATTAGCATGCCTCTAGATTTTCTTTTGGTTCTAACATTCTAATTCGTATTTTACAGGCCTATTTATTTATTTTACTCTTTTCCCTCCATACATGGTTCACTGCAAGCAGCATGTGGACAGGTATACTGTGAGCTGGCCAGTGCCTGGGGATTAAACACTGGCCCATTTACAACTGGTTCACCAGATATACCATTCTGTGCTGTCCCTGCTCATCAGTTCTCTTTTCTCTTGCAGAAACCATCCATTTATAAGAAGCAGGTCTTTCTCCCTAGCCATTGTCTCTCTGCCACTAGTAAGACAGAGTCTGGTACGAGGATTCTTCCTTTCTCTGCATGAAGAAAATAGTCCACTTTCAGACCTGCTAACACAGCCTGATGAGACAAGCTGTATTTCTGTTTTGTGATTTGAAACACAAAGGTTACTATAAAACTAATTTTGAATTTTAGATTTCATCTTTGGTTCCAAAAAGCATCCATTATATATAAATCTTTACTTGTAGATGTATCTGACTTATGATCAGCTATGCTTTCTGTTGATTTTTACTCTTCTATAGTTCCTTGAGCTTTCTGTGTAACAGGAATTAATACATGGACATTCTTTAGTCCCAGAGGAAGCATTTTTCCCAGGAAATGAAAGTCTGCTGTTTTCTCTGACAATCTTTATTTTGTGTTTCTTTGAGGTAGATTCCTGAGTCATGTAACCAGTGAACTCTGCCAAGTTCTTTTATTAAAATCTCACTGAAGTTTGTGAGATCAGTGAAGAACCACAGCATTACAACATTATTTGACCTGAAAGAAACTTTGTAAAATCCAATCCACTGTCTTTACAGATAAAGAAAGAGCTCAGAGAGGTGTGACTTGTCTGAGGTCACACAGCTAACAAGTAACACAAAATGAGAGCCAGAATCCAGTTCTCCTAATTTTTAGCATGCATATTTTAGCAGGGGTGGGAGAGTATGGGAAGGAGATAGAGCAAATGAAACAAATAACTTCGTGGTAACTTTATGTTCTAAGGAAGCCTATTTTCTAACTTTGTATTTAAAGTTTTATCACTAAATTTGATATTTAACAAAAATTTTCACATTATAAAATAACCTTGGTACTAATATGTACTAATTTGTATTATAGGAATATCTTCCTATTCCAAGTAGTAAACTCTGGAGACAGGAAAGTAATGAGGTATAGAGTCAATAGAGTAGAGGGGTTTCTCGCAAACTGGAGCTGTAAGCCTTGCTGGTAAGCCTTCAAGTCCCTTCCTCCCCATCCTCATCTTTCAGCTCCCCTTCCTCCTCCATAACCTCCTCCTCTGCTATTTACAAAGCGTTGGACCGACAGGACAGTGCAGGCTGGGTGACCAGTTTATCCCTAGTGGAAGCTGTAGATTCTTTTACTGTAATATTTACAAGGATTCTTTCTCACCAGTTAATCCCAAGCACAATATCTGTCAGTCAATATATATTTTTTTCAGTGGGTCAGTGATTAAATATGTATTGAAGTTAGAATTTTGAATTCAATGTAATCATTTACTTTTGTGAAAATAAACTGGTTCAGAGCTTGATGAAATTTATCTGAAATTCACCATATAGAGTATGCTGCTACTGCTGCTAAGTCGCTTCAGTTGTGTCCAACTCTGTGCGACCCCATAGACGGCAGCCCACCAGGCTCCCCTGTCCCTGGGATTCTCCAGGCAAGAACACTGGAGTGGGTTGCCATTTCCTTCTCCAATGCATGAAAGTGAAAAGTGAATGTGAAGTCACTCAGTCCTGTCCAACTCTTAGTGACCCCATGGACTGCAGCCTACCAGGCTCCTCTGCCCATGGGAATTTCCATGCAAGAGTACTGGAGTTGGGTGCCATTGCCTTCTCCAATATAGAGTATACCAGTTCTTAAACCACGAGCACCTTGGGAAGGCCATCAGCCATTCACAACTTAATATGGATTCCTCTCCCTGGGTTTGCTTTCCTCCTCCCCGTGAGTTGAGATCAATCACATTTGGAGAAGAATGAGGCAAAGGAAAAGAAGAATCATGGGCCAGGAGTTGGAATGGGGAGCGTGGCCTCACTGCACAGAGTGAGGACAGGGAGAGGGAAGGTAGAATAAGAATTTAAAAGATTGATGAGAGTAGCAAACAGCGCCTACTTCACAAGTTTGCTTACAGCTGATACTGCTAGATTCAAATGTGAGGGAAATGGGCTTACTTTTAGATGATTCATTATCAAGCTCAGTATAAATTCTTTGGAAGAAATTTGACCCTGTCTTTTAAAGGTCAAAGATTTAAAGATTTGGTCTTTAATCTAAGAATCCTTTCCCTCCTGCAGTCATCACTGCCCACGCTTTCTCTCTCCCCATGCCCCTCTTTCTCTCTTTTTCCCCTCACCACCCTTTCCCTCTCCCTCTCTCTCTCTCCAAACCTTCATACTGGGTAGAAACAGATTCTCCCAATTGTCACTGGCGCCAGGTATCGTCAGTTAAATCTCAATCATTTCAACAGCATTGCCTGTAGTTCACACATCATTGGGCCTGCCAGAGGCAGCATTTCAAACACATGTCCTTATTCCGGGGGAGTCGGGAATAGGAGTGCTCTGAACTGCACTTTTCAAAACCTGTTGTCCACTTGTGCCAACAGAACAGGGGAAATTTCCTTTCAGCACTGCCATGAAGAGCATCCAGATGTTCCCACTGAGCTGAAGTGCACCTGCAGTAGAGGCTGCTTGTAACCGCAGCTGCAGTATCCCTCGGGAAGGCAAGCCAGACTGAGAGCCACGAAATGGTGTCATGGACAACTTGGGGCCAAGTCTCAGGGGAAAGGATGCTGGATTTTGGATCTGACTTTAACTTCTCATGCTACTCTTTCCTGGAGAAGGAAATGGCAACCCACTCCAGTATTCTTGCCTAGAGAATCCCATGGACAGAGGAGCCTGGTGGGCTGCTGTCCATAGGGTCACACAGAATCGGACACGACTGAAGCGACTTAGCATGCATGCATGCATTGGAGAAGGAAATGGCAACCCACGCCAGTATTCTTGCCTGGAGAATCCCAGGGACAGAAGAGCCTGGTGGGCTGCTGTCTATGGGGTCACACAGAGTCGGACATAACTAAAGTGACTTAGCAGCAGCAGCTACTCTTTCCTGGCAAGTGGCCTCGGGTAAGCTCTGCCTCCTTAAGCTCCACCCTGCTTGTCAGTAAATAGACCCCAACTCCTGCCCCATCAATAGAGCTGTAATTTCTTTAGCTTCTGCTCTTCGATGGGCACACTCATGCATCAAGTAGCGTACTTATTCCTCAAGGTGTCTCAGTGGGTGGTTAAACACTATTGCTTTCCTCACGCTACAGATGGTCAACTCCCAGCTCAGAGTGCTTAGGAGACCAAGGTGACACAGTTGAGAAGGGGCAAACTCACATTTGAAATCAGGCCTGTTTTCAGAGTTGTTGAACAGACCACTATATTGTATGTGGAAGGGCTTTGAACACCAAAATCTAGAGACTGCAAACCAGAGTGATTCAAAAGCAGAGGATTTTATCACTGGAGTCCTGGCTGGGTGTCAGGCGAGTTACTCACCCTCTCCAGCCACAGTTTTTTCCTCTGGAGATGCTAAGAGTATCTACCTCCTGGGATTATCCTGGGAATAGAATGGAATTGCACATGTAAAGCCCAGGGCACAGTGCTTGGCATGGTTGTTCCCCGTAGGTGTTTGTTACTGCTAGTATTGTTGGGAGGATGATTTAAGTTACTGGTTCTAAATTAGAGAAAATAATGCTCATACGCTCTCCTCAACTTACACATGCCATCTTCTATTTACTTCTTATTCCCACTGGAAAGCAAAAGCCAGAAGGAAAGCTGATTACTAATATCAATTTTTAACAAGAACATTTTTTGGTATGAGTAGAACATGTACTTAAGGCTCTTTGTTCTTCAAACTGAATGAATGGCAACACATAGGACTTCAATAAATCATGGCCAGTGCCCTGTCCTGCCATGTCCATGGCCTGCTGGCCCTCATGAGGGTTCTGAGCATCCACCCCTCCTGCCTTTCATCCCAGCTTTCTTTTGTTTTTTGCCTGTTTCTTGGCTCTGAACTCTCAACTCCTCTCTCACCTCTGCTTCTCTGGAATACTATTCACCCTCTTTCTTTTGCTATTGGACCCCAGAACTCCCTTATCACCTCTGTTTTAGTGGAACCTCTGGCTCTCGTGATCACTTTGGTCTCAGACCCAAACTTCAGGTCCAACTAAGGTCCATAGGGTCCTACCCCTTTGTAATTTATGGTGGAGATGCATTGCTTTTCCCCAGGCTTGTGCTGCTTTGCCTTCTGCTGCTCCCTATTTCTAGCTCTTGCTTTTGATTTTTTTTTTTTTTGTGGAGGGAATTATTTTATTTTTTATTGAAGTACAGTTGATGTACAATATTATAAATTTTAAGTGTACAATACATCACAATTTTTAAAGATTATACTCCATTTGTAGTTATCATAAAATACTGGCTATATTGCCCATGTTGTACAGTATATCCTTGGAGCTTATTTTATATATATAATAATCTGTACCCCTTAATCCCCTGCCTCTGGATTGCCCCTCCCATATTCACGTCCCCACTAGTAACCACCAGTGTGTACACTATATCTGTAAGTCTGCTTCTTTCTCATTATATTCAGTAGTTCATTGTATTTTTTAGATTCCACATATAAGTGAAATCATACGGTATTCGTCTTGCTCTGTCTGACTTATTTCACTTACAGCAATACCCTCCAAGTCCATCCATGTTGCTGCAAATGGCAAAATTTCATTTTTTAAAAAATGACTGAGTAGTTCTCTGTTGTATATATATATACCACATCCTCTTTATCCATTTATCTGTTGATAGACACTGAGGTTGCTTCCATATCTTAGCAATGGTAAATAATGCTGCTATGAAAATTGGGGTAGATGTATCTTTTCAAATTAGTGTTTTTGTTTTTGGGTATATACCAAGGAGTAGAATTGCTAGATCATATGGTAGTTCTATTTTTAATTTTGTGAGGAACCTCCATACTGTTTTCCACTGTGGCTGCACCTTTTTGCATTCCCATCAACAGTACACAAGGGTTCCCTTTTCTCCACATCCTTGCCAACATTTGTCATTTGGGTTCTTTTTCATGATGACTCTTCTGACAGGTGTGAAGTGATAGATCATTGTGGTTTTTATTTGCATTTCCCTGATAATTAATGATATCAAGCATCTTTTCATATACCTGTTGGCCATTTGCATTTCCTCTTTGGAAAAATGTTCAGTTTTCTGCCCATTTTCAAACCAGGTTGTTTGCTTGTTTGATGTTGAGTTGCATGAGCTGTTTATATGTGTTGGATATTAACCCATTGTCTTTTGCAAATATTTTGTCTCATTCAGTAGGTTGTCTTTTCTTTTTATTGATGGTTTCCCTCTGCTGTGTCTCATTTGTTTATTTTTGCTTTTATTTCCTTTGCTTTAGGAGACAGATCCAAAACATTATTGCTACGATTTATGTCAAAGAATGTTCTGCCTATGTTTTTCTCTAGGTGTTTATGGTTTCCAGTCTTACATTTAGGTCTTTAATCCATTTTGACTTTATTTTTATATATGGCTTTTAGCTCTCTTATGATTCATACAGGGGCATGTACCAAACAAAATAGCAATTGAGGCTTAGGTTAGACTGTGTCTCTCAATGTCAGACCTCCAGATGTTTCCCCAAACCCAGAAGTTTTGATCATGTGGCAAATTCCTGTTCCTGAGTGAATTGTTAACTTTTCCTCCTGATGTGGCATCATGCAGGCACAGCCTTTGACTCATGCAAATTAACAGCAGGATCTCTCACAGCACAGACATAGGAATCATCTCTGATGAAATACACCTTTTCTAAATAAGCAGCCAAAGAGGTATTTTCAGACTAGTGACAACATTGGACCATGTAAAGTTTTCACCAGGGTTTTAAGTAGATTTTAGTAATAAGACAGTGTCACATTTACTCTCTTTCATGTGAGGAAAGAAACATGCTCTGTCAAATAACTTTTTCCTCAGTGGCCTCCAAGGAATCTCCAAGTCTTCCTTCTACCCACTCCTCCTCAATTCACATGATGGAGTAGAGATTGCATGATCTACAGAGGGGTTACCAGACCTGAGATAGAAGTCCAGCTCAAACACTGACACCCTGTGTGTGTACCAAACAAAGTTTGTTAATTTCTATAGCTCCTGACAACAAAGCATAAGACCTAAAACCTACCTCTTGGGAGAGTTAAAGGAGTAAATATACGTAACATACTAGCACAAAGTTGAGCTATGAGTGTGTGATGTGTGTACAGGTATCTTCAAGAATGGTATGTGTCCTGTGTCTATATGGGTCTATGTAATGCTGTCACTTAATATCCTCCCTCCTTTGGTGGGCCATTTGATATAAATATCTTTCTCTAATCACAGGGATCATTTGGAATTTGATGCTGATCCAGGGGGTAATTCTAGAGTGAATTGCCCATTAAAAAAATTTAATGGCCTTCTTTTTAGACACCATGGGGTTATCAGGCTTGTTGTATATGTGTGTGTGTGTGTGTGTGTGTGTACCTTAATTTTCCAGTTCTTTCCACTCTCAGTTTGTCTTCTGGAAATCTCTGTTAGAAGTCCTGGTGGCTGTCCAACTAGTCTGGCCAGTGGAGCTGTTCCAACTCACTGATTTCAGAATTTCCATTGGCCTCAAACAGCCATTCTCCTTCAGATATGCCCTTAGCTAGTATAGTGCTAGATGGCCTGTTTGCTGTAGCAAATGCATCTGAATGCTTTCTTTTGCCAGAAAAGTTTTGTTAAGGTACTCTTCTTTTCCCCAGAAAAATATCCCCTTGATGTTTGATGGTTTGGAACTTTATGCTTGATCTCTCATCAATGAATAAATTCCCAGGGAATTAATAAAGCCCTTGGGCAGGGTGTTACCTCTTTGAGGTGCTACTTTATGACTTAGTCATAATTTGAGAGTTCTAAAAACATAGTAGTTTCCTTATAATCAAGAGAGGATTTGAACATGTCTCAAAAAATACATGCCGTATAAATTAAAGAAATTGCAAAGATGTCAGATATTGGTAAGAATTCAAAACAAGAGGAAAGAGTACCACCTGGCCCTATGTAGTCAAGGTTGTCAGTTAGCCAGTTTGTTTCCAAGCTTCCCAGTAACCAAAGCAAAGAGGAAAACTCCCTTAGTTTTAACTGATACAGATTGATAATACAAATCTAAATTTTTCTCAAGCCAACAGGGAATTCTGTACGACCGTTCCCTAAGAAAAGCAATGAGTCTCAAAGTGCTAGCTTGACCTGAATTGCTAGACAATGCAAAATCTTTGGGGCAGTTTTTTAGCTGTCCTGGGCCTAGGAAAACTCTGTGGCAGTTTTCACATGTGTATGAATGGAACAAAGCTATAATGTGTGATCTCCTATGTGTGGACATAAGAATGAGGGCTTTTTTTTTTTTTTTTAAACTAAAGTATAGATCGTGTGATCACCCACCTAGAGCCAGACATCCTGGAGTGCAAAGTCAAGTGGGCCTTAGGAAACACCACTATGAACAAAGCTAGTGGAGGTGATGGAATTCCATTGAGCTATTTCAAATTCTAAAAGATGATGTTGTTAAAGTGCTGCACTCAATATGCCAGCAAATTTGGAAAACTCAGCAGTGGCCACAGGACTGAAGAAGTCAGTTTTCATTTCAATCCCACAGAAAGGCAATGTCAAAGAATGTTCAAACTACTACACAGTTGCATTCATCTCACATGCTAGCAAAGTAATGCTCAAAATTCTCCAAGCTAGGCTTCAATAGTACCTGAACTAAGAATTTCCAGATATTCAAGCTGGATTTAGAAAAGGCAAAGGAACCAGAGATCAAATTGCTGCATCCATTGGAGCATAGAAAAATCAAGAGAATTCAAGAATAATATCTGCTTCTGCTTCATTGACTACACTAAAGCCTTTGACTATGTGGATCACAACAAACTGAAAAATTCTTAAAGAGATGGGAATACCAGAATACCTTACCTACCTTCTGAGAAATCTGTATGCAGGTCAAGAAGCAACAGTTAGAACTAGACATGGAACAACAGACTGGTTCAAAATTGAGAAAGGAATACTTCAAGGCTATATATTGTCACCTTGCTTGTTTAACTTATATGCAGGGTACATCATGTGAAATGCTAGATTGGGTGAAATCCAAGCTGGAATCAAGATTGCCAGGAGAAATATCAATAACCTCATATAGGCAGATGACACCACCCTTATGGCAGAAAGTGAAGAACTACTAGAGAGCCTCTTGATGAAAGTGAAAGAGGAGAGTGAAAAAGCTGGCTTAAAACTCAGCATTCAGAAAACTAAGATCATGATATGTGGTCCCATCACTTCATGGCAAATAGATGGGGAAACACTGAAAACAGTGAGAGACTTTATTTTCTTGGGCTCCAAAATCACTACAGATGGTGACTTCAGCCGTGAAATTAAAAGACACTTCCTCCTTGGAAGAAAAGTTTTGACCAACCTAGATAGCATATTAAAAGCAGAGACATTACTTTGCTGACAAAGTCCGCTTAGTCAAAGCCATGGTTTTTCCAGTAGTCACGTATGGATGTGAGAGTTGGATCATAAAGAAGGCTGAGTGCTGAAGAATTTATGCTTTTGAACTGTGGTGTTGGAGAAAACTCTTGAGAGTCCCTTGGACAGCAAGGGGATCAAAACAGTAAATCCTAAAGGGCTTCCCTGATAGCTCAGTTGGCAAAGAATCCACCTGCAATGGAGGATACCCCAGTTTGATTCCTGGGTTAGGAAGATCCCCTGGAGAAGGGATAGGCTACCCACTCTAGTATTCTTGGGCTTCCCTTGTGGCTCAGCTGGTAAAGAATCCCCCTGAAATCCGGGAGACCTAGCTTAAATCTCTGGGTTGGGAAGATCACCTGGAGAAGGGAATAGCTACCCACTCCAGTATTCTGGCCTGGAGAATTCCATGGACTGTATAGTCCATGGGGTCACAAACAGTTGGACATGACTGAACAAATTTCACTTTCATTTTCAAAGGAAATCAACCTTGAATATTCACTGGAAAGACTGATGCTGAAGCTGAAGCTCCAATACTTTGTGAAGAACTGACTCATTGGAAAAGACCCTGGTGCTGGAAAAGATTGAAGGCAGGAGGGGGCGGCAGAGGATGAGATGGTTGGATGGCATCACCGACTCAATGGACATGAGTTTGAGCAAGCTCTGGGAGTTGGTAATGGACAGGGAAGCCTGGCTTGCTGTAGTCCATGGGGTTGCAAAGAGTCAGAAATGACTGAGTGACTGAACTGAACTGATAATTGTTTACAGTGTTGTGTTAATTTCTATTTTACAGCAATGTAATAGAGGTATACATATATATATATATGCACTTTCTTTTTTCATATTTTTCTACTATGGCTTGTCATAGGATATTAAATATAGTTCTTTGTGCTATACAATAGGATCTTATTGTTTATCTATTATATACTTAATAGTATCTGCCAATCCCAAACTTCCAATCTTTCTCTCCTTTGCTTCTCTTTTGTCTGGGCAACCACATCTGTTCTCTCTGTGAGTCTGTTTCTGTTTGGCAGATACGTTCATTTATGTTGTATTTTAGATTCCACATATAAGTGATATCACACGGTATTTACCTTTCTCTTTCTAACTTACTTGGCTTAGTATGATAATCTTTAGGTCTATCAGTGTTGCTGCAAATAGCAGTATTTCATTCTTTTTTAGGGCTGAGTAATATTCCATTGTTATATGTACCAAATGTTCTTTATCCAAAATGAGGGCTTTAGAGAGCAATGCAAGCCTGCCCCTGACTCTTACTTGTAGCAGCATTATGCAGTGTAGTTTAATTGAAAATAATGCTAAATTACTGAATGTGTATAATTTTAGGTCATTCAACTCATGGGAAAGGTTTATTCATCTTTTAAGGGCCTGCTGAACTACCTCTGTCATGTGGGGTTCTACAACACTTCTGGGGTCCTGGCATAATCCACAGCAAATCAGGGAGGATTATGTACATCCTCTACACTGCTATGTCTCAGTGATAACATTGTAATGATTTACTTCCATGTCTGCTCCTCCACTGGACTGTGAGATCGCTGAGGGGAAGATGTCTTATCCATCACTGAATACCAGTGCCTCATATGGTGCCTTCTAAAGTAAATGCTGAGCATAAGAGGAGTGGGTATTATGTGCTCATCAGAGTTCTAAGTGCTTTACATGGTTTTCCTCATTTTGTCCTCACAGTTCTATGAGGTCATTAGTATTATTATTCTCATTTTACAAATTAAGAAACCATGGCCTCCAGAGTGATTTGCCTGTTTAATTGAAGTAAATGGTAAGAGAGAGAATTTAAGC
This sequence comes from Bos mutus, assembly GCF_027580195.1. Classification (NCBI taxonomy): domain Eukaryota; kingdom Metazoa; phylum Chordata; class Mammalia; order Artiodactyla; family Bovidae; genus Bos; species Bos mutus. Next base: position 66,034,681 of record NC_091624.1, on the reverse strand, counting down.
CCATGAAGACCAAGTCTTAGTGTTTTGAGTAGATAAACTGGTCTTAGATTCGGGAGGCACTGAGCATGTCATTTGATTGTGTCACAGAAGGAGTAAGATACAATGTTTATTGAGGTGCTTGAATCTGAATTCACTCTCATTATCCCAGGAATGAGACTCTTCTCTGGCTAATGGATCCTAAACCATTATTTTCAGAAGCCATGGGGCAGCACACAATTTATAGATCCTAATTTCTTAAATTAAAATTTAGTAATACAGCTAAATAGGTTTGTGGATGGCACTGTGTTAACTGATTGGAAGCCACTAGATTAAAAAAATAGAGGCAATAATCTTGGCTTCTAATTTCTCCTAAATGTTTATTCTCTCTCACTGCAAAGTACTGTTTACAACTTTGCATTACTCTAAATTCAGCACTTTCGTAGCTTGCCTGACATCTTCTATTGTTGTCTGGGAAAAGAATGAAACAGTTGCACTAATCTAATCTTGGTATTTACTCCAAGGTTTTAGTAAATAAATCCCTGTTCTCAAAGGGAACAATGCCCTTTTGATATGCTTCGCATATTTCTTTTCCAAGGGCATCCCAAATGAGTTGACTACAAATATTTCTGCTAATGAGACTGCCTTGAAATATCACTGCTGTGATTATACACATAAATAGTGAATTTCATTAGGTTGCTTGAGTCCCACTTTTGATGGCATAGTAAATCTCAGAACAACCGTGGGCGGTAGATAGATGAAGAGCTTTTTTGGATATAATTAACTTATTTGAGTGCAACTACTAGCTATCTTAGCGTAGCAATTGTAACTTAGTCTTAGGCTGCTTTAAGTACATAAAACAATTTGGCACTGTTATAGGAATTCTACATGAGCCTGAAAGATTAATAAATTTAAAAAAGACTCTAGTTTGAGAGAAGCATAAAGATATTGATTAAATTCTCTCTTTATTTTACAAATATTCACAGTAGCTAAGTTATAATCTAGGCACTAATACCTTCTACCTCAAGTGATATTACATGGTATACTTGAAATAAATTTAATTTCATCAAATATTTAATGTTTTGTCCTAAATGACATCTGCTTTGTCAGTTCTTAGATGATTAGTCCTCTTGTTGTATATCCTGATGAACACAAATTTTATTTGTGAATGTGTGTTGGCATTTAGGGTGGATAGAGGGATTTTTCTAAGCCAGGGATGTATGTACATGGCCTTGGAGATAAATCTAGAGTTACAACAATAATGCATAAGAATGCATGTTTCCCCATCTCTTCAACAATGCCATTTAGAAGAGACCAGGCCAATTATCTTGTAGAATGTTCCATATTCTGAATTTGTCTGATTGTTTTCTCATGGAGGTGTTTAATTTGTTTCTCTATCACTTGTACTTCCCATAAACTTGAAGTTAGATCTAAAAGCCTGAGCAGTTTCAGGTTTAACATTCTTGGAGCAAACAGTTCATAGGTGATGCTGTATACTTCGTGTTGCATTGCATCCTGGGCACATCCTGCCATGTTACCCTCTATTCATAATGCTCAGTTCAGATGGTACCCTCCATTGTAAAAGTACACTTTTCACTTCACAATTAGAAGGTAATTGATAGAATGCATTTATTTAATGTTAAGAGTATTAATCGTATCTGCATATGTTATTGTCTAAGGAATTAACTTCCATTGTTGAGGAAGCAAAGATTTTTGTTTGTCTGCCTGGAGCAGGTATGGGGGATTCCAGCTCTTCTCAATTCACACCAGGCAGACTCCTACTTATCAGTAAGTCCTTGAGGATAATCAGGCCAAAGAAATCTTAGACAATTTCACGATTAAAATCATTTTAAGGGTTAAATATAGGAAAAAGATGGAGAAGGCAATGGCACCCCACTCTAGTACTCTTGCCTGGAAAATCCCATGGGCGGAGGAGCCTGGTAGGCTGCAGTCCATGGGGTTGCTAAGAGTTGAACACGACTGAATGACTTCACTTTCACTTTTCACTTTCATGCATTGGAGAAGGAAATGGCAATCCACTCCAGTGTTCTTGCCTGGAGAATCCCAGGGACGGGGGAACCTGGTGGGCTGCCGTCTGTGGGGTCGCACAGAGTCGGACACAACTGAAGTGACTTAGCAGTTAGCATAGGAAAAATATTAAGCTGGGAAACTGGGGGGATAATTTCAGTTTTACTTACTTTTTAAATAGGAAATATATTCATGTGAGTCAATGTTCAAAATGTATAAAGGGTTAACAGTGAAAGGCCTCTCTTCCAGTTTTCTTTTACTGCCTAGCAAACCATGAAGCAAATCACTTCATGGCAAATAGGTGGGGAAAAAAATGGAAACAGTGACAGACTTAATTTTCTTGGACTCCAAAATCACTGCAGATGGCGACTACAGCCTTGAAATTAAAAGACACTTGCTCCTTGGAAGAAAAGTTATGACAAACCTAGGCAGTGTATTAAAAAGCAGAGATATTACTTCACCAACAAAGATCCATATAGTCAAAGCTATGGTTTTTCCAGTAGTCATTACGGATGTGAGAGTTGGATCATAAAGAAGGCTGAGCATCAAAGAATTATGCTTTTGGACTGTGGTACTGGAGGACTCTTGAGAGTTCTTTGGACAGCAAGAAGATCAAACCGGTCAATCCTAAAGGAAATCAACCCTGAATATTCATTGGAAGGACTGATGCTAAAGATGAAGCTCCAATACTTTGGCCACATGATGTGAAGAGCAAAAGACCCTGATGCTGGGGAAGATTGAGGGCAGGATAAGAGGATGACAGAGGATGAGATGGTTGGAGGGCATCACCAACTCAATAGACATGAGTTTGAACAAACTCCAGGAGACAGTGAAGGACAGGGAAGCCTGATGTACTACAGTCCATGGAGTCACAAAGAGTTGGACATGACTGAACAACAACAAAAACCACTCCAAAATAGTGGCTTAAAACAGTATGTCATTAGTTGGCAAGGAAGCTAGGGGTCAATGGGTCAGTTCTCCTTTAGGATCTCTTCTAATGTTACTGTCAGAAAGTGGCTAGAGCCAGGGTCATCCCAAAGGTTTTTTCACTTATGTGTTTGATTCTGGAGTCAGGAAGACTCAAGAAGCTGGGGCTTCTGGGGTATTTCTCTCTCTCTCTCTCTCTCTCTCTCTCTCTCTCTCTCTTTCTCTCTCCCTCCTGGAGTGACTCTCCCTAGGGGATCCTGCAGATGTTGCAGACTCTTCAAATATTGCCTTGGATATCATGCAGCAGCATCACTTCTATTGCATTTTACTCATCATGGCAGTCCCAGAGGCCCACCTGGTGCCAAGAGAAGGGTCATGGATTCTACCTCCTGATGAGAGGAGGGTCAAAGAATTTGATGCTTCAAAATCATCATGCACCCTCTCATGCTCTTTTTCCCCAGTCACACAGTTTACTTTTACCAGTGCAACCAATGTCACCAGTTTCTTGTGAAGCAAGATTACCTTGTATGCTGACAAGATAAGCATACATATTCTTCTCACTTAGCATAATGTATGCAGTGTTCTGTGTCTTGTTTTATTCTTAACAATATTTCATGAAGATTATTCAAATCAGTCCATAAAAAGTATCTTTATTTTTAAAATACCCTTACAGTATTGCATTACGTAGATGTACCATAATGATTTAACCATATTCTTGTTAATGCATATTCAGGTCATTTCTAACCTTTTAATATTACAAACAATATGAATTACTTTGGGTATACATATGTCATCTTGGATATATATAAGCCTATTTGCACTATAAATTCCTAGATATAGAATTACAGGGTTAAAATGATATGAATATTTTAAATTGTGATAAATATTGCCACAGTGTCCTTTATATGGAATGCAAATATTTTTACTTCCACCATGAGAGAGTCTACTACCTCACATCCTTACAAAACAGAATTTTCCCAAATGTTTTGGGTTTTGCTAAGTAAAAACTTAGTTTTCATTTAGTGTGGTTTTAATCTGCCTTCTTTTTATGAGTGAATTTGAGCACTTATTTTTCTATGTTTAAGAAATACGTGTATTTTTCTCAACTCCTGAAAAAAAGTTAATACAAAACAAATGTTTGAGATGAGTGAAGTGAGATAACACACATTTCAGGTAAACCTAAAGACCTTTCAGTCATTCAAAAGGTGCTATTTTCCTGCCTTCTGTAAATGAGTAAGCTATGAGGATTTAGTCCCTTTGTGATTCTTGGAGTCTCTCAAACCCAGCCTGAAATTTCCAGGTGAGTAGTAATGGCTTTGAGACATTGTAACTAGATGATAACCACTCTTTATCCCATCCTCATCAGCCTGCAGTTTCCACAGCCCTCTTTGCATTGTGCTTCCCTGGTAGCTCAGCTGGTAAAGAATCTGCCTGCAATGCAGGAGACCCTTGGTCAATTCCTGGGTTGGGAAGATCTGCTGGAGAAGGGATAGACTACCCACTCCAGTATTCTTGGGCTTCCCTGATGACTCATCTGGTAAAGAATCCACCTGCAATGCAGGAGACTTGGATTGGGAAGATCCCCTTCCCCCTGGTGAAGGGAATGACTACCCACTCTAGTATTCTGGCCTGGCGAATTGGGGTCGCAAAGAGTCGGACATGACTGAGTGATCTTCACTTTCAGTCTTTATCAGGAAAATTGTTAATTTAAGAAAGACTTCCTCTCTATCTCTTAGGGCTTACTATAAAACTTTTGTTATTTCTGTGTACCTTTTTCTAACATCTTTATTTGAGATAAGCAATCTGCCTTTGGATTTTGTGTACTTTCCCTCAGCTTCCTCTTTACACTCTACTTTTACTGTCTCTTCCTCTCCCTCCTTAGCTAATATTTTATATTTTTGGATTCATGAGATACATAGCAGTTTAGTCTGGCACAGTAACATAATGTAATAAGTAACAAACAGAATTTTGGCAAAATTCTGGAGACATGAAAGAGGACAAATTGGCGCGGTTGACTAGTACCGGAACCAGAAAACCTTTCACTCACTCACCTGGCCATGTGCTGGTTGGTCAACTTTTTCAGAGAATCCTCTTATTCATAAGAAAATGAGGAGAATGCTTAACTTACAAAGCCGGGTTGTTGTGGAGATGAAGAGAAAGAATGTTTTCAGCTAACATTTATTGAATGCCTCTCATCTCCAGATGTCTTTGTATTCTTGATCTCATTAGTCCTCAGGGAGGTCCAGTAACTTTCCAACTTACTGATGGTATTATTTTCTTAGGGCTGCCGTAACAAATTACCATAAGAAGGTGGCTTACAACAACAGAAACATATATTTATACAGTTCTGGAGACTAGAAGTCCAAAATTAAGGTGTTAGCAGTGTTGATTCCTTCTAGAGGTTCTGGGGAGAATCCATGCAGTGTCTCTCTCCTAGCTTCTGACGGCTGCCCACAGTTCTTGGGGTCGCTTGGCTTGTAGATGCATCACTCCAACTCTGCCTCCATCTTTATGTGGGCTTCCCCTCTGTGTATGCCTGTCTTCTTTCCTATCTCTTATAAGAACACTCATCATTGAATTTAGGGCCCACCCTGAATCTGGGGTGATCTAATCTCAAGATTTTTAACTTGATTACACCTACAAAGACCATATAGTATTTATAAATAAGGATCACATTCACAAGTACCAAAGGTTAGGAACTGGACATATCTTTTGAAGGCCAAATTCAACCCACTGTAGTGAACAAGCTAAGAACTGAATCCAGGTTCTTTCTGATTCCAAGATCAATGTAGTATGGACTCTGCTATGCTGTCTCCTTCTTTGAAACTTCTGTGCCTGTGCTTCTAATTTATGCCAGAAAGTAACCCTGGCACCTGAAAGATATCATGAATTCTATTAATTTGGTTATAAGGGTATCCCCTGCCTAAATACTTTTTGAATAGTGAGTTGTGCATTTGGGAGTTGTTAAGTCATCCAGAGTAAGTAAGTAAAGTCGCTCAGTCATGTCCGACTCTTTGCGACCCCATGGACTGTAGCCTACCAGGTTTCTCAGTCCATGGGATTTTCCAGGCAAGAGTACTGGAGTGGGTTGCCATTTCCTTCTCCAGGAGATCTTTCTGACCCAGGGATTGAACCTGGGTCTCCTGCATTGTAGGCAAATGCTTTACCATCTAAGCCACCACGGAAGTCCAAGCTTATAGCAAAAATAAGAATAAGCATTTATTAACTGCTTATTTTGTGTCAGGCCTGTGCTGAGTGCTTCACAAGCATCACCTCATTTCATCTTAGCACAGTAACTGTTACTATCTCTCATTTACAGAAGAAAATGAGGTTCAGAGAGATTAAAGGACTTAAGCAGCTCTTATGTCACAGAGCTGTTAAGTGGTGGAGCTGGGATGCTAACCCAGGCATCTGACAGCAAGCACCATGGTACTGAAACTAGAGTACAGTAACATTTCAGCGGTGCTTCTGGCGTGGAGTTCCATACTCCCCTACCCCCAGTCTGGATGGGACGCAGTTGGGCTTAACGAAAGAAGACTTGTTAATCGTGAAAATCAACTATGTATTTCTAAGGCAAACAGATTGGGCGTACAGATGGTTCTTTCTTTCCCCTTATTTCATTTTTGTAGTGACACTGTTGAAAGATATTTGGAACTGAAGAGTGAAAAGCACTTGGAACTTCAGCTCAGTTTTTAGTGGAAAAAAAAAATCAGGGTATTTCCTTTCTGTCATTACTGTTCCAATCCCTTTGGTCTGGAGTTTCCCTATGCATTCATTACTCAGAACAGTTGTTTTGAATTTGTCAGCACATTATAATATGATTTTGCTCAAGAAATACAGCATTTTCCCTTCACCACAGAAGCTGAATTTGTTTTGCTTTGCCATTAAAGTAAAACAAATTTCCCTTCACCAAGGTAATATAATAAAAAGCCACCTAACTGCAAGAAAGGATGTTGTAAGTCAGATGTAGTCAGCGCCATAATTCTTTCTGATTAATATTTTTGAATTATCTTTAGCTGACACAAGAAAGATGAATTGCTAATATGATCCCAAAGTCTAAACAAAAGTTTATTGCCTCAGAGTATATTCATTTATTTTTAATGTTCACATCTATTTCTAAAGAATGGTTTGTAAAAATATCTTAACTACTTAAAACATTAACTACGCTGTCTGCCATTCCATCATCTTAAGTTAAATGCTGACCTTAACCAGAACTGCTCATTTTCTTTTCTTGCCTGTAATGCAATTCATTAATGATGGCATGTTTATAGTTTTTATAAAAAAGATCACCTTCTTTTGTATATTGTCCTTTTTAATTAACTTAGTATCCTCAAAGAAGAATTTAAGCCTAAAAGTCCTTTTGATAGTTTTATTATTTTCCTTTTAAAGTAAAAATGCCACTTCTATTTAAAGCATCAAGGTAGCCTGCTTTAGGCTTCCCTGGTAGCTCAGCTGGTAAAGAATCCACCTGCAATGCAGGAGACCCTGGGTCAGGAAGTTCCTCTGGAGAAGAGGTAGGCTACCCACGCTAGTATCCTTGGGCTTCCCTGGTGGCTCAGACAAAGAATCCACCTGCAATGCAGGAGACCTGGGTTCAATCCCTGGGTTGGGAAGATCCCCTGGAGGAGGGCATGGCAACCCATTCCAATATTCTTGCCTGGAGAATTCCCATGGTTGGAGGAGCCTGGTGGGCTACAGTCCATGGGGTCTCAAAGAGTCAGACATGACTAAGCAACTAAGCACAGCACAGCAGCTTGCTTCAGCTCTGTAAATCTGAGAGGTTCTTGTGAACACATGCTTGGATTTAGGGTCACACCGTAATTGCACTAGGATGAACAAAATTAGGGGAAAAAACAAAAGCAAAGAAAGAGTGCTGGTAAGAAAGGAAAAGATTGGCACTTTTGACCCTTGGTTCAACTACTTGTCCTGAGGGTTTGATACCACAACCACAAGTCACCAAGACAAAGGCAAAGGGACAGAGGTGGAATTGCACTGCAGCTGTCAGCGAACGTGTGTGGACTTCTGATTGGCACAACAAAACTAACAATTATATATAAAGCTTCTATTTTCTTATTTGGAGCATTTATGTATCCAAAATGAACACTTGATGATTCTCACTGAATATACTGTTTTTAGATTTTCTATAAATTTGAAAGGAGCAAAATGCCTCCCCTGGGTTTCTGCATGCCATGGATTTACTTGACAACAGTGAATTCAGGAAATTTCCTAACACCTCTCTGAAGAAGCTGTATTTTTCATTGTGGAGTCAGGGAGGCCGAAGAGCGGAGAGTTTAAGTGCTTTGCTCAAGGTCAATTGGCAATCAGGGAATATTTGGCTCCAAACTTCCTGGGCTAATTATTATTCAGTTATTCTCTCTCTCTCTGATTTATGCATATATTAATAATTGGTTTTCTTTAAAGCTGGAGAAAATGAGTCTGAAGACCTTTTACAAAAGAAAACCAGCTTTTCATATTTTTCTTATCAATAAGCTCATTCTCCTAGTCTTGATTTCATGCCTTTTAAATCTTTTTTCATTGCTCAAGAACTGTCCCTGGTGAATACTATTCTATTTTTGTGTCTATGAATCTGAGTGTTCTAGGTACCTCATATAAGTGGGATCATGTAATATTTGTCCCTTTGTGTCTGGCTTATTTCACTTACTTTAATGTTTTCAAGGTTCTTCCATGTTGTAATATGAGCCAGAATTTAATTTCTTTTGAGACTGAGTAATTCCATTATATATACACATATATATTATATATATGTGCATATATATTATATATATAATACATATATATAATATATATTCCATTATATATACACATATATATGCATATATATGTGTATATACAATATATATACACATATAATATATATTGTTAAAGACAGTACTGTTTTCCACAGCAACTGCACCATTTTTTATTCCCAGCAGCAATACACAATGGTTCTAATTTCTCCACATCCTCAACAACATCCATGACCTTGTTTTTTTGATAATAGCCATCCTAGTGGGTATGAAGTGGTTAATCAGTTTGATTTTAAACAATATTAGCTATAGTGGACATGTGTCACATTTGTAGTGACCTGTCTTCAGTGTGCTGTGCTGCTGTGCTCAGTCATGGCTGACTCTTTGTGACCACACTGGCTGTAGACTCCTCTGTCCATGGGATTTTACAGGCAAGAATACTGGAGTGGATGGTCATTTCCTTCTCCAGGGGATCTTCTCAACCCAGGGATCAAACCCATGTCTCTTGCGTTTTCTGCATTGGCAGGTGGATTCTTTACCACTGAGCCACCTGGGAAGACCCATTTTCTGAATAGCTTTTCTAAATATGGAGAGTTTCTACAAATTCTGCCTCTTCAACAAAGAGCTCAGAGTTCAAATCCCCAAGTTCTTTTGCAGCTAAATGGACCCTGCATGATTCTCTAAGTAGATGTACATATGCAAGATTTTAATTTCTAAACGACTAATAAAAACATAAACTCAGTTTAGTGTTTCCATTTTGTTGGCCTGGGTGGTGGCAATGGAGCCTGGCTTTGGGGGGCATTCACAGTGGCAATAGGTCTAATGCTGTCAAGTTTTTGAAATCTAGGATGAAAGTGAAATTTCCTCATCAAACTATTTCTGTGGCATGATTTGAGGCATTGTTCCTGGAAGCCCAGTATCAACCATTTTCCTGAAACCAAAAAATTCTTCTACAATCTAATTTAAAACTTCAGTTTCATAGCCAGTTGAATACTCATCTTCACCCTGCCCCTTGCTACCAGCTATGCTTCCACCTGGGGACCTTGGAGTAAGGAAAAGGCATTGTCTACACATTCACACTTCCTTCTGTCTTTTTCCTCTAATTTAATTTCTTGCAGTACCCACCTGCTAATGTAGGAGAAGTAAGAGATTCAGGTTCAAACCCTGGGTCAGGAAGATCTCCTGGATGAGGGCAGGGCAACCTACTCCAGTATTCTTGCCTGGAGAAATCCCATGGACAGAGGAGCGTTGAGGGCTGTAGTCCATGGGGTCACAAAGAGTTGGACATGAATGAAGCAACTTAGCATCCACACATTCACACTTCCTTCTGGTTTTTTCCTCTAATTTCTTGCAGTAGAGGAGCAGGGATGATGGATGAAGATAAAAGAAAAAAAAAGAATGTTCACCTGGTAAACTGGTGCCTTGCAGTTCCCTCTCAGGTTGCCTCTCTGTTGCCTGGGTGTAAATATTGGTTCTCTGTTGGTGAACTTTTCCATATATGCAAGTGACCAGAAAGTACTGTGGAATGTGCACAAGATGTCATTAAAGAATAGCCAAGGGAGAATAACTAAAACCAAGTTGAAGGCAGTAAATGGGGAAAAAAATATCAAACCAGTCTACGCATTTATGCCTCTCTGAATTCAGGTTGTCTAACATGGTAGTTACTGAAGGTGCCTCCATTAGAGGGCCCTGTGCATATATGCGGGTCTCGCTTCCAACTCTTCACATCGCCTGAACCCATCTCCTGACCTGAGAGATCCACTCAGACTTGACTCTATCACCCCACCCTGGGCCCCAGCATAATCCATGATAGAACACCTCATAGACTCCAGCTACTGGGGTCCTTGCTTGATGGGTCACTGTCTTGGTTGTGGTGCTAACAAGGCAGCTCAAGCCTGGCTACTTGTCAACTCACAGGCAACTGACACAGCTTTGGCCCCACCAAATAGTGAGAAACAGACTGTTGCACTCTTGCATCTTCTGCCAAGACAGCTTTTTCCATTTATTTATATAGGTACAGGGCACAGATCAGCAAGCACATTGTATGAACAGAACCCAAACTAAGAAATAAAATCTCAGTAAGACACTCTGAGAGTTTCCACTTGAAGTCCTTTTTACAACGTAGGGATTTGAACAAAAGCAGCTTCCCTTTTCTCTCCTGGGGGAAAGGAGGAAAAAGCCACAGTGCCTGCATCCTTCAGCAGCACCCCACTCTCAGGTTTCTCCTTTCTCTCCCTAATCTTTTGATAGAATCTGGATGTGGAAGGACATGTGGGGCAGAACTTGATGGTTCCAGAGTCCACTTGGCCACTTCTTAAGAACCCTGGAAGAACTGCCACTTGGTCTTTTTTCTCTTTCAAATCTGGGGCATTTCATACCTCCTTTTTCTCTGAGCACTTGGTTGTGTCCCATCAACATGCTATTACACCCATTCCCTGGATATTCTTGTAATCTCTGGACAATTGTTCACGTTCCATTTAGCAATCTATTATATCCATTCCATGGCTCAGCTGGTAGAGAATCCACCTGCAGTGTGGGAGACCTGGGTTCAATCCCTGGGTTAGGAAGATCCCCTGGAGAAGGAAAAGGCTACCCACTCCAGTATCCAGGCCTGGAGAATTGCATGGACTGTATAGTCCATGGGGTCGCAAAGAGTCGGACACAACTGAGAGATTTCCCCTTTCACTTTTCACTTTCACCTGAATATTTTTCCTCAAATTATTTCTTTGATTTTTTTTTCACATTCATTTTCTCTGTTTTCTCTTTCCAAAACTTTCAATATTCAAATATTGGCCTTCCTCTTCCATTTTATACAATGCTTTATAAAATAATGTAAGGGTTTATATTTTCTATATAAAATTATACATATACAAATATAGATTTATATAATATCATATGTTATATTTTGTATATTTCTCATGTTTTCTTTTATTTGGTTTATGCTCAACTTTTGGGAAGGTTGACTTACCTGAACTGTCAAACTTTCTATTGAGTGTTTCAGTTCTGCTATCATGCTACTAATTTCTTTCTTTTACGTTAATATTTATTGGAGTATAGTTGCTTTACACTGTTAGTTTGCATAGTTGGAGTATAATTGGAGTATAGTTGTATAGTAGGAGTATGGTTGCTTTACACTGTTAGTTTCTACTGTTCAGCAAAGTGAATCAGCTATGCATATACACATACGCCCTTTTTTTGGATTTCCTTCCCATTTAGGTCACCTTAGAGCAATGGATTATCATGTTATTAATTTCTAAGGGCTCTTTTATGTTCTCTGAATGTTCCTTTTTAAATAACATTCTGACTTTGTTTCTGGGATTCAGCATCATTGCTTATCTCTTTGAAGATATTACTAATAGTTTTATTTTGAAGTTTTCTCTTTCCTTCATAGTGTAATTTTCTTCCAAGTTGTTTTTCTCTGTTTGTGGTTGGTTTGTTCAGTCTTTATCTTACGTATTAGAGGCATTCTTCAGTTGTCTGGCAATAGTTAGGAATCTGCTTATGTTTAATTTTGGGTGAATGAAAAAGCTGATTGGAAGATCTGAGTGGATTTCATTGGAGGGTAATATGTCTGGACTATTTGTTGGGGGGAACCTCAATATCATTATCTTAAGTCTTCTCTCTTGGGCTGATCGGATACCCCAGAGATAATTCTTCTAGTCTTCTAATTCTTCCACCTGAAGAGAAAAGGTTTGGTGACAACCATTCTGGAATCTAGGTGGGTGAACAGGGCTTGGAGGTGGGATCCCACTCAGCTCACAGTGTCTGCATACTCCTTTACTCACCCAGTTTTCAGTATGGTACTCCTGCTCTTAACCCAGTCTGTGTCTTCCAAGTCCAGTATACTTCTGCTTTCCCTTTATAGAGAGTAAACATCCATACGTTGCTAGGGGGGTGTGATGGTTAATTTTGCATGTAACTTGACTGGACTAAGAGAAATTCAGATAACTGGTAAAACATTATGTTTAGATGTGTCTGTAAGGGTGCACCTGAAAGAGATTAGCATTTGAATTGAACTGAGTGAAAAAGGTCACCCTCACCAATGCTAGGTGGGCATCATCCAATTCACTGAGGGCCTGAATAGAGAAAAAATGTGGAGAAAGGGTGAATTTACTCTTTGCTTGAGCTGGGACACCCATCTTCTCCTGCTCTTGGCCATCAGCATTCTGGTTCTTAGGCCCACGGACTTGCATCAGGTAGCTCCATTGGCTTCCCTGGTTCTCAGGCTTTCAGGTTTGGACTGGAACTCCACCACTGGCTCTCTGGGACCTTCAGCTTACAGACAGCGGGTCATGGGACCTCTTAGCCTTCATAATTGCATAAGCCATTTCCTTATAATAAATCTCTTTCTATATATATTTTTGGTTCTGTTCTTTGGAGAACTGACTAATACAGGTAGGGAGGACAGGTCGTCCATAGCATGGAGTATGGAGGGGATCTAGGAAGCTAGTGCTTCCCAAATGGCTTTAAATAAGTCCCCAAATAAGTCCTCCTTATTTTAAACTGCTCTCCTCATGCCTATTTCTAACCTTACATGGTGTCACCATCTCCTGAACTCTTGATGGTACTGCAGAATTAACCAGGCCAGCTTCAAATCTGACTTTCATTGATCTGTTTAGTCAGTTTTTATTTATCCATCTTCTTTCTAGCTTCCAAAAGTGTGTTGTTGTCTCTTCTCCATTTTCCATATTTTTAGTGTAGCAGCAGCAGTGTTTGAAAGTGAAAGTGAAGTCACTCAGTCGTGTCCGACTCTTTGCAACCCCATGGACTGTAGCCTACCAGGCTCCTCAGTCCATGGAATTTTCCAGGCAAGAGTATTGGAGTGGGTTGCCATTTCCTTCTCCAGGGGATTGTCCTAATCCAGGGACTGAACCTGGGTCTCCCACCCAGGCAGATGCTTTACCATCTGAGCCACCAGGGAAGATTATTATAGTGTTTGTATATTTCTAAATAATATTATTTAGATTATTTTAGTGTTTATATATTTCTGAATAATATCTGTCTACTCATTGTGGTTTTTATATGGTTTTAAGAGAAGTAAAATTTGGATGAGTATGTTCAAGCCTCCATCTTTACCCAGAACTTTAATCTAAAAGCCTACATCCAACTGAACTATTTTTTATGACAGATGTTTTCAAGGGTTTGGAGAATTGACCTCTCTAGATCTTTGCTGGAAAAGTTTGCTTTAGGATATATTTCAAAAGTCAAGAAACTGAACCTTGAAATAAAGCACAGAATGCAAGAATAAATACACTTGGGAACCTGGTGAGATCCAGGTAGATGCCACCTGTGGGGAAGTTATTCCCTTCTGGAAGAATATGGGGATGTCTTTCTTTATTTTTTGAATTACTTATTTTTATTAAAGTATAGCTGATTTACAATGTTGTATTAATTTCTGCTGTACAGCAACTTGACTCAGTTGTATATATATGTACAACTTATACACACACACACACACACACATACACATTCTTTTTCATTTTGATTTATCCTGGAAATTTGGATATAGTTCCCTGTGTTATACAGCAGGCCCTTGTTTTCTATGCATTCTAAATGTAATAGCTTGCATCCAACGCCAAACTCTCAATCAATCCGTCTCCCTCTCCAACTCTCTCTTGGCAATCACAAGTCTGTTCTCTATGTCTGCAAGTCTGCTTATGTTTTGTAGATAGGTTCATTTGTTTTATATTTTAGATTCCACATGTAGGTGATATCACTGGTATTTGTCTATCTCTTTCTAACTTCCTCATTTAGTACGATAATCTCTAGTTATATTCATGTTGCTGCAAATGGCATTATTTTCTCCTTTTATATGACTAATATTTTATTGTATATATGTATCCCATCTTCTGGAAGAATGTGGGGATGTTTTTGGCCCAGTATGGAAACTTAGAAAAGATACAGAAGGCATACAGAAGGCACCCCACTCTAAAGCATTTCCAAAACTAGAGTGAGGGAAGCCATTCTGGTCCATTGTCTGATTCTGGAATGAAGCCTAGAGGTGAAGGAATCAGTTTCCCCATGGAACATCCCCATCTCCCACTATCACTAGAGAAATTCTGCACTCAATGAGTTAGATATCCAGAAGTCTAATTTGAACCTGGGTGAGTGAATAAATAAAACTTCCTCATAACAAAATAAGTTTAAAATGTGTATATAAAGTTGTCAAATTGGTCATGAAAAAAAATCACCTTTTCACTTTGGAAAGAGTTTGGGGGCTTCCAGTGATTCAGAAACAAAGTATCTCCCTTAAAAGTTTCTCTGTGTTTCTTTTTCTCAGAAGACATATTTACTGGATACAGACAGACTGTCACTCAGGCTCTACTATGACCAGGGCCCAAGATACTTCCTTTAGCCTCTAGAAACAAAGTCCTGTAAGATACCTTTTGGTATAGATGATTCCATCTTGTTTTCTCCACCTCAAGAATTGTCAAAGATTTCTATTTTAATCCTAAAACTATCTTCTTTATTTCTTTTTTAAATTTAAGTATACAGATGACTTAAATTTTACATTAGTGTCAGGTATAGCATAGTGATTCAGTATTTTTACAGATTATACTCCATTAAAGGTAATTGTAAAAAAAATCTATAATTCCCTGTGCTATATAATGTATCCTTATTGCTTATCTATTTTATACATAGTAGCTTGTATCTCTTACTTCCATACCCCTAATTTGCACCTCCCCTCTTCCCTCTCCTCTTTGGTAACCAGTAGTTGATTTTCTACATCTGTGAGTCTGCTTCTGTTTTGCATATATATTCATTTGTATCATTTTTTATATTTTCCATATAAGCGATATCATACAGCATTTGTCTTTGTCTGATTTATTGCACTAAGCATAATATTCTCTATCTCTATCCATGTTGCTGCAAATGGCAGAATTTCATTCTTTTTAATGACTGAGTAACATTTCATTTTATATACATTCAGTTCAGTTTAGTTCAGTTCAGTCACTCAGTCGTGTCCCACTCTTTGCGACCCCATGAACCACAGCATGCCAGGCCTCCCTGTCCATCACCAACTCCTGGAGTCTACCCAAACCCATGTCCATCGAGTCGATGATGCCATCCAACCATCTCATCCTCTGTTGTCCCCTTCTCCTCCTGCCCTCAATCTTTCCCAGCATCAGGGTCTTTTCCAGTGAGTCAACTCTTTGAATCAGGTGGCCAAAGTATTGGAGTTTCAGGTTCAACATCAGTCCTACCAATGAACACCCAGGACTGATCCCCTTTAGAATGGACTGGTTGGGTCGCCTTGCAGTCCAAGGGACTCTCAAGAGTCTTCTCCAACACCACAGTTCAAAAGCATCAATTCTTCAGCGTTCAGCTTTCTTTATAGTCCAACTCTCACATCCATACATGACCACTGGAAAAACCATAGCCTTGACTAGACGGATCTTTGTTGGCAAAGTAATGTCTCTGCTTTTCATGCTGTCTAGGTTGGTCATAACTTTCCTTCCGAGGAGTAAGCATCTTTTAATTTCATGGCTGCAATCACCATCTGCAGTGATTTTGGAGCCCAGAAAAATTAAGCCAGCCACTGTTTCCACTGTTTCCCCATCTATCTGCCATGCAGTGATGGGACCAGATGCCATGATCTTAGTTTTCTGAATGTTGAACTTTAAGCCAACTTTTTCACTCTTCTCTTTCACTTTCATCAAGAGGCTCTTTAGTTCTTCTTCACTTTCTTCCAAAAGGGTGTATACATACATGCATATATATATATATATATATATATATATATCACATCATCTTTATCCATTCTTCCGTTGATGAGCATTTGGGTTGCTTCCATATCTTGGCTATTATAAGTAGCGCTGCTATGAATGGTAGGGTACACGTATCTTTTCAAATTAGTGTTTTCATTTTTTTTTCCAGACATGTACCCGGGAGTGGAATTGTTGGATCATATGGTAGTTCTATTCTTAGTTGTTTGAGGAGACTCAATACTGTTTTCCGTAGGGACTGCACAAATTTACATTCTTGCCAATAGTATAGAAGGATTCTCTTTTCTCTACATCTTTCTCAAAAGTTTGTTATTTTTATACTTTTTGATGATAGCCATTCTGACAGGTGTGATACATCATTCTTGTTTTGATTTGCATTTCTCTAATAATTAGCAGAGTTAAGCATCTTTTCATGTGCCGGTTAGCCACCTGTATATCTTCTTTGGAAAAATGTCTCTTCAAGTCTTTTGCCCATTTTGAAGGTTTTGTTTTGCTGGTTATTTTTTATGCTTAAAAGAAAAGAAATTTATTCTTTCATAGTTCTAGAGGCCAGAAGTCCAAAACTAGGACCAAAACACCCTTCTGAGGGACTAGGAATGTATCCTTTCTTTGCCTCTGCTAATTTCTGGTAGCTGAGGGCAATCCTTGGCTTGTAGCTACATCACTCTGATCTATCTCCCTAGTCACATCTTGTTCTCCCTTTTGCCCATTTTTTTTGACTGGGTTGTTTGGTTTTTGACATTGAGTTGTGTGAGCTGGTTTTTGTTTTTTTTTTATATTAACTGCTTGTCAATCATATTATTTGTCAATCACAGTATTTTCTCCCATTCTGTAGGTTGTCTTTTCATTTTGTCAATGGTTTCCCTTGCTGTGCAAAAGCTTTTAAGTTTAATTAGGTCCTATTTGTTTATTTTTGATCTTATTTATTTTGCCTTAGGGAAATTACATTTATAAAACATAATTATTTTTATAATTTATGTCAAAGAGTGTTATGCCTATGTTTCTTTTCTAGGGTTTTAATGGTTTCAGGTCTTACATTTAGGTCTTTAATCCATTTTGAGTTTATTTGTATATGTGGTGTGAGAAAATGTTTTAATCTCATCCTTACATGTAGCTGTCCAGTTTTCCCAGAATCATCTGTTGAAGAGATTGTCTTTTCTCCATTATATATGCTTTTTTTTTTTTTTTTTTGTTTCTTTATTTTATTTTATTTTTAAGCTTTACAATATTGTATTAGTTTTGCCAAATATCGAAATGAATCTGCCACAGGTATACCTGAGTTCCCCATCCTGAACCCTCCACCCTCCTCCCTCCCCTCCCCTCCCTCTGGGTCGTCCCAGTGGACCAGCCCCAAGCATCCAGTATTGTGCATCGAACCTGGACTGGCGACTCGTTTCATACGTGATATTATACATGTTTCAATGCTATTTTCCCAAATCTCCCACCCTCTCCCTCTCCCACAGAGTCCATAAGACTGATCTATACATCGGTGTCTCTTTTGCTGTCTCGTACACAGGGTTATTGTTTCCATCTTTCTAAATTCCATATATATGCGTTAGTATACTGTATTGGTGTTTTTCTTTCTGGCTTACTTCACTCTGTATAATAGGTTCCAGTTTCATCCATCTCATTAGAACTGATTCAAATGTATTCTTTTTAATGGCTGAGTAATACTCCATTGTGTGTATGTACCACAGCTTTCTTATCCATTCATCTGCTGATGGACATCTAGGTTGCTTCCATGTCCTGGCTATTATAAACAGTGCTGCAATGAACATTGGGGTACACGTGTCTCTTTCCCTTCTGGTTTCCTCAGTGTGTATGCCCAGCAGTGGGATTGCTGGATCATAAGGCAGTTCTATTTCCAGTTTTTTAAGGAATCTCCACACTGTTCTCCATAGTGGCTGTACTAATTTGCATTCCCACCAACAGTGTAAGAGAGTTCCCTTCTCCCCACACCCTCTCCAGCATTTATTGCTTGTAGACTTACGGATTGCAGCCATTCTGACTGGCGTGAAATGGTACCTCATAGTGGTTTTGATTTGCATTTCTCTGATAATGAGTGATGTTGAGCATCTTTTCATGTGTTTGTTAGCCATCTGTATGTCTTCTTTGGAGAAATGTCTATTTAGTTCTTTGGCCCATTTTTTGATTGGGTCATTTATTTTTCTGGAGTTGAGCTGTAGGAGTTGCTTGTATATTTTTGAGATTAGTTGTTTGTCAGTTGCTTCATTTGCTATTATTTTCTCCCATCCTGAAGGCTGCCTTTTCACCTTGCTAATAGCTTCCTTTGTTGTGCAGAAGCTTTTAAGTTTAATTAGGTCCCATTTGTTTATTTTTGCTTTTATTTCCAATATTCTGGGAGGTGGGTCATAGAGGATCCTGCTGTGATGTATGTCGGAGAGTGTTTTGCCTATGTTCTCCTCTAGGAGTTTTATAGTTTCTGGTCTTACATTGAGATCTTTAATCCATTTTGAGTTTATTTTTGTGTATGGTGTTAGAAAGTGGTCTAGTTTCATTCTTTTACAAGTGGTTGACCAGTTTTCCCAGCACCACTTGTTAAAGAGGTTGTCTTTAATCCATTGTATATTCTTGCCTTCTTTGTCAAAGAGGTTGTCTTTAATCCATTGTATATTCTTGCCTCCTTTGTCAAAGATAAGGTGTCCATATGTGCGTGGATTTATCTCTGGGCTTTCTATTTTGTTCCATTGATCAATATTTCTGTCTTTGTGCCAGTACCATACTGTCTTGATAACTGTGGCTTTGTAGTAGAGCCTGAAGTCAGGCAGGTTGATTCCTCCAGTTCCATTCTTCTTTCTCAAGATAGCTTTGGCTATTCGAGGTTTTTTGTATTTCCATACAAATTGTGAAATTCTTTGTTCTAGCTCTGTGAAGAATACCGTTGGTAGCTTGATAGGGATTGCATTGAATCTATAAATTGCTTTGGGTAGTATACGCATTTTCACTATATTGATTCTTTTGATCCATGAACATGGTATATTTCTCCATCTATTAGTGTCCATTTTGATTTCTTTCACCAGTGTTTTATAGTTTTCTATATATAGGTCTTTGGTTTCTTTAGGTAGATATATTCCTAAGTATTTTATTTTTTCCGTTGCAATGGTGAATGGAATTGTTTCCTTAATTTCTCTTTCAGTTTTCTCATTATTAGTGTATAGGAATGCAAGGGATTTCTGTGTGTTGATTTTATATACTGCAACTTTACTATAATCATTGATTAGTTATAGTAATTTTCTGGTGGAGTCTTTAGGGTTTTCTATGTAGAGGATCATGTCATCTGCAAACAGTGAGAGTTTTACTTCTTCTTTTCCAATTTGGATTCCTTTTATTTCTTTTTCTGCTCTGATTGCTGTGGCTAAAACTTCCAAAACTATGTTGAATAGTAATGGTGAAAGTGGGCACCCTTGTCTTGTTCCTGACTTTAGAGGAAATGCTTTCAATTTTTCACCATTGAGGATAATGTTTGCTGTGGGTTTGTCATATATAGCTTTTATTATGTTGAGATATATTCCTTCTATTCCTGCTTTCTGGAGAGTTCTTATCATAAATGGATGTTGAATTTTGTCAAAGGCTTTCTCTGCATCTATTGAGATAATCATATGGTTTTTATTTTTCAATTTGTTAATGTGATGTATAACATTGATTGATTTGTGGATATTGAAGAATCCTTGCATCCCTGGGATAAAGCCCACTTGGTCATGGTGTATGATCTTTTTAATGTGTTGTTGGATTCTGATTGCTAGAATTTTGTTAAGGATTTTTGCATCTATGTTCATCAGTGATATTGGTCTGTAGTTTTCTTTTTTGTGGATCTTTGTCAGGTTTTGGTATTAGGGTGATGGTGGCCTCATAGAATGAGTTTGGAAGTTTACCTTCCTCTGCAATTTTCTGGAAGAGTTTGAGCAGGATAGGTGTTAGCTCTTCTCTAAATTTTTGGTAGAATTCAGCTGTGAAGCTGTCTGGACCTGGGCTTTTGTTTGCTGAAAGATTTTTGATTACAGTTTCAATTTCCGTGCTTGTGATGGGTCAGTTAAGATTTTCTATTTCTTCCTGGTCGAGTTTTGGAAAGTTGTACTTTTCTAAGAATTAGTCCATTTCTTCCACGTTGTCCATTTTATTGGCATATAATTGTTGATAGTAGTCTCTTATGATCCTTTGTATTTCTGTGTTGTCTGTTGTGATCTCTCCAGTTTCATTTCTAATTTTATTGATTTGATTTTTCTCCCTTTGTTTCTTGATGAGTCTGGCTAATGGTTTGTCAATTTTATTTATCCTTTCAAAGAACCAGCTTTTGGCTTTGTTGATTTTTGCTATGGTCTCTTTTGTTTCTTTTGTATTTATTTCTGCCCTAATTTTTAAGATTTCTTTCCTTCTACTAACCCTGGGGTTCTTCATTTCTTCCTTTTCCAGTTGCTTTAGGTGTAGGGTTAGGTTATTTATTTGACTTTTTTCTTGTTTCTTTAGGTATGCCTGCATTGCTATGAACTTTCCCCTTAGGACTGCTTTTAAAGTGTCCCACAGGTTTTGAGTTGTTGTGTTTTCATTTTCATTAGTTTCTATGTAAATTTTGATTTCTTTTTTGATTTCTTCTGTGATTTGTTGGTTATTCAGCAGGGTGTTGTTCATCCTCCATATGTTGGAATTTTTAATCGTTTTTCTCCTGTAATTGAGATCTAATCTTACTGCATTGTGGTCAGAAAAGATGCTTGGAATGATTTCTATTTTTTTGAATTTACCAAGGCTAGATTTATGGCCCAGGATGTGATCTATCCTGGAGAAGGTTCCATGTGCGCTTGAGAAAAAGGTGAAATTCACTGTTTGGGGATGAAATGTCCTATAGATATCAATTAGGTCTAACTGGTCTATTGTATCGTTTAAAGTTTGTGTTTCCTTGTTAATTTTCTGTTTAGTTGATCTATCCATAGATGTGAGTAGGGTATTAAAGTCTCCCACTATTATTGTGTTATTGTTAATTTCTCCTTTCATACTTGTTAGCATTTGTCTTACATATTGCGGCGCTCCCGTGTTGGGTGCATATATATTTATAATTGTTATATCTTCTTCTTGGATTGATCCTTTGATCATTATGTACTGACCATCTTTGTCTCTTTTCACAGCCTTTGTTTTAAAGTCTATTTTATCTGATATAAGTATTGCTACTCCTGCTTTCTTTTGGTCCCTATTTGCATGAAAAATCTTTTTCCAGCCCTTCACTTTCAGTCTCTATGTGTCCCCTGTTTTGAGGTGGGTCTCTTGTAGACAACATATGTAGGGGTCTTGTTTTTGTATCCATTCAGCCAGTCTTTGTCTTTTGGTTGGGGCATTCAACCCATTTACATTTAAGGTAATTACTGATAAGTATGATCCCGTTGCCATTCACTTTATTGTTTTGGGTTCGAGTTTATACACTGTTTTTGTGTTTTCTGTCTAGAGAAAATCCTTTAGTATTTGTTGGAGAGCTGGTTTGGTGGTGCTGAATTCTCTCAGCTTTTGCTTGTCTGTAAAGCTTTTGATTTCTCCTTCATATTTGAATGAGATCCTTGCTGGGTACAATAATCTGGGCTGTAGGTTATTTTCTTTCATCACTTTAAGTATGTCTTGCCATTCCCTCCTGGCTTGAAGAGTTTCTATTGAAAGATCAGCTGTTATCCTAATGGGAATTCCCTTGTGTGTTATTTGTTGTTTTTCCCTTGCTGCTTTTAATATTTGTTCTTTGTGTTTGATCTTTGTTAATTTGATTAATATGTGTCTTGGGGTGTTTTGCCTTGGGTTTATCCTGTTTGGGACTCTCTGGGTTTCTTGGTCTTGGGTGATTATTTCCTTCCCCATTTTAGGGAAGTTTTCAACTATTATCTCCTCAAGTATTTTCTCATGGTCCTTCTTTTTGTCTTCTTCTTCTGGGACCCCTATGATTCGAATGTTGTAGCGTTTAATATTGTCCTGGAGGTCTCTGAGATTGTCCTCATTTCTTTTAATTCGTTTTTCTTTTATCCTCTCTGATTCATTTATTTCAACCATTCTATCTTCTAATTCACTAATCCTATCTTCTGCCTCTGTTATTCTACTATTTGTTGCCTCCAGAGTGTTTTTAATTTCACTTATTGCATTATTTATTTTATATTGACTCTCTTTTATTGCTTCTAGGTCCTTGTTAAACCTTTCTTGCATCTTCTCAATCTTTGTCTCCAAGCTATTTATCTGTGATTCCATTTTGATTTCAAGATTTTGGATCAATTTCACTATCATTATTCGGAATTCTTTATCAGGTAGATTCCCTATCTCTTCCTCTTTTGTTTGGTTTGGTGGGCATTTATCCTGTTCCTTTATCTGCTGGGTATTCCTCTGTCTCTTCATCTTGTTTAAATTGCTGCGTTTGGGGTGTCCTTTCTGTATTCTGGCAGTTTGTGGAGTTTATTTATTGTGGCGTTTCCTCGCTCTGTGTGGGTTTGTACAGGTGGCTTGTCAAGGTTTCTTGGTTAGGGAAGCTTGTGTCAGTGTTCTGGTGAGTGGAGCTGTATTTCTTCTCTCTGGAGTGCAATAAAATGTCCAGTAATGAGTTATGGGATGTCTATGGTTTTGGGGTGACTTTGGGCTGCCTGTATCTTGGAGCTCAGGGCTGGATTCCTTGCTGCTGGAGAATTTGCTTGGTATGTCTTGCCCTGAAACTTGTTTCGCCCAGAGAGGTTTACAGGGTTATATGGAGAAGAGAAGAGTGAGGAGAGAGTTAGAGGTGACCCAAATGAGATGCGGTGGAATCAATAGAGGAGAGAGTGGGCTATTCAGTAATCTCTTCCTTATGTGCACTCCACAACTCGACCACTCATAGTTGTTCACAGAGTTATACAGAGAAGAGAAGAAGGAAGAAGGTGGCAGAGGTGGCCAGGAGGGTAAATGGGGGGAATGAAAAGGAGGGAGACAGATCCAGCCAATAATCAGTTCCCTAAGTGTTCTCCACCGTCTGGAACACACAGAAATTCACAGAGTTGGGTAGAGTAGAGAGGGGTTAAGAGAGGAGACACAGGCGACCTAGTGGAGAAAAAAGAGAGTCAAAAGGAGAGAGAGCAGTTAAGCCAGTAATCTCGCTCCCTAGTGAAAAATGGGTACTGAAGCTTCGGTTTTTAAGGTACAAAATTGGTAACAAATACATAAAAACAGAAATTTAAAATCTAGAGTAGAATTTGGAATTTCAAAAATACGATGTTAAAGAAAAGAAGAGGGAAAAGAAAGAGAGAAAAAATGAACAAACAAAAACAAACAAGGTCGCAAAAATTATAAAGAAAATATAAGTACAAAATTGATAACTAATACCAAAAAGCAAAAGTTAAAAATCTAGAGTAGAGTTTGGAATTTCAAAAATACAACGTTAAAAAAAAAGAAGAAGAAAAAGAAAGAGAGAAAAAAAAAAAACAAACAAGAACAAACAAGGTCGCATAAATTATTTAAAAAAAAATACAGGTACAAAATTGATAACAAATACCAAAAAGCATAAATTAAAAATCTAGAATAGAGTTTGGAATTTCAGATATACAATGTTATTTAAAAGAAGAAGAGAAAGAAACAGAGAAAAAGAAAAAAAAAAGAAAAAAGGGTCTCAGAAATTATATAAAAAAAAAAAAAAACTATAGGTACAAAATTGATAACAAATACTAAAAAGTTAAAATTAAAAATCTAGAGTAGAGTTTGGAATTTCAAAATACAATGTTAAAGAAAAGAAGGAAAAAGAAAAAAATGTCAAAAAATTATTTTAAAAAATTATATATATATGAAGTTTGCTTTTTAAAAAAAAAAGGGTCTTCTTTTTTTTTTGCAAAGTAATTGGTTATAAAAGTGGAAATTAAAGGAATAATAGAGGACTTAAATTTTTTTTTTTTTTTTATAGGCTCACTTGTTCAGTCGCACTGAGGGGAGGTAGGGAGGGATGCCACAAACAAATAACACTGGCGTGTGCTCGCAGTGCCTCAGCCACGCTGGGTCTGCCCCCAGTTCACAGCGCTTGTAGCCTCTCTGCCCACGCTGCTCAGGCTCTAGGTTGCTCCGCCATGAACCATCCGCGGCCGGCCCTGGGCTACCTGTACTTCCCAGGTCCAAGCCGCTCAGGTTCAGGCACTCGGGTAGTCCTCAGAGGCGCAGACTCTCGGTTGGGCCTGCGTTTTGTGCCCTTCCCAGATCCGAGCAGCTCAGGTGATGAGGTGTTTTGCGCGCGCGATTGCTGCGATTTATCGCCTCCCCGCCGCTCGGTTATCTAGTTGCGCACCGGCACACCTTCTCAGGCAGATGTTGACCATCCAGACCCCCAAGAAGTTTTAGTTAGCAAAGAAGCCTCCTTACAGTTTCATAGATAATGTCTCTCTGGGGCTGCGATTGTCCCCTTCCGGCTCTGGCTGCCTATCACCGGAGGGGGATGGTCTGCCGCCGGCTATCTCTGTTCAGTTCTTTGTTCCGTGCGCGGGCCTGGCGGTGTCATAGGTTAGGGCTGGCTTTTCACGTGGTAGATATCCCACAGTCTGGTTTGCTAGCCCAAATTATTTCGCTCAGATAGTGCTCGGGGTATTCAGGCCAGATCCTTGCGATGCAGCCCGCGCCGCGCCTCCCTGCCCAGCCCCTGCTTGCTAATGGCGTATGCAGGCATCTGCGCTGCTTCTCCGCTGGGGGAGTTACCATAGGGCTCGCAATGTGTGGATTTTAATTGTTTATTTTTCCTCCCTGTTATGTTGCCCTCTGTGCTTCCAAGGCTCGGCACAGATTCAGCAGTGAGAAGGTTTTCTGGTGTTTGGAAACTTCTCTCTTTTTAAGACTCCCTTCCCGGGATGGAACTCCGTCCCTCCCTCTTTTTGTCCCTTTTTTTGTCTTTTATATTTTTCCCTACCTCCTTTCAAAGACTTGGGTTGCTTTTCTGGGTGCCTGATGTCCTCTGCCGGCATTCAGAAGTTGTTTTGTGGAATTTACTCGGCGTTTAAATGTTCTTTTGATGAATTTGTGGGGGAGAAAGTGTTCTCCCCGTCCTACTCCTCCGCCATCTTAGCTCCTCCCTCCCCAATGTATATTCTTGCCTTCTTAGACTAAAACTGTTTTCTATATTACTGTTTTTAATGTTCTAGTTGTTGGTAATTGTAATGGAATTCAACCAATAGATTAGACTTTTCTTCTATTTGATAGAATTTCAAAGCTACAGTTTACCAATAGTCCAGTTTACATTTCTAGTTTCTGTACCCCCTATACTCGACTTCCAAAAGCAGGACACTATAGGAAAGGCTATCTTGATGGACAGACTACATCTTCAGTTTCAACCACAAGCCTAGACCTGTGAAAAACTTGTTTGTAGACAATTAATAGTAAATATTTATGTAGTGCTGACAGAGTGCCAGGTACTTTTTAAAGTATCCTAACAATATAAACTCCTAGCGCTCAGGATCAGGCTTCCCTGATAGCTCAGTTGGTAAAGAATCTCCTGCAAAGCAGAAGACCCCAGTTCGATTCCTGGGTTGGAAAGATCCACTGGAGAAGGGATAGGCTAACCATTCCAGTATTCTTGGGTTCTCTTGTGGCTCAGCTGGTAAAGAATCTGCCTGCAATGTGGGAGACCTGGGTTCGATATCTGGGTTGGAAAGATCTCCTGGAGAAGGGGAAGGTTATCCACTCCAGTATTCCGGCCTGGAGAATTCAGGGTTGCAGAGTCAGACACGACTGAGCAACTTTCACTTTCAGTGTTCATGATCACCTTGTGAGATGTGTTATTGTTTTCGTTTTACAGAAAACTGAGGCACTGCCTCTGCTGCTCCTGCTGCTAAGTCACTTCAGTCGTGTCCGACTCTGTGCGACCCCAGAGACGGCAGCCCACCAGGCTCCCCTGTCCCTGGGATTCTCCAGGCAAGAACACTGGAGTGGGTTGCCATTTCCTTTGCATGAAAGTGAAAAGTGGAAGTGAAGTCGCCCAGTCATGTCCGACTCTTAGCGACCCCATGGACTGCAGCCTACCAGGCTCCTCCATCCATGGGATTTGCCAGGCAAGAGTACTGGAGCACAGAGAGGGAAAATGATGTACTGTAGATGGATCAGTGAGTAACGAATCTGCCTGCAATGCAGCAGACCCAGGAGACATGGGTTCAATCCCTTGGTTAGGAAGATTCCCCTGGAGGAGGAAAATAGCAACCCACTCCAGTATTCTTGCCTGAAAAATCCCATGGACAGAGAAGCCTGGTGGGCTACAGTCTAAAGAGTTGTACATGCCTGAGCAACCAAGCACAAAAGGTTAACAGATAGTAAGTGACACAAGACAAGTTGAACTTTAGTGGTCTGGCTCCAGAGTCCATAGTCTCAATGATAGAATTATATTCCCTGTTCTGATACAACACTCTCTTGTTCTTTTAAACAGTTTTTTTCCCCCTGTTAACACTAATGGTATTTAATTTTGTTGATGATGAAAAGATTAAGTCAGTGCATTCTTAACCCTGGCTCAATAGAATCACCTTGGAGAGCTTTAAGGAAATAGCAGTGCTTTGGTCCTATCCCAGAAATCATGATTTCATTGGTCAGGTGGAGCCTAATCTCTGCATTAAAAGAATCAACTCACCAGATGGTTCTGTTGTGCATCTGAAACTGTGATGCACTGGATTAGCTCACCGAAGCACCTTGTGATGTCTGGTGGTAGAATTTCTTCATTCTAACCAATTACTTGGGCCTCTAAATCCTCAGTGTTTCAGTCCTTTGCATTTTGATCATCCAGATTAGTAGTAATAGTGTGACTTGGCTTTTCATGGTTAATGTATCTTTGCACAGCGTGCACTCATGCATGCATGCACACAGTTCATATGCCTCTTTAGAGCTAGTATTCGCTGCCTGTTACCTCCCCATTTGGTGCTGTTCTGTGTCTCAGTGGCCAGGACTTAGTAGTTGTGAATGTCATCTTGTCCTTGTTCAGTTTAGATCAAATCACCTAATGTGTGGATCTCTAATATAGCACGTTAATAAGGTCAGGGGCTAAGCTGGGACTTCACTGCTCTTTGTTGGAAATATTTTTGGCTGCAGAATGCTTTATTCTTTCTCTTTTTCCCCCATGCCACAGCACTCAGACAAAATTTGTAGAGGAGAAAGCACGTCACCTGGGTTTAGCCCAACTTACCCACAGGCCTCCTCAGTCTCTGGAGTCACCATTAGCTATAATAAGTTAAATTCCAGTGTTCTTCACCTCCCTCTTAGCCCCAACAGTTGATATAGAACTTCAACTCCCGGGACTGAGGGGATTCCCAGGGGAGAACATACATGTGCACAAACCAGCCTGCACCAATTCTCACTGCACTGAACCCCAAAATGCCAAAGGGCTGGGATCAGCAGCAAAGTGAGTTGTGACACTGCTCACCTGCTCTTTTTGTAAATACGGCCACAGGAGTCTAGAGCTCTTTGGGGCCCAGTGTTTGGTAGAAAAGAGATCTTCCTGGCTTTCCCAATAGCCTAGCCTTCCTCCTGGACCCAGACAGGAGTCCACAGGGTGGGCGCTGGGACAACTCAGGAAGCAGGAAGCAGGCTGTTGCATCATCTCAATTTCCCTTCAACACCAAGGGCCCCTTCCAGGGGCCAAGCCCTCTCCCTGGCGCCTCCCTCTCGTGAAAGTAGGCCTCTGGGAGCCTCCCCACCCCCAGCTCACCAGCTGTGCTGCTGTGACACCAACAAGGCCTGCTCTGACTCCCGATTCAGACTGTGTGGAAGTGCACATCTGTGTAGCTGTTTCATTTCTATAAACGTCCCCCAGAATGACCTATGGTTTAGATTTAGTTCTTTTTTTTCTAACCACAGGATGAGAGCTTAGGCAGGCCTCCAGGCTATGTGGACCAGTGAGCTATGCTGTTCCTTAGCCTTTTCTTCAACAAGCATTTATTGAGCATCTACAATCCGCAGTGCACAGACATGGCACAGGAGTAGACACAAAGATAAAGCAAACTTATTCTCCACTCTCGAAATCTCAGCTTCCATTGCAGAACAGAGACACAGACAAAGTCACTGCAATATAGTGCAATACATGCCACAGCTTGAGGGGGGGACAAGGAAGCACAGGCATGGAGAAGGGACATTGAAACTGGGTCTTAAATGAAGAGGAGCACATGAGTTTCCTAGGGCTGCATACAAAGTACCACAAACTGGATGGTGTAACCAATAGAAATTTCACTTCTGGAAGCCGGAAATCCCAGATCAAAGTGTTTGCAGGGTTGGTTCCCTCAGAGGGCTATGTGGGAGAGTCAGTTCCAGGCCTGTTGGTTACTGGTTATCATGCCCTTATTTTGGCTTGTAGAAGCATCACCCTGATCTCTGCCGTCATCTTCATTCACATGGCATTCTCCTTGTGTGTGTGTCCAAATTTCTCCTTTTTTATAAGGACATCAGTCATTTAAGATTAGGGCCCACTATATTCCAATGTGGCCTCATCCTAACTAATTACATCCTCAGTAGCCCTATTCCCAAATAAGGTCACATTCTGAAGTACTGGGGGCTAGGACTTGAACAGATGAACATGGGAGTGGGGGACACGATTCAACCCATAACAAGGAGTTTACCAAGAAGAGAAGAGGAGGAAGGCTTTCTGATTCTCAACAAAAAGGAGTGTGTGTGAAGAGAGGGCAAAGAGGACACAGTCTGGGAAAGACAAGTGGGGGGTGGGTGTTGAGGTGGGATGCGCAGGGGTGGAGAGGTAGGTTCAACTCTGATCACAAGGGGTTTTTCTATCAGGACTCTGCATAGACACTTCACTAGGGCAGGGAGAAACTTGCCTTCCTGGCCTCAGCCCAGCTTAGGGTTGAGGAAGGAGGCAGGTATCTGAGAACAGGACATTTCAAAGTGTCTGCTCACACCTCCCCAGGGTTGGAAGATTAGAGAGATCAAGAGAGCTTTGCTGATAGCTAGACGTGAGCTCACATTCAGCCCCCTACCCTTGGGCAAGTCACTTAAACCCTTTGGGTATAGTTTCTTCCTCCATAAAATAAGCATGAAACCACCTGGCACATCACAAGCACTCAACAAAAACTGTTAGTATAATCACTGTCACAAGTCAGCCCAAGGAACTTTGACTCAAAAAAATAAAATAAAGAAAGAAAGGTTGCATTCAAATCACAGTGAAGGATGTCTGACTCCAAGCTAGGATTTAGAGTAAGTTGGTGAATTAAAGATTAATGATGGAGATAAAGTATTTATTTCAGTATCTATTTCCTTTTAAATGCTTACTCTGAAAGAAATATCTGCTTTACAGTTCAGTTCATTTGAGTGTGGCAATTTAAGTGGGATATATGTTTTGTAATAAGAGGACATTTGTAATAACTGGTTAACTTTGGGCCTTGATCCCTCACAGGGGATGATTCAGACCCATAGCAGGCACGTGACTGCTTGTCGTGGTGAGAGGCAGCTGGTGCTGGGCAGGAAGCAATGATACTGCCAACCAGCCTCGGGGCAGAGCCCCCAGACACCTCCTGCTGGAATGCAATGAAGGTCACTGGCAGGACAAGCCACAGAGCCTGGAATTATTTTATCAGCTCATTTTCAACCTGATGGTGTTCAATGAGCGGGGGCATGTATGTGTGTGCAGAGAGAGAGACAATGTGAAAGTAAGGTAGCAAAATGCTGAGTGTCAAATGGGTGTGAGAGGCAGAGGCCAGCCTATTTGGAGACCCCAGAGACAGAGATGCAGACAGGGTAGCAAAGAGCAGGAGGATGCCTGAGGCTCTGTGTGAGGTGAGGCTTGTGCCCACAGATCCCGCAGGTCAGGTCGCTTTGCCGGCCTGTGGTCTAAGCAGCCCTTGTAGGAGGGAGGCCTTTGTAAAGAAGATTTTAGGGGCAGTGCAGTGTATGACATCAGATTCCAACTTCACACTGCCTGGATGTGTGACCTTGAACACGATGATAAATGACCCTCCTGGTCCTATTTCTTTGTCTGTAAGTGGAGATAACAGTGGTCTTCATCTCATAGGAATGTTGTGTGGATTATATGAGATAATGCACTGAGTGCCTGGCATGTGCTTGCTTGATGTATAATTCTCTTAGTTTCCTACAGCTGTTGGAATACACTACAACAAACTGGGTGGTTTAAAACAAATCCAGGTGTTTGTAGGGCTGCACTTCTCTGGGGCTCTAGGAGAGAATGTTCTTTTCTTCTTCCAGCTTCAAGACGTTCTTTGTTTGGGGATGCATCACTCCAGTCTCAGTCTCTATGTTTACATGTGTCTGTTACTGTTCTACTATCTCTTATAAAGATGTGTGTATGTGCTCAGTAGCCTGTCAGGCTCTGTCCATGGGATTTTCCAGGCAAGAATACTGCAGTGGGTTGCCATTTCCTCATCCACAGGATCTTCCTAAACCAAGAATAAGACCCGTATCTCGGGGGCGGTCCTAAGATGGCGGAGGGATAGGACGGGGAGACCGCTTTCTCCCCCCACAAATTCATCAAAAGAACATTTGAACGCTGAGTGAGTTCCACAAAACAACTTCTGAATGCTGGTAGAGGACATCAGGCACCCAGAAAAGCAGCCCATTGTCTTTGAAAGGAAGTAGGAAAAAATATAAATGATAAAAAGAGAGACAAAAGGTAGGGACAGATCCGGCCCGGGGAAGGGAGTCTTAAAAAAGAGAGAAGTTTCCAAACACCAGGAAACACTCTTACTAGTGAGTCTGTGGCAAGCCTTGGAACCTCAGAGGACAACATAACCGGGAGGAAAAATAAATAAATAATTAAAACCCACAGATTACATGCCCAATGGTAACTCCCAGCGGAGAAGCAGCGGAGACACCCACATCCACCACTAGCAAGCAGGGGCTGGGCAGGGAGGCGCAGGCTGCATTGCTTAGAGTAAGGACCAGGCCTGAATGCCCTGAGGGCAATCTGAGGAAACTAACTTGAGATAGCAAACAAGACTGTGGGATAGCTATCGCACGAAAAGCCCTAACCTAAGACACTGCCAGGCCCACTCACAAAACAAAGGACTGAGCAGAGCTAGCCGGCGGTGGACCGGCCCATCCCCCACTGGAGACAGGCAGGCGAGGGCAGCCAGAGCCAGAAGGGGGCAATCGTGGCCCCAGAGAGGCATCCTATACCAAACTCCAAGCAGACTTCATTGCTAACCAAGACTTCTTGGGATTCTGGACGGTCGACATCCGCCGGGAGGGTCGCAGCCAGAGATCAGCTCCCCAGAAGAGACACACGGCACACCTGAGAAGGTGTGCTGGTTGTACACCCAGAAAACTGAGCGGCAGGGAGGGGGGAGGCAAAAAGTCACAGCGACCGCACTTGCCAAGCACCTGGTCACCTGAGCTGCTCGGACCTGGGAAGGGCACAAAATGCAGGCCCAACCGAGTCTGCGCCTCTGAGGACTACCCGAGTACCTGAAGCTGGGCGGCTTAGACCTGGGAAGTGCATACCACTCAGGGCCGGCCTCAGACGGTTCCCGGCAGAGCAACCTAGAGCCTAAGCAGTGTAGACAGGGAAAGCACACACACAGTGAGCAGGGGCAAACCCAGTGTGGCCGAGACACTGCGAGCACACGCCAGTGTTATTTGTTTGCAGTGTTTCTCCCTCCCCACAGCACGACTGAACAAGGGAGCCTAAAAATGTGTCCACCATCGCCCCCTTGTGTCAGGGTGGAAATTAGACACTGAAGAGACCAGCAAACAAAAGAAGCTAAAACAAACAGAGGGAACTGCCTTGGAAGTGATGGATCGAGAAGTCTTGAGGCTACTGTAAGAATAAGACTGAAAACCAGAGGCAGGAGGCTTAAGTCCAAATCCTGAGAACACCAGAGAACTCCTGACTCCAGGGAACATTAATCGATAGGAGCTCATCAAATGCCTCCATACCTACACTGAAACCAAGCACCACCCAAGGGCCAACAAGTTCCAGAGCAAGACATATCATGCAAATTCTCCAGCAACACACGAACATAGCCCTGAGCTTTAATATACAGGCTGCCCAAAGTCACACCAAACCCACTGATATCCTAACTCATTATTGGACACTTCATTGCACTCCAGAGAGAAGAAATCCAGCTCCACCCACCAGAACACCGACACAAGGTTCCCTAACCAGGAAACCTTGACAAGCCACCCGTCCAACCCCACCCACAGTGAGGAACCTCCACAATAAAGAGGAACCACAAACTGCCAGAATACAGAAAGGCCACTCCAAACACAGCAATATAAACAAGATGAAAAGGCAGAGAAATATGCAGCAGGTAAAGGAACAGGATAAATGCCCACCAAGCCAAACAAAAGAGGAGGAGATAGGGAATCTACCTAATAAAGAATTCCAAATAATGATAGTGAAAATGATCCAAAATCTTGAAAACAAAATGGAGTTACAGATAAATAGCCTGGAGACAAGGATTGAGAAGATGCAAGAAAGGTTTAACAAGGACCTAGAAGAAATAAAAAAGAGTCAATATATAATGAATAATGCAATAAATGAGATCAAAAACACTCTGGAGGGAACCAACAGTAGAATAACGGAGGCAAGATATAGGATAAGTGAGGTAGAAGATAGAATGGTAGAAATAAATGACACAGAGAGGAAAAAGAAAAATGAATGAAAAGAAATGAGGACAACCTCAGAGACCTCTGGGACAATGTTAAACACCCCAACATTTGAATCATAGGAGTCCCAGAAGAAGAAGACAAAAAGAAAGACCATGAGAAAATACTTGAGGAGATAATAGTTGAAAACTTCCCTAAAATGGGGAAGGAAATAATCACCCAAGTCCAAGAAACCCAGAGAGTCCCAAACAGGAGAAACCCAAGGCAAAACACCCCAAGACACATATTAATCAAATTAACAAAGATCAAACACAAAGAACAAATATTAAAAGCAGCAAGGGGAAAACAACAAATAACACACAAGGGGATTCCCATAAGGATAACAACTGATCTTTCAATAGAAGCTCTTCAGGCCAGGAGGGAATGGCAGGACATACTTAAAGTGATGAAAGAAAATAACCTACAGCACAGATTACTGTACCCAGCAAGGATCTCATTCAAATATGAAGGAGAAATCAAAAGCTTTACAGACAAGCAAAAGCTGAGAGAATTCAGCACCACCAAACCAGCTCTCCAACAAATGCTTAAGGATCTTCTCTAGACAGCAAACACAGAAAGGGTGTATAAACTCGAACCCAAAACAATAAAGTAAATGGCAACGGGATCATACTTATCAATAATTACCTTAAATGTAAATGGGTTGAATGCCCCAACCAAAAGACAAAGACTGGCTGAATGGATACAAAAACAAAACCCCTATATATGTTGTCAACAAGAGACCCACCTCAAAACAAGGGACACATACTGACTGAAGGTGAAGGGCTGGAAAAAGATATTCCACACAAATAGAGACCAAAAGAAAGCAGGAGTAGCAATACTCATATAAGATAAAATAGACTTTAAAACAAAGGCTGTGAAAAGAGACAAAGAAGGACACTACATAATGATCAAGGGATCAACTCTAGAAGAAGATATAACAATTATAAATATATATGCACTCAACATAGGAGCACTGCAATATGTAAGAAAAATGCTAACAAGTATGAAAGGGGAAATTAACAATAACACAATAATAGTGGGAGACTTTAATACCCCACTCACATCTATGGATAGATCAACTAAACAGAAAATTAACAAGGAAACACAAACTTTAAATGATACAATAGACCAGTTAGACCTAATTGATATCTATAGGACATTTCACCCCCAAACAATGAATTTCACCTTTTTCTCAAGTGCACACAAAATCTTCTCCAGGATAGATCACATCCTGGGCCATAAATCTAGCCTTGGTAAATTCAAAAAAATTGAAATCATTCCAAGCATCTTTTCTGACCACAATGCAGTAAGATTAGATCTCAATTACAGGAGAAAAACTATTAAAAATTCTAACATATGGAGGCTGAACAACATGCTGCTGAATAACCAATAAATCACAGAAGAAATCAAAATATGCATGAATGAATGAAAATGAAAACACAACAACTCAAAACCTGTGGGACACGGTAAAAGCAGTGCTAAGGGGAATGTTCATAGCAATACAGGCATACCTCAAGAAACAAGAAAAAAGTCAAATAAATAACCTAACTCTACACCTAAAGCAACTAGAAAAGGAAGAAATGAAGAACCCCAGGGTTAGTAGAAGGAAAGAAATCTTAAAAATTAGGGCAGAAATAAATGCAAAAGAAACAAAAAGGGACCATAGCAAAAATCAACAAAGCCAAAAGCTGGTTCTTTGAGAAGATAAATAAAATTGACAAACCATTAGCCAAACTCATCATGAAACAAAGGGAGAAAAATCAAATCAATAAAATTAGAAATGAAAATGGAGTGATCACAACAGACAACACAGAAATACAAAGGATCATAAGAGACTACTATCAGCAACTATATGCCAATAAAATGGACAACTTGGAAGAAATGGACAAATGCTTAGAAAAGTACAACTTTTCAAAACTGAACCAGGAAGAAACAGAAAATCTTAACAGACCCATCACAAGCATGGAAATTGAAACTGTAATCAAAAATCTTCCAGCAAACAAAAGCCCAGGTCCAGACACCTTCACAGCTGAATTCTACCAAAAATTTAGAGAAGAGCTAACACCTATCCTACTCAAACTCTTCCAGAAAATTGCAGAGGAAGATAAACTTCCAAACTCATTCTATGAGTCCACCATCACCCTAATACCAAAACCTGACAAAGATGCCACAAAAAAGAAAACTACGGGCCAATATCACTGATGAACATAGATGCAAAAATCCTTAACAAAATTCTAGCAAACAGAATCCAACAACACATTACAAAGATCATACATCATGACCAAGTGGGCTCTATCCCAGGGATGCAAGGATTCTTCAATATCTGCAAATCAATCAATGTAATACACCACATTAACAAATTGAAAAATAAAAACCATATGATTATCTCAATAGATGCAGAGAAAGCCTTTGACAAAATTCAACATACATTTATGATAAAAACCCTCCAGAAAGCAGGAATAGAAGGATAATATTATAATATAAAGGATAATAATAATAATCCTTTTTTTATCTCAACATAATAAAAGCTATATATGACAAACCCACAGCAAACATTATCCTCAATGGTGAAAAATTGAAAGCATTTCCCCTAAAGTCAGGAAGAAGATAAGGGTGCCCACTCTCACCACTACTATTCAACATAGTTTTGGAAATTTTGGCCACAGCAATCAGAGCAGAAAAGGAAATAAAAGGAATCCAAATTGGAAAAGAAGAAGTAAAACTCGCACTGTTTGCAGATAACATGATCCTCTACATAGAAAACCCTAAAGACTTCACCAGGAAATTACTAGAGCTAATCAATGAATATAGTAAAGTTGCAGGATAT
Source organism: Bos mutus (assembly GCF_027580195.1). Taxonomy (NCBI): domain Eukaryota; kingdom Metazoa; phylum Chordata; class Mammalia; order Artiodactyla; family Bovidae; genus Bos; species Bos mutus. The sequence continues at coordinate 65,998,889 of NC_091624.1, read as the reverse complement.
AAAATCAACACACAGAAATCCCTTGCATTCCTATACACTAATAATGAGAAAATAGAAAGAGAAACTAAGGAAACAATTCCATTCACCATTGCAACGAAAAGAATAAAATACTTAGGAATAAATCTACCTAAAGAAACAAAGACCTATATATAGAAAACTATAAAACACTGGTGAAAGAAATCAAAGAGGACACTAATAGATGGAGAAATATACCATGTTCATGGATCAAAAGAATCAATATATGAAAATGAGTATACTACCCAAAGCAATCTATAGATTCAATGCAATCCCTATCAAGCTACCAATGGTATTCTTCACAGAGCTAGAACAAATAATTTCACAACTTGTATGAAAATACAAAAAACCTTGAATAGCCAAAGCAATCTTGAGAAAGAAAAATGGAACTGGAGGAATCAACCTGCCTGACTTCAGGCTCTACTACAAAGCCACAGTCATCAAGACAGTATGGTACTGGCACAAAAACAGAAATATAGATCAATGGAACAAAATAGAAAGCCCAGAGATAAATCCATGCACCTATGGACACCTTATCTTTGACAAAGGAGGCAAGAATATACAATGGAGAAAAGACAATCTCTTTAACAAGTGGTGCTGGGAAAACTGGTCAACCACTTGTAAAAGAATGAAACTAGAACACTTTGTAACACCATACACAAAAATAAACTCAAAATGGATTAAAGATCTAAACGTAAGACCAGAAACTATAAAACTCCTAGAGGAGAACATAGGCAAAACAGTCTCTGACATAAATCACGGCAGGATCTCTATGACCCACCTCCCAGAATATTGGAAACAAAAGCAAAAATAAACAAACGGGACCTAATTAAAATTAAAAGTTTCTGCACAACAAAGGAAACTATAAGCAAGGTGAAAAGACAGCCTTTGGAATGGGAGAAAATAATAGCAAATGAAGCAACTGACAAAGAATTAACCTCAAAAATATACAAGCAACTCCTACATCTCAATTCTAGAAAAATAAACGACTCAATCAAAAAATGGGCCAAAGAACTAAATAGACATTTCTCCAAAGAAGACATACAGATGGCTAACAAACACATGAAAAGATGCTCAACGTCACTCATTATCAGAGAAATGCAAATCAAATCCACAATGAGATACCATTTCATGCCAGTCAGAATGGCTGCAATCCAAAAGTCTACAAGGGATAAATGCTGGAGAGGGTGTGGAGAAAAGGGAACTCTCTTACACTGTTGGTGGGAATGCAAACTAGTACAGCCACTATGGAGAACAGTGTGGAGATTCCTTAAAAAACTGGAAATAGAGCTGCCATATGACCCAGCAATCCCACTGCTGGGCATACACACCAAGGAAACCAGAAGGGAAAGAGACACATGTACCCCAATGTTCATCGCAGCACTGTTTATAATAGCCAGGACATGGAAGCAACCTAGATGTCCATCAGCAGATGAATGGATAAGAAAGCTGTGGTACATATACACAATGGAGTATTACTCAGCTATTAAAAAGAATACATATGAATCAGTTCTAATGAGGTAGATGAAACTGGAGCCTATTATACACATTGAAGTAAGCCAGAAAGAAAAACACCAATACAGTATACTAACGCATATACATGGAATTTAGAAAGATGGTAACAATAACCCTGTATGCGAGACAGCAAAAGAGACACAGATGTATAGAACAATCTTTTGGACTCTGTGGAAGAGGGTGAGGGTGCGATGATTTGGGAGAATGGCATTGAAACATGTATATTATAGGGGCTGGTGCACTGGGATGACCCAGAGGAATGGGATGGGGAGGGAGGTGGGAGGGGGGTTCAGGATGGGGAACAATGTACACCCATGGCAAAACCAATACAATATTGTAAAGTGAAAAAAAAAAAAAAAAAAAAAAAGAAAAGAAAAATTTTTTATGGGTATATATATATATATAAAAACCACTTGTGACTCCTGTGTCTTCTTGCATTGGCAGGCGTATTCTTTACCACTGAGCCTCCTGGGAAGCCCCATCTTATATGGACACTTGCCATTAATTTAGGCCCACCCCATTATCCAGGATTATCATGTCTCAAGAGCCCTAACTTAATTACATCCATATGGCCCTCTTTCCAGATAAGGTCACATCCACACTTTCTAGGATGTAAACATGTCTTTTTAGGGGGCTATCATTCAACCCCCTATCCTACCTAATGTTTGAGTGCTTTCTAAAATCAGAGCTTTATGTGCGATATTTGATTATTCAATTAAGCTATATCTTGGAGAGAGAGGCCCAGAAAGTTCTTTACTTGGGGCCTTATGCTGTTTTCCCAAGTCATGTGGCAGTGAATGGCCCTATGGCTTCGTGATTAGTGACAGAAGAAAGTGGGTTGACACACGTAATTTCTAGATTTTTCCAGACTCCCTCCTTGGCCCTCTCCATGTACAATATCTTTTCCCTTCTCTGTAAAATGTCTTCCAGAAAGGACTTGTCCCGGCTGCTGGGAGTGTTATCATCAAACAGCCTTCACCTGTTAGCACCTTCAGGTTGGCCTCCATGAGGAGGGCTGCCTCATTGGAGTTCACTGTCCCAATGTGGGCACATAGAGTGACAGATGGAGGCTGTGGTACAAAGAGCCGCGCCCTTTTAACCTAATGTAGGGTAAGTCAAATGGGGCATTTAAACCCCAAAATTTCTTGTGGGACCAGAAGGGCTTCAAGGGACTTGGATTTCGTTGTCCCTTCTCCCTGAGCCAAATCCTTCTTCCGCTTTCCACAGACGTGGAGCCCAAAGGCGCCCCCTAGTGAACATTCTCTGCACTAAACTCCAAGTCAGATCCTTGCTGCTCAGTTCTCAGGCTGTGCCCATGTCAAAGGGTCATTTGTTCTTGGGATCATGCAGTTATATGTGAAATAGAAACTTTACTCCAACTAATTTTGCACTTGTATGTAATGATTCAGTTTCTGTAGGTGGCAATAAATTATGTCACCTTTAAGTATAATATATAATATTTTTAAATTTTTTGGAGATATTTTTAGGGCTTTGCAGTTTTTCATTTTGTTAACACTGAGGGCATGCAGATGAATATAAGGCAATCCTAAAGCTTTAAAAGATTCCATATGTACTTGGGGGAAAGGAACACTATTTTGATAGTTGCTGAAAATTTATTTAGTTGAAAATAGTGGTTTGAAGTTTCAACTGGATTCATATCCATCTTTAAATGTTTAAGTAACTTGATGAAACTGATATTTATCACCATCTGTGAGCAAGAAATAAAAAAAGAAGGACAAAGGAGACAGGTTACTGTACAGATTGAGAAGATAGACTTTTGGAATAAATCTATCTGAGTTTGAGTCTTGTCTCTACCACTCGCTGTCACTGAACTCTGCACCTCAGTTTCCTCATCTATTAATGGTGATAATAATGACGCATACCCCCATAGAGTTTTGGAGAAAATTAGATAAGATTATCTATCTAAAATATTTATGCTAGTAAGCATGATCACTGTAATTTATTATTATTAGGTACTTCCTGACATAAAGCATATAAATACACACACCAAGCAAATTTTAGATCATTTATGCCACTGCCTACAGAAAGCTCAAAACAAACAAAAAAACTTGTCTAAACATATTTTTAAAGGGTTTTTCTTATTAGAGAGAAGGCTTTTAAGTTTTCTTCTCCAGGTGACATTTGCGTCAAGACCTTGAGGTTGTGCAGGTGTGAGTCATGTGGCTATCCCAGGAAGATCATTTCAAACAGAAGGAATCAATTCAGTTCAGTCACTCAGTCGTGTCCGACTCTTGGTGACCCCATGAATTGCAGCACACCAGGCCTCCCTGTCCATCACCAACTCCTGGAGTTCATTAAGACTCACATCCATCGAGTCAGTGATGCCATCCAGCCATCTCATCCTCTGTCGTCCCCTTCTCCTCCTGCCCCCAATCCCTCCCAGCATCAGGGTCTTTTCCAATAAGTCAATTCTTCACGTGAGGTGGCCAAAGTATTGGAGTTTCAGCTTTAGCATCAGTCCTTCCAATGAACACCCAGGACTGATCTCCTTTAGGATAGACTGGTTGGGTCTCCTTGCAGTCCAAGGGACTCTCAAGAGTCTTCTCCAACACCACAGTTCAAAAGCATCAATTCTTCAGCTCTCAGCTTTCTTCACAGTCCAACTCTCACATCCATACATGACCACTGGAAAAACCATAGCCTTGACTAGATGGACCTTTGTTGGCCAAGTAATGTCTCTGCTTTTTAATATGCTGTCTAGGTTGGTCATAACTTTCCTTCCAAGGAGTAAGTGTCTTTTAATTTCATGGCTGCAATCACCATCTGCAGTGCAAAATTATTAGAGGACAGCTAGACTGTGTTTAAGGACCAGCCAGGAGATTCATGTGGCTGGAGGGGACTAAGCATGGCAGATGAAGTTAGAGATATAAAGGGATAGGGACAGGTTCTGTAGACCTGGTAGGCCCTTGTGAAGATTTTGGGGTTTGCTAAGTAATTGATGGACTTGTTAGGAGTCTGGGGCCACAGAGTGACATGGCCCAATTTCTGTATTAAAGAGATGCCCTGACAACTGTGTTAAAAATGGAATGGAGGTGCATGAGGCGGAAGAAGCAAGAGGACCACCTACCAGAAGCTACTGTAGCGTCTCTGGCAAACAGCAATGGCAGCTTCAGTCACCATGGGAATGGAAAATGGTCAATACCTACTACGTTTCGAATCCTGAACTGACAGAATTTGGTGAATGTCCTGAGAAGAAGAGAAGAGTCAAGGATAACTCTTAAATATTTTTTCTGAGCAACTGAAGGGAAATGTTTCCTTTAACTGAGATGAGGAAGATGCAGAGGAGTTAGTGGGCCATGTGGACTAGAAATGTCTGTTGGGGAGATATCGGGCTATAGGTGGTGTTTCAAACTATGAGACTGGATGAAATCACTGAGGAAGTGAGGAGAGAGGGCAACAGGAGTTGAAATAACAGAACTTGGAGGCAACCTAATATCCAAGGGGTCAGAGAGAGAAAGAAAGAAATAGCACGAAGACTGAAGAACAAGGAGAGTCTGGAAACAAGTGGAAGCATGTGAGCAGGGCTCTGGTGGTTAAACAAGAGTTTGTTAGGCCAGTGGTCTTCAAAGTGCAGTCCCAGGCTTAAGTGTCAACACATAGAAACTTGTGAGGGATGTGCAGACTTTAGCACCCTAAGCTTAATCTACTGAATCAGAAACTCTGATGCTGGGTTTCTGATTTACCTTAAGATTTAAGAACCATTGCCCTAGCCATATAGTTGCCTGCCCAATATTATAAACAGCATTAAGAAGACCCTCATCCCACCATCACCACTTTCTTTGCTGGAAGAAAATATTTTTAAAGACCCACTTAGTGCTTAAGGGAAATGTGTAGCCAGTGGGTATTAGGGAGGGAGTAACCCCCTCCCTAACATCACTACTCCCAACTCTCACGTCCCAATTTAGAAACTTTCTACTAATTTATCATGGCTCTTTGGAGAGGAGGAATGCCCCCATTTTAGGGACCGAGGCAATGCTGAGCACCAGGCATGCCAGACATTCCACGGCTAAATAAAAGTGTGTGTATGGGGGGTGGGTATTCCAAGGTTAGCATTAATGGGCCATAAATGCTGAACTCCTCGATAGATATAAACCTTATTCCACGCAACAAAACTTTCCAAATTTTCCTCTAGGTTTTCCTAAGAGAATTCCATCCTTTTCCATCCTGAGGAAAAAAGGTTAAAATTATGGCCAGCGCTGCAGGACTGGCATTCCAGATAGAGAGAGGCTGTACCCAGAAATAAGCTGGTTCCCACTACGGATGGGAGGGGCGGGGCGCCTCCAGCCCCAACTCATCCCGAGGGGCTCCTGGGACGCCTGCCCTCTCCAGCGGCTGACTTTGGTCCCAAGCGTTAAGAATCCGAACCGTGTCACTGCCTCCCGACCTCTCCTGTCCCAGCCAGTCCTGGCTGGCTTTTCAAAAGTGTGCAGTTGTCTCCTCCCCGCCCAGCCCCATCCTCGCGCAGGACCAGCTGTGCGGCCGGCTTCACTTGGGACGCGAGCTGCCTCGCGGCTGCAGCTCAGCAAGCGCCGCTCCCAGTTCAGGCACCTTCAGCATTCCATTCGGCTCCCGAGCCGCGTTGCAAAGTTGGGCAGCTTCAAGTGCGCTTTGCCTCTGATTTCTCCCTCCCCCGGTTCGAGTTGCCCCTGCTTCCCACGCTCCTTCCACCCGGAGCAGCCTGTCCCGGCGGGCTGGCGGTTCGCTCCTCTGTCCAGTCCTCCTTCCCGACAATGCTGCTCAGGAGCGTCCTCCTGGCAGTGCAAGGTAAGGCCTGGACCCGGGGGCTATCCCCGCGGGGCGTTCTCGTAACCCTCTCCCAATCCTGCAGCCTTGGTAGTCCAGCTTGCGGTCCTGGGCTGGGCCATCTAAGGGTGCCTACGGATAGCGTCTCAGCGGCCGTTAACGTCCCTCCCCAGCCCAGCGGCTGCGCACAGGTCCTGCAGTGGAAGCTCCAGGGGCGGGGGCGGCAGTAGCTCATCCCTCTCCCGCCCCATCTCGGACGCCTTCCTCCACTTTCACCAGGTAGTTCCCCGGGGTGCCCTGAGTTGCTGCCAACGCTCCCGAGACCCAGCCCGAATTGAAACCCGCTTTGTACCCACAGCCCTGCAGCTTGCCGGTGCCCTGGACCTGCCCGCTGGGTCCTGCACCTTCGAGGAGAACACCTGCGGCTTTGACTCGGTGTTCGAGTTCCTGCCGTGGATTTTGAATGAGGAAGGTAAGGGGCTCGTGCACAGGGGCCCAACCTGAACTTTTTTGGCTGGGTGGCTCTTTTGCGTGAAAGTGAAAGTTGCTCAATCGTATCCGACTCTTTGTGACCCCATGAACTATATAGTCCATGGAATTCTCTAGACCAGAATACTGGAGTGAGTAGCCTTTCCCTTCTCCAGGGGATTTTCCCAACCCAGGGATCAAACCCAGGTCTCCCGCGTTGCAGGCGGATTCTTTACCAGCGGAGCCACAAGGGAAGCCCTTTCGCATGGATAATGTTATCATCTTGGAGTTACATACTCTCGGGAGAAAAAGTGTGTCATGGATCATCTTTCCAGTTCTCAGCTGTGCTGCATGAATGGCCAATAACGAGATGGGGGTTGGGTGGGGCGTCCTTTGTTTACCTGGCCCTTGGCGAGAAGCGCTGAGATTTCGCCCCTCCCCTCTACTCCCTAATGAAAGGGAGAATGGGGACACAGCTGATGCTTGTCTCCCACCAGCTATGTGCCCTCTGCAGGTCAACAGGCTCTCTCGTCCTCAGTAGACACCTTTATGAGCTGGGCAAGTTGGGTGAGATGTTTTCCTTTCACCCTGCAGAAACGGTGGTGCTGTTCCTCTGTGATGGGACCTCAGTGTGAACCTCACATTTGTATTGTGCTTGACAGCGTTTTGTTGCATGACATCATCCTCATATTATTGTTGATTATATTCAGCACTTGGCAAAAGAGGAAACCAAGTCTATGGCTGAGTGTCTGAGGTCACTCAGCTGGCTTGCATTGGTCGTTGCCTCAGCGCTCATACTGTTTGGGTTCTAGTGACAAAGTTTAAATGTGGGATCTTAAATGTGATACAGTTTTTTGCCCTTTATTTATTTAGTAAATATATATATATATATATATTTTTCTACTTCTTTCCTTTCTTTTGCTTGTGCCACCCCATTCAGAAGCCTGATGTCCCAGGTCACCAGGACTGGAAAATAGCCTCCTTTAAAAAACACCGCAGCATAAAAGAGAGCATAATCTCCTTCCCCTCTCAGTTGTCTTCAGGCCCCCAGATTATCTAACCTTGCTGGAGAAGGTGGGGGCCCAGAACGCCTGCTCAGGGTGTATAAACTGTCATCACAGCTTTTCTGCCTCAGGCTTCTCCTAAGCTTTGCATATTTTAGCTTCTCTGATGTTGGCAGGGAGGTGATGTTAACCCCAGTTTCCAGAGGAGGGAATCTCAGTCTTAGAATGTTCAGACGACTGGCCCATGTACCAAGGTAATCAGTCAGTGGCCAACTCTGAACTGACTTGATCAGGGAAAAAACAGGAGGAAACTACTCAGTAGTAAACGTTATTTATTGCCAACACTTGCTAAGTCTTCAGTACCAAATACTTAAGGATAGCTGGAAAAAAATCAATTCCTGATTTATTATTTGAGGCATTCCCACCTTGCTGATTGCCTTAGGGAAATCTCTTTCATCTCATCACCCTACTCCTTTCCCTGTTCTGATTGTGTGTGAAGCATGTCGAACAATGGCCTGGGCCACACAGGGTCTTTGGAGAGCATTATTCTCTAGCACAGTGCTTTAGCTGCATCAGAATTATCTGGGGTGGGGGTGGTATTAAAACACAGATTGCTGGGCCCCACCTCTGAGTTTCAGAGTCTGTGGGTCTGGAAGGGTGCTGAGAATTTGCTTACCTAGTAAGTACTCAGGTGATGTTGCTGGTCAGGAGATCACGCTTTGAACCACTGACCTTACACAACCCCCTACCTCTACTGGTGGCTCTGCGCAGGGCTAGGACCAGCGTAAAAGAGCCACTTGCATGACCCTGAGAGTGAAAACCTCCTTCAATCGTGTGCCCTAGACACCCCTTTTGCTTCACCCTAGTCTGGCGCTGAGAAAAGGAAATCAGCATCACCCCTTAATCCAGGAGCCTCAGTCCTATGCCCCCAATTGCCAGGCCTCTGTCAGGATGGTGGCCCCCTGGTAGCCTGCTCCTGGGTCAGTGGGCAGGCCACATCCCGCCACACTTGACTGCTGTCCAGACCCACAGGAAGTGCTCTCTGCTGAGCTGGCACCTCTGCACCAGTGGCAGTTAAACAGTGCCCCTCCAGGAAAACAGGAAGATGCTTATAGGGAAAGGTGATTGCGGTTTACAGCATATAATGACGGCACTGTTGCTTTCCTCTTTGCTTTCTTTCTATCATCTAACAGTCACTGCTTTCTGGCTCAAGGCTGGGACTCCTGGCTTGGCTGGGGGAAGGTAATTCAGTCGCCTCTGAGCATTACTATGGGAGCAGGCCCATTAGGCTTCTGTCCTTACAGATCGTGTTTTTCAGTGGCCAGAACTTGGACGTAGCAGTCCACTCCAGAGGTGCAGTGAGGTAGGTGTGTGCCAGCTGCTGTGGTTGCCTCCTGAGAAGCCATCACTAAGAATTTCTATTATAAACCCATTGCTAGGTTGGTAAATTAAAGATAATGAAATTGTTCCAAGCTGAAATTTGGCAAGCTGTTTTTGCCAGCCTTTCTGCAAATTTACTTCCTCTGGCTGTAAAAACCCTTTGAAACTAGTTCCATCCACCTCTGTGTGTTGCATGGTAGCATAGAAAGCTGTAAGTTTCAGTGACTTATGCCCACAAGAATTTGGAATGCAAATAGCACTTTCTTTGATGTCCTTGGTCAGTAGGTTAATTTATGGTGGAGCAATCAATGCTAAAGCCCAGTGAAGAGGGTTAAGTGGAGAAACAAATCTGCCAATTAGAATTTCATTCCCTGATAGCTCAGTTGGTAAAGAATCTGCCTACAATACAGGAGACCTGGGTTTGATTCCTGGGTCGGGAAGATACCCTGGAGAAGGGAATGGCAACCTACTCCAGTATTCTTGCCTAGGGAATCCCACGGACAGAGAAGCCTGGTGAGCTGCAGTCCATGGGGTCGCAAAGAGTCAGACACCACAGAGCGACTAATGCCTTTGCCTTTTTAGGACAGGAGATTCACACCAGGAGTTGTCTCAAAATACCTCCCAACTGCCCAAAATCGTATGTGAGGTCCACGCCTTTGATTTATTTAGTGTATTGGGTCTCTAAGCCTTTCCAGTTACAATTCCAGTGTCCCTAGCTCATGGCCATTTTGAAATATGCTTGATCTCCACTCACAGAATGGATGAGTTTTGACGAGGCAATGTGTTGACTTGATTGCGCTCCACCATGGAGGGCGCCACCGGGGAACAGAGGATGGCACTAGAGTAGCTGAGCAGTAGTAGGTTCCAGTAGTACTGGAACCTAGTCTCATCTACTTTTCAGTTTTGGCAATGTGGCCTTGTTTTCTTGATTTACCTCCATGTTTTTGGTAGAATATTTTCATTTTCTCTCACTTGTCAAGGCAAGTGAGATTGTATCAGAATCAAACTTTGAAATTGCTTCTAAGTTTTAGGTTTGAATTAAATCCTGGAAAGAAGAAATCTATTTTATCTTATAAAAATCTTCATTCATTCATTATCTCAAAAAATCTTTATTTATTCACAGTTCAGAGAATATTGGAACCCCTTTAACAGTTGTCCTCAGCAGAAATCAAGATTGTCAGTTCCACTTACCCAGTGCCAGCTGTGGGGGCTGAAGCCCTTCGGCTGAGGATTCTTGGAGACTGTAAAGTTGGCCTCACATCAGAATAGTCATGATTCACATTAGTCATTGGATGGATTTTGGCTTTGTTCTGATTTTTGGGCACCTGGGTTTAGTATCTTTAAGCTGAGGAAGTCATTGGAGGAACTGCAGGAGGAAGAGAATAAAATCCAAATTCAGGTACTACTCCTTTATTAGAAGTTTGGGGCACTAAAGCACCCCAGAGAGTAAGGCAGATGTGGACATATGCCAGGTTATGAGGAGGTAAAAAAGGAAATTCAAAACACTTGTTGTAGAGGTGGTTTTTTCCTACAACAGTGGGGGTCAAGGTTGGAGGAAATGCCTAATACAGGAAGAATTTGGGTAGTATTTGTACCTTGGAGCAAGTGATAGTATCTGTGGCAGGCTGGCCAGCTAGACGTTTGCCATAACCAAGGGGGTGAGAGTAGGGTGGTGGGGTGGTGGTAGAGTGTGCTAGAATCTCAATGTAAGTACATGCCTGTTTCTCTTCCTGTCACCCTCCTTTCTTCACCAAACCCCTTACTTCTCTCTTAAGGACACTTACAGTCACTTGGTCAGCTGAGTTTCAGTTCTTTACTCAGTCATGTGCTAGTTATTATTAATAGTGATAAATCCTGCCGGATATTTCTTGAGGCCCAGCTAAAGCCAAAGTCTGGTCAGGATCCCAAAGACCTTCCTGAAGGAGAAGGATCAGTCCTCCCTTTCTGCAGGTTATAGCTCTTTTCCTGATGCTGGGGGAATGGCTCAGCTTCCCAGTCTGACATCACCCTGAGTTCATCCAGGCCATTCCCACCCTCTGGACCTGCTTGAACCTGCATCACCTCTGCTGGTTGTTCTCTTGACACCCTCTCTGCTGAAGCACAGCCCCCACGTTGTGAAAAGGCTGGGAGCAGCACAAGTCTGTGGTGTTCCCTGTATGCCTCTTGGAGAAACAGTCGACCCCAGGCCACATTCTTCCTGCAGTGCCACAAGGGATTCCTGGGCCCACCCAGGCTACTACTGATGTCCAGTCGAACCTGGCTCTTGTGAGCTGTGCCTAAGCATGGCCTTAGTTCTGCCCTGGCTCTGCCCACCATCCTAGATCCTAGGGCTGAGCCATAGAGTTCACCCAGTACAACCTCCTCATTTTATGGAGGAACACACTGGGGCCCAGAAAGGCTCAGCATTAATCAGGCTCCATATTGATGCTGCTGGTGCCTTCTAGGAGGCCCCTGAGCTCTCAACCTCTCAGTTTTGGGGCATGTCCCTAACCCTTGGCCTCCATATCAATCTGAGTTCCCAGGTTGTCTTACATGGCTCCTCCATTTGGGACTTAACCTACCTGGACTGGTAATCTCTGCCTGCTCCTCCCTACCATGACTCACTTCTCTGAAATAGGCTGTCTAGGCAGCCTTCTTCCTATCAAGGCCAACACCCAGTCTGGGTCTTCTCTACTCAGATTAGAATTGCTGAATGGGAAGTTGCTACCCAGTTCCTGGCCTACTCCCTAACAGGGTGTCCTGGATTTGGGATGTTTACTTTCTCATAATCACAGAAGTCAGCTCTGGTCACAATATATTGGGAGGAAAAAGTAATCTCTTGTCATAGGACTTTCTGGTTTTATTGTCATCTTCAAATCTCTTAGCATGCAAGCAACCCCCATGTTTTATGACTTGCATTTTGGGATACGGTATTCATAAAAAATCCTGGTTCTTAAACTAACAGACCCTTTTTGGTAGGTCATCTCAGTAACAGTCCTAATTCTGTCTTATTAAATAGCATTTGATTTTTAAGACGTTTATTAAAATGCATTTATGTTCATAGAAGTGGTGAGTATCTCGATGCATAAGATCAGCAGATAGTTGAATGTGTCTTGGGCATTTTGACATGGCATCACCGACTCGATGGACATAAGTTTGAGCAAGCTCCGGGAGTTGGTGATAGACAGGGAAGCCTGGCATGCTGCAGTCCATGGGGTCACAGAGTCGAATGCAACTGAGTGACTAAACTGAACTGAACTGAGCATTTTGGTTGGTCAACCCTGATTTTCACCTCTGCCAATTATCCCACCACTCTCCCTCAATTTCTCTTGTGTGTGTCTTAATCAACTCAGTCATATAAGTGTATTCATGCATTCAGATCTAGGCTCTTGGAGTGTTTGATTATATGTTTAATTTTATACATATGTAGGTATGTATGTGAAATACCTAGAGAGAGAAGATGGTACTGGTGATAAATGAGGAAGTTATTTAAGAGCAAAGAACTTTCACAGTATATCAGAAATTTCTATCATATCCATTGTGTGTGTGTGTTCAGCTGCTTAGTCTTGTCCAACTCTTTGCAACCCCGTGGACTGTAGCCTGCTAGTTTCCTTTGTCCAAGGAATTTTCCAGGCAAGAGCACTGGAGTGGGTTGCTATTTCCTACTTCAGGGATCTTCTGGACCCAGGGATTGAGCCTGCATCTCTTGTGTCTCCTGCATTGGCAGGTGGATTCTTTATCACTGAGCCACCTGGGAAGCCTATCATATCCTTTAGGCCATACCTAATTAAATAAAGCATAATGTCATACCTAATATCAACAAAGCACTCCTGACAAAAATAGAAATTTATAGAGAAATTCTTACACCTATGCCAACGGTTCTCAGCTCTGACTGGACATTAAAATCACCTAAATTTTTCTTTAAAAATAGTCATACGCAGGCTCTACCACAAGAGATTCTGATTTACTTGACCACATACAGGGCCAGACCTGGCACTGTTAACAAACAGACATTAATAGATGAACAAACTCCCTAGGTGATTCTGATACGTGGCCAGGGTTGAGGACAGTGACCAGAAGAATGGCCAACTCCTCCTTCCTCTCCCCAGCCAGATGTAGAAAGAAGAAACATGCTGTTACTAAGGATGCTTTAATGATTACCAATTGCCAATAGAATAAAGTACAAACTGCCTAGCTTGGCATTCAGGGTCCTTTGTAATTTACCCTCAATTATATTTTTATTCCTCCCTCCCGTTAATTCCCAACATGCTGTTCACTCAATGAGCTCTTTAATTTCTCGCCTCCTTGCTCTATTTGTGCCGTTCTCTACATCCCTGTTATCCTGCTTTTTCATTCCCTGGCTCCATCCTGGCCTATTTAAATCTATTTGTGCTTTAATGTATGGCTCTTTTTTGAAACAGTCCTTGAGTTTCCCAAGTAAATAAACTTCTCCCTTTCCTCTTTGTTTCCCCTTCCCATGGCTCTCTTCACTTTCCACCTTGTAAATCTTCTTCTTAGTGTCTCCTTATTGAAGTCCCCACTTCTTCACCTCATCTGAGTTATGCTTTGAGAACAGGGATCACATACTTCCCACAGCATCTGAAAATGTGTGGTATCAACAAACATTTTGAATTTAATCAATCTCTAAAGCCCTTATTGAGATCAATTAAAAAAAAAAAAGTTCTTGACATTTTCCCCTGTAAAGAAAGAGGTTGTGTTTAATAATCCTTCCTACCATAAGACTTCAAAGACTTTGGAGTCTTCTGTTGCAATTTCCAAATATAACAGTGAAGCAGTATTTCTTTCATTTTGCCTCACCAATACATGATCTGTTTCATCCCGACATACCAATGGACAAATAGCCCTTGGATTATTTACCCATCAGGACTGCCTGAGTCCTCTGATCCTCTGCCATCACAAACAATCACAGTGCAACCTTGAGAGTGACACTGATGGTCTAAAAAGTATTTTTGGCAAAAGATGATCAAACTTTGGACTAGCTATTGAGAGCTGTTGTTTCTAAGGAACTCACGTGGGAGACATTAATAGTACCCACCCTGATGGGTAAAAGCATACAGGGATATTTGTCTGTTCCCTGAAGAAAGGAATCTTCCATATTGATGTGACTTATGGAGAAATTCAATGACATCTGCAAAGATGTTTGCTTTTTCTACCTTGTGAGACATTTATCTGTGTTTTTAGGGAGGGTTCTGAGTTTATGAATAAAATAAAACAAGTGGTATCATGCCATAATTTCATAGTATCATGAATGAATCATATGTTTTACAGAAAACACTTCTAAACACTATTCATTATGTCAACACATATTTGCATACCCACTATCCATCAGGCACTATGTTGGTTATTGGAGTACAGATAGTATATGGAATGCATTCACAGTCATGATCCCTGCCATTTGCGGTCACCTTAGACCAACAGGAGGAAACACAAATCTGTAATTATGGTAGAGACCAAAAGGAATTGTATACTAGCCCAGGATCTTCATTGCAAACAGCATAAGTAGACTGTTAAATTAAGCACAAAAGAAGTTTATTGGAAGGGTATCAGTTAGCTCCTAGAATTGGCAGGAAGTCTAGAGATCTGAGTTATATTTGGGCAAGAGTAAAGAGGTATAATGTGTTGGCGAGATCCCACTGAAGGAACCATTTGTGTGACTTTGCCATGATTGTTTACTACTGCACCTCTGGATCTGCCTGTTCATTATCCTGTAGACAAGAAGCAGTGTGATGCAGCCTGCTCTCCAGTTCAGTAGCTGAGAAAAGGGTTGATTTGAGGAAGACAAGTTGATAATGGGAAGGCTAGATAGGGAACTATGCAGTGGTCCAGCTAAGAGATGATGAGGCTTGAAATAGGAAAAAGGGAGTAGGGGTAAAAGGGAGAGTAAATAAAGCATCAGAACAGGGACTAATCTGGCAGGACTTGCTTATTGATTGGGTGGGAGTAATGAGTCAGGTGGAGAGTGACTTCCAGATTTCTAGTTTGGGCAGACATATGTTTGAGGGTGTCAACTGTTGAAGAATTTCAAAAGGAAAAATTGTAATAGAGTAGAAGAATGTGTGTTCAATTCTGAGTTACCTGGGAAACATCCAGGTGGAGGTGTTGAGCAGGACTTTGATGTAAGTAGCTGAAAGTCAGGTACAGTCTGGGTAGGACTATTCCCACTATGGCTGTGGGAATCTTCAGTATGAAGATGGTGGTTGAAACCTTGAGTATAGACAAGATTCCCCCAAAGAGAATGTAGAAAGTGAAGATAGCAGGAAGCTGAAGGTGGAGCCTTAAATTCATGTTTAAGGATCAGGCATAGGAAGGAGATGGTGGAAAAAAGGAAACAGAAGGAACTCTAGACATAGAGGAGGAGAATTAAGAAAATACAGGGCCACAGAAGCCAAAGGACTTTGTAGTGTCAAAAGGAGGAGGTGATCAACAGGGCCCAGGGAAGCAGAGAGGTGGGTGCTCTACGACTTGTCTGTTGAAAATGACAGCTAGGTGCTTGCATGAGTGCAGTGTCAGTAAAGTGCTCAGGACAGACCCTACATGCCCTGGTAGAAGAATGAAGGGAGAATGTTGACAGTGAAGTTCTCAGCAAAGAAGTTCAATGTTCCCTCTTTCTTAGAAAGAGGTTTAACCATACCTCCGAAGAAACTTGTGATGAAAGAGTTTTTGTTTCTTAGGAAGACTTGTGCTTGTTTATAGAGAGGAAAGGATTAGTCAAGAAAGAAGGTTCAGAAGAGAGCAGGACTTCCTCACTAGCCCTACACTAGACCCAGTTTCCACTTTGACAATTTGGAAACCTCAAGAATATTTCTTTTTCTAAAAAAAAAAAAATTTATTTATTTATTTTTGGCTGCATCAGGCCTCCGTTGCAGCATGCAGGATCTTTCATTGCTGTGCGCGGGTTTCTCTAGTTCTGTCACAGTCTTAACTGCCCCGCAGTATGTGGGATCTTAGTTCCCTGACCAGGGATCAAAGCAAGGTGGATTCTTAACCACTGGACCACCAGGGAAGTCCCAAGAACACACAGATTTCTTCAACTGGCATAACCCAAGAACCCTCCAATGAGTGGCTTGATAACATTTGTATCCGCTTCAAAATGTGTGAAATTTTATTCCTATTGTAAATGTAGAGGATGTAGGAAACTGGGCTGAATCTGTGGTAGTTAGGATGCATCCTGGAACTTACTTAATAAAAAGCAAAACCAAACCTTTAGAAGTTACAGAATGTTTGGGTATCAGGAAACTTTAGCAGCATAGCATATTGTATTTCTGTATTAGGAATGGTTCCCAGTGAGAAGTGTGAAGCGATACCTAGTGAAACGGTTACACGATAGCTTCCTATGCCGCCATGGTTTGTGACCCATAGGTGGCGTATCGTGGTGCCTGTCTAGTACATTTATTGTCATTGTCTGTAACCATCATGACAACCAACCATCCTGGAGGTGGTTATCATCAACATTTTACAGATGTGGAAGCATGGAGTAACATGCCTAGCGCAATTCAGAGTCAGGATGTGGACCCAAGCACATCCAACTCAAAAGACTTGAGCCTCACTGGACCTTCCCATCAGAATAGGATGATACCTTTATACTTCCAGAGGTCACCACCATGGAAGTCAGACCTGAAAGATTCATGCTTCCCTAGAGACAGTGGGAGTCCTCTGAAAAATGCTCGTGGTGTCCCAGCATTCACACTCTGCCCTGGGTTTCAGGCCCAGCTTACAGCCAGCATGCCTGCTATATGGTAGTAAGCCTTTGGAATCGAGCCAAGATAGGGAAATATACTTTTACTTATTTTTTCCATAATAGATTATAAAGTTTAATTTTGGAACCATTTGAAGGATTCTCTTCTTGGTCCTCAGCATAATCTTGGCAGAGAACTTCAGGGAAAATTTACGACTTGACCTAAAATACTTTGGCAGTCTTAAGGAATACTCCTCAACTTCAAATTCATCTATTCCTACTGTGAACAAATTAAAAGAGTACACAGATAGATGTGTTTTTGCAAGCCAGTTGCCCCACTACACGAGCACTTTGGTACTTATTCCATTACTCTTAACAGAATGGCAATATTGCTATCCAGCAACATTATACAATATTGTGATATATAACTTAGCTCTACGCTCAGGAAAATTTCCATTCCTTATTTGAAAAACTTTTGCCTCACTGCCAAAGAGAGCTGAAGTGTTATTTGGGGCCATGCTTGTAATGAAGATGACTTTAATATGCTTTAACTTCACCGAGAAGCTGCATTCTTGGCTTACCAATGTTTTATGACTAAAACCATATTGTCTGATACCATAACTTAATGTTTTCTTTTTTAAGCTTCTGCAGATTTCTTCTAATTTTGATTTTGAAAAAAATGGGTAATAGACTAGAGTGAGTTTAAATTGTTTTGTGACTCTGCATTAGCCCGTTTTAAAATATAAGCTTTATGGAAAGCCTTTGGTTTTCCACTATAAATCCTGAAAATTGGGAATAAGCATATGAAAATCTTTTTTCCTTTTCCACAAATTCTGTTGCAGAAAATGTAAGTTATGCATTGGTAACTTTTTTTTTTTAAGAAAACACTGAAAAGTAGAACCTTTTGAACTCACATTTAAAAAGCTCTAATATATCATAGGTTACATGTTATTTTTGAAGATTTTCATCTTCGTTGTCAACATGAAATAATCAATAACCTACCTACATGTGGTTCTTTACTGAATCAGTTCAGTTCAGTTCAGTCACTCAGTCATGTCCTATTGCGACCCCATGAGCCACAGCACGCCAGGCCTCCCTGTCCATCACCAACTCCTGGAGTTCACCCAAACCCATGTCCATTGAGTCGGTGATGCCATCCAACCATCTCATCCTCTGTCATCCCCTTCTCCTCCTACCCTCAATCTTTCCCAGCATCAGAGTCTTTTCAAATGAGTCAGCTCTGAATATTGTATAATAAAAGAGAAATTATATTGAAGATAACATACCTGAAGATGCATAGTACTGTCATGGGTTTTAATTTGTTTTTTTTTTTTCATTGAGGTGTAGTTCACATACAGTACTATATCAGTTTAAGGTGTATAGTGTAATGATTTGACTTACATATGTATCATGAAATGATTACCGCAGTAAGGTTAGTAAACACTCATCATCTCATATCGAATCAAAATAACAGGTAAAGAAAAAAAATTTTTTCCTTGTGATGTGAACACTTAGGATTTACTGTTTTAACTTTCCTGTGTAACATAGCAACAGCACTAATTATACCTATGCTGCATTACATTCCTAGTACTTTATCTTGTAACTGAAGTTTGTACCTTTTAACCATGTGTGTGTTTATTCACCAAGTCATGTCCAACTCTTTGAGACCCCATGGACTGCAGTATGCCAGGCCTCCATGTCCCTCACCATCTCTTAGAGTTTGCCCAAGTTCATGCCCATTGAATTGGTGATGCCATCCAACCATCTCATCCTCTGTCACCCCCTTCTCCTTTTGCCTTCAATCATTCCCAACATCAGGGTCTTTTCCACTGAGTCCGCTGTTTGCATCAGGTGGCCAAAGTATTGGAGCTTCAGCTTCAGCATCAGTCCTTGCAGTGAATATTCAGGGTTGATTGCCTTTGAAAGTGAAAGTGAAAGTTGCCCTTAGGATTGACCATTTTGCTCTTTGCTATCCAAGGGACTCTTCCAGAGTCTTCTCCAGAGCCGCAGTTCAAAAGCATCAATTCTTTGGCACTCTGGCTTCTTTATGGTCCTACTGTCACATTCGTACATGACCAGTGGAGAGACCGTAACCTTTGGTGGCAGTGATGACTTTGCCTATTAATACACTGCCTAGGTTTGACTACCTTCACCCAACTCCCCCTCCCTTCCAAACCCCACCTCTGGTGACTGCAAATCTAGTCTCCTTTTCTATGAGTTTGTTTTTTGAAGTATAATTGACCTGCAACACTATGTGATTTCCTGTTGCACAACATAGTGATTTGATATTTTTTATATTAGAAAATGATCACCAACGTAAGTCTAGTTACCATCTGCCACTATACATACGTATTACAGTATTATTTACTGTGTTCTGTACACTGTACTTCCCAGGTGGTGCTAGTGGTAAAGAATCTGCCTACCAATTCAGGAGGTGCAACAGACACAGGTCAGGAAGATCCCCTGGAGAAGGGATAGGCAACCCACTCCAGTATTCTTGCCTGGAGAATCCCATCCCATGGACAGAGGAGCCTGGGGGGCTACAGTCCCTAGGGTTGCAGAGTCAGACATGACTGAAGTGACTTAGCCTGCACTCTACACTCCGCATTTCATCCCCATGACTTATTTGTTTTGTAACTGAAAGTTTGTACCTCTTAATCTCCCTCACCTATTTCACTCATTCTCCTACCTCTCCCCCCTGTGACAACCACCTGTTAGTTCTTTGTATCTATAAATTGGTTTCTGTTTTGTTAGGTTTATTCATTTTTTTTAGATTCCACATACAGGTGAAATCATATAGTATTTTTCTGTTTTATTTCACTTAGTATAATATCTTCCAGGTCCATCCATGTTGTCACATATAGCATTATTTTATTCTTTTATATGACCGAGTAGTATTCCGTTCTGTATACACCACATCTCCTTTATCCATTAATCTATTGATGGGCACTTAGGTTGCTTCCATATCTTGGCTACTAGGCATGCATGTTTCATTTTTAATCTTGCACTTGTGAAATAGGATTTATTTGCTTTCCATACACATAAACTCTAAAGAGTGTTCTGTAAGATGAGACTCTGAAAGCTATAGAGCATAAATCCCAGGTTTTTAAACCACCCCCATTATAAAAAAGCATATCAGTAATTATCAATGATGTCACGTTCAATTTTGATCCAAATGGGCCTCTTGTCTGTCAAGTATGTCATTAAGCAACTTTTGGGAGAGGATAAAGGCAACCTATTTGCTTCATAACAGCTGAAAACGGACAGCTTAGTTGTCAAAAAGTTTCTCGGTCTCTCAGAATATCTCTCATGCCTCTTGCCTTTCTACGAACTCAGCTACTCACAATAAAAATTGCTAGGAGATGAAAAGGGTGTGAAATGGTTTATATTTTTGATTAATTCCATTCATTTGTCATTTTGGCGAGCAGGAAGTCATTCACAAGTTTGCGACAATATTCTGTCATAAAATAAGTTTGGAGACATTAATGGGTGATCTCTTGCTGAGCATAATATTAGCCTAGTAGTCTAAGATTTCTTAGAAAATTAATGGGTCTTGGAAAAATAGATAACATTCACCATCATTCTATCCAAATGTGCAGTGACTCATGGCATGCACAGTAGCCACTGAATTTGAGACTCAAGTGATTTAAGAACCTTTCTTTAGAAACATTGGACAAAGGAGAGTAAACAGCAGAGACTCAGAGTTCCAATCTCTTTTAGCCTTGATCACCAGTCACCAGCTGAATGACTTGCCATCAAGGTTTCCCTAGCCAGGCACTGAGGATGATGACTGGTGTATTTTATTTAAATATTTTGAAGAATGGACTCATCAATGATCATTTTTTTTAATGTTTACCCATAGATCTCTTTTCAAAAGGAGTTTCTAAAACTCAAAGACCATTTGCAAGCATTTACTGAGCACTGGGTGAATGTGTTGGCATTGAGCCAGAAGACCCAGTAGATGAATAATGACAACTATTTTATCCAACACTTATTGGGCAGTTCTTATATACCAAGCACCTTGCTAGATGCCTTGCATGTATAATCTCACTGAATTCTTACAGTGACCCAATGAGGAGATACTCACTGCAGATGAAGAAACTGGGATTTAGAGGGTTTTTTTTTTTTTAAACATTCCCAAAGTCACAGAGCAGGTAAATGATGGAGCCTGGATTTTAACCTACATTTCCCTCCAAAGACTGGGAAAAGAATCATTCTGCCAGTTTATTTCCACACTCTCCCTTAACATGGAGCCTCACAGGATCTTTGGGATAGAAATAATAATGATACTTATAAATAGCTAACTCTTAAATACTCATCTATATACTATTCTATGTTTGATGTTATTAACTAATTTAATTGTCCCAACAGCTTAATGAGTTGAGTCTTATTTTCATTCTCATTTTAGGGTTAAGGGAAGTGAGGTATCCACAGATAACATACCTGTGGTCACAGGGATCCCAGGTGGCAACACTATATTTTGTAACAGGTCTTCTGGCTCCAGTCTGTGTTCTGTGAAGGATATAGCAATTATAATATTCTTTTTTTTCCCACTGCACTTTGAAGTGAGAAGCTTTTCTCCTTAAGTTCTGATGTGAATGACTAAGAGAACCACATAAGGATATTCTTTCAGATTCTTTCATACACAAGGGCCCTATCACCAAATAAATTCTAATCTGAAGAAATTTTTAATCAGTTCTTTTCTTTAGAAATGGCATGGGACCCTGGGACAACAGAAGAATTCCTGCCTGGTTCCAAGTTCTAAATGAGGTTACGATGGGAACTCCTGTGAGAGTCTCATACTCCAAGCACCCCCATGACTGCCCTGCATTCTCTGGACAAATTCCAGTAGAACTTAAGTTCCTTGATAATCTTATGGTCTTGTTTTGAAAATATGTCAAGTAGCCTCATACAAAAAAAAAATAGAAGTGTAATATTTGTCTTCTTGGGTTATGGAACAAGGAGCCCAAATCAATAGGGATATAAGCAGGAGACACCATATAAGCAGAAAGACAATGAAATCCCTCATCCTTGGAACAAAGGCAACAAATGGCCCCCTGATAAAACTTACTTTGTAACTTAGCTAAAGAAATACATGCATCTCAGTCCCGAGGTTTTCTGTTTTTCTTTTCAGTCATGACTACATATTTATTTGTTTACTTTTTAATGTCTAATTACTTTTTAAAAAATTTTATTGAAGTACAGTTGATTTACAATGTTGTGTTAATTTCTTCTGTACAGCAAAGTACTCAGTTATACATATATATGTAGAGAGAGATACATAGATTCTTTTTCATATTCTTTTCCACTACGGTTTGTCACAGGATATTGTATACAGTTGCCTGTGCTATCCAGTAGGATACTGGTGTTTATCCATCCTGTATATAACAGTTTGCCTCTGCTACTCCCAAACTCCCACTCCTTCCCTCTGCTCCCCCACCTGCTGCCGTTCCTTGGCAACCGCAAGTCTGTTCTCTATATCTGTGAGTCTGTTACTGTTTCATAGATATGTTGATTTGTGTTGTATTCTAGATTCCACATACAAGTGATATTCAGTTTTGAGTTTTGACTGAAAATATAAAAACTTATGAGTAGTCAGCAGTGAAAACATAGCCCTAGACAGTTGATCAATGAGTTTATATCTATCTATAAAATGCAAGGGCCTGATGGACATTATACTAAGAGGCTCAGTATTCAATTCTTGGATGATTGGTCAGTTATTTATGTGGTGCTATAATATATAGTATGGAAAATTACTTGTCAATGAGATCCTCAGGCATGAAATAATAATGATGCCCATTTAGTCTCTATGCTGAAGATACTATGGCCATGTTATCTCCAAATCCTATTATAATTTTATATGATCCATGTGGCCATCTCCATTTTAAAGACCCAGCTGCTGAGAACCAGCAAGATGACTCAGCCTGCCCCAGATCACACAGCCACAGCAGGATAGGGTCCAGGTCTGTCTGTGCCAAAGCCAGTGTCTGTTCCATCGTCTTGCCATTGGGTGTCTGGCACTGAATTTGATGCTGCAGGGGCTTCCAAAGAAGGGCAACACCTAACTTCTGCCTTCTAGAAGGAGTAGGATTCCAGCCTCTCCGAGGTTGACTGTTTTGACAACTTCTTCTCCCAAACCAGCCTCTCTACCTCTTGGCCTTTGCCATCATCCATCATGAACGTCTCTCCCAAACTCCACTAGGACCAGGGATTGCTTTGTGCTCCCTAGTACCTGACCTCATCATGGTTAGACATTTAGGGAGGGCTTATTAGACTCAACGGTGAAAGTGAAAGTCACTCAGTTGCGTCTGACTCTTTGTGACCCCATGGACTATACAGTCCATGGAATTCTGTAGGCCAGAATACTGGAGTGGGTAGCCTTTCTCTTCTTCAGTGGATTTTCCCAACCCAGGGGTCAAACCCAGGTCTCCCACATTGCAGGCAGATTCTTTATAAGCTGAGCCACAAGGGAAGCCCAAGAATACTGGAGTGGGTAGCCTATCCCTTCTCTAACAGCTCTTCCTGACCCAGGAATCAAACCGGGTCTCCTGCATTGCAGATGGATTCTTTACCAACTGAGTTATCAGGAAGCAGTTCCACTCATCTTTCTCCCTCCCTTCCTGTAAGCTCAGCTTTCATGATCCTCTCCCGTTTTTGCTCCCTCCTGCTGGTTCTCAGTCATTTATGTTGCTCTTCCAAACCTAAAATTCAGTCTTTTAGGGAACCTGGTGTCATTATCACAAATCAACATCATGTCCCACTTTCCAAAGCCAGCTTTGGTGAAGTTCAAGTGGAGAGAAAGCTTTTGCCCACTAGTTCTTTTGGTCCTCAATCCTTAAAAACAGATTTCTTCATCCTTTCTCCAGGGACAGTGTGATGACTCATAGTTCTGTTAGTTGAAAGAAATGCTTACAAGCCTCAACAGTTCTGTCCCCATGAAGCCTGCCCTCCCATACCTAATACCAATTCACAAGATCCTTTACTGGTACTCAGGGCACTGATCAATAAAATAGGTGGGAATGTGCTGTAGTGCCATTTCCTATTCCGGAACCCTCTTCCCTCAGACCTTGATATAGCTGTCTCCTTATCATCATCCCAGCCTCAGCTGAAAGGTTACCCTCTTCCCAGAGCACCCCAGTTCCCATTTGACCTCCCTCATGGTCACTACCACATTGTCCAATTTTAATTCACTTTGTAGCACATTAGCTCTGATATTTTTCTTGTTTATCTAATCAAATATTTATTGTCTGCCAACCCTGTTAAACTGTAAGCTTTGCGATAGCAAGGAAACTGTCTCACTTGTGTCACTGTGGATTCTCCCATGCCCAACACAGTGTCTACGACCAGACAGAAACTCTATAAATATTTGATAAGTGGATGAACCAATCTTAGTCACTGTGGAACTTCTGCCTTGGAAATGTACAAAGGCCAACACATTATCAGGATTTGTTGAATGAAAAGAAATCCCAGATGAGCCTGGGCATCACAGAGACATTCTGTGCAAGTGATGCGACTATCTCTAGGATGTGTCTAGGCAGAGATGTCACATAGAACAGGTGAATTTTTCAGTTACATTTTGGTGCTGCTCTTACAGAGCTACCGACTTTCTCTTTGTCTGCCCATCAGAGTGAGTGTTCTACTGGGAGAACAGAGATTTCTCACCCATATACAGGATAGTATTTTCTTCTTTTAACAAATGTAGTAAGCAATTTGTGGAACAAAAAAAGATATGGAAGAACATTTAAAAACTAAATTCTAAAACATTGCCCAAATAGGAATAAGAAGCGTGCATGTGCCCATGTGTGAACAATAAATCCTTAGTTAGTCTGTGGTGTGAGAATAACTTTTCAGAAAACCAGCTAGTTTCTCCTAGTACCGGCTGTGTGTGAATTATTCAAGCAACTGTTGTAACTTTCTTCTCTTCCCCTAAGATCAGCCAAGCTGATACCTGAAATCTATCATGGTAATCAGACTCCAGATAACATGGAAAAGATTTTCCCTTATCACAGATTTTTATTTTAAGATCCCCAAACACAAACCTCACTGTGGAGCCCCTGAAGTAGTTTGAAAAGAAATGAATAAATAGTGGACATGAAGTCTACCTGTAACTCTCATATATTCTTGTAAAAATGCACACAGCGTGTTGCATCTCTATACCTTCTCTCTCTGGAGGTATGTGATAACCAGTATCACAACCAAAGTTTTACATTTGTGTTCTCCAGGCCCATTTGGAATCATGACTATGGATCTTTGTAATTTATTGTGGGCCCGTGTGTGCTTTACTCATTTCATCTTACAGTCATCCTCTGAGGTAGGTGGCATTCCCTCTAGTTCACAGTTGAGGAAATGGAAGTCTCTAGTGGCTAAGTGGTCTGCCTGATGTCACATAGCTAGAAGTGGGAGGACTGGGCAGGTATGGTATCTACCCTGTCATAGCACTCCCATAGCCCTGGCAGTATTTTCAAACCTCTCTTCAAGCACTTGAAAAGAAAGTGAAAACATTAGTTGCTCAGACATGTCCAACTCTTTGCAACAGCATGGGCTGTAGCCCTCTGGGCTCCTCTGTCCCTGGGGTTTTCCAGGCAAGACTACTGGAGTGGGTTGCTATTCCCTTCTCCTAGGGATCTTCCCCACCCAGGGATTGAACCCAGGTCTCCTGCATTGCAGGCAAAGCACCTATCATTCTCATTTCATTGGCTTTATTCAGGAATTTATCTTTTCCCTTCTATTATGCTTCCCTGGTGCCTCAGACCATAAAGAATCTGCCTGCAGTGCAGGAGACCCAGATTTCATTCTTGGGTCAGGAAGATCCCCTGGAGAAGGGAATGGCTACTCACTCCAGTATTCTTGCCTGGAGAATTCCAGAGACAGAGGAACCTGGCTGGCTAAAGCCCATGGGGTTGCAAAGAATTGGACACAACTGAACGACTAAACCTTTCACTAGAAATTAACATCCATGTCTCTTCCTTCTCTTAATCCTCTATATACCTTACGAAATGCTCTGCACATAATAAACCAGGACTGGGGGGAAGTTAATGAGGCACTCACTTTGAGTGTAAAAGTTAAGGTAACACTCAAAAAACACAATCATCAAAACACTATTTACTTATATATTTTTTAAAGCTGTTTTTATCTTTTGGCGCTTTACACATTGCTCCAATTCTCCATCCCCACTTCTGGCAATCACCAATCTGTTCTTTAAGTCTGTGAGCTTGTTTTTTTCCCCTTACATTTCATATATAACAGCAATCACATAGTATGGTACTTGTCTTTCTCTGTCTGACTTACTTAACATAATACCCTCAAGGTCTATTCGTATTGTTTCAAATGGCAAGATTATATTCTTTTTATGGCTGAATACTGTTCCATTGTGTATGAATATATGTGTATATATGCACCACATCATCCTAATCCATTAACCCGTTGCTGGGCATCCAAATCTTGGCTTTTGTAAAGAGTACTGCCATGAAAGTGGGCCTGCATGTATCTTTTCAAGTTACTATTTTCATTTTTCTTTATATAAATACACAGATATGGAACTGCTGGATCATATGGATTATAGTTCTGTTTTTAATTTTTTAGAAGTCTCCATACTGTTTTCTACAGTAGCTATATCAATTTACATTCTCACCAGTAGTGTACAAGGGTTCCTTTTTCTCCACATCCTTGTCGATACTTGTTATCTGTGGTCTTTTTGATTATAGCTACTCTGATAGGTGTGAGGTGATAGTGCTTTATGGTTTTGATTTTCATTTCCCTTATAACTAATGATGTTGAGCATCTTTTCATGTACCAGTTGGCCATCTGTATGTCTTCTTTGGGAAAAAAATGTCTATTTTGAAAATGTAAAATTAATACAAAAATTCCATGATGAACAAAATATTAAAATTTAAATAGAGCCTATTATACAGAGTGAAGTAAGTCAGAAAGAGAAATATAAGTATCGTATACTGACACAAACATATGGAATCTAAAAAGCTGACACCGATGAATTTATTTTCAGGGCAGCAATGGAGAAACAGGCAATAGGGAACAGACCTACGGACCTGGTGCAGGGAGGAGAGGAGGGAGAAGGGGAGATATATGGAGAGAGTAACATAGAAATTTACAATACCATATGTAAAATAGATAGCCAATGGGAATTTGCTGTATGATTCAGGAAACTCAAACAGGGGCTCTGTGACAGGCTGAAGGGTGGGATGGGGAGGGAGATGGGATGGATGTCCGGGAGGGAGGGGACATGGGTGTACCTATGGCTGATTCTTGTTGATGTATGACAGAAAACCACAAAATTCTGTTCATTTTTATGCCAATAAAAGATTTTGAAATTTTTTAAAAATTTAAGTAAAGATAGGCCCTGATCTTGAACTTGGCCTCCCTTGCTTAGTCCCAGCCCTGTAAGAGCTCTTAAAATATACTGAATGAATGCATTGTATAATTGGTGTTTGGCTTACATGAGCTAAGTGCTCACCCCAGCCTGGAAAAACCACCATAGTCCTGCTTCCGTACTAGCCTGAGCAGCAGTCTACCCAACAGGGGGAGTTTTCTTCACAACTCTAAATTAAAAACTGTCCTTGGTTGTCTAAGATACTGAAGTTCCTTTTCTCTTTCATTTTGTTATCTTCCCACTTTCCTTATTCTTCTTGTTTAAAGAAATTGGAATAGTTATTTTCAAAGACACATTGTAAGATGTATGTGTGTGTGTGTATATATGTGAGATATATAGATTTTGTGTGTGTGTGTATCGATCTCTCTCTTACTGTTCCCATTGGGCTCCACCAGGGCTCAGTAAATAATTAGAAGCTCAGTAAATACTTGTGAATTTATCAATTGGATTGTAGGACATGAACTGTAGGAAAAGAATAGTTTAATTTTGAGTATATTAGATTCATCTGAAGTCACCATTTTATAGCCGACAAAAAGCTTTGTTCCAAAAAGACCAGCAGGTCTAATTTGCTTTCACTTCAGTTAAGCCCATTCTTTTATGCTGTCTTCATTGTTTGTGTTAGGAACATTGAAGACTTAGCCAAACAAGGAATGTGTAAATGGAATGCAGTTGCATTGTCATTCACAGTAGCGATTAATAAGACAGAAATCTAGGGTCGAAGTGCCCACTGGGCAGCTTCTCATCTCAGTAAACAGGCTCCATTACAGAATGAATCACCACTTTCAGAGGAACTTTAGTGTCTCCAAAGGCCTATCTCTCAAAGTCAGAATTAAAATGTTGAAAACAAGCTTCAAGTCCCAAATGGTCAGACCGACTAGGAATGAGGAAAGAGGTGCCCTTGCTGCTGTGCCAGTGAGGGACCGGGAGAGGTGGCTCTGTCCCTCGAGTGTGGCTGTCTGATCTGTAGCTTGGCTGTTGTTGCTCTGGGCTCTAGACTGTTGAAAAAAAGGAACAATTGCCATCAGAATAAATCTTTCTATGCTTAGGTATAATCTACCTAGACAGGCTCAATTTAGAAAGACTTCACAGTTTTCAGAAGAGCAGATCATTCATTATTTCAACAAATGCCTACTGAGGACCTACATATGCCAGGTGCTGGGGATTCAGTAGTGAACAAAATAATAGTCCCAGGGAGTGTGCATCTTGGTGGGGAGAGCTTGAGATAAACGATGCAACAAACAACAGTGTGATATGGCAGATGGTGTAAGCTTCATGGAGGGAAATGAGTCAGGGCAAGGATAGCTGTTTTGGCTCCAGTGGGCAGAAAAAGAATCTCTGGAGAGGAACCGTGTGACCTAAGGCCGGAATGGTGTGTTTGGGAAAGGCAAGGAGGTCAGTATAGCTGCAGCCTGGTGAAAGAGGAGGGTAGGGAGAGGAGATGAGGCCACACAGAAGTCTGAGGGCCAGATCACATCAGCCTAGTGCAGGCCATGAGCACTTAAGACTCTATTCTGAGAGATGGGAAGCCTCTGGAGGTTTTTAGAAGTAATGACCTGATATGATATATGACCTGATATGACCTGATATGATGTTTTATAAAAATCACTCTGACTTTTAAGTGGAGAAGAGCCAGTGCTTTGACCCTGGGTACCCCAAAGCCAGGTATAATCTTGCCCTTGTGGAGCTTATAAATTGATGGAGAATTTTGGCAATGGGCACATAAACAAAGAAACAAAGTCAGTTCAGGTACACTCTAAATAAAATGAAAGAGGGTGATGGGTAATCAGGAAGAATGGGACTGTCTGCTGTAGTTAATGGTTAGGAAAGCTTCCCTAGAGAGGTGATGTTGAACTGAGAACAGAGTAAGGAGGAAGAGCAATCATGCACCAGTGAGGGAGGGTGCAGAATATACCAGGTGCGTGGCCAGCAGTGCAAATGCCCTGAGGTGGGGGCGAACTAGGGACAGAGGTCAAGAAGCGGCAGAGCCAGACCCTGGAGAGACACTCAGGTGACAGTGAGGAGTTTGGATTTCATTCTAATTGAAATGGACAGCCGCTGCAGGTATTTGAGTATGAATTCTATTGCAAAAGGGCCTCTCTTCTACTTTGTGGAGAATACATGTGCCGTGAGAATGGAAATTAGGACACCAGCCTTTGCAGTAATATATGCAAGAGATAATGGTGATTTCAATACTAGTAGAGCTTGTGGCTGAGAAGGCAATGGCACTCCACTCCACTACTCTTGCCTAGAAAATCCCATGGGTGGAGGAGCCTGGTAGGCTGCAGTCCATGGGGTCGCAAAGAGTCGGATACACTGAGTGACTTCACTTTCACTTTTCACTTTCATGCATTGGGGAAGGAAATGGCAACCCACTCCAGTGTTCTTGCCTGGAGAATCCCAGGGATGGGGAGTCTGGTGGGCTGCCGTCTATGGGGTCGCACAGAGTCAGACATGACTGAAGCAACTTAGCAGCAGCAGCAGCAGCAGAGCTTGTGGAGTTGAAGAGTGGACTGGGGATATATTTTGGAGTAAGTCAACAGTCAATTAATGCAATGGATGTGGGGAGTATGGGGAATCAAAAATAAGTTCTAGGTAATTGATTTGAGCAACTGAGTAGAGGTGTGCCATTTATAGAGATGGAGAAGAATGAGAGAGGGAAAGATGGGAGAGGGCCATAATGAGGGGAGGGAAAATCAAGAGTTCTGATTTGACATGTTACATTTGAGAGAGACCCTTGATGGAGCTTTTAGTGCAGATGTCCAACAGAAAATTTGATATAGGTGTCTGGAATTCAGAATAGAGGTCTGAGGGTGAGACAAAAGTTTGGGAATTGTCAGCATGCAATTAGTATTTATTGCCCAGGACTAGATGGTCATCTAGGGAAATAATATAAAGAGGAGCAAGAGGGTAGAAGACTAAGCCCTAAGGATGTTCCAAAATTTAGAGTGGAGATGTGGAAAAGGTGCCAACCAGAAGGACTAAGAAGAGGGACAGGTAAGCAGAAGGCAAGCCAAGACAGAGGGATGTGTAGACTCTAAAGGAAAAGAGTTTCCAGGTGTGCATATCCAGCTGTGTTAAATGCAGTGGAGAGATGAGATGAAGATAAACAGAAAATATTGGATTTGGAGAACACTGAACATTTTTGGTGATCTTGGCAAGAACAGCTTGAGTAGAATAGAGAAAGCAGTTTTGAGTAGTTTCCCTTTGGCTGAAGGTAGGTTTCATGACCCCTCTATGAAGTCACTTGTAAATTTTTATCTCTTGGAGTACAGAGAAATATACCAATTTCCTTCTACTGTTAAGCAGACTGAAAATGGTTACATTCTCTGGTATAGAATTAACCAGTTTTGGGTATCTTCTGTTTCATTAAAAAAAAAAACTTCACGTGTACTTATTTTTTATTTGACTATTAATTTTGAAATTATGGGGCTCATGAAGGGGCCCAGAGGTAAGGATGTTGGTAACCCCTTTGTTTTATTGATGAGGAAACAAGAAGCTTGGAAAAGTAGAATGATAGAGGCAGGGTAGAATCCAGGAATCTTTCAGCTTCACTACACGCAGCCCTTATGATTTGTATAACTCTACCCCTCATTCCCAAATGCACCCAATTGAATAATATTAGAACAGTGGTCCCAGGTAGCTTGAGACAGGCATTCTACCTTCTAGATTGCTTCTGATCTGAGATGGTACTTATCAAATGGAATCAGCTTCATAGATTTGGTCATGTTTTAGGATATTACAGAAGACTCCATTGATGAAAGTCTGAAAAACACTCCCTGACCCATGTCTATGGCATGCACACTACTAAGATACTCTTTCTTGCTTGCTCAGATACAGCCTCATGCAGATTTCCAGGCAGATACCAATAAACATCTCACATGACTCTGGAGTGAAGCCTGTTTGTCTTACACGTTTTGGATGGAAATTGCCAATGCTCCTAGCCTTAGCAAGCTTACAATGTACAATGGTGAAAACCGTACATTGAGCAAAAGAATAATGGATTCAGAGATCTTTGATCTGACAAGATACTCAAGTGGTCCTCAGGTGGTCATTGACTGGCATGGTATTTATATGAGTTTATTACTTAAAGATAGGATTTTTCACTTTGGTAATACAAGTGGAAAACTCAAGTGGGAGATGTAGCTCTTTCAGATACCTTAAGAAAACTACTTTATGTGTGAGGAAAACACCACTTAGCCTCCCTCTGTGGCTCTAATAGACCTGCCTGGCTATATGGCTCACCAGTATGGTATCACCATGGCGACAGTTCTTTACCAGAAGCTGGATCAGAGAACCAGATCTCAACCTACCACCAGGCATCACCCCATCCGGGATCTGGGTATGCTTAGCCATGTAGTCTATATAAGGCATTTATCCCAAGTCTTATTTTCAGCATCTACAAAAGGAGGGGAATTTCCATAAAGAGTGTGTGGGGCTCACATGAACTGATTTGAGTGGATGCATATTATAAACTGTAAAACATTATACAATTGTGAGCTGTTATGAGACTTACAAAGAGAATCCAGAACCAAATTAAGCTTGACAATTTGACATCTCAAAAGTATGAGAGACTATAAAAGTAAGGAAAATATTTACTGTAGTTAACTTGTGAATTAGGTGAAGGCACACATGCCTACTTCTTAAAAGGCACAGTAAAGACTCTGCATCTAGGAAAGCCTGTATTCTGTGGCACTACCTGGAACTGGGGATCAAGGGAAATAGCATTTATTGTGTATCTCTTCTGCAAGTGGGGGTGGGGGGGCTTTGGGCTAGGTAGGATTTAGCCAGTGTGGAGACAAGGATCCTTCCTGTGAAAGATGTCAAACCAACAGAGACTAGGAGGCAAATATCCAAATTCCAGGACAGAATGTGATATGTGTAGCAGAAGAGATATGAAGGTTCACAAAGTCCAGAGTGGAGCAGTTTTGTTAGGTAAGAGAGGGCAGCAGAGGAGTTTTCTTAAAGAAGTGGGATTTCTGATGTGCTGTGAGGGATGAATATAATGCTGAAAGTTAGGTAAGGCAAGCCAGGTACAGGGCAAATATATAAAGGTATGTTGCAAAGTTTATGCCAGTATAAGAGTGGTGCAGATGGTGACTGCAGCCATGAAATTAAAAGACACTTACTCCTTGGAAGGAAAGTTATGACCAACCTAGATAGCATATTAAAAGCAGAGACATTACTTTGCCAACAAAGGTCCATCTAGTCAAGGCTATGGTTTTTCTGTAGTAATGTATGGATGTGAGAGTTGGACTATAAAGACAGCTGAGTGCTGGAAGAATTAATGCTTTTGAACTGTGGTGTTGGAGAAGACTCTTGAGAGTCCCTTGGACTGCAAGGAGATCCAACCAGTCCATCCTAAAGGATATAAGTCCTGAGTATTCTTTGGAAGGACTGATGCTGAAGCTGAAACTCCAAAACTTTGGCCACCTGATGCAAAGAACAGACTCATTTGAAAAGACCCTGATGTTGGGAAAGATTGAAGGTAGGAGGAGAAGGGGACAACAGAGAATGAGATGGTTGGATGGCATCACTGTCTCAATGGACATGCTGCTGCTACTGCTAAGTCGATTCAGTCGTGTCCGACTCTGTGCAACCCCATAGACGACAGCCCACCAGGCTCCACCGTCCCTGGGATTCTCCAGGCAAGAACACTGGAGTGGGTTGCCATTTCCTTCTCCAATGCATGGATGAGTTTGAGTAAACTCCAGGAGTTGGCGATGGACAGGGAGGCCTGGTGTGCTGCAGTCCATTGGATCGTAAAGAGTTGGACATGACTGAGCGACTGAACTGAACTGAAGAGTGGTCCAACGTGAATGGAGCAAAGGTCAGAATGGAAAAATTATAACAGCGAACCTTTTCTGAGTGCTTACTGCATGTCAGGCTGTCCTAAAGGCATTAGGCATGCTTCTTCAGGAATCATCATAGTGACCCCATGGGACAGACAGTGATGTCATTGAGTGGATGAGCAAAGCGGGGCACAGGCAGGCTGAGTAAATTGCCCATAGTTACCCTGCTAGTAAGTGACTGAAGCAAGACTTGAACTCCAAATAGTGTCATCCAGGAGTCTAAACTGTATACCACTGTGCTATGTCGCATTCTCAGATTCTAAGAGGTGAAAAGCTGAAACGAGAATGAAATGAGGCTGAATATCTCCTCTGGGGTTATACTAACATGCAAGTATTAGGAGCAGGTACAAGTGTGCTCTTATTTCAAAGACCAGTGTTCCCCCAAATTGGCACACAGGCTATGAGTGAGATGATACTTCAGACACTGCCCATTAGTTTTAAGAAGTTATGTATTTATCTTAATATGCATTTTGCATGTCAAAACCTTGATCATGGAAATTTTTACTTAGAATGATGCTATATTTTTTAAGTTGGGTCAAAGAAAAACTTTATTAAAGAAATTTATTAAAAAGTAAATAATAGTACAGTTGATATACAGATATGTCAAAAAGCATGAAAGTAGCATTTGAATGTTTAAAATTTGAGGATGCACTGGATGGGCGATGCAAGCAATTAAAGTTTCTAGAAAAGAGATAAGAATGGTCAAACATCCTCTATGGGAAGTTAATTATGTCCCAACGTTTAGGATTGATTAAAGGGCCCAACAGTGAAAGAGGTGGGGTCCTGTTTTAGTCAACTCTATCAGTCAGTATTCAGCCAAGAAGACAGAAGTCCTTCTAAGTCTTTACAGCAAGGAGATTTAGTGGAGAGAGTGCCTGGGTTACCAGGGTGATACAGGAGCTGAGGAGCCAGAGTGGGTATACTGCAGCAGCTCCAGAAGCAGCTTCTACCCATAGGCTAGAGGGATAAAGGGAAAAGGTCATGCTCGACCCCCAGGGATCAAGGTCACTGGCAAAACTGCAATCACATTGAAGCTACAGGTGACATCACTTAAGGCAAAGTGAGTGAGTGAGACTGTTACTCACTCAGTCGTGTCCAACTCTTTGAGACCCCATAGACTGTAGCTCGCCAGCCTCTGTCCATAGAATTCTCTGGGCAAGAATACTGGAGTGGGTTGCCATTTCTTTCTCCAGGGCATCTTCCCAACCCAGGGATCAAATCTGGGTTTCCCGCACTGCAGGAGGACTCTATCTTCTGAGCCCCCAGGGAAGACGCTAAGGCAGAGAGGAACAGGGAGAAATACTCCTGCTTCTCCCTCCACCAGCTCTCTAACCTCCTCCCTCTGGCACCTCCCATGGGCTGAAGTAGGAAACACAGTCCGTGCAATGCAGAGCCAGGGAAAGGGGAGGCCAAAAAGGCCCACCTACGATCAGCATCAGTGCTGGGACTCCAGCCTTAATCTCTCAGGGAGTAATTATGGAAGGGCCAAGGGCCGGCGGAGCTAGGATGCAGATGATCCCTTTTGGAGACATCTTTAGACAGAATGGGTAGGATTTGATATTTGCCTGGAAGGGCAGGGA
This sequence comes from Bos mutus, assembly GCF_027580195.1. NCBI lineage: Eukaryota > Metazoa > Chordata > Mammalia > Artiodactyla > Bovidae > Bos > Bos mutus. The sequence goes on along the minus strand of NC_091624.1, from coordinate 65,964,252 downwards.
ATGATGGAAGAAATGTGAGTGCAAGAGTAAGAGGGATGAGCTGAATGAAATAAACCCTAGATTCATTCTTGGGTAAGAGTCTCTTGGACATTACCTTCTCTTTTTCCACACTTGTTCCGTCTCATATGGCATTTTATTCCCATGCACACCAGAAAAATCTTTATTCTTATTGTTCCTATGAATTTATTTTTTCTGTTACTGTATCTGTTATTTTACTGGTCAAGTTAAAGACTCATATAATTACTGAAAGTAATTGTAAGAAATTATATTTAGTATATCCAAAAGTATTTTTAATGTGTTTTTCTAATCATAGCACAGCTTTCTTGCTTATCCCAGCTTCTTTCTTGGCTAATAGGCTGAACTAAACCTCAGGATCCTCCATACTTTTGTGGGTCAAAGAGTTGGGACATATCTTTGTAAACATTTCGTACATGATGGGGTCAGAAGCAAACTGTGGATTTACAACGCCTTCTGGTAATTTGTTTAGAATAGGTTACCTGACAAGTTTATATAAATTGAACACTAGTTTGTTCCTGAGTAGCTAGCACAATATTTCTTATTCCTGTGGTGGGGGGAACTTTTTGAAAATGATCAGGAATATTTACCATTTGCACACTGACCCACACTGTAGCACCTGGAAGGGAACTGCTTTGCTTTCCAGAACTTCTTGTTCCTGAAGAGTTACAGGAAAAGTTGGAGAAGAATTTTAGCCAGAAACATTTGTCCTTTTTGTCACTCCCACCTCGTTTCCTAGGACATTTTCATGTCAGCATGATCTTGGCTGAAAAAGAATTTATTCCTCTTAACATTTTCCTCAACTAAGAATAATCATCTTGTACCTTTTTGAAGCCATGTCTGAGACTGCTCTGCTGTCCCTCACAGGGGAGTGGTTTCAAAAGGGATAAGCTGAGAAATGATGTCAGGTGTGTGAGGGCTGCTGGTGGGTGATAGTTTCATTGTATGTTGTTAGAAATAGTCATGCTGATTGGGAGATCCACCAATACTGTATCCTTCCTCGTCCGGTGACCACTTGACTTCTTGAGGTTCCTGAGAAACATATATGTGCACAGTGGGCATTGACCTGACTGCTCCTTGGGAGAAAAGGAAACAAAATCTACACTTATCCTATGGATGACTGGGCCCAGATCTTTTCTAATACCAGCATAGGGAAGAAAGAGAAGAAAGACTAAGCCAATATGGGTGTATGGATTTTAGAAAGCTCCACCACTAAAAAACTATAGCTCAGTCATTCTCTGACATTTGATATATAATGTCAATTTGAGGAGCTGCCCCCTTTTTTTTTTTTTTTTTTGAGAGTGGACTTTCTTTCTCTTTACTTTCATTAATCCTTTGGAATAAGGAAAGTAAGAGGTAAGGAGATTATACCTTCAACTCTACCCTTCCCACACACACACACACTGCTAGTGTGGTATAAATAGCTGGAAGTGTTGAGTGATACCCAGGACTTGAGTCACTGAAAGTATGGAGCTGAGAACACCATAGATGTCCAGTAACTTCCCGCTGACCACATGTTTAACTGATTAGAGAGACAAGAAGATCTTCCAATGATATATTTCACATATGATGTGGTCTTTTGGCTCAGACCTTGAGTAGTAAATTATATTCAAACTCCAGGCCATTTCTAGACTTTTTATAGACATTTATTTGCCATAGATCCTTGGCTAATACACTCACTGTCTTATCCCTTTTCTCTTTTGCCCATTTTAGCAGAATATATTCTTCTACCATTTCCAGACTCAATTGTCTCCTCCTGCCTTTTTATGGTAAATATTCTGACATTTGATATGTAATATCAGTAAAATATTTTTTCAATAAACAATGTTGCAAGGTGTTCAAAAAAATCATGACCAATTAAATGTTTGAATACCAATGGTCAATTCTATTAATCTCTTAACACTAGATATCCCAAATCTAGAATGCTATAAAACTGCAGGAAAGAAAAAAGAACCTACTAGAATTCTTCTCTAAATAGTGAGTTTCAGCAGAAGGAAAGCACTGGTTTACCAGAGTGAGTGGCCTTTATTGACACTACTTTTGACAGTTAACTTGGATTATGTTGGGTTAATAGTGTGTATTTTACCATATACTTTGACCCATTCTTCCTCAAAATGAAGACCAACTGTGAGATGAAGCAAAACTGGAAAGCATTACCAGATTTACCCAAGATGTCATTGGTTCTTTTCATGAACCAGAAAATCCATTGATGGGATCCATGCTACATCCAAGGGGCTTCAGAATTAAGAGATTGCTCTATTTTTCTTTCCGTTCAAGTAGAAATAATTAGCTAAGGAATCTAACAGGAGTCATAATTCTAGGGCTTTGGTGAAAATGTTCTTTCTTTTTATGACCCTCAAATTTTATAAGATCAAAATGCCTGCTTGTTTAATTTTTCTGAATTATCATATGCCCTCCCTTCTTCCTAGGATTATTGTGAAATAAATGGAGACAATGGAGATATAAAATGTTCTGTAGACACTTGAGGTCTTACTATTTTTATTTTTTATTTGCCAAGGAAAGAATAACCTTTGGGTAATTTTTTGCTCCAGCATTAGTTGAAATCATTTCCATCTAGGGAACTGCAGATAGGGGAAGGAATTAAGAATCAGAAATTATAGAAGGAAAGCAAAGTGATGATATTAAAGAAACTAATAAGTTAGGGAGTAGAAGGGCTTAGAGAAGATTAGTTATAAATCGATGAATAAAGAGGCCAAAAGAAGGGATCAAAATAAAATTGACACTTTTTCTTTTAATTTGCCAAAAATTCCCAGGGATACATTTCAAAGAGAACTTATGCAATATGAAGGAGGTCATATTGTAAGTTTGAATTTAAAATATAAATGTGGAATATTTAAAAGAGCCCTCATTTCAACTATTTTAGGAACTGCTTGGGATTAAAACCTTATAGAGTATATTACAGATTGGCTGCCCATTAAGTAGATGCCATCAATATTATGACTGATGATAATAGCTTAAGAATCATTTATTATTAGGAAGTCTTTAGTGCTGTGGTAAGTTGGAGAGGGTAGAAGATATTGACACTCATCTAGTTTGTCTTGTTTTTAATTCTCTTGAGAGGAACAAGGTATCGAGATTACCTGCCCAGCAGCACCATCTCCATATACAACCAATCTCAAAGAAGTCTGGCTTAAGTTTTACTGGTCCCACCATTGTGTGACTCATCTGCCTGGATCCCAAGTTCCCAGGGAAAAATGTCTGTTTTTAGCTGAGGCCCCCTTTCTCAGGATAAGCTCTCAATAAAAAACCCTGAATTCCAGTCCCTTCCAATGTAGATTATAAATTGTCTTCATTTTAGAATTATATATGTGCTAGAATAATAGTGGTAGTTTCATACTTACCAAACATGTTCTACATACCAGCTATAACTGATTTAATCCTCACAACAAATCCATGAGCTAAATATTGGTACTGTTAGTATTCCCACTTACAGATGAGGAAATTGAGGCACAGTGAAAAAGTTAAATAACCTGATTATACTAAACTCGATTTGAATCTAGGCAACTGAGTTCTTGACCTATAGACTATTGTCTCTAAATAGATGCATTCCCAAACTTTTGAAATATTGGAAGAATAAAAGATAGTATTTTTTCCTATCTCTGCCATGTTATAATGGACAAGTCTGAGACAAAAATGTACACTATGGGGAGGGAGCTAGGAGGGAGTTCAGGATGGGGGAAACAAAGAATAAAAAAAAACGTACACCAAATATTGAAGTCAAGAGGGGCACATTTTAAGGGGAAAGATGATAACATTTTTATTACCTCTATTTAAGATGCAACAGAGATTTATGTAAGGGAATGAAAAATCGGCTAAAAAAGGGTGAAGCTCTCATTTCCAAGCTTAAGTATGTGCAAATATGTGGCTTAGAAGGGAGAAGGCTGTACTTTTGACAAGCCAAGTTTGTTTTAATTTGTAGTACTTGTACATCTTGTACCTGAGCAGCACTGACTATTTGTAATAAAGTGTCCTAGTTGGTTTAAAACCAAAATAAAACCAAGAGTTGGTGTCAGGGCTGATTTATTCCAAAGGGAAGACTTCCATCCAGGCAACAGAAAATTCTTGTGGGAGGTGACAACGGACTTGTCCAGTTGCTGTGCTGGCCACTCCAAGTGTCACTATGGTCCCTACAGCTCAGATGCAGCCACTGAACTTACAGGGGAGATTCTTAAACCCTGGCCTTTGGCCAAGGACATTGAAAAGACTTCTTGGAAAGAGTGACTACTTTGCAGTGATTTATAGACAGTGTGCAGCAGCTTTTGAATAATGAATTATACACAGGGACCTGGCAATTTTCAGATCATGATCAAGTGGAAGTCCTTTATATTTCTGGTGTAAATCATGAATCTTGTCTCACCAAAACAGTGCTGGGAACAAAGGGGTTAGAATCTCTCTTCTGGCCTGGCCACAATCCCCTTCTTTCATCATTCCAGTCCTGTTGATATCTTATCCATGTTACTCCCTTCAATATCTTGCATGGCTCTGGTTAATGCCTTGGTATTACTTCAACATGTAAACAGCTAAAGAGAACTCTGTCTGCAGCTGCTCAAAGCTCAATTCTTAAACTCTTAGGGTCATGGGCCTCCTTGAGAATCTGATGAAAGTCATGGATTCTCTCCCAGAAAAATATCCAGGCATATAATGATGTCTACAGTGTCATGAACTTCTGAAACCATTCCTGTAACCAGGATAGGAATCCTGGCCCTGATAACTTTAAATGAAAAATTTTATTTGGGGATCCAGGCTCCTCCTAGCTCACACTTTGCCATCCCCAGCTATAGCCCTTATCCTCATGGTCTCAGATAGCAGTAAATGTTCCAGCCATTGTAAGTGCATCCCAGGCAAGAAGGCAGATGAGAAAGATAATTTTAAGGGCATCTCCCAAAAGTTGCCTAAACACATATGCTTTTGTGCAGGACTGGCTCCATGAGCATGCAACCAGTACAGTTACATGAGGCCTGTTGGCTTGGGTTTAGTGCTCTATAGCCACCATCTTGACTTTCTTAAATTCATGTTTGAATTTGTGCTTTGTAAGTGAAGTTCAAATGGAAAATGGAGAATGTCCACTTTCTGCCTCTTCTTATTTCCCCAGGACTATGTCTCCACAGCTAGCCCCTCTCTCCCAGTACCCTGGGCCGTCTCAGCTTCCCCATCGCCTGTTCCACCTAGCGGCTCTGTGCACAGTTGCAGTGGCCCGTGCACCCATGGAGGACTGGTGTCAGGTGAAATGTCCCAAGGCAACTTGGGGCAGGGCCTGGCTACTGCGGTCCCTACCCTGAGGTGCCAGTGTCAGAGCACACAAAGCAGGACTCACTGGGGACTTAGTAATTCACTCACCTTCACCATAAAAACCAAGACCATCCCAGTACATACAGGTCGGAACACACTTGGAAGTTCCACATCTGCAGTGGGTGAGGCAGCGGGACTGTAGAAAGAGCAGATGTCTAGCCTGACTTCCCAGCCCCCAGTGTTGAACAGGAAGGGGGACCCAGCAGCCCCTGGGCTGTCCTGGTGCCTGTGAGTATTTTCCCTTCCCCACCAGTATATCTGTGTGCCCAAAGGAGAAACATTAACCAGCAAATAAAAATCATTATGACAGGTCAAGAGAAATTTGGGAAGAAAGGTAAAAGCTTTATTTTTATACCTTTGTATGCATGCTAAGTCATTTTAACTCTTTGTGACTCTATGGACTATATAGCCCACCTAGCTCCTCTGTCCATGGGATTCTCCAGACAAGAATACTAGAGTGGGTTGCCATGCCCTCCTCCAGGGGATCTTCCAGATCCAGGGATCAATCCTGCATCTCTTATGGCTCCCACTTTGGTAGGTGGATTCTTTATCACTAGTGCCACCTGGGAAGCCCCAGTAGCACCCTTTCCTACTTTTTCAACAAGAGGCTCTGCAGTTTAATTTTGCACCAAACCCTACAAATTATGTAGTCAGCCTGCTCTGTCTCAGTGGCCAGCCACAAAGAACTGCAAGACTGACTGATAAATACAGTCTTTTTCTAGGTGACTGTGCCCAGTCCCAGATCAGGAGTTCTGTTACCATGGAAGATGGGGATAATGGATATTGGGGTAGATAACTAGCAGTTTCCACCTTGTACTGCTACTGCTAAGTCGCTTCAGTCGTGTCCGACTCTGTGCGACCCCATAAACGGCAGCCCACCAGGCTCCCCCATCCCTGGGATTCTCCAGGCAAGAACACTGGAGTGGGTTGCCATTTCCTTCTCCAATGCGTGAAAGTGAAAAGTGAAAGTGAAGTCGTTCAGTCGTGTTTGATTCCTAGCGACCCCGTGGACTGCAGTCTACCAGGCTCCTCCATCCATGGGATTTTCCAGGCAAGAGTACTGGAGTGGGGTGCCATTGCCTGTAAGTTAACACTAAAAATAATTACCGGGAATCAAGGATTATTGAAAATGTCTACAAATTTTACCTCGTTTAATCTTGAAGGCAGTAGCGCTATTAGCTCCAGTTTACAGATAAAGCAGCAGCCCTTGGAGATGAAATCACTTGCCCCAGAACAGTCTCACAAGGGATGGACCCAAGATTCAAACCTGGGCAATCTGGGTTTTGAGTCGAGGATCTCTGTGTGGCACTGCCCTTGCAGTTCAGCAAAAACCATCCTCTGTGGCTCAGCAGGGATGGTCTAGTTTGCTAAGACAGTGAACAGCCTTATAAAAAGTTAGATCATAGGATCACTTGTACCAGAACTGCTGCAATGTTTGTTTAAAATGCAGCTTCCTGAGCTCTAATCCAGGCTACTGAACCAGAATATCTGAGGATGGGTCACAAGAAATTTCATTTTAAGCAAATTCCTCCAGGTGATTCTTAGCAACTTTAAGAAATGTTGCTCAAAGATTTTAGGTTGCTGTAAACTTCCTGAGAGAAGTGTTGTGTGGGAATTAGGAAGTGTATGTGGGTATGTGTGCCTGTTCAGTCACATGGCCGTGTCCAATTCTCTGCGACTCTATAGATTGTAGCCTGCCAGCTTCCTCTGTCCATGGGATTTCCCTGGGAAGAATACTGGAGTGGGTTGCCATTTACTTCTCTAGAGGATCTTCCTGACCCAGGGATCAAACCCACGTCTCCTGAGTCTCCGGCATTGTAGGCAGATTCTTTACCACTGAGTCACCAGGGAAGCTGAGGAAATGGATACTCATAGTAATAAATTGTGGCAGGAAAGCAAAATATTACACCCTAATGAAACGGAATTTGCCAATATCTATGGAGACTACAGATGCATTGGCCTTGTGTTATAGCAGTCCCAATTCCTCACATTTATCCTACAAATAGACCTACACATGTATGAAATGGCAGAGGTACAAGATTGTTCATGGTGGCATTGTTCATCACAGGAAAATAGTAGAAGCGGCCTGAGCATCCAGGGGAGACGTGGCCAAGTCTACCCACACGGTGGCACAGAATGAGGAAGAGCACTGAGTTCTGATGTAGGAAGGTTCCAGGACATCTTGGGAGGTGAAGAAAGCACGGTGCCAACTGTGCATAGTACAGACAGGTCAGAGAGTCAGCTCTCACCAGGGATAGTGCTCCCACAGTTCCCTCTTTACGGACTCTGATCTCAGGGCTGGCATGGCAGATGGGGGCGGTACCATCAGCTGTGGCCCCTCTTAGTAAACCTTAGATTCTTAAAGGTGCCCTGAGAACTGTCTTTAGAAGTAGCGGAGGTACTTAGGGCCTCTCTGCCCTAGGCAGAGCAGGTCCTGTTCATCAGTTCCATGGCAAAAGAAAACCATTCTGTCACATCTCTTGGAAACAGTAAACCTAGCTCTTGAGTGTTGAATGATTCCTAGACTGTGTTAACGTTTTCATCATTTCCCACTGGAAAGGCTGCTGCCTCAGACCTTTGGGGGGAACACATTTTGTGTTTACTTTTTAAAAGCATTTGGATGATTGGTGCTCTTCTAGCCCTGTACGATGCCCGTTTCCTCTTGCATTTGGACCGCTCTCTCCTGTTAGGTTGTTTTCTTTTGTACCTAAGAGAAGGCTTACACTCTTGACTAGAAACACAAGGGAGTTTCAATAACAGATTGTTCTCTAAAAATAGTCCCTTCAGTTTTTGCTATTAAACTAGGTGTCAAAGCTCAGAGTTAGAGCAGTTTATTAGAGGAAAAGCAGCACAGAGTGTTCCCTTGGAGATTGTCATATATGGCCGTGAAACCCCAGGAAGGCAGAACTTGGAAGTCTTCACAAGTTAAGCAGAGAGAAACTCAAATGCCAGGTCAATTTTTTTTTCTCTCTACTTAAAATATAAGGATTAAAAAATACTCTACCATCAGGAAGTAGATAAATAGTAGATATGTTAGCACAATAAAATTTTTGTTGCTTCCTGTGTTTGGGGCCTGGATTAATTTTTTCTGGGTACTGTCATGGCCAGTAGTGGTTTCAGAATGTGGAATAGGAGAGTTTGAAGCTGCATTTTCATGGCCCTTTATGTAAGATCAAAGAAGTATAAACTGACTGTGTCAAAGAGTGAAGGGGTAGCTGATGGACAGTAGAGGGAAAGCTCTCCTTCACCACCCCCTCAGGCTTCACCTTGGCACTCTAATTGGTAGATGATTCATTTCAACTACTTTGGGCTGCTCTTGTGGCTCAGTTGGTAAAGAATCCACCTGCAATGAGAAGAGGCCTGGATTTGATCCCTGGGTTGGGAAGATCCCTGGAGAAGGGAAAGGCTACCCACTCCAGTATTCTGGCCTGGAGAATCCCATGGACTACAGCCCATGGGGTCACCAAGAGTCGGACACGATTGAGCGACTTTCAGTTTCACTTTCAACTACTTTAAATAGTCTCATTTAAATGGCTAGTGGCTACCATTTGGATAGCATACCTCCCAGAGCCTGGAAAAGGGGTCAGGAATTATGATTTCTGAACTCTTTTAGTTCAGTTCAGTTCAGCCATTCAGTCATGTCTGACTTTTTGCCACCCTATGGACTGCAGCACACCAGGCCTCCCTTCACATCAGGTGGCCAAAGTTTTGGAGTTTCAGCTTCAGCATCAGTCCTTCCAATGAATACTCAGGACTGATTTCCTTTAGGATGGACTGGTTGGATCTCCTTGCAGTCCAAGAGACTCTCAAGAGTCTTCTCCAGCACCACAGTTCAAAAACATCAATTCTTCGGCACTCAGCTTTCCTTATAGTCCAACTCTCACACCCATACATGACTACTGGAAAAACCATAGCCTTGACTAGAAGGACCTTTGTTGACAAAGTAATGTCTCTGCTTTTTAATATGCTGTCTAGGTTGGTCATAACTTTTCTTCCAAGGAGTGTCTTTTAATTTCATGGCCACAGTCACCATCTACAGTGATTTTGGAGCCCAGAAAAATAAAGTCTGTCACTGTTTCCATTGTTTCCCCATCTATTTGCCATGAAGTGATGGGATCAGATGCCATGATCTTAGTTTTCTGGATGTTCAGCTTTAAGTCAACTTTTTCACTCTCCTCTTTCCCTTTCATCAACAGGCTTTTTAGTTCTTCTTCACTTTCTGCCATAAGGGTGGTGTCATCTGCATATCTGAGGTTATTGATATTTCTCCCAGCAATCTTGATTCTAGCTTGTGCTTCATCCAACCCAGCGTTTCTCATGATGTACTCTGCATATAAGTTAAATAAGCAGGGTGACAATATACAGCCTTGACGTACTCCTTTTCCTATTTGGAACCAGTCTGGATGCCAAATTAAAATTATGGTATTGTCATATTTGTGCCTTGTGCATTCGTTGTTCATCTTCTAGAATAGATATAATTGACCCTCGCCTCCCCACTTGGATATTCTGAAAAGAGTGGGCCTTCCCAACTTCCTTATTGGGTTCTGTGAACCAGAGATGGCAGTGCCAAGCTATTCTTTGACTGTGTTGGTCCTTATGCAAGAACTGAACAAGAAATTCAGTCCTAGAGAGGCAGACTGGTATGAAAGCATGCTCAAACAGCAGAAGGTATGAAATCACAACACTGCAGCTGATAATCACAAGTGAGAACTCTTCTTTTGTGTGTGTATATTCCTTCAAAGCAGAATCAGTTCATTAATTTCAGGGACTTACCTTGCCTTACATGAAACTGAACTCCACCCATTTCTTGCTTATAAATTTTACTAGGAAATAGAAAAGAACTAATTGCCATAGTGCAAAGTTTTGGGGGTTGTAACAACTAGGGGCCAATTTATTGTTATAAAACCATCTTGTATGTAAAGTAGATATCCAAGGTGGCTTTGTAAAAGCAAACACCATTCAGTCTTGTGTATCCTGCTAACCCTAAGTCAGTCTGATCACTCTTTCCTACTTCCTATTTCTCCCTTCAGAGTATTCATGTTTTATCTTAGTCTGCTGCTGCTGCTGATGCTGCTGCTAAGTCACTTCAGTTGTGTCTGACTCTGTGCGACACCATAGATGGCAGCCCACCAGGCTCCCCTGTCCCTGGGATTCTCCAGGCAAGAACACTGAAGTGGGTTGCCATTTCCTTTTCGAATGCGTGAAAGTGATGTTGCTCAGTCGTGTCCGACTCTTTGCGACTCCATGGCCTGAAGCCTACCAGGCTCCTCCGTCCATGGGATTCTCCAGGCAAGAGTACTGGAGTGGGTTTCCATTGCCTTCTCCTTATCGTAGTCTAATCAGTGGTATTTTCCAAATCACCTGGTACCTAATATTTTGTTTTATGCTGCTTGGTTAAAAAACAATGCATAGTTGAGCCTCCCATCATGTAATCCATGAGGTCCTATCAATAAAATCTTCATCTTCAACCCCATACACTCACATCTCTAGGCCTAGACTACAGAATTTTTAAGAGATGAGTCTAATCATTTTTTCCCTAGGAATTCTGTTTCCTTAGGAAGTGGGGAGGTTGGATGGCCCAAAGCAAACCCAGTCTGCTTCAGGTCCTTAGTCCCATTGATCTTTGTTCCTAAGATTGTCGTGGGAATCCCAAGACCCTCAGGATTAGCCCAGAGGGAACCATCCTCCAGAACTAGTCTTCTCTCCAGCCTCCACTTAGCCTGTGTGCTTTATGGTCAGGGCCCAGTGTTGGGCCACCATCTCTTGTCTTCTGATGCATGCCCATTGGTAATAAACCATGCTTTACTTGTTCCCCTAAGAGGAAGTCTTGAAATACTCTAGACCAGTAACAACTACAGTTGTTAGAACCCCTGAAAGAGTGAATCCTCTTGGCATAGACTGCTATGTATGTCTCATGGACCTAAGATGATTTTGTGACACTGAGACATAGAAATTCTCCAAAGGGCTTATTCAAGGAACAAATTCATAATGCGTTACAAGCTGCTGTAACAATGACATTAACTACTCTCCTCTCCTACTGAGTGAGCCACCCAGCAGAATACCATGAATATAAACAGCCCTGGAATTTCAGATCTTATTGTTTTGTTGATGAGCACACATGGTCCTTGTGCCTACAGTGTGGGTGGTCTGCTGGGGGTTATGAATCAAAGCCAAAAGGTTTTGTTCTTTGGTCAACCTCCACATGTTATTTGTGAGCACTTGACTAATTGATCCTAAACTGCACATTTAATGGCCACTTTTGGGTTTTTGATAGGAAAATGGCTACTTGTTTATTCTCAGATGTCATAATATACCTGCCCTTTATAAATCAGAGCCCCGGCATGGACATACGAATGGACTCTGGGGTGAGATTAGAGGCCCTCCCTGTGATCCACAGCCCACGGCACGACCTTGAGAAAGTCTTGGCCAGGTGTGCCTTCCGTCTTCCCCAACACAAGCAAAACACACCTGCTCTTTATCTGGCTGAGTGGGAAAGTGTGCAGCTGCAGTAGATTAGAACGAATGAATGTTTGTCTGCAAACAGAATTTCTTGGTGGTTAAATGTTATGCAATTACAAGTGTTATTGCTAAATATTATCCTGATTTATTCTGTATATGTTAAAACATTTAAAATTAATCATGCATTTTCTAGAAAAAAGGATATTTTCCCAGTCTCCTGCTTTTGCTTTAAATGATCAGAACAATTCAAGTAGTACAGAATTGTATAAATGACTGAATCATCTTGAGGTAACCAATGTTATTGATGTAATGCACTGCAGGTAACTTTTCACAATCTCTCTATGTGTGTAGAAATATAAATTCTTATTTTTATAGTTTATGAAAGCACTGATATGCCTTTATATGCTATGGCTATATGCATATACAAATATATATATGTATGTGTGTGTATATATATACATATATTTTTACAGACTTATATTTCCAAGTCAATACAGCAATACCTTGTTCTTTTTAGTAGTTGCCTAATAGTCTATAATGTGGTCCATAATTTGTTTAATCATTTCCCCAGAGCTGGCTCTAGTTTTTCCTCTATTCTTAAGTGATAAGAACAAAAGCAAAGGTTGTTATCTTGGTGTTATGACTTTTTGTCATGTACTTCCTTTTGAGTTTTAGTTTGTTTTAAGCTCCTCTTAATTAGATTTTCCATCACATGGCAGGTGATTTTTAAAAATATGTGTATTTTCATCTTAGTACCGTTTATTAAGAAAAGAGGAAGAGAAAAGTGCCTTTCTGTACAACGGTAGAGCTTACAGGGTAGTTGGTTGGTTGCGTGCGCATTTGGGAGTATTGTTTGTTTACATGGTCGTTTCCTAGGTTTCTGTGTGTCATTGCCAATCTGTGTGACTTGGCGGCCAATAGCTCTTCCTAAACCACGTCTTGTGGCCAAATGCAGACTGGATGTCAAGGAATGGAAAATATTGCAAAGTTTCTAAATGGTCAGGAAGGTTTTAATTGCAAGAAAGGTCTAGTTTTTGTTTTGTGAAACATAGCCTGGAAACACGTAATTCAAAAAAAAAATCCCTTTAAGTCTTTACATTGCATGCAAAGACTGAGAATGTTTTTAACATAGAGCTTCTGCACTAGGCCGTTAGCTTACCAAGGTAGGCCTCTTCATGTATTTTTGTGTAATGTGAGACATAAACAGTAAGACAGTAGGGAAAGGCCAGCCCTGGCATAAGATTCTGTTTGGGAGTAGGAGGAGAGACCAGGAAAATGAGGTAATGCGGTTTGCTCTAGTGATAGATGCTAAATCAGATCTTGAGGATGTTTATCTTGGGCCTGAGAGCAATGGAAAGCCACAAGAACCTTTCTGGGGGGATGGGGATGGGGAGGGAATGGCCGAATCAGTGAGTGGAGAAGCTGACTGGGGCTTTTTATGTGTCATTATGATTGATGACCTGGGACTGTTCTTTCCTGCCCGTTGCATGGAATGAGTTTGTTATACCTTATTTTTATAGCTTGTTCTACCAGGTTTCTATACACCAAAGAATATTGCTAACAATAGAAACAAAACTCTAAGTTTTCATATTGTGAATTGGTCTGTAGTCTGATTTTTATATATGTATATACATACCACTCATTTCCACAAATGCGTCAATAAAAATATAATTTTTATTTATATTATTTTAATATAATTTTATAAATTTTTTATTTTATATTATATCTGAAAATATAATTTTTAAATTGGGAACAATTTAAAAACCCTTCAAGAATGATGAAACTTCCTTCCTAGTCCTTAATCCTCCTGAGTTTCTTGGTGGCCTCCAAAACTTTAGCCAGCCTCTCAAAGGCTGTGGAACTTGTGGATAGATTCAGAAAATTGGAGATCCTATAATTCAGTGGTCCCTAACCTTTTTGGTGCCAGGAACTGGTTTTGTGGAAGACAATTTTTCCATGCACATTATATCTATTGTACACTTTATTTCTATTATTATTATATCAACTCCATCTCAGATCATCAGGCATTAGATCCCAGAGGCTGGGGATCCCTGCTATTAATATAACTCATTGTATGAGCTAGCCTTAGACTCAATTCACTACCAAGCTTCAAAGATCATCTTTTTTCTCTTTTTTTGGAGGTGAGGTCCTTATAGGCCAACACTTCCTCCCAGGAATATATAAGACCAACTAAAACTGATTTGCCTAATACTTGCCTCTGTCCTACTATGCCTGTTCTGGATGTTCTTACTTGTGATGACTTAATTTCTAGGCAAAATTAAAGATATTCTGCCTGGACACCTGGACATACCAGGCTGTCCCAGATTTGGTGAGGCCCATGAGATAGGTGTGGCTTAAGCCTAACAGTTAGGGGAAAATGCAAAGAGAAAGATAAATAGTACTTTCCATCTTGCTCCTTGATACAGACCATGAAGAGTTAATATATGAAAAACATGAAGGAATGATAGAAACTTCAAATGAGTATTGCAAAACTCAAATAAAAGAGTGTGGGCAGAAGTTCTCTGTAAACTCAGAAAACTGTGAAAAAAGAAGAAGGAGAGCTCTGTGAATTATACTTATTACTTGTTCTACAATGCAAAATTCACTAGGTAAAATATTCTAAAAAGAGCTGTCTTCAAAAGCCTAGCTTCAGTCTACTGTAATTTCCTCATGAGAGTCTGTTATCCACATATGAGAAAACTTGGTGAAAAGTATGTTCTCTCATCTAATGTCACTGATTGTTTATGCCTTTGCCTCAATTATTTCTGATTTTTAGTGTTTTCTTTTAATCTCTGCAAAAAATGTTGGGGTATACTTTTTTCTCTATATGTATATCCTGTCTTTTAATCCAAAAATTCAAAGTGGCTGGGCTTCTCTTTGAAACGCAATTCAAGTGTTCCTGCAGCCATGTATCTAAAGAGCCTACTACAAGTATAAACCTAGTCATTCCTGTTTAGGAAATAGTGCCAATCATGGAAGTTACTTTTCTTTGAAGAGAGAGAATTCCCTTCTTTCAGACTTGCAAACCTAATAAGCAATTTCCTCTACCTGATTTACTTTTAGCATTTAATACAACACTACCTGCAAATTGGGACTTTCTGATAAATGCCAGCCTTTTTGCACCAGAGAAATGTTGAAAATGTTAAGTATTTATATTTAAAACTACCATTGGAATATTCTAGGTGACACTATCATCATGAAATTTCAAAGCATGGTTTTGTTTTTTTGGCTCCTAGCATCTTCCACCAAGAATTGAATTGAATTAACAAAAAGGAAACATAAGGCATTTTATTTTATGAGTAAAATCCCCAGAATAGCAAGTGTGACCAAGTTTTGAAAACTATGAAAGTGAGCAGTGGCTGGGTTGTCTTTTCCCAAGAATCAGAACAATTTCAGATATGAACAGGTGGTTTGTTTGTTATTGCCCTCACCTCTCTCTTTATAGTCATGTTGTACGATTGGTTTAGCCATAAATTCTCTAGTCCAATTCATTTAAAAGTGTATATCTAAGGGATTCTCTAATTTTAGTCTTACAATATTATATTTGTTTTGGACTGAGTTTTTAGAAAATAGTACACATTTCAGTTTTTTATTTTCTGTTGTTTGTTCTATAATCAAAGTAATGAAGGGCTCCATAGTTCAGTGACAGATTTCTACATGGATATAATATGTCTTCTAAGACAAAGCAAGTCATGTCTGATAGATCCCTTATGACAGTCTATTTTGTTAAAAAGTTGTAACAATCACCAGGCCAGAGGGAGTTGTAACCAAAAACAAGGATGATCTGTCTCAGTGAGAGAAGCCAGTGAGCCCCAGGTCAGACCTTGCATCCTATTCCCATGACTTTGTTCCTCTTTCCCTCCTTACCCATGATTTCTTCTTTCTTGCAACCTTCATCACAACCCAAAGCCCAGCCTCCCAGGGACCTGAGGAAGCAACAGAGACAACTGCCTTGTATTCCCTCAAGTTTATACTTATTAATGTGGATTCAGTTAGTTATTGTTAGTAAGGAGATTCTTTAGCCAGACACAGTTGAGATGTAAAAGTCATACAGCTAAACATCTTGATTCTGTTTTAATAAACATGAGCATATTTTGGCTTTAATGATAATTAGCTGAGAAACTTAAGAGTTGAGAAGAGGGGGTTGAACTCAATGACATCTTAAGTCATTAAAACATTTCCTAATGTCAAATATTTTGTGATCTCAAAGAAACCATATAAAGAAACCCAACCAGATATCGACATTTCCTTTAGTATGTCAAATCCCCCTGAGCTCAAAATACCAACTGGAACCTACTTCTCTTTTTTTGCACACTCTCAACTTATGTAATATGGCCTGCTTTTTGTGAGGGACTTACAGCTCCTAAATTTCTTATCCAGGTCTATTCCTTATTTTGCCTCTTCCTTATTTTATATCTTGGCTATAGTCTTTGAAGAGTTGCCATTCAGACAGCTCTCAATCAAAGTGACTGGACTTAAGGCCATCAGAAAGGAGTAAATAATGCTCTGAGCATCTATTTTGTTTATAGCTACATCTCCAGGATCTTAGAACATGTCTGTACAGAGTATCTTAATATTGTTAAACTCAGAGCTAGCATCACATAATAATGCCTTGGGCTCCACATAGTCACAATCACACGTTGGATGGGTATCACCAGTCAGTCTCTTCTCTGTTACCACCCCATCCCATGCCCAACCATCACTCTACTTAAAACTTGTTTTTTTTTTTCCTTCTACCTGATTCTTTTCCTAGGTTAATCTATAAAAATCTCCTAGTCATTTAATTTAGTATTGAAATGTTATGTTTTCATTTAATGAATAAGCCATTTGGATTGAATTTGGTTTCCCAATTATTGTTATGATCCACTGGCTGGCTGCATAAAGTGAATACATCCAGAGAACTTTGAGAGAACTGATATTACTTGTCTTTGAACCCAAGAGACTTTGGGCTCTACTAGTAAAGAGTCAACTGAAGCAAATTTTTCTATGCTATTAATAGTACTTGGTCAGAGGGGAAAATAGTCTGGGAACAGTTGCCTGCGTGAAAGTCACACCGAGGAATCATTATTATTATAAACTATAAATGAAGTTGGAGTAATGGGGAAAATTAAACTTGTTTTAATGAAAGACTTTATAACATCTTATAGATACTATATCCTACTTCCTCTCGTCTACAGTATAGGTGCCCAGAAGAATCAATATGTAAAGGTTACACATTAACACATTAAAACTACACCACAAAGCCTCTTGTTATTCAGACCAATGTTAGTACTGGGATGAACTTCTGTTCCCAAATCAAGTGGGATAGACTCTTGGAAAATAAATTATCTGCACTTTGAGAGGATAGTACTTTCCATCACTACTTCATCTGCTCCCCACCCCTTCAGCCTGCCTGGCGCATAACCAAAGAGACTATTACCAGAAGGCACAGACATCATCCCTAGAGCGTTAAGCCAAACCTTGCAGTGGAGTGTTGCAATTGGCTCCAGGGACCAAATTCATTCCATCTTTGAAGGTACCAGTTGAGAATTCTGGGGCAGAGAGCATGAAAGCCTTCATTTCTTAGGGTCTTAGCTTTGTCAGTGCACCTCTTGCCCAGGGAGCTATCCAAGGTGCTATCTGAAACTCCTTGTCTTCTGGTAGATCTGAATGTTTTGTCCCAGTGTGGACATATATTTCTGCCTCTCTTGAGCCTCACCCTTCTGCATTTGTCTAATTCTGAAACCATTTGTCTTTCCCAATTTGGATCTTTCCTGACCACTACTTGCTTCCAAATCCTGAGATATGTTGTGACGCATTCATAGCCTGCCCTCAACTAACCCTTTGCCTGCATTTTGTCTTGACTCTGCCTAGTCTGACTTAGCACTTGTCCTCTCTCACCCTGTTCTCCATCTGGGCTTTCAGTATCTATAGCACATATAAGCAAAGTAATATAAATCAGAAGTTAGTCGATAAGAGAAATTAAACCCCGTTGTATATGTTTTTATTTTTGTATTAATATAAATTGCCTACAGTTGAAAAAAGTTCCCTAATGAGAAAACTTCCAAGTGTATAGACTAGATGGACACACTGAAAATAATTTTCATTCTTAATTATCTTCCAGCATGTTTGCCAAAGTAAATTCAATATTCAGTTATTGTGGACAAGATCAATACTATTCTCAGTCAGTCAGTTCAGTCTCTCAGTTGTGTCTGACTCTTTGAGACCCCTGGACTGCAGCACACAAGGCTTCCCTGTCCATCACTAACTCCCGGAGCTTGCTCAAATTCATGTCCATTGAGTTGGTGATGCCATTCAATCATCTCATCCTCTGTCGTCCCCTTCTCCTCCTGCTTTCAGTCTTTCCCAACATCAGGGTCTTTTCAAATAAGTCAGTTCTTCGCATCAGTATTGGAAGTATTGGCCAAACTATTGGAGCTTCAGTTTCAGCATCAGTCCTTCCAATGAACATTCAGGATTGATTTCCTTCAGGATGGACTAGTTGGATCTCCTTGCAGTCCAAGGGACTCTTAGCCTCCTCCAACACCACAGTTCAAAAGCATCAATTCTTCAGTGCTCAGCTTTCTTTATGGTCCAACTCTCACATCCATACATGACTCCTGGAAAAACTATGGCTTTGACTAGATGGACCTTTGTCAGCAAAGTAATGTCTCTGCTTTTTAATATGCTGTCTAGGTTTGTCATAGCTTTCCTTCCAAGGAGCAATAAATACTATTCCAGGAACATGTATTTGTTATAAAGACTCTAGTCACATTTTCAGTTTTTATGTGAAATAAAACAAAGAAAATTGTTTTGACTATAGTAGTAGACAACCCATTCTGGCAATTGGCACTAAAATGTATTTTTAAGATGCATTTTAAAAATACTTGGAGCACTCCAAATTTAGCAGTGTCAAATTTGACTGTAAGTAAATATATTTTAAATATAAGAATAATGATTTATATTCCCATAAAAATTATTTTATAAAAATTTCATAAAAATTATTGTTTCCTTTTATTTCCTCTACATATGTGTGTTGTCTCTATAAGGAAAATCAAATATTAACTTAGAGCACTGTGGACACACGTCAGGTATTGTGCAATTGATTGTGTAATAATTGCTCTGTGTTTCTTTCACTTCTTCTACAATGATCACACTGTCTTGAGAAAGAAAAACAAACCCTCAAGCACAACACCCTCTGTTTTCTAGCTATGAAGAGATTGTCTGCCTTGAGTATTACCAGTGGTGTTTGTATTGGCTTTTAAGGCAAAGCTAATGACTATATGGAACAATGCCCATTCCTTTTCCCAGTCCCTGCGTGAGAAATGACCCACATCTCTAAGACAGTTCTGAAGATTAGGGATGCAGATCATTGCTATTAAATTTTTTTTTATGTCTGCATTAAGCTAATCAGTCCTCCAGGGACTGAGCTCTTGCTCTTGGCTTCTGACCAACTCTTACCAAAGAGGGACCACATTCCTTCTCCCCCTGAGTTAGTCTTAACTCAATTTAAACTTCAGTATAAACAGAACTAATGGTCAACTAATCCATTGTAGTAGTAGAGCCTATTCTTCCAGTAAAAGCTTATTAGAAAAAGTGAAAGTGAAAGTCGCTCAGTCGTGTCCAACTCTTTTTGTGTCCAACTCTTTGCAGCCCCGTGGACTGTATAGTCCCTGGAATTCTCCAGGCCAGAATACTGGAGTGGGTAGCTGTTCCCTTCTCCAGGGGATCTTCCCAACCCAGGGATCACACCCAGGTCTCCTGCATTGTAGGGGGATTCTTTATCAGCTGAGCCATCAGGGAAGCCCAAAACCTTATTAAAGAGCCTGGCAAATAATATCAATAAAAGGAGACTGAATTCCACAGAATGAATGTCTGGGAACTTGGGTCCCCATTACCATCCCATCACCTGAGGCACTGCAGGGCTCCATGAAGCTCTGAGAACTGCTGATTATTCAGTTCCTTTACTTTACAGATGGATAAACTCAGGCTTGAAGAGATTAACTCACTGTTCAAGGCTGCGTTGCTAAGCAGGAGTAAAGGTGAGACAAAAAATTTGTCTCTTGACCATCCTCTATGCCCAGTACTCAACCTCTGCCTGCTTCCTTTCCATTTTCCTTAGTCCTATGATTGAAAGCAACACATCATGCATGCACTCTACCTTTTGTATTAACAGGCCTTTTTTGTTCTCAACTTATTCAGAAAACTAAGATCATGGCATCTGGTCCCATCACTTCATGGGAAATAGATGGGGAAACAGTGGAAACAGTGTCAGACTTTATTTTTGAGGGCTCCAAAATCACTGCAGATGGTGATTGCAGGCATGAAATTAAAAGACGTTTATTCCTTGGAAGGAAAGTTATGACCAACCTGGGCAGAATATTAAAAAGCAGAGACATTACTTTGCCAACAAAGGTCCATGTAGTCAAGGCTATGGTTTTCCCAGTGGTCATGTATGGATGTGAGAGTTGGACTGTGAAGAAAGCTGAGTGCTGAAGAATTGATGCTTTTGAACTGTGGTGTTGGAGAAGACTCTTGAGAGTCCCTTGGACTGCAAGGAGATCAAACCAGTCCATTCTAAAGGCGATCAGTCCTGGGTATTCATTAGAAGGACTGATGCTGAAGCTGAAACTCCAATATTTTGGCCACCTCATGTGAAGAGTTGACTCATTGGAAAAGACTCTGATGCTGGGAGGGATTGGGGGCAGGAGAAGGGGACGACAGAAGATGAAATGGCTGGATGGCATCACCGACTCGATGGACATGAGTTTGAGCAAACTCAGGGAGTTGGTGATAGACAGGGAGGCCTGGCGTGCTGCGATTCATGGGGTCACAAATAGTTGGACATGACTGAGCAACTGAACTGAACTGAAAAAGTACTCTAATTTAAGTTGGCCTCAATTAAAGGCTTCAGCAATACATGAACCGTGAACTCCAGATGTTCAAGCTAGTTTTATAAAAGGCAGAGGAACCAGAGATCAAATTGCCAACATCCGATGGATCATGGAAAAAGCAAGAGAGTTCCAGAAAAACATCTATTTCTGCTTTATTGACTATGCCAAAGCCTTTGACTGTGTGGATCACAATAAACTGTGGAAAATTCTGAAAGAGATGGGAATACCAGACCACCTGACCTGCCTCTTGAGAAACCTATATGCAGGTCAGGCAGCAACAGTTAGAACTGGACATGGAACAACAGACTGGTTCCAAATAGGAAAAGGAGTACGTCAAGGCTGTATATTATCACCCTGCTTATTTAACTTATATGCAGAGTACATCATGAGAAATGCTGGGCTGGAAGAAGCACAAGCTGGAATCAAGATTGCCAGGAGAAATATCAATAACCTCAGATACGCAGATGACACCACCCTTATGGCAGAAAGTGAAGAGGAACCAAAAAGCCTCTTGATGAAAGTGAAAGAAGAGAGTGAAAAAGTTGGCTTAAAGCTCAACATTCAGAAAACGAAGATCATGGCATCTGGTCCCATCACTTCATGGGAAATAGATGGGGAAACAGTGGAAACAGTGTCAGACTTTATATTTTTGGTCTCCAAAATCACTGCAGATGGTGATTGCAGGCATGAAATTAAAAGACGCTTACTCCTTGGAAGAAAAGTTATGACCAACCTAGATAGCATATTGAAAAGCAGAGACATTACTTTGCCAACAAAGGTCCATGTAGTCAAGGCTATGGTTTTCCCAGTGGTCATGTATGGATGTGAGAGTTGGACTGTGAAGAAAGCTGAGTGCCGAAGAATTGATGCTTTTGAACTGTGGTGTTGGAGAAGACTCTTGAGAGTCCCTTGGACTGCAAGAAGATCAAACCAGTCCATTCTGAAGGAGATCAGCCCTGGGATTTCTTCGGAGGGAATGATGCTGAACCTGAAACTCCAGTACTTTGGCCACCTCATGCGAAGAGTTGACTCATTGGAAAAGATTCTGATGCTGGGAGGGATTGGGGGCAGGAAGAGAAGGGGACGACAGAGGATGAGATGGCTGGATGGCATCACCGACTCAATGGATGTGAGTTTGAGTGAACTCCGGGAGTTGGTGACGGACAGGGAGGCCTGGCATGCTGCAATTCATGGGGTCGCAAAGAGTCGGACACGAATGAGCGACTGAACTGAACTGAACTGAACTGAAAGGACTTTATTACCTAATATAAATTAGAAGTTCAGGGATATCTGACTTCAGGTACAAATAAAGATTTTAAAATTGCATCCAGTTCAGTCTCCTCCTTTTCATATATTTTGGTTCTAGCCTGTCTTGTGCTGGCTTCATTTCCAGGGGCCTCCTTCATGGACTCCAGCAGATGGAAGCTTCCAGTGTTCTTATAGCAGATCGTTCCTGTGAAAAGAAAGTTTCTCCCAACATCAACATTCTCATAATTGAGCCTCATTTACCTAAGTTGGTCTATGTGCTCATTCCTGAACCAACCATCTTTTTCAAAGATGAGTACAGTTAAAGAAAAAAAAAATATTAGTATCATTGGTACACAGATATGGCAAAACCCCAAACATGGTATGTGAATTATACAATTTGAAAACTCTGCTATACATAACCTCAAAAATAAAAAAAATTTTGATACAGTAGTATAATAATGATTTGACAAATATGACATCTGAGACTACACGTTGAGAACCTACATTACACGTGTTGCTATGCTAGGTACTTCCCATGCATGGGATTATCCATTTATACAAACATCCTTCAAAGTACATATTTTTATCCCCATTTTACACCTGAGGAACTGAAGCTTGGAGGAGATTAATTTCCTGAAGTCAGGAAGTTGTTGGCTGAGTTGTTATTTAAGTAGGAACTAGCTGATTCTAAAACCATGCTCTTTCCACTAGCCACACTTTCTCTTCAGGATTCACAGTTGATCGAAAAGTAAAACCAGGACAGAACCTTGTATCTTCTGACTTCAACTCCTTGCAGACTTTTCTCTAAAATTCACTGCTTCAGATTCAGGAGGGGCTTTCTGAAGCTCTTTACAGCCTGGGCAGGGCTGGGCAGGCTGGACATGTGAGCAGACAGAATATGAAGCTTCCTACTTTGTCTGACTCTGTGATAACTCTCTGCCCTCTATCCTATCAATTCATAATTATAGCACTCTCTCTCTCTCTCTCTCTCTCTCTATATATATATATATATATATGAATTTTTTTACATCTCAAAAAATTGTCTCCCTGCTCTGCAAGTTTGAGATTACCATATAGTTCATACCCTAGTAGGAAACAGCTGAGACCTGGCAGGAAAACCCAGGGAATTATAAATAGGCAGTTCCTCAGAGTGTACACAGGAGGTGTCAGGGGAGGAGTGGGGATGGTGGAGGGAGAGAGAGGAATGAAATCCCATGGTGAAGGAAGAAGATTGATGAAAAACTTGGGATGATGCCAAAGACAAACTCCCACCTGGTTCTATAATTTTTTCTCAGTCTACCTCTAGGTCCAAAATAAATCTTAGGAACCATTTGTACAATGACTCGATTGTGCCTTCCTCATAGGTCTGCTCTTATGATATAAAGAGATAAACGTTTGAGTGATCAGCGCAGGGCCTGACCCATAATTATCCCTCCTGGAAATGGTAGCAACCATAGTTGTGGTGTCATACCATGTGCCATTGAAAATCTTTTTCTAACCTTGATATATCTTATGTTCCCTTAAATATGTTTGAAAACTCATTAATTTCTTTGTTAAAAAGAGTCATAAATCAAGGGACAAATGGTAAACTGGGAAGCATTGCAATGCATATGACAGGTATCAGGTTAATGGTCTTACTATATAAAGAATTTCTATAGATTAATAATGAAAAACTAAAAATGGGCCAAGTGAGTGAAGTCGCTCAATTGTGTCTGACTTTGCAACCCCTTGGACTGTAGCCCACCAGGCTCCTCCGGCCATGGGATTCTCCAGGCAAGAATACTGGAGTGGGTGCCATTTCCTTCTTCAGGGGATCTTCCCGACCTAGGGATCGAACCCAGGTCTCCTGCATTGCAGGCAGACACTTTAACCTCTGAACCAACAAGGACAATACAAAAAGGAAATATCAATGGTTTTAAAGCATGTAAAAAGATGTTCAACTTCACTCACAGTGAGAAAAGTTCAAATTACCACTAGAATGCCATCCTATTTTTTCTATAAGAGATAAATATCAAAAAGTTCAGCAATATACACTTGATTAATGAGGACAGGAAAAATACTCTCACTTATTATGGCTGGAAGCATCAACTTGTACTTCAAGAAGGAAATTGGGTATTATGTAAATCAAGTATAAGTGCATTTTCCCTTTTATTTAGCAATTCCCTTTCTAGGACTTTCTCTCAGGGGCTATACCTAGAAATGTGCATTAGTCATAGGTTCAAGGAGATTTATTGCCACATTGCTTTAATAGCTAAAGATTGGAGGGATGTGAATGTATATCACTAGGGCACCAATAATTAAATTAATGACATAGCTATACAATGGAATCCCAAATGGCTCTAGTGGTAAAGAACCCACCTGCCAATGGAGGAGACAGAAGAGAAGTGGTTTGATCCCTGGGTCGGGAAGATCCCCTGGAGGAGGACATGGCAACCCACTCCAGTATTCTAGCCTGGAGAATCCCATGGACAGAGGAGCCTGGCGGGCTATACCCCATAGGGTTGGAAAGAGTCGGATATGACTGAAGTGACTTAGCACACACGCACATACAGTGGAAAGCTGTGGAACAGTTTAAAAATATGAGGCAGCTTTAGATATATAAAGATAGATTGATAGATATTAATAATATAATCATAATCATCTTCAAGGTCTATTAAGTAAAAAGAAAAAGCATGTTACAGGAATATTTTTGTTAACCATTTGTATAAGAACTCAAAAAGCTATGTTTAAATATACATACATGTATTAATATATTAATAAAGTCTCTGGAAGGATGTCCCAGAAACTGAGAGTAAGAAAGAAGATTCCCTTCACTGTCGTATATCTTTAAGTTTTACACCATTCAGTATCACCTTTTCAAATAATAATAAAGCATTGAGTCCACATGGAGAGTGTGGCCCTGGAGTCCTGAGCATTGTTCGTGTCCTTTTTGCCTGCTCTGGCTCCCTGCCGCACTGGAGTAAGGCACACGTCTCAGGCCAGCAGGCACGGAACCTTCAGGAAGGCCTAATACCAGAGGAGTCAGAATGGGAGAGGAAAGAGCCACAGTTGAGCCCTTTTATCTGAGAGGGTCCACAGTGACCCTCCAATCAAATATTCTATTTTCACAGAAAAAAAAAAAAATTGGCCTGGAGCCTAGGGTTACTAGGTAAATAGAGGAAATCCAGTTCAGTCTGAATTTCAAATAAAAAGGTAATTTTTTTTTTAGCATAAGTATGTCCCCTGCAGAATTTGGGACACAATAAGTATTTTTAATTGCTTAATCTGGCAGTTTGAGTGGGATCCAGAACCCAGATGCTCATCAGTCTGCGTGTATTCTCTGAGCCTGCCTTTCGTGAGCTGTGAAATGAAGGATAATAACTCTCCAGCTTTATCATGGGGTTGTTTTGAGGATTAAATATGCCCCAGTGCTTGTTGAATAACTAAGTGTTCTAAAATTATAAAGAATGAACACAGCTGCTTTCTATGTTATTGTTATCAAAACCCTAGTCTCCATGGTAGACAACTTATTGAAACTCAGTGTTTTGTTTTCTGCCAGTTTTGCTGTGATTTCTTCTAAGCCACAGGCATTTAGTTATACATTTCATTTATCCTAGTGGGAGCCAGAACCTGGCTGTTCATTAGGTGCAAGAAAGATTTCTAAAATACATTAACAGGGACTTTATTATTGTTTGGGGACTTAAAATTTTTGCCTTTATTTTAAACCACCTTTACCCTAAGTTGAGTGGCATAGTGTACGACTTAATTCAGTTAGCATATATCTAACACCTGCCAGTATGTGGCAGGTGTTAGAGGAAAGGAGTGAGGAAACAGACCTAGATCCTGCCTTCCTTGAATGCATGGGCTGGCTGAGATTCAGCCATGGTAGGCCCAAAAAAGAAGGTTGATAGGTAAGATGAGTGTTTCTCTCAAGCCTGGCTTGACTTTAGATCACCTGGGGAGGGATTCTGAAAACTCTGCCATTAGTAGGGTGACCAATCAGGCCAATTCATCTAGTTTGGAGGGATTCCTGAGAATGTGGACTGATGTCAAGTCTGCACTGCAGACCAAGGCCTCCTTCGGTGATTTCAAGATGTACCACAGTTGAGAATGCCTGACTTAGAAGGAGTGTAGAGCACGATGGCCCTCAAACTCAGTAGAGTCTATTTGGCAAATGAGGACTTCTCAGCCAATAAGAATGTGGTTACTTACATAGACATGTAGAGAGTGAGTGCATGTACTATACCCAACACCTAGTTATTTAGATAAAACAGACATGAAAGGAGCAAGAGTCCAGCTTGGAGTGGGCAGTTCAGTGGTGTACTTAGACTGCCCTACTGGGGAGACTCAAGACTTCTAAATCTGGTCCTGAGAGTAAGCTTCAGAGCTCCCAGAAAGGAGGTTGATTGGGAGGTTACAGACTTGGTAGGCAAAATTGCCCTGGACCACAAATAACTGCATAAAACTATTGAATCCACCTGGCAGTCACAGCCTCTTTTCTTTGATCTGTTAATAGATAGACATCTGTGTTCAGTTATGATAGAAAAACCAGAAGAAGCCACAAATCTAGACCAGTCATTTTACAGATTTTATGGGGTTTACTTTTATCTAAACTCCTCTTTCTATTATTATGCTCACACCGTTAAAAGTTATATCTTCTCTGTAAGGCAACAAAATAAAATGTGTTTATCTCTCTAGATATATTTTCAAGTTGAACATTCTTGTTCCTACTAGCTTTTATACTGTATAATAGGCATAAAATGCAGAATTTGAAATGAGAATTTGCAAATAAATGTAATATATGTATATATCTATACACACACATATATACATGTGTATAGATGTTTGTTTAAATTCAGATTTATTTATTTACCTGTGACATGGTGAAATTTTCATAGGCACTCCTACTTTATTCTGATTTGAATGAAGCTAGTGAAGCTGAAATGTGTATAACTCCTCTTGTTTGACAGAAGTGGAAGTGCCTTGCATAATGCATAAGCAAAAATATTCAGCTATGCTCTCAGTGGTGTTATTAGCAAAACTGGTAAGATAGAGAGTTAGGGTCTCTTCTAAGTCAAAAAAAGAAAATTTCCTTGTGAATGAATGCATATTCCATGGAAGAACAGTACTTGTTTCCCTCCAGGTACACCCAGGGAAACTAAAGACAGAATTCAGTTACCTATGCATAACCATCCCCTGATGTCATCATCCTCTGCATTGTTTATCTTAAATTGAGGGGCACTTTCAAGTTTCCAGGAAATGTCTTCCCCACCTGGCAGTTCATGTAGTGGAAACTATGTTCTGAGAACTGGTCTTTGGTAGAATAAACACTATCTGGTAATGCAGCCTTTTTTTTTTTAATTTTCATACTTTGTTAACTACTATGTAAAGTGTAGCTTCCTTTCCAAATACTCCATGACCTTTCACTGTGGACTTATCACTTGCTTTTGCATTGGTAGTTGCTAAGGTAAACTTTTCTTCTAAAACTGCCACTGGGGCCAACAGGGTTCAAAGCTATGCCCTTCCCAAACCCTGTGAAAACCAGAGAAGTGAACATCTGCTGTAGTGGTTTCAAATGTGGGTGTACTGTTTACACTGCAGATTGCCTCCTGGCATTTGTTTTCTTTTTGCTAGGCTTAATGCTCTGTAATCTTTTAAGACTACTTTTGCAGTGTTAGTCAGGGTATAAGAATAATTTCCCCGTTGTCACGGGAAACCAAAATGGCATTCAAGACATCTGAGCAATGCTGACCTCATCACTTCCTGATGTATTGCTGAACCCTGCACTTACGGAACTCCTTGAAATGTGAAGCTAATAAAATTATAGCTCTCTTTAATCTAGAAATGTACACACTGAAACATTTCCTGAATGTGTCTCATAAACTCTGCATTCTAGAAAGGCAAAGGATTATGCATTTTAACAATCCTTTATATACCTTGACATAATGAGAATTTGTGTTTCAGAAAGTGTTAACAGTGGAAGTATATGTGAAAATATTGTGTCCTGGGAGTTTCCAGTAAAGTTACAACTCTCATTAAATGTCACAGCTTCCAGAATAATAGTAAACTGAGTCATTTATGAAATCCAAACCTAATGAGAAACCTCCATAATAAAAACGAGTTTTAAGGTGTCCTTGATGTGTAAACATAACTAAATCTGGGAAGGAGTTTACCTTATTTCCAAATATAGAAAGTAGCTACTGGGAGCCAGGTAGATGTGATATATGTCCTTAGATGCTTAAAGCCTAGCAAGGAATATCAACAAGTGATCAGAAAATTAAGAATAAAAGTTATAATACTGATACTAAAAAGACTTAGAAGAGACGTTTAAACAAGTTTGGAGGTGGAGGTTAGCAAAGACTACTGGCAAAGGCAGTATTGAACAGGACCACTGTGTACAGTTGTCTAGGTGGTACATTGCACAACTATACTTTTTGACTCTGTTAAGACCTTAATGACACGTCGTAGTGACCTAGGAAAGGAGGCAGGAGGTGATGGAGTGGAACATGTGAAGGAAGGCATAGCAAGTAAAGGAGAAGCATGTGAGGCCTGGAAACAAGAAAGTATGTGATAACTTAGCATAGAGGAACTAAAAGAAATCCTGTGTCTGCCGTATAGACTGTGAAAAGAGTGTAGTAGTTAAATATGAGGGTTAGAAAAACAGGGCCTTGTAAATCAAGGCCAGTGGGGAACCCCTCAAGTGTTTTAGGCCAGAAAGTAATATGATCAGTTTAGCACAGTGGAAGTAACACTCTGGACACAGTGTGGAGATCAGATTCTAGTGGGGCAAGATTGACTGAAGCATGGAGACCTATTGGGAATCTCTTGCAACAATCTAGATAAAAGATGGTCTAAACTGAAGCAGTGGAGGGAACTTGGTGGAATGGATGGCTTTGAGAGAAATTTACAAAATTAAGTCATCAAGATCCATACAATTTTGGAGAAGGAAGGAGGTGAAGGAGTCAATGAAAATATTAAGATTTCTTGATATTGGATAGTCAGATATCAACAGTCATCTATAGTCAGGTCATTGGATAGTCAGAGCTCCATTCACTTAAATTTGGAACACAGAAGAAGAGCAGGGTTTTGAGGGAAGAGAGACATTTGTGTTTATGACTTGTACAAATAGAGACACCAACAGGAAGTTAGATGCATGGGTCTGGAGGTTAATAAGGGATCCAGTTGGTGAACTAGACTTGGGAATCACTTATATAAAAATTACTCTGGAAGACATAGAGGTGGTGAATCAGGTAGTTTGGAAGCCTGTAACAAAAAACAAAGATAACAGTGGTTACAACTGGGATCTGTTTTTCTCTTTCACAATGAACAGTGCAGAGGTAGGAAGTTAAACCGGTTATAAGACTCCGCAACATGAGTAGTAATCCAGCTCATTCTGAGTTTCTGCCCTGCCCACTACAATGGCTTCCATCCTCAGGGTCGCCTGGTAGGGTGACCAACTCTGTTGGTTTGCCTGGGATTGAAGGGGTTCTCAGGATATGAGACTTTCCATTTGAAAACCAGGAAATTCCCAGGCTACCTGGGGTGAGTTGGTTACCTCTGCACCTCCTGGTTTTGCGATGGCCACTGCCACTCCAGCCCTTTGCACCCACACTTCAGACAGGAAGAAGAAAGAGAGGAGGACAAAAGGGACAGGTCAGCTGTCTGAGCCCCTCTTTAAGGAGTTTTATCAGAAGCCCCACCTGACAACTTTCTCTTACATCTCCTTCTAAAACTGTCATTGGCCACCTCTCCATTCAAGGGTGAATGGCAACAGCAGTGTCGTGGCTGGGCACATTGGCAGCCCCATCATAGAGTATGGTTCTCTAGAGAGGAAGAAGGAGAGAATGAATATTGGGTGGGCAATTAGCAGTTCCTGCCCCAATGAGGAAGACTCCTCAGAGCAGAGAAACCAGACCCAGACCCGGAGAAGTACAAACTCTGAAGATCAGACAAAGCTAGATGACCCCACAGAAAGGACACAAAAGTAGAGGTAGGGGCAGAACTACTTCAGCAGGTGTCAAGGAATTCAGAGGGAGAAAGTGCTTTAAGACCGAGGGAGGGTCCAGAGGTTAATGCTGCCCCAGTGTGATTTTATTAAGGGCCACTTTGAAAAAAGAGCCACAAGCTTCCTGTGGAAATTCCCCACATGTGGGAGAAGTTGCTGAGTAAGTTAAAGGACAAAGTGGGATCCTAACTGCCCCCTCCACTGGCCTTCTCCCATGACCAGCACAGACAGGACTGATAGTGATACAGTGCAGTGGGTCTGTACTGGGCCTCACAGTTTTCTTCAATTTTAATCCAAAGTGACCTCAGTGAAAAAGCCTTGCATGGTCACTATTGCACATCAGGGTTCCTTCCAGCCCCACATGTTAAGTTGCTACAAAAGTTTGAAGTCAAAAAAACATTGCTCTGGCTCCCTTGGTGAGAGGAGCAAATTCTTGTTTATACACGAATACTGGGAAAACTGAAAAGTCAGTTTCCACATCAAGGAATAGGGTTCGCCCTGCCCCAGGCCTGTGTGCTAGGATGTCACTGAAGCCTGTATGTGGCAATTTTATGCTGCTCTTTAAACGCAGGCTTTCCTTTTTCCTTAAGCAAGGTGATATTTGAAATGTTCCCCGACTTGAGAGCCTCTTCACTGCACTATGAAAGGTTTCATTCTGGGAGGGGTTTCTTACTCCTTGGAACCAAAACAGAACTGTAAATGCACTCACTTCTCAATTATTCTCTCCATTGCATTTCAGAAGCAGGTCCTGCCTATAAAGTTGTGCTACCCATCAACCACCCTCAGTATATTGATTTCTGGGGGGATTTAGATTTAAGCTCATACTTCTTAAATCTCATTCATCTCCTTATCCATGGAAGCTAACCAAAATCCAGGGGGTTCATTCAGTTTTATTGAATGAGAATGAGAAATTTCTTGAAACTGTCATTATTAAGGACCTCATATGGCAAAAAAGAAGGAAGAAAAGAAGCCATTCCCATCAAAACATTTACTGAAAGCAGATGTGCCTTGCAAAACTCTGTAGAGAGATTCTTTCTAACCCAGCAGGGAGATTGGGAATCTGGGGGATTTGTTTTATGTTGGACAGCACAGAGCACCCTGGTGTCTGGCACGTAGGGGTCCAAATCCAGCCTGGAAATGGATTACCCATAAGAAGCACATGCAGTGCCTTCTGCTCCAGGCAAGTTAGTAAATACTTATTAAGACACTGGGTTGAAATTCTGGACTGTGCCTTGTACTTATAGTTCTCTCATCTGTCAGTATTGCCCTCATTCTGAGTGACTTGAAAACTCTTCATTTCCATGTTGCCCCATTCCCCACTTTCCAGCAGTACTTGCTAGGGTATATGGCCTAGGGTTCTCTGAGCCCAAGACTGTGGGGTCTCTGTCCACCATCACTAACCAAAGTATGGACGCAAAAACTTACTCTGTATGCATTAATTCTAACCATTAATTTGTTAACACCCTTTTGGTAGGGGAAAGGGGCCCTACTGCAGATCAAATACAAGGCATACCCTAATTTTAGAAATTTTAGAAAAGTATGTATTTATAACTCTTTCAGATGTGAGGCAATGTGATAGAAAATTGAATCTGCTTGTTGTGTTATCGACAGGAACCGTTGTGTAGAAAAGCCTATCAGTTCAGTTCAGTTCAGTCGCTCGGTTGTGTCTGATTCTTTGCGACCCCATGGACTGCAGTACACCAGGTCTCACAGTCCATCACCAACTACCCGAGCTTGCTCAACCTTATGTCCATTGATTTGGGGATGTCATCCAACCAACTTATCCTCTGTCATCCCCTTCTTCTCCTGCCTATAGGCTTCCATATAAAAGCATCCACACCTTCAGGATCTCGGAGTAAGGAAAAGGAGGGAAACTTTGCTCTCCTGCCGTAGGAAGATTGATACAATTGTAAATAGATAAATTAATAGAGCATACAAGAAAGTATTTGGAAACAGTATGGACCTGAGGTAATCAAGTAGACTTGGGGCCAAACCTTCATTTACTAGCTGTGACCTTGGACTGCTCAATTAGCCTTTGTGAGTATCTGTTTCCTCCCCTGTAAAGTGGTAACTCCCACGTGACAGGATCATTCATCAGGATTAAAAGAGAAGAACCTCTCTTATGTTGAGAACCTAATGCCTACAGCTCAATGAGTATTAGTTCCCTTTGAATCTTTGATTGTTAACAGATGATTTAAGATGATTTCTTGAAAGCTGTCTTCATTTTCATACGATCAAAATTATATTCATAGTGATTTACTAAATAAACTAGAGGATAATAGTAAAATTGGAAACTTCAAACAGAGGATAAGACTATTTTTATGTAGTCATAGAAATTTGCGATTTTTCTTAGAGATTTTCAAAACAAAACATTCTTCTGCCAGAGGTAACCAGTACATTTATAAATTATTATCAATTTGATTGATTAACAACTATTTAATACAGATTTCTACATTTGGTGAATGCTATGACATCTATTTTCTAATAGCACAATCAGCTGTTTTGGGGAACCCCTATGCCCATTGCATTTTCTATACTTTTTAATTTTTGAAAAGTCTTTGATGTGCAAAGAAAGCAAGATTCCTTCAAAATATAAACTGATGGCTTATACATAATTGAGGATGCAATTACTTGGAAGCCTCCTCTTACCATGATAGGAATCGGGTTCTTTGCAAAATACTTTATGAGCATTTGCCAGATGCTTTGCATGTATTATTGTCCAGGCTGCTTTGATCAGCTGGTGGAGTATAAAGATGATTGTCAACAGATAGCATAGTTCGGCAATGGGACAGGACAGACTGGGAGGAGCTGGGACGTAGAAAAAGTTGTGCCCAGAGGAATAGAGCAGGCACTAAGGAGAATGAATACAGATGCATATAGATCTTTGGAATAGTGGGCAGAAACCAATGTCAGAAGGGCAAGACGAAGGGCAGCAGGCAGAGCTAGTAGCAGTTAATATCAAGTAAGTCCAATATGAGATAATGAGATGGGCTAGCCATCAGGAAAATCATGCTGGTCAAACATTTGGAAAAATAAGACCTAACATTTTATTAAACACCTATCACATGCCCTTGGGCACTGTGCTAAGAGCTTTACTTATCTTATATAATCTTTTGTAAAACTCTGCAAAGTCAGTATTTTAGCATCCTCATTTTACCAGTGAAGAAAGTGTCTCAGACAGCAAATGTGACTGGCTGAAAGTGACATGATTTGTAAGTAGTATAATTGGGATTTCAACCAACATCTGGCTGGGGTGATAACCACCAAGTGTTAAGCACTCTGCTTCCACAGACAGGGCCCAGTCCAGATGGGCAGGCAGTAAGGCATTCAGGAAATCTGGCAAGAAGATCCTTGCCTTAGGTCAGGGACTGGACTTCAGCCCTGGGAAGGAAGCTGCCAAAAAGAAGGCAGTGTCCTTGCCTTAGACATGCAAGATGCTGAGAGCTAAACAAATAGAGAAGTAGGCATCATTATCAAACCTGGGTCACCAGAGGTTTCAGCCAGAATCATACTAGGGGTAAATATATTGAATTCTATCAGTACTTCAGATGGTGGTTAAGCCTGGGTGAGAGCAAGGTGGGGCTTAGCTGCGAGGAAGGGAACTGCTGAGGATGGGCAGCCGGAAGAACCCCAGTACTCAAGAGGACAAAGGTATAGATTTCAGCACCAAAAAGTCAATTAAGATGAAGTAAATGAAGATTGTTCTCACATCAGCACTGTGAATGTGCTGCTGGTCTGTTACCTGAATAAATAGCATCTCTGAACCATAATGGAAAAAAGAAGACAATAGAAATTTCTATCTCTGGAACAACTAAAGGACTCCTTCCTGATAATAAGAGAAATAATTAACAATTAACATTACACTTTACAAAGCATTTTTATACATGCCATTTTCATCAGGTTCTCACAACTCTGTAGATATGAAGTCATTTCTCACCTGAGCTTTGTATTCTAATGCTATGCTATGCTAATTCACTTCAGTCGTGTCCGACTCTGTGTGACCCCATAGACGGCAGCCTACCAGGCTCCCCTGTCCCTGGGATTCTCCAGGCAAGAACACTGGAGTGGGTTGCCATTTCCTTCTTCAATGCATGAAAGTGAAAAGTGAAAGTGAAGTCGCTCAGTCGTGTCCAACTCTTAGCCACCCCATGGACTGCAGCCTAGCAGGCTCCTCCGTCCATGGGATTTTCCAGGCAAGAGGACTGGAGTGGGTGCCATTGCCTTCTCCGTTGTATTCTAAAGTAAGCATTAAAAATAAAAATGAAATACCATCAAAATTGCCCTTGAAAATTCCTTAAATTACAGATGGAATGTAGTGTACATGATTTTCTATATATTATTACCATTTTTATGTACAACACAGCTGATTTTCCTTTTTGTGTTGAAATACATAAGTTCCACTTAGTGGCTATTCATATAAAAAACTTATTTCATACAAGTAAGTATGTATTGCAGTGATTGGATTTTTTTTGTTGGTTTGTCTTTTTCTAAGTAGATTGAGTGATTTCTCAAATATTGAATGTCTATGTAATAGGACTTCCCTGTTTATTATTCTCATTTTGTAGACAAAGAATTGATGATACAGTTAGCATATGCATGATGAAATTTTAAGCCAAAGTTATGCAAATCCTGGGTGGGGTCCACTGTACCATATGATCACCCCACCATGGTCTTTACATCTGAATGACAGCACATTCATTAGCAAAAAGAACTGCAAGGGTTACCAAGAAGTCTCCCATAGTGATTGCCTGGGATTTAGACCCATCACACTGTGCCTTGGCTGTTAGAAGTCATTAATAATACATTGAACTCAAACCATGCAGATATGTCTAGCTTTGGGGCATAACCTCAAAATCAGGTCTTTAGTCTGCCTTCACTGAAACCGAGAAGCCTTTTCTTTTGTTTTCTAATGCCTGCATGTGACTAGAAGACACATTCAGACCCTTGAGGCATATGGAACCTAACCATTTTGGCAAAATAGTTTAATTACTGGTTTTAATTGCTGTCCTACTTTTTAAGAATCTATTTGGAAGTTTATGGCCCTCTTCTGACCCCTTATAAAGATTTTCTCATTTCCAATAACTGTCTCATAAATTAGATCAAATTACCTAAGTAGCTGTGTTTGAAAAAGATCCTTCCCTCTCTTCCTATCATCATGTTTTTAACACTGTGGCTACTAAATCTCCCCCAGACCCTTCGCCCCCATGCGTCACAATCAACAGCCCTGTCCACATGTGATTTCTGCCATCCTTTGCCTTTGTCTTACTTGTTTCTCTTCCAATGGTTAAAAGAGTTGGGAAAGTGAGTGGTGTCTGTAGGAATGGTAGAGTAAGGACTTCAGAAAATCCTCTCCCCACAAAAGCGATGGAAGCACTGGCAACAATTGTCAAAAGCAGCTTTTTAAGAACTTGAAATTAACCAAAGACTTGCAATATTTGGGAGCATTTATTCAAGAAAAACAACTGAATATCAGCAAGGACACTGAAACTCGTGTGTATTTTAACTTACTCTATTCCTATCCTGATCTTTAGATGCACATGGAAATGCGAGGGACCCAGAATACTCAGAACAGTCTGGAAAAAGAAGAATAAAGTCAGAAGGCTCACACTGCTCAGTTTCAAAACTACCACAAAGCTATAGTAAGCGAGACTATGTGGTAGAGCAGAAGGATAGACGTAATCCATATGTAATAGAATTGAGAGCTCAGAAATAAACCTCTACATCTATGCTCAATTGATTTTCAGCACAAATGCCAAGACAATTCGATGAGCAAAAATCAACTCAAAATAGATCAAAGACCTGAAGAGCTAAAACTATAAAACTCTTAGAAGAAAACAGAGTTGTAAACCTTCATGACCTTAAATTAGACAATGTCTTCCTAGTCATGACACCAAAAGCACACACAAAGGAAAAATAAGAAAAACTGGACTTCATCAAAATGAAAAAGTGTGTACTTCAAAGAATACCATTAAGAATGCGAAATGAAAAACTATGAATGGGAAAAAATATTTACCGTATTTTTACCAAATATTTACCATATTTTAAAATATTTACCATATCACCACATATAAGTGATAGCATATGATATTTGTCTTTCTCTTTCTGACTTACTTCACTTAGTATGATCATGGCTAGTTATATCCATGTTGCTGCAAATGGCATTATTTCATTCTTTTTATGGCTGAGTAATTATTTCCATTGTATATATGTACCACACCTTTTTTATCCATTCATCTGCTGATGGACATTTAGCTTAATTCCATGTCTTGGCTATTGTGAATAGTGCTGCTATGAATATAAGAGCACATGTATCTTTTTGAATTACAGTTTTGTCTAGATATATGACCTGGAGTGCAATTGCTGGATCATATTGGTAATTCTGTTTTTGGTTTTTTTGAGGACTCTTCATGCTGTTTTCCATAGTGGCTGCACCAGCTTCCATTCCCACCAGCAGTGTAGGAACATTCCATTTCCTCCACACCCTCTCCAGCATTAGCTATTTGTAGACCTTTTAATAATGTCTCTCATTGGTGTGAGGTGGTACCTCATTGGAGTTTTGATTTTCACTTCTCTAATAATTAGTGATGTTGAGCGCCTGTTCACGTGCCTATTGGCTGTCTATATGTCTTCTTTGGAGAAATGTCTATTTAGGTCTTCTGCCCATTTTTCGATTGGGTTGTTTGTTGTTGTTGTTGAGTTGTATGAGTTGTTTGTATATTTTGGAAATTAAGCCCTTGTTCCAGTGCATTGTTTGCAAATACTTTCTCTCATTCTATAGGTTATCTTTTTGTTTATCATTTCCTTTGCTGTGCAAAAGCTTGTAAGTTTGATTAGGCCCCATCTGTTTATTGAAAAGATTGTTTTTAATAAAGTAAGAAACTCACCAAAACCATTATCAGTTTGTTCTAGAATGGCAGTTTTATTAGTGGCAGTCCAGGGAAGGGCACCATCCTGATATCAGTATCTTCCTCATTCTTTCTTAATTTTCTAAAATGTCTTCATAATGTGCCACATTCCTTCTGGTTCAACTTAGCTCTAATATGACAGCAAGATATGATATGACCTCAAGCAGGGATGTTCCAGCTTAGATCCCAAATCAGATTGATTGGTAGTAGTTATATGGAACACTATATTTAAAAGGATTCTGAGGCTACATCCAAGCTAGGCATACAATTAATTAAGAAAATCTGACTTGAGATTGACAGTCGTAGTGGAGGTAGTTAGCAATTGGGCTAGTTATTTGATCTAGGAAAATGCACTATTCTACTGAGTGGCTGCAAAATCACTTGGGTGGATAAATCTTTGGATGGATTGTAATACAGCTAATTCACATATCCACACAGCATGACCTAAGAGTGATTTTGAAGTCTGTAATTTACATGTAAAATCCTATCATTTACATAGCTATTATTTATGGTCAAGATGTCAAAATCACTCAATAAATAGCATTAGCTTTCTTGTAATATCAAGGTGTTTAAAATAATACATTTTATATACTGTGTGCTTTCAAAGGTTTTTAACAGAGGAGTATTAGCGTATGCTTATAATAAAATCTGACATGATAAAAGGTTATATCGAGAAAGATTTTTTATGGCATTCACTGAAAAGTCAAGATAGTCACCAGTAGATGTACTCATTCCGCGTCCTATAATACACATTTACATATGTCTGAATTTTACCTCCAAGTAAAACTGTTTCCTCCCTCCTTTGCATGCTTTCTTTGATAGATTAGCAGTGTCCTGAGAGTGAGTCCTATTTCTCCGTCCGATATGTAAATCAGCGGTTCTTTTGTTGTGATCCCCAGACCAGCAGCATCAGCACTCTCTGGAACTTTTCAGAAATGTGGTCTGTTAGAAGTACAGCATCACCCCAGACCTACTTGGATTGGAAACTCAAGGAGTGGGTCCAGCAACCTGGGTTTGAACAAGCCCTCCAAGTGACTTAGCTCAAGTTTGAGAGCCCCTGCTGTGAGTTGTTTCCCTTCTAGAAGGGGAAAGGCAGGAGGGAGAGAAGTTGGGCAAGTATCCAGGGAGAAGTGGGCCTTGTTCGGCAGCCAAGTTGGCAGGCGATGTAAAGAGTCATAGGACACAGCACGGACTTTCTTTGTTTCTTTCCTCTTTTATACCCCGTGTTTCAATTCTCTACTTCCTCGGGAAAGGTTTGAAGTGCTCTCAGGAGCCCCCTCAATTCCCATCCCTGCCCTCTCCCACCACGAGTCTTTTTAGACTCCCTTCCCTTATGGCAGTGGCAGAGTGGGACAGGGAGGGTGTGTTTATACATTCCTTCATGTCACAATGAAGCAACAGTACAAAGCCCAGCTTAGTTAGTGCTTCAAAACCCAACAGGCCCCACATTTAATAAATACATATGAAGCACTTAGAGCAGCACCTGGTTCATAATGAGTGTTTGCTGTATGTAGGAGGTAGTGGTATTGCTGGTGATTACTGCAAGGACCAGATTTATTCACAGAGAGTGCCTGGGTTGGCATCCAGAAGCAGTTGCTATTTGCACCTAGTGGGTGGTTGCTATGTTGAGAAGACTGCCAGCTGGAGATAGATCTTGATCTTGAAAGCTGTTGCAGGCAAGTGAGGCTCCTTGAAGATAATGCCCTAACTGTGTCCTGATTGTGAGGATGGCCGTCCACTGAGCTACCACTAGCCTGTCTGCACTTACCACAGGATGAGGGCTGGGATCAGATTTGGGGAAGCAAGTGTGGGAGAAGGGGCTGAAGAACATCACGAAAAGCAAAGAGGCCTTTTAGGGCCTTTCTAGTAAGAATTTAGTGTTGGGGAGTCCCAAATGCAAGGGGTAAGGTGGGTGGTCACATATACAAGACTGCATGTTAGATGCTGGCCATGAACAAACATGACCCTCTGAACAAACATGAGGGTGCAGGTTAGAAGGGCAGAGGGTCCTCAAGACCCACCAGCAGATCAGATCATTGCTACAGGAAGCCAATGGCCAGAGTTAGATTTGGAAAGCTCAAGTGAGAGTTCTTGGTTCCAACCTCCTTTTTTGATCAGAGAAATGCTATTTTACATCCTAGTGTAGCCAGTGGAGCCCTTGACAATATCAGGAGAATGAGTAGAGAGGGAGCAGGGGGGAGGAGTGAAGAGAGGGAAAGGAGAAGAGGAGGGGTGAAGGGGATGGGAGGGACAGGAAGGAGAAGACAGATGGAAGGGGGCAAGGGGGCGGGGGTGGAGATAATCAGTGCTTCTGCTGATTTCCAAGGCTTGTCCTACATGTTTTACATGTGCTTTCTCATTTAGCTATCAGAACTAGGAGATTCAATTAAGGAAGAGTCTAGAGGAGGAGAAAAGTGAAAGTTTCAGTCACTCAGTTGTGACCCCATGGACTATAGCTCACCAGGTTCCTCTGTCCAAGGAGTTCTCCAGGCCAGAATACTGGAACGGGTAGCGATTCCCTTTTGCAAGGGATCTTCCTGACCCAGAGAAGGAGAGTTCTATACTAATTGAAAATTAGCTTGTGATAAATTTTTTTCTGCTTGGGCCCCAAGTTTGAAGTAACCAAATCCATTTAATATAATGAGGCACGTTAGATACAGATTGAATCATTAGGTACGAGGGGATCGATGGAAGGGGAGGGAACCCACCAAGGTATTCTGACTCCAGTAGAGGAATACTGCTCCTCCAGATTCAGAAGCTCCTTAGCCTGGCTTCTCAAACTCATATGCCTGTGGGGGCCAGGGAGATGAAAGCGGTGTGCTAGATATGGGCCTGTTACAAGGTGATGGGAGGTACTAGCAAGCACCAGATATTTGGCTTCAAGGTCAGGAGGTGATAGGGAAAGTGGGGATAATGGCAAACAGAGCCCACAGGCCAGCTCTAACGAGGCAGCACTGCTGAGCTCTGGGCTGCTGCTGTTGTGTGAAAGTAGCCTCCGTGTCACCAGACCTTCTAATTTCTCACCAGAAGCAGAGACCCAGTGTTCAGGCAACGTTTAGTGGGCCCACCTAATGCATGTGCTGGCTGTGTCTGCCTCAGGTTTACTGGACTGCAGTTGTGCATTTTCCTGAGTCACAAGCAGAAGATTGATTTCTTCCCTGGGTCCCCTTCTCTTCTAGGCCATTATATTTATGTGGACACCTCCTTTGCCAAGCAAGGGGAGAAAGCCGTGCTGCTGAGTCCTGATCTGCAGGCTGAAGAATGGAGCTGCCTCCGATTGGTCTACCAGATAGCCACATCTTCAGGGTCACCATCAGATCCCAGCCGGCTGAACCTCTACATGAGATTTGAAGATGAAAGCTTCGATCGTTTGTTTTGGTCAGCCAAGGAGCCTTCAGACAGCTGGCTCATAGCCAGCTTGGATTTGCAAAATAGTTCCCAAAAATTCAAGGTAGAAAAAATGTAGATGCAGGCTTAGTGTTTGACGTTATACTATTCTGAGGTCTTATGAAAACTTCTGCCATTCATTGCAGTTCGTTATCTCCTGTGTTAGGATGTGGTATTTTGAAGGAGCTGCATCACAGAAAAACATTAGTAGTGGAAATTAATATTGTTTATTCTTTAGAAGAGTTTCTTCCCAGATTTGTTTTCTGTCTATTTAAATGGGATTTGTGTAAGAATCTAAATAGGGCTTAAACCAACCTCTTCAATGAATATTTATTTTCCAATGGGCTTTAGGGAGTATTCTCATTTCTTATAATTTTGTTTCATTCTCCTAAGTTGTGTGTTTATGTTTGTGTTGTCTTCCTAATGCTTCCTTTGCTATAATTTTTAACAAAACAGTAACTATGATTTAAAAAAATGAAAATACATTGAAAGAGGAAAGATATTTAAAGGACATGTTCTGATTTCAAAGATGAAAGTTGTTCCATCAAAAGTATTGGGAAAGTAAGGTAGAGAATGTAACAGAAAGTTGGATGTAGATTGGAGCAGGAAGGAGGATGAAGCTTGGACTCAGTTGGCCATGAAGTATGATATTTAGTGAGAACTTGTCATGGGAGACAAAGCGGAGGCTTCCAGAAAACTTTCTCCATTTCTAATCCCCTTTTCAATTCCTTATCCCAAATCTCTTCTTCCTCAACAAGCTTTGGAATACAGTACTCTACATTTCATATCTGCATATAGTCCTCCCATCAGACAGCAGGGTGGATTGAGGGAAGAAGCACTGGAGGTCTGAGTTCCCTATTATAAAGTGTCTCCCCAACAGTATATCACACCTGATATCTACCAGAATAGCTGCAAAATACTGGACTAAAATCACATAAGGAAAGGCAAATATTTTCAGAAGGAAGACCCAAGGTAAACAGTGCTTGAAATCAGCCACATAAATTGTTATGCTTCTCCCTATTCTTTGGGGCTTCCCTGGTGACTCAGATGATAAAGAATCCACCTGCAATGCAGGAGACCTGGGTTTGATCCCTGGGTTGGGAACATCCCTGGGAGGAGAGCACGGCAACCCACTCTAGTATGTTTGCCTGGAGAATCCCATAGACAGAGGAGCCTGGTGGGCTATAGTCAATAGGGTTGCACAGAGTCGGATACTACTGAAGCAAAAAAATCTCTCTTCTTTGTGTAAAATTATCAAATTTTCATCAATATAGAAACTACAAGTTGAACTGAGTTTTGAGCCTCTTCCATTCATGCAAAGATCCGCCCCACCACTGATCAAATTGCCATACCTGCCTCCTCTTCCAAGGGATTTTTTTCCCCCTCTGAGGACTCTGCCTTCAGTTCCTAGCCATGCTTAGAATGGACTTGCCCAGGGACCTAAGTCTCCTTTCCATCTGCAGCCAACTGGTGTCACCACAGGTGCGGGAGAAGGTGGTGGCTGGGGTTCCAGTGGAAGGCAACTGACTGGAAGACAACTGAGCTCTTACTGGATACCTTGCTCACCTCAAAGTTCTGAGAATATATGTGTGAGTTGGTGTACACACATGCACACGCACACACTTGCCTTCTTTCAGTAAAGTCCATCATGGGATTAGTATCCAACAGCAAC
This sequence comes from Bos mutus, assembly GCF_027580195.1. Taxonomy (NCBI): domain Eukaryota; kingdom Metazoa; phylum Chordata; class Mammalia; order Artiodactyla; family Bovidae; genus Bos; species Bos mutus. The sequence continues at coordinate 65,922,399 of NC_091624.1, read as the reverse complement.
GAACTGAGACAAACAATCTCATTTTGCCTTGAATTGCTGAAGAGCTTCTGACTAGTAGATGAAATACTAAAAATGGACACATGGTGTTTTAAAGTCTAACTCCCTTCTGCCTCATGTGTTGTGCAGATTTTAATAGAAGGTGTGCTAGGACATGGAAATACATCCAGCATCGCACTCTTTGAAATCAAGATGACAACCGGCTACTGTATTGGTAAGTGGGTTTCCTTCTCATTGTATCAGAACATGCATCTTTTTCTAAAATCTCCTGTTGCCAGAAGTAAATGAATCAATCGTAAAGGCAGAGTATTTTACAAACTACATTCTGTAGTGCATTTTGAATTTTGCATCATTTGAATGCTTTATGATGTTCCTCTGTCTTTAGCAGAGGAAGGCTCATTAAGAGTTTGCCTGGACTGACTGGGTTGATGAAAGAAAAGTAGGTGAAGCAGCTGTAACCTGAGTTGCTGCCTTAAACTCAACATATTCCATATTCCAATAAACATAATTTCCAGTTGGCTGTAAATTCAGCTTTTTGTAACATTTGCCAGAAAGGCAGCAGCCTATTTACCTCCACATTACCTCCTTTCCTCACTCTCCTCCATTCCTCTCTTACACATCACTGCTCTGTCTTTACAATCACAGTTGTCACTTAGATTCCACTTGAGCAGGGTTGTGAGGTGCTTCCTATATGCCAGCTTCTTGGGGGGCATCAAGAGCAGACATTCTCTATGCTTGAGGTCTCTCGCCTTCCATTGTCTCCTACTGAAGCTGTCTCTATAAATGATCAGTTCTGCAGGTGAAGGACATGCCATGCTGTGCAGGCGAGAGGGGTGGGGAGGAAACCAGACAGGACTGAATCCAGGAGATGCATTTGAGCTGTTGTTTCAAGAAGGGGAAGTTTAGGAATTCAGTCGGTGAAGGAGTAGGGCAGGAAGGAAAGCATTCATTCTGGGCAGACCCCACTGCAGGGCCAGTGCAGTGCGTGTCCAGGCAAAGGCCAGGGGCTGGGTAGTGTTTGAAGTGAGAGTCAGGAGTGCTGAGGGAGGCTGTTACGAAAGAGTCTGGATCCCAGCTGTGGAGCCTGGGTTCCTGGATTATGTGGCTGGGAGGCACCAGAAGTCACTCAGTGGGGAGGGGCCTGCAGCTGGGCTTTCAGATGCTGCCTCTGGCTGCCACCTGGAAAATAAGCTGGAAACAAGGAAAGTATATGATAGGAAAACCCTTTGGAAGTGCTTGCGACCTCCAAGAGGGGAATATAGGAATCTAAAATTGGGGTCGGCAGTGGAATGGGATAAAGGTGGTAGGTTTGAGAGATTTTTTCCAGCGCTGACAATACTGGAGGCTGAATGGCTATGGAAAGGAAGAGATAAGAGTCAAGGGCAATTCTGGACAAAAAGGAGCCTTTAATAATTCCTTGAGTCTTACTTCTCTGTTTTGACCTGCTAGTCGATGATGGTAATGCAAGTGAAAGACAGCAGACCTACATTGTTACCACTTCATGAAGACACAGTGAGCTAAAACTGTATCTTCTTTCTTTAGTCCTCCATGTAGCTCTTTAGTGGCAGCTGCCTGGGGCTTGAACACCCTCACAGGCTAGTCAGACGCACCTGGTGGAGCACCACCTGCTGGCTCAGTCAATGCAGTGCGCCCCGCAGCCTCCGTTTCATTACCTGCAAAATGGGGATTCAAATATTTCCCTCATAGGAAAGGACTGTTGTGGAGACCAGTAAGATCATGGATATGAAGGGGATGGTCACCGTGCTTGGCAGTCAAAACTGTTAATTTCCTTTCTTCAGATCACTTGATGGCTTCTGTTTTTAAAAAAAAAAAACACACACAAAAGGAGCCCTGATATTTTATCTTGTTGAACTGTATGATCTTACTCTCACCTCATCTTTCTTTCTGTACACTCCTTTTGCCTCTCTTGTTTCCTCATCTGTAAAGTGAGGTTAATAATAGTACATACCTTGTGGGGTTGTTTTGAGGATTAGATAATTTAATTCACATAAAGTACTCAGATTAGTGCCTGGTGCATTGAAGAATATTTTGCTTTTTTCTTTTACTCTGCAGCAGCCTTTGGCACTGACTGTTGGGCATAGGTTAGTGGCTCCTGTAGTAGAAAAGTTGAAAATGAAAATCTTAAAAATGTTGAGTGCTTGCTAATGCAAAAGCACACTGATAACTGTATCAGTCAGGACCCTGGCAAGAAAGTGGAAACAGATTACACTCAACCTTAGTAATTTGAGGAAAACTCACCAAAGGGACTACAAAGGTGTGGGCGGGTGAAGGAAGCCTGTCAAAATGCAGTAATCCAAGACTAGTCAGAGTGATGACTCATGAACCATCAGCATTGGAGATCTGAAGGGGCAAGAGAGGAGGGTTTACCAGAACATAGAGCTGTGTGGTCCCTCGGTAGAGGGGCACAGCCAACTCATGGCATCCTGGCAGAAAGGGAACTGCAGGAATAAACGACCCCAACCTTTGTTCTCCTCTTATCTTCCTTTGGTTGAATCCATTTTAGAAGCCAATAGGCAAGGAAGCCCATACAGGTCCATACACATCAACCTCTGGAGGATGGAGCAGGGTGGGAGAAAGGTGGATGGGTCTGGAGGAGCCAATAGGAGATGACCAGCACAATCACAACTTCGTATTTTTAACTGTTGTTTATGGGGGTCAACAGAGGAATAGCCTTGTGAGTTTCTTGCTCCCCCAAAGGAGTCTGTTGACTGGGAACAATTTATCTGTGCGAGCATCTCAATGCTACTAAAAAGGGGAGAGAGGGTCTCTTTGTCTTCTCTTGTTTTCTCTACTCAGTAGCTGCCAAAGGGCCCAGTGCCTAAGATATTCCTGTCTCGACTATTCTAAGATCTTATTTATAAGCAAAGCAGAGAACTCTAGCATCATAGGAAACATGCGCCTTAGCCCTCATCTTAGTACCTTGTCTACCATCAAGAGAGAAGGGAATGAAAGAATGGGTTCCCAGAAAGGTGGTGGATAAAATTTCTGGAGCTAAAAGTATAGCTCTAAATAGTGCTTTGACACAGAATTGGCTGATCTACCAAGCACTAACCACGTGCCTGGCACTGTGCTGGCAGCTGTCCACCCTTATCACAGCCCTGCGTGGTGGGAGTATCTCCCCATTTTGCATAGGAAGACATGGAGACTAGGAGAGGTCACATTCCAGCCACATGGGCCACAATCCAAAGAAGCAATGATGAATTATAATCTCTGTTCATTACAGGATCTCTCCTCTTGATTGACTTTGTCCAGGGCTCATGGTACAAAGGCCCCGGTGGTAGAAGGGAGTGTGAAACATACCGGAGTAAGAGCAAACTGCAGTGAGTCTGGGCAGCTGCAGGCACAACTACATCTCCATCAAGTCTGTTTTTATTTCTCTTCTGCCAGAATGTGACTTTGAAGAAAACCATCTCTGTGGCTTTGTGAACCACTGGAACCCCAACGTGAACTGGTTTGTTGGAGGAGGAAATACTCGGAACTCCAACTCTAGTCTCCCGCAGGATCACACCTTAAAGAGTGAACTGGGTGAGCTGGGGACACCTTTTTCCAGGATAACTGTGTTTGCCATCTCCCCACTATATTGACCTGCCCATGGCTCTGTCAACAGAAAAGGAGGCAGTGAGAGGAGGGTGAGTAGGCACTGAGAGACCTGGCAGGAGAGTAGGGAAGAGTAAGCCTTGAGACAGAGACAAACTGCAGACACGATCGCTGTAACAGAGAATGCCACCCAGTTCAAGGCTCTTCTTGCCCTGTGACTGGGCTTTGCTATTTTCACATTTCCATACTACGCTTTATTTTCTTTTCTGTTTATCGTTCAGCATTTCTAAGGACAAGGCTGGAATAACCCTAGGTTACTTTTCACTAAAAATAGATTGAATGATGCGAAGCAGACGGTAAGAACTTCTCTCTTGGCAGGGAGGTGAGCCAGTACTGATGATCAGTCCTGAAATGTGGTGAGCAACAGGGCCCCCTAGTGGCCAAGTGAGCTGGTTCTCTGCAGGGAAAATGGAGAGGAGAGGGTATCAGTGATCAACGGGCTTGGGGGAGAAAGACCCTACATAGGGAGACCTGGCAAGGGCCTGCTTCCTTGTGGATTATGGCAGCTCTCACCTGGACCTTGGTGGCTTCATGAAAACCTAGGTCTCCTCACGGTTGCAACACATTCCTTTTGTCAACTCCAAGTTCTTGTTGACCAGAGAGAAGGTTCTGGTGACTAGCTTTCCATCAGGGACAGAATAGGAATGTTGATTCTGCTACAAACAGTACCATTTCCCCTTTTAATGCTTTGCCATGTGGATATTTAGGTGATCTGCTCAGTGACAATAAATAGCTGATGATGACACTGTGTCCCCTTGAGCTGCCTGAACACATGGCAACTGTTTATGGCAACTTTACATCATTTCTCATTCACTGTAGTTCCTCTTCATGTGAATATTTTTAACCACGTCTCCAACTTTTTTAAGTGTCCATCTTGTTACTTATCTTGGCCTTGGACAGTCTTCATCCTGTCCTTACTGTTCTCTTTGCTCTTAGGTGTTGCACAAAAGTTTCAGGTTTCCAAATGTATATACATATTTTGGTCCCAGACACACACAACCCCTCTCTACTTGTGGCCATTGAAGGAGCCACACCTATAATGAGTGTTATGTATACAGTGAATGATCAGCTGTTATGACAGATTAATTCAGGAATCTGCATGAGTATTTTAAATGACAATAGGGTTATCTCAAAATAATAAAATGTTACTAGAGATCTCTTCAAGAAAATTAGACATACCAAGGGAACATTTCATGCAAAGATGGGCTCGATAAAGGACCGAAATGGTATGGACCTAACAGAAGCAGAAGATATTAAGAAGAGGTGGCAAGAATACACAGAAGAACTGTACAAAAAAGATCTTCACAACCCAGATAATCACGATGGTGTGATCACTCACCTAGAGCCAGATATCCTGGAATGTGAAGTCAAGGGGGCCTTAGAAAGCATCACTACAAACAAAGCTAGTGGAGGTGATGGAATTTCAGTTGAGCTATTCCAAATCCTGAAAGATATGCTGTGAAAGTACTGCACTCAATATGCCAGCAAATTTAGAAAACCCAACAGTGGCCAGAGGACTGGAAAAGGTCAGTTTTCATTCCAATCCCAAAGAAAGGCAATGCCAAAGAATTCTCAAACTACCGCACAATTGCATTCATCTCACACGCTAGCAAAGTAATGTTCAAAATTCTCCAAGCCAGGCTTCAGCAATACATGAACCATGAACTTCCAGATGTTCAAGCTGGTTTTAGAAAAGGCAGAGGAACCAGAGATCAAATTGCCAACATCCACTGGATCATCGAAAAAGCAAGAGAGTTCCAGAAAAAACATCTATTTCTGCTTTATTGACTATGCCAAAGCCTTTGACTATGTGAATCACAATAAACTGTGGAAAATTCTGAAAGAGATGGGAATACCAGACCACCTGACCTGCCTCTTGAGAAATTTGTATGCAGGTCAGGAAGCAACAGTTAGAACTGGACATGAAACAACAGACTGGTTCCAAATAGGAAAAGGAGTACATCAAGGCTGTATATTGTCACCCTGCTTATTTAACTTCTATGCAGAGTACATCATGAGAAATGCTGGGCTGGAAGAAGCACAAGCTGGAATCAAGATTGCCCGGAGAAATATCAATAACCTCAGATATGCAGATGACACCACCCTTATGGCAGAAAGTGAAGAGGAGCTGAAAAGCCTCTTGATGAAGGTGAAAGAGAAGAATGAAATAGTTGGCTTAAAACTCAACATTCAGAAAACGAAGATCATGGCGTCTGGTCCCATCACTTCTTGGGAAATAGATGGGGAAACAGTGGAAACAGTGTCAGACTTTATTTTTTGGGGCTCCAAAATCACTGCAGATGGTGATTGCAGCCATGAAATTAAAGGACGCTTACTCCTTGGGAGAAAAGTTATGACCAACCTAGATAGCATATTCAAAAGCAGAGATTACTTTGCCAACAAAGGTCCATCTAGTCAAGGCTATGGTTTTTCCAGTGGTCATGTATGGATGTGAGAGTTGGACTGTGAAGAAAGCTGAGCGCCGAAGAATTGATGCTTTTGAACTGTGGTGTTGGAGAAGACTCTTGAGAGTCCCTTGGACTGCAAGGAGATCCAACCAGTCCATTCTGAAGGAGATCAGCCCTGGGATTTCTTTGGAAGAAATTACGCTAAAGCTGAAACTCCAATACTTTGGCCACCTCATGCAAAGAGTTGACTCATTGGAAAAGACTCTGATACTAGGAGGGATTGGGGGCAGGAGGAGAAAGGGACGACAGAGGATGAGATGGATGGATGGCATCACCGACTTGATGGACGTGAGTCTGAGTGAACTCTGGGAGCTGGTGATGGACAGGGAGGCCTGGCGTGCTGCGATTCATGGGGTCACAAAGAGTCAGACACGACTGAGCGACTGAACTGAACTTAACCTCTTGAAACCTTTGTTTAAATGAATAAAACAACGAACACTGTCTTGGGGTTTCAAAAAGAAAAGCCAGATGACATTTCTTAATTTATGGAAGTAGGTCCAGTACTCTTGCCTGGAAAATCCCATGGACGGAGGAGCCTGCTAGGCTGCAGTCCATGGGGCCGCTATGAGTTGGACACAACTGAGCAACCTCACTTTCACTTTTCACTTACATACATTGGAGAAGGAAATGGCAACCCACTCCAGTGTTCTTGCCTGGAGAATCCCAGGGACAGGGGAGCCTGGTGGGCTGCCGTCTCTGGGGTTGCACAGAGTCGGACACGACTGAAGCGACTTAGCAGCAGCAGTAGCAGCAGGCTGATTTTGAGATTGTTTTCTGCCATCTTTTAAAATTCTAGTGCGAGGAATAGAGAGAATCTTGAAAGACTAGTGCATTAAAATTGTAATAATCCTTGGTGTCATTACCACAGAAATACAACCTTTGGTGTTAGAGAACTTTTCACAAACCACTAAAAAAGTAGTTCTAAAGTCAGATCCTCTGGGTAACCAATGTCATAATCTAATCATTATTTGTTCAGTGCATAATTTTTCATTCTTAATGATGGCAAGGACCAGCTGTCTGGGAGAACACATATTCTTGGGAGAGGCAGCAGACCTATGGACTAGTGTCAAATCACCCCTTTGACTATGTTGTGTGTGTGTGTGTGTATGTGTGTGTTAGTCACTCAGTCGTGTCCAACTCTTTGCAACCCTGTGGACTGTAGCCCGCCAGGCTCCTCTGTCCATGAAATTCTCCAGGCAAGAATACTGGAGTGGGTTGCCATATCCTCCTCGAGGGGATCTTCCTGACCCAGGGATCAAACCCATATCTCCTGCATTGCAGGTAGATTCTTTACCATCTAAGATACCTGGGAAGCCTATGTTAATTGCATGTAACCCATTGTTTGCAAAATGCATCACCCCTAGTTCTTCCTCTCTCTCATTTGTGACCACAGAACATTCCAACCATGTTTGTTTCAACAAGGGATAAAGAGGAGGACGAGGCCAGGAGTCAGAATGCTTGTGCTCCAGACCCAGTTATAAGAGTGCTGTATTACTTTAGGTGATTTGCAGATATTTGATCCTGTCTAGAATTTCTATAAGGTATTTGGTCTATTCCATTAGGTCCTTGAAATTTGGTCCCTTCCAAAACACCTGTGAGCATTATTTGGTCTGTGTCAAATGGTTTTAGACAGGACCAAATATCAAGGACCTTTGTGCACAGACTAAATGTCATAGGGACATTTCAGACAGGACCAAATGTCCTTCAGTGCTTTGGGTAGTCCCTTAACTTCTGAGGGTCTCCACCAGTCTGTTTGAAAATGAGGAATTTGAGTTCAATGATCCGTAAGATGCCTTTGAGTTCTAATATTTTACTCTTTTTTCTTTACCTAATGCTATACATCAAAATCTCCAAATTCACCATCCACTGAGATATATTTCAAAAATGCTCTGGATAAAAACAAAAATAAACAAATGGGACCTAATTAAATTTTAAAGCTTTTGCACTGCAAAGAAAACTATAAACAAATGAAAAGACAACACACAGAATGGGGAACATTATTCGCAGATGAAGCAACCAACAAAGGATTAATCTCTAAAATATGCAAACAGCTCATGCAGTTCAATATCATAAAAGCAAATAACCCAATCAAAAAATAAGCAGAATATCTAAATAGACATTTCTCCAAAGAAGATATAAAGATGGCCAAAAGGCACATGAAAAGATGCTCAACATTACTACTCAGCTCAGTTCAGTCACTCAGTCATGTCCCACTCTTTGGACTCCATGGACTGCAGCAAGCCAGGTTTCTCTGTCCATCACCAACTCCCGGAGCTTGCTCAAATTCATGTCCATCGAGTTGGAGATGCCATCCAACTATCTCATCTTCTGTCATCCCCTTCTCCTCCCCTCCTCTATCTTTCCCAGCATCGGGGTCTTTTCCAATGAGTCGGTTCTTCACAGCAGGTGGCCAAAGTATTGGAGCTTCAGCTTCAGCATCAGTTCTTTCAGTGAATATGCAGTATTAATTTCCTTTAGGATTGACTGGTTTGATCTCCTTGCAGTCCAAGGGACTCTCATGAGTCTTCACCAACACCACAGTTTAAAAACATCAATTCTTCAGTGCTCAGCTTTCTTTATGGTCCGACTCTCACATCTGTACATGACTACTGGATAAACCATAGCTTCGACTATATGTACGTTTGTCAGCAAAGTAATGTCTCTTCTTTTTAATATGCTGACTAGGTTGGTCATAGCTTTACGTCCAAGGAGCAAGCGTCTTTTTAATTTCATGGCTGCTGTCACCATCTGCAGTGATTTTGGAGCCCAAGAAAATAAAGTCTGTCACTGTTTCCATTGTTTCCCCATCTACTTGCCATGAAGTGATGGGACTGGATGCCACGATCTTCATTTTTTGAATGTTGAGTTTTAAGCCAGCTTTTTCAGTCTCCTCTTTCACTTTCATCAAGAGGCTCTTTAGTTCCTCTTTGCTTTCTGCCATAATGGTGGTGTCATCTGCATAGCTGAGGTTATTAATATTTCTCCCCACAATCTTGATTCCAGTTTGTGCTTCATCTATCCCAGCGTTTCTAATGATGCATATAATTTAAATAAGCAGAGTGACAATGTACAGCCTTGACATACTCCTTTCCCATTTTGGAACCAATCTCTTTCTAACTGTTGCTTCTTGACCTGCATACAGGTTTCTCAGGAGGCAAGTCAGGTGGTCTGGTATTCCCACTCTTTAAGAATTTTCCACAATTTGTTGTGAGCCATACAGTCAAAGGCTTTAACGTAGTCATTGAAGCAGAAGTAGATACTATTGTGGAATTCTCTTGCCTTTTTTATGACACAAAGGCAAATGTTGGCAATTTGATTTCTGGTTTCTCTGCCTTTTCTAAATCCATCTTGAATGTCTGGAAGTTCTCGGTTCACGTACTATTGAAACCTACCTTGGAGAATTTTGAGCATTACTTTACTAGCATGTGAGATGAGTCCAATTATGCAGTAGTTTGAACATTCTTTGGCATTGCCTTTCTTCGGAACTGGAATGAAAACTGAAGTCCTGTGGCCACTGCTGAGTTTTCCAAATTTGCTGGCATATTGAGTGCAGCACTTTCACAGCATCACCTTTCAGGATTTGAAATAGCTCAGCTGGAATTCCAGCATCTCCCCTAGCTTTGTTGGTAGTGATTCTTCCTACAGCCCACTTGACTTTGCAGTCCAGGATGTCTGGCTCTAGGTGAGTGATCACACCCATCATGGTTATCTGGGTCATTAAGATCTTTTTTGTACAGTTCTTCTGTGTGTTCTTGCCACCTCTTAATATCTTCTGCTTATGTTAGGTCCATATCATTTCTGTCCTTTATTGTGCCCATCTTTGCATGAAATGTTCCCTTGCTATCTCTAATTTTCTTGAAGAGATCTCTAGTGTTTCCCATTCTATTGTTTTCCTCTATTTCTTTGCACTGATGACTGAGGAAGGCTTTCTTATCTCTCCTTGCTATTCTTTGGAACTCTGCATTCAGATGGATATATCTTTCCTTTTCTCCCTTGCTGTGCATTTCTCTTCTTTTCTCAGCTGTTTGTAAGGCCCCCTCAGACAACCATTTTGCCTTTTTGCATTTCTTTTTCTTGGGGGATGGTTTTGATCACCGCCTCCTGTACAGTGTCACAAACCTCCATCCATAATTCTTCAGGCACTCTATCAGATCTAATCCCTTGAATCTATTTGTCACTTGTACTGTATAATCATAAGAAGTTTGATTTAGATCATACCTGAATAGATTAGTGGTTTTCCCTACTTTCTTCAATTTAAGTCTGAATTTTGCAATAAGTTCATGATCTAAGCCACAGTCAGCTCCTGGTCTTGTTTTTGCCGACTGTATAGAGCTTCTCTATCTTTGGCTGCAAAGAATATAATCAATCTGATTTCGGTATTGACCATCTGGTGATGTCCACGTGTAGCGTCATCTCTTGTGTTGTTAGAAGAGGGTGTTTGCTATGACCATTGCATTCTCTTGACAAAACTCTTCATTTTGTACTCCCAGGCCAAACTTGCTTGTTACTCCAGGTATCTCTTGACTTCCTACTTTTGCATTCCAGTCCCCTATAATGAAAAGGACATTGTTTTTTGGTATTAGTTCTAAAAGGTCTTGTAGGTCTTCATAGAACCATTCAACTTCAGCTTCTTCAGCATTAGTGGTTGGGGCAAAGACTTGGATTACTGTGATATTGAATGGTGTGCTTTGGAAATGAACAGAGATCATTCTGTCATTTTTGAGATTGCACCCAAGTGTTGCATTTCAGACTCTTTTGTTGACTATGAGGGCTACTCCATTTATTCTAAGGGATTCTTGCCCACAGTAGTAAATATAATGGTCATCTGAATTAAGCTCACCCATTCTGGTCCATTTTAGTTTTCTGATTCCTAAAATCTCGATGTTCACTCTTGCCATCTCCTGTCTGACCACTTCCAATTTACCTTAATTCATGGACCTAACATTTCAGATTCCTATGCAATATTGTTCTTTACAGCATCAGACTTTACTTCCATCACCAGTAACATCCACAACTGGGTATTGTTTTCACTTTGACTCAGCCTCTTCATTCTTTCTGGATCTATTTCTCTGGTCTTTTCCAATAGCATATTGGGCACCTACTGACCTGGGGTGTTCATCTTTCAGGATCATATCTTTTTGCCTTTTTATACTGTTCATGGGGTTCTCAAGGCAAGAATACTGAAGTGGTTGCCATTCCCTTCTCCAGTGGACTACATTTTGTCAGAACTCTCCACCATGACCCATCCATCTCGGGTGGCCCTATATGGCATGGCTCATAGTTTCATTGAGTTAGACAAGGCTGTGATCCATGGATCAGTTTGGTTAGTTTTCTGTGATTGCGCTTTTCATTCTGTCTGCCCTCTAATGAATAAGGATAAAAGGCTTCTACAGAAAAAAAAAAAAAAAAAAAGAGGCTTCTGGAAGCTTCCTGATGGTAAGGACTGACTGTGGGGGAATCTGGGTCTTGCTCTGGTGGGTGGGGCCATATTCAGTAAATCTTTAATCCAATTTTCTGTGGATGAGTGGGGCTGTGTTCCCTCCCTGTAGTTTGGCCTGAAGCCAAACTATGGTAGGGGTAATGGCAGTAATGGTGACCTCCTTCCAAGTGACTTATGCCAGTATGCTGTGGCTCCCGGGACTGTTGTATTCAGTGCCCCTGACACTGCGTCAGACCACTGTCAACCCACATCTCCGCCAGAGACTTCTGGACACTCACAGGCAAGTCTGGCTCAGTCTTCTCTGGGGTCACTGTTCCTTTCTCCTGAGTCCTTGTGCACACAAGGTTTTATTTGTGCCCTCCAAGAAGACTCTTGGAAGGCACAGTCCTGTGCCTGGGGAAGGTTTCCCTGGGCCTGTGGAAGTTCTGTAAGCAAATTCCACTGGCCTTCAAAGTCGAAGTCCCCAGGTTGGGAAACCATTGCAGCACTATTAACAATAGCCAGAGCATGGAAACAACCTAAATGTCCTTAGATGGAGGGATGGATAAAGAAGATGTGGTTCATATATACAATGGAATATTACTCAACCATTTAAAACAGGAACAAAATAATGCCATTTGCAGTGACATGGATGGACCTTCACGTATAATAATAAGTGATATTATACAATATCACTTGTACATGGAATCTAAAGAAAATGGTACAAGTGAACCCATTTACAAAACACTAATAGAGTCATAGATGCAGAAGAGAAACTTATGGTTACCAAGGTGGAAATAGAGGATGGATAAATTGGGAGATTGGAGTTGACGCATACATGCTGCTATATATAAAAGGACAATGAGAACCTACTGTATAGCACAGGGAACTCTACTCAGTACTCAGTAATGACCTATATAGGAATGGAATCTAAAAAAGAGTGGATATACGTGTGTGTGTATATATATATATATGAGATTCACTTTGCCATACAGCAAAAACTATACTGTATGTCAACTATACTCCAATAAAAATTAATTTTAAAAATAAAATGCCTTGAGTCCCTCCTGAATATGTATAAACACATTGCATTTGGCATTAGAAAAAAGAAAAAGGAGGATTAAAGGGAGTAAGGAATGAGAAAAAGAGGACCTGGCTTTTCTAATATCCTGACCAGTAGATTTTCTAGTGTCTATATCAAGGCTTGATGATGTGGTCATCCCTGAGGAGCACAAAGACTTGGTGGCAGAGCATGTCAGCCCTGCCGTAGGCACTCGCTGCTCTCCTCCCATTCCCTCCCCCTCCCATCTCCTCCTCTCCATTTTTCCTATCTTTTCTCTTCTTCCTCGGCTATTCTAAAACTGCTCCCAAAGACAGGCAGCTTTGCCCACTAGCATTGCTTAGTCCCCTGACGTCAGTATGAAGGCCCAACGAAGTATTTGAGCCTGAGCCTGAAGTAGTCATGTATGGATGTGAGAGTTGGACTGTGAAGAAAGCTGAGCGCTGAAGAACTGATGCTTTTGAACTGTGGTGTTGGAAAAGACTCTTGAGAGTCCCTTGGACTGCAAGGAGATCCAACCAGTCCATTCTGAAGGACATCAGTCCTGGGTGTTCATTGGAAGGACCGATGCTGAAGCTGAAACTCCAATACTTTGGCCACCTGATGCGAAGAGCTGACTCATTTGAAAAGACCCTGATTCTGGGAAAGACAGGGTGGGAGGAGAAGGGGACGACAGAGGATGAAATGGTTGGATGGCATCACCGACTCAATGGTCATGGGTTTGGGTGAACTCCAGGAGTTGATGATGGACAGGGAGGCCTGACACGCTGTGATTCATGGGGTCGCAAAGAGTCAGACATGACTGAGCAACTGAACTGAACTGAAGGGAAGAACTCTAGGGAGACTGTTACCTGCTTCCAGCAATCCTGAATTATAATCAGCCTACTCAGAGCCTTCTTCATTGATCACAATGAGGCTTTTTCATTGATCGCTCATTCATTCATTCAACAAATACATAATAAGCACTCTTTATAGACCAGGTATTCTTGCATAACCTAGTGATACAAAAACTTCCAACTGTTCCCTAGAATGCCACTATTTGAGTATAATAATCTTTATGTGAGAAGAATTCTCACACAAATCATTCTATATATGTCATCAAGTAAACTGGGGAAATGCTGAGCTGAAGAAAGCTAAATAGACACCTCTATTTGATGGCTTCTCAGTGCCTTTAATATGCTTCTGTGTTAACATATATTATGGCCTTTCTCAAAATGTTCAAATACTGAGATACTATGTAAATATGCATAGGGATGTATGATTAGTACAATTATGAAATACATGATATGGGACCACAGAAAAATGAAAGACCACCTTGGTTTTGGAATTTGGGGAAGGCTTTCTACAGGAAGTCATATCAGAACTGGTATTTGGCCTGATGGATAAGGAGAAGATAAGAATAGTGTATGCAGAGGTGTTCAGGCATAAGAATAGATAGTTTCTTTGATGTTTGGAGAGTGTTTAAAGATGGTGGCATGTGTGATAATGGCAGAGTAGGGCTTAGATCCTAGGTTGTATTTCTGCTTGTGATCAGCAGGAAGCCTGGATGCCTACCTTCCATTCACTTCTTCCAACTGTTCTCTGCTATTTTACTTTGGCTTCTCTTTTTGGAGTAAGGTACTCAGCTATGCAGATGACACCACCCTTATGGCAGAAAGTGAAGAGGAACTAAAAAGCCTCCTGATGAAAGTGAAAGTGGAGAGTGAAAAAGTTGGCTTAAAGCTCAACATTCAGAAAACGAAGATCATGGCATCCGGTCCCATCATTTCTTGGGAAATAGATGGGGAAACAGTGGAAACAGTGGCAGACTTTATTTTTATTTTTTGGGGCTCCAAAATCACTGCAGATGGTAACTGCAGCCATGAAATTAAAAGACGTTTACTCCTTGGAAGGAAAGTTATGACCAACCTAGACAGCATTTTCAAAAGCAGAGACATTACTTTTCCAACAAAGGTCCGTCTAGTCAAGGCTATGATTTTTCCTGTGGTCATGTATGGATGTGAGAGTTGGACTGTGAAGAAGGCTGAGCGCCGAAGAATTGATGGTTTTGAACTGTGGTGTTGGAGAAAACTCTTGAGAGTCCCTTGGACTGCAAGGAGATCCAACCAGTCCATTCTAAAGGAGATCAGTCCTGGGTGTTCTTCGGAAGGAATGATGCTAAAGCTGAAACTCCAGTACTTTGGCCACCTCATGCAAAGAGTTGACTCATTGGAAAAGACTCTGATGCTGGGAGTGATTGGGGGCAGGAGGAGAAGGGGACGACAGAGGATGAGATGGCTGGATGGCATCACTGACTTGATGGACATGAGTCTGGGTGAACTCCAGGAGATGGTGATGGACAGGGAGGCCTGGCGTGCTGCGATTCGGGTCGCAAAGAGTCAGACACGACTGAGTGACTGAACTGAACTGATTGCCCAATGGATAACCAAAGAGCCTTCTCATTCCCACCCAACACACACACACACATACACACATTCACACTCCTCACACTTAGACTCCTAGATGAGACTTCTCCCTACATAGGATGGGGCTAAAAAAGATGAGTTCTAAAAATTCTTAAATTTTTTATTTGAAACACTTTTTGCTCATATGACTCAAAGGTTTGACCAGGATTACTCTTGGGAAAAAAGCCTCCAATGCTCTAAATAAGAGAAAGGCCACCTTTCTTATTACATCTGCTTTCTACCAGGTATATTGATTTTCCCTGAGCTCCATCAATTTGGGTGACAGAGGAAAGATTAAATGGTTCAGCTGTCTGCTCGCAGCAGCAGATTTGGCTCTGTATAAACTCATCTCCTGTTATTCGTATCCTGGAAGCAGCTTATGCTTTTGTTTTCAGGTAAAAACCGGAGAAACAAACAGCAGGGGTGAGGGAAGCTATGTGCCTGCTCAGAAACTTCAGAGCTGCAGAGATGCTGAAGGAAGTCTTCTCCGGAGGGCTGTAGCCTATGTGTTTTAGAAAAGAGAACAGTGAATGTAATATCTGAAAAATATTGTGTGGATGTCAGTTTTCCTTCACTTGTCTGTGTGTTTTTAACAGCTTCAAACAGTGAGTCAGATTTTTCAAATGAGCACTGTGTCTTCAAATTCTTGACTTATGGTGGAAATGACTAATGCAGTGGGAGTGTGATAGACTACTGGAGGGGCTGGGACATTATCTCGCTTTTTCTTACTCAGTTTGGATTCATCACATGTGGATTTCTTTCCTTTGTTAATATTTTATGAAGTGAAACAAAATCCTTCAGGGGATAAGCTACTGACAGCTCAGATCATTACTGTTTCCTACCTGTCTTAGCAAAAAGAAGATAATTGCTGGAAAGATAATGAGGGAAATCTGTTCCTTTGCTGACATTTTAAAAATCAGGTCTGCATACAGTGCCGCTACAGAAAGAGCTGAACAAAGTTTCAAAATGTAGAATAAGGTCAGAGTTGTTTTACTCCATCAAAGACCCTGACATGGATGGATCATCTTTCCATAACTCACAACATTCTTTTCTCATTTCACTTTGGATTGAGTTCAAGCATCATCTTCATAGAACTTATTCGTTCTCACTCTGCACTGATCCATTTGGTTCATCGCAAAAGCACTCAGCAGGGAAGCAGCTTTATTAATTTTCTCACCATTACCTTTGTGCAAGCTCTGCTGGATCTCCTTTCTCTGTCCTCGGGTGACTTCACCATGGCTTTCCAGGCACCTTCTGATATTAACAAACCGCCTCATTTTTAAGGATTAAATTCAGTTGATTTGGAACCCCAATTTCTGATCCTTCAACCAGAACACAGAGCAGCTGTAGAGAAGCAATTGGGCTTTACTTCTTCATACTTCTTCCCTTTGCTCTTTTCTTCATCTTCCCCCACTCACGATGCTGCTTATGGCTTCTCCAGGGTTGGGAAGGCAAGATGGGGAAGGGAAGGGGACGAAAGGTCATATGTGACCTGTGCTGTTTAATCTGGAGTCGATGACCTTCATGCTGCAGGTGGCTGGATGCTGGCTATGTCTCTCACAGCCAATGACAAAAATGCACTCTCTGGCCATCTGTGAATCCCCCTTAGTGCTTGTTATGAGGTACACCCCACCAGCCCCTTTTTGTTAGGGTTACTGCCCTGGATGCAGTCCTTTTGAGAAGAGTCCTTTCAGGCACTCTAGCCCAGCTACCTTCTGAGTTTTCCACTTAGGCTTCGGGAAAACTCAGATGTCTCCCCCATCAAACTCTGGAAGTCCAGCTCACTGGCAACAAAAATCCTTTCTGTCCCTTCTGCCCCTAGGTCCCTACAGCCTCTAGCTGCATGCCGTCAAGGCTCTGATACAGAGGCCCAGCCTCTGCAACCCATAAACTCCAGTTATCCCTGGAGTTCTCTCAGTAACTCTCCCACCCTCCTCTCAAGGCCCAAGGCAGTCACAGAACCCAGGAACTTGCAAGGTGGGTGGGATGGGATTAGATGGTAGTTTCCCTCCCCTACCTCCTCTACAAGTGCTTCTCTGAAACCCCCTCCCTTGGGTAAAGGTAAGAAAGGGGAAGCAATCCCCTCCCATTCCCTTGGGGGATCAAAAGGAAACATATGGCAGGTCAGCTCCACAAATCTCTTCAAAGGAACTCTGCCTCCAGTCTCTCTGATCCCTCCTTGGCCTTCTCATATATACAGGCTGGCAGAGGAGGGCTGAGGATGGAGGGTTAGGATTAGTGGGGAGGTGAAAGGGTCTAATCTGGTACAGCAGGTTTAGATTCCAAGTCTGCCACAATGTAGCATATACAACAGGGATAGTTTAGCACCACTCTGTAGAAAATAGAGGGACTTGTGCCCCATTGTTCTTATCACTAAGATCTTAGCAGAAACTAGAAGTCCCACTTCATATACTGACTCTACTGTAGAGTCAGACTCTATTATAGTAAAACTTAATCAAACCCTTAGAACTAAAGGTTTAGCAGGTAACTGCCAGACCTGTAGACTAGAAATTGGGCATGGTAACTAGATGCCTTTGGGTGCTGCCTCCTCACAATGGCAGCAGACCCACTGGCATGCCTTTCTTTGGGTCTTCCCCCACACCCAGGAGACAGCTCGTCCAGACAACCATGACACAGATGCAGACATTGCAACTGGAGCACAAATGTGGCCAACGGGACCGAATCACAGCTGAGTCAGAGGGTGCTGCTGGCATCGCAGCCAAGCCAAGGGCAATCTCTGTGGAATGCTGGTTAGCCAGACTGTTTGAAAATAGAAGTTCAGGAGTTGCCTTCAAAGTTCTTTTCCTAATTTAAGGGAAAATGGCTGACTACCAGTGAGCCACTGGTTCCACATGAAAAGTTGAGCTAATACAGAGAGCTGCTGTAAAAAAGGAGGGAATTCCTCTTCAGAAGTGAGTGTGCACATGCTCTTAGCGCAGGCATTTTGCCAGAGGGGCCTGAGCTTTGGCTTGGGTCCCAGAGAGTTTTGCTCTTTTAATAGAATCCCCAGTGGTTTGGTTGATTATAAGGATCCTTTCCACCTAAGATCTATCTATACCTAGTTTAATCTACTCAGACTTAAAGGATCTGATTTTTCTTTCTAAAAGTCTTCCTCTAGAAATTCTGGAGGTTCCAGAACCCTGGACCAGTTGAGGAGTTGGCCTCATTGAGCTGGGCAGAAAAGTTCTTATAGGACACTGGCCATAATTTTCCAAGCACTCCAGGCTACCTTCTTCATTCCCCTTGGAAGGGTACACCAAGTGGTGCCTGCACCACCACCTGCTCCCAACCTCAGAGGAGACTGTACCTGATGACACATATTCAGCCTGGGCTGGTGGTCATTCCTCTGGCCCAGCCTCCTGGGGCTGACACCTGGTGATTTCTGAATCATCCACACTCCTTTAACTGAGATGATACACTTCTGATGAGTTATCTTCTGTTTCCCAGTCAAAAAGTGTCTTACTCAGATAGTCAGTAAACAGTACCCAACTTTGGCAACAAATGAATGACAAAGAGGAAAGGGTGGGGAGGCAGTAGAATGTGGTCTGGTCTAGTGGTTCCGTATGCGACTTGGTGTCAGCAGTCCTGGTCGGGTTCCCAGCAGCCTCTCTGACTCACTTCGGCCAGGTCACATTGTGTTTGCTGTTGTTTGGGATCAGCAGTGGGACTGTGGCTCATTGGCCTCATGTCTTGTGCATGGGTTGTTAACTAGGCACTAGCTGCAAATTCAGGTACGTAAATGTTGTCCACCCAGGAGCTAAGTAGCCTTTAAGAAGCACTGTCAGATATCTGTCAGCTGTGAGGAAGATACATTCATAATGGGAAGGAGTGTGAGACATTGCTCCTAACCACAGTCATCATGTACTCTGGAAGCAGAACAAATACTTTCCAGTGGATGTGTGAGGTCTCCTAGATTTCCTGAGGTCTCCTGTAGTTTTGGAGGTGTGCTTCACCTGGTAGACTGAATTCCTTCTTCATGTCTGTCTGGCCACCAGCAGTGCTTCAGAGGACACTGAGCTTAGGAGGGGAGCTCGTGGCCTTGCCTCCTTATCAGAAGTTCCTGGATTCTGCTCAGTCTAACATTCTGATTCTTCCTTTAAAATCCCTCCCCAGAGGCAGCCAACTGGGAGCTCATCAGCTGCTGCCAGTCTTGCAGTTATGTTTATTTGGCACTCACAAAGTTTAAAAAATTGTGATGGCAGGTATTATAGGTTGAATTATATTTCCTCAAAATCCATATGTTAAAGTCCTAACCCTCAGAACTTCAGAATTGGGGAATGGAAATGGGGTCATTGAATATTAATTGGTTAAGATGAGGTCATACTAAAGTGGGGTGGACCCCGGCCCCGCCCAAGTCCAGTATGGAAAAAAAGGGAAATTTGGCCACAGAGAGATACAAGCTTAGAAGGGAGAATACCATGTGACCATGTGATCTCTGAAGGCAGAGATCTATCAGTTAGTGTCAAAGATTGCCAATGCCATGGAAGCTAGGAGAGAGGCATAGAACAGGATCTCCCTGACATCTGTCAGAAGGAACTAATTGTTCCCATACCTTGACCTTGGCTGTCTGGGGAGGCCTTACAAATAGCTGTGAAAAGAAGAGAAGCAAAAAGCAAAGGAGAAAAGGAAAGATATAAACATCTGAATGCAGAGTTCCAAAGAATAGCAAGAAGAGATACGAAAGCCTTCTTCAGCAATCAATGCAAAGAAATAGAGGAAAGCAACAGAATGGGAAAGACTAGGGGTCTCTTCAAGAAAATCAGAGATACCAAAGGAACATTTCATGCAAAGATGAGCTCAATAAAGGACAGAAATGGTATGGACCTAACAGAAGCAGAAGATATTAAGAAGAGATGGCAAGAATACACAGAAGAACTGTACAAAAAAGATCTTCACAACCCAGATAATCACGATGGTGTGATCACTGACCTAGAGCCAGACATCCTGGAATGTGAAGTCAAGTAGCCTTAGAAAGCATCACTACGAACAAAGCTAGTGGAGGTGATGGAATTCCAGTTGAGCTATTCCAAATCCTGAAAGATGATGCTGTGAAAGTGCTGCACTCAATATGCCAGCAAATTTGGAAAACTCAGCAGTGGCCACAGGACTGGTAAAGGTGTTTTCATTCCGATCCCAAAGAAAGGCAATGCCAAAGAATGCTCAAACTACCGCACAACTGCACTCATCTCACACGCTAGTAAAGTAATGCTCAAAATTCTCCAAGCCAGGCTTCAGCAATATGTGAACCGTGAACTTCCTGATGTTCAAGCTGGTTTTAGAAAAGGCAGAGGAACCAGAGATCAAATTGCCAACATCCGCTGGATCATGGAAAAAGCAAGAGAGTTCCAGAAAAACATCTATTTCTGCTTTATTGACTATGCCAAAGCCTTTGACTATGTGGATCACAATAAACTGTGGAAACTTCTGAAAGAGATGGGAATACCAGACCACCTGATCTGCCTCTTGATAAATCTGTATGCAGGTCAGGAAGCAACAGTTAGAACTGGACGTGGAACAACAGACTGGTTCCAAATAGGAAAAGGAGTATGTCAAGGCTGTATACTGTCACCCTGCTTATTTAACTTATATGCAGAGTACATCATGAGAAACGCTGGACTGGAAGAAACATAAGCTGAAATCAAGATTGCTGGGAAAAATATCAATAACCTCAGATATGCAGATGACACCACCCTTATGGCAGAAAGTGAAGAGGAACTCAAAAGCCTCTTGATGAAAGTGAAAGTGGAGAGTGAAAAAGTTGGCTTAAAGCTCAACATTCAGAAAACGAAGATCATGGCATCCAGTCCCACCACTTCATGGGAAATAGATGGGGAAACAGTGGAAACAGTGTCAGACTTTATTTTTCTGGACTCCAAAATCACTACAGATGGTGACTGCAGCCATGAAATTAAAAGATGCTTACTCCTTGGAAGGAAAGTTATGACCAACCTAGATAGCATATTCAAAAGCAGAGACATTACTTTGCCAACAAAGGTTCGTCTAGTCAAGGCTATGGTTTTTCCTGTGGTCATGTATGGATGTGAGAGTTGGACTGTGAAGAAGGCCGAGCGCCGAAGAATTGATGGTTTTGAACTGTGGTGTTGGAGAAGACTCTTGAGAGTCCCTTGGACTGCAAGGAGATGCAACCAGTCCATTCTGAAGGAGATCAGCCCTGGGATTTCTTTAGAAGGAATGATGCTAAAGCTGAAACTCCAGTACTTTGGCCACCTCATGCGAAGAGTTGACTCATTGGAAAAGACTCTGATGCTGGGAGGGATTGGGGGCAGGAGGAGAAAGGGACGACAGAGGATGAGATGGCTGGATGGCATCACTGACTCAATGGACGTGAGTCTGAGTGAACTCCGGGAGTTGGTGATGGACAGGGAGGCCTGGCGTGCTGCGATTCATGGGGTTGCAAAGAGTCGGACATGACTGAGTGACTGATCTGATCTGATCTGATCTGACCTTGTACTTCTAGCCTCCTGAATTGTGGGACAAATTTCTTTAGTTTCAGCCATCCAGTTTAGGTTACTGTTACGGTAACCCTAACAAAATAATAGGTGTGGTATCGTTTTTAAATGAATGGGTTTGCCAGAAAAATCTGGATTTTGAGTTTCAGTGGGAGAGGCCTGCAGCCCCTGGCTGATGTGAGGGCATCGGCAGGAGGTAGAGGGATGGGTTCTCAGGGAGGAGCACGGGTCCAGTGCCCCTCACCCCCAGATGGTTGTCACAGCCCAAGAATACAGACCCAGCACTATCAGATTTTCTGATTTTTTTCAGGGAAGTTTGATATCTGCTTCCCATTGCTGGTGAAATGTGATTTCCACTGTTGATGGCTAATCCGTCACTCTCCATTTTCTCCCTGACCCACTCCACTTCAGTCATATACTTGATCTGGCTGACTTCTCTGATCATCTGAGTTTGTGATTTCTCTTTATTCACAGTCGCATGGCTTGGCAAGATAGTCAGACAATTCTATTTAAGCCAGGGAGATTTTTCAGAGTGGGTTGAACAATTTGCTACCAGGAGAAAGGAGCTTTGATTTATCCATCTTTCCCATATTGCAGTGAGGATTGTTCTGAGACCGTGTTTCTGCTTTGGATCACCAGTTGTTGAGGGCCCACCACATTCCAGGTGGTATGTTAGCTGCAAAGCAAGTGTGCAACATGTGAATGCATATATTCTTCCTAATATACTTACTGCTATTTTGCTGGTGATTAAAGAAAAGATTATAAACCAGGTACCATGTAATAAAAGCAAAGACATTAAGCTGTAATTGTTCTGAGCTTATAAATAGAAAGGCCATTCTATCATAGCTGCATTGCCTCACATGTCTCTGTCACTGCGGCTCAAATAAATTAGACTAATAAATAAAATTGCTGATACTAATAGTACCATATGGGAGGAGCATGGTATAAAAACACCAATGGCATTCCTTTACTTCATTATAATTATCTTAGGCAATTACAATGTGCCAGGTACACGCTAACCAGTTCACATACACAATCTCATTTAACATTCAGATCAACCCTGTGAGAGAAATATTTGATTCTTATTCTAGAGATCAGGAAATTGAAGTCCAGAGATATTCAGTAACTTGCTCAAAGTCACAGGGCATAAGATGTAGAGCTGGATTCAAAGCCAGTGCATTTAATGCCAAAATCCAGGTTCTCCCACTTCCACCTCTCTTTTTCTTTATTTTACCAAAATGCCTCTAATGAAGATCAGCTATTGGGTCTGGAGTCCACCAAGGCCTTGCCAACCATCGAGGGAAGGGGGCTTGGTCCCAAGTTCAACTTCCCAAATCCTAATCCTGTCGACAGTGTTGACTGACCTACATGCTCTATTAAAGAGGTACAAATTGTCATCTAGTTTGAATTCGAAATCTTTGTTTCACTCAAAGAACACACAGTGACATTACATGTATGTGGCAAAGATGTAGAGGAGAACAGATGGTGCACTTGGCGTGCTCTTAGAAACCTTATCACTCAAAGAAGGTTTGTTGGAGGGGCCTTCGGGGTCATGTTCTGCTATTTTTCCTCAACTGTGTTCAGCTTATAAACATTCAAACACTTTACAGATGACATACCTACCTTTCTATATGTATGGTTTACTTCAATCGAAGGTAAAAGAAAGAGAAAGAATGGTCCTTATATTAAGCAGAGCACAGTGAACTCCACTACTTATCTCCCAGCTGCAACTTTCATCAATCTATGGCCAAACTTCTTTCATCTACAGCTCATTCTCTTCCTCTCTTCCACTCCCACCAGGTTATTTTGAAGTAAATCCCAAATTGTGTAGTTGTGTCTGAGACTCCGTCTGTCTGTCTTAGGTTGTTTTCTCTGTGTGATTTCAGGCCATTACATGTACGTGGACTCTATCTATGTCAAGCACTTCCAGGAGGTGGCCCAGCTCATCTCCCCGATGACCACGGCCCCCATGTCTGGCTGCCTGTCATTTTATTACCAACTCCAGCAGAGGAATGACAACATCTTCTCTGTGTACACGAGGGACGCAGCTGGCCTGTATGAGGAGATCTGGAAAGCGGGCGATCCAGGGAACGCTGTCTGGAACCTTGCTGAGGCGGAGTTCAGTGCCCCGTACCCCAAGGAGGTAGGTGTGCCTGGTGTGCCCTGGCCTGGCCACTCTGCAGAGATGCCACCCAGACGTGGAGCAGGAGACACTGCAGGCTCATACTCATTCCTCCTTTCCTTTGTGTCTCAGTCTTAATCTCCCTTTTCCCTTCCTTGGCCTTCTCCACTTTTCTGCCTTCCTCTGTATCTCTCTGCCTTCCTCCTCTACCACTTCATTTTCTAGAAGAGTATTTCTTAATAAAGACAAATATTAGAAAGCCAGTTAACCAACTAGATTTCTTGGCCACACTCTCCCTCTGAACTTGCACTGTGGTTGTGTGAGTTCAGATGAGATTAGTCAGACTCCTTCTACATGAACCTTACTCTCAAACTTCAGCTCCTGACAGCAGCTGTGAAGGTTCCCCTTACCTGAGGGAACACTCCTAAATTTAAAGAAAAAATGACTAATTTTTTCTTTTCTCCTTTACAGTGTAAATAATGTCATAAAAGTCAGAAATAAACATGATTTTGGCCCTAATTTGAAACAAGCCTTGGGGCCTCTAAACTTTTTATGGTTTAAAACTGTTCATTTACATGAGTGGTAAATGTCCAGTGCAGAAGAATTAGAAAATTCAGAGAAGCAAAACAAACTAAAATGCCCTACACCAGCCCTGCAAAGAAAAAAACTAACATCTTGGTATTCATTCTTGAAGACCTTTTTGTAAGCACATATATTAATACGTATCTATACATGTATCCTGGGCTTCCCAGGTGACGAGGTGGTAAAGACTCTGCCTGCCAGTGCAGGAGACGCAAGAGGCTTGGATTCAATCCCTGATTCGGGAAGACCCCTTGGAGAAGGAAATGGCAACCCACTCCAGTATTCTTGCCTGGGAAATCCCATGGACAGAGGAGCCTGGCGGACTACAGTCCATGGGGTCTCAAAGAGTCAAACAACTGAGCACACACATGCACACACACACGCACGTATTTCAGTACTGACAACAATCCAGCAAAGTAGATAAAATTATCCCCGTATTCCAGATCAAAGAGGAGGAAATGGAAAGTGCAAGACGTTTGCTGTTTTGTTCTAGGTCACACTACTGGTGAGTGCCAGGGTGCTAAGTTTCCTGCACTAAATCTGACTTAAATTTGAAGGAAGAGGGGAGCTCTGTGGTTGCAGATCTCGGGCTCTAAAGAGAGTCTTAGTCCCCACAGCTTATGAACATCCCCTGCTTTCACTCTGCACTTTTTGCAGTATCTTGCCTAGTTCCGTTTAGAGTGCAAGAGAGGCCAATGATCCTCTGGATGCTTTTCAGTAGTGCCATCTGCTCACCTGATGCGGCGGTTCAGTGAGTGCTGGGGTGAGATCTCGGTTTTGGAAGTCATCTGTCCATGGACTGTGTGCCTGCCACTCCCTTTCCGTCTTCCAATTCCCCCTACCCCAGACAGCCCCAGAGAGGGGACTTTTGTAGTATGTGTGCTATTTCCTATTCCAAACTCTAACCAGGCCTTGATTTACTCTTGCAGCCCGGTGGAAATTTTTCTGTGAGTTTGGGTTACAAGGAGAAAAAGAAATGCACATGCTGCTTGAGAAAGTTTTCCTTCTATTAAAGTCACAAGTCACATGCACAGTGAAGGCGTTGTCCTTGCAAGTTCCTTTCATCCAACCGTAAACTCCTGGGGCAACATTTATACGAGTGAGACTTTGCTGAATTTTCTTTTTAATCAATGCTTGAAAAGTTAACCATTTCTGTTTACTGCTTAAGTTTACTACTAAACTTAAGTACGTATCCTTTTGAGCCACACATGCATGATTTTGCCCTGGCAGTTGGGACTCATTACATCAGGATTATTGACTCCTGGTAATTTCTGAGAAAAGAAACTTACTGCGGAAATCAGCGAATTTAATGTCCCCGTATTCTCAAATGAATTTTTTAAAGGAAGACAAATATCTGAACAATAGAGAACACAATGACACAGAGGCTGTGATTTGCAAATTATGATTGGAAATATCCTTATTCAGTAAGGATATTTAGATCAATCAGTAAGATCAATCTGTTGTTGGCTTTATCACCTTGAAAATGAAATGTCATAGGCCTGTGTTGAGCTTGTAAACTGAATTTGCTCCTCCTCATTCACCCAAATCTGTCCCTTTGGTTCTCAGCCCTTCCTCCATTGCCAGAGACAAACTTCCAGGATTGTCTTAGATTTTGGAGAGGCCAAGCATCTAAGGACCATTGTTGTCAAACTGAAAGGGACAATCTTATCCAAACTCTTTTCTCAAAAATTAAGAAATTGAGACCTAGAGGATAAAAGGGACAAACTAGAGTTAATTAGTGGCCAACTAGAATCAAATATGAATACCAGTTCAGGAGGGGGTCACCCTGGAGAAAAAGGCATGGATTTAGTTCAGAGCTTATGCACCTGACTCCATAGGATCTATATATACAGTATCTCATTTAATCACATCTACAGTCTTACAAGGAAGATGTTAAAAAGTCTATTTTATAACAAGAAAAGTGTTGTTCTGAAAGGGTTAGCTATGTCCCCAAGGTCACCTAGTTAATAAAGTGACAGCAACAGGATTTGAACTCTGGTCTGTCTGCCTCTAAGACACCATTCTCCTTAGCAGAGGGCAAAGACTAGAGGCCTATGGATTAGATCTAGCCTATAGTGATTTGTCTAGCTGCTATAGTGGTATTTGTTTGTTTTTATTTTGCACACATATTTGTTTTAGTTTTTGAATGAATTGTCAACATTGAAAAATCTGAAGATTTCAAATAAAAATCTAGCCATCAAGTCCTCTTGACAATTTGGTGAGTCCAGGCATATTAGGCCTGAATTCGCACCTGCCAGCAACTGACGAGGCTAAGTAGCAGCTGCCCCCAGTAGGTGAGCCTGGCTCCCTATTTCACACCATTTCCTGCTGCATCAGATGAAACCCATATCAGGCATTTAGATTACGTGCCTGGCCCAGGTGGACACTTGGATTTCCCCCTCTGCTTAACAGCTATCTTATGTTATCAATCCAGCAGGGTGGTCTGCACACTTCGGTGGTTTTCCCAACACAGGTGAGTGTTGTGCTCACCATACTTGATCCCCGTGGAAAGCAGAAAGTCGTCCATTGAACTCAAAGTTGGTGGCAGAGAAGACAGTATAACTAAAGGGGCCTGAACTCGTTAATAATCCCATGTTCTCTCTTTTTGACCATGCCAGGATATGCCGAAATCCTAACATTTGTACACAGGAGTTCTGGGCCTGATTTTGCCTTAGGCATCAGGTAATCATCTCTGATTGCTGCATCTTTGTCCAGATGGACATAGAATTTTGTGCATGAAAAAGAGAACCTGGGAAGGGCTCAGGGCTCTGGGAAGGGCAGGATTGCCTTCTGCAAGCAGCATGATGCCTCTTTAATTGGAGTTCATAAAACAGATTATTGAGTCTGCAGTTCTATCAGCAAGTGATATAGGTACTTTGACACACAAGGGAGGGGGAAAAGTCCACCAATAAAATGCAACTTAGGGCTTAGTAGTCACTCTCCCCCAAAGAAACTGAGTTAAGGAGGGAGCTGCTCAAATACCTATACACCTGGCTAGACCAACACACCATTTTAAGTCATAGTTATAAGCGTTTAAGCCTAAAAGAAAATATGTAAACATGTAACATGTCTTTCTCCTCCACAGGTTATTTTTGAAGTTGCCTTCAATGGTCCCAAAGGAGGATATGTGGCCCTGGATGATATTTCTTTCTCTCCTGTTCACTGCCAAAATCAGACAGGTAAGCATTCTCTTTTTCTTCTTCCTCCCATTTGGGATTTTCCTTTCTCAACAGATGCCTGTGGTCAGGACTTGCTTTAATTCCTTTTAATTTCTTCTTCTTTTCCTTTTTTATCTCATGCTTAAAAAATTATTTAGCCAAACAGTCATTTCTCTATTATTTTACTCTTTTTTTCCTCTCACAGAATGAAACTGATTTTCCTGACACCAGAGGTAATTTTCCTGAGTTAAGGAGATTTTATCTTCTCTACGTACTAAGAAATTAAAATTAAATAACTCCCCCCCTCCACTCCATCTTTCTCTTTAAAGGAAATCTTGGGTCCATAGACATGTGTATAGAGTAGACAGAAAAAACTCTCAAAATCTACTGAGTAGAATTATAATAACTCTTTCTAATTTTATGAATCCAATTTTTAAATGTCCTCCCGTTTAAAGATGTTAGTATTTGGTATACATCTGTTTGATGGTTTTGACTTCAGAGTATGTATTCAATTTCTCTTTCTAAGTGAATGCTCACATAATTTTATCATGACCAATTTTGTAATTTCCATAAACTTTGTGTTTGTAAAAAGAGAGGGAATTTTTACTTCCTGGGAAAATAGGTAAGCAAATCAATTCAAAGTGAATTAGAAAACAAATGTTTTAGAATTAGAAGGGTGACGCCAAAATTGATAACCCAGATAAAGGTGTTCCTGCCAATGCAGGAGACATAAGAGACGTGGGTTCAATCCCTGAGTCAGGAAGATCCCCTGGAGGAGGGCATGGCAACTCACTCCAGTATTCTTGCCTGGAGAATCCCATGGACAGGGGACTGGTGGACTATAGTCCATAGAGTCGCAAAGAGTTGGACACAACTGAAGTGACTTAGTATGCACGCATGCACAAATAAATGCAGTTGACCTTACCTTTTACCCTGGTGGCTCAGAAGGTAAAGTGTCTGCCTGCAATGCGGGAGACCCGGGTTCGATTCCTGGGTTGGGAAGATCCCCTGGAGAAGGAAATGGCAATCCACTCCAGCACTCTTGCCTGGAAAATCCCATCGATGGGAGAGCCTGATAGGCTACAGTCCATGGGGTTGTAAAGAGTCGGACACGACTGAGCAACTTCACTTCACTTCACTTACCTTTTAATGAATTTGTTTCCTTGAGAGGCCTCAGGGAGACACAGTGGTCATCCATCTCATTAAGGAGCCTTTGTTCTGGGTTTTGGAGTGTGGGAAGTAAATTTTTGAACTTGGTTTTGGTAGTGTAACTTTCACTTAAGATAGAATTGGTCTCTAATTTAATATAGTTTTGAATATATTCTTTTTTAATGTGCATATTATATGCATGTATTTATTTTTACAAAAATAAGGTCATACTGTACATACTATATATAACTTGCTTTTTTTCATATAACAGTACATAATGGACATGTATCTATGTAAACAAATATGGGACTACATCATAATATCATTATAATGGCTATAAAGCACTCTAGCATATGGCTTTATCATCATTTATTTAAACAGTTTCCTACTGTTGGACAATTAGGAAATTCCAATTTTGCAACCTCAGATATGCAGGTGATAGCACTCTAATGGCAGAAATTGAAGAGGAACTAAAGAACCTCTTGATATGAGTAAAAGAGGAGAGTGAAAAAGCTAGGTTGAAACTCAACATTAAAAAAGCTAAGATCATGGCAACCAGTCCCATCATTTCAGGGAAACAGAGGGGAAAAAGAGGAAGCAGAGACAGATTTTGTTTTCTTGGGCTCCAAAATCACTGCAGATGATAATTGCAGCCATGAAATTAAAAGATGCTTGATCCTCGGAAGAGACAAACCCAGACAGCATATTAAAAAGCAGAGAGATCTCTTTGCCAGCAAAGGCCTGTATAGTCAAAGCTATGGTTTGTTCCAGTACTCGTGTATCGATATGAAAGTTGGACCATAAAGAAGGCTGAGAGCCAAAGACTTGATGCTGTTGAATTGTGGTGCTGGAGGAGACTCTTGAGAGTCCCTTGGGCTGCAAGGAGATCAAAATAGTCAATCCTAAAGGAAATCAACCCTGAATATTCATTGGAAGGACTGATGCTTAAGCTGAAGCTCCAAAACTTGGGCCACTTGATGTGAAGAGTTGATTCATTGGAAAAGACCCTGATGCTGGGAAAGATTGGAGGCAGGAGGAGAAAGGGATGACAGAGGATGATACGGTTGGATAAAATTACTGACTCAATGAACATGAATTTGAACAAACTCCAGGAGATAGTTGGGGACAGAGTAACCTGGCATGCTGCAATCCATGTGTTACAAAGAGTCCACCATGACTTGGCTTAGCTACTGAACAACAATAACAAATGTTGCTATTCCAAGCAATAATAAAATAACCAATTATCTATATCATCACTCAATTAACTAAATTTTTTTTTCTCTTAGAAAAATTCTACATTGTGAAATATCTTGATTGAAGAGTATGTCCTTAAGAATATATGTGTGCATGTGTGTATATGTATATATATCTTAGGGTACTATCAGCCTCCAGAAAAAGCCAAGGCAACTTATTTGCAACAGTCACATGTGAGAATGCCTGTTTCTACACACCTACACCAACCACGGGTCTTGGTAAATTTTATATCTTTGCAAATCTGATCACACTAGATAATCAAACAGCTGTCAGATGCCTCAAGTTGGGGCCAACCAAACTCTCTTTAGGACTTTTAATCTTGTCTGGAGTGACCCAGAGATGGAAGAAACCTTAGGGAGATAGTTGAGCAGTTCCTTCTACCAAGGCATTCTGGAACTGCCAGGCTCCTTCCTGCCAGCCTCCTTCTTGTTCAGACTTGTTGACCTCTTCTATTACATCCTCACAGCTTTCCATAAACTTTCCTTTTTCCTTCTTAAGCAAAAGGCCTTTTCTTCGGAAAAGATTAAAAAACCATGAAAAGAGTGTTTTGGTGCTGACTCATAAACGTTACTGGCAGTTGCTGCTGGCAGTTGTCTGGGAACTCAGTTAGGTCTGTCTCCTGAACCACTTACACATGATTTCTCCAGGAAGGTGGTCTCAGGGTTGTCAGACTACTTCATTGGTGGCTGACTTCTGGCAAAACCGTGTTCCAAGAGAACCAGGAGGAAGCTGTAGCACCTTTTATGATCCAGCCTCAAAAGTTGCATACCATCACTTCCTCTGGATTTTATGAGGCAAAACAGTCACAAATTCATATTATGTCCATAGTTACATCAGTCCATCTTAGGATTGTTAGATGTCATCAGATCAAGAAGAGGTGTCACATACAATTGCTGTTAGTGAAGATATTCACAGAGTTGAAGAAAGTCCTTTCCTTGAAGTAGAGAAACCCACCATGGGAAGCCTTCAATTGATGAGGAGGTTGAAAAGCTGAAAGCTTGTCCTGAAGATCCCAGACAAGCCCCCAAGATGATAGCTTATGGTAAATGATATCGGATTCTTGATCTCCAAAGAAGATTTATCTTCGGGACCAGGGACCAGGCTTGATCACTCAAGAGCTTTTGTGAAGCAGAGTTTTATTAAAGGATAAAAAGGGACAGAGAAAGCTTCTGACATAGACATCAGAAGGGGGACAGAGAGTGCCCCCAGTTTCGAATATATTCTATAAGCAAAGGAGCTTAGAATATTTTCCACTCAAACTAAACTGTTACCTCCAAATTACAGAGAAACTTACTAATTAGCTGAAATCAAACATTAGTTTTAACTAATTCTAATTTAAAAAAACAAAACTAGTGAAACAGAACAGACTTGATTTTCATATTTATATGCTCTAATTAAAATGATGTAATCCTAACAGTAATCAAAAATTAAGAGTCTCTAAATTTGGCAGAACACAGAAACCAAAGTGGTTTCACTTCTCTAAATATGATTGCTCCCTAATTCCATCAGTTAATGTTTCAGTGATGTTAATAATAGTTTTACAACCTCTTTAACATTATTTTTAGAAAGTTTCTCTTCTCAGTCACTGGACATTTACATTGAACTTTAA
Organism: Bos mutus; assembly: GCF_027580195.1. NCBI lineage: Eukaryota > Metazoa > Chordata > Mammalia > Artiodactyla > Bovidae > Bos > Bos mutus. The sequence continues at coordinate 65,891,049 of NC_091624.1, read as the reverse complement.
AAATATTTCCAAGTTGTGCATGTAGAAGAAGAGGGGTTTATTTAGCATCTATACTGGATAGCAGGTGGAGTGAAGCTACAGCTGGAAGGTGATAGAATCTACTGAACCACCATACAAGTAACATTTAGAAACATTTTCCCATTAAAAAAGATACAGAATATATGTGAACTCTTTTCTACTGACTGATGAAAAAAAAAGAAAGATTCCAGCAAAATAAGGACCATTTGTTAAGAGAGATAGTGACCCCTTAGTCTGTGAAATCCAGCCCAGATAAAGACCCTTCCTCCATACGGACTACCAGGGATTCACATTTTTATATAGTTAACCAAGGTTCCCTATTGGTCTTCAGAACTTCCTAGTATACCAGCTTTCCTTTAAATGGTTTAACTGCATTATCAAAGTATTGTGCTTATGAACCAGGACTGTGGACTCACATCCCTACTCTGCCATTTACAAGCTGTGTGACCTTCAGCTTGTTACCTAACGTCTCTGAGACTGCTTTCACGTTTATGGGACAAGGATGGAAGAATCTGTTTCATAGACTTGTCAGGAAGATTGATGATTTAATAATGTCTGTGACAGCCTTGGAACAGTATGGCACACAGAAAATGCTTGGTCATGAGACCTAATATTATTTACTTAATTTTCAAAATACTCCCATTCATTCCCTAGAGAACAGGGAGTCAGACTGAAACTAAAGAGAACCAGCAAAGGGCACTGCCTTGATGAATGTGTAAGCTGGAGCCTGTTTTGTGCCCTTCATTAAGCACCTGTGGGCCAGATTCTGAGTCTTAGAGGCTGAGCCCTCTAGTTTTCATACTTCCTTTTACATTTCACAAATAGTTTATGTCCTTCTGTTTCATAATGGGTACCAACATTCTTTTCTTTATCTTGGTTACCTCCAGACTTATTGTCTCTGCTTTTCCCAGCTGGATTTGACATTTTCTTCCCTCATCTCCCTAGTAGGTTGAAACAGGAATTACTTCAACATATGAAGCATCTTGTTCCCACCATCTGGTTGCTCTTAGATTAATCTAGTTTCCCAGACCTGAGACCTATCTCAGAGTCACAGGTATTAAGCACCAGCTGCTTGTCATCCCCCCAGATATTTCCCCAGGATGCTTACAGAGTATAGTGAGAACTTACCCCATCCCTCCCAGCTTGAGTTACAGCCCTTCCCTTTCCAGGCCTCTCCCATCTGAAAACTCCCCATCCACCACATTTGACCCAGAACCTAGACTGTAGGAATAAGCTCTCCTTTTACTCTGTAAGTCCTTGAATACCTAACAGGTGATTCCACTCACTTCTCACTTCTAGAAATCCTGCCTTAATGCCCAACTGCCAAACAGAGACCTCCAGTCTCTGCCATATGCAGACCTAGCTTCCTCTCTGGCCTTAGATTCACCCCACACCCAGGCCAGGCTCTGGGAGGACACTGACAGTCACGGATATACCTCCAAAAGGATGTCTGTGTGGACCTAAGTCCCAAAATTGACCATTCACCAACAACACACTACCTAGACCTCTTGTCTGGTTTGGAAATGTGGCTCCAGTTGTTGCCTAGGCTACAGCTGCAGGTATCACAGTCTTCCTTAACTCAGAGGCCTTCAAGCATCTCCACAGCCTGATCAGTGGCCCAGGTCTGCTCTGTCGTGATTCCTCAATCTGGTGCTGGGTCCCACTCACAGTATTCCCTTGCCAGCTTTGAGCTGTCTCAGCCTGCTTTCAGGCTGGCCTGGGCTAAAATAAGAGCTACTGCACAAGTCTAACAGTCTACAGAGCACCACACCCAAAGTCTCTCTAGCACTACAGGGGCTGATAAGCCTCTTAGATCTCAAGGACTGATACTGAGTTCATCTCTATGAACTCCATGAAGCAGAGGAAAAGATGAGAAATATTCCCAACCAGTCTTCTCAAACGGAGAAGACTAGTTTATCTTCTCCCTCTATCAGATTAGTTTATCTTCAGAGCCTCCTGATTCTAAAAAGTTCAAACATTGGAAATCAAGTAATTAACTAAATGGTGCGTTGTGATGCTCAAAGAGAACTTTTTAATTTTTTTTGATGGGATAGGGTGATCAACTGATGCTCAGGAGCTTCCAATTTCTTCTGATTCCTTCCTATGCTTCAAATATATTATTAACACTCCTCAACTTCAATCGCCACTTGACACATACTTCTGGAACAAGCCTGAAGCAAAGGCTTTTCATTCACCTCATGTGTTTGGGGATCTCACTTTAGGTCATACATAATAAGCCCTCTGGCCCCCATCTTCAGGAATTAGATAGTGTCTCATGCTAGAATAAGCATTCTAGTTGAAAAAGATTTAGGTTTTGAGTTATGCTTTTGAGGTTTTCTTTTTATCAGACTGTCTCAGGACCCCCGACAAACCCACTGCTAGAACCAAGTGTTTAGCAAAAGAATATAACTGTGTCCTCAGAAAAATCTTCTCTGTGTGACTCAGTTTGTCACTATGGAGACAACAGAGCCTTGCTTACTTACAAGTTTTACTATCACCTCTCACCTCCTCCCACACACCTAGGAAATGGGTTATGGATCTCTTTTGGGTGCCCAAGTAGATTATCCTTGGGATATATTCCTGATAAATAATGTCACTGACCTTCCACTCTCTATCCACGGCTTTTGGGAGTGCTGCCCTGTTTTCTTATCTGAGTGGCTATCTGTAGGTCTGAATTTCCATCTGCTTTTTCATTACCAGGTGGCAGAGGGGTGACTAAGACTGAAGACCATTATGGGGTTTCCTATGGGCTCAAATCTCTGTGGGGGGATGTCAAAGGATCCTTGCTTGCATGTAATCATAATCAATTTCAAATGTATATCTTCATGACTTTATCTGCACAGCTTCAAGATTCAACTTGATGCTGACAGAGTCAGGCAGAGCAGTGGGTTACCACCAGTCTTACAGCACTGAAAATTCTCTTCCTTTCCTTCTATCTAGCTCTTCAGGGGCCTCTCCTTGTACAGTTGCTAAGGCATATTGTCTCAGATATAATCAGATTCCAGTCATGTAAGAACATTTTCTTCCTATTCTTTCTTTGTATTGTGGTTAGTTACTTACTTTTCTTTTTAATTTAGCGTTTTTAAAACTCTTTTGTATCATTTTAAACTCTGACACAATTTCCAAGATTATGATAAGGAACTCCAGTATACTCTTCACCCAGATCTACAAAAGTAGATTTTCCCAAATCTATATTTGCTTTATCAACCATTTAAGAATAGGTTATAGATATTATGTCCTTTTACTATTAAATACTTCATTAGTATTTTCTAAAACCAGAGACATTCTCCAACATGCTATGGAATAATTATAAAATTCAGGAAATTTACACTGATACAATATTATCAATTAATCTATAGTCCACATGCTGATTTCACCAATTGCCCCAGTAAAGTCTTCTATAGCTGTTTGTTTTCCTAGACCAAGGTGGAGTCTTGGATCCCTTGTAGCATTTGGTTGTCATGTGTCTTTCATCCACTTGGCTGGGCCAGCTCCTCAGACCACTGGAATGTTTTCTTGCTTTGAATATTGACAAATTGAGAGAATAGTGAGTCTTTGTCCCTAAACAGCTCTGTGTTTCATCAGATTCCCGTACCTAGGACTCAAGTGTTTCACTAGAGATAATTTTCCACTTGTTCAGAACAGTGCTCTCTCTGGCCCTAAAAGGTTGTGTGTGCTTAGTCACTCAATTATGTCCAACACTTTTGTGACCCAGTGGACTGTAGCCTGTCAGGCTCCTCCATCCATGAAATTTTCCTGGCAAGAATACTAGATTAGGTTGCCATTTCCTCCTTCAGGGGATCTTTCTGGACCAGGGATCAAACCCGTGCCTCCTGCATTTCCTGCATTGCAGGCGAATTCTTTACCACTGAGTCTAGAGATAATTTTCTGCTTATTCAAAACAGTGCTGTCTCTGGCTGTAAAAGGTTAAGCCAGTATATGTCAGCATGCAGAATAAGATTATACTTGGCTACAGTAAGTGTGTCCCAGACTGCTGCAGTCTCATCCCCTCTGGACTCAGTGGGCAATATGAACAGTTACTTGTTGCCAGGACCACATTATTTAAAAGAGCAGGAACCTTTTATGTTACATTTCCTCCAGGCAATCTGGGATGAGGTGATGTTTATAGATCAGAGTAAATGACACAAGAATTCATCAAAAGCCAAAATAAAAGCAGAACCGGTGACAGAATTGGTGTTTGAACAGTGTGATTTATACTGAGTAATGATTCTCTTCCAGCAAATCAGCTCCTGCTACTAACGTCAATTATAAATAGACAGTGGCTGTGTTTCTGACATAGAGATTGATCAACAAAGGAAAATTATTTCTGGAAAATATTATTTCTATACATCTGTCAGAAAGAAATTAAGAATTCTATAAAATCCTTACTTTTTCTCTTTCTTTTTAATTTTGTATGAGTGAAATTTGAATTGTGAAGAAGTATGTGAATAAATGTTCTCAGTCTTTACATCAGGAAAGGAAATATCTTTTGAAGTCTGGTACTTTGGGTTTTTTGTAGAGAATGTGAACAGAGCTCCTTCTTTCTACCCCTTAAGGGAGGAAAAGAACAATTTTCCTGTCATGCTGAAACGTGGGTTTGATGCTAACCTGTCAGCATACCATTAGGGTAAAAATATTTTTGTTGTGTGTTGCTTCTCCAAGCTCCCCCAGTACAAATGTGTACATATTTGTCAATCCCTTGTCATCCTTTGAGATCCTTGGGTTTGGCCTACTTTAACTTTGATTCTCCTTTGCTCAGAGCGTCCTTTTAGTGCCCTAGAAGCAAGCTGCAATTTTGAGGAAGACCTCTGCAACTTTTACCAAGACAAAGAAGGTTCAGGCTGGACCCGAGTGAAAGTAAAACCAAACCTGTATCGGGCAGGAGACCACACTTCAGGCCTAGGTAAAGCAGAGTCTGTTGTGTGGGATGTCGTGGTGCGGGTGGGGGTTAGTATTCATGCTCCATTTTCCACTTGTTCTCACCAAGACACCAGCTTGAAAGAGGAGGGTGGGTGGGGGGACAGCTGTGTAGAAGCAAAGACAGTAGGTAATCTTGGGTTTGACCATTTTTCAAAACTGGAATTCAAGTTGCTGTGCTAGCAGATGTATTTACCAGTTAATTAAGTAGTCAAACCTTTGGAAATTGCTCTTCACTTTAGATAGAGAAGTACCTTTAAAAACCTATTAGATTCCAATTACATGAGATATCCAGAAAAGGCAAATCCATAGAAACAGAAAGCAGATTAGTGGTTGCCAGGGGCTAGGGAGAGGGGGTGGGAATGACTATTCAATGGGTATAGAATTTCCTTTTGAGGTAATGAAAATATTCTGGAAGTGGGTAATAGTGGCTGCACAGTCATTGTGAAAGTACTAAATGCCACTAAATTGTACTCTTTAAAATGGTTAAAATGCTAAATTTTGCATTATATGTGTTTTATTGCAGTAAATAATACATAGTGGGACATAAAAGCTATCACAGCTGTTGGAAAGTGTTGGGTGGGCACTCGATGGATGGGCCTACAGGAAGCTCTTAGGAATCAGTGCGAGCTCCCCCAGTGTAAGGATTATCTATCATAATCTTCATAAAGACAGAGCTTATGAAGTCCACTCCAGTAGAGAGTGAGGGAAAGGGCTTGTTCTCAAAGGGTTGCTGTCTAATTGATATTTATATACTGGGTATGGGGGTGACTTAACAGAAAGCTGATGAAGGTGATTTCAGGGCCCCTCACTTTCACCAGGCCCTTGCAATTTTATACTTGTAATTTTATATTCTTTGCCTAGAGGTTGCAAAACTTAAAGAATTACAGAATAAAAACCTATTCTGACCTTGGCCAACCTAACCCCTGGGGGGATATGATAGTGAACAAATCAGGTATGTATCCCACCCTCCCTGGCTGACCATTATTTCAGTGGGCAAGAGAAACACAACAAACATATATACAGATAGACTCATGATTACAAATTGTGGTGTGTGCTGTGAAGGAAATAAAGAGTGAGCTGTGAGAGAATAAAGAACCTCCTTTTGGTTGAAGATTCAGAGAAGCGGGTTTTAGCTGGAAGAACGGGAGCAGCCCAGGCAGAAGGAACAGCATCTCTGAGGGCCAGGAGTTTGGAAGCAGCCAGACACTGCCAGGAATTAGGTTAGTGTGGCTGCACCACTGAGAGGAAAGTAAAGTGAAGTGAAGTGAAGTTAGAAAGGGAGGTAGACCATAGATGTGGCAGGCCAGAGTAAGCAACTGGGATTTTACTATAAAGGAAATGAGAAGCTATTGATAGGTTTTAAGTAGATCAGTGAAGGATTAAATTTAGACTTAAAAAGATCACTCTGGCTGGTGTATGGCTACCTGTATTAGTCTGCTCAGGCTTCCATAACAAAATATCACAGACTAGGTGACTTAAACAACAGTTTATTTTCTCACAGTTATGGAGGCTCGGGAGTCCGCAATCAAGGCACCACTGGGGTTGGTTTCTGGTGAGATATCTCTTCCTGACTTGGACAAGGCACCTTCTCACTCTGTCCTCATACGGCCTTTCCTCTGTGTGTGCACAGGGGGAGATGGGGGCGGGGGCAGAGGGGTTGGGAGAGGAGAGAGAGAGATGTTGTTTCTTCCTCTTCTTACAAGGACACCAGTTCCATAGGTGTTAAAGCCTCGACTTTGTAACCTCATTTAACCTTAAATTGCCTCCTTAAATGCCCCATCACCAAATATGGTCACATTGGGGGTTAAAACTTCAGCATATGAATTGGGGTTGGGGAGGGGACATAATTCAGTCCGTAACAACACTCATAAAATTAACAAAGAAGCTTTTGCCAGATTAAATAAAACTAAAGTGTATACCAAAGACTGCTCCCAAGAGAATTGATGGAGAAGGCTCAGAAAAAGGAAAGGGAAAAAAAAGTAAGGTATTAGGCTTTTTCTTTCTGCCCCATCTTTGTAAGACATAGGGACCTGTTTTAAGTTTACCATGGGAGTGGTAGAGCAGGTGGTACAGGAGGTTCTTGATCCTATTTTTTCATGTTATTTAAAAGAAGTAGGGGAAAATCAGATATTCAGCACCTGAGAGGGTCTATCTGATTAAAAACCTGCTTTTTAGGATCCAGTTTAACATATGACCAAGAGAGTAAGCTCTGCCTGAATACATAAACCACCCCTACCCTTCACCCCTCAAGGACTGCCAGACCCTGCAACCTCTCCCACTCCACTGGTCATTGTGTTGCAGGAAGGGGGACCCCTTCCAGGGCCCAAAACTGGGCTCTTGTCTAACACTCAGAAAAGAATTGTCTGAGGAGACACATCTGCTGACAAAGCAAGAGATTTTATTGGGAAAGGGCACCCGGGTGGAGAGCAGTAGGGTAAGGGAACCCAGGAGAACAGCTCTGCCGTGTTGCAGTCTCCGTTTTTATGGTGATGGGATTAGTTTCCGGGTGGTCTTTGGCCAATCATTTTAATTCAGAGTCTTTCCTGGTGGCGCACGCATCACTCAGCCAAGATGCATGTTAGCCAGAGGGATTCTGGGAAGTGAACGAACACGCAGTGTCTCCTTTCGACCTTTCCTGGACCTTTCCTGAACTCTTCCGGTTGGTGGTGGCTTATTAGTTCCATATGAGTATGAAGTCTCTCAGGAGGGAGTTGTTAGGGAAAGCACGCTGATTAAAACCGCCCACCCTGGCCAGGCACCATAGTAACTATTTGCATAAGTTGTTTTATGACAGGAGATCCTGATAAGAATATGAAACTAATAAGCCACCACCAACCGGAAAAGTTCGGAAAAGGTAGAAAGGAAACACCGCATGTCCGTCCACTTCCCAGAATCCCTCTCGCTAGCATCCATCTTGGCTGAGCGATGCATGTGCCACCAGGAAAGACTCTGAATTAAAATGATTGGCCAAAGACCACCCGGAAACTAATCCCATCACCATAAAACCCAAGACTGCAAGCCACGCAGCAGAGCAGTTCTCCTGGGTTCCCTTACCCTACTGCTCTCCACCCGGGACCCTTTCCCAATAAAATCTCTTGCTTTGTCAGCATGTGTCTCCTCGGACAATTCATTTCTGAGTATTAGACAAGAGCCCAGTTTCGGGCCCTGGAAAGGGTCCCCCTTCTTACAATAATTGCAGAGATAATAGGAAAATCTGCTCTGGGCCTTGTGTTCTCTGTGACCCAGTACTACTCAGTCTAGTTGTCAGCTCTTTGTCTAAAAAATAGAGAACCACAAGATGATTTCATCCTTTTTGTTTCATGAAAAGTTATGGAATTCCCTGGCAGTCTGGTGGTTAGGACGCTACATTTTTTTTTTAATTGCTGAGGGCTAGGGTTCAATCCCTGATCAGGGAACTAAGATCCTGTAAGCCACATGGCATGGCCAAAAAAAAAAAAAAGTGTACATCCTGATTGATAGCTAAAACCTGAGCATATGCAGTTGGAAATCTATGCTGGTTTTTGAAGTTACCTTAAAATTGGAGGTTTATTAGCAAAAGAGTCACCCAGATATTTTCTATCACCTAAGCCACAGACTTTGTTAAATGCTATTACTTAAAGCCTATAGAATAGTTTCTTTTGGAAAATTCCACTACTTTAACCAAATTTTTCCACTTGATGATCTGGGATGAATTATTTCGGTTTTTCATTGCTGATGCACTGAAAGCTTTGTCCTATTCACAGGGTATTTCTTGCTGGCCGACACAAAGTTTACATCACAGCCTGGCTACATTGGAAGGCTCTACGGTCCCTCACTTCCAGGAAACCAGCAGTATTGTTTGCGTTTTTATTATGCCATCTCTGGATTTTTAAAAATGAGTGACACCCTAGCAGTTTATATCTTTGAAGAGAACCATGTGGTTCAAGACAAGATCTGGTCTGTGCTGGAGTCCCCAAGGGGCGTTTGGATGCAAGCTGAAATCACCTTTAGGAAGCCCATGCCTACCAAGGTACAGTAGAATCTTTCTGCAATTTCCAGTCACTGGACTGGATTAGCGAATTTCTGTTTAATTATTTTCAACTGATGATGCATTGTTTTTCTTCTGTTCAAGCTGAAAGTCCCACCCTCACATCCTGTTCCCAGGCATGTGTGAGTTATATCCTTCACTTCTTTTCAGTTTTCTGTCTCTCGGAATCATGGCCACATAGGGAGTTTGCTTGTTGTTTACTTCTTAGATTCCCTGAGAATAGTCCAAAGAGAGAGTATGTGAATAAAGTTCTACATTGAGGCTTTAAGGTCAACACCCTAAACCTCTAGCTGAACACAGGATGGGGAAGCTCGGTAAAATAGGAGAGCCAACTCAGACAGAAAGAATTTACATAAGGGAACCATCAGAAGCTTATTGATAGAAGTGAGAAAACAAAGAGATCTTTATTGAAAAGGAAATGGAAAAGAAAATTGTGATCTCTTGAATTTTACAGCTCATAAACTTAAGGAAGCTTAACAGATACGATAAATTCTGTCAACTATTAATACAACCCAGATTACAACTAGAATGGGAAAACCTGTTTTGTCTCACCTGCCAGTTGGTGATAAGATCTCTCTCATGCACCCTCTGTGCAAGAAAGAAGGTCCCTTCCTTCAAGCAGATGCCTCACACAACGGAAGCTCAATAGATATATCACTGAAGAATGGCTGGTCAGTTGATCATGTTCGTAACTAGGCTCCTGAAGAAAAGATATACACAGTAGAACAGTAGAACTTTCTTCATACACATTAATGATCCAAATTTCTCTTAGTTATAACCATTTGGACAGAAACATAGCTTTGTCTATAACTTCCTAGCAAAGAAATTTTGTACACCTTTCCCATCATGATGTTGCTTGGTTACTCTTAGTCCATTAGAATACACACCAGGGCATGATTAAATCTTCACAATGATTAATCAAAGATCTTTGAAACTATTTACAAAAAAAATTTTCCTCATTTCTAGGCAAGAAAAAATGATGATTATAATGACATGACAGCCTCCTTAACTTACTGATTTCTAAAAGAGTCAAACCAATTTATGATACCTATAGTAGAATATAAGCACAGAAGTTTTACCACATTCTCATATAGGCACTGCTTTTATTGTTTTCATGCTAACTAAATAGGTAGTCCCCATTACCAATTATTTAACTCTCTCAAGTAGTTATGGTAACACTCACACACCAAACATGTGCCTGATCCATACAATCAGGGATGCACATAATAAAATTTTTACAGTACTCCACACCCTCTGTTGCTAATGTTTTAAAAGAGGGAAAGTATAACAAGCATTTCATTCACTTATTTGACTTTCATTTGTTTTTATTCTTTTATTCAACCGTACTTTATTAGGTATAAGTTCAGTGTAAGGGATAGAAAGATCAATGAGGCTCAGATTCTACTTTTGAGAATGAGATCACAGATGATAGAATGTTAAGATACAAATATGTAAACAACTAAAACAGTGCAATCTCACTGCCTCACAGGAAGGTTATGTAGAAAAATAGAGGAGTAGTTCTACCAACTGGACACAGAAAAATAAAGATGAATAGAGGACCAGCTGAGCTGGTGTTTGGAGGGTAAGTGTTCAGGCCATGCTGGATTCTAACTCCTTTCATGCACTACCCACCTGACTCCTCTCTTCTCCCTCCCCTCAGCCCCTCGTCCTTTACTCACAAAACATAGGTTGTTAGTAATTTATCTGCTCCTAAGTGTCAGTCCCTGCTCTTATTTGACTCCCATGGAATGGAAGGAAGCCACCCAGCAACTAAGGATGCCCCAGAGAATTTGCCCTTTTCTTCTTTGACTGACTTCCAACCCTCCCAGCAACCACACAAACCCTACCCACCTACTTCAGGAAAATTTGATCTAGACCCAGTGGGGGCAGGGAAGTTCTTATAGCCTCAGAAGGAGCTAGTATGAATTCAGTCTCAGAGCTGATGAGGAGAGGGTACAAACTCTGGACACGTGTCTGAAAGTGGTGAATAGTTTTTGGAAGGTCCTTGCTAAACAGAACCAGTTTCTCAGAGAGTGAGAGAACCATTTGACATGCATACAGACAGCAGTGAGTAAGGTAAGAAACTAATACGTAACATATACAGGTAGAAACAAACATACATGTGGTATTTCAGAGAAGAAATAAAATGAAAAGTCAAAGTTTCCTTTACTACTCCTGTACTCAAACTCCAATTCTACTTCTTTTTCTAAAGGTTTTTTCCCTGATTTTCTGATGTTTTTCTCCATAATTCCAGATATTCTATTTCTGCCTCATTTCTTAATTCATTAACGTTAGCAGTATTTGCTGACTTCCTTCTATAAAAGATAAGAAATTTAGCTTATTTATACGATTTCCTTTTGTTTTCTCCATCCTCCTTACAATTTTTTGGTTGTATTTTTATTTTTAACTTTCTCTTGGTTCCCTTTGTGACTCTGATACACCTAATCATCTGTTTTTGCTCCCATCGACTTCAGGTCGTGTCCTATTACATTTTCACCCCTCTGTTTCCCCTCCCCTCACTTACCCTCTCCACCTCTCGGTTTTCTCAGCAATACATTTGCTTGTACATAGAAATGGCTTAAAACATTTCTATTCCTCCAGTGAAGACTTTGAGCTTTGCCAATAGCAGGATTTCCCCATATGGGTCCCCTTGGCAATTTGGAAGGGACAGTGCTGCCTCTGTAGGCAGCCATACCTCACATGATTGGGATTTTGACATCTGCAATGACAGCAACAACCCAAGTTATTTCCACATGTTTCCATGTGGCCCCAGAGGTGCCAGACCATCCTTGGATGAGAACTGTGGCTTTATAATTCTGAAAGTTGAAATTAAGAGCTAGCCCCACCTACAATCCACCTTTGCCTCCTTGGATCTGTGCTCTGCGGAGCAGCATAGTGGTGATGAGGGAGCCTCCCCTTCAATGACCCTCTGGCTTCCTGTTGCTCTTCTGGGAAAAGGCTTGCATGCTCTGACATCAGCCCCTCCCCAGCCTCGCCTCTTACTCCCACCATTCTAATAACATTGCAGTCAGTTCCTGGAACACACTGCTCTCTTCCACCTTGGGCCATTGCACACCCAGTTTCCTCTGCCTACACTTTTGTTAATTCAGTCACTGGCTTGAACTTCCCTTCTGCAGAGACTCCTTTTCTGGCTCATTCCTCAGAATAGATTAGTGTTCCCTGGGCCTCCTAGGCCTCTTCTCCATCATTCTGGAGACAGGATAGCAGAGCAATTAAAAGAAATGACTGAGGAGTCTGTTTTCAAATCTCCATTCTAGCACTTAAATGACTTTGCAATCTTAGTTTTTTCCCTTAATTGAGATATGATTGACATGCGTTTGAGGGGCACAGTGTAATGGTTTGGTGTATATATTGTGAAATGATCACCACAGTGCATCTAGTTAACATCCATCACCTCACATAGTTAGTGAGTATTTTTTCTTGTGATAAGAACTTCTAAGATTTACTCACTTAGCAACTTTCAAATATACAATACAGTTTTCTAAATATACTCACCATGCTGCTCTTTATAAATTTAAAAGTGAAGAAACTGAAGTTTCCAAAAGTTAATATAGTCCTATTCTTGCTGTTACCTTGCCGCTGTACCCCAGACAAAATCCTTTACAGTTGTGCCTCTAAAATACATCTCAGATATGTTTACTTCTGTGTCCCCAACCACCACCCTAGTCTAAGCCACCATCATTTCTTACCTAAATTGCTCCATATCTTTCTATCTGGTTTTTCTGCTTCCACCTTGCTCTCTACACTCTCATGCAGCCACCAGAATCATCATCTTGAAATGGAAATAGGATCAGGCCACTCTCCTGCCAGAAACTGTCCTATGGTCTTTAGAATAAAGCCCCATTCCCTCCTGTGGCTCATAAGGCCCTGTACCATCCGGCCCCTGCGTCCTTCATGAACTTCACCTTCCTTTGCTCTGCCCATGATCACATGGTCACACAGTCCCCATGGTCCCACTGGCCTTCTCTAGGTCTCCTGAGTCCCAAGGCCTTTCCTTCATTGGGGACATCATGCTTGCAGTCCCCTCACCCACCTATCCTATGTCAAGATGGTTCTCATTCTACTGTCCTGGTCAGGTGTCTCCTTTTAGAAAGGAATTGCCTGACCACCTGGTCTGTAACTGCTTTTTCCATCCCCAGATTATTCTACAAGATATCACCTAGTTTATTTTGTGCATAGCATTTACCCTGATCTGAAAATTTCTCATTTGTTTGTTCAGTTGTTCATTGTCCATCTCTTTTCCCATAAAAATATGACACTGAAAAATGAGTAAATAAAAGAATGAGAGTGGACTTTCTAAGGCTGGTAAGTGACAGAGCTGGGGTTTGATCCATGGTCTATAGACTGTCAGAAGCCTGCCCTTTGCCACTGGTATGGCAATCCTGGGTGCTCAGGATTTCCATCCAGTCTTGGGGAAGGCCTGTTCTTCTGCAACTGGAGAAGGTGAGGCTCCCAAATGTGCCTTGGGGCATGGGCACCAACTTTTATTTTATTTAATTCTCACAGCATTCCTGTAAGGGAAGTGAAGTATCTCCTTTTATTGCCCTTGGCCTTCTAGAAGTCAAAGTTATACCAACCCCGGGTCACATCCTACTAGAAATGGATGCCTAAGCTCAGAGTTCACTGTACATATGTCACTGTTGTGAGGAAAACCCTTCCCTGCCTCTGCTTCAAGTCCTCACTGTCCCATTCCTGAAGCCAATCAAGTGCCAGTGGTCAGGGACCAACTCACCGAGAGTGAGTGGCTGCCTTTTCATACCTGTTCCCTGGCTGAAAGCCTTGTATGTGAATTTTGAATACACCTAGCCCAATTTTCACTGGTAGAGATGTTTGGTACATATGTTTGAGTATCTGTGCTGCATAGTCAAAATAATAACAACAATAATCTCTTACTTTCACATTGCTCCTAGTGTAACCTGCTTTCATGAACATTATTTTCACCTCTCGGTGAGTTGGCTTATGAGACTAGAAATGAGCTGAGTGAGGGCAGCCTGCACAGAACTGTAAAAAAGTCAGGACTTTTTTCCCTCTTTCCTTTTGTTTCTCCCTACATGTTACCTCATCTGTGCTTTCCCAGGTAGCTTCCACTCTGGATGCTTCTTTACCTTTATTTCAACATTTGCTCTTACCCAGACCATTTTAAGGACAATGGGTTGATTTGATTAATAAGTCCCTGCTAGCTCCCCTACATAGTCTAATGTTTGATGGAAACTACAATGGCACCCCACTCCAGTACTCTTGCCTGGAAAATCCCATGGATGGAGGAGCCTGGTAGGCTGCAGTCCATGGGTTTGCTGAGGGTCAGACATGACTTCACTTTTACTTTTCACTTTCATGCATTGGAGAAGGAAATGGCAACCCACTCCAGTGTTCTTGCCTGGAGAATCCCAGGGACAGGGAAGCCTGGTGGGCTGCCGTCTATGGGGTCGCACAGAGTCGGACACGACTGAAGTAACTCAGCATAGCATAGCATAGCATAATATATATTAATATTTCTATTTAAGGAATAGTAGCAATGGTAAGAATTTTCCTGAGATCATTCTAGCCAAATAGCCATATGGATGGATTATGTATAATATCACAGCTGCCAACAGGACTAGGAACTTTCATTGAATGCTTTCCATGTGCCAGGAGCTATGCTAAATATTCGACATGCGTTACTTCGTTTGGTTCCACAACACCTTAGGAAGGAAGGCTGTATATTCCCATTTAACAGATGAGGGAAATTAAGGACCTTGTTCAACATCACACAGTTACTAAGAGGCAGAGCAGAGAGGTAACGCCAAGTCTTTTTCAATCCAGAAGCCATGCCTTTTGTACTATGCCTTTATGCCCCTAGCTCTCTTCTGGCTTATGTCAAAAGTATAGGATCGGGTGAGGAGAAACCAGCCCTAACTCAAGACTTCCAAAGATTTCCGGAACTTTATTATTGACTCTCAGTTGTTCTATTTTAGAAATCACTTTCGCTCCAAGGAGCCAAAATTCAAGGCTCCAAGGTCAAAATTTTGGCTCCAAAGGTCAAAATTCAAGGTGCTTCAACATAGACAAAGGAGATCTGTGGGGCAGAAGGAAGAATGGCATCATGCCTGAGACTTGGCTGTGGATTCTTTGGCTTTTATGCCTTTATACTTGGGGCTAGTTATGTGAGTCTCTCTGAGCCTGGCTTTTCTTATACAAAATGGGTGTATTAATAGTACCTACCTCATAGGCTTATGGTGCATGTAAAGCCCTCAGCGTAGCACCTGGCGTGTAATTGGCATTGATTAAATGTAGCTGGAGAGAGAGCAAGAGTGAGAGAGAAAAGAGAATTCTTTAGTCTCTTTTGAACAAAGAGACTACAGGAATTTTTTTTCTAGGTTCTGATCCTCATAAGGATTCATAGGCATCATCTCTTTCAGTTCAGTTCAGTTCAGTCGCTCAGTCATGTCCGACTCTTTGCGACCCCATGAATCACAGCACACCAGGTCTCCCTGTCCATCACCATCTCCCGGAGTTCACCCAGACTCACCTCCATCGAGTCGGTGATGCCATCTAGCCATCTCATCCTCTGTCGTCCCCTTCTCCTCCTGCCCCCAATCCCTCCCAGCATCAGAGTCTTTTCTAATGAGTCAACTCTTCGCATGAGGTGGCCAAAGTATCATCTCTTTAGTACGTGACTAATTCTGTACCTTAACTTCTCTTTAAATTAAAAATCAGGCCCGAGTTAAATCTTCATTTTGATAGTACCAGACTGCTATGCTTACATAATCATCAACTAATATACTTGTTAATGTTTTAGAAACATTTTGAAAAATCAGGAATCATGAAATGGTTTTCATTTTTCTTTTTTTAAAATGTATTTATCTGGCTGCTTTGGGCCTTTGTGGGGTCTTCGTTCTGTCATGCAGGAACTTTCGTTGTGGCACTTGGGCATAGTTACTGTACAGCATGTGGGATCTTAGTCTCAGACCAGGGATCTAACCCAAGACCCCTGCATTGCAAGGCAGATTCTTAACCCCTGGACCACCAGAGAAGTCCTATGAAATGGGTTTTCTTGATCTGATTGTCCTCGGCACATTGCTAAATATAGACCAGTAATCAAGACTTACATTGAGACTTTCACACACCAGAGATAGTCACGAGGAAAGGGAACAATTCACTCCAGAATGCTTTTCCTGAAAGTCAAATGTCAGGAGAGACTAGAGTCATTGTCAGAAAGTCTGTAATGATGAAGCACAAATATTAGCCTTTATGTTCAAATCCTTGGGGTGACATTATGCTTGGTCACTAAAGAACCTATGTTAGGTCCTGCAATATCTTTTGACTTGAAACGAATTTTCCTTTTAACAAAAATCATTAAGTAGTCTGTTAATTAGAGGCACTGGAAGAAACTCAGTATCATGCTCATTAAATATTTCTTTTGAAAAAAAAACATGTTAAATGGCCCATAAATAAGAGAGTAACCAGACATACTCTTTCATCTGGGTCTGGCTTAATGATCAGCTCAGTAGTCATTAACATCTGCATGGTAAACCCTTCCATATCTACATCTTTATTCTGTTGTAAGATTAAAGAACAAACTTCAAAAGTCATTTATGAATATAGAGAAAACCTTCATATAGCCAGTTTGAAAAAATATACATTTTTTTAAACCAGTTCAGTTCAGTTCACTCACTCAGTGTGTCCGACTCTTTGCGACCCCATGAGCCGCAGCACACCAGGCCTCCCTGTCCATCACCAACTCCCGGAGTCCACCCAAACCCATGTCCATCAAGTTGATAATGCCATCCAACCATTTCATCCTCTGTTGTCCCCTTCTCCTCCTGCCCTCAATCTTTCCCAGCATCAGGGTCTTTTCCAATGAGTCAGCTCTTTGCATCAGGTGGCCAAAGTGTTGGAGTTTCAGCCTCAACATCAGTCCTTCCAATGAACACCCAGGACTGATCTCCTTCAGAATGGACTGGTTGGATCTCCTTGCAGTCCAAGGGACTCTCAAGAATCTTCTCCAAAAGTTCAAAAGCATCAATTCTTCGGCACTCAGCTTTCTTCACAGTCCAACTCTCACATCCATACATGACCACTGGAAAAACCATAGTCTTGACTAGATGGACCTTTGTTGGCAAAGTAATGTCTCTGCTTTTTAATATGCTGTATGCTATGCTATGCTATGCTAAGTCACTTCAGTCGTGTCCGACTCTGTGCAACCCCATAGACGGCATATAGGTTGGTCATAACTTTCCTCCCAAGGAGTAAGCATCTTTTAATTTCGTGGCTGCAATCACCATCTGCAGTGACACTGGAGCCCAGAAAAATAAAGTCAGCCACTGTTTCAACTGTTTCCCCATCTATCTGCCATGAAGTGATGGGACCGGCTGCCATGATCTTAGTTTTCTGAATGTTGAGCTTTAAGCCAACTTTTTCACTCTCCTCTTTCACTTTTATCAGGAGGCTCTTTAGTTCCTCTTCACTTTCTGCCATAAGGGTAGTGTCATCTGCATATCTGAGGTTATTGATATTTCTCCGGGCAATCTTGATTCTAGCTGTGCTTACTCTGGCCCAGCATTTCTCATGATGTACTCTGCATATAAGTTAAATAAGCAGGGTGACAATATACAGCCTTGACGTACTCCTTTTCCTATTTGGAACCAGTCTGTTGTTCCATGTCCAGTTCTAACTTTGCTTCCTGATCTCCATACAGGTTTCTCAAGAGGCAGGTCAGGTGGTCTGGTAGTCCCATCTCTTTCGGAATTTTCCAGTTTATTGTGATCCACACAGTCAAAGGCTTTGGCATAATCAATAAAGCAGAAATAGATGTTTTTCTGGAACTCTCTTGCTTTTTCGATGATCCAGTGGATGTTGGCAATTTGATCTCTGGTTCCTCTGCCTTTTCTAAAACCAGCTTGAACATCTGGAAGTTCATGGTTCACGTATTGCTGAAGTCTGGCTTGGTGAATTATAAGCATTACTTTACTAGCGTGTGAGATGAGTGCAATTGTGTGGTAGTTTGAGCATTCTGTGGCATTGCCTTCCTTTGGGATTTTTATGAAAACTGACCTTTTCCAGTCCTGTGGTCACTGCTGAGTGTCCCAAATTTGCTGGCATATTGAGTGCAGCACTTTCACAGCATCATCTTTCAGGATTTGGAATAGCTCAACTGGAATTCCATCACATCCACTAACTTTGTTTGTAGTGATGGTTCCTAAGGCCCACTTGACTTCACATTCCAGGATGTCTGGCTCTAGGTCAGTGATCACACCATCGTGATTATCTGGGTTGTGAAGATCTTTTTTGTACAGTTCTTCTTTGTATTCTTGCCACCTCTTCTTAATATCTTCTGCTTCTGTTAGGTCCATACCATTTCTGTCCTTTATCGAGCCCATCTTTGCATGAAATGTTCCTTTGGTATCTCTAATTTTCTTGAAGAGATCTTTAGTCTCTCCCATTCTATTGTTTTCCTCTTTCTTTGCATTGATTGCTGAGGAAGGCTTTCTTATCTCTTCTTGCTATTCTTTGGAACTCTGCATTCAGATGCTTATATCTTTCCTTTTCTCCTTTGCTTTTCACTTCCCATCTTTTCACAGCTATTTGTAAGGCCTCTTCAGACAGCCATTTTGCTTTTTCGCATTTCTTTTTCTTGGGGATGGTCTTGATTCCTGTCTCCTGTACAATGTCATGAGCCTCCATCTATAGTTCATCAGGCACTTTGTCTATCAGATCTAGTCCCTTAAATCTATTTCTCACTTCCACTGTATAGCCATAAGGGATTTGATTTAGGTTATATCTGAATGGTCTAGTAGTTTTCCCCACTTTCTTCAATTTCAGTCTGAATTTGGCAATAAGGAGTTCATGATCCGAGCCAGTCAGCTCCTGGTCAAGTTTTTGCTGACTGTATAGAGCTTCTCCATCTTTGGCTGCAAAGAATATAATCAATTTGATTTCAGTGTCGACCATCTGGTGATGTCCACGTGTAGAGTCTTCTCTTGTGTTGTTGGAAGAGGGTGTTTGCTATGACCAGTACATTCTCTTGGCAGAACTCTATTAGCTTTTGCCCTGCTTCATTCTGTACTCCAAGGCCAAATTTGCCTGTCACTCCAGGGGTTTCTTGACTTCCTACTTTAACCAGGCAAGAACTTTATGTCAGCGGGCTTCCCTGATAGCTCAGTTGGTAAAGAATCCACCTGCAATGCAGGAGACTCCAGTTCAATTCTTGGGTCAAGAAGACCCACTGGAGAAGGGATAGGGTACCCACTCCAGTACTGTTGGAATTCCCTTGTGGCTCAGCTGGTAAAGAATCCACCTGCAATGCAGGAGATCTGGGCTTGATCCTTGGGTTGGGAAGATGCCCTGAAGAAAGAAAAGGCTACCCACTCCAGTATTCTGGCCTGAAGGATTCCATGGACTGTATAGTCCATGGGGTCACAAAGGGTCACTTTGGGGTCTCAAAGTGCTTCCATATGTCGACACTTATCAGAGTATGTCCCATGGAGTACAAATCCCTTGAATTGTTCTATTGAAAATAGGTTATGTGGTCAAATGAGTTGGAGAAATTTTGCATGCTAGATCTCTACTCTTCCACATACACATAGGAAGGTTTGCCCTGCACAGTAACATGTTAGAAACTCTGGTAAGCTCTACATTAAAGAACCCTGTTTAACCTTTTGTAAGGTGGCAGTTTTCTCAGAATACATGACATAGACCCCTTGTATAGCCCCTTTTAATGAAATACTACTATCCTAGCTTTTGAACTGTGGTGTTGGAGAAGACTCTTGAGAGTCCCTTGGACTGCAAGGGAGATCCAACCAGTCCATCCTAAAGGAAATCAGTCCTGAATATTCATAGGAAGGACTGATGCTGAAGCTGAAACTCCAATACTTTGGCCACCTGATGTGAAGAGCTGACTCTTGGAAAAGACCCTGATGCTGGGAAAGATTGAAGGCAGGAGGAGAAGGGGATGACAGAGGATGAGATAGTTGGATGGCATCACTGACTCAATGGACATGAGTTTGAGTAAACTCTGGGAGTTGGAGATGGACAGGGAGGCCTGGCATGCTGAAGTTCATGGGGTCACAAAGAGTCGGACATGACTGAGCAACTGAACTGAACTGAACTATCCTAGCATCATGCATTATACTGAAATTATCTCCTTACCTACCTGTCTTCGTTAGCTTACATCAGACTGTAAGCTTCTGGAGAACAGAGACCTATATCTTATTTATTATTTTTGATTTCTAATGTAACACAATTTCTAGAACAGAGAGGGTACTCAAAGGGTACTGAGCTTTCAAGGAAAATGTGTTGATGGCAAGGAAGAACAATGTAAATCAATCACAGGAAGAAGGAAGATTAACTGTTTCTGCTTTTGAATCATATAAACTGCAATCTCTTATAGCCCAGTGCCATGGGTCCTGCAAAGAATTTGAATAAAAGCAGAAATAACCTGCTGGAGTAGATATAAGGATACACACAGACACATATATGCTGAGTCTGGTTTGAGGCTTTTTATGATGACTTTTATTAAGACCAAAAACTGTAACTCTTTTCTTTGGAACAACTTTCATCACACCATTTCCCTATTCCCAAAGACTGATATGAGGTTTTCCCAGCCCTTTCGATTTTCCTGATCCTTTTCCTGTCTCCCAACACAGCCTCCATGTTTCTCAAGCCTTCATTCTGTGCTATGGTCCATGGAGCACTCACCTCCACATCATAGTCTTCCTATCCACAGGTCCTCTGTCTTCTTCCTCCTTGGTTCTCTGAACCCCTGGAAACCTCAGCAACTATTTTCATCTTCTTTGCCCTGAGCTTTTCAGCACAACTGGAGAAAATAAGATTAGTTTCCACTGTCCCCTCCATGCTACTGGATCCAAGCTGCTGGGAAAGTCTTTTACTCAGATCATCTCTCACTGACTTCCTTTCTCATTCCTTACCCCAGATATTCAGATCCATTTCAGTCACAAGTCTCCAACTTGATTTTCTCTGTGTCATTCTTAGGATGTGACCTCATGGGTTCATCTCCCAAAAGAATGATGGCATTGAGAACAAGCCCCTTCAATTTTGTTTCTCTCCAAATCCTCACCTGCATCTCTTTGACTCTGACAGTTGGTTTCTCATTCAAAACCAACCAGTCGTTTATTTGATTTCACCATCCTGACACCCTGATTTCATAAATTGTTCTCTCTCTCATAAATCTTTAATTTCTTTAGTCCTTTGCAGCAAATATTGATCATACAAATGAACAGCAAACCTTCCTTTCACCTTTTTATCCATTTAAGTTGTCACCCTATCCTATTCCTTTAGTCTTCAAACTCTTTGGAAAATGTTTTCAGTTACTGTCTAGGATCCAGTGCAGTTTGTCATTCTTCAAATCCTTGCCTTACTCCTCCACTGCTTCTTCAAAGGATTTCAGTTCAGTTGCTCAGTCATGTCCAATTCTTTGTGACCCCATGGACTGCAGCATGCCAGGCCTCCCTGTCCATCTCCAACTCCTGGAGCTTGCTCAGACTCATGTCCATCAAGTCAGAGATGCCATCAACCATCTCATCCTCTGTTGCACCCTTCTCCTCCTGCCTTCAATCTTTCCCAGCATCAGGGTCTTTTCCAATGAGTCAGTTCTTCGCCTCAGGTGACCAAAATATTGGAGCTTCAGCATCAGTCCTCCCAATGAATATTCAGGACTGATTTCCTTTAGGATAGACTGGTTTGATCTCCTTGCAGTCCAAGGGACTCTCAAGAGTCTTCCCCAACACCACAGTTCAAAAGCACCAATTCTTCAGCACTCAGCTTTATTTATGGTCCAACTCTCACATCTATGCATGACTACTGGAAAAACCATAGCCTTGACTAGATGGACCTTTGTTGGCAAAGTAATGTCTCTGCTTTTCAATATGCTGTCTAGGTTGGTCATAACTTTTCTTCCAAGGAGCAAGCATCTTTTAGTTTCATGGCTGCAGTCACCATCTGCAGCAATTTGGGGGCCCAAGAAAATAAATTCTGCCACTGTTTCCATTGTTTCCCCATCTATTTACCATGAAGTGCTGGAACTGGATGCCATGATCTTCATTTTTTGAATGTTAAGTTTTAAGTCCACTTTTTCACTCTCCTCCTTCACTTTCATCAATAGGCTTTTTAATTCCTCTTCACTGTCTGCCATAAGTGTGGTGTCATCTGCATATCTGAGATTATTGATATTTCCCCTAGCAATCTTGATTCCAGCTTGTGCTTCATCCAGCCCAGCATTTCACATGATGTACTCTGCATACAAGTTAAATAAGCAAGGTGACCAATATATAGCCTTGATGTACTCCTTTCCCAATTTGGAATCAGTCTGTTGTTCCATGTCGGGTTCTAGCTATTGCTTCTTGACCTGCATACAGATTTCTCAGGAGGCAGGTAAGGTGGTCTGATATTCCCATCTCTCTAAGAATTTTCCAGTTTGTTGTGATCCACACAGTGTGCTTTAGCATAGTCAATGAAGCAGAAGTACATGTTTTTCTGGAATTCTCTTGTTTTTTCTATGATCTAATGGATGTTGGCAATTTGATTTCTGATTCTTCTGCCTTTTCTAAATCCAGCTTAAACATCTGGAAGCTCTCAGTTCACGTACTGATGAAGCCTAGCTTGGAGAATTTTGATTTATCAACAGCAAATATTTTTCATTGATCACGCTGCAGGAACCAACCTGAGAAAATCACCTTTCTCTCAGAGTCCATCTCAAGAGTCCCTTCCTCTTTGAATCCTGTACAAGTCATTAATTTGAGTTTTGTTAGATTGAGATTATACAAAAAAGATCCCAGTCAGAAATAGAAGACCTGGCTTCAAGTAATGATAAATCAGGAGGCTTCCCAGGTAGCTCAGATGGTAAGGAATCTGCCAATGCTGGAGATGTGCAGGAGAGGTGGTTTCCATCCCTGGGTTGGGAAGATCCCCTAGGGGAGGAAATGGCAACCCACTACAGTATTCTTGCCTGGAAAATCC
Source organism: Bos mutus (assembly GCF_027580195.1). Classification (NCBI taxonomy): domain Eukaryota; kingdom Metazoa; phylum Chordata; class Mammalia; order Artiodactyla; family Bovidae; genus Bos; species Bos mutus. The sequence goes on along the minus strand of NC_091624.1, from coordinate 65,868,110 downwards.
CTGGACAGAGGAGGCTGGCTGACTCTGGTCCTTGGGGTTTACGAAACAGTTGGATGTGACTGAGCAACTGAGCACGCATGCGCACATTTGGCAAATCAGAATGTCATGTCACCTCTCTATGAAATGAAAACATGTTTCCTGATGTCTGCTAAGTCTCTTCGACCTTCATTAAGATATTTTTAAGCATTTTAGTGTCAAAAAAATGTTTTTTAATATCATGCAGCACCGTCCCTGTGCATAGCTTTCTCTGTTTATTTCCTCTCACAATAATCTTTTTGTTTTAGCAAAACATCAATGAAATTTAAGTCTTTGATTTGGATTTCTGCTTTTAAAATCTTCCTTTTCACTTTGCCTTTTAATAATGGAAATGCCACTAGATATAAAATATCTAAGGTTCTGAAATTTTTAAAGATGACACTTAGCAGTTCACTCAGATAGAAGAGCAGGTCTAGTAAATTTCTGGAGAGATTTAGGTGCCTATTTAATAACGAGACATCCTGCTATAAAGGGACTAAGGAACCAGAAAGCCAATGTGTAGACAAGATATATGAGAAAAGATAAATTTCCTATCATATTTCATGATGTCTGGGAACTCTGGGAAATGGCTGCTCCAGGATATTAATGTTCCAGCATAATTAATGCAGGACAGCTGAGTCCAAAGTAGAAATAGCAGGATCGTTAATTTCTGACAAGATAATCAACACATTTTAGAACAGATTAAGGTAGTTCCATATACAGAGCCAGGAAAATTATACCGTCAAGTGGAATAAGTTTCAATGTGAAATTGGATAGAGGAGCTAAGTACAGGAAAGGAGCCTACTGTTGAGTTTTTCCAAGCAAAACTCAGTGTCAGTTGTCAGTACAGGAATTATTAATGACTTTAAATATGAGTAAGGCAGAGTTGATCTCCTCTGGTTTTCTTTCTCTTTCAGATATTCGTTGCTGGGCTTCTGTGTTTCACATCAGTTTATAGGGGAATGACTGGAAAGACTGACTAGCACAACTGGTAGTTGCTAACACAGCTTACATGAGGGTGATGTTTTCGCCAGTGCCTTCTTACATGACTTTCCCAAGGAATCAATTTCATGGAATATTGCTGGATTACCACATTCATCCTTGCAGCAAAATGGAAATATCTGAGATATTCTTTCCCCATAGTCTTATAAATAAGCTTAATTTACTGCTACTGATAAGTCACTTCAGTTGTGTCTGACTCTGTGCGACCCCATAGACGGCAGCCCACCAGGCTCCGCCATCCCTGGGATCCTCCAGGGAAGAACACTGGAGTGGGTTGCCATTTCCTTCTCCAATGCATGTAAGTGAAAAGTGAAAGTGAAGTCACTCAGTTGTGTCCGACCCTTAGCGACCCCATGGACTGCAGCCTACCAGGCTCCTCCGTCCATGGGATTTTCCAGGCAAGAGGACTGGAGTGGGGTGCCATTGCCTTCTCCTAATTTAGGCAAATATTTATTCCAAAGGTTATTTATGAGCCTACGAACACTACCACCCTCCACACTTCCAAATTCCTAATCTGTTATTTCATAATGGGTGGATTTTTAGGGAATCTTTTCTCAAGTATTTTCAGTCAGTTCAGTTCAGTTGCTCAGTTGTGTCCAACTCTTTGCAACCCCATGGACTGCAGCACGCCAGGCCTCCCTGTCCATCGCCAACTCCTGGAATTCACTCAAACTCATGTCCATTGAGTCGGTGATGCCATCCAGTCATCATCCTCTATTGTCCCCTTCTCCTCCTGACTTTCCCAGAATCAGGGTCTTTTGCAATGAGTCAGCTCTTCGCATCAAGTAGCCAAAGTATTGGAGTTTCCGCTTCAGCATCAGTCCTTCCAATGAATATTCAGGACTGATTTCCTTTAGGATGGACTGGTTGGCTCTCCTTGCAGTCCAAGGGACTCTCAAGAGTCTTCTCCAACACCACAGTTCAAAATTCTTCAGCACTCAGTTTTCTTTATAGTCCAACTTTCACATCCATACATGACTACTAGAAAAACCACAGCTTTGACTAGACAGACCTTTGTTGGCAAAGTAATGTCTTTGCCTTTTAATATGCTGTCTAGGTTGGTCATAACTTTCCTTCCAAAGAGAAAGCATCTTTGAAATTCATGGCTGCAGTCACCATCTGCAGTGATTTTGGAGCCCCCCAAAATAAACTCTGTCATGGATTCCATTGTTTCCCCATCTATTTGCCAGGAAGTGATGGAACTGGATGCTATGATCTTAGTTTTTTCTGAATGTTGAGTTTTAAGCCAACTTTTTACTCCTCTTTCACTTTCATCAAGAGGCTCTTTAGTTCTTCTTCACTTTCTGCCATAAGGGTGGTGTCATCTGCATATCTGAGGTTATTGATATTTCTCCGGGCAATCTTGATTCTGGCTTGTGCTTCATCCAGCCCAGCGTTTCTCATGATGTACTCTGCATATAGGTTAAATAAGCAGGGTGATGATATATAGCCTTGACGTACTCCTTTTCCTATTTGGAAACAGTCTGTTGTTCCATTTCCAGTTCTAACTGTTGCTTCCTGACCTGCATACAAATTTCTCAAGAGGCAAGTCAGGTGGTCTGGTAGTCCCATCTCTTTAAGAATTTTCCACAATTTGTTGTGGTCCACACAGTCAAAGGCTTTGGCATAGTCAATAAAGCAGATGATTTTCTGGAACTCTTGCTTTTTTGATGATCCAACGGATGTTGGCAATTTGATCTCTGGTTCCTTTGCCTTTTCTAAATCCAGCTTGAGCATCTGAAGTTCATGGTTCACATATTGCTGAAGCTTGGCTTGGAGAATCGACCTTTTCCAGTCCTGTGGCCAATGCTAAGTTTTCCAAATTTGCTGGCTTATTGAGTACAACACTTTCACAGCATTATCTTTTAGGATTTGAAATAGCTTAACTGGAATTCCATCATCTCCAGTAGCTTTGTTCATAATGATGCTTCCTAAAGCCCACTTGGCCTCGCATTCCAGGATGTATGGCTCTTGGTTGGTGATCACATCATTGTGACTATCTGGGTCATGAAGATCTTTTTTGTATAGTTCTTCTGTGTATTATCTCCACCTCTTCTTAATATCTTCTGTTTCTGTTAGGTCTATACCATTTCTGCCCTTTATTGAGCCCATCTTTGCATGAAATGTTCCCTTGGTATCTCTAATTTTCTTGAAGATATCTCTAGATTTTGCCTTTCTATTGTTTTCCTCTATTTCTTTGCACTGGTCACTGAGAAAGGCTTTCTTATCTCTCCTTGCTATTCTTTGGAACTCTGCATTCAAATGGGTATATCTCTCCTTTCCTCCTTTGCCTTTTGCTTCTCTTCTATTCACAGCTATTTGTAAGGCCTCCTCAGACAACCATTTTACCTTTTTGCAAGTATTTTGGATGACAATATTGATTTTAATGGTCACATTGAGATTCTCTGGAGATCCTCTGATTTTCTGAACTCATAGATCATTTAGGTATTTGCTATAAGCTCTAGGTATAAGCTGAATTCACTACTTGGAAATTGTCAACTCACACATTAGTGAAGACTCTCTGCTTTCCTGCATGGAAGAACACCTTATTTACTTTTGCACAGATATTCCCATCTTTTTTCCCTCTCTTGTATGGCTTTCTCTGGGAACTTTGTGGTCTCTCTTTGCAGTGCATACCTCCAGTGGAAGTCTCTCTCCAGGCAGTCTACAAGCCTCTTCATAATGGCATCTGCCACCACAGCCTGAAGGGTCATGAAGTCCTATTTTCTGTTCAACATCAACTTACATGGGAATGTATGCAATGCTCAAGAATCCATCATTACTGTTTGTGGCCTGCCAAGTTCATCTCAGTCTCCAAGCCAAGACATTTAGTTCTCCCTTAATTTCTTTCTCCAAGTAAGGATTGCCTAATAAACATGTCCGAAAGGCAAATTTCAAGCCAGAAAAAAAAGTTTGCAACATATATGACAAACTCCTAATATGTTTAAGATTTAAATTTACTCTAATAAATCAATAAGCAACAGATGAACTAAGCAATAGGAAAGTGGGCAATGAATATATACAGGCAAATAAGAAGAAAAGGGCTACTACTGGAAAATAAATATGCAAACATGTCCAACTTAATTTATAACCAAAGAAATCTGAAAAATAGCAAAACAGTACATTTGTCCATCAAATGGATAAAGATATTTTTTAAATATAATACTTTGAAGAAGTATATTTGTATTAATAGCTGCATTCATATTCATACTGTTCAATTTATCAATTAAAAAATTGATCTTTCATTTAGGCCCCAAAATATATGTATATAATCTATGAGTTATAGACATTTATTAAATATTTATGTATTTAGCTACATAACTCAGGGATTGAACCCATGTCTCCCACATTGCAGACAGATTCTTTACCATCTGAGCCACCAGGGGATCCCACATATTTAAGTATGTGATATATAAAGTATTGCCATAGAGAGGTGAGAATTCAAGGAAATAAAAATTCTCATAGGCTCTAGTGTGATGGTAAATTGATGTAATATTGTTGAGTCACTAAGACATGTCCCACTCTTTGTGACCTCATGGACAGTAGCCCACCAGGCTCTTCTGTCCATGGGATTTTCCAGGCAAGAATACTGGAATGGGTTGCCATTTCCTCCTCTAGGGGATCTTCTGATCCAGGAATCAAACCTGTGACTCCTGCACTGGTAGGTGAATTCTTTACCACTGAGCCACCTGGGAAGCTCAATATAATATTACTAGATGACAATTAAATTATATGTACCAAAAAGAAAGACCCAATTATGCAAATTTTTAGACAAAACAATTCTAGGGATTTATCATAAGGAAATGATCATAGTTATGTACAGAGATTTACCTACCACATTTATCAAGCACTGTTAGTAATATTGAGAAACTGGAAACTGCTATGTAGTGTATGGTGGTGGTGGTTTAGTTGCTCAGTCATGTCCAGCTGTTGTGCTTGCGACTCCCTGGACTGTAGCCCTCCAGATTCCTCTGTCCATGGGATTTCCAGGCAAGAGTACTGGAATGGGTTGCCATTTCCTTCTCCAAAGAATCTTCCCAGCCCAGTGATCAAACTTAGGTCTCCTGCATTGCAGGTGGATTCTTTACCAACTGAGCTACCAGGGAAGCCCATCTATCTGTTGTTGTGCAGTCACTGAATCATGTCTGACTCCTTGTGATCCCATGGACTGCAGTATACCAGGATTCCCTGTCCTTCACTATCTTCTGGAGTTTGCTCAAACTCATGTCCATTGAGTCAGTGATGCTATTCAACCATCTCATCCTCTGTCACTCCCTTCTCTTCCTGCCCTCAATCTTTCCCAGCATCAGAGTCTTTTCCAATGAGTTGGCTCATCACATCAGGTGGCCAAATTATTGGAGCTTCAGTTTCAGCATCAGTCCTTCTAATGAATATTCAGGATTGATTTCCTTTAGAATTGACTGGCTTGATCTCTTTGCTGTCCAAGGGACTTTTAAAAGTCTTCTCCAGCATCACAGTTCAAAAACAATTCTTTGGTGCTCAGCCTTCTTTGGGCTTCCCTGTAGCTCAGCTGATAAAGAATCTGCCTGCAGTGCAGGAGACCCTAGTTCGATTCCTGGGTCAGGAAGATCCACTGGAGAAGGGATAGGCTACCCACTCTGGTATTCTTGGGCTTCTCTGGTGGCTCAGCTGGTAAAGAATCTGCCTGCAATGTGGGAGACCTGGGTTTGATCCCTGGGTTGGGAAGATCCCCTGGAGGAGGGTATGGCAACTCACTCCAGTATTCTTGCCTGGAGAATTCCCATGGACAGAGGATCCTGGAGGGCTGCAGTCCATGGAATCACAAAGAGTCAGACTTGACTGAGCAACTAAGCACAGCACAGCACAGCCTTCTTTATGGTCCACCTCTCACATCCATACATGACTACTGGAAAAACCATAGCTTTGACTAGATGGATCTTTGTTGGCAAATTATGTCTCTGCTTTTTAATATGCTATCTAGACTTGTCAAAGCTTTTCTTCCAAGGAGCAAGCATGTTTTAATTTCATAGCTGAAGTCTCTGCAATGATTTTAGAGTCCAGGAAAAGAAAATCTGCCACTGTTTCAATTTTGTCCCCATCTATTTACCATGAAGTGATGGGACCAGATGCCATGATCTTGGTTTTTTGAATGTTGAATTTTAAGCCAGATTTTTCACTCTCCTCTTTCACCTTCATCAAGAGACTCTTTAGTTCCTCTTTGCTTTCTGCCATTAGGGTAGAAATATCATCTGCATATCTGAGGTTGTTGCTGTTTCTCCCAGCAATCTTGATTCCAGCTTGTGATTCATCCAGCCTGGCATTTTGCTTGATGTACTCTGCATATAAGTTAAATAAGCAAGGTGACAATATACAGCCTTGACGTACTCCTTTCCCAATTTGGAGCCAGTCCATTGTTCCTTGTCTGGTCCTAATTGTTGCTGCTTGACCTGCATACAGGTTTTTCAGGAGGCAGGTAAGGTGGCCTGGTATTCCCATCTCTTTAAGCATTTTTCACAGTTTGCTGTGATCCACACAGTCAAAGGCTTTGGTGTAGTCAATGAAGCAAAAGGAGATACTTTTCTGAAATTCTCTTACTTTTTCTGTAATCAAATGGATTTTGGCAATTTGATATCTGGTTCTTCTGTCTTTTCTAAATTTAGCTTGTATATCTGGAAGTTCTCTGTTCACATACTGTTGAAGCCTAGCTTGAAGGGTTTGGGGCATTCCCTTGCTAGCTTGTGAAATCAGCATAATTGTAGATGTTGGTTAAATAATTCATGACACAGCTAAAAGGGGCTTAACATTATTTGAGATTTTAGTCACAGCCCTGCATCAAGAATCTCCACTTTGCCCTGGGAATCAATGAAAATTAGACACACAACTGTCTCTATGGTTCATACACAAGCAGAGTGAAGTCATTATTTGGGTATTAGTTAAAGTCACTGTCTTCTCCTGACCCAGAAAAATTCATACAGAGCAGGGGTGAGCCCTTGAGAGTCCAGACAAAAACATAGATTTCACCTTTTTTGCAGCTGATTGCATTCTCTGAGTCTTCTGGAAAGACTGACATTTTGTATCTCCATCCAAGTAGCCACAATAGGTCTGTATTTTGATCTCCATCCATAATAAATAAATTGGTCCTTACATTATGTTGGTCAGGGAAGTGTTTAACTACAGGTCCTCCCTAAGGAAGGTTGACCAGAGATAAACCACATTGTATGTTGAGGAAGGCATTCACACCTATTTCCTTTACTGATGATGAAAGGTTTATAGGAATATTATATGTAATTATGTCCTCATTACTTTGGTGTGGAATTAGATACCATCTTGCTTTTGTCTGATGTTCTTTTTTCAGAGGCTTTTCATGTTTATTTTCCATTTAGACCCCCAATACTAGTTGTCAGGATTGTACAGGATCTATGTCCCAGAAAAAGAGGAACATGAACTTTGGAGTTAGACAGACCTTGCTTCCAAAACAAACGAAAGGAAGTGAAAATGAGTGCAAATGAAGATAAGATTGAAGGTGTAGATGTGGGGAGTTGAGGGTATTTTTTCCTCATTTTTTTCTGTGTGGAGTAAATTTTCCACGTGGGGCAAATATAAGGTCATCAGCTAAGAGAGAGAAGGATATCACTGAGGTGAGGGAGCATCTCCTGTGGAGAGGAGAGGTTTCAGCAATCATCAGCCATGAAATTTAGTCCCATCTGATGTAAGATTAGATTCTGGCACCAGATGACCAAAAACTGTTTATAACATACATAAGGCAAAATGACTGGAAGCTAGTTCTAAATGCTGGTCAGAGACATACTTGTCCACTGCTATTAATTATGCTGTTAATTGGAGAGTTTCAAGTCTTTCGTAATCATATTTTAAAATACCTAAAGTGAAAAGGAGAAAATGAGCTGATTGGCATAATGAAATATGCTCTATCAGACATTCAGAGTATGATATTTCATGCTTAGATCTACAGCTGGCTATTGTATGACCTTGAGCTCATATCATAGGGTCTCTCTTTTCCTCATTCTAAAAAATATCTGATTCTGAGGTCTCTTCTGAGGTCTCCGTTCCCTTTTCTGTGACCAAATGATTTGAAAATAATGTTGATTTCTAAAATCAGTGAACTGAGTTATGTGGGTGTTTACCACCCAAACAGCCATGAAAATCTTTGGCTGCAGGTCTGCAAATCTACCACAGGGTGCCCTCTACCCTAGAACGGAAGACTTCTCTGAGCAGAAGGACTCATGCTGGGTAAAGCTGGAAGCTGCTCAACCTTTGTTGCTTGTGAAAGCCAAGAGCAGAATTAAATCAGATGGGTCTTTTAAAAAAGAAAAAACCAAAACCAGATGGATCTTTTAAGAAAAAGGGTTGGTCAGCTAAAGACTTATTTAAAAACACATGGTCATTCTGCCTTTTGTGGGATCTGAAGACCAAATATAGTATCTGCAGGAGGCATGCTATTACAGTTCAGCAACTATTTCCCCAAACATGGCTGGGATTCTAAAAATATTAAAGTCTTACACTCATTTTACTAGATAAAGCTCCACTCAGTCTGTCCTTAGGGATCTGTGAAAATTCCATCCTTTTAGCCAAGTGTCTAATGTCAGAATTTTTGTTTTGCTTTGTTATTTTTTATTGTTTTAATTCTCTTACAATTTACTGTCAAATTGTTAAATGAATGCAGCTGCATTATACAGTATAGTATATCCTGCAGTTGTGTCAATACCATTTTAATGAAGGGCTCTGGAACTTCACTGACTGGATTATAGTAATTTAGTGAATTCTACCAACTCTGTAGTCACCATTTCCACATTTATCTGTGCAAGTGATCCCAAAAGACTTCAAACTTCATCAAAAGAGAAGTTAAATTTAACCCAGAATCAAACCCTCTGGTAAATTATTGAGGTCTACCACTTATAACAACCTAAGTTTGTTTTGTGAACTTGAGTATTTTATGGTATTGTTGGCGTAGAATTGAAATGTTTCTATGTGAAGATAGGAGGCCATTTCTGGAAACTATCATTTACATTCTAATTATAGGTCCAATTTGGGCTCTTCAATTGGTAAAGTAGGTGGTGGATTAATCCAGCAATCTGGCCAACCATGTGTCTCCAGAAGGCCATGAAACTATTGGGTTGGCCAACAAGTTCATTGAGGATTTTCCAGTGGAAAATCCCGAACAAACTTTTTGGCCAGCCCAGTACTTTAAAAGACAGTGAAAAACCAGCCAATTCAGCTAATGTTGAGCTGTTTAATACTAACCATATTTTTTTAACTTTTAACAAAAGTTTGTGGTTATATATTCCACAGTTCCCTGCAAAGCTTCATTTCTTCCCTCCCTCAGCAAAATCCTATTTATTGTGTTGGGTACCACTTAAACTATGACACTTAATAAAGTTAAAATTAGTAATCCTAATTATTTTTTTAAAAATCCAGCTTGATTTGGTTTGAGAAAATAAGTTCCTGACTTATCTGTTTCTCTACTTTTTTCTCTCCCTCATGCTTTAACCAGGAACTTCTCTGGACTTTTACTGGTTTAGCAGCAGTCTAGACCATCTGACTAAGGCAGCCTTGTAGCTGGATGTCTGTACAGACTCCCCCTCCACTCCACTGTTCCCACTCCTTGAGGAAAAAAAAAAAAAAGATAACTTTAAGAGAGAATTATAATTTGTATATTATGAGGAAAGTTTGCTCAGTTACCCTAACCCTTCAGATCTGCTCCCTGTCATTATATTATTTTGAGGGAGTAGATCTTTCTTTTTTGAAAGAGAGAGGAGTGAAAACAAAGAAGAGATTCTATTCCCCTTTGACAATTTGAATTTTTTTGAAACAGGAAATTGAAACAGTGAAGCCCTGATTGACTTGGTGATGATTATTCAGCTGGAGAGTTAGTTCATCTCCCTTGCTGTTTTGTTCCTTTGCCTTTTGTTTCTAGGGCTTAAGGATATTTCATGCTCATTAGAACTACCACCTGATGGTGTGAGGAAGAGCAGACTAATTCAATCTAGTCCGCTTTTAAAATATAAACAACTGACTGGGGAGAATGAACAGGTTGAAACTGAGAATCCAAAAGGAGGTAACAAATCTGAAAGTGCCTCACATAGGGACTACACATAATAGGAATTTAGCAAATGGGGTTTGATAATCCACACAGTTTTCTGCTACCCTTAACCAGTGGTTCTCAGCCAGACAAAATTTTTCCCTGGCCCCCCCATTCCCCAAGAGGCATGTCTGGGCATGACATTTCCCCAAGGGAAAATGTCTGGAGATATTTTTTTATTGTTATGATCTGGGGAGTGATATTGGTATCTAGTGAGTAGAGACCAGGAACGCTTAACATCCTGCAATGCACAGGGCATCCCTCACAACAAAAAATTATCTGACCCAAAACATCAGGAGTGCTAAGATTGGAACACCTTACTGTAGATAAATGAGCATGTATAATGTCTATTTTTAGTATGATAAAAAAGTAAGTTAAATCATGTTTTTTAACCTTACTTGACTATATTTAAAATGATTTGTTTGCAAATGTGTGTTTATAGCTCTCCATTCACTGCCTATTTGCCTTCCAAAATTGTCTAGCTAAGTTTTTTCAGCAATTAATATTCTCTATCAAAGCAAAAATTTTAATGTATCACTAGTCCCCACAGGAGTAGAACCTTTAGTACACTAAAACAAACTGATTTACACAAATCTAATTTGCTCCTAACTTTTAAGAGGTTTGCATAAAATCAAGATCTGTCTAAGGGACAGCAGTTTACTTTGTCCCTCTTCTCTTTCAAATAGATACTAGTATACATTTGAGTTGCCCGAGATCTTTTTCCCAGTCTTTAGAGGTACTGTCTGCTTTGAAATACTGCCTAAAATGAAATAAACACTTTTTTTTTTTTTTTTAAAAAAAAGGTCTGTAATTAAACAAGAGGTCAGTCCCCTTAAGAATTTAGACTATGGCGAATTTTTTTCTTGTCACATTCTTAATAGGACCCAGGACAGAGTTCTTAAGAACAGACCAAAATGTTTGACTTTCTCTTTGTCTATTGCAGCCAGGCCCAGTCATAAGCTTACCCAGTCATCAACTACCCTAAAATAACCTCTCCACCTCAAGTAGCCCTCAAAATGAAAGATGGCAGCACAAGAATAGGAACTGACATTATCCTCGCTATTAATAGCAGAGTGGAAATCCAACGTGTTAGAGCAAACAAGTGATCTTGTCAGGTTTCTTTTGTGTGTTGGAATGCTGATAGACAGCTGCCTAATAAATCTGCTCTTTGAGGCCATAGTTTGAATATAGTACGTAGCAGACTGTGAATCTTTCGTCAGACATCAGATGAAACAACAAGTGGTCTGGCCAGTACTCTTAAGTGTGGAAAGAGTTCTAAGACAGTGATTACTTAGTGGCCTGCTGTTGTCCAGAATATCTTTAATGTTTCACTTAACCCACTAAGACAGTTCACAAATCTGTTAGGAATGTCCAAAACGAAGCTCTATCCGGTGGAACTTTCTGCAATGAGAAAATGTTACAAATCTGCTATGACCAACTCACTTGATCACTGGTTATATGTGGCTATCGGGTACTTGAAATGTGGTTAGGACACCTAAGGAAAGAAAATGTTTAATTTTACTTAATTTCAATAGCCACGTGTCCTCATAGCTACTATAATAAACAATGCCAATCTGAAAAAGAGTAGCCCATTATTTCACAACTTAATTATAGGTATCTTGATTCCTTCTTTTTTCTCAATTGTAAATATAACAAAATTGAAGAATGTTTAGAAACTAAAAGGAAATTCTATTCAATATCCATAGTTTCTCAAACCTAATAAAAGTGTTATATATTTAGTAAATTTTCATGGTTTTTTTCCTATGTATTTTTAGATGAGTTAGATGTAATTTATCTCATTTTATTTTAATTTTATTATCAGCGGCTTTCATCACTTAACATTATGAGAGGAATATATTCTCTACTACTAAATACTATTTTCAAATTATCAGAGTTAATAATGGCCTGTTTTTTAGATTGCAGCACCATGATTTGTGTATTTCTTCTGTTTTTGAAATCTTGGGTTGTTTGCTTGCTTCCTTGGTTTTATGATCATTATAAAATAATGGTGTAGTAAACATGTGAAAGCATGATAACATTTCTCCTCTTTAGGATATGTTTACATGCCATATGTTTGAGTCTTATTTAGGTAATAATTTACATGGTGAATCATTTCAGTACCACAGAATCTTTTTGAAAAAGTGCTTTTTCACTATTTATGTCAAAAATAGACTTTAAAGCTGCCAAAGGAAAAGAAAGCCAAGATTTTTCTCTGAAGCACAATTAATTCAGTAAATTACAAGGCAGATTACTATTCCTTCCCATAGAACAAGAAAAATTGCTGATAAAAATGGAATTGCACTCAGGGCTGATGACATAGACCTCTGCTTTATAAATGGAGACTAAGCTCCTATGTATAAATCCTGCAAATAATATATTTTACATAGTCAGATCATCCCTATAATCTTTAAGAATAAGAAAATTAACAAAAGTTAAATGAAAAAAACCGAAACATCCCTTTTAGTTCGTTCTTTGTAAATATTGATACATATGGTTATATATTAGGGCTTCCCTGGTGGCTCAGATGGTAAAAAGTCTGCCTGCAACACAGGAGACCAGTTTCTATCCCTGGGTCAGGAAGATCTCCTGGAGAAAGGAATAACAACCAACTCCAGTATTCTTGCCTGGAGAATTTCATGGACAGAGTGTGGCAGGCTACCGTTTATGGCATTGCAGAGTCAGACATGACTGAGCTACTAACACACACACACATAGCTATGTATTATTACATCTCTAAACTGTCTTTTTCTTATAATTTATAGTAATATGAATCCAGTTCAGTAAACTTTTACACATCTTATAATTAGTTATTCTGAAGATATTGGCCTAAGACATTTTATATTTTGCATAGTGATAAACTGTCATGTGATGTTTTCAGCTTCTTTTTAAATAAATTCTATATTCTGGTGGCTCTGATCATCAAAGACCAAAGGGATCCTACTAATAACACAGGTAAATTGAAGACATTGTATCCTGAACCTAAAAAAGGTTTAAGAACCTAAAAAAATTTTTTAGGATTTTTAGGTTTAAGAACCTAAAAAAATCAAATGTTCTCGTTGCTCATAATTTGGGTTGTTCTTTCGTTGTATCTTTTTGTTTTTGAATTAAGATTTGTATTTGAGGGGCTGAACATGGACTAGAGACTTTGTGCTCATTAAACATTAGGTTATACATGTGAAGCAACTTTGTACACTGCAAAGTGCAGTGAAAATCTAACAAAAATGTTTTGAAAAGTACTCTTTGCTCATCCTATATATGAAGAGGAGACTTTTAAATTGATTTAAGAAATCCAGGACTTTTCTCTTTTTTTGGCACAAAGAACTTAATAATTTGTTGAAGAGATTTATTTTTCCTTCACATGCAAAATGTTTGACTTGATAAAATAACTGCATTTAGGGCTTTTATTAGTGATAACACTCAGGGATGTAGATCTTTACTTTGGAAATGGAACTTGAGTCTTCAGGTGGCAAATCACTGAGACTTCATTCACCAGATGAAAGAACCACATTGTAAGAAAGTCACTTCCAAAAAATCAGTAGTGTTTGCACTGGAAATGTTTGTAAAAATGCCTGGACTGCCATCAACCCTGTATACACTTTGTGGACTATTTGGGGGAAAATACTTAAAAGCTGACAGGTTTTTCTCTGTCACCCAGTTAACCTCGTGCTTTCCTCTCTCAGTTCTTTAAAGAATGCAAACTAATTTCAGCATTAGTGTATACACTATATCATTGCGAGCTTGACTCTGATGAAAAAAATAAGTGATTCTCGGGTCATATATAAATGGTTAACCATTACTCATGCCACTGTATCTGTACTTCACAGACAATGAAGACAGGCTTGTAGCTTGCTTCCGTACTCCTGTTGTGCTATGTACATCCCAGGATGTAAGAGTTTCCAATTTTCAGTTAACTGAACTCATAGTTTTATTTTTCTTCATTGCAGGTGGTTTTCATGAGCCTGTGCAAAAGTTTATGGGACTGTGGTCTAGTGGCCTTGGATGACATTACAATAGAATTGGGAAGCTGCTGGTCTCCAGGTAAGATGACTGTCATTTCAGCTTTCTTTGTTTCCCTGGCCAATTCATGGCATGTCCTGTTTCTCTAATAATACACCACATGGATTTAATCTCTGCTAGTCTGTCCTTTGCTTTTCTTGCCAGAAGTGCCTCTCTCATTTAGAAGTGATGACTTAAATACAACGTATGACTTTGCACATGACTTGACCCCTATATTCTCATCTATAAGAGAGATGGTAATACCTACTTGAGTAGTGAGGATAACACATATAAACTCCCTAGCCTTGGACCTGGCACAAAGCAGTGCTTTGAAAACAGATACCCTCTGATAATTACTCTTGTTATGATTACCTTACTTGCCTTACTTGAATGCAGATTTTCAAGCTATATTGATGAAATTGTTATTATACATATACTAGGCTAAGCATATCATTTCTAAATCATAATAAAATAAATATTTTCTAAGTGGATTAAATGACAATGAAACAATGGACTGAGCATTGATGATAGTGACAAATATTATGGCTATGTGTTGGACATTATCTCTAATGAGAAAATTATGGGTATCTCCACCCAGATCGGAGAAGGCAGTGGCACCCCACTCCAGTACTCTTGCCTGGAAAATCCCATGGACGGAGGAGCCTGGTAGGCTGCAGTCCATGGGGTCGCGAAGAGTCGGACACAACTGAGCGACTTCCCTTTCACTTTTCACTTTTCATGCATTGGAGAAGGAAATGGCAACCCACTCCAGTGTTCTTGCCTGGAGAATCCCAGGGATGGGGGAGCCTGGTGGGCTGCCAACTATGGGGTCACACAGAGTCGGACATGACTGAAGCGACTTAGCAGCGGCAGCAGATCATTTGTATCTATCTATTAATTACCACTGCATCCTAAGTCACAAGGTATCCATTTCTTTAACCAGCAGGCATATTGTGGTATCTATTTGGCACTGGAGAATAATCTCCATGTTTATTTAATTAAAAGACAATTTGTTTGTAGTCCCTTGATTTGTGTGGTGCTGCAAGGACAACATAAAACAAGATAAAAATCTCTACACTCAAGGCATAGAAAAGAGAATGAACCTTCATTAGCTTGTAGTGTATGTAAAACAAAATGAAGTAAAATAATTATCATGCTAGAGAAGGAAAAGATGGGTTGTTTATTGGAGAATCTAGATGTAGGAAGGTAGAACCAAGTTCAGCCAAAGAAGTTCCCAGGAAGTTGGGAAGTGGCGCCACTCTAATATAATCATTATTAGAGTTATTGAAGATAGCACCCAAAGACAGAAACATTTGTTTTTGTAAATGGAGAATAAGCCTCCAGGTAGAAAAACACCAAGTTCTAATATTTATTTAGCTAATATTTATTGAGTTTTACATCTAAACGTTTTACACACATCATCTCATTTAATCCTCACAGCCCCTTTAGGTGGATACCATTAATATTCCCACATTACAAATAAGAATGCCGAGACACAGAAAAATTCAGTAACCTGCTCCACATGTATTAAGCTATGTCTCCAAAATCACATTTAATTTTTTCACATTCTCTCCCTCTTCCAAAGTGACTATAGCTTTGCTCTGAGGATTTCCTTCACTCATTCTGGATTTCTGAAGAAACCTCCTGCTTGCAATTTTATTATTTTTATGTTTCCATAAAGGCAATATACCTCCAATTGTCAGAGAGTTTTACAATCTCACTCATACAAATAAATTCACAAGTCAGAGAAAGTTTCTTTCTCAAAGTATTCCAATACTTTTGGATCTAGATTTCTGATTGTTCTCTGCCGCTATGGCAGAACCAGGGTGAAGTCCAGACTCTAGCCAGAGGCAAGAGCTTGGCTTGGAGTGCTGGTAGGTGGGTTGCCTCTCTATGTGGGGCATGTGGCCAGATGATAACCACACATTAGTGTGGGTTTCCAGTGAGCCTTGGAATATATATTCATTGAAAGAGCCTCAATAGTCACAACACCTGCTGTTTCCTTGCAGAGAAGCTCCTACTTCCACCAGGAGAGTGTACTTTCGAACAAGATGAATGTATATTTACTCAGGAGAGAAGAAACCGGAGCAGTTGGCAGAGGAGAAGGGGAGAGACTCCCACCTCCTACACCGGACCAAAGGGAGATCACACTACTGGGGTAGGTGAGTTATGCCACATGGTGCTGTTTCCTAAGGAAACCTGAAATAGCTTTCTAGGGGTTGTTTACTACATTCTGATATGTGAAAACTAAGGTGTCTAAAGTGAACTGCATGTGGGATATTACACACATGGGATAGGTAATTCAGTACGTGCATTTAAAATCATTCTTTCTGTTTATTATATTGCTCATTATGTAGGTGCAAAAAGGATTTAAATGAGCTTACAAAGATATGCACACAAAGATAATTAGAAGTAAGGTTTAAAAATAAAAGAGAGATGGGCAAAAATGAAAAAAATAAAATAGTGGTCTAAAATGAAGCCCAGGACTGAGGCCTCGTATAGAAATATCTGGCAGACAGGGAAGATATATCAGTGTGAGTCCTCACTTTCCAGAACCTGAAAAAGATGGAAAAGTCCTCTGTAAAACATGATTTACTGTGTTCTTAGGATAGAAACAGATGAAGCAGTCCACCAAGGGATGGAGGCAATAGAGGGGTGCATTTTTCTGTAGGAAATGTGTAAACTACACTAAACCAGACTAAAAGTTGTTTCACTTCTTATTATCACCATGTGTCGGCAATTTCAAACAATGTCCATGATAAAATACTCCTTGATGAATAGACCTCTTCCACTGAGGCTCTCAATTTCTCTAGGAACACTAGTTGGATAAAAGCACATCGTTTGGTCCAGCAACGCAGAACTATCCCTGATATTAATATTAAAGAGATATTTCCTGAAGGGTCCTTACAGAGAGTGGCATAGTGCTGTTTCTTATGGTCTACCTCAAAAATAGGCCTAGGAAATAACACCACACAACAGCAATACAACAAAAAATATTGGCTGTATTGGCTAAACTTGGTAGGGTGAAATCAACAACAGCTTTGTATTTTCTTTCCAACACTGTCTTCAAACATACCCTAGAGAATTCTCCCTTTCCCACCCCTGGCAGATCCCACAGCTTCCCAGTCCTGCTGAGGTGTGAGCAGTCACACATTCAGGTGTGTTAAGATGTCCAATTCAAATGACAACTTCAGTTTCTCATTCAGTCGAATCCTCTCTCCCCTTCAGCATGGGCCTGATTCATAGTTTGGAGATGATAAAAGAGAAGACTGTCTGTGCTTGAACTCTCTTTGTTTTACTTCCTCCTCTGCCCAGCATCATCAGGATCCTTTAGCCAGAGTGAGTGGAGGATGGATTAAAAGAAAATAACTTCTAAAATGTCTAGTGTTTCTTCAAATTCTTTCTTGGATACCTTCTGTTAAGACAGATATCTAAGTACTGGCTCTTTTGCATCTCACCGTTTTGGGCACTGTACTCTCTGGCTGATGATCTATGGCTACACTCTTTTCCCCTAGTACGACAGAGATAAAACTCATGTAGATTTTCTACCTGCATCCCTCCTGGCAGTTTTGACTTGGGTCTTTTCAAGAACACCTGGTTCCAGCCACTATCCATATGAGTATCCATTTGGCCTCAGATCCTAAATGCACCTTTGCCTAAGAAGATGATGTGAAACTTGGTCCTACGACTGACCTCTTTTCTTCCCATTACTTCAGAGATTCTGGGACAGTGTTGCATCAGCTAGGGTAGCTGTTGAAGAGATTCAGCCTTTGTTCAAAGGTAGATCAGATTTCTACTTCCAGCACTGAGTAGAAGATTCTAAGAGAGTGTGAGGCTGTATCTGGAAAGACAATGAAGTTAAAAAGATAATTAAAAGATGTGTATATGTTAAGACTATTTTGGTTGGAAATAGTTTGTTGCTCTTTATAACAGGAAAAAAATGTCATTTTAGGGCTGACTTGAGGCACAGCTTGATGTAGAGGATAAAACCATGTCACTGGGACCTTCTTCTCTCCACCTCTCTGCCCTGGTTTTTCTGAGTTGGCTCCTATCACAGTCTGTCCTTTCATGGTAGCAGGAGGCTGCTGCAGTGGCAGCTTCGTGGCCATTCAACACTGAATCTAGTGAAAAGAGATAACTCAAATCAGCAAACAAAAAATGAGCCTCATTAACTGATTGCCAGTGTAATGAGGGCAGGTGGTGGTTTAGTCGCCAAGTCGTGTCCAACTCTTGGAATCCCGAGGACTGTAGCCTGCCAGTCTCCTCTGTCCGTGGGATTCTCCAGGTGAGAATACTGGAGTGGGTTGCCATTTCCTTCTCCAGAGAATCTTCCCAACCCAGGAATCAAAGCCGAGTCTCCTGCATTGCAGGCAGATTCTTTACCGACTGAGCTGTGAGGGAAGCCTCATGAGGGCAGAAAACTATCGAATTCCTCCATGAATCCCCACAGGACTTACTGTTGTACCTTATACACTACAGAGGCTCAAAAAAGCCCTTGGAAGGAATAAATGAACCGATAAGCCCTCCCTGATGCATATAAGAATAGCCACTTAATTAGCAAGACCTGTAGAAAATGTAGTAATAGGGAGAAACTAAACTATGAGATGAATAGAGAAATATCAAGAATAAATCAGTGTTAGTTTGAGTCCATTGTAATCACGATGTCTGTATGTACATTTTTCTGGGGAGGGAGTTGATAGCTTCTCTTCCATTTTTCAGGGACACCAAAAAATCTAGTAACAACAGATCTGAGAAGAGGGTTGTGCTGTGGTAGCGTACACAGGGGAATTTTCTGGGAAACAGTCTGTGCAATGTCTCGGACATGGAAGAGAGGACAAAACAAAAATAGGGAGCCGTGGAGGGAGAGAGTCTCTGAAAAGGGCAAGGGAGGGTTACCAAGCCAGGATACAACAGACCCACGAACTTTGGAGTCAAGGTTCCCCACTCACTAGGTATGAGACCTTGAAAAAGTTACTTCAAGTCCCTAGGTCTCAGTGATGTCATCTAGAAAACGAGATAACTATAGGTACTTGTCTGTTCATGTACTTCAAAGGATGGTTGAGTTTAAACTTAATCAACTTGTGGATGACATCCTCTCTCCTGCGTAAAGACAAAATCTATGAAAATCTGACAAAAGTACATGCAGTAGATATTCCATTACTCATAATTTTGCTCCTTTATTTACATGTAGGGGCACATGTTAGTTTACTTGGTGTGGCTTTGTTTAAAGAAAATGGTATGATTGTGTTTTCTTTGTCTCTCTGAAAACTTTGAAGAATATTTCAGCTGACCGGGGTGAAACTTCATAACAAAAATTGTAATGTAAAAACTTCTCAGTGTGTTCAATATTTATTCCCAGAAAATACTTGACCACAGAGTATCAAATTCTCTGGTGAACAACGTAGAGCATTCTGATTTTTTTTCAGTAAATTTTTCTAGGGTTTCCCTTTTTCCATCGTTTATTTCACCTATTTCAATGCAAACTTCCTAAAGGGTCTCAGGACATCTTTCAATTTTCTAACCACATAACATCTTTTACAGATTATATCTTTTTATTCCTAAGTATAACAATGCAGAGGCTGCAAATTTTGCTGTGCTGTGCCCAGGGTTACCTACAGATAATATAGCATTGGAGTTTTCTATCTTGGTCTTGTTCTTTAAATTACTTTAACAGTTATTCTTCTAGGGAAATAATAACATCTACTGATCATTTATGGAGAGTTTACCATGTGCAGGCACTGTGCTGGGACCTTTATATCCTTAGTCAGTTTGAGCTGCTATAACAAAAATACCATAGACTCAGAGGCTTAAATAGCAGACATTTATTTCTTACAGTTCTGAGGGCTGAGAAGCTCAAGATCAAGGTGCTGGCAGATTTGAGGTCTGGTGAGGGCTCACTTCCTAGTTCATAGTCAGCAGTCTTTTTGCTGTGTCCTTACACAGCAGACGAGGCAAGTGAGCTCCCTGAGGACTCTTATAAGGCTACTCATCCCACCTATGAGAACTTGGCCCTCAGGAGCTAACCCCTCCCAAAGACCATACCTCTAATTACCATCATAGTGGGGGTTAGGATTTCAACATATAAATTTGGAAAGAGGGGAAATGAATATTCAATCAGTAATACACCCTTACCATGACTTGTAAGTGAAAGTATCCATTTTTCATATGAAAGAACTGAAGATTGGAGAAATGTCTTTCCAAGGCCACACAGCAATGATTGGTAGAATAGGGACTGTATCTCAGGAATGCTGGGCTCTAATGTCCATATTCTGTCCACACTGTCTCACCAGAGTTTTCCACCCCACATGATAGTAGGAGACCACACACGACTTCAAACAGCTGTGACAGCTTACATGTGAAAAACACAAGTCTTCACACAGCCACGTAATCTCGTACCTATCACCCTTCATACCAGAGAAAAGGGTCTGCTCTTGGAAAGGATATATTCAAACTGATGGTAGTTTTAGACATCCACTGAAATGTAACCCATCAGAAAGTATCTAAATTTTTCTGATCTGTGAACCAATATTGTCAGTTAAACTCCAGGACCACATTCCCCGCAGCCATTGTATAGCCTAAACCCTCAAAGGGTAGCTTCGCCTTTGAGGGTTAGGACACACAATGGCCTCTAATGGCCTAATGTGGGCTGATATATTGGCTTTCAGATTACAATATAACAAGGATCACCCATTCGTAAATTAAAGTATAAGCAATTAAATACCCCTTTAAAACGAATGTTTGTTAAAGCCACCAGTGTCATATGCTACATGTTTATAAGATGAAACATCTTAGAACTGGGGGCAATTGTAATGTTATATAGAGCAGAGTTTCTATGATCTTGATTTACTCCATATTTTCTAAGTACCTACTATGCATCATGCATCACATAAGAGTGGATGCCCTGCTAATCTCTTAGGGCTGCTGTGATGATTAACCGAGGTTGTATTTCTGAAAGAACTAATACTATACAAGCTCCACTAAAATGAAAATGATATTACCATTTTTGTAGTTAGTGACTCATTCACAAAATCTGATGTTCATCTGGTATTCATTTCTGGGATACTTTCGTGGACTCAGTGTTTTGTGTCATTTGTGCTTTTATATACAGAAAACCATGGCATATGATTACAAATAAAATGACTTAGTAGTAACCAGAAGATTTGGTAGACCTTAAACCAGTGTCTTCCAAAGTACCACTGGGTAATTTAAGGGTTAAGTGGATGAATATTTTTAATTTGATAGTACTATTCATATAAAAGCAAATGTATGGCAAGACCAATACAATATTGTAAAGTAAAAAAAAAATAAAAATAAAATAAAATAAAGAAGATGTTATAAAGATTAATTTTAAAAAAACTCTGAAAACTAGACTACCTCTAAAAAAAAAGAAAGCAAAATATATAATCAGTACAGCAACACCATTATTTCACAAATCTATAGCTTGTTTTCTGTTTTCATGCTAATATGCAGTTTCCTATTTGAATAATGGATTTAAGGAGTAAAAAATGAAATCTATTTAAAGAAATATATCAGAAGAATAATAGTACAGGTACTATGTGGATAAGTAATATATACTTAGTGGTATTTGTGTGGCTAAAGTTGGGGAAACATTTCCAACGTTTGTCAGTCATCTACTAGAACATGTCATTCTACTAGAACAACAACAAAGACAATATTCTAGCCCGACCGCTTGGCTCCCTGTTTGATAAAATAATAAAAGCACTTGTGACATAAATCTTGACTTGCATCGAGCTGAAGTGGACTCTGCAGAACCTGTTTATCCATTTCTTGTCACCATCTATTTGAATGGCTCTGTCCTGGCAGAATCAGAAAGTTCCTTGACACTGATGCTATTTCTTTTACAAGACAGTAAAGACAAATCTTAACAAAGTTCTAAGGGTTTTATTGGTTATGACAATTTTAATATATGATTATATTTATATAATAATATCATATTATTAATGTGATGCCATGCTGTCAGAATTCTTCTTAAATAATTGTTGTAGTTGTCCTGGAGTTTACATGGGTTTTGTGACCAAAAGATAGTAGAATAAACAAATCAACAGATAACTCTCCAGTTTAGTGAGAAAATGCCTTCAACTGTAACATTTCCTAGCTCACTGAGTCCACCAGTGAACAGATTAAAAGTCATCCAGTTTTCCCTATCTCTTTCCCACAGCTACGTCCTAGAAAAGTAGCTATTCATCACTAAAAAAAAATAATAATTTCCAAATAAAGAGACACCATCAATTTCTTCTGTGTTACTGTTCAGTGTTTCAATACATCTTCTGTACTTCTGGCAATTAAATTCTCTCCAACACACTGCTAAATAAAGGTAGGAGTCTTATATGAACCTTCTTGTGTAGTAGAAATATGAGTGATACATTAAAATACCAAATAATGACATTTACTTATAAACTGTGCTGTTGACACAAAAGAAAATCAAAACTATATATTTAATGTGTTGGCTATATATTAATAGCTGAAATTTAATAACAGTCTCATTCAAGTCCTTGTCTTTTAAGAATTTCGGTAGCTGATATCCAGACATGTAACAATGCTACTCAACTAGTCTGAAACTATAAGGGCAATTAGCTCTAGAATATTAAAATCTCCGGTCTCCTCAGTTTTTTTCATAATTTATCTTATCACACTAATTTCTGGTATTGTTGGACCCTACTTACCCAAGAGAAGACTTCTATGACAAGCTTTTTTAAAAATAGTGGTAAAATATACATAACATAAAATTTACCATTTTAGTCATTTTTACGTACATAATTCAATGGTATTCAGTACATATACCTTTTTTGTAACCATCACCACCCCAGAACTGTTAAAAGTTTTCCCAAGTTGAAACTCTGCCCCCAGTAAGTTAATAACCACTCATTTATGACACGCTTTAAAAATCATTTAAAAGATATAATAAAGAACAATAATTTTAGAGACAGACATATTTAGCAGTTGTTCTTCCCAAAATATTGATATCTTTTCCCCCTGATTGTTAAGACTCGTCTTCCAGCTTAATGAAGCAGCTAGCTGTTCATTCCACATGGCCTCCCACTCCTTCCCAGCCCTGGTGCGATAGGGCCGCAAGACTAGAGAACAGCTGCTTCACTGCTCCCAATTACGAATATGCTGTGTCTCAACACATCACAGTTGCTGAACAAAGAACAGATGGGACCCTGATCTCCCAGTAGACCCACTGGAACCCCTATCCTGAATGTTAAGCAGTGATCCACAGAAAGAAAGTAATTTGTCTTCTCCAGTTAATAATACCTTCCACAGACTGGAATCCTTCATGTGCAGGGACACTTGAGCCAGTCTGAGGTTTTATCGCTGGGGCTCCTGGCTCCCATCCAGAGAGCTTTTGTTTGCTGAGACAGACAGCGTTTGGAGTTGGAATGTGGCAAAGCTTGTCAACACACAGGGCTTTTCTCTGCTTTCCAAACACATGTGAGGCCGACTGTCTCTCCATGAAGCTCTGATCTTTTCTGGGGAAAGGAAATGTCACATGCAAGTCAAGAAGAAAAACATGTTTGGAATCAAGAGTAATACTTGGTCTGGGCATCAGACAGCTTCTGATCAGTTGACAAATACGTGACAATTATTTTTAGGTATAGATATTGGTCTCTCAGTCGCTCAGTCGTGTCCGACTTTTCGTGACCCCGTGAATCGCAGCACACCAGGCCTCCCTGTATATCACCAACTCCCGGAGTTCACCCAGACTCACGTCCATTGAGTCAGTGATGCCATGCAGCCATCTCATCCTCTGGCGTCCCCTTCTCCTCCTGCCCCCAATCCCTCCCAGCATCAGAGTCTTTTCCAGTGAGTCAACTCTTCACATGAGGTGGCCCAAGTACTGGAGTTTCAGCTTCAGAATCATTCCCTCCAAAGAAATCCCAGGACTGATCTCCTTCAGAATGGACTGGTTGGATCTCCTTGCAGTCCAAGGGACTCTCAAGAGTCTTCTCCAACACCACAGTTCAAAAGCATCAATTCTTCAGCACTCAGCCTTCTTCACAGTCCAACTCTCATATCCATACATGACCACAGGAAAAACCATAGCCTTGACTAGATGGACCTCTGTTGGCAAAGTAATGTCTCTGCTTTTGAATATGCTATCTAGGTTGGTCATAACTTTCCTTCCAAGGAGTAAGCGTCTTTTAATTTCGTGGCTGCAGTCACCATCTGCAGTGATTTTGGAGCCCAAAAAAATAAAGTCTGACACTGTTTCCCCATCTATTTCCCATGAAGTGGTGGGACCAGATGCCATGATCTTAGTTTTCTGAACATTGAGCTTTAAGCCAACTTCTTCACTGTCCTCTTTCACTTTCATCAAGAGGCTCTTTAGTTCCTCTTCACTTTCTGCCATAAGGGTGGTGTCATCTGCATATCTGAGGTTATTGATATTTCTCCCGGCAATCTTGATTCCAGCTTGTGTTTCTTCCAGTCCAGCGTTTCTCATGATGTACTCTGCATATAAGTTAGTCTAAATCAGTATTGCCTTAAGGGATATATGTTTGGGCTTAAAACAGAAATTACATCCTGAAGGAGTTTTAGAAAGGTCAAAACTCAAGAAAAAGGTCAAAACTCAAGAAAAGTAGACTAGTGCCTGTGCCCCAGAAAGGTGTAATTATACTAATGTTCCCCTGGCTGATCCCCGTCTCTTCCAAAAGCAGCAGTTACACATGTCAAACAGTTTAGGAGCTTTCCTTACATATTTCATGGTACTACACAGTGATCTGGAACTAGAAACCTTAGGTAATGGCTTCAGCCTTATACCCAAGACCCAGAGACTCATGAAAGGAAAGCATTACCAGAGTAATGCATCACCCAGTTGAGGCTGACTGATTAGTGCACTGTACTCACACAAGGAAGAATTCAGTTGGATAATCCTGGAGGTTTACCCCTCTAGCAGGACCTCAGATGATTTTGCCCAGGACTTGGGCTTCCCTGGTAGCTTAGACAGTAAAGAATACACCTGTGATGCGGGAGACCTGGGTTCGATCCCTGTGTTGAAAAGATCCCCTGGAGAAGGAAATAGCAACCCACTCCAGTATTCTTCCCTGGAGAATCCCCATGGACAGAGGAGTCTGGTGGGCTACAGTCATGGGGTCACAAAGAGTCAGACATGACTGAGCGACTAAGCACAGCACACAGCGTATGTCGTCACTGGGATTACATACTATCACCACTAGGTGGAAGATACTTCTTGCGTCATCTCTCACTTATAATGGACCCATTGCTTTCTTTCCATTCTGAAAAGACTTCCTGTTGTAGGCCCGCAACAGTCTTTTCTTTCCAGCTTCCCAGTGACAGCGTCTATCAGAGGAGCCTCCCTGTCCCCTATCCTCCCCATCCCATTAAGTGTTTCGTCTTTAGCTAAGGTCCTTTTCTTGGGATTCAAGTGGACCTTTTGAGAGTCCCAAAGGCAGGTACCAAAGTTATTTTTCTTTGACTTTCTTCTTATTTCCTTAAGAATTATTTTTGGAGGAAATATTTTTCAGTTTAAACATGCATTAAGGTAGGGTTTCAGTTCATTGTGCTATACTAGTTTACATATAGGATAGTACAGAACACGGTTGTGCATAGTAGGTGAAAAACAATGTTTATGTTTTGACTTTATTTTCCATGGGATTAAATTAAATACACCCTTCTGTTAGGGTTTTGTGTATCAGTATTTGTTTACATCCAGTAGCTTCAGTTCAGTTCAGTTCAGTTCAGTTGCTCAGTTGTGTCCGACTCTTTGCGACCCCATGAACCGCAACACACCAGGCCTCCCTGTCCATCACCAACTCCTAGTATTAAAGAAAAGAACAATAAGATTTTCTTTCATTGCTGAAAGTATAAAAACCCCAGTGCTTCTTGTGTAGCAATTTTCTTGCCAGTGAAAGAATGAAGGTAATGAAGTTAAAGAATGTGTGTTTGGCTAAAAAAAAAAAAAAAAAAAAGTCAGACAGTATGTAACTAGGTTGAGAACATTTTCTTTAAAATGTGACTTTATCAAAACTTGGACTTGTTCCTATTTTGCTTTGGAGCATCCTAGTCAAGTACATGTCTCGTTGCCAAGATCTTCACACAACTGGAGTAACCTTGGTAGAGCCATGTGCTCTGGAAATGGTCAGACTGGTCTGTGATTTTTGTTCATTCAACAAATATTTATTGAGCATCTGCTATGTTCCAGACACTGCTCTAGGACCTGGGGGCATAGCAGTAAACAAGGAAATATCTCTGCCTTTGAGTGTTCTAGAGGAAGGAGACAGACAAATATAAAAATAGGAATGTTATATAGTATGTTAAGAGGCAATTCAGAGAGGGGAATGGCAACCCACTCCAGTGTTCTTGCCTGGAGAATCCCAGGGACGGGGAAGCCTGGTGGGCTGCCATCTATGGGGTCGCACAGAGTCGGACACGACTGAAGTGACTTAGCAGCAGCAGCAGCAGCAGCAGCAAGAGGCAATTAAATGGGATGGAAAATAATAAATTAGGGTATAGAGAAAAAGGAGTACCAGAGGAGGGGCGATTGCTATTTGAAACAGTGTAGTCAGAATAGGCCTAATAGAAAAGGTAATATCTGGGCAAAGACTTAGAGGTGAGAGAGTGAGATGTGAGATTATATGAAAGAAAAGCCACTGTAGGCAGAGATTAGCACATGCAAAGGGCCTGGGGTGGTAGCAAACTTACTACATTCTAGGAATGGTATAGAACTCAAGTGTATCCTCGAGACTCAGAGTGAGTGAGGAGAAAGGTGGTAGGAATCAGGTAAGAGAATGAGCAGGAGTTATAGAGAGCCTTATATGTTGTCAAGCTTTCAGCTCTTACTCGGAGTGAAATGCTAAGCTAGTGGAGGGTTTTGAACAGAGGAATGGTAAAATTTAGCTATTGCTTTAGAAAGTTTACAATGGATGCTATGTTTAGATTAGATTGCAGAGAACTAGGGTAAAAGCAGGCAGACTTGTTGGGAGGTGTTGGATTAATCCAAGTCAGAAATAATACTGGCTCAAATTGGGAGGTAGCAGTGGAGGTGGTAAGGAGAGAAGTGATTGGATTCTAGACATATTCTGAAGGTAAAACCAACAGAAATTCCTGACCATCTGGATGTGAAGAGTGAAAGGATATAAAGAATGGCCAGGTTTGGGGCCTGGACAACTAAAAAGGGTGGGGTAAGCTTTAGAGTGAGGCTGTTAGGAGTATAGTTTTGACCATGTTCAGTTTGAGATACCTACTTGACAATAAGAGGACATTACTTTCAATAACAAGCCTGGATTTTAGGAAAGAGGTTGGAAATTAAAATTTGAGATATAACAGCACGTATAGTATTTCAAGCCATGAAATAAGATGAGATCACCAAAGAAGTGAGCGAGAATGGAGAGATTCAAACACTGGGTCTTGGAGCACTCCAAGATCAAGAGGTCAGAGAAGAAAGGGTGAACTAGCAAAGGAGTGACCAGTGAAGTGGGAGAAAAACCAGGAGAGGTCAGCGTCCTGCAAACCAAAATAAGAAAGTCCTTCTAGGAGGCAGGAGTGATCTACTGTGTCCAGTGCTACTAATGACAAGGACGACAAGAACTGAAGACTGACCCTTGGTTTCAGTAATGAGGATGTTGTTGGTGAGCACAGCAGACACACGACAGCATCCCAGAAGTTTACAGTAGATCATGCGGATGACTGGTTGACAAAGCCCGTGACTGATCGCCCAGTTTTGCAGGGTGGTAACTTTACTGAGTGAAACGCTGAGGGAGGGCTTGCACGGCGCGCAAGATTTGATAAGACCAAATGGGGCAGGACTTTTTCTCCCACCCTTATAATGGCCCGTTGGATTCTCAGATCTGTAGAAATGAGGGAAAGGAAAAGGAGGAATGCCTTGAAGGAGCAAGGATGGAGCCTCTGATCAATTCTGGTTGGGGTGTCCCAAGCATTGCCTTTTGAGAAATGAATAGACTTCACTGACTAGACTTGAAACTTTAAAGACGCTCTAGAAGCCATTTCATTTGTGTGCAATATTTGGGAAGTCTTTTTCCCTCAGTGCAGCCATTAATTTCTGTGTGAAATAATAGAGGGATAACACTATGTAAAAATTTTTACATCATGTATGTAAAAAAATCAATATTGCCAAAGAATATGATGCAATTGGATATAAAAACTTGTGCATATTTTTTCACATTGAAAAGATATAAGCTTTTCATCAAATGAGGAAGGGTTAAGAACTACTTATATAGAGTTCACGGCTTCTTTAAAAAATGAGCCACAGATACATAGAATTATATTATGGGTGTATTATTCTGGAAATTGCTATTATTATATTGCTTATTTTAGTGGCTCCATGGTAATTATTTAACACCAACCACCTCTATTTTTTATGGTGGGGGCCTGACTTGTAGTTATGTCCCATTTCTGTAGTATGAATACTTCCATTGTAGACCATTTCAAACTACCAGAGTGAAGCCATTTGGACCTAACAACAGAAGTCACATAATTGACTGTTGGAGCCAGTGGAAACAGGTTCCAACACACCACTGCATTATTTACATGCAGATTAATCCTGCTTCTGCCTAAAACAAGCAAATTAAAAAAAAAAACAAACCTAAAATTAGGAAAGGAAAATGGAAATATAAAGTGTTATATAATTAACATACAGTACATAGTGTATGATGTATGAAGTACAAGATATAAATATGTTAAATGTCACAAATAATTATATTAAATGTTGTAGACTGTGTGGATCACAGTAAACTGTGGAAAATTCTGAAAGAGATGGGACTACCAGACCACCTTACCTGCCTCCTGAGAAATCTGTATGCAGGTCAAGAAGCAACAGTTAAAACTGGACATGGAACAATAGACTGGTTCCAAATCGGGAAAGGAGTACGTCAAGGGTATATATTGTCACCCTGCTAATTTAACTTATATGCAGAGGACATCATGCAAAATGCCAGGCTAGATGAAGCACAGTCTGGAATCAAGATTGCTGGGAGAAATATCAATAACCTCAGATACGCATGTGACACCACACTTATGGCAGAAAGTGAAGAGGAACTAAAAAGCCTCTTGATGAAAGTGAAAGAGGAGAGTGAAAAAGTTGGCTTAAAGCTCAACATTCAGAAAACGAAGATCATAGCATATGATCCCATCACTTCACGGCAAATAGATGGGGAAACAGTGGAAACAGTGTCAGACTTTATTTTGGGGGGCTCCAAAATCACTGCAGATGGTGACTGCAGCCATGAAATTAAAAGATGCTTACTCCTTGGAAGAAAAGCTATGACAAACCTAGACAACATATTGAAAAGCACAGACATTACTTTGCCAACAAAGGTCCGTTTAGTCAAAGCTCTGGTTTTTCCAGTAGTCATGTATGGATATGAGAGTTGGACTGTAAAGAAAGCTGAGTGCCGAAGAATTGATGGTTTTGAACTATAGTGTTGGAGAAGACTCTTGAGAGTCCCTTGGACTGCAAGGAGATCCAACCAGTCAATCCTGAATATTCATTGGAAGGACTGATGTTGAAGCTGAAGCTCCAATTCTTTGGCCACTTGATGCAAAGAACTGACTCATTGGAAAAGACCCTGATCCTGAGAAAGACTGAAGGCAGGAGGAGAAGGAGATGACAGAGGATGAGGTGGTTGAATGGCATCACCTACTTGATAGACATGAGTTTGAGCAAGCTCTGGGAGTTGGTGAAGGACAGGGAAGCCTGATGTGCTACAGCCCATGGGTTGCAAAGAGCAACTGAACTGAACTGAAATATTGTACAATTATATTTTCAAGAAGTGTCACAGAAAAATCTCAGGAAAGCAGGGCGGAAAACATATTTGAATACATATTACATGTGGACATATGTCATTTAATTCTCACAACTCTGTAGCACAGAGTTATTTTTAAACTCAGGGAGATAGTGAAGAACAGGGAAGCCTGGAATGCTGCAGTTCATGGGGTTGCAAAGAGTCAGATACAACCTAGCAACTGAACAACAACAAATAGGTTCAGACTGGATAATCCATTAGATCACAGTCACACAGACAATAACTATTAGAACCAAGACTTGAACCTCATCTAGTGACCATTCCCCTAAACCAATGATGGAAGCTCAAAATAGTGTCCATGGATTAGTAGGATAAATTCTCATGTTAATTACCACCTCAGTGGCACAATACTAGTATATTAATTACCTCCTGTATATTAAACTGAATTATAAAGTATTACATGAAAACACTTATTTTGATGGTCAAAACCTTGTAGCATATTTAATCTTTCTTGGATTATACACATTCTCCAAAATTATGAGCTCCTTTATCAGTACTGTAGTCAAGTCATTCATTGACTCTAATTTGTCTCCAAGACAGTACTCAGAAGAGAAATGAGGGGCAGAATAAATTCGGAGTATGGGGTTAACAAACTGCTATACATAGAATAGATAAGCAACAGGGATTTACTGTATAACACAGGAAACAGTATTTAATATATTGTAATAATCTATAATGGAAAATAATCTGCATATATATGTATGTTAGAAGAGAATATGGTGTGTCCTTTTTAACAATACCTGATGTTGCATTGCTCTCAAGGCTACTACATGTACATCGAGGCTTCCCACTTGGTATATGGACAAAAAGCACGACTCTTGTCCAGGCCTCTACGAGGAGTCACTGGGAAACACTGCTTGACCTTTTTCTACCACATGTATGGAGCAGGTACTGGCCTCCTGAATGTTTATTTGAAAAAGGAAGGCAACAGTGAAGAGTCTCTCTTGTGGAGAAGAAGAGGTGAACAGAGCATCTCCTGGCTACGGGCACTGATTGAATATAGCTGTGAGAGGCAGCACCAGGTAAGCCAAGAGAGACAAGAATCAAATGATGGGAAATGTTCCTATACGCTTCTGATGCTCTTTCTTTTTCTTGCTACCATCAAGAATGTTTTGTTCTTTTTCAGGGTCAAAGATAGAGGCAGTACTTGTTTAAGAGCAAACATAATTAGTCTATATTGATTGAACCTAAGCAATGAAAGGGAAATTAGAAAGAGAAAGCTTTTGGATATTTATACATAGAGTAATTTTTGTAATTCAATAGTGAAACTGTAGCTATTTTCATCTTGGTACATTTTGAGTGTCAGTTATATTCTGTGTCCTGAAAACCTCTAAAACAGAGCTTCTCTTTTTTCTAAACCTGGTATTACCTAATTAGTTGTTGCAGCTGCATCTTTCACTCATCATTAGCCATATGCAAGGGCTGCTGTTGTAAGCTTCTGTTTAACAGAGTACATGATCCAGAGTAAATTTTTAAGCCTCTGTCTGCACTGATGCAGAAGAAACTGAATCTTAATCCTATGTCCTGGGCCTCCCTTGAGTCTGCTCACAGGCAGTAGAAGACTTCCTTCCTGCAGGATCCCAATTATAATCGAATCTGAGCAGCAATAAGAAGGAGCCTTTTCAATCCCAGTGGGTGAGATCAAGCAGCCAATTCGCCTAGAAATCAGCAGCAGCCTCCTAAAAGCCTATGACTTTACCTGCCTATTGTTTTTCTTTAGTCACTAAGTCATGTTTGACTCTTTTGTGACCCCCATGGCCTGTAGCCTGCCAGGTTCCTCTGTCCAAGGGATTTTCCAGACAAGAATCTGGAGTGGGTTGCCATTCATTCTCCAGGGGATCTTCCCAACTCAGGAATGGAACCCGTGTCTCCTGCATTGGCAGACAGATTCTTTACCGCTGAACTAGCAAGGAAGCCTTTACCTGCCTACCATAAATCAAAGCTCCAGAAAGTTCTGGGCAGATAACATTAGACCCTTGACTATTCCTGAAATTGCTGTATAGAATTCCAGGAGTGACCTTCAGCTAAAAGCCCTACTTCCTCCTCATCCTTGGTTCTGGACCAGAGCACCCCTTAATGTTAACCTCCGCCTGCTTGGTTTAAGCAAGTCTTCCTAGGAAGAAGTATCCAAAATAAAGACATTATTTTATGCCACACCTTAACCAAAATTGATTTTCTACAGATCTAAATAGGAATGGCCATCTAGGTTGCTGTTGCTAAGAACAAATGACAGATGGAAGATGCACCATTATTCAAGGATGGCCCGTTATCTTGGTGTGGATAAAACTATCTAAACATTTAGTAAAGGAAAACATATAGCCCCAGGAATAATTTTGATAGTGATTTAATGTCTGCTTACAGAAAGAAAATGGATCACTCATAAACTTCCTTATACCACTGATCATCATTCAGGGTTGATGGATTAATTTTTTTAGGTTATCAGGGCACTCACACTATTCAAAGGTTCTCAAGGTGTGGTCCTGACACCAGCAGCAACACCTGAAATGTATATTCATCTAAAATGAAACTCACCTGCAATGCACACTCCCAGGCCCTGCCTTGGAACTACTGAACTAGAAACTCTGGGGCTTAGGGCCCTGCAATCTGTCTTAACAAGAATTGTGGTGATTCTGGAGCATTCTAAAGATGGAGAATCTGTGTCACAGATGGAACAAATCTGAGTCTCTCAGGCAGAGCCTGAGCCTTGATGTTTTCTAAAACCCCCAAATGGTGCTGATGCACAAGAGCTCTAGGATTTGAGATCTGTGGAACAGGTGACCTCACAGCATCTGAGCCCTGGGTATAGGTCCTTGCATATACTAGACTTGCCAGGTGACTTGTTGTCTGAAATTTTTTTGAGCACAAAGTAGTGAGGCACCTGGGGTGGCATCTTGGAATATTTAAGCTCAAAGGGTAAAGAATGACCTGAGAGATTTTTGGCTCCCAATTGGGAAAAAAGATTCCAGATCATTCCTTTAGGCTTAGAATGGAACAGATAATCTGCCATAAGAAATGTTCTTCTTGGTTTTGTGATTCCCTCAAGAATCCCAAATGACTATCTGGAGACCAGGATGAACTAGTTTTTCCCAAACATCCTAGTGTCTAATAAAACACAGAGACACCCATGTGCAAATGGTCATCTTCTCTGTGCTAAGTACTCACAGCGCTAAGAGCTGTGCAGAAGTTCTTCCAGTTGATCTTGTAGCTCTTCTTTAAAGATGGGGAAAACTAAATGTCCAGCTGGTAAGTGGCAGAGTGAGAACTCAGTCTAAACTGGTTCCATTGTTTGCATCCCTAAGTCCCTGTTTTACACTCCCTCCTGCCATAGAAGTCCCAAGATATACTCATTGCCCTGGACGTCACAAGCACTGGGTGATCTTGGAGAAACATCAGTCTCCCTGAGACTGTTTGTGTTAGTTGCTCATTCATGTCCAACTCTTTGCAACCCCTTGGACTGCAGCCTGCCAGGCTCCTCTCTCCATGGAATTCTCCAGGCAAGAATACTGGAGTGGTAGGCATTCCCTTCTCCAGGGTATCTTCCCATCCCAGGGATTAAACCCTGGTCTCTTGCATTGCAGGCAGATTCTTTACCATCTGAGCCACCAGGGGAGACTGTTAATACATTTTCAAAATGGGGTAATAATACCTGCCATGCTGACATCACTAAAGTGACAATCAAATGAGATTATGTTTGTGAAAGGGTTTTATAAACTTTAAAGTACCAAACTATAAAAAAGATAATTGTTTCTAAAAATGTATTCTTTCCCAAATCATTCTGGTCTTTATAACCATGGTAGACCTGTTATTCTCAATAGCTATATCAGTTATCAGAGTGAGCTACTATAGGAGCTCAGGCCAAAATATCTCTTTTCAGTGTTTATTGACGATTTACTCTTTTTAAGTGCTGAGGATACTGCAATGAACATAGCATACAGTTTTTACACTTTTTAAGTTTGCATTCTAGTTGGAGGGGGAGAGGTAGAAAATGTGAAACAAAAATATGTAATGTAACATCAAGTGATAGTAAGTGCTATGAAAAAGAATAAGTCGAGCTGATCAGGTAATGAGGTCAAAGAAGTATCAGGAAATACTCATAAAAGGCCTTGGATGACATGGTACAGTTTGAAATTTATTTCAAGAGCAATAAGAAACCATTAGAGGCTTTTAAGGTAATATGTTCTGATTTATACTTTTAAATGATCATTCTAGCTACTGCCTGGAGCTACTTACTACATAGACTATGGTGGTGGGGCTGGTGGGTGAGGAGACTTTGAGAGCTACTGCAATGGACCAAGGAACAGAAGTGGTGGGCGGGGCTGTGCAGCAGAGGTGAGATGTTGTCAGAAAGCCCACAGGACTTCCTTCCTTGTGGAAAGTGGGGTTTGAGAGAAAGAGAGGAGCCAGGATGACTCCAAAGTTTTGACCTGAGCAACCGCTAGAATGGAGTTGCTGTTTATCGAGATGAGGAAGATCTTAGGTGGAGCAGACCTGGAAGAAGGAGGGCAGCTTATGCAGGAGGCAAATTAACAGTTACTTTTGTTTTTAACACACACAGTTTTTGATCTTATGAGACATCCAAAGTGGGTATGTCGAATGAACAGTGGGCTATGAGCCAGGCGATCAGGAAAATGCAGAGAACTAGAGAAGTCAAGTCAATCTGTACATCACCAGAGAGTGGGCAGGTACTGATTTTTAGAATACTGTGGTACTGCTGCCATTTGTGATTTATCCTGTAGGGCAGCAGTCCCCAACCTTTTTGATACCAGGGACCAGTTTTATGGAAGAAATTTTTTTTCACAGATAGTGGGGCAGGGGATAATTTTGGGATGATTCAAGCACATTTATTGTGCACTTTATTTCTAATCTAATGCCACCACTGATCTGCCAGCATTGAAACATGTATATTATCATATGTGAAACAGACCGCCAGTCCAGGTTCAATGCATGAGACAGGGTGCTCAGGGCTGGTGCACTGGGATGGCCCTGAGGGATGGAGTGGGGAGGGAGGTGGGAGGGAGGTTCAGGATGGGGAACACATGTACACCTACGGCTGATTCATGTCAATGTATGGCAAAAACCACTACAATATTGTAAAGTAATGAGCCTCCAATTAAAAAAAAAAATGACAGGAGGTAATGAGCCTCCAATTAAATGAATTTAAAAAAAATAACAGGAGGTACTAGTCTGCCGCTTGGAGGCTGTAGACCCCCAATATAGGAGAAGTATGTGGGTGGCCTCTGGATGATATTCCAGTCGTCAGATTTTCTTTGTAGAAAAAAATGTATGAAGTAGCAAAATTGTAATCATGCCCTTTCCTAAAGGATTTATTAAAGTGCTAAGCAGAACCTGACTCACTGTTGATTAAAAACACAGAATGATTTTATTTCCTTTGAATTCCTTGCTTACCTTTCCTCCTCTGCTCTCAGGTGTTTTCCTCCTGATTTCTTATCCTTTGATGACATTGAAAGAGAGTGTTAGACAAATTCTCAGCTCAGTGAAATATTTCTGTCATTCATATTGTTCATTATACTGCCTGACATTTAGTAGGAATTATTATGTGCTGGGTACTGAACTAAGACCAGGTCTTCAGATTTTCTTGCTCATGGTGCCCTTAATCTCAATAATTTTTTCCTGGTACCCCAGGACCAAAAGATAGCTAATGTTCCCTTTATCAAGTTAGTTGAGTCAAAACTGTAAGTATTTATGTCCTAATGGCTTGAGCTTCCCAGGTGGCACTAGTGGTAAAGAACCCCGCCATAGAGATGCCGGTTTGATTCCTGGGTTGGGAAGATTCCCTGGAGAAGGCATGCAACACACTCCAGTATTCTTGCCTGGAGAATCCAATGGACAGAGGAGCCTGGCAGGCTACAGTCCATAGGGTTGCACAGAGTCAGACATGACTGAAGCAACTTAGCATGCATGCACAATGACTTAGTAACCATTTGAAAATAAAATACATTTAAACTGAAAGAGAAAGTTACATTTTTATCTAATTCTAAAATAACCACAATTATTTAATAGGATTTTTACAAATAGAAATAGGGGAATAATA
Organism: Bos mutus; assembly: GCF_027580195.1. Lineage (NCBI taxonomy): Eukaryota > Metazoa > Chordata > Mammalia > Artiodactyla > Bovidae > Bos > Bos mutus. The sequence goes on along the minus strand of NC_091624.1, from coordinate 65,832,163 downwards.
CAAAGGGGAAATCATAATGCTATAAAATGGTTATCACTCAAATATTTAGGAAATTCAAAGGAGAGAGTTGTATGAAATCAAGGTTTTGGCCCAATCACAGACTATTCAGAATATAATTCCATCAGGTGGTTTCTCTGTTGTACTTCCATTGCAGAGTTGGAGGTTGGTCAAAAAACAGATTTCATTGCTGTCCAGAAAACCAAAACACTTATTAACTACATTCATATATACTTCTATCTAGATGTATTAGGACACTTTTTCCTCTTCTTACCATTTATTTGAATTCTTGTTTAGGGTTATATCTTTAGAACTTCTATTAATGTTATCTTGTCATGTTTCTGTTGTTAAAGCTTCTTTGAGTCATTAAATTCAAGATAGTTTCATATGCTTATTAATTATCCACTTTATGTTGTTTATTTAATTTAAATCATGAACTAGTCCAATGGGGAGTAATTTGCTGATAAAATTAGTAGAGCAAGTGTGTCTTCTGGATAATTTTCATTACCCACAAGCCTCCCTGGAGTATTCCATGGTTTATTAGCTATTATTAGAGTGGTTTTAGAGCTGATAATATATTTTCCCTAGAACCTGAATATTTGATCAGTTATTTTGTTCTAGGATCTAAAGTCATGAAACTGGTTTCCTCTTTTTCTTGGGCTGTGTCTTGGATGTTATAGTATTTAACATGATCAGTGAACCATTGTCTTTTTGGTAAATTTAACTATTATACAGTGCTGTTCATACTTGGGTCTCATCTGTTGTTTTAAATCTCCCACCTAGAACTAGTATAAAGGTAGATTTAGGGAGAGACTATGGAAGCTTAAGCTTCTGGGCCCTTTACTTTCACAGGGCCTGTGAGTGACAGGAGTTGAATATTCTAGATAGCCAGGGAAAACAGGTCACCACCTAGAGGCATTTCTTGGTGGACATTCCTGGGAAGTTGCCTAAAGAGGTCTCCAAAGAAAGGAACTTGAATTTCCAAGGCTCCAGTAATTTGTTGTGAATTTCTTTACATTCTAAATAAGTATTCCCTTTTGTACCTAAATTTGAATTGGTGATTTTGTATTCTTTTCCTGAAAGTGGGCCCCTGAGAACAATCTAAGCTTCCAAACCCACACAGCCTAGATCTGCCTCTGACAAGCATTGTTTTAGCAGAATGACTCTATTTCTAAATTCATATTTCATTATTTTTCAGATAATTATTGAAGCCATTCGGGGAATGTCAGTAAGAAGTGATATTGCCGTTGATGATATTAAATTTCAAGCAGGATCCTGTGCAGGTAACAATAGTTTTCCAAATTATTTAAGTTTGACTGAAAAGAGAATTTGCAATAGTTTCAAATCATAAGAATGCAAATTCAGTATTTTCTACATTAAAAATAGAGAAAACTATTATTGTCTATTTGTCTTTCCTGACAGAAATGGAAGATAAAAGTCAGCAATCATCAGGATATTCTGAGGACTTAAATGAAATTGAGTATTAAGCAATGATCTGAATCGGATTAACTAAACAAAAGCCATACCTCTCTTCAATCAAAATGAAAACAAAATAATACTGGACAGTCTTAACCATTTCATAAGTTATAAAATGACTTCAGAGCACTCTTTTTCATTACTTTTGCAAAAAATACAGACTCAGGGCTTTGTTTTTTTTTTTTTTTTTCGTATGACAACTGTTACTAGAAGTACAGGCTGCTGGTTTTACCTAGATCATACATCTTAACCAGTTAAAAATACAAATGTACTATATTGTCGTCATTTTAAAGTATACAAATAAAGGGCACAATCAAATGAGATGTGCTCACTTAAATCTGCATTCAGTGAATGTACTGGGAGGAGAATAGGTCTTGTGGGTTTCCTTTTGAAGTTCAAGTGTCATAAATATTTTTAAAGTAATAATGTGTGATGCCAGTAATATCTGCAGAATGAATGCAGTTTTTCATGGTAACAAGTTATTCTAAGAAAATAAAGTCTTTTTTCTATGTTTTATTCATAGAAATGGAGTGTTAATTTTTAAATATGTTTACCATATGTGATAACAAAGGATCTTTCATCAGTGTTCCAGGATAAGTATTAATTAATGCTGTATTACAAAGCAGTGCTACCTTCTTTTTTCCATTTTTGAAAGTCATTCTGAACACGTGGATAGAAATTGCACTCTTTTTTTTTGTAAAGCAAGCTTGGAAATGTTTATGCACACACCCCTAAATTTTTCTAGTGTGTTAAACAATTTTACTGATTTTTAAAATAAATGTTTTGGTAATGTTTTGAGTTATATGAATTCAAACAGATGTAGTAAATGACTATCTTTTATTTACATGTTTAGAAAATTATATAGACATGTTTATATATCCAAACAGCTATTATGAAATTATAATTACCTAATAAAAAATAATTTGAAAATCTCTCACTAGCAATTAACCTTCTTCAACATATTTTTCTCTCTGTTTTTATATTTCTATTTTTATTCTTTGGCTGAGTAACACGTGGGTGGTTCCCTGATGAGGGATCAGCACAAAGTCTTAACCACCAGACTGCCAGGGAAGTCCCAATATATTTTTTTGAATGAATATCTTCACTGTATAACTGCTGATTCTAATTTGAATCTCTACTCTGCTACAATTAAATGCTTCTTAATCCTTTTTGTTAGTGGCATAAGCACTGCAAGCATAGATACCATAATTAATTTTTAAAAAGTGTTTCATTTCACATAAGCGATCTCAATTTTCTCCAAAATTGTATCTTATTAGAATGTAAACTCTGTGAAGACAATGATTCCATAAATGAATGAAGTCATTCACCAGACTCTGCTTACAGACTACATAAACCCATGGTAATAATCAGCTTCCCAGGTGAAGCGGTGGTAAAAAAATCTGCCTGCTAGCACAGGAGACACAGGAGATGAGGGTTTGATTTCTGGGTCGGGAAGATCCCCTGGAGAAGGAAATGGCAACCCACTCCAATTTTCTTGCCTGGGAAATTCCGTGGACAGAGGAGCCTGGCAGACTACAGTCCATGGCGTTGCAAAAAGTCAGACACAACTGAGCAACTGCCCATGCACATGTGGTAATAATCATTGCTAATATGTATCGAATATTTATTATTATCAGACATTGTTCAAAGAGCTTTACATGAATTTGCTCATTTAAACCTATAACAATCCATAAGGTAGAGCTAGTGATGGTTGTTACATTTTGTACGTAGGAAAATAAATGTGTTCACGTTCAGCAATAGTGTAGGGCTTGGCTTTGAACCTTGGTTTCACTGTTCTTTAAAAAAGAAATGACAGGCCCAAAATGTAGTTACTTGTACTAAGTCCCACATCAGCCGACCAAGACTTAATAGCTAACCTAACTGCAGTTATAATCTCCCCTAGGATTGCAGTCTTAACAGATCAGTCTGGAATTTTCTGGTCAGCAGCAGTGAGGTAATCAGCCACACAGGCCCTTCTCATCCCTAAAAGGAAGATGAAGTAATCCACTCTCTCCTTTTCCCTTCCCCTCCTGTCTATAAAAGCCTTCCATTTTGTAGAAATCCTTGGAACTCTTCTCTGCTCACTAGTTGGGATGCTGCCCAATTCATGAATTGTTCAGTAAAGCCCGTATATCATTACAGTCGACTTGGTTGAATTTTCTTTCAACACTGCCAAACCTGTGTTCTAATCCTCACAAGACTGCCTCCTGAACCTCCCAGCTCCCCTACCAACTCCATTCCCAATACCTAAGGTTCCAAGTTTCCCACAGGCAGGAGGATTTATTGGCTACCCTGGAAGTTGCCTGGCACCCCACTCCAGTACTTTTGCCTGGAAAATCCCATGGACGGAGGAACCTGGTAGGCTACAGTCCATGGGGTCGCTAAGAGTCAGACACGGACACGACTGAAGCGACTTAGCAGCAGCTGGAAATTGCCAAACCAGAAATACTACTTGGGACAAAAGCTTTGGAAAGGTGGGGGGCTGGGTGGCTGATGCTGGTAGTGTTGCAGGAAAGGGGACCCCTTCCAGGGCCCGAAACTGGGCTCTTATCTAACACTCGGAAATGAATTGTCCAAGGAGACACATCTGCTGACAAAGCAAGAGATTTTATTGGGAAAGGGCACCCGGGTGGAGAGCAGTAGGGTAAGGGAATCCAGGAGAACAGCTCTTTCACGTGGCTTGCAGTCTCGGGTTTTATGGTGATGGGATTAGTTTCCAGGTTGTCTTTAGCCAATCATTCTGACTCAGAGTCCTTCCTGGTGGTGCATGCCTTGTTCAGCCAAGATGGATGCCAGAGAGAAGGATTCTGGGAGGTGGTCAGACAGGTGGTGTCTCCTTTTGACCTTTCCCGAACTCTTCTGGTTGGTGGAGGCTTATTAGTCCCCTGTTCCTTACCAGGACCTCCTGTCATAAAACAACTCATGCAAATAGTTACTATGGTGCCTGGCCAGGGGGGCCGGTTTCAATCAGGGTGCTTCCCTAACAGTAGGGGTGGGAAGTAGATGGGGTAGGGGTTCGGGGCTAATTATTGACTTAGGGCAGAAAGAAAGGAAGTAATTATTACCTTTTGTTGCTGAAAAACAACTTGAAGTTCATAAAAGAGAAGAGAGGAGATGGAAGGTGAGCGGATTTACTTATCCTCTCTCACTTATGCCCCCTTTGCATATTTCACTGATTGGATGCCACTCTTCCTTTTCCAGGTTGCCCTTGGCCTTTATTTTAACTATATTTCACCTGGATGAAAATTTGCAAAGTATTGTAAGCACAGTATAGTTTTCTCAGGTTTAGAAATGCCCCTGAGAAAGGTATATTAGCTAATAATTACTGCTTAACCAGTTAAACCCAGTGTTAGCATTTATTCCAGTTCTCACCTAAACACACAAGTGCTTCAGATGGAAACTACTTTTTCACACAGATTGCCTTTTCTCCTATAATTTGCTGTTTGTATTGGAAATTATTTAGAAGGGAGCAAAGGACAGTCTAAGGAAAATAGGGCTCTGATGCAAGGTCTGGTTAAATGAAGAAAAAGAAAATGTTTAACAAAGATTTATTAAGAAATCTATGCTCCAGGTATTATACTAAGCATGGAGATCACAAAAGTCCTCACATGTCAGCAAGGAAAATAGAGATCTAAACCTGTTACCATAAGCAGAGCGCCAAATTGGAGAAACCATATTCCCAGGGAGTGCTTAGGAAGGGCATTTGAGAGGGAGGGCAAGCCAAGCCTCCAGCTTCAGTCTGGGCAGAGCAGAGAGAACCAACACTAACAGTGTTCTGGTGTCTGGATGTCTTCTGTCACTCTGGGGGCTAAGGCATGGGCTCTTTGACTTTTCACGCAAGGAACGTGTTCTCCAGTGTGATTTAACCAGAACAGGGGAGTGGGGAGAATTTTTGTAACTGACCATTCTAATATTATGGTATTTTCAACACGTGGATTACTATAAAGAGATGAAATACAATGATTAAGTGCACGGTTTCCAGATTCAGGCTGTCTCAGTTTAAATCCTGGCTTTGCCACTTATAGGATTTGTGACTGAAAGCAAGTCACTTCTACCATCTCTGACTCCTATTCCTAGTCTGCAAAACGGGGCAGCAAAATACTCATCTCTACTTCGTAAGGGTGCTGTAAAGATTAATTTAAATGAAGGTGATACATATGAGTCCTTAGTATCTGACACACAAAAGCATTTCTAGTTTATAAGGGTTGACTGAGATTTTTGGATAAATCACAGTTGTTTTTATATAGCCTTTCTCTACAAAGGAATTGTGAGTTTATAGTGCCATCTTAAGGATAAAGCAACCATATGCTCTTGTCATTTTTCGTCTTTTTTTTTTATTATTTGCAATTCAAGGTTCATTTTAATCAGCATGTGGGCAATGCCTTCCACTTTGCTCTTCCTACTCCAGCCTTTGTAAATGGTTCTTCTGTGCTGCTTACCTGTATTCATACCCCTCACAAGATTTATCATGCTAAACCTAAATTCTTGCTTTTATATCCATCTCCTCAAGATGGTTGCATATTTAGTTATGTACCCACTCTGCCTATCATATTCAACAAATATTGCTGAACTAAATAAATTCTCAATAAAGGCATTTAGTTTAGTACAAATACATATGTTGATTCATGAAGGATATAAGGATTCTCTTTGGCTTATCAAAATTTCATGGTCTAGATATCCATGCACTAAAAGTTTAACTTAAAAATATGTCACTGGCCAGTTGGGGCACCTGGTAGAAACAAATATAAAGACTCTTTGGAAGGCCACACACTCAACCCAGGCTGTACAAGTTTCCTACATATTAACCACATGGAAGGGCTCACAATACAAAAGCACAAAACATTTAGTGAAACATTCACTAGAAGCACAAATCAGATGTCAACAAACAGCAGAATTAGATACCCAAGATGTCACGGCCCCCTTCCAGCTGTGTCATCACTCTAACATCTGCTTTCATTATCATTTCTCCTCTGCCTCCCTCCTCTTATAAGGACCTTTGTGATTATATTGGGCCTACCTGGATGGTTCAATATAATCACCCCATTTCAAGATCTGCAATCACGTCTGCAAATTCCCTTTTACCACGGGAGGTATTATATTCACAAACTCCAGGGATTAGGATGTGGGCATCTTTGGGGAGCCATTGCTCTGCCTACCACAATTTTTGTTTGCTATTTTGTCAGATCTCTTTAAAAGGCCAATTTTGTTTTTCCTTTTCAACTCTATTTGCTTTATTTTCATAACTTATCTGACAGGCTAAGACATCCAATATAGTGCTCAAAAGAAGTAGTGATAGTATCATCTTTCCAGAACTTGAAGATATTTCTAAACATTTCATCATTGAATATGAATTAGCTGAAGGTTTCTGGTATTGCCTTTTATTGGTTAAATGAAGTTTTTTTCTACTCATAGTTTCCTAGAAACTTTAACCATCGATGTGTGTTGAAAATAATTATTTTTCCTGCTTCAGTCTCTCTCCTGCAATCTTTTAATATGAAGAATCATATTAACTGATTTGATTTGACAATAGTTAATCACCCTCAAATTCTGTAATAAGCTCATTTAGATAATGACATATTTACTTTTTTAAACACTGCTACATGTGTGCAAATATGTTCATGAGTAAGACTGACAGAGAATTATCTTTAATTTCCTTAGAAATTAGGGGATTTAGACAAGGTTAGACTCATAAGCGGAGTTGAATGAAAAAATCTTTCTTCTTTTTCTATTCTCTAAAGAAGTGGGTTAGAGCAGTGGCTCTCAACTGGGGGCACTTTTATCCTTTAGGAGACATTTGTCAAAGTCTGGAGAACTTTTTGGTTATCAAAACTGGGGTGGTGTTACTGGCATCTAGTGAGTAGAGGCTGACAATGCTGCTGACTCTCCTGCAATACACAGGACAGCTGCCTCCTTTTCCGCCAGCAAACAACTTTACCTTACCCAAACTGTCAATGGTCAGTGGTGCTGAGGCTGTGATTTATTTTTTCATTCTGAAGTAATAATCACTCTTCTCATTTTGTATTTGTAATACTTTTTTTTTTTTTTTTCAGAGAGGGCTTAAAAACTTATATAAGTTTCAGGCCCCATAGAACCTGGACCTGGTGGGAGAAAAAAAGGGCATTATATAGAAGAGAGGGGTCTGTGTGTGTATAGGTAGGGGAGGGGGAGAGAGAAATCATTGAGTCAAAACCAATGCTGGAAAGGGGGGTGGGTGGAAGAGAGAAATTTTGTTTTTAGACATAATTTTCAAATAATCACAGTTACTAAGAAATTGACCATAGGCAACAATTTCAAGAAACTGAAGGAAAGTAATGACTGTGGTACATGATCTAGCAGTTATAATTCTTGATACCTATCCTAGAGAAATGTTAGTACATATACATAAAGACAAGTCTGAGAATATTCCCTGAGTAGTGTTTGTAAAAATGAAAAATTGGAAGCAATCTACTTGTCAAATCATTTAGTTCAGTTTAGTCACTCAGTCATGTCCAACTCTTTGCGACCCCATGAATCGCAGCACGCCAGGCCTCCCTGTCCATCACCAACTCCTGGAGTTCACTCAAACTCATGTCCATCGAGTCGGTGATGCCATCCAGCCATCTCATCCTCTGTTGTTCCCCTTTTCTTCCTGCCCCAATCCCTCCCAGCATCAGAGTCTTTTCCAATGAGTCAACTCTTCGCATGAGGTGGCCAAAGTACTGGAGTTTCAGCTTTAGCATCATTCCTTCCAAAGAACACCTAGGGCTGATCTCCTAGAGTAGTAGATAAAGTGTGATATTTTCATACAAAAACTCTATAGCAGGTAAAAGGGAGCCAGACTTATCAATATATCTGTCAACATGGATACATCACAAAAATATATTTTTGAACAAAAAAAGAAATTGCATAACTATTCATACCATATTTTTATGTTAATACATTATGCATGTAATTATTATACATGTATGCATGTAATACATCGTTTATACAATAGTGCATTTACATAATGCTTCACACTCAAAATATGATTACATATTTTCTGTAGATAAAATGCACGTAAATATTGAAACAGCCTTAAAAGACATTACACACTGAACAAGTGTAAGAGTAGTTAACTCTGGAAGATAAGGAGTGCAGCAACAAGATTGAAGAAAAAAATGTCAAATGCACACAATTTTATCTGTATTCTAATTTGTAAGAGTAGAATGTATTCATGTATTTCACATGTAACTTTTTAAATAGATTTTAAAAGACAGTTAAATTATGCCAATTGTTCAGTGTTAATTCCTTTTTTTTCTTTCCAGTTTTATTAAGATATAATTAACATACAGCACTAAGCTTAAGGTGTACAGCATAATGATTGACCTATATACATCATGAAATGATTATCACAATAAGTTTAGTGAACATCCATCATCTCATATAAATATAAAATTTAAAAGAACGAAAATATTTTTCCTTGTGATGAGAACTCAGGATTTCTGTTAAAAACTTTCATATGTAACACACAGCAGTTTTACTTATATTTATCAAGTTTTATGTTACATCCCTAGTACTTATTATTCTTACAACCAGAAGTTTATACCTTTTGATCACCTTCATCTAATTTTCCCCTCTCCCCACCCTCTGCCTCTGAGATTACCAAAATCAGATTTGGTAACCACAAATCTGATTTTTTTACCTATGAGTTTGTTTTTGAACTTAAAAATAATTGAACTTAAAACCAACAAGCTTATGGGAGAGTTCAGCATCCTAGCTTGTGGAGATAATGAGATGAAATGTCACTCTCAGTTCCTAATACCAAAAAACTCACTTATTTTATAATTTATGAAGCTGATATCAACAGATTTAGAACAGTGCTGACAATTACCAACTTTCTTTTCTATAGGAAGTAACTAGGTGTGAGGGAGAATGCTTATTCTCCCTCTAGATTTGAAATTGAGGATAAATTCCTTCTGGAGTAATTTAATATTGTTTTCCCTGTTAATATTCTCCAAAGAAATGAAGGCCCATTTAGCACTAGGCTTCCTATCATGACATATCACAAAGAACACTTGAAATCTTACATTAATTCCTAACAATTTCTTGAATCTTTCAGTTGGATTTTGTATTCAAGAAATTAAAATTTGAGAAAGACACAAATCTATTGAGACATTGATCCAGAATATAAAAATGAGTTATGAAAAAGTGCTTAGAGCAGCAATTTGTATATGGTACATGCTGTTAGTGTTAGATATTACCACAGTCCATTCCAATACTAATGTAGCTACACCAAGAAGCAGCAGATATTTCGATTGTTTTCAACTTTAGTATGATGTTAGAAACCAATTTTTAAAAATTAAGAACTCCAGAGATAAGATAATTTTACCTCTAGCAGAATTTGTCTGGGGTTTTAGCTCTCTGTGAGAAAGGTGATCATTATCCTTAGTCCTCCAGATCAGTTCCTTCACTAAGTTGATCAGAGAGAGAGAGAGAGAGAGAGAAAAAGTGTGTGTGTGTGTGTGTGTGTGTGTCTGTGTGTGTGTGTGTGTGTGTGTTTATAGGGTTGCTCCTGGGAGTCAAGGACTTAGGTTTTAGCATCTGACTTCCCTCCCTCCCTGAGCCTTGAGGGTTCACTCTTCTACTTTATGAATTTACCAAAAGCAAAAGGAATATTCCCTCTCACTTGGTATATAAACCAGAGGAGAGTATTCCTGTTAACCTGTGAGGGTTCTTGTTAGAACTGGAAGAGAAAACTATCTCAGTCAGAGATGGCTAGTGGAGTCCCACTCCATGGCTCTTGCCCCCACCTTCCTGCTACTGTGGCATCATTATTCAGGGCTTGGAGTGAAGCTAAGAAACAAAGATGGCATTCTGATGGTGAGGTGAAATATATTTATAATCCTTGACCCTACCCTGTCTGCCAGCTTTTTGTTTGTGTCAGTTTTAAAGCTTCTGCAGAATTGGAAAGCCATCATTAAAATGCCCCCTGCTCACTTATTCCTTGGTCAATAAAAAGTTAAATACAATTGCTTTGTCATGTCTATTAGCTAGTAAGGATGGCACAATGAATTCAACTCATGACTGCACTTTAAATCATGGATGTGTAGGATTAACCATTTTGGCTTACTCATTCATTAGCATCAGATTCTGGTTAATTGATATTCCATTTCTAAAGACCTCCTTTTACTTTTTAACACTACCCTTTTCAACAGTTTTCACCAGTGCACTTAAAGAAACCAAATGTGGTTGGTTAATAAATACATGTCTATACCTTTATGAGTGTATGAAATTTTTGAAGAATATTAGGAAGCACTGGGCTTCTCAGGTAGCGCAGTGGTAAAGAATCTGCCTGCCACTGTAACAGACGGTTTGATCCCTGGGTTGGGAAGATCCCTTGAAGGAGGAAATGTCAACTCACTCCAGTATGCTTGCATGGGAAATCCCATGGACAGGGAAGTCTGGTGGGCTACGGTCAATTGTTCTGCAAGGAGTCAGATAAGTCTTAGAGACTTAGGATGCACAAGCTTGTATAACCTGCCAGCATCTGTCTGGTTCATGCTAACTTCCAGTCATACAGAGCCCAACAAAAGAGAAGTATTTAGATAAATTACAGTACATCTGTTTGATGGAATGCTATATAGTTACTTAAACCATGTTACAGAAAAATATTTTTTATTATTTATTTTAAATTGGAGGATAATTGCTTTACAATGTTGTGTTAGTCTCTGCTATACATCATTGTGAATTAGCCATTAAGTATACATATACGCTCTCCCTCTTGAGCCTTCTTCTCACCTAGAAAAAGACTTAATGGCATAAAAAGATATTCATCTATTCCTGCTTTATTGACTATGCCAAAGCCTTTGACTGTGTGGAGCACAATAAACTGTGGAAAATTCTGAAAGAGATAGGAATACCAGACCAACTTACCTGCCTCTTGAGAAACCTATATGCAGGTCAGGAAGCAACAGTTAGAACTGGACATGGAATAACAGACTGGTTCCAAATAGGAAAAGGAGTACATCAAGGCTGTATATTGTCACCCTGTTTATTTAACTTATATGCAGAGTACATCATGAGAAATGCTGGGCTGGAAGAAGCACAAACTGGAATCAAGATTGCCAGGAGAAATTATCAGTAACCTCAGATTTGCAGATGACACCACCCTTATGGCAGAAAGTGAAAAAGAACTAAAGAGCCTCTTGATGAAACTGAAAGAAGAGAGTGAAAAAAGTTGGCTTAAAGCTCAACATTCAGAAAACAAAGATCATGGCATCCAGTCCCATCACTTCATGGCAAGTAGATGGGGAAACAGTGAAAACAGTGACAGACTTTATTTTTTTGGGCTCCAAAATCACTGAAGATGGTCATTGCAGCCATGAAATTAAAAGATGCTTACTCCTTGGAAGGAAAGTTATGACCAACCTAGATAGCATATTCAAAAGCAGAGACATTACGTTGCCAACAAAGGTCTGTCTAGTCAAGGCTATGGTTTTTCCAGTAGTCATGTATGGATGTGAGAGTTGGACTATAAAGAAAGCTGAGCACTGAAGAATCAATGCTTTTGAACTGTGGTGTTGGAGAAGACTCTTGAGAGTCCCTTGGACTACAAGGAGATCCAACCAGTCCATCCTAAAGGACATCAGTCCTGAGTGTTCATTGGAAGGACTGATGTTGAAGCTGAAATTCCAATACTTTGGCCACTTGATGCAAAGAAGTGACTCATTGGAAAAGACTCTGATGCTGGGAAAGACTGAAGGCAGGAGGAGAAGGGAACGACACAGGATGAGATGGTTGGATGACATCACCGACTCAATGGACATGAGTTTGGGTGGACTCTGGCAGTTGGTGATGGACTGGGAGGCCTGGCATGCTGCGGTCCATGGGGTCGCAAAGAGTCGGACACGACTGAGCAACTGAACTGAACTGAACTGAATATATTAAGTGAGATAAAGAGGGTTAAATAACAGTATATATAAGTTGTACAGTATAATTCTACTTTTTTCAACAAAAGGACCATAACATACATACACAAAGAAAAAAGATATTAAAACATACACCAAAATCTTAACAGTGATTAGTCTGGGTAGAGGAATTATGAGTAGACCATCCCCATGGAAAAGAAATGCAAAAAAGCAAAATGGCTTTCTGGGGAGGCCTTACAAATAGCTGTGAAAAGAACAGAAGCGAAGAACAAAGGAGAAAGGAAAGATATAAGCATCTGAATGCAGCGTTCCAAAGAATATCAAGAAGAGATAAGAAAGCCTTCCTCAGCAATCAATGCAAAGAAAGAGGAAAACAATAGAATGGGAGAGACTAAAGATCTCTTCAAGAAAATTAGAGATACCAAGGGAATATTTCATGCAAAGATGGGCTCGATAAAGGACAGAAATGGTATGGACCTAACAGAAGCAGAAGATATTAAGAAGAGGTGGCAAGAATACAAAGAAGAACTGTACAAAAAAAGATCTTCACAACCCAGATAATCACGATGATGTGATCACTGACCTAGAGCCAGACATCCTGGAATGTGAAGTCAAGTGGGCCTCAGAAAGCATCACTACAAACAAAGCTAGTGGAGGTGATGGAATTCCAGTTGAACTATTCCAAATCCTGAAAGATGATGCTGTGAAAGTGCTGCACTCAACATGCCAGCAAATTTGGGACACTCAGCAGTGGCCAGAGGACTGGAAAAGGTCAGTTTTTATTCCAATCCCAAAGGAAGGCAATGCCAAAGAATGCTCAAACTACTGCACGATTGCACTCATCTCACACACTAGTAATGTAATGCTCAAAATTCTCCAAGCCAGGCTTCAGCAATATGTGAACCATGAACTTTCAGATGTTCAAGCTGGTTTTAGAAAAGGCAGAGGAACCAGAGACCAAATTGCCAACATCCACTGGGTCATTGAAAAAGCAAGAGAGTTCCAGAAAAACATCTATTTCTGCTTTATTGACTATGCCAAAGCCTTTGACTGTGTGGATCACAATAAACTGTGGAAAATCCTGAAAGAAATGGGAATACCAGACCACCTGACCTGCCTCTTGAGAAATTTGTATGCAGGTCAGGAAGCAACAGTTAGAACTGGACATGGAATAACAGACTGGTTCCAAATAGGAAAAGGAGTACGTCAAGGCTGTATATTGTCACCCTGTTTATTTAACTTATATGCAGAGTACATCATGAGAAATGCTGGGCTGGAAGAAGCACAAGCTGGAATCAAGATTGCCAGGAGAAATATCAATAACCTCAGATATGCGGATGACACCACCCTTATGGCAGAAAGTGAAGAGGAACTAAAAAGCCTCTTGATGAAGGTGAAAGAGGAGAGTAAAAAAGTTGGCTTAAAACTCAACATTCAGAAAACAAAGATTATGGCATCCGGTCCCATCACTTCATGGGAAATAGATGGGGAAACAGTGGAAACAGTGTCAGACTTTATTTTTCTGGGCTCCAAAATCACTACAGATGGTGACTGCAGCCATGAAATTAAAAGACGCTTACTCCTTGGAAGGAAAGTTATGACCAACCTAGATAGTATATTCAAAAGCAGAGACATTACTTTGCCAACAAAGGTCCATCTAGTCAAGGCTATGGTTTTTCCTGTGGTCATGTATGGATGTGACAGTTGGACTGTGAAGAAAGCTGAGTGCCACAGAATTGATGCTTTTGAACTGTGGTGTTGGAGAAGACTCTTGAGAGTCCCTTGGACTGCAAGGAGATCCAACCAGTCCATTCTGAAGGAGAGCAGCCCTGGGATTTCTTTGGAAGGAATGATGCTAAAGCTGAAAGTCCAGTACATTGGCCACCTCATGTGAAGAATTGACTCATTGGAAAAGACTGATGCTGGGAGGGATTGGGGGCAGGAGGAGAAGGGGACGACAGAGGATGAGATGGCTGGATGGCATCACTGACTCAATGGATGTGAGTCTGAGTGAATTCTGGGAGTTGGTGATGGACAGGGAGGCCTGGCGTGCTGCGATTCATCGGGTCGCAAAGAGTCGGACACTACTGAGGGACTGAACTGAACTGAACTTCCCCTGTGTATGTTTGTTTTTTTCTGTGTTTCCTAAATTTCTGCATTTAACACATATTGTGTTTGTGGTTATAAATAAAACCAGTAACATTTTCCTTTTCGAAGGATGACGGTAGAGCATGACGGACTGACAGTCTAGACAAGAACTCACAATCTGTATGCATTATATATGGTGTCATTTCCCAATAGCTCAGTGGTTAGATTCCACCTGTAATGCAGGAGACACAGGAGATATATGTTAGATTCTTGGGTTGGGAATATCTCCTGGAGGAGGAAATGGGAACCCACTCCAGTATTCTTGCCTGAAAAATCCCAGGGACAAAGGAGCCGGAAGCACAAGCGGCTCCTCACAGTCCATGGGGTCACAAACAGTTGGACATGACTGAGCCTAAACACACACACACACACACATTTCCCAACTCAACTTTATAAGCACAGTTTGAGTAGTTCACTGAAGATCTAATGATAGTATAAAATGATTAGATTGGTTTCCTGCTTTCAACCCTCATTACCACTGCATGTATTATTTTACCATTAGGTTTCTCTAAATGCAATGATTTCTTCAAAGAATCGGACTCTTTTAATGCTCTTGAAGAAGGTTACCAAGTCACTTCTCAAAAAGTTTGTACTAGCAGTGTAGCAAATAAGGGTATAGTACCCTCCTAGGCCCTATTTTTAAAAAGATTATTTCCTGCCTTTTGAACAGTTTTAAAGGTATTATTTAATTTGCTGAAAAACTAAAAATTTTCTAACAACCAAGACATGTTCACTTTTAAAAAAAAATTTTATTCTTTCTTCGGTTACAAGTTTTAAAGAGTGCAGATTTCAGTTGTGTGAGGAGAAGCAGGGGCTTGGGAAAGGAGCATTTATCCTGGAGTGGGGAATCAGGGTTTTCTGAAATAGCTTTTTAAATGGCCTCCCAACTTCCAGGCTTGACTCTGAGGAATCAGCAACCAGAGTGCCTCATTTAAAAACTTTAATCAGATCTTGTCTCTCTCCTGCTTAAAACCATCCAATGGCTTCCCATTGCTTTTAAAATAAAATGCATGATGGGCAAGGCCCCCCTAAGCAAACTTGCTCACTTCAGTATAGCTTAGCCCGCCTTCCCTTTGTTCTTCATTCTGCTGGTTTCCACCTCAGAGCCTCTATCCTTGCCTGGAATGCTCTTTTCTCATTTCCTCCGCTAGCTCCTTCTTCTCCAGGATTTAGCTCAAGTATCACTTTCTCTGACAGGCCTTCCCTGCTTCTCTCATACATTCATTCTGTTTTTTCCTTCATGACACCTATCACCGCCTGAAATTATCTTGATCCTACGTAGGTTATCTTGTTCTTTTCCTGTCTTCCACACCAAAACGTAAGCTCTGAGACCTGCTTGCCTGGCTCCCTCACTGCCTCAGTAGCCTATTGTAGATCAGATATGATTATAGTGAGTGAAGACCTGCAGAGGCCTCAGTGAACCTCATCTTTAATAAGGGAGTTAACTAGATGAACGTGACTAGGTTTAAGTGGAAGCATCCTCTTAACGATGCCAGCGTGCTCGGTGGGGCATTTCTAGAAAGGTCGAAGGAGGAATTCTTACTAGGGAATTAGGGAGCGGGGGTGGTGGTGGGGGTAGTGAGGAAAACCTGTGCCGTGCAATCTTTCCACCTGTTGGAGAGCGCAACAGACCCGAGCGCTATGTTTTAAGGGAAGAGCTGGCATAGAGTCATTTGAAAGCTTGCACTGTTGGGGTTTTTGTTTTTGTTTTGACACGGGGACCTGATTAAAACCAGTCAGAAGACGACGAGGTCCCGCGCTCCCTCCCCTCGTGGACGTTTCCTTGAGCGCTGAAAAGGCTTTCAAAACATTAAATGCAGCTGACATTTTTTTTTGAGTTAAAAAAAAAAATCGGCAAAATGCAGAAACATACAGAGCAGTCCTGTGGCCGCTTCCCGCGGCGTGGTCCCGTGAGCCACCCCGTCCCATTCCCGCCAGCTCGGGTCTCCGAAGACCCGAGAGGGGGAAGGGGTGGGGCATGCCCTGTGACGCTACCAGGCAGGGACTGCGCAGGCGCCGGGGCGGGCTCTCGCGCAGTCGCGCGCCGCGCTGTTCGCGCGGGAGTGGGACGCCGGGGCGCTGGGGCTGTAGGAAGGTGGGAACGGAAGCCACAGCCGAGAAGAGAGACCGCCAGGATGGCGACACCGAGCAGGAAAACGTCCACTCAAAGCCCCCTGGCCTCCAAGAGAGCTATCCTGAGTGATCCCTCGTCGGAAGTCCCGAGCAAGAAAAAGAGTTCGGTCCCACCGGCGGCGCCACGGCCACTGCCGTCGTCCGGGCCTTTCGTGGAAGGCTCTATCGTCCGCATCGCGATGGAGAACTTCCTGTGAGTGACCGGAGGCCGTGCCGCGGCGTGGGAGGCCAGCGGCCGGCACACGAGGGCCGCAGGCTGCGTGCGTGCCGGGGGCGGGTCTGTAGAGGTGTGCCTGGCTTTTGAGGCTTTTGGTAAATTCGTCCGGGGATTGCGGTGAGGATATTTACTTGTGGGCCGTGGAGATTGACGTGTTTGTTGATGCAGGTGTGTGCCTTGTGTTTTGCAGTTTTTTAATTCTTAATGCCAAAGTTGTGTGAAGGCGTCAAATGGCGGGCAGTGGACGTAGTAGGAATTACATCTCCCGCTGGGAGTCACGGCCTGTAGACATAATCTGAAATTCACAAAACTATGGTCCTGGGAAGTCAAAAAGCAGCGGTTAAATCAGCGACAGTGACGCTGTGCTGTGGCACATTTCGTGAAGAGATAGCAGTTGCCAGGTGGACAAAGATGGTGATGGTTGTGATGGATGGAGACGTTTCCTGAAATGTACCAGAAAATTAAGCCCAGCTCTCAATTGTTGCTTGACTCCTTCATATCTGACTTTCTTCCCTGGTTGCTTGCTCACCCTTCAGACAACTAATCATAGTATTCACTTTAGAATTTAGTAAAGATGTTGTAACACAACTACCGTGTATCCGTCTAGCACCTTGCAGTTCATTTGTCTATTATATTTTAAGCTTCCACAGTGGCCTAAGGAAAACAATTACAGTAACAATAAGGACATTTTTTTAAAGCATCTATCCTGTGCCAGGTATAGAAATAGGTACTTTATTTACACAGTACCCTCATTCATGCCTCATAACTCTTGGTAGCATCGCCACTGATAAGCTCAGAGAGGTTGATTTGCCCGGGTTTACTCAGCTGATAAGTAGCTGAATTGTTGTTTTAATGCAAATCAGGAAAGATAAATATAATCAAATGAAGTATCTACCATAATTATATATATGTGTGTGTGTGTGTATCAGGATGCCCTGGGGGCACAAAGGATGAAATGATTAATTTCCTCCACAGTTGTGAGAAGGGCCTTGTACTGGAGGATATGAAAGTCTTAAGGGAAGAGCATGGAACTGCCTGAAACAGTTTGCTGTATTTAGTAAGTTTCCAGTATCCTACTATGATTAGGACATAGGATGTGAGTGTATGGATAGAGTGATACTGATGATATATAGCATTATTGAGGGTCTGTGTTTCCTGTGCTGAGAAATTGCAACTTTATCCTGTAGGCAGCCAGGATGCATTTTCAGTAGGGCATCATATGTGGTTTGGGCTTCTCAGGTGGTACTAGTGGTAAATAACCTGCTTGCCAGTGCAGGAAGGTTAGGAGACAGGAGATGGATCTCCTGGAGGGCGGCATGGCAACTCACTACAGTATTCTTGCTTGGAGAATCCCATGGACAGAGTAGCCTGGCGGGCTACATCCATAGGGTCACAAAGAGTTGGACACGACTGAAATAGTGCACACACATGCACCCTCATGTGGTTTATATTACTTTGGAAGCAGTGTGAAGGATGATTTAGAAAGGGTGCAAGATTGGAGGCAAGAAGGCTTTTACAATATGAAGGCAGAGATGATCGGGATTTGAGTCATGCAGTCATGCAGTGGGAAGTAGAAGCAGAAAGAATAGATTTGACAGGATTTTGTCTGCAGATTAATTGCGAGGCATCAGGGTAAAGGAGAAATGGAGCATTTTTCTCAAGTCTCTCTCTTGGCTAATTGGTATAGAGCTGTGTCAAAGAAGGAGTAATTCTGGGAGGATAATAATAAATGCCTTTTGTATCTTGTATATTGAAGTTTCCTGTGGGGCATCTAAAAGGTCTTCTATGGGC
The DNA here is from genome assembly GCF_027580195.1 of Bos mutus. Classification (NCBI taxonomy): domain Eukaryota; kingdom Metazoa; phylum Chordata; class Mammalia; order Artiodactyla; family Bovidae; genus Bos; species Bos mutus. Next base: position 65,813,515 of record NC_091624.1, on the reverse strand, counting down.
AGTATTTATAAGGGTTCAGAGCTTATAGGAAAATGTTAACAGATGAGAGACTTAAGAATCATGCATATAGGTGATTGTTTAAATTGCCTTGAAGGGAATAGAAATAGAAGTCCAAGTACAGAGTTCCAGAGGAATGCCAACATTTAAGGGCAAGCAGAAGAACTCACAGATTGAGAAGGAACTGTTCAGGGAAGTAAGGGGAGAACCGTGGGAGAGTATTATCAGAGAACCCAAGGAAAAAGAGTGCTTCAAAAACATCATATGATACAGTGAAGTCAGATAACAGTACAGAAAAGAACCTGCTGCATTTAGCAGTCAGGAAATCTTTGGCGCTTTGAGGTAGGGGAAGTGGAAAACTTTGTAGTCATAGAAGAATGAAGGAGTGTGAGGAAGTAAAGCTTGGATGTGAAGAGGAGAAAGAAAAGGTAGCTGGAAAGTGCAGAACTAAGTAAGACTTTGTTTATTTTTATGAGAGGACTTTGAGTTTTAGGAATGCATAGGAAGAGTAGGCCTAGAGAACTGAAAAGGCTTGGAAGAGAGTAGTCAAGGGAAAGATTCCTGAGAGTTCACCAAGTCCGTTGAGATTGAGAGTGGAGGGAAGAGATTTCTAGGCAGAAGTAATAGCATATGCAAAGGCTTTGAGAAGGAAGGAAGCATAAGATAGTCAAGAAACTGAAAGAAATTCCTTATAGGTAAACTTTAGAGGTCTAATTAGAGAATAGGGGAAGGAGATAGAAAGTAGAAAAAGATTTAGACCTAAATTATGAAGGGTCCTATTTGTTTCTTTTTTTAACAGCAAGGTATGTCAGATTTTCTTGTTTACCAACATTATTTGGTGATAAATGGAGTGATGAGTGGGTGGGTAGTGTGAACAGAGGTGGAGGAGATGAAGAGAATCAAAGATGATACCTAGGTTTCTGCTGTGGGCAGAGGAATGAATAATGATATCCTTCACTAAGAGACTACAAGAGTGGTTTTAGATTTTTTTTAAGGCTTATGAAAAAGTAATTCTGGTTTCAGACTGTGAATTTTAAATTATTATAACTAGGCTCAAACACATCTTTATTGATCAAAATAGCAACCATTACAATCAACACATTTTTGCCAACAAGAAATAAGTTTGTTTATTCTTGTAGCATAAAAATCCGTCCTTCAGGATTTGATGAACTCTCTGAAAGCATTTTCTGTCTCATGCTGGTTGTGAAAGTGATTTGCATGCAAACCGTTGTTGAGATGCTTGAAAAAGTGGTAATTGGTTGGTGATAGGTATATGGCCGTTGAGGCAAAACTTCGTAGCCCAATTCTTTCAACTTTTGAAGAGTTGGTTTTGTGATGTATGGTCAGGCATTATTATGGAGATGAATTGGGCGCATTCTGTTGGCCAGTGCTGGCTGCAGGCATTGCAGTTTCTGTGCATCTCATCGATTTGCTGAGCGTGCTTCTCAGATGTAATGGTTTTTTTTCACCAGGATTCAGAAAGCTGGAGTATATCAGATGGGCAGCAGGCCACCAAAAGAGTGACCATGACCTTTTTTTGGTGCAAGTTTGGCTTTGGAAAGTGCTTTGGAGTTTCTTCGTGGTCCAACCACTGAGGAGGTTATCACCGGTTGTCATATAAAATCCACTTTTCGTCACATGGTTTGTTGTTGCATACAATAAGAGAAGATGACACTTCAAAACAACGATTTTTTTTTTCTTGGTCGATTCATGAGGTACCCACTTATCGAGCTTTTCCACCTTTCCAGTTTGCTTCAAATGCCGAATGACCATAGAAGGATTGACATTGAGTTCTTGGACAACTTTTGGTGTAGTTGTAAGAGGTTCAGCATTGATGATCCTCTCAGTTGGTTGTTGTCAACTTCCAGTTGCCGGCCACTGTGCTGCTCATCTTCAAGGCTCTCGTCTCCTTTGCAAAACTTCTTGAGCCAGTGCAGTTTCATTAGCACTTCCTGGGCCAAATGCGTGGTTGATGTTGTGAGTTACCTCTGCTGCCTTACAACCCATTTTGAACTCGAATAAGAAAACTGCTCGAATTTGCATTTTGTCTAACATCATTTCCCTAGCCTAAAATAAATATAAAATACACAGCGAGTAATAAGTCATTAGCAAAAAAAAAAAGCCAAAAATGTACATTAAAATGATGTATAACATAACCACATTTATTTGAAAATCTATTCCAATATCAAACAGCAAAGTTCAGCAGTGCAAAACCACAGTTACTTTTGCACCAGTGTAATAGTTTTGAATATGTTAAGTTTGAAGTGACCATTGTGGGACATCCAAATAGAGTTCTTGAGGTGGGAATTGAATCTGTAGGTCATCTGAACTGACTTTCAGTATATAGATGTTACCTGAGGCCATGGAGAATATATGAGGTACTAGATAAAGTATGTAAACTCAGAAGAGGGTGGCCTCTGAAATTAGCTTTTTCAGAGGGAGGTCAGAGAAAAGGGAACTCACAAAAGGGAATTTCCAATAAACATATTGTAGAATCAGAATGGTTTTTTTTTTTCTTTTTTAAATGCGGAGGCTTTATTTAGTTTTGGCAGCTTTTCGTGTTTATAGTATTTGTGTGTAACAATATAGGTCAGAAGTTTTCATGCTTTTTTCTGCTCTATTTGTTTGCTTAAATACCAGTTGCATCACTATTTTAGTAAGACATTTTACAGCAGGAAATTCAAATATTAAAAGAATGGAGCTGCATGTGTTGATTAAGAAGCTCCAAGTCAGATAATTTTCCAGATGTCTGAAATTCCCAAACTCCCAGGGGCGGGGGAACCTGGTGGGCTGCTGTCTGTGGGGTTGCACAGAGTCGGACACGACTGAAGCGACTTAGTAGTAGTAGTTTTATTTTAACTGTTGTAAAGGGTTGTTTCAAGACTCTGCTGTTACTAGAATAAAGCTTCTGAAAAGATAGATGGATGCTCTGCAGAGAAGTGGGGTTGGAAACCTGCCAGAAAATACTTTTCTTTACCACCTGTATTTATTTTATTACAACTTGGAATTTCAGAATGATTAATTTCTTGGAGTATTAAAGTTGAAGTGTGCTTGGTAAAATTATTTGAATACCTAGGAAGTTAGTAATAGGCTAAGCTTTTACTCTTGGGGAATTAGTTGGTAGCCAACTGAAACTGTGGGCACGGGACATTACTTATGGGGTCCAGTTCCAGATATTCAAGGACATAGTACAAAGATACTGAGTCAGTTTCCTTCGCATCTTGCCATAGCTGTCCCTGAAGACTAATATGGATTAGATGCTCCTGTTGCAGGTAGAGAGCAGGACAGCATGCTGCTTTCTAGTATGAGGGAAAGTTACGGACGTGCATGGTGATGATGCACTCTTGTTTCCTCCCATAGGAATAAAATTTAATTTGTACTAGAAATAGATCCTTTGGTGAATGTCTGGCAGTATATTAAAGGCAATTCATGTTATTTTAAAAAGTTAATAAATTAAACTATTGAGTTGATACATCTTCAGTTTTCTAATTATAATAAAAGTAATTCGGTTGACTATGATAAGTTTCTAGTAAGCATTTTAATTCAAGAGAAATATAAATGTAAAATACACAAATTTAGAATGAACTGTCACTTCACTTACATGTAATTTATTTAAAAATCATTTGTACAGTAGCTTTGATGGACTTTCTCATGTATTAGAATTACTGAAGAATAAATTATATCAAACTTTGCTCTATTTAGCAGACTTAATATTTGAGAAAAATTACGTGAAGTTTTATTTTCCCATGAATGTTCTAATTTTAGATATACTTTGTCACTTTTTCATTTCTCTCACTGACAGATTTTTTTCCCTCTAAGTTATTAACAACCTATAAAGTAATGTTACATTAATATTTATAAGGTTAGTTGGTTTTTAAAGAATTTGAGGAAACCTATAGTTAGTGATAAGGGTAAAACAAGAAAAAGTGCTTTAGTAGGAAAATATTCTTCACTTCTTGTCTCTACTTAGTAATCTCACCTCTTTATAATTTAGGACATACGATGTCTGTGAAGTATCTCCTGGGCCCCACTTGAATATGATTATCGGAGCTAATGGAACAGGGAAGTCCAGCATCGTGTGTGCCATTTGCCTTGGATTAGCAGGCAAACCTGCTTTCATGGGACGGGCAGATAAGGTAAGTTAACATAGGTACTTTTAACAAAATTCAAAACCATGAATCGCTTTTGGTAACAAATCAATTTCTACATCTTAATTCTTGGGTATGGCAAATGTGTTGTGCTTGAATATAAATGATGAAATTGGCAGGTAGAGACACTGAGGGAAGATCTCCATTTCCAGAAGTAGTTTGCTATATATCTAGAGAATTCTCCAAGTGTGTAACACCTTCAGCCTTAGAAATAGTGTAAGATACAGCTGTTTAAATGTATTGATGGACTTGTGAAAAGGAGAAGTAAGTTTCCAAAGGGCACAAATAAAGTAATTTGGATCCGAAGATTTCTGCAAGCTCTGACATTGTTTTCCCAGGGTTATTTGCTTACCTTGTGCCCTGAAACCTGGCTTTGAATTCGTTGCATAGGATTGGGGGTCCTGAGGGTGTAGAAGAGTTAGAAGATAAAACTATGAGTACTGTGTGTAGCAGGAAAAACAAAAAATTGCGAAGTGGGGCTACTTAACTCATTGTTATCTCTGAATACAGTAGTAGAAGGAAAAAGAAAAAAAATCTTTCAAACAAGCCTCAACACATACATTGTAATTTTAGTTTAAAGTGTCCTCCCTTAATAATATCTCTGGCAGAAGCAAATGAAATCCTCTGAAGGAAAATGTCTTCAATACAGTCCTCAAAAGAAATCTAAAGTTCTGAGAAATTCATGAGTCCATACCCCAAAAATCACAAAGCATAGGAGGAAATGAACCACTAAAAATGAGAGCTAATAAAAACTACAGGCTATACAATCTGACCTATAGAGCTTGTATATATAGAATGTAAACTAGGAATATTTAGTTTATTTAGGAACTGAAAGAAGGTTGCAAAGAAGTAACAAAAAGATAAGGTAAATTTGAAAAAAGAATCATTGAGAATATAAATAAAAATACATGGGAGAGAAACTTGATGGACAGGTAAAACAAAGCAGACATAATTGAGAATATGTGAACCAAAATACTTGACAGTTTTTCTAAACATGAATTAATAGAGCTAAAGCGAAAAAATAAAAAGTAATGAAATCAAGATTGAGACCTGATAGTTGAAGGAAAATAATGGACTAAGGAAGAGGCAATATTCGAAGAAAGAATGACTAAGAATTTTCCAGAAATGTTGAAAAACTTGAATCCTCAGATCCATTGCACCTAAATATATTCCAGATGGCGTAAAAGAAAGAAATACACAAATAGACACATTATAGTAAATTTTAGAATACCAAACATGGGAGTCATATGGTCACAGAATGTGACAGGGTTGAGAGAACAGTCTGAGATCCTCATAAAGGAACTTTGAAAGTGTTTAATTAGGAAGAAGGAAAATTATCTCAGACTTTAATTATCTCAGAAGAAAGTCTGAGAGGTAAAAAGATGTGAGCAATGAAATGGTAAACACATAGTAAGTGTTAGTTGCTCAGTTGTGTCCAACTCTTTGCAATCCTGTGGACTGTAGCCCACCAGGCTCCTATGTCCATGGAATTCTGCAGTCAAGAATACTGGAGTAGGTTGCCATTCCCTTCTCCAGGAGAACTTCCCAACCCAGGGATCGAACCCAGGCCTCCCACATTGCAGGCAGATTCTTCACCATCTCACCAGTGAAGCCTACTAAATACTAAACATGTAGTAAAGTTATGTGTAAACTGTATAAAATAATACTGATGTGTCAATTTTTTAAATCAAAGAAGATACAACTAAATGTTGTCAAAGCTGTGATCAAAGTTAAAGTATTCTCTGTATTGTTGGGAGAAAGTTAAGATAATTATTAGCTTAAGAGTTTATTAAGTTAAATATGCATGTTAAAGTTTGTAGAGTAAACCAGTTTAAAAAAAGTCAAAATATGTAACTTCCAAACAGGAAAGATTAAAGTAGGAGGAGCGAAGTAGAGGAAAAATAACCACTGCCCAAACAATCCAGAAGGAGTCTTGAGAAAGGAGAAAGAGAAAAGAAACAGAAATGTGAAAAAGGACATCATTAGAAAACATAAAAAGAGTGGAAATCCATGCACAATACATTTCACAATAATTATGACTGCCACCAGGGCATTACAAGAATGCAGCAGAGGTTTATATATTCATAATGTAAGAATATTATGAGAATCATTCCACTAAAGCATAAAATATTTTAAAAGTTGTGATTGTATATATTTCCGTCTGAGCCACCGGGGAAGCCCCGTATATATTTCTACAGCTATTTAAATTATCAAAACTAACTCTAAGTAGAGAAGATAAATTAGCTGGTAAGTTTTTTCTCATAGAGAACACCAGACAAAAACAAAATGTGGATTAGTCCTAACAGCAAAAGTTGCTGTTTACACAGGAAAATGTGACTTTAGTTACCCAAATCAATCAAGGATAGCATGAGAAAATAACAAGCCCCTTTCACGCATGAATCTGGAGGCAAAAGTCACACACAAAAAAGGAACTTTAGCATGTTGAATTTAATAATATATAATGCATTGTGACCAAATCGAAGTTATTCAAGAAATGAGAGATTGATTATTAGGAAAAAATTAACATGATACACCATATTTTAAAGAAGTAGAACTCAATAATTTCTCAACAGCTAAAAAGCATTCAGTTAAATTCCACAGTAATTTATGATTAAAAACTCTTAGCAAACTAGGAATAGAATGGACGTTTCTTAATTTCAGGAGATATCTGTGAAAATGTACATGTCAAGGTTACCTACTGTCATTACTATTGAACATTGTATTGGAAGTTCTAGGTAGAAGAGAAAAGATATGTGTTGAAAAGAAAGAAAACTCTGAATCACAGATTGTAAGAATGTCTGCTTAAAAACCATAAAGAAATTCTGGCTAAGCCTCCCAATGGATTAATATGCAAATTTAATAGGGCTAAATCACCTATCAACAGAAAATTGGATTAAAGATTTACTGAGCATGGCCCGACCCTTCAGAACAAGACCCAGTTTCTCCCTCAGTCAGTCTCTCCCATCAGGAAGCTTCCATAAGCCTCTTATCCTTCTCCATTATGGGGCAGACAGACAGAAAACCATAATCACAAAAAACTAACCAATCTGCTCACATGGACCACAGCCTTGTCTAACTCAGTGAAACTATGAGTCATGCCATGTATGGCCACCAAAGACAGACGGGTCATGGTGGAGAGTTCTGACAAAACGCGGTCCAGTGGAGAAGGGAATGGCAAAACACTCCAGTAGTCTTTCCTTGAGAACCCCATGAACAGTATGAAAAGGGAAAAAGATAGGACACTGAAAGATGAACTCCCCAGGTCGGTAGGTGCCCAGTATGCTATGGGAGATCAGTGGAGAAACAGCTCCAGAAAGAATGAAGAGATGGAGCCAAAGCAACAACACTCAGTTGTGGATGTGACTGGTAAGGGAAGTAAAATCCGATGCTGTAAAGAGCAATATTGCATAGGAACCTGGAATGTTAGGTCCATGAATCAAGGCAAATTGGAAGTGACCGAACAGGATAAGGCAAGAGTGAACATTGACGTTTTAGGAATCAGTGAACTAAAATGGACTGGAATGGGTGAATTTAACTCAGATGACCATTATATTCTAGTACTTTGGGCAAGAATCCCATAGAAGACATGGAGTAGCCATCATAGTCAACAAAAGAGTCTGAAATGCAGTACTTGGATGCAATCTCAGAAACGACAAATGATCTCTGTTTTTTTCCAAGGCAAACCATTCAGTATCACAGTAATCCAAGTCTGTGCCCCGACTGGTAGTGCTGAAGAAGCTGAAGTTGAATGGTTCTATGAAGACCTCCAAAACCTTCTAGAACTAACACCCAAAAAAGAATCCTTTTCATTTTAGGGGACTGGAAAGCAAAAGTAGGAAGTCAAGAAATAGCTAGAGTAACAGGCAAATTTGGCCTTGGAGTATAGAACGTAGCAAGGCAAAGGCTAACAGTTTTGCCAAGAGAACGCACTGGTCATAGCATATGCTCTCTTCCAACAACACAAGAGAAGACTCTACACATGGACGTCACCAGATGGTCAGTACCGATATCAGACCGCTTGTATTCTTTGGAACCAAAGATGGAGAAGCTCTTTACAGTCAGCAAAAACAAGACCAGGAGCTGACTGTGGCACAGATCATGAAAATAAATATTGCCAAGTTCATACTTAAATTGAAAAAAGTAGGGAAAACCACTAGACCACTCAGGTATGACCTAAATCAAATCCCTTACGACTATACAGTGGCAATGAGAAATAGATTTAAGGGACTAGATCTGATAGACAGAGTGCCTGAAGAACTATGGACTGAGGTTCGTGAAATTGTACAGGAGGCAGTGATCAAGACCATCCCAAAGAAAAAGAAATGCAAAAAGGCAAAATGGTTGTTTGAGGAGGCCTTACAAAGAGCTGAGAAGAGAAATGAAAGGCAAAGGAGAAAAGGAAAGATAATTCCATTTGAATGCAGAGTTCCAAAGAACAGCAAGGAAAGATTAGAAAGCCTTCCTCAATGATCAGTGCAAAGAAATAGAGGAAAACAATAGAATGGGAAAGACTAGAGATCTCTTCAAGAAAATTAAAGATACCAAGGGAACATTTTATGCAAAGATGGGCACAATAAAGGACAGAAATGGTATGGACCTAACAGAAGCAGAAGATATTAGTAAGAGGTGGCAAGAATATACAGAACAACTGTACAAAACAGATCTTCACGACTCAGATAATCATGATGGTGTGCTCACTCACCTGGAGCCAGACGTCTTGGAATGCGAAGTCAAGTGGGCCTTAGGGGAAGCATCACTATGACAAAGCTAGTGGAGGTAGTGGAGCTTCAGTTGAGCTATTTCAAATCCTAAAAGATGATGCTATGAAAGTGCTGCACTCATTATGTCAGCAAATTTGGAAAATTCAGCAGTGGCCACAGGACTACAAAAGGTCGGTTTTCATTCCAGTCCCAAAGAAAGGCAATGCCAAAGAATGTTTAAACTATCGCACAATTGCACTCATCTCACATGCTAGCAAAGTAATGCTCAAAATTCTCCAAGCCAGGCTTCAATAGTCCATGAATTGTGAACTTCCATATGCACAAACTGGATTTAGAAAAGGCAGAGGAACCAGAGATCAAATTGACAACATCTGCTGGATCATCAGAAAAGCAAAGAGTTTCAGAAAAACATCTGTTTCTGCTTTATTGACTATGCCAAAGCCTTTGACTGTGTGGAATCACAACAAACTATGGAAAATTCTTCAAGAGATGGGAACACCAGACCACCTTACCTGCCTCCTGAGAAAACTGTGTGCAGGTCAAGAAGCAACAGTGAGAACTGGACACAGAACAATAGACTGGTGCCAAATCAGAAAAGAAACATATCAAGGCTGTATATTGTCACCCTGCTTATTTGACTTACATGCAGAGTTTATCATGTGAAATGCTGGACTGTATGAAGCACAAACTGGAATCAAGGTTGCTGGGAGAAATATCAGTAACCTCATATATGCAGATGATACCACCCTTACGGCAGAAAGTGAAGAAGAACTAAAGAGCCTCCTGATGAAAGTGAAAGAGGAAAGTGAAAAACTTGACTTAAAACTCAACATTCAGGAAACTAACATCATGACATCTGGTCCAGTCACGTCATGGCAGATAGACGGGGAAACAATGGAAACAGTGAGAGACTTTATTTTGGGTGGCTCCAAAATCACTGCAAATGGTGAGTCAGTTCAGTTCAGTCACTCAGTTGTGTCTGACTCTTTGCTACCCCATGAATTGCAGCAAGCCAGGCCTCCCTGTCCATCACCAACTGCCGGAGTTTACCCAAACCTATGTCCACTGAATTGGTGATGCCATCCAACCATCTCATCCTTGTCATCCCCTTCTCGTCCTGCCCTCGGTCTTTCCCAGCATCAGGGTCTTTTCAAATGAGTCAGCTCTTCGCATCAGGTGGTCAAAGTATTAGAGTTTCAGCTTTAACATCAGTCCTTCCAGTGAACACCCAGGACTGATCTCCTTTAGCATGGACTGCTTGGATCTCTTTGTGATCCTAGAGGCTCTCAAGAGTCTTCTCCAACACCACAGTTCAAAAGTATCAATTCTTTAGTGCTTAGCTTTCTTTATAGTCCAACTCTCACATCTGTACATGACTACTGGAAAAACCATATCCTTGACTAGATGGACCTTTGTTGGCAAAGTAATGTCTGTGCTTTTGAATATGCTATCTAGGTTGGTCATAACTTTCCTTCCAAGGAATAAGTGTCTTTTATTTTCATGGCTGCAGTCACCTTCTGCAGTGATTTTGGAGCCCCCCCAAAATAAAGTCAGCCACTGTTTCCACTGTTTGCCCATCTTTTTGCCATGAAGTGCTGGGACCGGATGTCATGATCTTAGTTTTCTGAATGTTGAGTTTTAAGCCAGCTTTTTCACTCTCCTCTTTCACTTTCATCAAGAGGCTCTTTAGTTCTTCACTTCCTGCCATAAGGGTGGTATCATCTGCATATCTGAGGTTATTGATATTTCTCCCAGCAATCTTGATTCTGGCTTGTGCTTCCTCCAGCCCAGCATTTCTCATGATATACTACTCTGCATATAAGTTAAATAAGCAGGGTGACAATATACAGCCTTGACATACTCCTTTTCCTATTTGGAACCAGTCTGTTGTTCCATGTCCAGTTCTAACTGTTGCTTCCTGACCTGCATACAGGTTTCCCAAGAGGCAGGTCAGGTGGTCTGGTATCCCCATCTCCTTCAGAATTTTTCAGAGTTTATTGTGCCCCACACAGTCAAAGGCTTTGGCATAGTCAATAAAGCAGAAATAGATGTTTTCCTGGAACTCTCTTGCTTTTTCGATCATCCAGTGGATGTTGGCAATTTGGTCTCTGGTTCCTCTGCCTTTTCTAAAACCAGCTTGAATATCTAGAAGTTCATGGTTCACGTATTGTTGAAGCCTGGCTTGGAGAATTTTGAGCATTACTAGCGTGTGAAATGAGTGCAATTGTGCGGTAATTTGAGCATTCTTTGGCATTGCCTTTCTTTGGGATTGGAATGAAAAGTAGCCTTTTCAGTTTTCCAGTCCTGTGGCTGAGTTTTCCAAATTTGCTGGCATATTGAGTGCAGCACTTACACAGCATCATCTTTCAGGATTTGAAATAGCTCAACTGGAATTCCATCACCTCTGCTAGCTTTGTTCATAGTGATACTTCCTAAGGCCCACTTGACTTTATATTCCTGCAGCCATGCAATCAAAAGACACTTGCTCTTTGAAAGAAAAGCTATGACCAACCTAGTCAGCATATTATAAAGCAGAGATATTACTTTGCTGACAAAGGTTGATCTAGTCATAGTCAAAACTATGGTTTTTCCAGTAGGCAAGTATGTATATGAGAGTTGGAATATAAAGAAAGCTAGGCGCCCCAAAATTGATGCCTTTGAATTGTGGTGTTGGAGAAGAGTCTTGAGAGTCCCTTGGACTTCAAGAAGATCCAACCAGTCCATCCTAAGGGACATCGGTCCTGAATATTCATTGGAAGGACTAATGTTGTAGCTGAAACTTCAGTACTTTGGCCACCTGATGTGAAGAACTGACTCATTTGAAAAGACCCTGATGGTGGGAAAGATTGAAGGCTGGAGGAAAAGGGGATGACAGAGGGTGAGATGGTTGGATGGCATTGCCGACTCAGTGTGCATGAGTGTGAGTAAACTCCAGGAATTGGTGATGGACAGGGAAGCCTGGTGTGGTCTAGTGCATGGTGTCACAGAGTCAGACATGACTGAGCGACTAAACTGAGATGTAAGATAGTGTAACACTGACATTGAATCTGTGAATGCATTGATCTTGCATATCCTAACCTTCAGATATCTGAGAAATGTATGTTTAAGCCACCCACTCTGTGGGACTTTTGTTACAAAATCCCAGACTAAGGCAAGGACCTTTTTCATTCTTACTAATGATTCCAAAACCTTTTCTGTGAGTTATATCTATTGATTAGAATTAATAATAAACTTAGAAATAATTAGCAGTTTAGAAATAAGAACTGAGAACCCCCTAAAAAAGTTGTATAACAGAAATGAGTTGCATTTTCTGTGTTCACTGACAGTGAACAGTAAATGCAATTAAAATGGATATTATAGCAACAAAGGTATAAGTTACATAGCCGCACATAAAAGGTATGTATGCAGAGATTATAGTTTTTATTTTAAAATGTTAATGTTTGATACATGTCATGTTAAGTGTCATTCCAGTCAGAATCCTGCTACCGTCTATAAAAATTACAAGCTGGTACTAAAATTTGGATGAAAATACAGAGGGCCAAAAATAGCTAAGCTCCTTCTAAAGAAATAGGATAAAGTGGAAAAACTTGTCTACTGGATATCAAGATGATACAATATTTGGTAAATTAAGACATTGTGGTGTTGATGTAGGGTAGACTAGTGTGATGTGACAATAAAGAGCTAAGATACAAAGCTTAGTAAAAACTTGATTTATGACAGAACTGACATTGTAGGTGAGTGAGGAAGAGACGGAAAATGGTACTGAGACAACTGGGTATTGGTATAGGAAAAGATGAAATTGAGTCCTTTCCTCATACTTTAGCAAAAATTAGTTCCAGGTGGATTAAATATCTAAATGTGATTGACCAGGAAGTTTTTAGAAGACATCAGTAGTAGAAGAGAATATTTTTGTGACTTCGGGTTAAGAAAATGTCTTAAAGTATAGACCTAAAGGGAAAAGTTGATAATTTCAACTATAATAAAACTAAGGAACTTCTGTTCATCTAAAAGACACCTTGTAGAGAAAAGACTAGTCACAAATTGATATACAGATTGATATACAGACTATATAATAAGCAAAATAATGACAACTCATAAGACATGTGAGCAAAAGATCCGCTTTAATGTCTCACAGTCAAGAGGCAACCCAGACAACCAGTACATTCCTACAGACATGAAAAGATGCTCAACTTCATTAGTTATTAGAGAAATGCACATTAGCCCTAGCAAGGTATATCTGTCAGACCCACCAGAATTCCATTGGTGCCATGTGCTTATAAGGATATAAAACAGTGGAAACTCTGATGCATTCTTGGTGGGAATATGAATTTGTACAACCCCCTTGGAAAGTGCTATGGTATTACCTAGTATATCTGTAAATGCTTATATCCAGTGCCTCAAAAATTCTGCTTTCTAGGTACCCTAGTCAGCTTTTGTGCATTTATACTAGGTGAAATCATGGAAATACTTACAGAAGTATTGTTTGCAGTGAATTCTGGAATAGTCAAATACAATTGAATATTATATGACAGTAGAAACAAACTTTGGCTCACTGGTTAAATATCAAAAACATAATTTTAAGGAAAAATACCATCTTGGAAAAATACACCGTAATGTGAGTTTGTTTCTAGAACAGTCAAAAACATTTGGAGTCTCATACAGTAAAAAACAAAAGTAAAGGAATTATCAGTTTGCTTGCTTGCTTGCTAAGTCGCTTCAGTCATGTCCGACTCTGTGCAACCCCATAGACGGCATCCCACCAGGCTCCCCTGTCCCTGGGATTCTCCAGGCAAGAACACTGGGGTGGGTTGCCATTTAATTAAATCAGTTTAGAGATTACATTTGTTGTTTCATTTTTTTAAACTTTTTATTTTATATTGGAGTATAGCCGATTAACAATGTTGTGATAGTTTCAGCTGGACAGCAAAGATACTCAGCCATGCATATACATGTATCCATTCTCCCCCAAACTTCCCTCCCATCCAGGCTGCCAAATAACATTGAGTAGAGTTCCCTGTGCTATACAGTAGGACCTTATTGGTTATCTATTTAAAATATATAACAGTGTGTACATGTTGATCCCAAACTCCTAACTATTCCTTTCCCTCTTTCTTCCCCATTAGTTGAGAGAAAAAGGATGCAATTAGTATGAATTAAGGAATGTCAGATACACCGTTAGTGACCAGTTCCTTAAACTGGTAGATATATGGTTGTTTTATTATTTCTAAACAGTTCATGAAGTTTGTATATACTGTTGGTATATATTTCACATGAAAACATGTTTTAAAAAGAAAGTCTAAAAGTTGAGTTACTTGACTGCAAAATATTTTTAAAACTTGAAATGATTGTTTTATTTTTCTAAACTACTGTAAATATTATAATATAATCAAAGTGATATTACAGGTTTTTAAGCAAGGCTTAATATTTAATGTGCCGGCTTACATGGTGTCTCCATAATAAAGAATCTACCTGCCAACGCAGGGGATGCAGGTTGAATCCCTGGGTCAGAAAAATCTTCTGTAGAAGAAAATGACAACCCAATCCAGTATGCTTGCCTGGAGAATCTCATGAACAGAAGGAGCCGGGCTGGCTACAGTCCATAGTGTTGCAAAAGAGTCAGACACAACGTAGCGAATAAACAACAGCAAAATTTAATGTAGGTTACAAGATTGATTTCTATACCCCTTAACATTATAAATAACCTATTCAAAACAAAATTTTTAATGCCATAAGAGAGGCATTTATGAGATAGAAAAGATACTGATTTATTAATGATTAATTTTGTAACCTGAACCAGTTACTTGTCTGGAATTCAGTTTTTATTTCAGAGAACAGGGTTTGGAGTAGATAATTTCCAAGGACATACTCAGATTTTTATTAATATTATGTTGTGTTTGTTTTTTTGGCCACACTGCACAGCTTGTGGGATTTTAGTTCCCCAACCAGGAATCTTAACGCAGGCCTTTGGCAGTGAAAGTGCCAATTCTAACCACTGGACTGCCAGGGAATTCCCTATATGTAGTTTTTTAAATTGTCAGAAACTGTTTATTAAATCATTCTCTCTCTGTAACGGTCTGGATTGTATTCCAAGGGCTGCCTTAGTCAGAATGGATTGGGCTGTAACAATTTTCACCAACCTTCTTATTTATTTTTGTCATGAAGATACATCTGTCCTTACCCTTGAGTGGTAGGCTTTTTAAAGGAAGCTGTGAAGTGCAGTTTTCTTAGATGACAGCTTGCAGACATTTGTGTATCCACAGATATGTTCAGGGGATGTCCAAATTCTTAGCAAAAAAATTTTAATGTTGTATTTTTATTTAAATGCAATATAAAAATTTAGTATAAGCATTTCTGCACCACTGGTACAAATACTTTATTTTAACTGCCTTCTAATTTTTTAATTTCTTCCATTTGGTAACAAGTATTTCAGTTATTACAACCTAATGAGCAGATGCCCCACTCCTAAAAAAATGCCATTGTTTTCCTTATTTATGAAAAAACTGAAACAGAGACATTAAGTAACCCAGTCAAGGTGAAATAGCTTGTATATGGCAGAGCTGAGATTTGAACTAGACATGGTCTATGTTGAAGCCTGTACTCTTGATCATTAAACTGTACCTTCTTGTTACAGGAATAGACTTTCTTTTTCATCTTTCTGGTTCTCAGTTTCATCATCTGTAAAATGGATATAATACATATCTCATAAATTTGCTCATGAGTATTAAATGAGAAAATTGTATATCAAGTGCTTGGAACATAAACATAGTAATGCTTAATAAATGTTAACTGTTGTGGTTATAATTGTCATCATCATTGTCATTACCACTATTAAAAAAACAATTATTTGCAAGGTGTATTTCCCACCTTTTTTGAGTATTACTTAATTATAGCCTGATTCAAGATCCAATCTGATTTTTTTAGGTCCAGGGTCTTTTTTCATACTTTACACTCACGTACATATAGAAAGTAGCTTAAATACATCTATTTTATGATATAAATTGTGCTCACTTAAATCGTATTTACTATATTTATTGGATTATTTAAAAAGTGCTTGGTAATAGGTGTATACTAATTAATAGCAGGATGGGTGCTATTAGAGTGATTATTAATATTTAATCTGTGCAGCTCCATAGAAGTACTCAGTCTGGAGCTCGATAACTTGGCCTCAGATTTTTGCTCTGCACTACTTACTGTTAATAGCTTTGTCATGAAGTTTGTAAGAGGCTCTTAAATGCATAGAAAGATCAATAACTCTTAGAATATTAAAATACTGGTAGCTTAGAATATTATCTGTGAGTGGAAACAGTGGAGGAGCCTAAATCTGGAAAGGGTACAGTTAGAAAGTGAAGTAAGTGAATGTACAGAATAGTTATTGAAAGAATCTTGATCTGACAAATAATAATGACTTTTGCTATATCTCACCTGGGGATGTCACCACACAGCTCACTTTGTCTTTTTTTATATCTTAGGTTGGCTTTTTTGTGAAGAGAGGATGTTCCAAAGGCATGGTTGAAATTGAATTGTAAGTGTTAAAAGTACTGAAACCACTTTTTTCTGCATAATTTCTTAGTTTATGTTCATGCATTCCTGATGACTTTAGTCAAGAGTAATAACACAGTGTTTACAGTTGTTGTTCAGTCGCTAAGTCATATCTGACTGTTTGCAGCCCCATGGACTGCAGCACTCCAGGCTTCCCAGATGTCCTTCACTATCTCCTGGAGTTTGCTCAGATTCACGTCTAATTAGTTGATGATCTAACCATCTCATCCTCTGACACCGCCTTCTCCTTTTGTCTTCAGTTTTTCCTAGCTCAGGGTATTTTTCAATGAGTTGGCTGTTACATCAAATGCCAAAGTATGGGAGCTTCAGCATCAGTTCTTCCAATGAACATTCAGGGTTGATTTCCTTTAAGATTGACTAGTTTGATCTCCTTGCTGTCCAAGGGAATGTCAAGAGTCATCTCTAGCACCACAGTTCTATGGCGTCGGTTCTTCAGTGCTCAGCCTTCTTTATTTTCCAACTCTCACATTCATACACGACTACTGGAAAAACCGTAACTTTGACTATAAGGACTTTTGTCGGCAAAGTGATATCTTTGCTTCTTAATACGCCGTCTAGGTTTGTCATAGCTTTCCTTCTAAGGAGCAAGTGTCTTTTAATTTTGTGGCTGCAGTTACTGTCTGCAGTAATTTTGAAGCCCAAGAAAATAAAGTCTGCTTCAACTTTTCCCCTCTCTATTTGTCATGAAGGGATGCGACTGGATGCCATGATGTTAAGTTTTTTGAATGTTGAGTTTTAAGCCAACTTTTTCACTTTTTCATCCTCATCAAGAGGCTCTTTAGTTTCTCTTCACTTTCTGCCATTAGAATGATATCATCTGCATGTCTGAGATTGTTGATATTTCTCCTGTCAGTCTTGATTCAAGCTTGTGATTCATCCAGCCCAGCATTTTTCATAATGTACTCTATCAGTTCAGTTCAGTTGCTCAGTCGTGTCTGACTCTTTGCGACCCCATGAATCGAAGCACGCCAGGCCTCCCTGTCCATCACCAACTCCCGGAGTTCACTCAAACTCATGTCCATCGAGTCAGTGATGCTATCTAGCCATCTCATCCTCTGTCGTCCCCTTCTCCTCCTGCCCCCAATCCCTCCCAGCATCAGAGTCTTTTCCAATGAGTCAGCTCTTCGCCTGAGGTGGCCAGAGTACTGGAGTTTCAGCTTTAGCATCATTCCTTCCAATGAACACCCAGGGCTGATCTCCTTTAGAATGGACTGGTTGGATCTCCTTGCAGTCCAAGGGACTCTCAAGAGTCTTCTCCAACACCACAGTTCAAAAGCATCAATTCTTTGGTGCTCAGCCTTCTTCACAGTCCAACTCTCACATCCATACATGACCACAGGAAAAACCGTAGCCTTGACTAGACAGACCTTTGTTGGCAAAGTAATGTCTCTGCTTTTGAATATGCTATCTAGGTTGGTCATAACTTTCCTTCCAAGGAGTAAGCGTCTTTTAATTTCATGGCTGCAGTCACCATCTTCAGTTATTTTGGAGCCCAGAAAAATAGTCTGCCACTGTTTCCACTGTTTCCCCATCTATTTCCCATGAAGTGATGGGACCGGATGCCATGATCTTCGTTTTCTGAATGTTGAGCTTTAAGCCAACTTTTTCACTCTCCACTTTCACTTTCATCAAGAGGCTTTTTAGTTCCTCTTCACTTTCTGCCAGAAGGGTGGTGTCATCTGCATATCTGAGGTTATTGATATTTCTCCCGGCAATCTTGATTCCACCTTGTGCTTCTTCCAGCCCTGCGTTTCTCATGATGTACTCTGCATATAAGTTAAATAAACAGGGTGACAATATACAGCCTTGACGTACTCCTTTTCCTATTTGGAACCAGTCTGTTGTTCCATGTCCAGTTCTAACTGTTGCTTCCTGACCTGCATATAGGCTTCTCAAGAGGCAGGTCAGGTGCTCTGGTATTCCCATCTCTTTCAGAATTTTTTAGAGTTTATTGTGCTCCACACAGTCAAAGGCTTTGGCATAATCAATAAAGCAGAAATCAATGTTTTTCTGGAACTCTCTTGCTTTTTTGACGATCCAGCGGATGTTGGCAATTTGATCTCTGACAATATACAGCCTTGTGGTACTCATTTTACAAGTTTTAACCAGTCCATGAAAGGTTCTGACTGTTTCTAAAGGTTCTAAAGGTTGCTTCTTGACCAGCGTAGAGGTTTCTTAGGAGGCAGGTAAGGTGGTCTGGTATTCCCATCTCTTTAAGATATTTCCAGTTTGTTTTGATCCACACATTCAAAGGCTTTACCATAGTCAATGAAGCAGAAGTAGATGTTTTTCTGGAATTGCTTTGGTTTCTCTATGATCCAGTGAATGTTGGCGATTTGATCTCTGTTTCTTCTGCCTTCTCTAAACCCATCTGGAAGTTCTTAGTTAATATACTGTTGAAGCCAAGCTTGAAGAATTTTCAGTATAACCTTACTAGTATGCAAAATGTGCATAATTATACAATAGTTTGTAGATTCTTTGACACTGCCCTTCTCTGGAATTGGAATGAAAACTGACCTTTTCCAGTCCTCTGACCACTGCTGAGTTTTCCAATTTTGCTGACATACTGAGTGCAGCACTTATACAGCATCATCTTTTAGGATTTTGAATAGCTCAGCTGGAATTCCATCACCTTCACTAATCTTGTTTGTAGTAAAGCTTCCTGAGGCCCACTTGACTTCACTCTAGGATGTCAAGCTCTAGGTCAGTGATCACACCATCTTGGTTATCTGGATCATTAAGACCTTTTTTGTATAGTTCTTCTGTGTATTCTTTCCACCTCTTTTTAATCTTTTCTGCTTCTGTTAGGTCCTTTGTCATGCTCATTCTTGTGTGAAATATTCCCCTGATATCTCCAGTTTTCTTGAAAAGTTTTCCTGTACTTCTTTGCACTGTTCATTTAAGAAGGTCTTCTTATCTCTTCTATTTTCTGGAACTCTGCATTCAGTTGGGTATGTCTTTCCCTTTCGCTTTTTTTCTTTTCTTAGCTATGTGTAAAGCCTCCTTACACAATCATTTTGCCTTCTTGCATTTCTTTTCCTTTGGGGTGGTTTTGGTCACTGCCTCCTGTAGAAGGTTATGAACCTCTGTCCATAGTTCTTCATAACTCTGGCTACCAGATCTAATCTCTTGAATCTATTCATCACCTCTACTGTATGATTGTAAGGGATTTGAATTAGGTTATACCTGAATGGCCTAGTGGTTTTCCCCACTTTCTTCAAGTTAAGCCTGAGTTTTGCAATGAGGAGCTGATTATCTGAGCCACAGCTCCAGGTCTTGGTTTTGCTGACTGTATAGAGTTTCACCATCTTTGACTGCAAAGAATATAATCCGTCGTATTTCAGTATTGACCATTTGGTGATGTGTGTGTGTGGGGGTCATCTCTTGTGTTGTTGTAAGAGGCTGTTTGCTATGTCCAGTGTGTTCTCTTGAGAAAACTCTGTTAGCCTTTGCCCTGCTTCATGTTGTACTCCAAGGCCAAGCTTGCCTGTTACTCTAGGTATCTCTTGACTTCCTACTCTTGCATTCCAGTACCTATGATGAAAAGGGCATCTTTTTTTGGTTAGTTCTAGAAAGTCTTAGAGATCTTAATAGAATTGTTCAACTTCAGCTTCAGCATCAGTGGTATAATACTATATTATGACATTAATATTAGAAATAATATTTAAGGAATACTTCATCCAGAAAAGTAAGTTTTCTTTTTTCTTTAATGCATCTTTTAAAACCTGAATTGTAAGAACTTTTTTTCTGGAAAAATTCATTAGAAATTAGGAATTTATGGGAGATAATGAAATAATGAAATTTATGGGAGATACGGGAGTATTATTTCATACCACCATATGGTATCTCCATACCACTATTAAGTATTCACTATTCATTAAGAAGTTGCAGTATTTTTACAAACTTAAGCACTTTTTTTATCTTTCAGAAATATTTATTTATTTGGCTGTATCTCAGTTGTACCCACAGGATCATTGTTAAGGCATGCAGGCTTCTTTCTAGTTGTAGCATGCAGACTCAGTAACTGTGATACTCAGTCTCTCTATTTGTGGCTCCAGCTCCCTAGTTGTGCACTGGCTTAGTTGCTCTGCAACATGTGGGTTCTTAGTCCCCTGACCAGGGATCAAACCTGCATCCCCTGCATTAAAAGGCAGATTTTTAACCACTGGACCAGCAGGAAGTTTTGTTTTGTTTGTTTGTTTGTTTTCTGATTTTTGAAAGCAAAATACTTGATTGTTAGGAAAAAAGAAAAAACTTAATCTAGGGTTGTAAAAAGATGAAAATGAAGGCCCTCTTGACAATTCCACTTCTAGAAACAACCTTTGTTAATAGTTTGGTCAATTTCATGTATGGCAAAAACTTGGCATTTATATCACCATTTTCTATTCCCTCCCTTATGGCAGAAATCAATAATTCATTATAGTATTCTTTTCCCTTAACCTAGATATTCTAAGTCTACCGCTCTTGGCAGCAATTTCTGATGGATGAGAGTTCCTCTCCAAGATGAAAGCAGTATATTCTTCATGTATATACTTAGTTTTTTTATACATAAAAAACATATGCACAATATGTGCATTCTTTAGATGATTTTTAGATCATTTTTTGGAATGTTTATAGAAAGTTATTGAATTTTCATAGCTGAAATAGCTCTTAAAAAATACCTAACAGCCCTGTCATTTTATGGGATGTAAAGAAATGTTCTTTTTATTCAAAAATTGTTGGAAATTTTTTAAATTTATGTAGAGATGAGAAAGAGGCCCACATGGAAGGAAACAGTTAAGAGATTATGTTCAACGTACTAAAATATAATGGTATTTTACTGAAGGATATAAAACTAAGGCCTGAATAAATGGGGAAGCTTATTATGTTCTAAAAATGTAAAATTACAATCATCATCAGCATGTCAGTCATTTCCACACTAATGCATAAATCTGATAAAATTCCAGTGAGAGTCTCAATAGTTTATAAGTTGATTATAAAGTTCATCTGGAAGAATAAATGTGCCAGAAACCCAAGAAGTTTTGAAAAAGCACAATCATGAATAAGACATTTGTGTAACAGATGTTAAAGTGAACAATAAAGCTTTTTTAAATTTTTATTGTACATAGGAGTACAGTTGATTTACGATGTGTCAGTTCCATCACTGTACAGCTAAGTGATTCAGTTATACATATATCTATTCATTTTCAAATTCTTTTTCTATATAGGTTATTGCAGAATATTGAGTAGTTTTCTGTGCAAATAGGAAATCTGTTGATTATCTATTTTATATATAGTAGTGTGTATATGTTAATCCTAAACTCCTAATTTATCCCTTTCCCCCACATGCCCTCACCTGGTGACCACAAATCTGCTTTGGAAATCTGAGTCTGTTTCTGTTTTGCAAATAAGTTCATTTGTATCACTTTTTTCTTTTTTTTTTTTTTTTAAGATTCCACCCATATGTGTTACCATATGATATTTATTTTTCTCTGAGTTACTTCACTTAGTATGATCATTTCTAGGTCTATTCATGTTGCTGCAGATGGCATTATTTCATTCTTTTTAATGGCTGAATAATATTCCATTGTATATATATATATATATATACCACACCTTCTTTATCCATTTCTCTGTTGATGGACATTTAGGTTGCTTCCATTTCTTGGCTCTTTTAAATAGTGTAAATCATATGGTAATTCTGTGTTCAGTTTCTTAGGGAATCTCCATACTGTTCTTTGTAGTGGCTGTACCAGTTTGCATTCCCACCAACAGTATAGGAGTGTTTCCTTTTCTCCACACCTCCCCAGCATTTATTGTTTGTAGAGTTTTTTGATGATGGCCATTCTGAGTAGTGTGAAATGATACCTCATTATACTTTTGATTTGCTTTTCTGTAATAATTAGTGATGTTGAGCATCTTTTCAAATGTGTTTGTTGAGATCACCTATATGTCTTCTTTAGAGAAATGTCTAAGTCTTCTGCCTGTTTGATTGGGTTGTTTTTTATATTGAGCTGAATGAACATTTATATATTTTGGAAGTTAATCCCTTGTCAGCTGCTTCATTTGCAAATAGTTTCTCCCATTCTGAGGATTGTCTTTTCGTCTTGTTTATAGTTTCCTTTGCTGTGCAAAAGCTTTCAAGTTAAGTAGGTCCCATTTGTTTATTTTTGCTTTTATTTTCATTACTGTAGATCAGTTCCAAAAGATAATGCTGTGGTTTATGTCAAAGGGTGTTCTGCCTATGTTTTTCTGGAAAAAAACTCTGATGCTGGGAGGGATTGGGGACAGGAGGAGAAGGGGACGACAGAGGATGAGATGGCTGGATGGCATCATTGACTCGATGGACGTGAGTCTGAGTGAACTCCGGGAGTTGGTGATGGACAGGGAGGCCTGGCGTGCTGCGATTCATGGGGTCGCAAAGAGTCGGACATGACTGAGCAACTGAACTGAACTGAAGAGTTTTATTTTATAGTATTCAGCCTTACATTTGGGTCTTTAATCCATTTTGAGTCTATTTTTGTGAGTGGTGTTAGAGAATGTTCGGATTTCACTTTTTACATGTAGCTGTCAAGTTAATAAAGCTGTTAATAGTATGATATTAGTACAGAAAAATTAGAGGAACAGAAGGAAGAAAATAGTAGCAGTTCTAAACACATACAAGAGTTTAATTTATGAGAGGTGGTATGTAAGGTGGCTATGTAAAGGTATATAAAGGTGGCTATATAAGCATGGGGTATAAATTACTGCAGGCTTCTCAGGTGCCTCAGCTGGTAAAGAATTCGTCTGCAGTGTGGGAGACCTGGGTTCGACCCCTGGGTTGGGAAGATCCCCTGGAGAAGGGAATGGCTCCCCACTCCAGTATCCTGGCCTGGAGAATTCCATAGACTGTATACTCCATGGGGTCACAAAGAGTCAGACACAGCTGAGTGACTTTCACTCTCCCAGGTTTTTGTTAAGTTCAGTTGCTCAGTCATGTCTGACTCTTGCAACCCCATGGAATGCAGTACACCAGGCTTCTCTGTCCATCAGCAACTCCTGGAGCTTGCTCAACTCACATTAGTCGAGTTGGTGATGCCATCCAACTCTCATCCTCTGTCGTCCCCTTCTCTTCCTGCCTTCAGTCTTCCCCAGCATCAGGGTCTTTTCCAGTGAGTCACTTCTTCACATCAGGTGGCCAAAGGATTGGAGTTTCAGCTTCAGCATCACCCTTCCAATGAATATTCAGGACTGATTCCCTTTAGGATTCACTGGTTGGCTCTCAGGAGTCTTCTCCAGCACCATAGTTCAAAGGCATCAGTTCTTTGGCACTCAGCCTTTTTTGTTGTCCAGCTCTCACATCCATACATGGCTAATGGAAAAACCAGAGCTTTGACTAGATGGACCTTTGTTGTCAAAGTAATGTCTGCTTTTTAATATGCTGTCTAGGTTGGTCATAGCTTTTCTTCCAAGGAGTAAGCATCTTTTAATTTCATGGCTCCAGTTACCATCTGCAGTGATTTTGGAGCCCAATAAAATAAAGTTTGTCAATGTTTCCATTGTTTCCTCCTCTATTTGCCGTGAAGTGATGGGACCAGATGCCATGATCTTAGTTTTTTGAATGCTGAGTTTTAAGACAGCTTTTTCACTGTTCTTTTTCACTTTCATCAAGAGGGTTTTTAGTTCTTCGCTTTCTGCCATAAGTGTCATCCACGTATTTGAGGTTATTGATCCCTCTATTGGAAATCTTAATTCCAGCTTGTGCTTCATCCAGTCTGGCATTTCACAGGATAAACTCTGCATGTAATTTAAGCAGCGTGACAATATACAGCCCTGACGTACTCCTTTCCCAATTTTGAACCAAATCTGTTGTTTCATGTCTGGTTTTAACTGTTGCTTCTTGACTTGCATACAGATTTCTCAGGAGGCAGGTAAGGTGGTCTAATATTCCCATCTAGTCAAGAATTTTCCACAATTTGTTGTGATCTACACAGTCAAAGACTTTGACGTAATCAATAAAGCAGAAGTTCTAGAATTCTCTTACTTTTTTGATGATCCAGCAGATGTTGGCAATTTAATCTCTGGTTCCTTTGCCTTTTCTAAATCCAGCTTGAACATCTGCAAGTTCATGGTTCACATATTGTTGAACCCTGGCTTGGAGAATTTTGAGCATTACTTTGCTAGCGTGTGAGATGAGTGCAATTGTGTGGTAGTTTGAGCATTCTTTGGCATTGCCTTCCTTTGGGATTGGAATGAAAACTGACCTTTTCCAGTCCTGTGGCCACTGCTGAGTTTTGCAAATTTGCTGGCATATTGAGTGCAGTACTTTTAACAGAACCATCTTTTAGGATTTGAAATAGCTTAACTGGAATTCCATCACCTCCACTAGCTTTGTTCGTAGTGATGCTTTCTAAGGCCTGCTTGACTTCACATTCCAGGATGTGTGGCTCTAGGTTTGTGATCGCACCATCATGTTTTTCTGGGTCATGAAGAATATTTTTGTACAGTTCTTCTGTGTTTTCTTGCCACCTCTTCTTAATATCTTCTGCTTCTGTTAGGTCCATACCATTTCTGTCCTTTTTCGAGCCCATCATTGCATGAAATGTTCCCTTGGTATCTCCAGTTTTCTTGAAGAGATCTCTAGTCTTTCCTGTTCTATTTTTTCCTCTATTTCTTTGCATTGCTCACTGAGGAAGGCTTTCTTATCTCTCCATGCTGTTCTTTGGAACTCTGCATTCAAATGGAATTATCTTTCCTTTTCTCCTTTGCCTTTAGCATCTCTTTTCTCAGCCTTCTCAGACAACCATTTTGCCTTTTTGCATTTCTTTTTCTTTGGAATGGTCTTGATCACTTTCTCCTGTACAATGTCACGAACCTCCATCCATAGTTCTTCAGGCCCTCTATCAGATCTAATCTTGAATTTACTTGTCGCTTCCACTGTATAATTGTAAGGGATTTCATTTAGGTCATAACTTGAATGGTCTAGTGGTTTTCCCTACTTTCTTCAATTTAGGTCTGAATCTGGCAATAAGGAGTTCATGATCTGAGCCACAGTCAGCTCCCGGTCTTATTTTTGCTGACTGTACAGTGCTTCTCCATCTTTGGCTGCAAAGAATATAATCAATCTGATTTTGGTGTTGACCATCTGGTGATGTCCGTGTGTAGAGTCTTCTCTTGTGTTGTTGGAAGAGGAGGGCATTTGCTGTGACCAGTGTGTTCTCTTGGCAAAACTGTTGCCTTTGCCTTGCTACATTTTGGACTCCAAGGCTGAATTTGCCTGTTACTCCAGGTATCTCTTAATTTCCTACTTTTGCATTCCAGTCCCCTAAAATGGAATCTTTTTTCGGTGTTAGTTCTAGAAGGTCTTGTAGGTCTTCATAGAACCATTCAACTTCAGCTTCTTCAGCATTACTGGTTGGGGCATAGATTTGGATTACTGTGATATTGAATGGTTTGCCTTGGAAATGAACAGAGCTCATTCTGTCATTTTTGAGATCACATCCAAGTACTGCATTTTGGACTCTTGTTGACTATGATGGCTACTCCATGTATTCTAAGGGATTCTTATCCACAGTACTAGATATAATGGTCATCTCAGTTAAATTCACCCATTCCAGTCCACTTTAGTTCACTAATTCCTAAAATGTTGATGTTCACTCTTGCCATCTCCTGTTTGACCACTTCTAATTTACCTTGATATCTGGACCTGACATTTCAGGTTCCTTTCCCAAGTGGCAGAGTAGTACAGAATCCACCTGCCAGGGCAGGAGATGAAAGAGATGCGGGCTCAATTCCTCAGTTAGGAAGATCCCCTGAGGAAGGAAATGGCAACCCACTCCAGTATTCTTGCCTGGAAAATTCCATAGATAGGAGCCTGGCAGGCTGCAGTCCGTGGGTTCACAAAGAGTCTGTTGGACATGGCTTACCACATAAATTACTCAAACTGAGTTGAAATAATTGGCTATTAGTTGTTTAAAACAGATAAATTTAGACTGTTATCAGGTAATCCTGTACATAAGTAAAATCTTGATTTTAAAAGTCTTTAGACTTTTAAAAATATGTGGGTTTAAAAAGAATAGAAAAATGGTGTAGAATATTTTTTAAATCTCAGGAAAGGGAAAGACCTTACTCAGTAAAACAGGATAGCCAGTAACCATATAAAGGAAGACAGAAGAAACTCGAAGGAAGAGAAGGCTGTTTTGATGCCCAGAACTGCTTGGCCTCTGCCCAACCATGTGGAAAGGTAGCCTGAGGATAGCTGGTCTTCACTTAAGATATGCTGGGACCTGGGACCATTTCTCAGAATACTTGAACATGGACAAATATCCCCTAAAGCAACAGAATACAGAGAAACTATAAGATAGGACTGAAAATAATTGCCTGCATGGAAGTTGGTACAGTTACGAACAGTGAGATACAGAAAAAGCCATAAATCAACAGAAGTACCAGTAGCAAAAGCAGGGCACTGTGTGTGATTCTTGCATACAGCACCACCAAGGTGGTGGGCAGGGTGGCGGGCAGATTGTCTAAGCTATACCTCCTGCCCAACCCACATAATCTGCCCCTGTTGTTACCTGGACCCAAATAGCTCCTCTTTTGGAGTGAGCATGGGTACCAGACTCATGTTTTCACTCCCTCATGCTGCAGCATGAGCCCAGTAAAACCTTGCCTGGAAGAGAAAAAAAGACAGGAAATTTAGGCTCCATAAAAATTCAGCCCAAAATAATGGCGCCATAGTTAAAAATGAGTGACAGATGGGAAGAAACATTTTCAGCACAGATAATATGTACATGTCTTAAAATGATTGAGATTTTAATATCTCATTAAGTCAGTAAAAATTATATACAACTTAATAAGGAAATAAGCAAAGAAGTTTAATACGAAGTAATATAAATGACAAATATATACAAAAAAAAGACGACATCTCACTAGTTACAAAGGAGAACAAGATGAAGATTGTTTTCCTCTCAGCTTAGAAAAATATAAAATAAAGTTCAATCATATGAAGTTATAGAAAAGAGAATCCTGTCATGCACCATTGTGGGAGTATAGGCACTATATCCTATTCTGCAGTATCTATTAAAATTTAAATACAAGTATTCTTTGGTCCAGTCACTGTTCTAGAGAATGATTGCTCACTGGCATAATGTAGCTGTTTCCTAATTTTAATGATGAAAATTATAAATAACTCAGATGTCCATTGCCTGAAAAATGGCTAAACAAATTATGATATATCCATACCATAACACATGATTGAGCCATACAAAGGACTGAAGGACTGATAGAGCCTGTAACTTGGGTAAACCTTGCAAAGATTACGGCTGATGAGGAAACTAGACACAGAAGATTGCATATTGCATGATTCCATTTCTATGAAATGTCCAGGATAAGTAAATAGATGGGACAGAAAACAGATTAGTGGTAGCTGGGGTTTGAGTGGAGGAAAGAATGAGGAGTGACTGGTTAAACAGGTATGGGCTCTTTTGAGTGATAAAAATATTCTGAAATTAGATGATGGTGATGGTTGCATAACTTTGTGAATGTACTTAACCCCTGTTGATACACACCCTTAACTGACACCTAAAAATGGCTAAAATCATAAATTTTATCATCTTTAAAAAAAAAAACATTAATTGTACACATTAAAATAGTGGATTCTATGATTTCTGAATTATATCTCCATTTAAAAAACACAAGCATACCTTGTTTCATTGTGCTTTGCAGATATGTGTATACAAATTAAAGTTTTGAGGCAACCCTGCATTGTCAAATGATGGTTAGCATTTTTTAGAAATATAATATTTTTACTAAGGTAGGTTATTTTTTTAGATGTAATGCTTTTGTACACTTAGTAGACTACAGTATAGTATAAACATAACTTTCATTTGTAAGGGGAAACCAAAAAATTGATGCAGTACACTTCATTGCAATGTTTACTTTATTGCAGTATTTTGGAACCAAACCTGCAATGTATCTGAGATATGACTGTAATTGCAAAGATACTTCTAGGTTAGCACTGATCATGATGGTTTCCTAGATACTGAAACTGAAAAAGTATACTAAACCAAGTATATTTATAAAACACAGATGGACTATTAACATTTAAGTTTCAGAAGTCTATTAAGGATGGCTGTAGGTCTTAAGCACTCCTGACTTTTTACTCTGAGTCATCAAAGCCCTTTTGTCTTATTATCTAAAGAGGTTAATTGTTCTGGTGTTCAGTAGCTACTTGCTCTAATAATCTAACCAGTGACTGTTAACCAGAGTTCTGTTACCAGGTCTAACACAGGGAAGATTTCCTTTCTACATACTCAACATGATTATGTTGTGCTCTTTTGTTCAGTTAGGGTCCCTGTGGCTTTGAGAATACCAAGCCCAAAATGGCTGATATAAGTCATCAAAACTGTCATTGCTGTTGAATGGAGGCAATAACTGGTCATATATTCATTGAAGGGAATGGTGGGTAAAATAAATGGTCTCTGAAATGCATTTATGCAGTCATTTTTCAAATATGTTTTAGTACATTGAGGGATACAGCCTTCTTTTTTTGGGAGGAACAGCATTCTGCCATCATGGAATATATTGTTGTTGTTGTTCAGTCGCTCAGTCATGTCCGACCCTTTGCGATCCTGTGTACTGCAGCACACCAGGCTTCCCTGTCCTTCATCACCTCCTGGAGCTTGCTCTGACTTATGTCCATTGAGTCAGTGATGCCATCCAAACGTCTCGTCCTCTGTCATCCCCTTCTCCTCCTGACTTCAGTTTTTCCCAGCATCAGGGTCTTTCGTAATGAGTTGGCTCTTCATATCTGGTGGCCAAAGTATTGGAGCTTCAGCTTCAGGATCAGTCCTTCCAGTGAATATTCAGGACTGATTTCCTTTAGGATGGACTGGTTGGATATCCTTGCTGTCCAAGGGACTCTCAAGAGTGTTCTCCAACACCGCAGACCATAGCATCAATTCTTTAGCAGTCAGCCTTCTTTATGGTCCAACTCTCATATCCATATCCATGACTACCATAAAAACCATAGCTTTGACTCTGTGTATCTTTTTTGGCAAAGTGATGTCTCTGCTTTTTAATACTGTCTAGGTTGGTCATAGCTTTTCTTCCAAGGAGCAACCATCTTTTAATTTAATGGCTGTAGTCACCACTTGCAGTGATTGTTTTTAGCCCAAAAAAATAAAGTCTGTCACTGTTTCCAATGTTTCCCTATCTGTTTCCCATGAAGTAACGGACCGGATGCCGTGATCTTAGTTTTTTGAATGTTGAGTTTTAAGTCAGCTTTTTCACTGTCCTCTTTCACTTTCATCAGGGTCTTTAGTTCCTCCTTACTTTCTACCGTAAGGGTGGTGTCATCTGCATATCTGAGGTTATTGATATTTCTCCCGGCCTTCTTTTTTCCAGCTTGTGCTTCATCCAGCCCAGCATTTTGCTTGATATACTCTGTATGTAAGTTAAATAAACAAGGTAACAATATATAGCCTTCAGATCAGATCAGATCAGTCGCTCAGTCGTGTCCGACTCTTTGTGACCCCATGAATCGAAGCACGCCAGGCCTCCCTGTCCACACCAACTCCTGGAGTTCACTGAGACTCACGTCCATTGAGTCAGCGATGCCATCCAGCCATCTCATCCTCTAGCATCCCCTTCTCCTCAGCCCCCAATCCCTCCCAGCATCAGAGTCTTTTCCAGGGAGTCAACTCTTTGCATGAGGTGGCCAAAGTACTGGAGTTTCAGCTTTAGCATCATTCCTTCCAAAGAAATCCCAGGGCTGCTCTCCTTCAGAATGGACTGGTTGGATCTCCTTGCAGTCCAAGGGACTCTCAAGAGTCTTCTCCAGCACCACAGTTCAAAAGCATCAATTCTTCGGTGCTCAGCCTTCTTCACAGTCCAACTCTCACATCCATACATGACCACAGGAAAAACCATAGCCTTGACTAGACAGACCTTTGTTGGCAAAGTAATGTCTCTGCTTTTGAATATGCTATCTAGGTTGGTCATAACTTTCCTTCCAAGGAGTAAGCGTCTTTTAATTTCATGGCTGCAGTCACCATCTGTAGTGATTTTGGAGCCCAGAAAAATAAAGTCTGACACTGTTTCCACTGTTTCCCCATCTATTTCCCATGACGTGGTGGGACCGGATGCCATGATCTTCGTTTTCTGAATGTTGAGCTTTAAGCCAACTTTTTCACTCTCCACTTTCACTTTCATCAAGAGGCTTTTGAGTTCCTCTTCACTTTCTGCCATAAGGGTGGTATCATTTGCATATCTGAGGTTATTGATATTTCTCCCGGCAGTCTTGATTCCAGCTTGTGTTTCTTCCAGTCCAGCGTTTCTCATGATGTACTCTGCATAGAAGTTAAATAAACAGGGTGACAATATACAGCCTTGACGTACTCCTTTTCCTATTTGGAACCAGTCTGTTGTTCCATGTCCAGTTCTAACTGTTGCTTCCTGACCTGCATACAAATTTATCAAGAGGCAGATCAGGTGGTCTGGTATTCCCATCTCTTTCAGAATTTTCCAGTTTATTGTGATCCACACAGTCAAAGGCTTTGGCATAGTCAATAAAGCAGAAATAGATGTTTTTCTCGGACTCTCTTGCTTTATCCATGATCCAGTGGATGTTGGCAATTTGATCTCTGGTTCCTTTGCCTTTTCTAAATCCAGCTTGAACATCAGGAAGTTCACGGTTCACATATTGCTGAAGCCTGGCTTGGAGAATTTTGAGCATTACTTTACTAGTGTGTGAGATGAGTGCAATTGTGCGGTAGTTTGAGCATTCTTTGGCATTGCCTTTCTTAGGGATTGGAATGAAAACTGACCTTTTCCAGTCCTGTGGCCACTGCTGAGTTGTCCAAATTTGCTGGCATATTGAGTGCAGCATTTTCACAGCTTCATCTTTCAGGATTTGGAATAGTTCAACTGGAATTCCATCACCTCCACTAGCTTTGTTCGTAGTGATGCTTCCTAAGGCCCACTGGACTTCACATTTCAGGATGTCTGGCTCTAGGTCAGTGATCACACCATCGTGATTATCTGGGCTGTGAAGATCTTTTTTGTACAGTTCTTCTGTGTATTCTTGCCATCTCTTCTTAATTATCTTCTACTTCTCTTAGGTCCATACCATTTCTGTCCTTTATCGAGCTCATCTTTGCATGAAATGTTCCTTTGGTATCTCTGATTTTCTTGAAGAGATCCCTAGTCTTTCCCATTCTGTTGTTTTCCTCTATTTCTTTGCATTGATTGCTGAAGAAGGCTTTCGTATCTCTTGTTGCTATTCTTTGGAACACTGCATTCAGATGTTTATATCTTTCCTTTTCTCCTTTGCTTTTAGCTTCTCTTCTTTTCACAGCTATTTGTAAGGCCTCCCCAGATAGCCATTTTGCTTTTCTGCATTTCTTTTCTATGGGAATGGTCTTGATCCCTGTCTCCTGTACAGTGTCACGAACCTCATTCCATAGTTCATCAGGCAGTCTGTCTGTCAGATCTAGGCCCTTAAATCTATTTCTCACTTCCACTGTATAATCATAAGGGATTTGATTTAGGTCATACCTGAATGGTCCAGTGGTTTTCCTTACTTTCAGCAATTTAAGTCTGAATTTGGCAATAAGGAGTTCATGGTCTGAGCCACAGTCAGCTCCTGGTCTTGTTTTTGTTGACTGTATAGAGCTTCTCCATCTTTGGCTGCAAAGAATATAATCAATCTGATTTCGGTGTTGACCATCTGGTGATGTCCATGTATAGAATCTTCTCTTGTGTTGTTGGAAGAGGGTGTTTGTTATGACCAGTGCATTTTCTTGGCAAAACTCTATTAGTCCTTGCCCTGCTTCATTTCGTATTCCAAGGCCAAATTTGCCTGTTACTCTAGGTGTTTCTTGACTTCCTACTTTTGCATTCCAGTCCCCTATAATGAAAAGGACATCTTTCTTGGGTGTTAGTTCTAAAAGGTCTTGTAGGTCTTCATAGAACCGTTCAACTTCAGCTTCTTCAGCGTTACTGGTTGGGGCATAGACTTGGATTACTGTGATACTGAATGGTTTGCCTTGGAAACGAACAGAGATCATTCTGTCGTTTTTTGAGATTGCATCCAAGTACTGCATTTCAGACTCTTTTGTTGACCATGATGGCCACTCCATTTCTTCTGAGGGATTCCTGCCCGCAGTAGTAGATATAATGGTCATCTGAGTTAAATTCACCCATTCCAGTCCATTTGAGTTCGCTGATTCCTAGAATGTCGACATTCACTCTGGCCATCTCTTGTTTGACCACTTCCAATTTGCCTTGATTCATGGACCTGACAGTCCAGGTTCCTATGCAATATTGCTCTTTACAGCATTGGACCTTGCTTCTATCACCAGTCACATCCACAGCTGGGTATTCTTTTTGCTTTGGCTCCATCCCTTCATTCTTTCTGGAGTTATTTCTCCACTGATCTCCAGTAGCATATTGGGCACCTACTGACCTGGGGAGTTTCTCTTTCAGTATCCTATCATTTTGCCTTTTCATACTGTTCATGGGGTTCTGAAGGCAAGAATACTGAAGTGGTTTGCCATTCCCTTCTCCAGTGGACCACATTCTGTCAAATCTCTCCACCATGACCTGCCCGTCTTTGGTTGCCTCACGGGCATGGCTTAGTTTCATTGAGTTAGACAAGGCTGTGGTCCTAGTGTGATTAGATTGACTTTTTCTGTGAGTATGGTTTCAGTGTGTTTGCCCTCTGATGCCCTCTTGCAACACCTACTGTCTTACTTGAGTTTCTCTTACCTTGGGCGTGGGGTATCTCTTCATGGCTGCTCCAGCAAAGCGCAGCCATTGCTCCTTACTTTGGACGAGGGATATCTCCTCACCTCCGCCCTTCCTGACCTTCAATGTGGGATAGCTCCTCTAGGCCCTCCTGCGCCCATGCAGCCACGGCTCCTTGGACGTGGGGTTGGTCCTCCCGGCCACCGACTCTGGCCTCGGACGTGGGGGCGTGGGGTAGCTCCTCCCGGCCACCGCCCCTTGCCTTGGGCGTGAGGGCGTAGGGTAGCTCCTCCCGCCCGTCGCCCCTGGCCTCGGGCTTGGGGCATGGGGTATCTCCTCTTGTAGCGCCCCTGGCCTCCGGTGTGGGTTCCCCCTCCCTGCCGCTGCCCTTGGCCTCGGGCTTAGGGGCGTGGTGTAGCTCCTCCCGCCCGTCGTCCCTGGCCTTGGGTTTGGGGCGTGGGGTATCTCCTCTCCTCACGCCCCTGGCCTCGGGCGTGGGTTGCTCCTCCCAGCCGCCATGGCCTCGGGCGTGGGGGCTTGGGGTAGCTCATCTCGTCACCACCCCTGACCTCGGACACTGGGTATCTCCTCTCGGCGGCGCCCCCCTGACTTAGGACGCGGGGTAGCTCCTCTCCGCCGTTCCTGTGCCGTCGCAGTCTGGTACTCTCGGTCGCTGCCCCTGACCTCGGACGTGGGGTAACTCCTCTTGGCCGCCGCCCTTTGGGCATGGGGTCCTCCTGGCTTCTGCCCCTGACCTCGGACGGGGGGTGGCTCCTCTTGGCCGCGCTATCGCGCGCACGTCGCAGCCACCTGCGCATATATAGCCTTAACCTACTCCTTTCCCAGTTTTGAACAACCAGTCCGTTGTTCCATATCCGGTTCTGACTGTTGCTTCTTGACCTGCATACAGATTTCTCAGGAGGCAGGTAAGGTGGTCTGGTATTCCCATCTCTTTAAGAATTTTCCACAGTTTGTTGTGATCCATATAGTCAAAGGCTGTAGTGTACTCAGTGAAGCAGATGTTTTTCTGGAATTCCCTTCTTTTTTGTATGATCCAGCAGATATTGGCAATTTGATCTCTGGTTCTTCTGCCTTTTCTAAGTTCAGATTTTACATCTCAAAGTTCTTGGTTCACATACTGTTGAAGCCTAGCTTGAAGGATTTTGAGCATTACCTTACTAGCATATGAAATGAGTGCAGCTGTATGGTAGTTTGAACATTCTTTGGAATTGCCCTTCATTGAGATTGGAATGAAAACTGACCTTTTCCAGTCCTGGGGCCACTGCTGAGTTTTCCAAATTTGCTGGCATATTGAGTGCAGCACTTTAACAGCATAATCTTTTAGAATTTGAAATAGCTCAGCTGGGATTCCATCACTTTACTAGCCTTTTCTTAGTAATGCTTCCAAAGTCCCACTTGACTTCACACTCTAGTATGTCTGGCTCTATCTACATGAATGATCACACTGTCATGGTTATCTGTGTCATTGAGACCGTTAGTTTTTCTGTGTTTTCTTGTCACTTCTTCTTAATATCTTCTGCTTCTGTTAGATCTATACCATTTCTGTCCTTTATTGTGCTCATTTTTCCACGAAATGTTCCCTTGGTGTATGTATAATTTTCTTGAAGAGATCTCTGGTCTTTCCCCTTCTATTGTTATCTTCTTTTTCTTTGCATTGCTCACTGAGGAAGGCTTTCTTATCTCTCTTTGCTATTCTTTGGAACTCTTCATTCAGATGGGTGTATTTTTCCTTTTCTCCTTTACTTTTTGCTTCTCTTCTTTTTTCAGCTATTTGTAAGGCCTCCTCAGACAACCATTTTGCCTTTTTCATTTCTTTTTCTTGGGGATGGTTTTGGTCACTGCCTCCTGTATAATATTACGAATATATGTCTATAGTTCTTAAGGCACTTTGTCAGATCTAGTCCCTTGAGTCCATTTGTCACCTCCACTGTATAAACATAAGGGATTTGATGTAGGTTGTACCTGAAAGCGGAGAAGGCAATGGCACCCCACTCCAGTACTCTTGCCTGGAAAATCCCACGGACAAAGGAGCCTGGTAGGCTGCAGTCCATGGGGTTGCAAAGAGTCAGACACGACTGAGCGACTTCACTTTCACTTTTTACTTTCATTCATTGGAAAAGTAAATGGCAACCCACTCCAGTGTTCTTGCCTGGGGAATCCCAGGGACGGGGGAGCCTGGTGGGCTGCCGTCTATGGGGTCACACAGTGTCGGACACGACTGAAGCGACTTAGCAGCAGTACCTGAATGGCCTAGTCGTTTTCCCTACTTTCTTAAATTTAAGTCTGAATTTTGCAATAAGGAGCTTATGATCTGAGCCACAGTCAAGCTTCCCAGTC
This sequence comes from Bos mutus, assembly GCF_027580195.1. Taxonomy (NCBI): domain Eukaryota; kingdom Metazoa; phylum Chordata; class Mammalia; order Artiodactyla; family Bovidae; genus Bos; species Bos mutus. Next base: position 65,778,027 of record NC_091624.1, on the reverse strand, counting down.
TTGTTTTTGCTGACTTTGTAGAACTTCTCCATCTTTGGTTGCAAAGTCTGATTTCAGTATTGACCATCCAGTGATGTCCACGTGTAGCATCATCTCTTGTGTTGTTGGAAGGAGGTGTTTGCTATGACCAGTGCATTCTCTTGGCAAAACTCTGTAAGCCTTTGCCCTGCTTCATTTTGTAGTCTTAATGCCAGTCTTGCCTGTTACTCCAGGTATCTCTGTCTCTTTTTTAAAAAAATTAACTTATTTATTTTAATTGGAGGCTAATTACTTTACAACATTGTGGTGATTTTTGCCATACATTTACTCCAGTTATCTCTTGACTTCCTACTTTTGCATTCCACACCCCTGTGATGAAAAGGATCTTTGTTTTCTTTTGGTGTTACTACCAGAAGGTCTTGTATGTCTTTGTAGAACCATTCAGGTTTTTTGGCGTTAGTGGTTTGGACATAGACTTAGTTACTCTGATGTTGAATGGTTTGCCTTGTAAATGAACAGAGATCATTGTGTCGTTTTGGGGATGGCACCCAAGTACTGCATTTCAGGTAGAGGAATCTGTAAATGCTAAGACCCTGAAGTGGTACGTAGTGTCACTGGATTTTGTTAAATAGGAGGAGTAAAAGATAAGTTCTGAAAATATAAGGGAGCCAGCTCATTAAGCTTTGTAGACTAATGTAAGGAATTGTTTTGAATAAGATGTGAAGCCATCAGAATTTGAGCAGAGAGGTGACATAATTTAATAGCTTAAATTTTAATCAGATCATTTAGGTTGCTCTGTGAAAAATAGACTAAGAAAACAGGCAAAAGCAAGGAAATCAATGAAGCTTTAATGTAATAATTCTAAGAGAAAATAAAATAAAATAAAATTTGCTCACAAATTGAATATAGAATATGAAAGAGAGAAGGGCATCGAAGAAGAAGTATACCAATATATGTATCTGGCATCCTTAAGAGTGGAGTTTCTCTTAACTGAGGTAATGAAACCAGCATCTGGAGGTTTTAGGGTAAGATCAGAAGGTCATTTTGAAGTAAACCATATTTTGTCGAATTAAGATGCCACCATTGTAAAATGCAACTTCCAGTTAAACTATGAAACAGTTTGAAATATGCAACCTAGTTTCAGAAATGTTAAGATGGAAAAGAACAGCAACAAAAACAGATGCTTTTTAGGGTCAGTAAAATACAGAGAAAGTTTGAGATGCTCATGTAGACATTCAGGTAAAAGTGTTGCCAAGGCCTGTGATGAGCTAAATCTCATTCAGTTTTGTGTCTTCATTTTACGTAAATTGAAATGTTGAATGGGCAGTTAGGTTTTTTTTTTTTTTCCCCTTATTAGAGGAGAAATCTGGGCCAAAGGTTGTTGGTAGGGTGGTTGAAATCTCCAAGGGAGAAGATGCAGATGGAGGAAGGAAGTCTGTAAGAACTAGATTCTGTTGTACTGCTGCATTTAGAGGCTGAACGTGGGGAAAGGAACCTGGGAAGAATGCTAGTGAGTGAGGAGAATGCGGTACCTGGAAAGCACACTCGAGGAGTCGTGCAGTGCTGTTGGCCTGTCCAGTGCCTCTGACAGGTGGAGCAAAATAAAGACAAGGAACTTTCATCAGATTTAGTTCATTGTAGGCCTTGGCAGGGTTTGGGGGAAGTGCTGTTTTATTCCTATTGTATGTTCAGGAAGGGCCTGTTGGGAAGTGAGAACTGAATGAGAACCGTAATAACTGGGAGTAGAGTATTCCAGGCAGATGGAATAGTTTGTGCGAATAGTCTGGCAAAATTAAATTTGTTGTTGCTGAGGAACAGAAAAATGGTAGTGTGGCTGGAGTGAAATGAGATACTTGTTGTAGGATTTTGAAAGATATGATTTACTTGTTTAGAGGTATTCCTTGTTGTTCCTGATTTCATGTTCTTTTAATTATAACTAGCAAGTGAATTTTATCAGCATGTATTGAATTGATCATATTATTTTAATTGGTAAATTCAGTTAATTTCCTAATGTTCAGTCTATTTTGCATTCTTAGAATAAGTTCAACATAGTCATAGTTTTTGCATTGGTAGACTTGCTTCTCTAACATCTGTATTTTGCTTGTGAAATATTAGTTGATTGGATATTTGATTAAAGTTACTGATAAAATCATCTGGGCCTATTGATTTAATTAATGGTAATGAATTATTTAGTTTTTCTATTCTTGAGTCATCATGGTAATTTATAGTTTTCTAAAAAATATTTTCATCTTAGCTTTTAATTTTATTTGGCTAAATAATATGTAACTTTATTATGTTTGTATTATGTCTTCTCATATGTAAAATATATTATTTAAGTATCTCCTGTAGTTGTATTCTCCTCTTTTATTCGTTTTTTTTTTTCATGATTTGGAAAAAATTGATTTGTCAGTTTTATTCATCTTTTTTTAATGAGTTTAACTTTTTGCATTGTTGTTTCTGTCTTACGTCATGGTTTTATATTTCATTCATGTTTACTCTTCCCTTTACTAATTGTTCTTTAAACTTTTGGTTTCTTTTGTTCTTCTCATTTCCTGAAATGGATATTGTACTCATTTTCAGTCTTGTTTTTTCCCTAATGTAAATAGTGAAGGGTAAAAATCTGCCTATCAGTACTGCTTTAGTTCCATCTCCCAAATTTTAGTATAGTATTTTTCTACTTTTCAGTTGTGAATGTTTTCATTTTGTTTTTGAGCTCAAATTAAAAGCTGTTTCAAATTCTAATGTGATCTTCCTATTATATTTTAGTATTGATCATCACCTTGATAGTAGTGTGGTAAAAAATAGATAAGGTGATCTTTATGTTCCCAATCCTTTGAAATTTGTTGAGGCTTACATACTGAGCCCTTGTAATTGTTACCTGTTTTGGTTGAAAGAATGAGTATTCTGCTGTTGTGTGTGTACTGTTTATTTGTCCATTAGTGCAAGATTACTAGTTATTTTTACTATTACTGAGAAAAGCATATTACACTATCCCTTTCTTTATGTAGATTTATTAATTACCTTTGTTCTGTCCATCTTTCCTTTATATATTTATAGGACAGTATTGAACTCTTTATTGTTATATACTGAATTCTTCATCTTTTGAGGCTTTCTGCCTTAAAATCTGTTTGTCATTAATGAATATAGTTAGCTTTCTCTTTAAATATTTTCCTGTTTTTTTTTTAATTTATTTCATTTTTTTAATATGTTTTGTATCCCATTTAAGCAAGGATAGCTGAGTAGAGTTTTGCATTTTGTTTGTTGGCTAGGACTTCTAATACTGTCAGAGATAAGAGTGGGCGTCTTTGTCCTTGTCTTATTTCAGATGTTAACAAGAAGACTTTCATTTTTTTGCCTTTGAGTGTTACATTGAGTGTGGGTTTGTCATAAATGGCTTTTATTATGTTGAGATATGTTCCCTCTGGGCTTCCCAGGTGATTCAGATGATAAAGAATTTGCCTGCGGTGCAGTAGACCTGGGTCCACCCTGAGGTCGGGAAGGCCCCCTGGAGAAGGCAATGGCAACCCACTCCAGTATTCTTGCTTGGAGAATTCCATGGACAGAGGAGCCTAGTGGACAACAGACCATGGAGTTGCAGAGTTGGACATGACTGAGCAACTAACACACATGTTCCCTTTGTACCACTTTGGTAAGAGTTTTATCATGAATCGATACTGAATTTTGTCAAGTGCTTTTTCTGCATCTATTGAGATGATAATATGGTTTTTGTCTTTTGTTAATGTGGCATATCACGTTAATTGGTTTGCATAGGTTGACGACTCCTTGTGACCCTAGGATGAATCCAGCTTGGTCATGGTGTATGATTTTTTATTTTATGTGTTGTTATATTTGGTTTATTAATACCTTGTTGAGAATTTTTACATCTATATTCATCAAAGATACAGGCTTGTAATTTTCTTTTCTGGCTTTGGTATCACAGTGATGGTGGCTTCATAGACTGTATTTAGGAGTGTTCCTTCCTCTTCATTCTTAAGGAAGAGTTTGAGAAGGATGGGTTTAAGTTTTTCTTTGTATGTTTGGTAGAATTAACCGGTGAAGCCATCAGGTCCTGCACTTGTGTTTGTAGGGAGTGTTTTTCTTCTATTTATTTACAGATTCTGTTTCACTTAAAATGATTGTCTGTTCAAATTATCAGTTTCTTGATTGAATTTTGGTGGACTGTATGTTTCTAAAAACTTATCCCTTTTTTTTGGGGTTGTTGAATTTATTAGCATATAAATGTTCATAGTATTCTCTTACAGTGTTTTGTATTTCTGTGGTATCATTTGAGACTTCTTTTTTGTTTCTTACTTTATTTACTTGGGTTCTCTATCCTTTCTTGGTGAGTGTAGTCAACAGCTTGTCAGTTTTGTTTAGTCTTTCTATTTCCTTTTTGATATCCTCATTCCCTCATAGCTCAGTTGGTAAAGAATCTGGCAGCAATGCAGGAGACCCTGGTTCAATTCTTGGGTCGGGAAGATCCGCTGGAGAAGGGATAGGCTACACACTCCAGGAATCTTTGGGCTTCCCTTGTGGCTCAGCCGGTAAAGAATCCACCTGCAATATGGAAGACCTGGGTTCGATCCCTGGGTTGGGCAAATTCCCTGGAGAGGGGAAAGGCTACACACTCCAGTATTCTGGCCTGGAGAATTCTATGGACCGTATAGTCTGTGGGGTTGCAAAGAGTCTGATGTGACTTTCACTTTGATCCATTGGTTTTTTTAGTAACATGTTGTTTAGTCTCCATGTGATTGTTTTTTTCTCATTTCTTTTCCTGTGGTTAATTTCTTGTTTCATGCCTTTGTGGTTAGAGAAGATCCTTGAAATAATTTCTATACTCTTAAATTTGTTGGGGTTACTTTTGTGCCCTAGTATTTGGTTAGTCCTAACCAGTCCATCCTAAAGGAAATAAGTCCTGGGTGTTCATTGAAACGACTGATGTTGAAACGGAAACTCCATTATTTTGGCCATCTGATGCGAAGAGATATCATTTGAAAAGACCCTGATGTTGGGAAAGATTGAAGGCAGGAGAACACTGGAGTGGGTTGCCATTTCCTTCTCCAATGCATGAAAGTGAAAAGTGAAAGTGAAGTCGCTCAGTGGTGTCCAACTCTTGGTGACTCCATGGACTACAGCCTACTAGGCTCCTCCGTCCATGGGATTTTCCAGGCAAGAGTACTGGAGTGGGGTGCCATTGCCTTCTCTGTCAATGGACATGAGTTTGGGTAAACTCTGGGAGTTGGTGATGAACAGGAAGGCCTGGCGTGCTGCGGTTCATGGGGTCGCAAAGAGTCGGACACAACTGAGCGACTGAACTGATCTCAAAGAATGTTTCACGTGCAGTTGAAAAGAATGTGTATCCTGGGTTTTTTTTGCATACAGTGTCCTGAAAATATCACTTGAATCTGTCTTATTGCATCATATGAGATCTCTGTTGCCTTATTGGTTTTCTTTCTAGAGGATGTGTCCCCTGATGTGAATGAGGTATTAAAGTCCCTTCCTGTTGTGTCCCTATCAGTTTCTGCCTTTGTGTCGTGTTAGTATTTGTCTTATATATTTGGGTGCTCCTATATTGGGTGTATATATGTTAACGAGTGTAAAATCCTCTTCTTGTATTGGTCCTTTTATCATCATATGGTGTCCTTTTTCATCTTTTTTTATGGCTTTTGTTAATGTCTGTTTTGTTTGATATGAGTATTGTGACTCCTGCCTTCTTGTCATTTCTGTTTGCATGAAATGCCTTTTTCCATCCCCGCACTTACAGTCTGTGTGTCCTTTGTCCTGATGTGGGAGGCTTTATTTTTCTTTTATCCTATCTTTTACTCTGTCTTTTGATTGGAGTATTCAGTCCACTGTCATTTAAGGTAATTATTGATACATAAGTATTTACTGCCATTTTAAACCTTGTTTTCCAGTTGACTGTATTTCTTCTTTTTTCCTCTCTGGTTTGATGAAAATTTTATGCTTACATTTTCTTTTTGGTTTTTGTGAATTTTTGTATGTTTTTTAATTTGTAGTTGCTCTCTTTTTCAAGTATGTTAACCCTTTCCTATATCTGCTTGCTTTAATAGTCACATAAGTAAACATTCTTAGAAAAAAAAGTATTACATTCTCTTAGTCTTCTTCCACACATTTTATGATTTTATATTTTTTATATCTTCATGTTTATCCTTTTGCTGTTCAGTATGTTTATCGTTGCTTTCACAAATAAGTTTTTTTTTTTTTTAATCTGTATGTACACTGGCTTTTCAATTGTGATTTCCTCCTACCTATATCTGTTTGCTTCTTTTCTATATAGAGAAGACCTTTCAATATTTCTTTTAGGATAGGTTTAGTATCACTGTATTTTAGTTTGTGCTTGTCTGATAAATTTTTTCTCTCCACTCCTATTCTAATCGGTTACCTTACTGGGTAGAGTATTCTAGGTTGCAGTTTTCCTTTTGAGACTTTGAATATGTTTTGCCACTTCCTTCTGGGCTGTAACATTTCTGTATGGAAATCAGCTGATAGTCTTATGGGAGTTCCCTTGTCATTAACTCTTTGTTTTTCTCTTGCTGCCTTAAGAATACTGTCTTTAACTTTTGCCATTTTAAAAATAATATATCTTGGTGTAGGTCTGTTTGGGTTCATCTTGTTTAGAACCCTGTGTGTTTCCTGTATCTGGATATCTGTTTCCACCTTTAAGTTTGGGAATTTTTTAGCCATAGTTTCTTCAAGTACGTTTTCAATCCTCTTTTCTCTTTCTTCTCCTTTTGGGATCCCTGTTATATGTAGATTGGCATACTTTATATTGTTCCATAGGTCTCATATTGCTTGCTTGCTTCTTTTTTTTTGAGCTGTTGGCTGTTTCGACCAGATTATTTCCATTTTCCTTTCTTCTAGATCACTTATTCTCTCTTCAGCATCATTCATTCTGTTATGTATTGCCTTTAGTTCAGCCTTTGTCTCAGCAAATGAATTTTCTAATTTTTCTTGACTCTTCCTTACAGTTTTTAGTTCCTTTTCACAATAGTTTGCATTTCTATTGGTGCAATTCAGTTCAGTCGGTCAGTCATGTCCAACTCTTTGTGACCCCATGGACTGCAGCACGACAGGCTTCCCTATCACCAACTCCCGGAGTTTACTCAAACTCATGTCCATTGAGTCGATGATGCCATTCAACCATCTCATCCTCTCTCGTCCCCTTCTCTTCCTGTCTTCAATCTTCCCCAGCATCAGAGTCTTTTCCAGTGAGTCAGTTCTTCACATCAGGTGGCCAAAGTATTGAAGTTTCAGCTTCAGCATCAGTCCTTCCAATGAATATTCAGGACTGATTTCCTTTAGGATGGATTGGTTGGATCTCCTTGCATTCCAAGGGACGCTCAAGAATCTTTCCAACACCACAGTTCAAAAGCATTAATTCTTTGGCACTCAGGTTTCTTTGTAGTCCAGCTTTCACATCCAGTACTGGAAAAACTATAGCTTTGACTAGGTGGACCTTTGTTGGCAAAGTAATATCTGCTTTTTAATATGCTGTTTAGGTTGGGCATAGCTTTCCTTCTAAGCAGCAAGCATCTTTTAATTTCATGGCTGCAGTCACCACTTGCAGTGATTTTGGAGCCCCCAAAAATAGAGTCTGTCACTGTTTCCATGTTTCCCTGTCTATTCCATGAAGTGGTGGGACTGGATGCCATGATTTTAGTTTTTTGAATGTTGTGTTTTAAGCCAACTTTTTCACTTTCCTCTCTTGGAGGGCTATTAATATGTGGGTGCGTCCTGGCATAGCTTGTATGGCTTTAATATTTTTTTGGTGTGAGGGCTGCTTTTGGTTTGGATGCTTGTCATATCTTTGCTCAGTGTTTACTGGATATTGGTAGGCAGTGTGCAGGTGCTGCCCACAGATGCTCCCAGGAAGTGGGGGCCACGACCAGCCACCTGTCACAGGAGCCTCAGCAACAGCAGCCCATGCCCATCTCTGGAGTCGAAGATGACAGTGGTAGCTCACGCCCATCCCTGAACCCCGTGTAGGCAGTGCTCTGCTGCCTAAGAGTGTGAATTCAGAGAAGGAAGTTTTTTTGATGGTCTTGCTGCTCGTCTCATGTGCCACCAACAGTGGTGCCTTGCCTCTCTATCAGTCCCAGGCTTCTTCCTGTACTCGCTCTGTTGTGGTGCACCATACCCTACCCACCTCAGGCTGTCTCTACACAGCCAACCCTGGTCCTCTCCTGGGGTCTAACCTCCAAAGCCCAAGCCTCACTCCACCTGCCCCAGCAGATGAGTGTCTCAGGCTGGGGTCTGCCAGGTGGCACCTACTGTCTGAAGGTGTCTTTCCACTTTGCCGTCGCAAAGCAGTTGCTGCACTCTCCTTTGAGGCTCCAAAGCTACCCCTTTGTCCCAGTTGATCTCACCACCAGTGAGGGAACTTCGCAATGTGCAGAAACCTTTCCTTTTTCACAGCTTGCTCCCAGGGACTCAGGTTCCATCCCAGTTCCTCTCTCTCTCTCTTTTTCCTTTCTTCTTTTGTCCTACTTAGTTACATGAAGATTTTCTTGCCCTTTAGAAAGTCTGAAGTCTTCTTCCAATGTTCAGTAGATGTTCTATGTAAATAATTCTGCATGTAGATGTATTTTTGATGTATTTGTCTGAGAAGGTGTTTCCCATGTCCTGCTCCTCTGCCTTCTTGATCCGATCCTTGGGATGGTTTCCATTAGACTCTACCTTGGAGAACTCTGGGCTTTGTCCTCAACACCCCTCTCTCAGGGGATCATAAAAATAAATACACCAGATTACCTGGTTGGCCAAATGCCCTCAGAATGAAAGGCAGTTTCTTTTTTCCACTGCTGGTTTCCCATCTGCACTGGTATTTTGTCCACAATTCCTTACTTTCATGCTAACCTATAAATACATTTATAAAGATACTTTACCAGTTTTTTTTTAGTAGTTGTTCAGTAAGAGAATCAGAAAATACTTTGTTAGTTATGCTCTTGGAAATCAAAGTTTAGAATACCTTGTTTAACATCCTAAAATCTTACGGTTTGGAGTGTTCTGATTACAGTATAATCTAGATATATACAATATTTACATTGTCATTTTGCCATTAGATATCAGTAAGTTATCTTTATGCCTCATGCTGCTGACTGCCAGTGAAGAAGATGGATGAATAGGTAGGAGGTGTGGCACAGTAGTGCTTCTAAAAGCAAAAAATAAATACCCATCTTTCAGATGAATTTTCTTTTGTTCAGTGTTCTTTTATAGTCATGTGATACAGTTTCTTTTGAATTCAGAGTGGTGGAGTATAAGATGAGGAAACTGTGGGCCACCTGTATGCATTTCCACTTGATATCTGGAAATACATACACAGTAGTTGGTTTTCATTTGTACATTTTCCAAGTAGAGAGAGTTTCAAGGTTGAACTTTTTATGCTGTCATATATCAACCCAGTTTGAATTTCAGTGAGCACATGTGATTAGAGAATAGCATAATGATTAAAGGATGAATAACTCCAGATATGTGAATCCTCAGGCAGTGTTTGGGAGTTAATATCAGTGTGTTTTTATTTTAACGGTTTAAATTTCAGATGTTGAAAGAAGTAACTTATTTGTGGTCAGTTATGTATTACCACTAATAAAATGCCAGGCTTTCCTTCTTTGGAGGGGCTATAATGTTAAAAGAAATAAAAATTATAATAATAATCCTATGTGGAAACCTTTGGTGCAAGAGAAAATAATGTATGTATTTTGAGTATAAAGATTTTTAATTTTTAAATAGGTTCAGGACTTCTGGAAATCTTGTAATCACTCGCGAGATTGATGTGGCAAAAAATCAGTCCTCTTGGTTCATCAACAAAAAATCTACCAGCCCAAAAGCAGTAGAAGAGCAAGTTGCAGCCTTAAATATTCAAGTGGGCAATCTTTGCCAGTTTCTACCTCAGGTATGAGAGAATTAAATGTAAAAGTGGGAAAATTTTCTATATAATGTTTCCTCTTTATGTCATATAAGAATGTAAATACTTTTTGAGAGCTATTGTTACTATTTAAAAGGAGCATAGTGGTCTTAATAGTTAACAGTTCTTTGTATTGTAAAAGGTAGTATCTCATCTCTTATAGTAAAATCTTACCTTATAGTAAAATCTTACTACTTTTTAGTAATTTGGAAATACTCAGTTAATAAATCTATCAATAAATCTATTATAATAGATTTATTATAATATTGTTATTTATAATAGATTATAACAAATTATATTTATTATATTTCTATAATAAATATTGATCAACATAATATAATAAACATTTTATTATAAATTTATTAAAATTAAATATTATATAACAATAAATATAATAAATATTTTATTATAATTATTATTTATAATATATTATAGTAAATCTATTATAAAGGAAATAAAGGTATTATCTCCTTTATTTCCTTATAAATAATAAAGGTATTATTTATTTATAAGTGCAGAAAGTAGCTTAAGTAGTTCTGTGCTTCAATTTATAGGCTCTTAAAATTGTGTTAATAAACAACTTCTTAATCAGTCTATTTGTATAAAATGCTTTATATACCAAGACTCTTAAATCTATGTGTATTCCTTCTAGAACTGTTTTATATTTTAAGTTTCTTCAAAAAAAAATAAAACATCCTGATATTCCATGTTAAATATTAAAGTCAAATATCTTTTAGACTGGTCTTTGGATGCTATTCTAGTGACTGAATTAGTTCTTTTCTTCAGAAACAATGATGATTTGATTACTGTGTCCAAGTTAAGTAAAAGTTAAAATTTGAAAGCATTTATCAGCTGGTTTTCGGAGAAGGCAATGGCACCCCACTCCAGTACTCTTGCCTGGAAAAATCCCATGGATGGAGAAGTCTGGTGGGCTGCAGTCCATGGGGTCGCTAAGAGTCGGACTCGACTGAGCGACTGACTTCCCTTTCACTTTTCACTTTCATGCATTGGAGAAGGAAATGGCAACCCACTCCAGTGTTCTTGCCTGGAGGATCCTAGGGATGGTGGAGCCTTGGTGGGCTGCCGTCTCTGGGGTCGCACAGAGTCGGACATGACTGAAGCGACTTAGCAGCAGCAGCAGCAGCAGCAGCAGCAGCTGATTTAAAGCTGTCTCCAGAAATATTAATAGTTGTTTGAAATTGCCATCCTTCTTTTCTCTTTTAAGCTTCTAATAATTTCATTCCAATTGACATGTGGTAATGATCATTGTAATCCAGGGCAGTATTTTTTATTTCCAAACTGTGTTAAATGTATAGAAAAGTTTCAACCTGGAAATATTGACATTGAAATTTTTTTAAAGTTCTCAAAAAGGTGGTAGTTTATACCCTAAGTTTATTATTTTAAAGAATAATATCAAAGGACAGGATTTATTTTAAGATTCATATCGCAAAGGTTTTTTTTTTTTCTTTTGAATGAGTTTCTTCTTGACAAGTATCATTGAGTGAAAAATGTTTTGAAGATATTTGTAAATGATAATATTAGTTGATATTTAAGTTCTGTGCTCTAGGATAAAGTTGGAGAGTTTGCTAAACTCAGTAAAATTGAACTCCTTGAAGCTACCGAGAAGTCAGTTGGTCCTCCAGAAATGCACAAATACCACTGTGAACTGAAAAACTTCAGGGAGAAAGAAAAACAACTAGAGGTAATTTATGGTCAACTCATTTTATTGTCTTTCATTGGCCAGTGAATAATAGTTCATTGAGTAAATTCATATATTTGTGATTTTTTTTTCAGCAAGGATTTTCAGTAATTAGGTTACTAAAAAGTAAGAATGGGTTTGATATAAAGTTTTGACTATCATGTCATCAAATATATGTTATTAATTGAATTTCTAAAGTACTTTTTTCTCTCAGGAAGTTTCAGTGTTATTCTTTTATTCATTCAGTATTTTCTAAACACCTGTGATATTTCAGATGCTGTATAGGGTTTTGGGTAATACAGCATATATATAGCATTTAGTTAGTGTCTTTGTTAAGCCCATTCTTATATTTTATTCAGTTGTGTGAGGATAGACTTTGTAAAAGAACTGTACATTTAGTTGAAGTGTTTGATTTTTATCTTCACCTTTAATAAATTTAAATGTCCTTTTATAGTATATCACATTAAAAGATGTTTATTTAATGAATCATTTTTCATAATTCAGCAGCTACAATTCAGTAAATTTTTGTAATGAAAAATCTAGTTAACTAATGCTTTCTTTTAAACTGTGACTGGCACTTCCCAGGTGGCTCAGTAGTAAGGAATCTGCCTGCAGTGCAGGAGGTGCAGGTTTGATCCCTGGGTTGGAAAGATCCCCTGGAGGAGGGCATGGCAACCCACCTCAGTATTCTTGCCTGAAAAATCCTATGGACAGAGGAGACTGGTGGGCTGCAGTCCATGGGATTGCACAGAGTTGTACACAACTGAAGTGACTAAGCACGCACAAACTGTAACTATCTGTACTTGATAATGTGATTTGTTCTGATTTAATGCTATTGTTGTTGTTGTACTTAATTCAGAGTGAATGACAAAAGAAGTTGTAATTATTTTAATCCTACTTTAGATACCCCTGTCAGTTCTTTTATTTTTCCCCAAATCAAATCGTCTAATACTCCCCTCTGAAAGACTGTAACTACCTACCAACTTCTGAAAGAAAACAAGCACATATTCTTCTAGGTTCTGAGTGCAATTTACTTGTTTGTTAATTCACAAGATAAAGGCTAGATTTTAGCTTTCCTTTATCTCATTTCTAAATCCTTCAGTCATGGGTATTCATAACATACTACTAATAATATCACTTTTCTGTATGTCATGTTACAGCTTTTGAGCTTTCACCTGTAGTTAAGTTGAGTACCTTCTACCAGTGAAGTGAATAGGGCAGATATCTCTCTTCTCTTCAGGCAAGAAGAGTCCAAGCTTAGAGATGTGGCAGGGCTTCCTCATGGTCCCATAATTGATAAATAGTAGAGCCTAGACCAGAACTCAGGTGTGCACTTTAGTTTTACACAGTTCTTAAGAACTCCTATTGTGAAATTTTGCTAGCACTATACATTTTTCATTATAAAAAGATTTGACCTTTTGTCTTTCTTTGATTAAGCTAATTGTTAAATGAATATTTATTTTAGACCTCATGCAAACAGAAAACCGAATATCTAGAGAAAATGATTCAGAGGAATGAAAGATATAAACAAGATGTGGACAGGTTCTATGAACGTAAGCGACATTTAGATTTGATTGAGATGCTTGAAGCAAAAAGGCCGTGGGTGGTAAGTCTGAGTTACTAAAGTAAAATAGTGATTCTTTAAGTATCAGGAAAATTATAAAGGAGACACTAAATACTCAAATTAGGTGCTATTCATTTTTGCTTTGTATATTGTGCATAGTAATATTTATCCGTCTCTGTGTTATTTTGTAACTGTGTGCTATGTTATTGTTATTGCATAACAGGTAACAGTTGATTTAGTCTGTGTCCTTAATTCTTCCGGAATTGAGGCAAGAGATAGTTTTATTTTATAAAATATTAATGAGCTAAAAATATTTACGTATGTAAGAATGAAATGTCCTCGGGTTACTGAAAATTTACTTGGAGTGTGCTACTACTATCAACTTCAGCTACAGACAGAGCTGAAGGATATTAACTGTAATCTTCTACTCATTATGGTTCATAAGTTTACTGAGTTTACTGTTTTAATCACTGTGATGTATATGATTTGGAACCAGAGTTTGGGCCAAAAATTCATTTCCCTCAGTACATTATTTTTCAGTGGGTGGAACAAAATAAGGAAGTTTAATAATATCTTTAATGCCAGGATGGAAATAATTATTAGATTGGAAAAATGTGTGGCTGTATTTGTGACTTTATTCAGCCTGTCCCACCCGTTTTCACCCTATCCTTTTCCGTAATTTCATTTTTCTTAAACTTTTTCTTTTTTTTCAGCTCAATTTCATAATTTTTTCCTATGTTTATTATTATTCTGACACCTGCTTTATCTTTGTATTTTGAAGTCTTTTGATTTCTCTCTTTAAAGACTGAGTTTAATGATTTTTCAATATTTCCTTCTTTGATTTCCTATAATGTTTATTGTTGTTCAGTCGCTTAGCTATGTTCGACTCTTTGTGATCCTGTGGACTGCAGCATGCCAGGCTTCCCTGTCTATCACTGTCTCCCAGAGTTTGCTCAAACTCATCTCCATTGAATCGGTAATGCCATTCAACCATCTCATCCTCTGTTGTCCCCTTCTAGTGTCTTTGATCTTTCATAGCATCCAGGTCTTTTCCGGTGAGTTGACTCTGCCTCAGGTGGACAAAGTATTGACACTTCAGCATTAAGTCCAACTCTTACATCCAGATGCCTAGTGGAAAAATCATAGCTATGACGTTATGAACCTCTGTTGGTAAAGTGGTGTGTCTGCTTTTTAATACTCTTTCTAGGTTTGTTATAGCTTTTCTTCAAAGGAGCAAGCATCTTTTAATTTCATGGCTTCTGTCATTGTTTCCATTTTTTCCCCATCTATTTGCCATGAAGACCAGATGCCATGATCTTAGTTTTCTGAACAGTGAGTTTAAAGACAGCTTTATCACTTTCCTCTTTCACCTTCATCAAGGGACTTTTTAGTTCCTCTTCTCTCTCTGCCATAAGGGTGGTATCACCTACATATCTGAGGTTATTGATATTTCTCCTGGCAGTCTTGATTCCAGCTTGTGCTTCATCCAGCCTGACATTTCACATGATGTACTCTGCATATAAGTTAAATAAGCAGGGTGACAATATACAGCTTTGATGTACTCCCAATTTGGAACTAGTCCATTGTCCATGTCTGTTTCTAACTGTTGCTTTTTGACCTGCATACAGATTTCTCAGGATACAAGTAAGGTGGTCTGGTATTCCCTTCTCTCTTAGAATTTTCCAGTTTGTTGTGATCCATACAGTCAAAGACTTTAGCATGGTCAATGAAGCAGAAATAGATGTCTTTCTGAAATTCCTTGCTTTTTCTGTGATCCAGCACATGTTGATGATTTGATGTTGGTTCTTTTGCCTTCTCTAACTCCAGCTTGTACATCTGAAAGTTCTCAGTTCACATATTGTTGAAGCCTAGCTTGAAGGATTTTGATCATTACCTTGCTAGCATGTGAAATGAGTGCAATTGTGTGGTAGTTTGAACATTCTTTGGCTTGTCCTTCTTAGGGATTGGAATGAAAACTGACCTTTTCCAGTTCTGTGGCCACTGCTGAGTTTTCCAAATTTGCTGACATATTGAATGCAGCTCTTTAACAGCATCATCTTTTAGGATTTAAATAGCTCAGTGAAATTGCATCACCTCCACTAACTTTGTTCCTAGTAATGCTTCCTAAGGCCCATTTGACTTCATGTTCCAAGATTTCTGACCCTAGGTGAGTGATCACACTGTCTTGGTTGTCTGGGTCATTAAGACCTTTTTTGTATAGTTTTTTGTATTCTTGCTACCTCTTCTTAGAGATTCCCTGGTGGCTCAGAGGTTAAACCGTCTGTCTGGAATGCGGGAGAGCCAAGTTTGTTCCCTGGGTCGGGAAGATCCCCTAGAGAAGGAAATGGCAACCCACTCCAGTACTCTTGCCTGGAGAATCCTATGGAGGGAGGAGCATGGTAGGCTACAGTCCATGGGGTCACAAAGAGTCGGACACGACTGAGCAGCTTCACTTCACTTCACTTACCTCTTCTTAATATTTCTACTTCTGTTAGGTCCATATTTTTTCTGCCCTTTTATTGTGCCATCTTTGCATGAAATGTTCACTTGGTATTTCTAATATTCTTGACGAAATCTCTGGTTTTTCCCATTTTGTTGTTTTCCTCTATTTCTTTGCATTGTTCACTTAAGAAAGTTTGCTTACCTCTTGTTGCTATTCTTTGGAACTCCACATTCAGATGGGTATATCTTTCCTTTTTTCCTTTGCCTCCTACTGCTCTTGTTTTCTCAGTTTTTTGTAATGTTTATTTATATTCTTTTTTTTTAAGCTTTGTTCATCCCACTCATTCTTACTATATGCTTTCTTAGCACTTTACTTATTTTTTTTTTTTTTAGCAAATATTTATTTATTCCTTTGATGTGACAAGCATCATTTCCACCTGGATGATTCATTTTGTTTTTCTGTTGAACCATTTTCTTTTTTTGTTTTTAAAAATTTTTTCATGAGTGAGTTTCTTTTGGTTCTTTACATGTTTTTTAATCCCTTCATTATTGAGAGATTAGAAGAGATCCTCCCTTTAGAAGGGAGACTCCCTTCTGAGTCTTCTGTCTCAGAAACAGGAAGGGATGGAAGATAGAATCTGGCCTAATGATAAAAGTGTGTAGTATCACTGAGTTCACCATTATTTGATATTTACTATTTCTGAAGTTGTTTCAGAGGGCAAATTTTTTTTATTAATAGACCTCCTAAAGGGATTCAGAATTGTCTTTTTCATAGATTTGGTTTCTGCCTATAGCTTGATTTTAGTATATGTGTTACTTTAAGCGAAGAGTATATTAACTTTTCTTTCTTGAACTCATTGTAAGGAATATGAAAATGTTCGTCAGGAATATGAAGAAGTAAAACTAGCTCGGGACCAAGCAAAGGAAGAGGTCAGAAAACTTAAAGAAAGTCAGATTCCTATAACAGAACGCATTGAAGAAATGGAAAGGCAGCGTCACAGTTTGGAGGCTCGAATCAGAGAGAAGGTTATATTTCTGGCTCAATTTTTTATTTCTTGTCATTTATTTTAGCAAATACAAAAAATATTTTGTAGGTTTTTACATTTGTTTTGTGGATTTACTTGTAACTCTAGTTCTTTTAAGTTCTTTTATTAGGAATTGTACTACCACAGATCTTTCAAGATCCTAATCATCACTTGCTGCTTTATAGAAACTTGCTACTCTATAGAAATTCCAAGATATAAAAAGAGAAAAAATGAAATGTAATTGTTCTAATTACAGGAGGATTCAGAGCAATATTCCCAGAAACATTGATCTCCTTTTATGAATTTCTTAGACGTGTTATATAATTACATCCCCTTTTGTAGGAATGTAATGTAAAAAACCTCATGTTTTTTAAAATAAATAATATAATGGCATATGGAATATTCTCTATACCTTGTAAACATAACTAAAAAATTTTGCAATCATAGCCTTTAACCTTTAGGGAAGATTTTGGAGTCACGTAATTGTTTTGAGACTGTTTTAGACAATGGACCCTGCTATTATGTATGATTGCTTTTAGGATAAAATAACATGAGGAAATGTGAAGAAATGTAGAAACATATGTATTCATACAGCTGCAACTACTTTTAATATCTGTAGGAATAACCTTTCATAAATTTTCAAGTAATTGTTTATGTTTTGGGTGATAGTGAATTTACTTTGAAAGAAATAGAGGAGCATTGTGGGTAAACTTACAGAGCAATTTTATGTTTGGATGAACAGGGTCACATAATTGCCTTCCTTTTTTTTTTTTAACTAACTTCCCTTCTTCTGATTCAATCTTGCAGGCATTAGCTATTAAGGAGACATCTCAAAAATGCAAACATAAGCAAGATGTTATAGAAAGAAAAGATAAACAAGTAAGATCTTGCATTGAATTTGAAATTTTTATGTTAATTTACCCTAACTTTTGTGTTCAGGTGTGGGTTATGAGAGAGTTTCTTGTTTTTGAATTTCCTGAGATCCTCCTTGTTCTCTCTTTCTTGTCTTAATCTGTGAGGAGAACTAAAATGTGGAAGTATAGCAGTTGCACAGAGGATAATTGGGGGGAATGGCTCAAGAGTACTCATAGATATGCATTTAATAGGGTGCTAGTAAAATGGGATTTAGTTGTCTTCATAGCAGCAATTAAATTGCAAAGGATTGATTCTGTTGTTTCTTTATATTAAAGAGTTGGATATTTTAGAGCTGATTATAAATTCATTGTGCATGGATGGAGCTTGATAGCAAAATTATTTTAGGATAATTGTGCAAGAAAGTAGGCTTTTTAGATGCTGTAGCTCTGGTGGCTCAGAGAGATCCCCAGATATTTTTTGGGTTCTGTTCTCCAGGACCATTCAGAAACTAAAGCTTGAATTACCTTTCTTAGAGAGAGATGCACATCTTGAAGCATTTCTGGTGTTTAAAGCTTTATGTTAAATCTGTCCGTTTTCACCCTAAGCCTTTTCCTATATCTTTATCTTCAAATTCCAATCCTCTCTCATTTAACTTCTCCAGAGGATAAACCTTACGTTTTCTTGACAGAAGCTTGCTTGATAGCAGTAGTGCTCAAGGTGTGTGCATAGGGGGGTGTGGATGCATTGTAGTAGAAAGGTAGGGTGGTATGCACGTGCAGTTGCTTAGTTGTGTCCGACTCTTCGCAACGCCATGGACTATAGTCTGCCGGGCTCCTCTGTCCATGGAATTTTCCAGGCAAGAAGACTGGATGGGTTGCCATTTCCTTCTCCAGGGGATCTTCTTGACCCAGGGATTCAACCCACGTCTCCTCTGTCTCCTGTACTGGGAAGCAGATTCTTTACCACTGTGCCACCTGGGAAGCCAGGTGGGGTAGGTAGGAATCATTCTCTTCTATGTGATGTCTCCGTTTTTTTTTTTTTACATTTTGGAAGGCTCAGCAATCATTTCCTTTCTCTAAATCTCTCTAAAGCATGCACAGGGCAATCACTATTGTATCCAAATACCTGGTGGAAAAATAGTGGCTCAACAAAATTAAATGACTTAGAGAACTCAGAAGTGGCTCTGAGTGCTGCACTTTATTTTCCACAGTATAAAATAAAAATTTACACAAAAATATTACTTAATATATGAGGTCTTTATACTTGACATTTCCTAGTTGTAAGACTCTTCTAGGATTTTTTTTTTTTTTTTTAGCAAGAGTCAATTCTTGTTTTTTTCTCTTTCATTCACTCCTTATACTGTGGTCCCTATAATAGGGTGCTAAATTAATTGTTCTACTACTTTTACTTTTCTGAATATTTATTGAATTCTTCAGTTGTTCCTTTATTCCTTTTGTCCTTCTGGGACCAAGCCCTTTTAGCTCCATTTGTATCATTGATTTAGAGTTTAGAAGGGAAAAGGCGTAAAGATTCATCTTTAAAACCCCAAACAGGAACTGCTAGGTTGATAGGTTGTCTAACATTTAGCTGGATTTTAAAAAGGCAGAGGAACCAGAGATCAAATTGTCAATATTCTTTGGATCATAGCAAAGCAAGAGAATTCCTGAAAAAGATCTACTTCTGCTTCATTGACTGTGCCTAAGGCCTTTGACTGTGTGGATCACAACAAACTGGAAAATTCTGAAAGAGATGGGAATACCAGGTCACCTTACTGCCTCCTGAGAAATCTGTATGCAGGTCAAGAAGCAACACTTAGAACTGGACAAGGAACAATGGACTGGTTCCAAATTGGGAAAGAAGTAGGTCAAGGCTGTATATTGTCACCCTGCTTATTTAACTTATATGCAGAGTACATCATGAAAAACGCCTGACTGGATGAAGCACAGGAGTCAAGATTGCTGGGAGAAATATCAGTAACCTCAGATAATGCAGGTTACACCACCCTTATGGCAGAAAGCGAAGAAATAAAAAGCCTCTTGATGAAAGTGAAAGAGGAGAGTGAAAAAGCTGGCTTAAAACTCAGCATTCAAAAAGCTAAGATCATGGCATCCAGTCCCATCACTTCGTGGCAAATAGATGGGGAAACAATGGAAACAGTGAGACTTTATTATTTGGGGCTCCAAAATCACTGCAGATATTGACTGCAGCCTTGAGATTAAAAGGCACTTGCTCCTTGGAAGAAAAGCTATGACCAACCTAGACAACATATTAAAAAGCAGAGACATTACTTTGCCAATAAAGGTCCATCTAGTCAAAGCTATGGTTTTTCCAGTAGTCATGTATGGATGTGAGATTTGGACCATAAACAAGGCTAATTGTCGAAGAATTGATGCTTTCTAACTGTGGTGTTGGAGAAGACTCTTGAGCATACCTGGGACATCAAGGAGATCAAACCAGTCAGTCCCAAAGGAAATCAATCCTGAATGTTCATCGGAAGAACTGATGCTGAAACTCCAGTACCTTGGCTACCTGATGGGAAGAGCCAACTCATTGGAAAAGAGCTGGGAAAGATTGAAGGCAAAAGCAGAAGGGTTCAGCAGAGGACGAGATGGTTGGATGTTATTACTGAGTAATGGACATGAGTTTGAGCAAGCTCAGGGAGATGGTGAAGGACAGGGAATCCTGGTGTGCTGCAGTCTATGGTGTCGCAGATAGTTGGACCCGACTGAGCAACTGAACAGCTTGCATTCTGACATAAATCTCACTTAGTATTTTAATACATTGGTGGATTCAAATAGAAAATCTTGTCTTTACCATTTTTGTACCGTCTAAGATTGACCTAAAATCTTATTTTGTTCCATCCTTAACTGGTTTATTTCAGTGTTAAGCCAACATTTAAGTAGTTCTCCTAGAACCAGTGTTTTCTTTTTTTTTTTCCTGTGTCATAATTACCAGTTTATCACTTCTGTAAGTTCTTGAATTTTTAGGTTTTCTTAATTTTTTAATACATTATAGCATATAAATTTTTTCTGATTATCATTTGGTTACATCTTAACGTGTGGTATGTGCTTGTATTGTTTTGGTTCAAGATTTTATAATTCTCATTCACATGTTTTCATTTAAGTTTATATAGGAGTTCTTACTATTTCAGTTTACTTGGATATGGAATTTTTAATCTTTATAAAAAAAGTTTAGTCCCAGTTATATTGCTTTATAGTTAATAGATGTGACCTTTATGACTTTATATAAAAATTTTTGGAAACCTCTTTTGGACTTCTACTGTAATTATATTATGCAAACGTTCTACTCTTTTTTTTTTTTTTTCACTAGCCTGATTTATCCACTTTAAAGTGCCAATTCCTTTTTCTTTGAATGTAGACTTTTCTGTTTTTCTTGTAATTGTATTTTTGCTTTCTAGATATTAAGGCTTTATTGTTTGTTCATTTTATCTGCTATAACTAACATATACTGGGTTTTGCTTTGTAATTTTTTAAATTTGGTATGAGACACTTTCTCATACAGTAAAGGAGTTTAACCAGTTCACATTTACCACTGCTTTCTACTTACCCTTAAAAAGTTTAAATAACATATTTTTCTTAGTAGAAAAAGTTAATTAGTATTTTTATTCTTCTATTTGAGAAAGATCAGAATCTTAGCAAACTTTTATTTCTTCTTCCTCCACTCCATACCAGTGTCATTAGAAATTTTACTTGTCTGTTATTTAAGGTATTATTTCCTATTGTCTGTATTTTAGATATTTTAATATATTAATATATTTGATATGTTAATATTTATTAATACTCACTAATATTTACTATATATTAATGTTTTAATATATTTTATTGGCTTATTTGATCATGTTACTGCTTACATCACATTTTTTGTGATTCCTTCGTTTGAAGAGATAGAAATTTAGGTTGTTTTTTTCATACTGTCTCTCTTCTGGAGGTGTTTTAGAGAGCTTCTTTGGCTGATAAACTTTCTGAGTCCTTGTATGTTAGGAAATATCTTTTTTGCAGTCACTATGGAATATTAAAATGGCTGGATGTTGAATTCTAAATTACAAATTGTTTTTCCATAGGACTTTGGCAGTCTGTCTCAGTGTCTTCCTGGGTCTAATATACTTGACCTGCCACTTCTGTGGATTCTGTATTTGTGGATTCAACCAAAGATGGAGCAAAAATATTTGGAAGAAAATATTCCAGAAAATTCCAAAAAGCAAAACTTGAATTTGTTGTATACCAGAAACTATTCATAGCATTTAGTTTGTACTACAGATGATATATATATTTTTTAACATTTAATTTTATCCATGTTTGCTTTGGGATAGGGAATAGATCATTTAGTAAAAGCATAAAGTAAAACCAAGGTGTGTCTTGTGTACAACATGTAAATTACAATAATGATGTAATTTTACACCCCATAATAATGATGTGTGTAGGTTATATGCAAATACTATGTCATTTTATATAAGGGACTTAAGCATCTATGGATATTGGTAGCTGTAACAGGTGGGGAGGGATGGTGAGGTGCTAGAACAAATCCCCCAAGGATGCCAGGAGACAAATGTATTGTTCCTGAGAAGTAGCAGATATGAGAGGTAGACAGACCATATTAGGTAAACCCTTGAAGAAAAAGCAAATTGAACTTGATTGTAAATGAACTATACAATCTTTCTTACAGTGAGAAACTATAAGAAAGCTTTGGTTTGAAAGTTTTTAAGCCATGGAGAAACAGTATATCATACATGTTAAAATACTTTGGACTGCCTTATGGAAGACGGGCTATAGTCCATTTTTGCTCCACACGTGGGAGTTTAAAACCATTTAGGAGGCCATTGCAGTAATCTAGGCAAGAGATAATAGTGGCTTCATCTAAGGTGGTAGCAGTTGATAATTTAGAAAATTGAACCAACAGTATTTGCTCAGGAAGTAGATACAAGAATACATTGTGAAAGAATCAAGGATCAGATCTAACCTTTTGACCTTACAGTTGATAGTGGTGCCTTTTACTGAAATGAAATTTGCTAGGAGAGGGAAATGGAGAAGGAAATGGCAACCCACTCCAGTATTCTTGCCTGGCAGGCTACATAGTCCATGGGGTTGCAAAGAGTCAGACTTGACTTAGTGACTAAACCACCACCAGGAGAGGAAAAATAAAGAATTCTATTTGACTGTGTAGAAGAGTTCCATCTTTTTACTTTATACCTGTTTCTATCCTCACATCTAAAGTGTGTTTCTTAAAAACCATATTTAGTTGGTCATGACAGTTTTTTAATCCATTCTGCCTATATCTGCCTTTTAATTGGAGTGTTTAAACTATTTGCATTTGATGTAATTACTGTTAAGTTATTTTGTGATTTGTTTTCATATGTCTTAGGACTTTGTTGCTCCTCTCTTTCTCCAATATTGCCTTCTTTTGTGTTGTTTTTTAATGTATCATTTTAATCCCCATCTCTTTTTTTTTTCTGTATTTTTTTCAACTGTTTTCTTAGTGGCTGCCTTTAGAAATAGAAATAACATCTTAATTTATAATAGTCTAGTTCATATAAATATGTACTTGAGTAGTATAGAAAACTTTGCTCCTATGTAGCTCTATTCCCTTCTCCTTCCTTTGTGCTGTTATTGTCATACCAGTTACATTTTTAAGCATTATAAGCCTGTCAAAATAGTTTTGTAATTATTTCTTTATGAAGTTTCATTTTTGTGGCAGTTGTTGATTCTTTGACACCAACTCTGTTCTATACAATTCAATTCAGTTCTGATACTATTTAGAATTTAAGTAGATTCTACAAATTCATGGCTTAGTCCCACAAGACAGCCCTGGCTTCATGCCAGTCTCAAGTCCCCAGACCTCAGTTTTCCTACTCTTCTCTCTGACTTGGGTACAAATTCAGAGGTTCCCACAACTACCCCTGCCTTCAGGTTCAGTATGTGCTAGAACGACTCACAGAACTCAGGAAATTGAGTTATTAATTGAGGAATTGTTATACTTAACAATTATGGGTTTATAGGATACAACTCAGGAACAGCCAAATGAAAGAGGTGCATAGGACAAGGTAGAGTGGTGCTAAGTTTCTATTCCCCTTCTGGGTGCATCACCTTCCCAGCATATGGACACGCTCACTAACCCAGAAGCTCAATAGCCATGTTGTTCAAGAGATTTTATTGAAGTTTCATTAACTGGGTATGATTGATTAAATTATTGGCTATTGGTGATTGAAGTCAATCTCCAGCCTCTTTCACCTCCTGGAGGGCATGGAGTTGGACTGAAAATTGTAATCCAACTTTTAATCATGTGGTTGTTTCTTTGGGCAATCAGTCTCTATCCTGAAGCTGTATAGAGTCCCTGACAAGTTATCTTTTCACTGTATGGATCATAATAAACTGGAAATTCTTAAAGAGATGGGAGTAATGGACCACCTTACCTGCCTCCTGAGAAACCTGTGTGTAGGTCAAGAAGCAACAGTTGGAACTGCAAATGGAACAGTCATTACTACGAACAAAGCTAGTGGAGGGGATGGAATTCCCGCTGAACTATATCAAATCCTAAAAGATGATGCTGTGAAAGTGCTGCGTTTAATATGCCAGCAAATTTGGAAAACTCAGCAGTGGCCACAGGACTGGAAAAGGTCAGTTTTCATTCCAATCCCAAAGAAAGGTGATCCCAAAGAATGTTCAAACTACCACACAATTGCACTCATTTCACATGCCAGCAAAGTAACACTGTAAATTCTCCAAGCTAGCCTTCAACATTACAGGAACCGAGAACTTCCAGATGTTCACACTGGATTTAGAAAAGGCACAGGAACCAGAGATCAAATTGCCAACATCCATTGGATTATCGAAAAAGCAGGAGAATTCCAGAAAAACATCTACTTCTGCTTCACTGACTATGCTAAAGCCTTTGACTGTGTGGATCACAACAAACTGGAAAATTCTTGAAGAGATGGGAAACCAGACCACCTTACCTACCTCCTGAGAAATCCGTGTGCAGGTCAAGAAGCAACAGTTCGAACCGGATATGGACAATGGACTGGTTCCAAATTGGGAGAGTGTGTCAAGGCTTTATATTGTCACCCTGCTTATTTAACTTACATGCAGAGTAATTCCAGAGTTCTGAAAGAGTTAATTTTTTGACTTTTTGCTAACATTTTCATTAAGTTTCTGGAGGAAAGGATTTTCAGAGTTCCTTTGTCATCTTGTTGACATCCAAATCTTTTCTGTGTCTACAGAAAAACATTGCTAGGATTTTAATAGGACTTGCATTAAACATATATATCAGTTTGGGGGAGGATAGAAAATACCATGTTGAATCTTCTAATCTATGAACACAGAGTGTCGCCATTTATTTAGATCTTTGATTTTTTTCCCATCAGCATTACATAGTTTTCAGCATATAAGTTCTCTGTGTTTTGTTAGATTACACCAAAGTTTTTCCCTTGATTTTTCTTTTTTCTCTTTTTTTTGAAATAATTTACTTGGAATTTTTTTCAGAGGCAAGCTTGTCATCTACAAATGGAGACAACTTTATTTCTTCCTTTCTGATTTTTATGCTTTTTATTTCCTTTCTTGCCTTACTGCACTGGCTAGAAATTCCAGCACTGTATTGACGAAAGATGGTAAGAGTGGACATCCTTGCCTTATTCCTGGTCTTAGGAGGAAAGCATTCATTTTTTCACTGTGGAGTATAACACTAGCTGTAGATTTTTTATAGATCAGGAAATTCTCTATTTCTATGTTTCTGAGAATATCATAAGTGAGTGTTGGATTTTGTCAGATGCTTTTTCTGCATATCTATTGATGTGGTCATGCACATGTTCAATTTTAGCTTGATGAATTGAAATTCATCGTTAAAAATGAATTTCATTGATTGTTGAATATCAAATCAACCTTACATTTCTGAAGTAAACCCTGCTTGGTTATGGTGTATAAATTTGTAATTCCTTTTACACACTGTTAAATTCTGTTAGCTAACATTTAAAGAATTTTTGTATCTATATTCATGAGGCACATACTCTGGTTTTCTCTTCATGCTTGTCTGCTTTTGATATCAGGATAATAACTAGTTTTTTAAAATGAATTCAGAAGTGTTCTCTCCTCTTCCCCAGTTTTGGAAGATACTGTAGAATTTGAGTTAATTCTTCTTTAAATATTCTTAATAATTCTCAAATAACACTTATCTGGGTCTGGTGATTTGCTTTTAGAGTTTTAAAATTATGAATTTAGTAAAGTTATAGGGCAGTTCAGATAATCTTTCAATTGGTTTACTTGTGCTAGTGATTCCCTCTCCCGCCCCCCGCCGAAATTGGTCCACTTTATCTAAGTTGTTTAATTTACCTATTCATAAATTTTCTTACTATTCTTTTGATTTTGGTGGATTCTGTAGTGATAATTGATATCCCTGTTTGATTCCTGATATTGGTAATTTGTGTCTTACTTTTTTTTTTCTTTTGGTGGAGTGTGAGGATGGGGTCAGTCTTGGTAGAGGTATGTTAATTTTATTGTTTTTTGCAATGAACTAGCCCTTTGTTTCACTGATTTTTCTCTGTTATTTTTCTGATTTCATTGAAGTTTGTCCTTTCTTCTGCTTGATGTTGGTTTGTTTTGCTCTTTTTCTAGGTTCCTGAGGTTGATGCTCAGATTATTGATTTGAGAATTTTCTCCGTTTCTTGTGTATATGCACTTAATGCTATGTTTTCTTCTCATCACTGCTGTACCTGATATCAATATCACAGATTTTGATACATTATTATTTTTGTTCAGGTTTTATTTTCCACTTTTCTTGAGATCACAATTTGTTTATTCATTTATCTGTTCACAGATGTTTAGTTTGTTTCTGGTTTGATGCTAGTACTAAAACTGTTGTGAAGTTCTTATGTAATACAAGATGTGCTTTCGTTTCTTTTGGATAATTTCCTATAAGTAAGCTATCATAGGTATACATGTAACTTTTGAAGAATTTGCCAAACTGTTTTCCAAAATTATTATTAACAATTTTTTGTTGTTGTAATTGACGTTGATTCATTGACTATGCTAAAGCCTTTGACTGTGTAGACCACAGCAAACTGAAAAGTTTTCTTAAAAATTTATTTTTTTAATCGAAGGATAATTGCTTTACAGAATTTTGTTGTTTTCCGTCAAACATCAACAAGAATCAATCATAGGTATACATATGTCCCCTCCCTCTTAAACCTTCTTCCCATCTTCCTCCCCATCCCACCCCTCGAGATTGTTACAGAGCCCCTGTTTGAGTTCCCTGAGTCATACAGCAAATTCCCATTGGCTGTTTATTTTACATATGGTATTGTAAGTTTCCATGTTATTCTCCATACATCTCACCTTCTCCCTCCTCCTCTCCCTCCATGTCCATAGTCTGTTTTGTACGTCTGTTTCTCCTTTGCCGCCCTATCATCAGTACTATCTTTCTAGATTTCCATATTTCTGACTTACTTCACTCTGTAGGATAGGCTCTAGGTTTGTCCACCTCTTTAGAACTGACTCAAATGTGTTCATTCTTCTGGCTGAGTAATAATCCATCAAATATGTACCACAGCTACTTTATCCATTGATCTTTCGATTGACATCTAGGTTGCTTCCATGTTCTAGCTGTTGTAAATAGTGCTACAGTGAACATGGGGGTACAGTGTACAAAGAACAATGTATATGTGTCTTTCAATTTTGGTTTCCTCAGGGTATATGCCTAAGAGTGGGATTACTGGGTCATATGGTGGTTTTTATTTCTAGCTTTTTTAGGAATCTTTGTACCATCTTCCATTGTGGCTGTGACAGTTTACATTCCAACCAGCAATGCAGGAGGGGTCCCTTTTCTTCACACCCTCTGCAGCATTTAATGTTTGTAGACTGTTTGATGATGGCCATTCTGACTGGTGTGAGTTGGTATCTCATTGTAGTTTAGATTAGCATTTCTCTAATAATGAGTGGTGTTGAGCATATTTTCATGTTTTTGTAAGCCATCTGTATGTCTTCTTTGGAGAAATGTCTGTTTAGGTCTTTTTCCTTACTTTTTGATCGGGTTGTTTATTTTTCTGATCTTGAGCTGCTTGCAAATTTTGGAAATTAATTCTTTGTTAGTTGTTTCCTTTGCGATTATTTTCTCCTATTCTGAGGGTTGACTTTTCAGCTTGTTTGTAGTTTCCTTTGGTGTGTAAAAGCTTTTAAGTTTAATTAGGTCCCACTGGTTCATTTTTGGTTTTATTTCCTTTACTCTAGGAGGTGGGTCATAGAGGATATTGCTTTGATTTATGTCATCCAGTGTTTTGCCTGTGTTTTTCTCCAAGAGGTTTATAGTCTTGTGTCTTACATTTAGGTCTTTAACCCTTTTGAGCTTATTTTGTGTATGGCTTTAGGAAGTGTTTAATTTCCTTTTTTACATGTAGCTGTTCAGCTTTCCCAGCACCATGTATTGAAGAGGCTATCTTTGCTCTATTGTGTATTCTTGCCTCCTCTGTCAAAAATAAGACATCCATAGGTGCATGGGTTTATCTCTGGGCTCTCTGTCTTGTTCCATTGGTCTGTTTTTTGTGCCAGTACCATACTGTTTTGATGACTGTAGCTTTTGTAGTATTTTGTAGTCTGAAATCAGGAAGGTTAATTCCTCCAGCTCCATTCTTCTTTCTCAAGACTGCTTTGGCTATTCAGGGGTCTTTGTGTTTCCATATGAATTGTGAAATTTTTTGTTCTAGTTCTGTGAAAAATGCCATTGGTTATTCAATAGGGATCACATTGAATCTGTAGATTGCATTTGGTAGTATACTCATTTTCTCAATATTGATTCTTCCTACCCAGGAACATGGAATATCTCTCCATCTGTTTATGTCATCTTTGATTTCTTTCATCAGTGTCTTATAATTTTCCACATACAGTTCTTTTGTCTCCTTAGGTAGGTTTGTTCCTTAGGTAGGTTTATTCCTAGATATTTTATTCTTTTTGTTGCGGTTGTGAGTGAGATTGTTTCCTTAACTTCTCTTTCTGATTTTTCATTGTTAGTACATAGGACTGCAAGTGATTTCTGTGTATTGACTTTATATCTTGCTTCTATGCTAAATTCACTCATTAGCTATAGTAATTTTCTGATAGTTTCTTTGGGGTTTTCTGCATATAGTATCATGTCATCTGCAGACAGTGAGGGCTTTACTTCTTCTTTTCCTATCTGGATTCCTTTTATTTCTTTTTCTTCTCTACTTGCCATAGCTATGACTTCCAGAACTGTGGTGAATAATTGTGGTGAGAGTAGACACCCTTGTCTTGTTCCTCATATTAGAGGGAATGGTTTCAGTTTTTCACCATTGAGAATGATGTTTGCTGTGAGCTTATCATATACGGCCTTTACTATGTTGTGGTAGGTTCCTTCTATGCCCATTTTTTGAAGTGTTTCTATCATAAAGGGGTGCTGAGTTTTGTCAAAGGCTTTTGTTTTTTTGTATTAAGATGATCGTATGTTTTTTATCTTTCAATTTGTTAATATGGTGTTTCACTTTGATTGATTTGCATATATTAAAGAATCCTTGCATCCCTGGAATAAACCTGACTTGGTCATGGTGAGGGAGTTAATTCTTAGGTAGGTTGATAAGGAGTCTGGGGCCCTCAATGAGAAAGGGGTCCTGGACCCTGGAGGAGGAGAAAGGGACAGACTTTTTTCCCCTACATTCCTTTGTCTTAGTCATCTAAGACATTTTTTTCTTAAGCTCTGAGTTGTTTGGCAACAATCTATTTCTTCTAAGACTTAACTTTCTTTAAGCCCAGAGCTAATGGTCAGCAAAGCAACTCATGTTGCTCAAGTGTATGTTTTTCCTTAAACTCTGTACTAATGATTATATAACAACAATGTATCTTGCTGAAGGACATTTTCTCCTTAAGACCCTTCTGGCTAATCCTGTTATTGGAGATCAGTGGAGAAATAACTCCAGAAAGAATGAAGGGATGGAGCCAAAGCAAAAAGAATACCCAGCTGTGGATGTGACTGGTGATAGAAGCAAGGTCCAATGCTGTAAAGAGCAATATTGCATAGGAACCTGGACTGTCAGGTCCATGAATCAAGGCAAATTGGAAGTGGTCAAACAAGAGATGGCCAGAGTGAATGTCGACATTCTAGGAATCAGCGAACTCAAATGGACTGGAATGGGTGAATTTAACTCAGATGACCATTATATCTACTACTGCGGGCAGGAATCCCTCAGAAGAAATGGAGTGGCCATCATGGTCAACAAAAGAGTCTGAAATGCAGTACTTGGATGCAATCTCAAAAACGACAGAATGATCTCTGTTCGTTTCCAAGGCAAACCATTCAGTATCACAGTAATCCAAGTCTATGCCCCAACCAGTAACACTGAAGAAGCTGAAGTTGAACGGTTCTATGAAGACCTACAAGACCTTTTAGAACTAACACCCAAGAAAGATGTCCTTTTCATTATAGGGGACTGGAATGCAAAAGTAGGAAGTCAAGAAACACCTAGAGTAACAGGCAAATTTGGCCTTGGAATACGGAATGAAGCAGGGCAAAGACTAATAGAGTTTTGCCAAGAAAATGCACTGGTCATAGCAAATGCCCTCTTTCAACAACACAAGAGAAGACTCTACACATGAACATCACCAGATGGTCAGCACCGAAATCAGATTGATTATATTCTTTGCAGCCAAAGATGGAGAAGCTCTATACAGTCAACAAAAACAAGACCAGGAGCTGACTGTGGCTCAGATCATGAACTCCTTATTGCCAAATTCAGACTTAAATTGAAAAAAGTAGGGAAAATCACTAGACCATTCAGGTATGACCTAATCAAATCCCTTATGATTATACAGTGGAAGTGAGAAATAGATTTAAGGGCCTGGATCTGATAGATAGAGTGCCTGATGAACCATGGAATGAGGTTCGTGACATTGTACAGGAGACAGGGATCAGACCATCCCCATGGAAAAGAAATGCAAAAAAGCAAAATGGCTGTCTGGGGAGGCCTTACAAATAGCTGTGAAAAGAAGAGAAGTGAAAAGCAAAGGAGAAAAGGAAAAATATAAGCATCTGAATTCAGAGTTCCAAAGAATGGCAGGAAGAGATAGGAAAGCCTTCCTCAGTGATCAATGCAAAGAAATAGAGGAAAACAACAGACTGGGAAAGACTAGAGATCTCTTCAAGAAAATTAGAGATACCAAGGGAACATTTCACGCAAAGACGGGCACAATAAAGGCCAGAAATGGTATGAACCTAACAGAAGCAGAAGATATTAAGAAGAGGTGGCAAGAATACACAGAAGAACTGTACAAAAAAGATCTTCATGACACAGATAAGCACAATGGTGTGATCACTGACCTAGAGCCAGACATCCTGGAATGTGAAGTCCAGTGGGCCTTAGGAAGCATCACTACGAACAAAGCTAGTGGAGGTGATGGAATTCCAGTTGAACTATTCCAAATCCTGAAAGATGATGCTGTGAAAGTGCTGCACTCAGTATGCCAGCAAATTTGGAAAACTCAGCAGTGGCCACAGGACTGGGAAAGGTCAGTTTTCATTCCAATCCCTAAGAAAGGCAATGCCAAAGAATGCTCAAACTACCACCCAATTGCACTCATCTCACACTCTAGTTAAGTAATGCTCAAGATTCTCCAAGCCAGGCTTCAGCAATACGTGAACCGTGAACTTCCAGATATTCAAGCTGGATTTAGAAAAGGCAGAAGAACCAGAGATCAAATTGCCAACATCCGCTGGATCATGGAAAAAGCAAGAGAGTTCCAAAAAAACATCTATTTCTGCTTTATTGACTATGCCAAAGCCTTTGACTGTGTGGATCACAATAAACTGTGGAAAATTCTGAAAGAGATGGGAATACCAGACCACCTGATCTGCCTCTTGATAAATCTGTATGCAGGTCAGGAAGCAACAGTTAGAACTGGACATGGAACAACAGACTGGTTCTAAATAGGAAAAGGAGTACATCAAGGCTGTATATTGTCACCCTGCTTATTTACCTTCTATGCAGAGTACATCATGAGAAACGCTGGACTGGAAGAAGCACAAGGTGGAATCAAGATTGCCAGGAAAAATATCAATAACCTCAGATATGCGGATGACACCACCCTTATGGCAGAAAGTGAAGAGGAACTAAAGAGCCTCTTGATGACAGTGAAAGTGGAAAGTGAAAAAGTTGGCTTAAAGCTCAACATTCAGAAAACGAAGATCATGGCATCCCATCACTTCATGGGAAATAGATGGGGAAACAGTGGAAACAGTGTCAGACTTTATTTTTATGGGCTCCAAAATCACTACAGATGGTGACTGCAGCCATGAAATTAAAAGACGCTTACTCCTTGGAAGGAAAGTTATGACCAACCTAGATAGCATATTCAAAAGCGGAGACATTACTTTGCCAACAAAGGTTCCTCTAGTCAAGGCTATGGTTTTTCCTGTAGTCGAGTATGGATGTGAGAGTTGGACTGTGAAGAAGGCTGAGCGCCGAAGAATTGATGCTTTTGAACTGTGGTGTTGGAGAAGACTCTTGAGAGTTCCTTGGACTGCAAGGAGATCCAACCAGTCCATTCTGAAGGAGATCAGCCCTGGGATTTCTTTGGAGGGAATGATGCTGAAGCTGAAACTCCAGTACTTTGGCCACCTCATGTGAAGAGCTGACTCATTGGAAAAGACTCTGATGCTGGGAGGGATTGCAGGCAGGAGGAAAAGGGGATGCTAGAGGATGAGATGGCTGGATGGCATCCATCACTGACTCTATGGACTTGAGTCTGAGTGAACTCCAGGAGTTTGTGATGGACAGGGAGGCCTGGCATGCTGCCATTCATGGGGTTGCAAAGAGTCGGACACGACTGAGCGACTGAACTGAACTGAACTGAAAGATGTAGGTTGTGGGAGTCGGTCTGGTAAGACCTTTCTGTGGGTAATAACCAGTTGAAAAAGTGTATAAAATCTTGATAAACCTAGTGAGTGGCCCCTCTCTGCCCCTTCTGGTGTCTTTGTCAGAAGCTGTCTCTGTCCGTTTCCACTTTAATAAAACTTCTGCCTCATGAAGGCCTTGAGTAACTGCAGCTGTGTCTTTGGTCCCAAAGCAAAGTTCTCTCCTTCAGAAATCTCGAATCCAACATTGTTCACCGTAAGCTGTCAATGGTGTGTGAGTTTTTAATATGTTGTTGAATTCTGTTTGCTAGAATTTTGTTGAGGATTTTTGCATCTATGTTGATCAGTGATATTGACCTGTAATTTTCTATTCTTGTGTTGTCTTTGCCTGGTTTTCCTATCAGGGTGATGGTGGCCTCGTAGAATGAGTTTAGAGGTGTTCCTTCTGCAGTTTTTTGGAAGAGTTTCAGAAAAGTAGGCATTAGCTCTTCTCTAAATGTTTGATAGAATTGCCCTGTGATGCCATCTGACCCTGGGCTTTTGTTTTTTGGGAGATTTTTTATCACAGTTTCAGTGTTTGTAATTGTCTTGTTCATAATTTCTCTTTCTTCCTGGTTCAGTCATGGGAGGTTGAACTTGTCTAAGAATCTGTCCATTTCCTCTAGGTTGTCCATTTTATTAGCATATAGTTACTCATAATATTCTCTTATGGTCGTTTGTATTTCTGTGTATTTTGTAACCTTTCCTTTTTAATTTCTAATTTTGTTGATTTTTCTTCCCTTTTTTTTTCTTGATTGTCTGGCTAGTGGTTTGTCAGTCTTATCTTCTCAAAGAGCCAGCTTTCTTGGTTTTATTAATCTTTGCTATTGTTTCCTTCATTTCTTTTTTCATTTATTTCTGCTTTGATCTTTATAATTTATTTCCTTCTGCTGACTCTGAGGATTTTTGTTCTTATTTTTCCAGCTGCTTTAGATGTGGAGTTAGGTTGTCTATTTGATGTTTTTCTTGTTTCTTGAGGTAGGATTGTATTGCTATATAAAATTCCCTCTTAGAACTGCTTTTGCTGAATCCCATAGGTCTTGGGTTGTTGTGTTTTCATTGTCATTTGTTTCAAGGAATTTTTTTATTTCCCTTCTTATTTAAGTAACCTCTTTGTTATCTAGTAATGTATTGCTTAATCTTCATGGGTTTGTGTTTTTTGCTTTCTTTTTTTTTTCCTGTAGTCTCATAGCTTTGTGGTCAGAGGAGATACTTGATACTATTTCAGTTTTCTTAAATTTACTGAGGCTTGACTTGTGGCCCAAGATGTAGTCTCTCCTGGAGAATGTTTCATGTGCACTTAAGAAGAAGTTGTGTTCTTTTGCATTTGGATGAAAAGTCCTGAATATAACAGTTAGATCCATTTGGTCTTATGTTTCCTTTAAGGCTTGTGTTTCCTTATTGATTCTCTGTTTTGATGATCTGTCCCTTGGTGCAAGTGCAGTTTTAAAATGCCCTAGTATTATTGTATTACTGTGATTTTCCCTTTTATGCCTGTTAGTGTTTGCCTTGTATAAACACTAACATATGAGATGTTCCTATGTTGGGTGCATAAATATTTACAATTGCTGTGTCTTCTTGGATTGACCCCTTGATCATTATGTAGTACCCTTCTTGATCTCTTATTACATTATTTATTGTAAAATCTATTTTTTCTGCAATAAAGATTGCCTCTCTCTTTCTTTTGGGTTGCATTTGCATGGAATATCTTTGTCCATCCTTTTACTTTCAGTCTGTATGTGTCTCTAGGTCTCTTGGGTCTCTTGTAGGCACCATGCAATGAGTCTTATTTTTGTATTCATTCAGTTAGTATCTTTTGGTTGGTTCAGTTAATCCATTTGCATTTAAAGAAATGATTGATATATATGTTCCTATTGGCTTTTTCTTAATTGTTTTGGGTTTGTTTTTATAATCTTTCCTTTCTCTTGTGTTTACTGGCTATGTAAGTCCCTTTAATATTTGTTGTAAGGCTGGTTTGGTGGTGCTAAATTCTCTTAACTTTTATTTTTCTATAAAGCATTTGATTTTCTCTATCAATTTTGAATGAGATCTTTGCCATGTATAGTAATCTTAGTTGTAAATTTTTTTCTTTCAGTGCTTTAAATATATCCTGCCATTCCCTTCTGGCCTGCAGAGTTTTTGCTGAAAAATCTGCTGTTAATCATATGGGTTTTCCCTTGCTGCTTTTAATATTCTTTCTTTCTGTTTAATCTCTGTTAGCTTGATTAATATGAGTCTCGATGTGTTTCTCCTTGGTTTTATCCTGTAAGGGATTCTCTGTGCTTCTTGGACTTGATGGACTATTTCCTTTCCATGTTGGGGAAGTTTTCAACTATAATTTCTTCAAAATGTTCTCAGTGCCTTTCTTTTTTCCTTCTTCCTCTGGAACCCCTGTAACTCGAATGTTGGTTTGTTTAATATTGTCTCAGAGGTCTCTGAGGCTATCCTCAGTTCTTCTCATTCTTTTCCTTTATTGTGCTCTTCAGCAGTTATTTTCACCACTCTATCTTCCAGCTCACTTAACCATTCTTCTGCCTCAGTTATTGTGCTGTTGGTTCCTTCTAGAGTATTTTTAATTTCAGTAACTGTGTTATTCATCTCAGTTTGCTTATTCTTTATTTCTTCTGTGTCCTTGGCAACTGTATTAATTGTTTCTTGCGTTTTCTCCATTCTGTTTTCAAGTCTTTGGAACATCTTTACTACCATCATTCTGAATTCTTTTTCAGATAGATTGCTTATTTCCTCTTTATTTGGTGTTGTGAGTTTCTCCTTTGTTCTTTCATTTGTATTGCATTTCTCTGTCTTTTTATTTTTTTCTAACTTGCTCTGATTGAGGTCTCCATTTTCCAGGCTTTAGGGTTGTATACCTTTTTGGTTTTGGTTTTTGTCCTTGGAGGAAAGGTTGGTTTAGTGGTTTGTGTTGACTTCTTATTAGGGGTGACTTGTGCCTGTGTTCTAGTGGGAAGAGGGGAGGTTCCCCCAACCCACCCACCCCCCGCCACCCCCGATGGGAAGGGCTGTGTGAGGTGGTATATTTTGGAGTGCCTGTGGGACTCCTATCTGTTGATGATTGTTGATGATGTGGTTTTTTCTTGCTTATCGTTTTGGTAAAGTGTCCTGGGTGGATGCTGTCAACAGCTGGATGATACTAGGCTTTGTGTACAGGTGTCAAAGTTCTCAGTAATTAATACCCCCTGGGGTTAGGAGTTCTCTGGCAGTCTGGGATCTTGGACTCAATGCTCCCACCTCACTGGTTCAGGTGTGATCCCTGGTCAGTGGATTGGGCCTCCATAAGTCACTTGTTATGGGATTAAAGGGAGCTAAAGCAAACATACCAAGACAAAAAGTAAAACATGAAATAAAAGATGAACCCAGATGGATGGTAAATACAAAATCAAGATTGCAGAAATAATAGGACATATACACACTTTCATGCACAGTTATAACCAAAGTATTCTAAGGTATCAACCATTTAAAAGAGCTAACTAACGCTCAATCTGGAAAACTGAGGCTGAGCAGAGTGCCAGCTGAGGAATATAGCCAGGAGAGCACAACAGTTTAACTTACATGGTGAAAAGAGTGAAGACTAAGAAAAAGAAAAAGGAGAAGGGAGAGAAAAATAGAAAAACAAAAACAAATAGACATATGTGAAAAAGATTTATATATATTCAGAAATAGCTACAGCTGGTAAAGAACTATAAGAAAGCAATCAAATATATAAAAATATGTAAAATACTTTTTATATGTTTTAATATATATATAAAAACATATACATTATATATATAAACAAATATATAAAAAAAAAAAAATCACCCAAGGGTGAAAAAGATTTTTTAATTTCTTTTTTTTTTAACAAGAAAAACAAAGAGGAAAACTCCCTAGCACCACAAGTCTAATGTAAAGGTAGAAATATGTTGGGGGAATAAACAGTATGATTTAAAAAAGAAGAAAAAGTTCTCAAGATCATAGTTCTTGCTTGTGGAGTCTGCCCCCATGGATGGGGTTGGGTTAGTGTCCTGTAATATTTTCATGGTTGGGGAGCTTGTGCCTGTGTTCTGGTTGATCAAACTGGGTCTTGTCTCTGAAGGGCAGCTCAGTGTCCAATAGTAGGTTTCCAATGTCTGTGGATTCAGTATGTCTTTGGGCAGCCCTTCTGGCTTGGCAGTGTTAGACACATCTATTTCTGCAGCTACCTCGAAGTGGCCCTCTCAGCATATCTTCACTGCCACCAGCCCCCTACCTGTTCCTGGAATCATTGCCAGTGCTTCCATCCCCAGTCCCGCCCCATAGGCCAAAGCTTTCTAGGTAGGGACTTGTGTGGATCATTTTTTGGCTGCCCACCCCTGCCCTCTGCATCATGGAGAGTTGTGTGGGCTTTCCCCAGCCCTCTGAGCTCACCCTCTGTGCCACAAGGTCCGTGTACCCTGAAAGGGTTTGTGTGCCCCTTTCTCAGCCCCCAGGGCCCATCCTCTGTGCCACAAGGTCCGTGTGCCCTCAGAGCTTTGTATGTGTCGCTGTGCCTCTCTCACACCACGCCCCTCACCCTCTACACCGCAAGGCTTGTCTGCACTTCTGAGGTTTGTATGCTGCGCCTCTCTCAGCACCCTCTTCCCTGCAGGGCTTCTGTGGGCTTCTCTGGGTTCCCCAAGCACACTGTCTAGTCAGGGCCACAGTCCATGAGCTGTTTAAGAGCTGAGAAGTGCAGTAGCTTTCTCTGTTTTCTGCCTCTAGGTCCCTGCTTTGCCTGGCTTTCCAGGATTCTGCAGCTCCCCTTGGGCTCACCTGTGAGTTCCTGTGCTTGGGAACTCTTCTTCCTTCACTGTTCCCTCCCTCCCTCTGATCCAGAAGTTCTCTGTCTCTTCCCTTTTTGTGTCTCTGTACTCTCTCTTATCTGATTCCAGGGAGCTTAGCCTGCCTCCTGGAGGCCTGGGGTCTTCTGTTGTCACCTGTGTGTGTGTGAAGTCGCTCAGTTGTGTCCGACTCTTTGCAACGCCGTGGACTGTAGCCTGGCAGGCTCCTCTGTCTATGGGATCTCCTGGCAAGAATACTGGAGTGGGTTGCCATTTCCTTCTCTAGGGGATCTTCCCAGCCCAGGGATCAAACCTGGGTCTCCTGCATTGCAGGCAGACGCTTTATCCTCTGAGCCATAGTAATGGCTGTCACCTAGAGGTTCTTTGTAGGAATTGTTCTGTATCTTGATGAGATTTTGATGTATTTGTG
Source organism: Bos mutus (assembly GCF_027580195.1). Taxonomy (NCBI): domain Eukaryota; kingdom Metazoa; phylum Chordata; class Mammalia; order Artiodactyla; family Bovidae; genus Bos; species Bos mutus. Next base: position 65,740,423 of record NC_091624.1, on the reverse strand, counting down.
GGGAGGCTGGTGATCTCACCGTTTTACTCCTCTGCCATCTTTATCTGTCTCCCCAAACTGTGGAAAATTCTTAATGACATGCGAGTACCAGACCACTGCACCTGTTTCCTGAGAAACCTGTATATGGGTCAAGAAGCAGTAGTTAGAAACAGACATGGAACAACTGACTGGTTCCAGATTGGGAAAGGAGTACATCAAGGCTATATAGTCACCCTGCTTATTTAAATTACATGCAGAATATGTCATAAAAAATGCCAGGCTGGATGAATCACAAGCTTGAATCAATATTGTTGGGAGAAAAACCAACAACCTCAGATATGCAGATGATCTTTCTTGGCTGGCCCTACATCACGTGGCTCGTAGTTTCATTGAGTTAGACAAGGCTGTAATCCATGTGATGAATTTGGTTAGTTTTATGTGATTGTGGTTTTCATTCTATCTGTTCTCTGATGAATGAGGATAAGAGGCTTATGGAAGCTTCCTGATAGGAGGGACTGGCTGTGGGGAAAACTGCATCTTACTCTGGTGGGCAGTGAGTTGTGTTTTTTTTTTTTTTTTTTTTTTGCTCCTTGGTAGAAAAGCTATGACCAACCTAGACAGCTTATTAAAAAGCAGAGCTACTACTTTGCCAACAAAGGTCCGTCTAGTCAAAGCTATTGTTTTTCCAGTGGTCATGTATGGATGTGAGAGTTGGACTATAAAGAAAGCTGAGTGCTGAAGAATTGATGCTTTTGAACTGTGGTGTTGGAGAAGACTCTTGAGAGTCCCTTGGACTGCAAGGAGATCCAAACAGTCCATCCTAAAGGAAATCAATCCTGCATATTCATTGGAAAAACTGGTGCTGAAGCTCCAGTACTTTGGCCACCTGATCTGAATAACTGACTCATTGGAAAAGACCCTGTTGCTGGGAAAGATTGAGGGCAGGGGGAGAAGGGCACGACAGAGGATGAGATGGTTGGATGGCATCACCGACTCAATGGACATGAGTTTGAGCAAGCTCCAGGAGTTGGTGATAGACTGGGAGTCCTGGCGTGCTGCAGTCCATGGGGTCGCAAAGGGTTCAGATATGACTGAATGACTGAACTGAACTGATGGGCAAGGCTGTTCTCAGTAAATCTTTAATCCAATTTTCTGCTAACTGATGGAACTATGTTCCCTCCCTGTAGTTTGACCTAAGGGCAAACTATGGTAGAGGTAATGGCGACCTTCCCAAAAGGACTTATGCCAGCTTGCCGTACCTCCCAGGACTGCTGCAGTCAGTGCCCCTGACCCTGCTGCAGGCCACTGTTGACCACGCTTCCACCAGAGACTTCTGAAGACTCACAGACAAGCTGGGCTTAGTGTCTTGTGGGGTCACTGCTTGTTTATCCTGGGTCCTGGTGCCCACAGGGTTTTGACCTGGAAAAGGTCAGTTTTCATTCCCATCCTAAAAAAAGGGCAATGCCAAAGAATGTTCACACTAATGTGCAGTTTCTTATATTTCACATGCTAGTAAAGTAATTGTCAAAATCCTTCAAGTTAGACTTCAGCAGTATGTGAACCGAAAGCTTCAGATGTACAAGCTGGATTTAGAAAAGACATAAGAACCAGAAATCAAATTGCTAACATCCACTGGATCATAGAGAAAGGAAGAGAATTCCAGAAAAACATCTACTTCTGCTTCATTGACTATGCTAAAGCCTTTGACTGTATGGGTCACAACAAACTGTGGAAACTTCTTAAAGAGATGGGAATACCAGACCGTCTCTCCTGCCTCCTGAAAAACCTATATGCAGGTCAAGAAGCAATCATTAGAACTGTACATGGAACAACGGACTTGTTTCAGAAGGGAAAGGAGTATATCAAGGCTGTATTTTGTCTCCCTGCTTATTTAACTTATATGCAGAATACATCATGTGAAACTCTAGGCTTGATGAAACAGAAGCTGGAATCAAGATTGCCACAAGAAATATCGATAACCTGAGATATGCAGATGATACCACCCTTATGGCAGAAAGTGTAAGAGGAACTAAAGAGCCTGTTGATGAAGGTGAAAGAGGAGAGTGAAAATGCTGGGTTGAAAATCAATATTCAAAAAACTAAGATCGTGTCATCTAGTCCCACCACTTCATGGCAAATAGAAGGGGAAACAATGGAAACAGTGACTTTATTTTTTGTCCAAAATCACTGTGGATGGTAACTGCAGCTGTGAAATTAAAAGATGCTTGCTCCTTGGAGGAAAAGCTGTGACAGACCTAGACAGCGTAAAAAAGAGCAGAGACATTAGTTTGCTGTCAAAGGTCTGTATCGTTAAAGCTGTGGTTTTTCCAGTAGTCATGTACAGATGTGAGAGTTGGACCATAAAGAAGGCTGATCACCTAAAAGTTGATGCTTTCTAACTGTGGTGTTGGAGAAGACTCTTGAGAGTTCCTTGGACAACAAGGACATCAAACCAGTCAATCCTAAAGGAAATCAATTCTGAGTATTCATTGCAATGACTGATGCTGAAGCTGAAGTTCCAATACTTTGGCCACCTGATGTAAAGAACTGACTCATTGGAAAAGACCCTGATGCTGGGAAAGATTGAAGGCAGGAGGAGAAGGGGACGACAGAGGATGCGATGATTGGTTGGCATCACGGACTCAGTGGACATGAGTTTGAGCAAACTCTAGGATATGGAGAAGGACAAGGAAGCCTGGAGTGCTATCCATGGGGTCACAAAGAGTTAGACATAATTTAGCGTCCGAACAACAATTGATAAAAGTGACTTGTGGTTGCCAAGAATTTTTTTTACTGTTCCTTCACCATGAATAACTTGAGAAACATTGCTTGGAGTAGCCTTGGAGGGTTAGATTTAGGTAGCTATAAGAACTCTTATATAAGATAAAGCAGAGTGATTATACTTGGAGGTAGGATGATGGTTTTAAAAGGAGGAAGTACTCTGATCAGAGTAGTCTGCTTTTAACACTGCTGTTAATGAGATCTGAGACAGTCTCATATTAACTGAGTGAGTAGATGGCCTTTAGCAATATTGGATTGAGGAAGGAGAAGATGTGAATTCATCTCAGAATGAGAGCATTTGTCCAAAATCACTGTGGATGGTAACTGCAGCTGTGAAATTAAAAGATGCTGCTCCTTCAAGGAAAAGCTGTGACAGACCTAGACAGCGTACAAAAGAGCAGAGACGTTACTTTGCTGTCAAATGTAAATGTAAATAATACATTTATTAGACAAACGTAGTAGTGTTTTGGGGGAGTTCTGAGTGCCTGTTTAAGTTATGTGGCCATAAATTTGAAGTAAGACCTGTTTTCAAAAATCTCTCCAATTAGTTCAGTTGTTTAGATCCAGATAAATTGAAGGTATATATTTAGGTTTAATAAGGACTGACCTTTTCCCTTGCTAATGTAAATTAGGAATGGTGTGGGGTCAGCACGTCTTTGCATGGGAGTGATTCTCATGCTGAGTTGTGGAACCTCAGCGGGTGAAGGAAAGAAATGAGGAGGGGGGTGGTTGATGGTAAAAAGATAGTTGGCTCTGTGGTTTGCAGGACTCTGTAGTCAAACAACAGTTGTAATACCATGGAAGTAAAATGGAAGGGAAGGAAGAGGGTGATCAAAGAGTAGGATTGTGGGAATATAGTTTTCGGAGGTGGTATGATTTTTTTGGTGAATGGATATCATTAAATATAACCATAGGAGAGGTTGGCCGAGGTGGTGTTTAGGAAAAGATGGTTGAAGTTGAAGAAGTCAAGGAACACAGAGGCCAAAGACTTAAACTGGTTTTCTGTATGTATGTTGAAATACCATGATGGCCAGCATAATGATGGAAAGAAAAGGTAGTCGTAGTCGGGTGCTAAAGTCATGATTGAATGAAGGGTGTGAGGAAAGATTTTGAGGGAGGCAGTTAACATCGCAAAGATAATGGGTGGTAACGTCTGATCGCATGGTCTTCAAAGGATCCGAAGTGGGGCTCAGTTGATGGAGAAAGTAGTACAGTGGAGATTAATGAGGACACCCTCCCCACCTGAGTCCTGAAGTATCCTGAAGGATTATAGCAGGAAAAGGTCACCATTTGAAAGGGCTCCAGGGAGAAGTGTCTTCCAGCAATCACCAAATTTTACTTAGAACAAGAAGAGAGGGCATTCAGAGAAATTAAATATTCAGAGCAGTATGTGGATAGTATCCTAGCGAACGTGGATTATCTAAGAGGCTTGGACTTACTGTGCCTGAGCTGAACTTGGGTGTACAGATTAGTTAGTTATGGTAGTTTGTTGGATGAAGGTGTTGAATGAGTTAAAAACAGAACTCAAAACTTAGCTAGAAGGACAGGGTACCATCAGGTTGCTTTGCAGTTTTTCAGGTCAGTGTCAAAAGAGACTTCTTGGTGTAAAATTTTTTCAGCAGCTCAGTGATTTTTGGTAGCTTGGTGGTCTCTTTTGCTGGAATTGCAGAAGTTATATTTATTAAATTTCTTGTCCCTTTTTGATTGACTTGGAATTCCTTATGTGTTTGGTGTATTCTTAATTCCATCCTTGTCTCCCATGACCTGCCAGTTTAGTCTCCTAAAACATGGGTTTCCTAGCTGAACACTATGGCTTCTTGTCTGCTTGCTTCTTTCAGGACCATTGAACATTGTTAATTTTCAGTCACCTACACACACATACATACATCTTATTTTTTCAAATTTTTTATTCACTTCTGTGTGTTGTAGGAGAGGGAATTTTGGCATATATTCAGTTCATTGTCTGATACTGTCAAAGCTAAACTTTTAAAAAGGAAAATTGATACCAACCCAAATTTCCAAAGATCCCCTGGAGAAGTTCACAGCAGCCCACTCCAGTATTCTTGCCTGGAGAATCCCATGGACAGAGGAGCCTGGCAAGCTGCAATCCATAAGGTTGCAAAGAGTAGGACACAACTGAAGCAGCTTAGCATGCATGTACCCTGAACATAAGCATATAGATTGAGGATTGAAATCTTAAAATATTAATTTGAATTGCTAGTAGAAAGTAACTGAAAAAAAATGGTTTATTTTGGTTTAAAATTAGTAGGATATAATCTTCATCATCGTTTCTGTTATTACTGCTTTATTGAATGTTTGTTGTACCATATAACTATTTTCAGCTTTATGATGTATGTGAAATCTTCCTGTAAATATTTAGAGATCTGCTGATTGGCTTTATAAATATTTTGCTTATTCAGCAAATATATAATGAATGCTACTATATACTAAGCACTGCTCTGGATACTTGGTATGTATTACTGAACAAGTAAAGAGACAAGCAGTCTGGTAGGATTAGCAGTCTAATTCTAGCGGGATACCTTTTAGTGAGGAAAAAACCCATATTCTTAGAGTGTTTGCATTTTTAAAACTATTATCACTATAAAAACCATATAAACCAGGAGAAAAAACAATCTCTAATACTAATCTGCTTTTGTTTTATTAGATTGAGGAGCTTCAGCAGGCTTTAACAGTAAAACAAAATGAAGAGCATGACCGACAGAGGAGAATAAGTAACACCCGCAAAATGATAGAAGATTTGCAAAATGAACTGAGGACCACAGAAAACTGTGAGAATCTTCAACCCCAAATTGATGGCATTACAAATGATCTGAGACGAGTTCAAGATGAAAAGGCATTATGCGAAAGCGAGATAATTGATAAGCGAAAAGAGAGGGAAACTCTAGAGAAGGAGAAGAGGAGTAAGTTTTATTAAACTTAGAGTGAAGACATGTTTATAAAATGGGAGATACGTCTCTGTTGATAGACTTTCTTCTTTCCCTGATCATGCCTAAGTGTTCCACTCTGCTTATTGAGGAAGCTCATTTAATACCTGTATCTGTTGGGTAATGATTTGCCACTAGCAGACCATTGTCTTAGGTCAGATTATGGCAGTTGATTTAATTCCCTAAAAATACTTTGTTTTCTGTACAGTCACTCAGTTTTCCGTTACTTCTCAGGTCAAATTTAAGCTCTTTATTCTAGCTTTCTTCCTTGAAGCCTCTCCAGTTTCATAATTTTTTTTTTTCCTGTAGATCATATGGCTAGATCATTATTCAGAGGAGCTCTTACAGTCTGTCTTTTCAGTATATATGACTAAAATCAGTTAAAAAACATTTTAAAATGTATTTAGCAAAATGCTAGGTGTATGGTTTTAAGAGAAGAAAAAACTAGATAAGACAACTTCCTGATTCACTGTCAAGAGTAAGCACTCTTTAACTATTTCACCAATTTTTCTTCTAGTGGTTTTTCATGTATCTTAATCATATTTTTGTTTCTCCACATCTTGGTTAATCAACTTTAGATATCATCTTTTAATAGTTTGTTTCTTTAGATGTGAATTTCAACTCATGACACCTCTCTTAACCTATTGTTGTAATTCCTCAAGTGGGATTATTGTTTTAATATTAGTAATCATATATTAATGTGACTTACTATAAATATTCTTACTCTTTTTGTCATTTAGCATTTGTTGATAATGCTTTTTGCTTTTTGCTTTCCTCCTTTCTCATAATCTAAATCTGTAATGTGTACTCTGGTTTTTATAGTTTAAAGGCTGAAATATATTTTATTGAGAACCATAATAAATGTTATATGTTCTGTTTATGGGTTAATTCAAACAGCTAGAAATGCTAAGTATAATTTATGTTATTACAACAGTGAAACTTGTTCACAACAGAGCCAAGTAGTATATTACGACCTTATTTCCATTCATTGATAATTTTTTTTAAAGATTTTAATTTATCATTTTTTAGAAATGCCATGTAGTTTGGCATTTCCTTAATTGGGAAAAAAAGTATCTTCAAGTTCTGAAACCTTCCATCCTCCCCCTCCCATCTAAACTGATTGTTCTCAAGGTCTGTTACATGAATGATACCTAGGACTTGTCTCACACTTTTACTGTGTTGGATAAATAGCTGTTGCTGAATTCTGTGTCTTCATTTTTTTTTAATTCCTTATTTTCTAAGAGTACATCTTCAGGTAACCTCCTAGGAAGAGATACTTGAGAATTGAGTCTTTGCATCCCTGAAAAATCTTTACTTTGTTATCTCCCTTTTTTGTTGTATATAAAAATCTGGCTTGAAAACAATTTTTCTCAGAATTTTGAACACCTATTATGATTGTTTTTTTGATAGGAAGTCTAGTGTTTTCTCATTTTGTACATGACTTGTTTATTTTTGATAGCTTAAAGATCATCTTGTATCCCAGATGTTTGGAAATTTGAGAATGATTTGTCCACGGTGGGTCTTTTTCACTCTGCTGGATACTTGCTGAGTGGTATTTATAGCTTTTAGATCTAAGATACTCTTTTGTATTATTAATAGGTTATTTTACTAATTAAAGTTTTCAGAGAAATAATGCTTTGGTTATTTTCTCCCAATTTTAGGTGTAGATGATCATATTGTACGTTTTGACAATCTTATGAATCAAAAAGAAGATAAACTGAGACAGAGATATCGTGATACCTATGATGCTGTTTTATGGCTAAGAAATAACAGAGACAAATTTAAGCAAAGAGTCTGTGAGCCCATAATGCTCACGGTAAGAAATTTGTTCATCTTAGTAATATCGGTTAGTTTTATTATTATAATCATTGTAGATTTTGTTGTTTTAAGAATTCTTAGTCTTATTAACACCGTGGTTTTCTGTTAGTAGATTTGTGGCATCTGGTATGCTGCTGAATCTGCACCCTTTTTAAAGGGTCTTTGATAATAAACCTATGAACTGTTTCTTGATACAAGTATGAAACTGGCAGCTTCTTTTTTTTCTTTCTTTTTTTTTTTTAAATTTTTTATTACTTTATTTCTCATGTGTTCCCCATCCTGAACCCTCCTCCCTCCTCCCTCCCCATACCATCCCTCTGGGTCATCCCAGTGCACCAGCCCCAAGCATCCAGCATCGTGCATTGAACCTGGACTGGCATCTCGTTTCATACATGACATTTCACATGTTTCAATGCCATTCTCCCAAATCTTCCCACCCTCTCCCTCTCCCACAGAGTCCATAAGCCTGTTCTATACATCAGTGTCTCTTTTGCTGTCTCGTATACAGGGTTATCATTACCATCTTTCTAAATTCCATATATATGCATTAGTATACTGTATTGGTGTTTTTCCTTCTGGCTTACTTCACTCTGTATAATAGGCTCCAGTTTCGTCCACCTCATTAGAACTGATTCAAATGTATTCTTTTTAATGGCTGAGTAATACTCCATTGTGTATATGTACCACAGCTTTCTTATCCATTCATCTGCAGATGGACATCTAGGTTGCTTCCATGTCCTGGCTATTATAAACAGTGCTGCGATGAACATTGGGGTACACGTGTCTCTTTCCCTTCTGGTTTCCTCAGTGTGTATGCCCAGCAGTGGGATTGCTGGATCATAAGGCAGTTCTATTTCCAGTTTTTAAAGGAATCTCCACACTGTTCTCCATAGTGGCTGTACTAGTTTGCATTCCCACCAACAGTGTAAGAGGGTTCCCTTTTCTCCACACCCTCTCCAGCATTTATTATTTGTAGACTTTTGGATGGCAGCCCTTCTGACTGGTGTGAAATGGTATCTCATAGTGGTTTTGATTTGCATTTCTCTGATAATGAGTGATGTTGAGCATCTTTTCATGTGTTTGTTAGCCATCTGTATGTCTTCTTTGGAGAAATGTCTATTTAGATCTTTGGCCCATTTTTTGATTGGGTCATTTATTTTTCTGGAGTTGAGCTGTAGGAGTTGCTTGTATATTTTTGAGATTAGTTGTTTGTCAGTTGTTTCATTTGGTATTATTTTCTCCCATTCTGAAGGCTGTCTTTTCACCTTGCTAATAGTTTCCTTTGATGTGCAGAAGCTTTTAAGTTTAATTAGGTCCCATTTGTTTATTTTTGCTTTTATTTCCAATATTCTGGGAGGTGGGTCATAGAGGATCCTGCCGTGATGTATGTCAGAGAGTGTTTTGCCTATGTTCTCCTCTAGGAGTTTTATAGTTTCTGGTCTTACGTTGAGATCTTTAATCCATTTTGAGTTTATTTTTGTATATGGTGTTAGAAAGTGTTCTAGTTTCATTCTTTTACAGGTGGTTGACCAGATTTCCCAGCACCACTTGTTAAAGAGATTGTCTTTAATCCATTGTATATTCTTGCCTCCTTTGTCAAAGATAAGGTGTCCATATGTGTGGGATTTATCTCTGGGCTTTCTATTTTGTTCCATTGATCTATATTTCTGTCTTTGTGCCAGTACCATACTGTCTTGATAACTGTGGCTTTGTAGTAGAGCCTGAAGTCAGGTAGGTTGATTCCTCCAGTTCCATTTTTCTTTCTCAAGATCGCTTTGGCTATTCGAGGTTTTTTGTATTTCCATACAAATTGTGAAATTATTTGTTCTAGCTCTGTGAAGAATACTGTTGGTAGCTTGATAGGGATTGCATTGAATCTATAAATTGCTTTGGGTAGTATACTCATTTTCACTATATTGATTCTTCAATCCATGAACATGGTATATTTCTCCATCTATTAGTGTCCACTTTGATTTCTTTCACCAGTGTTTTATAGTTTTCTATATATAGGTCTTTAGTTTCTTTAGGTAGATATATTCCTAAGTATTTTATTCTTTCCGTTGCAATGGTGAATGGAATTGTTTCCTTAATTTCTCTTTCTGTTTTCTCATTATTAGTGTATAGGAATGCAAGGGATTTCTGTGTGTTGATTTTATATCCTGCAACTTTACTATAATCATTGATTAGTTCTAGTAATTTTCTGGTGGAGTCTTTAGGGTTTTCTATGTAGAAGATCATGTCACCTGCAAATAGTGAGAGTTTTACTTCTTCTTTTCCAATTTGGATTCCTTTTATTTCTTTTTCTGCTCTGATTGCTGTGGCCAAAACTTCCAAAACTATGTTGAATAGTAATGGTGAAAGTGGGCACCCTTGTCTTGTTCCTGACTTTAGAGGAAATGCTTTCAATTTTTCACCATTGAGGATAATGTTTGCTGTGGATTTGTCATATATAGCTTTTATTATGTTGAGGTATGTTCCTTCTATTCCTGCTTTCTGGAGAGTTTTTATCATAAATGGGTGTTGAATTTTGTCAAAGGCTTTCTCTGCATCTGTTGAGATAATCATATGGTTTTTGTTTTTCAATTTGTTAATGTGGTGTATTACATTGATTGATTTGTGGATATTGAAGAATCCTTGCATCCCTGGGATAAAGCCCACTTGGTCATGGTGTATGATCTTTTTAATGTGTTCTTGGATTCTGATTGCTAGAATTTTGTTTAGGATTTTTGCATCTATATTCATCAGTGATATTGGCCTGTAGTTTTTTTTTTGTGGGATCTTTGTCAGGTTTTGGTATTAGGGTGATGGTGGCCTCATAGAATGAGTTTGGAAGTTTACCTTCCTCTGCAATTTTCTGGAAGAGTTTGAGCAGGATAGGTGTTAGCTCTTCTCTAAATTTTTGGTAGAATTCAGCTGTGAAGCCATCTGGACCTGGGCTTTTGTTTGCTGGAAGATTTTTGATTACAGTTTCAATTTCCGTGCTTGTGATGGGTCTGTTAAGGTTTTCTATTTCTTCCTGGTCGAGTTTTGGAAAGTTGTACTTTTCTAAGAATTTGTCCATTTCTTCCTCGTTGTCCATTTTATTGGCATATAATTGTCTCTTATGATCCTTTGTATTTCTGTGTTGTCTGTTGTGATCTCTCCATTTTCGTTTCTAATTTTATTGATTTGATTTTTCTCCCTTTGTTTCTTGATGAGTCTGGCTAATGGTTTATCAATTTTATTTATCCTTTCAAAGAACCAGCTTTTGGCTTTGTTGATTTTTGCTATGGTCTCTTTTGTTTCTTTTGCATTTATTTCTGCTCTAATTTTTAAGATTTCTTTCCTTCTACTAACCCTGGGGTTCTTCATTTCTTCCTTTTCTAGTTGCTTTTAGGTGTAGAAACTGGCAGCTTATTGACCAAGAATCATGTATAAACTTGGTTATCTGGTTCCTTTGGCAATTGCTATTTTTTGGTTATAATAGGCAATGTAGTAAATTCTGCCAAAGAGGTAGAAAACTTCTGTATATATGCTACTGATAAGGGGGTACCCGACAGGACAAACAAGAAAATCATCTGCTACAAAAATGAAGCATTCTGAGGATTCTGAGAGTCAAAACCAACAATTTATTGACCTCATAAACATTTGATAGGTCTTATTGGTAACCATGGGTCATCAAGAATAGGGCAAGCTGTATTTGGTAAATTATTTAATCAAATGTGGGTGTGGATTTAATAGGAAGATTTCCATCTAAAATATTTAAAATAGTAAGTTGGGCTATGAGAAGGAATGAAAAAAAAAAACACCATTCTTTGCTAATGATATGTTAGACATTAAAACTTACCCCAAAACAATAAAAGGATCATTTTTACTAGATGACTCTTTCTTAACTTTGGGAAAGAATTCATTGCAGATCCTTGCAGGATTCATGACAAGTTCTGTTTTCTGTAACTCCTGTTTATAATATGCTTTATTCAAAATCATTTCATATAGTTCTTTGTCTTTTATTAGAGCGTGCACTGTATTAGCAAAATTAGTGGGCATAATACTGTGTTCGCTTTTTGCTCAAATACGTATTATTAGAATATTTTTGCCAGATCAGGAAGGGAATACCTCTTTTGGATGCAGACATTATTATTTTTATTAATCTAGTAAGGATTGAAAGAAAACACAAGAAAAAAATACGTGACTCTTAGTATAATAAATTATAATACAAGTGTTATTTTCAACAGATTTTTTATTAAAATGCCAACCTCAAAATACTGTCATCTTCTTGTCACTTGATTTCCTGATAGTAGTCAGTCACCAAGTCAGATTACTAGCTGGCATGTATTTACTTTTTAAATTACATTTGAGTCTGAGATAAAGGGAGATACTCTGTTATTTTATCCTTTCCTGGAACAACCTTTTACCTTTCCTACCACTTCCTTCCAGCAGTATCCTGCCCACACTTAACTCTACCTCCAAAGGCCTTAAAGTGTTGCCACAGGTCTCTATTTACTAATATAAGGGGGCATTTATGATAAGTTCATGAATTTTAAAACAGATTACAGGATAGATATTAGAAAGGTTTCATTTTTTAAAAATAGCGAAACAGGAGTCTGCCATTAACTACCAGAACATCTTGGAGTGCTACACCTCCTATGGGTACCTGTCTATGTCTTAGTACTTTGTGAAGACATTGCTTTGAAGAACTTTGCCAAATATTTTCTTCACCAATCTCGTAAGGAATAAGAGCTCACTAAAAAGCTGATCAAGGTGTGAAACCAACAGGGTGGCCAAATCTTCCTTCAGGATATCAGCAGTGGAGTGTGTATACACTTGGAAAAAATTGTCAATTACTACAGGAAATGCAGAAACTGACCAGTGACAAGAATGACCCCTACTTTATGTGGCTTCTTTGAGATTCATTACCTAAACAAGCAGGTGAAATTCATCTAAGAGTTGGATGTCCATGTAACCAGTTTACAGAATGTGTGGGCCCCAGAGTCTAATATGGCAGAAAATCTCTGATAAGTGTATCCTGGGGGAGAATGAGAGCTAAGTCCTAGGTTAGCATATCTATTAAAAAAAAAAATTTCCTTTGGTGATATTGGGGTTACTTTATCCACTTTATTTTTTTTTCATTTGTTCCATTCCTTCCAACAAAGTAGTTTGATACCAAAAAATTTGTGGAACAGTAGACATTTAATGTCTATAGCATTTATGTCTGTGTAACAATATTTTATATGGCTGTGATTTTTTTTTCTGTTTGCTTGTGTATCAGTTTTCCCATGTTTCTATACTGATCGATATTCTGTCATTTCAAGTAATACTGACCAACAATTTATGTGACAAACATGGTACTAATTTTTTAATATTATTTCTTTTAATCCACTTTTAGTCCCATGAAATATAAACTGTTTTACTCTACCCATTTTACAGATGAAGTAACTAAAGCTTTCAGAGATTTAGGTGGTACTTGATCAAGATCAGGATAGGAATGGAAGTGACATCTGTTGGATCCTAGAGCCCTGGCTCTTGAGCTATTGATATCTTAGTATTTTCCATAGCACTGAGCCTCACATGCAGAAATCTCTATTAGTCAGTATTTTTAAAATAAGTGATTAAGTTTATGCTCTTGTAGTATAAACCTAAGACCTAAGGTTTCTCTTGAAAGCACTAATGAGTGAGTGAGTGAAGTCGCTCAGTCGTGTCTGACTCTTTGTGACCCCATGGACTATAGCCTACCAGGCTCCTCTGTCCATGAGATTTTCCAGGCAAGAATACTGGAGTGGGTTTCCATTTCCTTCTCCAGAAGATCTTCCCAACCCAGGGATTGAACTCAGGTCTCCCACATTGTAGGCAGAGTTACAATTAAACCATTGCAAGTTTTTTTCATTAGGCTCAAAATTTTATTTAGGCCTTTGTATTTTTATAACTAATTAGTTTTTGCCATGGATAGTATGAATTTCTCTTAAAGACAATATGCATTAGGTGCTGTTAAAGTCTTAGCTTTTGCTTTACTATGTATGGACAGTAAATTAAACAGATGTTTTAAGATGTTGACTCTTCAATACCAAACTTCTTTTTTAATCTTTTTTCTCAAGGATTGAATTTTAACCTAATTAAATAAATCTAAGTTAGATATAGTTACATTCTAGTAATCAGTTTGGGTTTCATGAAAATCAGCTTTTCTTTTTGTTTTGTTTAGATAAATATGAAAGATAATAAAAATGCCAAATACATTGAAAATCATATTCCATCAAATGACCTAAGAGCTTTTGTGTTTGAAAATCAAGAAGATATGGAGGTTTTCCTCAAAGAGGCAAGTATTAACCAGCATAATATTTTAACTCACTTCACACTTATTTTCCAGTGCTTGAGTTTTTAACTTCAATCTGGAGCAAAAAATGATAATGACCTATTTTACCAGCAATAACTCTTATGTAAAATCATTCAAATTCACTAATTTCTTTTTTGTGCCATTACTGAGGATTGAATTTGTTTTACAAAAGGACAAACAGCCCATAATTCCATCTGTAACATATTTTGAAATTATGATTTGGAATTAATATGAAGTAATTCTGTCACATTAAGAAAAAGAAACATCTTAATGATAAGCCTTTGGTCTTGGACATCCTTTTTGGAAATGTATTGGAATGAACTCAGTTTTTCTTTGGAGAGGGAAATAATATAATATTGCTTCTTATTATAAATAAAACATCTGCACTTCCCTGATGGTCCAGTGGGTAAGACTGTACTTCCAGTGCGGGGAGTACAGGTTCAGTTCCTGGTTGGCGAATTGAGGTCCCATGGGCTACATGGTGCACCCAAATAAATGAAACTTTAAAAAGAGTGAGAATCCTATGTCTGACTAGAAAAACACCACTGACCAAGAATCTAAGCCACTAGAAACCAGCATGGCTCAAACTTTGAATTCTGGCTTTGCTGCTGTTTTCAAAAACTCAGTGCTTTGTATCTTAATTTCTTCACTGTAAAATGGAGATAATATCTACTTCAAAATATGGTCATGATGATTAAATAAATTATTAAATGAAAAAGTTAAGAGCAGTGTTAGGTACTGTAGTTTTCACTGTATAATATTAATATATATTGTGAGCTATGTATGTTACTGTCTTGTCAGTAAGATTTCTTTTTCCTTTTGCAATATGCCTTCTACTTTTTAAAAAACCCTGGAAAGATGAACTTTTTCTAGTAAGTCTAAGTAAGGACAGGACCCTGAATCAGCTTAAGTGGTCCTCTGTTTCTCTGGTACCCAAGTTACTGGGGAAAATCTTTACTTTCTTTGACTTTCACTATATTGACCGCCTTCTGGTTTGGGAGTTGGCAAGGAATATGAATATATGATGACCAGATAAAAAGGCTGAATCTACAGAAGTATAAAATGGATTCCAAAAAGTTAAGCATTTGTGTAGTTAGAGCTATTTAAGTCTAAACAGTTGGGTTCTTGACCTGATGTCACTGAAAAAGTAGTTTACTTGGATTATAAGTCTGTGAGACATGGTACAGTGTGAAGGGCCTGGAGTCAGGTGTAATTAGATGTTTTCTGTTTTCTAAATGATCAGCTTAGCCTACACTGAGTAACTGGATTTGCCTCAAAAACTCATGCTTCCTCTGTGCTAAGAATTTGAACCATATAATAAGACATTTGTGTCCACCTCTTTTGTGACCCCATGACTGTAGCCACCAGGCTCCTCTGTTCATGGGATTTCCCAGGCAAGAATACTGGAGTGGGTTGCCATTCCCTTCTCTAGGGGATCTTCCCAACTAAGGGATCAAACCTGTGTCTCCTGCATCTCCTGCATTGGCAGGTGCATTCTTTTACCACTGAACCACCAGGGAAGCCCCAATAATATGACATAGGTTCCAGGAAATTTGACCTTTTATTTTTCTTGTATTATGAGAACTATCCATTGTATCTCATTATTAGGACTAGAACTGCTTGTATGTGTGATTTTGTGTGTGTGTATATTTTAAATTATGAAGTTTATTGTATGTAATCTCCTCATGTAATTATGTCTTCTAGAATACCATTTCCCATCCTTTGGTAACTTACAAACCAGTTGCTCAACTGTGTTGTTGTTCAGTCACTCAATTGTGTCAGACTCTTTGTGAACCCATGAACTACAGCACACCAGGCTTCCCTGTCCTTCGTTGTTTGCCAGAGTTTGCTTAAACCCATTTCCATTGAGTCGGTGATGCCATCCAGCCATCTCATCCTCTGTGGTCCCTTTCTCCTACAGCTTCCAATCTTTCCCAGCATCAGGGTTTTTCCCGTGAGTCAGCTCTTCCTATCAGGTGGCCAGAGTATTGGAGTTTCAGCTTCAGCATCAGTCCTTCCAGTGAATGTTCAGGACTGATTTCCTTTAGGATTGTCTGGTTTGATCTTGCAGTCTAAGGGACTCTCAAGAGTCTTCTCCAACACCACAGTTCAAAGGCATCAGTTCTTTGGCACTCAGCCTTTTTTATTGTCCAGCTCTCACATCTGTACATGGCTACTGGAAAAACCAGAGCTTTGACTATATGGACCTTTGTCATCAAAGTAATGTCTTTGCTTTTCATTACACTGTCTAGCTTTGTCATAGCTTTTCTATCAGGGAGCAAGCGTCTTTTAATTTCATGGCTGCAGTCACCATTTTCAGTGATTCTGGAGCCCAAGAAAATAAAATCCGTCTCTGTTTTTGTTGTTTCCCATCTATTTGCCATGAAATGATGGTATTAGATGCCATGATCTTAGTTTTTTGAATGTTGAATTTTAAGCCAGCTTTTTCATTCTCCTCTTTCACCTTCATCAAGAGGCTCTTTAATTCCTCTTTGCTTTCTGCCATTAAGGTGGTGTCATCTTCATATCTTTATTGATATTTCTCCCAGCAATCTTGATTTCAGGTTATGCCTTATGCAGCCTGACATTTTGCATCACGTACTCTGCATAGGGGTTAGATAAGCGGGGTGACGGCATTACAGCCTTGATGTACTCCTTTCCCAATTTTGAACCATTCTGTTGTTCCATATCTGGTTCTCACTATTGCTTGACCTGCATACAGGTTTCACAGGAGTCAGGCAAGGCAGTCTGATATTCCCATCTCTTGAAAAATTTTCCACAGTTTGTTGTGATCCACAGAGTCAGAGGCTTCAGCATAGTTGGTGAAGCAGTAGATGTTTTTTTGGAACTCTCTTGCTTTTTCTATGATCCAGTAGATGTTGGCAGTTTGATCTCTGGTTTCTTTGCTTTTTCTAAATCCAGCTTGTTGTACATCTAGAAGTTCTTGGTTCACATACTCTTGAAGCCTACCTTGAAGGATTTTGAGCATTACCCTGCAAGCATGTGAAATGAGTGCAATTGTGCAGTAGTTTCAACATTATTTGGACTTGCGTTTTTTGAGGATTGGAATGAAAACTGACCTTTTCCAGTCCTGTGGCCACTGCTGAGTTTTCCAGATTTGCTGACATATTGAGTGCAGCACTTTAACAGCATCATACTTTAGGCTTTGAAATAGCTTAGCTGGAATTCCATCACCTCCACTAGCTTTGTTCGTAATGATGCTTCCTAAAGCACATTTGACTTCGCACTCCAGGATGTCGAGCTCTAGGTGAGTGATCACACCATCGTGGTTATCTGGGTCATGAAGATCTTTTTTGTACAGTTCTTCTTTGTACTCTTGTCTATGTGTCTGACTCTGCAACCTCATGGACTGTACAGTCCATGGAATTCTCCAGGGCAGAATACTGGAGTGGGTAGCC
Source organism: Bos mutus (assembly GCF_027580195.1). Classification (NCBI taxonomy): domain Eukaryota; kingdom Metazoa; phylum Chordata; class Mammalia; order Artiodactyla; family Bovidae; genus Bos; species Bos mutus. The sequence continues at coordinate 65,723,174 of NC_091624.1, read as the reverse complement.
GTTCCCTTCTCCAAGGGATCTTCCCAGGTCATCCACATTGCAAGTAGATTATTTACCAGCTGAACCACACGGGAAGCCCATGTTCTTGCCACCTCTTCTTAATATCTTCTGCTTCTGTTAGGTCTATACTGTTTCTGTCCTTTATTGTGCCCATCTTTGCATGAAATGTTCCATTGGTATCTCCAGTTTTCTTGAAGAGATCTCTAATCTTTACCATTCTATTGTTTTCCTCTGTTTCTTTGCATTGTTCACTTAAAAGGCTTTCTTATCTCTCCTTACTGTTCTTTGGAACTCTGCATTCAGATGGGTGTATCTTTGCCTTTTTCCTTTGCCTTTCACTTCTCTTCTTTACTCAGCTATTTGTAAGGCCTCCTCAGACAACCATTTACCTTCTTGCATTTCTTTTTCTTTGGGATGGTTTTGGTCACCACCTCTATACAGTGTGATGAACCTCCGTCTATAGTTCTTCAGGCAGGAGACTGCCTGCCTGAAGATCTAATCCCTTCCATCTGTTTGTCACTTCTACTCTATAATCGTAAGGAATTTGATTTAGGAAGTACTTGAGTAGCCTAGTGGTTTCCCTATGTTCTTCAGTTTAAGTCTGAATTTTGCAATAAGGAGTTCATGATGTGAGCCACAGTTAGCTCCTTGTTTTGTTTTTGCTGACTGTATAGAGCTTCTCCATCTTCGGCTACAAAGAATATAAACAGTCTGATTTCTATATTGACCATCTGGTGATGTCCATGTGTAGAGTCTTCTCTTGTGTTGTTGGAAGAAAGCGTTTGCTATGACCAATGTGTTCTCTTGGTAAAACTGTTAGCTTTTGCCCTACTTCATTTTGTATTACAGGACCAAACTTGCCTGTTACTCCAGGTATCTCTCGACTTCCTACTTTTGCATTCCAGTCCCCTATGATGAAAAGGACATCTTTTTGTGTGTGTGTGTGTGTGTTCTAGAAGGTCTTGTAGATCTTCAGCTTAGGCTTCTTCAGCATTAGTGTTTGGGGCATAGACTTGGATTACTGTGGTATTGAATGGTTTGCCTTGCAGACAAACAGATCATTTTGTCATTTTTGAGATTGCACCCAAGTACTACATTTCAGTCTCTTTTTTTGACTGTGAGGGCCACTCCGTTCTTTCTAAGGGATTCTTGCTCACAGTAGTAGATATAATGTTCATCTAAATTAAATTTGCCCATTCCTGTCCATTTTAGTTCAGATTTCTAAAATGTCGATGTTCATTCTTGCCATCTTATGTTTGACCACTTCCAATTTACCTTGATTCATGGAGCTAACATTCCAGGTTTCTGTGTAATACTGTTCTTTAGAGCAGCGGACTTTACTTTCACCACCAGACACATCCACAACTGGGCATTGTTTCCACTTTGGCTCAGCTTCTTCATTCCTTCTGAAGCTATTTCTCTCCTCTCCTCCAAACTATTCCAAAGAAGTTCTGAGTCACTGCTGCAAAAGTTCTAGGTCCCACAACAGACTTCCCAACCTGGGGATCCAACAAAGGGATTGAGAATCCCCAGGGAATTTGACTTTGAAGGACAGTGGCATTTGATTACAGACTTCCGTAGGACTGGGAAACAGAGACACTTGGAGGACACAAGCAAAATCTTGTGCACACCAGGACCCAGGAAAAAGCAGTGGTGATGCCACAAGAGACTGAGGCAGACTTAACCTTAGGTGTGTTTGGGAGCCTGGCAGAGGCATAGGTCAATGGTGGCCTACCGCTGGGTTGGGGGCTCTGACTGCAACATTCCTGGGAGGCAGGGCATGCTGGCATAAGTCCTTTTGAAGGAGGTTGCCATTACTGCCATTACCCCTACCATAGTTTGCCCTCAGGCCACAATACAGGGAGGGAACACAGCCCCATCAGTCATGACTTATATAGTGTCAGTTGCTCAGTCGTGTCTGACTCTTTGCAACCGCATGGTCTGTCCACGGAATTCTCCAGGCAAGGATACTGGAGTGGGTTGCCATTCCCTTCTCCAGGGGATCTTCCTGACCCAGAGATCAAACGTGGGTCTCCTGAATTGCAGGCAGATACTTTACCATATGAACTACCAGTGAAGTCCAAATAAATGAAGAAGAAAAAGCACTTCCTCATATAGTAGAATACCAACTAATAAATACAGAAAGAACAATTAGAATCATTAATGGTTCTTAAACCTATTAGGTAGTTCCATGAGCAACAGAGTATTTTTAGTCTCTCCACATACATAATTACAAACAGAAAAGTAGTTGACAGATCTTTTTGTTCTTTTTCAATCTTTTACCTCTTTATTGTGCTTCACTACATTGTCTAGCTCTTCTAGGACAATGCTGAAAAAAAAGTGGTAAGATTTGATATCTCTACTTGTTCCCAAGCGTAGGGGGGAAGCACTTAATAATCCACAATTAAGTACTATGTCTGCTATATGCTTATCATAGATGCCCTTTATCACATTGAGGAAGTTTCCTTCTGTTCCTAGTTAGCTGAAAATTCTGAGATAATCTTATGGCTTTTGTACTGTATTCTGACAATACAGTAAGTTAGACTGATGTAGCATTCAGAGTCAACCAATCTCATATTCCTGGGATAAACTTGACTGGGTCGTGTATAGTGTTTATATATTGCTAGATTCTGTTTACTAATATTTTGTTAAGGATTTTTGTGTATGTGTTCAGGAGGGATATTGTAGTGTTTTTGTCAGGATTATACTGGAATCATAAAATGACTTGGGAAGTATCCCGTCCTTCTGTGTTCTGAAAAGGAGTCTTGGTGTTACTGTTTCCTTATCTGTTTGATAGACTTTATCAGTGAAAATAATAAAAGAAATGTACTTTCTGTGAAAACACATAGCTATTAATATCACCACACTAAAAAGTTTTTTTTATGAGTACCATTAAATATCTAGTGAGTGTTCAATTTTTTGATTATCCCATGAATGCCAGTAAGAATAATATCATAACTTTAGAAATCTTCATTGAAAGTATGTGGTAATTAAAGTAGTATTTTATTTTCCTTATATTAAGGTTCGTGACAATAAAAAATTAAGAGTAAATGCTGTTATTGCTCCTAAGAATTCATACGCAGACAAAGCGCCTTCAAGATCTTTGAATGACCTGAAGTAAGTCTTAAAATAGTATTAGAACTAAGCTGTTTTTTTGAATATTGAGTCATCATTTATCTCTTATTAAATATATTTAAATTATCTCTTTGTCACACAAATATATTTGTTACAGGCTGTATTATTCCCTTTTAGGATCTCTTCTTAAGTCTAAAAAGGCAAAATCTAGGCCCAGGAACAGATGGTGGCATTCTTAGTATATGATGGTGATTTTTCAAATCATTGGAATAATATTGGACTATTTAGTGAGCTCTTAAAATAGTTGGTTAGTTATTGGGGAAATAGAAGGATAAATCACTTCATAATGTAAAAGTAATTTCCAGAAGGATCAAATGGAAATACTACAGTTATAAAACCTACTACAAGTAAATAAACTCTTAACTCTGTATAAAAGCAATGGTAGAAACCACAAAAGAAGAGATTAATAGTTTGTAATTATAAATATTAAACTTATCAGGAAATAAAATCACTTAAGTGATTAACTTCCTGTACCATCATTCATTTATATTTTATTTATTGTTTAGTCACTTGTCAACTATGAGATTTTTTTTTAATGCTGTTTTAAGAAGAAAATCCTAAAAGTTGCTTTTCCTTGCAGACAGTATGGATTTTTCTCTTATTTGCGAGAGTTATTTGATGCCCCTGATCCTGTCATGAGTTACCTTTGCTGCCAGTATCACATTCATGAAGTTCCTGTAGGAACTGAAAGAACCAGAGAAAAAATTGAACGGGTAAGAAAATACTGAATCAGTACCAAAAATGTAGTTTCGTTAAAACTTCTTAAAGGCAAGGAAAACTTGTGAGAAATTTAAAGAAACGTGTCATTGTTTTTAACTAAATAGGAATTACCTGGATATTTTACATTTCTAATATTACATAGGACAAGGAATGTTGACCAATACTTTATGACAGTAAGGATGTGGAGTTACCTAAATAAATACTTAATACCTGTAGGGTAACTAAATTAAAGCCTGAAAAGAGACACCTGACTCTCTTATTGAATTCTGCTTTGCTTGACAGACATTTGTTCAAACATTAATGGTTTATTCATTTAAATTCTTGTATTCTAGATTATTTTTCAGACAGATTATACTTTAGGATGGTAGGCTAGGATATAGAACTGTTCTGGTAAGCCCTCCCCTTAAAGTTCCATTTAAGATTATCTCATAAGTGAATGATCACTCTTAAGAGGATCTCCTTCTCTTACCTGACAGAGCCACCTAAACTCTTAGGTTCCTGTGTTCTGCCGATGCTTCGAGTTTTCTTCTCCTTACCAATAGTCTCCAAGACTCCAAACCACCTTCAGTGCTTTAATCATAGGCAGAAACAGTGAAGAAGTCTTTCTAGAACAGGTTTTTCCATAATACTAAGTTACCATGTTAATACTGCTTATATGCATTTACAGACCTAACTGCTATTTATAATACTGAATTTATTAGAGAATGTGTTTTAAGTTTTTAACAGCCAGTCTACAAGTATCCCTAGGATATTCATTTGTAGTCTGGCGCTTTTGTATACCTCATTAACAAAAGATAGAAATGGGGCCCCATTACTAACCCATTTTGCGAAGACAAGCAAATTATTAAGTTGCATATCATATTATGGTGATCATTTGGGGAAACCAGGAAAATAGAACTCTCCATGTGTGTGTACCCCTCTTTAATACTCATTGATGGGGTTTGAAAAAAGACTATACACAGACCTTCCAATTTCTGTCATAACTTCACGGGTAGGTAGGGTGCTACCTCTTAAGGTTAGGATAGTAGGCATTCTTTACTATTGCAGAAAGACTAGAAAATTTGCTAAGGGCTTTCATAGCTTTACTCTGGTGCAAAAAGGGATAGTACTGCACTTGGAAAATCCTTTCACTTTTTGAACAGTTCTTCAAGTTGAAATATTTTTACATGCTTACTTTTTAACATTCTGTTTAGGTCACCTAGAGAGCTTTAACTCTACTGTCTCTACTAGAAAAAAGAACATGGTACATAGAAAAGCAAAGTCAGACACCTAGTAAAGCCCTTAACATTGTCTTGGCCATCTTTCAGAAAATACAAACCTGCACTGAGGAAATTTACTATCTAAACATTTCATGTCTACCTCCTAACAACAATGGTCATATTTTCTCCCTTAGAAAAAAAATAACATTCTTTAGTGTAAGTTTTGCTTTATTATCAAATTCTGACATTTAGACTCTGTAAATGATTATTTTCATGACACGTGGTGGGAAGGCTAGCGTCATGTGGGCTCTCCTTTCATTTCAAATTACTGAACATTTGTGGGTGCCAGTTTATACCCTGTTAAGCTAAGTATGCTTAAATATGTCATATCTCGTCACTTAGATTGTAAACTTCTGCAGAGAAACAAGCCACAAGAATACTGGTAGTAAACCTTTAGAGACTGGAAAAAACGACATTAAAGCAGCCTATTCTTTATAAATATACAAAATGTTACGATGTTTAGAATGTGCGTAGTTTATGAAACTCCTTAATAAATTCTTGAGAGAAAAACTCTCCCCCAAAATGCAAAAAGAAGTCTTTGAAATCCTTGAAAAGCATGTGCATTAAGTATTCCCCAAGTATATAGGAATTAAATATGAGTATGTATCTTTGAACAATATAACTAAGGGGAAGGGAGAGTAAATGTATTAGTTGAGATAACAGACTTCATTCTGCTGCGCAACTGACTCCCCAAAAGTACACCTACTTGGGAGAAATTGTATAGTGAAGTAGAAGTGTAGCCAACTTTGGTAGTTGTTTCTGTTTTCTCCCAGTTCTCTTCCTTAGTGTTATTTTCAAATAATAACCTGAAATTTATCACTCACCTTTTTAGAGATGTTGGATTACATTTCTTTTAAAAAATGAAAATAAATCTAATATATTTTGATCTAAAATTCACTTGATCTGTATTTTTAATTCTTTAGTCCTTTTTTTTTTTAATGTTACAATTATTCTTGTGCTTAGTCGCTCAGTCATGTCTGACTCTCTGTGACTCCATGTACTGTAACTCACTTAGGCTTCTCATGGGGGTTCTCCAGGCAAGAATACTGGAGTGGGTTGCCACGCCCTCCTCCAGGAGATCTTCCCAACCCAGGGATCAAACCCAGCTCTCCTGCATTGCAAGCAGATTCTTTACGTCTGAGCCACCAGGGAAGCCCCATCCAATAATTCTTAGATGTCTACTAAATGTTTATTTTACATTATAGGTAATACAGGAAACCCGATTAAAACAAATTTATACAGCAGAAGAAAAGTATGTGGTGAAAACTTCTTTTTATTCAAACAAAGTCATTTCAAGTAACACATCCCTAAAAGTAGCTCAGTTTCTCACAGTCACCGTGGATCTAGAGCAAAGACGACACTTAGAAGAACAGCTAAAGGTTGGTCACTTTATTTTACAGTGTTGTGTTAGTTTCTGGTATGCAGCAACCTGAGTCAGTTATAATCTTTTTCATTGTGGTTTGATACAGGATATTGAATATAATTCCCTGTGCTATACAGTAGGACCTTGTTGTTTATCCATTCTGTATATAATAGTTTGCATCTGTTAATTCCCAACCCTAATCCATCTGACCCTACCTCACCCTTTTGCTTGGCAACTACAAATCTGTTCTCTGCATCCAAGTCTGGTTAAGAAATTTGTGTCACATTTTAGATTGTGCATAGAAGTGATATGGTATTTGTTTTTCTGACTTACTTAACCTAGTATATTGTTGTAGATAGCATTACTTCATTCTTTTATGGCTAAGTATTATTTCATTGAATATACCATTCATTGAATACACCAAAGGTACATTGAATGTACCGTTCTTTATCCATTCACCTGTTGATGGACATAGATTGTATCCATGTCTTGGCTGTTGTAAATAGTGCTGCTGTGAACATTGGGGTGCATGTTTCTTTTCAAATTATAGTTTTGTCTGCATATATGCCCAGGAGTGGGATTGCTGGACCGTATGGTAACTATTTTTAGTTTTTTGAGGAACCTCCATACTATTTTCCATGATGGCTGAACCAATTTACATTCTCACCAACAGTGTAGGAGGGTTCCCCTTTCTGTGCACCCTCTCCAGCATTTATTATTTGTTTACTTTTTAAAATGATGGCCACTCTGGGTGGTATGAGGCGGTACTCTGTTGTGGTTTCGATTTGCATTTCTCTAATATTATTAGGAATGTGGAGCATTTTTTCATGTGCCTATTGGCCATTTGTTTCTCTTCTTTGGATAAATATCTATTTAAGTCTTCTGCTCATTTAGTGTTTGGATTGTTTGTGTTTATGTTACTGAGCTGTTTAGTATATTTTGGAAATTAAGTCCTTCTCAGTCACATCCTTTGCAAATATTTTTTTCCAGTCCATAGGTTGTCTTTTTGTTTATGGTTTCCTTTACTGTGTAAAACTTGTAAGTTTGATTAAGTCCATTTGTGTTTTTTTTTTGCTTTTATTTGTGTTGTCTTGGGAGATTGACTTAAGAAAACATTGGTATGATTTATGTCAGAGAATTATGGTGTTAACGTCTTCTATTGAAGTTAAAGATTGGTTTATTTTGATTTGAGTATTTAAAAAGAATATTAACTCAGTTTATAATACTTTAGTCTGTTTTAAATATACTAACAATGTTGCGTATTCCATAGGAAATTAATAGAAAATTGCAAGCAGTAGACTCAGGATTGATTGCCTTACATGAGACAAACAAGCATCTGGAACACAAAGATAATGAACTTAGACAAAAGAAGAAGGAGCTTCTTGAAAGGAAAACGAAGAAAAGACAACTGGAACAAAAAATTAGTTCCAAACTAGGAAGGTATCTTTCAGCCCTTTCTGGGATATGGGTTGGGAGGGTGATACAGATGCACTGTAAGGATATTATTAATTATATATACCTTGTAATGACAACACAGTTCCCACCAGCATGCTGTGTAGAGTTTCTCAAACTTAAACCCTTCTACCCAAAACACAGGACAGAGCAGGGGGAATCTTAAGTGTTGTGAATGTTTCTGTTCCTTGATCAGCTGTTTTCATCCCTGGAACCCATTCTGTTCTTCAAAATTATTGAGGACCTTGAGGAAGTTTTGCTTATATGAATTATATCTATTGATATTAACCAAATTAGAAATTAAATTCATTATATGTTAATAAAAAATATTTATGAGAAACAATTTTCCAAACAAAATACATTTAGCAAGAAGAGGGACATTATTTTTACATTTGTAAATCTCTTTGGATGAAGTTAGTTATTTTTTCATAAGTGCTTCTGCATTCACTTGGTTGCGAGATGTTTTGGTTGAAGTATATGAAGAAAATCTGGCCCAGATATATATGCAAGTGGAAAAGGGAGGACTTGTCAGCATACGTATTCTTTAATGTTACATCAAAACTTGCCAAAGTATGGTTTGTTAATGTTTAACTGCAACATGGAATCTAAAATCATTAGTGAAGGAATATACTCTTACATTACCATAGGTGCATCTTTTACCCATGAATGACTTTGTTACATTATGCTAGCTTACTGTGAGATCCCAGGCAGTTGTTCTCAGAGCTGATTGTAAGTTTTGTTTTGAACTTAGATGTTTTGTAGAAACTTGGAATATATAAGATCAGATAAAAGCTGTTATAGTGTGTTCAGTCTAGGGGAGAGGAAAGTGAGTTCCAATTTCAAAGTTTTTCCATGCCCATTTCAGGACACAATGCAGACCTTTTTTGGTGATTGTTCTTTTGTGCTTCTTTCCTATAGAATAAAGATATAGGTATTAAAGACATAATAAATGACAGCTTGAGTACAGTATAAATTTACCTTGATTTAATAGTGTTTCTAAACACATAAGTTGAATATTTAAAATGCTTTTAAAATTTTTGTGTGTTTTTTTTTTAAAGCAAATTGCCTGTTAACTTTTAAAAGTCAGTAGCGTATGTACGTTGGTTGCTTAAAAGAGGATATATTTGCTGAGTCTTAACTGCCTAGAATTCTTTTCTACATAAACCCTTCACTTTTACTTCAGTCATCCACAAGTCAACCTTTTACTGTTGTTGGACTGCTGTATTGAACTCATTGTCTGAAACTAAACTTTCTCCTGGTAATGTTGAATTTTGTAGTGAAATAACCTTTCATATCCATTGTCATCCTGGCTGTCTCTTATCTATGGTTACTCTGGAATACTGCAGTGGTGACATGGTTAGTGGTCTCTCCATGACTCATCTCCTCCATTCAGTGCATACAGAATACTGTCATCAAGTTTATCATCTTTTCATGTTCCTGCCCCCTTCAAGATATCTGTGGTGGCTTCCTACCTTTACTGTATGAAATTTAAATATTGCTTTCCTTTAGATTGTCCTTCACGTTTTTCAAAATTGTCTTGCACTCCACGCATTCTAATTTCCTCCCTCTCTGCCCCAACACACTCTTCACTCACCATTCAGTCCACTCTCTACAACATCCACTGAACTTGTTTATTCTTTTTTTTTATTGCTTCCATCTTTGATTTTTCCCTGTAGTGGAAAGAACTTGGCCTTTGATGTCAAACACATTTTACAACTTAGTATCTGTAATGTTAGGTAACTTAAGTAAACTTCTCAGCCTTAGTGTCTCCATATTAAAAAGCAGAGTATTAACTTTTAGAATTGTACTGTCTTTTCATCATTATTATTTTACCTATTAGATTGCCACAGTTAAGCTCCTTAAGGGAAGGGACTGTTTTTATAAACAATACTTATCACTTATGGACCAGACACTATATACTAAGTGTGTTGCATAGTTTGCCTTTTTTTAATCTTCACCAAAGCCCTGCAGAAGTACTATTATTATTTACAGTTTATAGAGGAGGAAACCAAAGCTTAGAAGAGTAGCTTGTTCAGTTATACTGCTCATTGGTGGCAAAGAGGAATTTTAAACCCAACTTTCTGACTCTAGATCCTATACCATTAGCACTAGCATTACCTAGACTATGCTGGGCACTTGATACATCTCAAAAAATAGTTTTCGATCCTGAGTGGTTGCATAAAATGATTAATCAGGAAGCTATCAGTTAACATCTGAATAGCATTGCTACATAGACCACAAAGCAGCAGGAAACGTGAGAATTTGGGCTCAATCCTTGTGTTTTCTCTGATTTCTACATCATTATGCATTTCATACAGTTTAAAGCTGATGGAACAGGATACTTGCAATCTTGAAGAGGAAGAACGGAAAGCAAGTACCAAAATCAAAGAAATAAATATTCAAAAAGCAAAACTTGTTACTGAATTAACAAACCTGATAAAGGTAATAAGACATTTTCATTTTAGTCATTTTTTTGTTGTTGGAAGTCAATAGTAAAATCTTAGCAAGAGGTTTTTATAGGTAATTTCAGCTTTCTCTGTTTGACATTTCTCTTTATAGATCAGTAAATTGATTAAAAGTACTCATTAAGCTAAATTGTTTTATTCCAAATGACTCAAAGGAGAACTGTTTAAGATTGGAGAGAAGTATCAATCACATTAGGAAAATGTTAAGAAACTATATTGTTGTAAAATAAAACTCATAGAGGTTTTTATTCCTAGAATTGTACTGCTTTACATATACAAAAAGTAGATTTAATTCTTCAAAATACTACAGTGATCTCTGAGAAGAACAAATTAGAATCAGATTATATGGCAACCTCAGCACAGCTACGTATCACAGAGGTAACATTTTTGCTTTTATTTTTATTTTGGGACTTCAGTTTGAAAACTGTGTGTACATGTGTATATATATATCATTCCTTGCAGTGTGCAGTTTTGGGTATGCTGTTTAATTTAGATTTCATGCACTTTGCTGATTAGGACATAAAATTTGAAACCCTTTGTGTACATTTTTTTATTATTACCACCCTCCCCCATTTAAATAACAAATAGAGTACCTGATTTAGTCATTTGAAAACCAAAATCTTACCATGTCTGCTTTCTTAGCCGATACAAATTATAGTTAGTACTATTGCCAAGAATCAACTAGTAGCTTTTATTGCAGTTTGTGTCCCCTAAACTACAGATGAGTTCCAGTCAACACTCAGAATGGCCTTAGTGTGTGATCCTGGTGATTTCTGTTCTGATAAGTATTGAAACTGTTAATGATAAATATTGAAATGGGGAAGGACAGGGGGTGATGTACTAAGTTAACATAAATTCCAAAGAAGAACAAGCAACAAAATGAGGTCATAAGAGTGACAGTTTTTGAGTCTTTCAAATCCTTTCCCAAAAATAGAAGAGCAACTGGGATACTATGACGACATAACAGCAAGCCCACGGACAATGTATACAACAGACTCAAAAGATGTAGGTGTACTGCAGTATATTCTCAGACTCATCGTCCAGGATTAGCATGAGGCTAGGTTAAGGGCTTAGTCCTTAATAAAACTGCCCTTCAGATGCCACCTGCACTTCTGACCAACTGGTGACTGATTCAAGGGTTCTCATGGCTCCCCCAAGTTCAATAATTGAGTGGCTTACAGAACTGAAGAAAAGGCTGTTCTCAACAATTACAGTTTTATTATATAAACAATACAAATCCCTCCTAGTCAAGAGGCATATAGGGCGGGGAGGGTCCTGCACACAGTTTCTGTGCCCTTTTCTGGTGAAATAATTTGTTGCTCTCCTAGCACATCAGTGTTTAGAATTTTTACCAGGTTCCATTACCTAGGCATGACTGATTCGATCATTGGCCATATGGTTAAACTCGGTCTCTAGCCCTTCTCTCTGCAGTTTAAAAGACTGGGTGGGGATAATAATAAGACTCGATTTGTCTTTCTGGCATTGACTTCCCCCATCCTGAGTCACTCCTTAGCATAAACTCAGACACTCCTATCACTCAGAAAATTCCTAGGATTTTAGAGTCTTCCTCCCAAGAACCAGGGACAAACATCAGTCAAGTTCTGTGTTTTTACAACACCCAATCAGCAGCAGCATCAAGACTGGTATGGTATTAGAAAGTATGTGGTAAGAAACAAAGGGAAAGCTCAAAGAATCCAAAAATTAAGTCACCAGCAGGTTCTCATCTTTTAAGAAAAGAGGCCCCATTTGATGTGGAAAGCTGAGCAGACCAATTTCAGAGCAGCTGAAACTGGGAGGTGACTTTTAGATTCCAGAAAGGTCAGGTGGTGCTGGGGTGATTCAGGTCCTGTGAACTAGCAACTCACGTGAAACTGCCTTGCAGAACAAAGTTGCTTACTGAGGAGAACTAGAACTACTGGGCAGGCTAAGGAGACAGCAAGCATGTGTTATGTGGGCCGAAGGCTGACACAGTAGCTAAAGGCACAACACTCTTAAACACAGAAGAAGGGAGACAGTGTAAGTAAAACAATATGTTTGCTGACTGTCCTGTAGGTACTATTAGGAAATAAAAGGATACTACCTCAGATTAGATGCTTTGGGAGAAGGAAATGAGAGAGAATTTCAATATTGTTTATAGTAGAACTGAACTGAGTATGTCAAAGATACTCAGGCCACAAGGATATAAGATACTTGTGTATAAATACTCTTTCACAAGGATATAAGATACTTGTGCATAAATACTCTTTCAAATAAAAATGGAAGGATGTTTAGCATACTTCTACATACATAATCAGAATAAAGACTTCTACACCTGCTGCCTTCCCTAACCTGGCAGGGGAGTCTCCTATCCATATTGTTAGTAGCAGCAGAAACAGTAATATTTTTGAGTTGAACTGATTACTCTGGAGAGTAGAAAGGTTCTTAATTATACTGTCCAGGGAAATAATCTCATTAGCTACTTGTCACACTAGGTTTTCTTACCTGGACATATACACGAACTCCCTCTCTGAAAGGTTTTTCCATACTAATCTTCTTGACTTTATTTTCTATTTCCTCAGCAATATTTTATATCATTGTTTCTCTTTTTTATATGTTAATCTGAAAGTTAGTAAATGCTTTTTATTTATAATTGTCTTACCAACCCTTTTGTAGGGTTCTCTTCTTTCTTGCACTGTGTTTTGGTAAGTGCTTGTTACTGACTGATCATAGTCACAACTATGCATTTTAAATAGTCAAGAATGATGAGTGAAAGATACAGAGAAGAGTAAGTCTATAGTAGTTCATTTTGTCTTTCATTTGCTCTTTTTTTCTTCTCACGTTTTCTGTCACTTACCACACTTGCTCTTATCTATTCTTCTTGCTGGTCTTCATTTGAAACAAAGGGAGATCATTTCCTTCCTTCTTTTCTTCCCCTCACCCCACTTTGGGGTTTGTCTTTTACCCTGATCATGGAAAACAAATTCATACACAAAAAAGATTGACACAGAATTTCAGTAGGGCTTGTGTTCATGAAGGAACTTAGGGATAACTAAACACCATTGAGTTTAATAACTTCCTCAAATTATTGGAGGGCAAATAGCGGAAAAGGGATCCAAACCCATTAAACATTTCGAGAGATATGTTATTACCATCTGGAATATTTTTACAAGTTAATAAGCTGACTGCACATAAATCCAGATATGGAGGTAGACAGATGGATGAACACGTTACTTAGTTTTTTACTTTGGGCAGGTTTCCTGACCACTCCAAGCGTTTTGTCTTCAGCCACAGATATTACAATACCTACCTCACTTGCAAGGCTATTGTGATAGTAAGTTTAATAATACATCAAGATGCTTAGTGCGCTCCCTAGCATGAAACATATATGGATTTACATCAAGATTCATATTATAAGAATTGGAAGTTGTTAAATTTATTTTTTATCCTACGATCAAATTTAGAAGTTGTGCTTTCATCTAATTTTCTTTACCTACCTGCTTGCTACTCTCCCACAAAAACTGAACTTCAGGAAAGACTTTTTTTTTCTGTTTAGAGCAGGGCAAAGACTAATAGAGTTTTGCCAAGAAAATGCACTGGTCATAACAAACACCCTCTTCCAACAACACAAGAGAAGACTCTACACATGGACATCACCAGATGGTCAACACCGAAATCCGACTGATTATATTCTTTGCAGCCAAAGATGGAGACGCTCTATACAGTCAGCAAAAACAAGACCAGGAGCTGACTGTGGCTCAGATCATGAACTCCTTATTGCCAAATTCAGACTGAAATTGCAGAAAGTAGGGAAAACCACTAGACCATTCAGGTATGACCTAAATCAAATCCCTTATGATTATACAGTGGAAGTGAGAAATAGATTTAAGGGCCTAGATGTGATAGATAGAGCCTGATGAACTATGGAATGAGGTTTGTGACACTGTACAGGAGACAGGGATCAAGACCATTCCCATAGAAAAGAAATGCAGAAAAGCAAAATGGCTGTCTGGGGAGGCCTTACAAATAGCTGTGAAAAGAAGAGAAGTGAAAAGCAAAGGAGAAAAGGAAAGATATAAGCATCTGAATGCAGAGTTCCAAAGAATAGCAAGAAGAGAGACAAAAGCCTTCTTCAGCAATCAATGCAAAGACATAGAGGAAAACAACAGAATGGGAAAGACTAGGGATCTCTTCAAGAAAATCAGAGATACCAAAGGAACATTTCATGCAAAGATGAGCTCGATAAAGGACAGAAATGGTATGGACCTAACAGAAGCAGAAGATATTAAGAAGAGATGGTAAGAATACACAGAAGAACTGTACAAAAAAGAGCTTCACGACCCAGATAATCACAATGGTGTGATCACTGACCTGGAGCCAGACATCCTGGAATGTGAAGTCCAGTGGGCCTTAGAAAGCATCACTATGAACAAAGCTAGTGGAGGTGATGGAATTCCAGTTGAGCTATTCCAAATCCTGAAAGATGATGGTGTGGAAGTGCTGCACTCAATATGCCAGCAAATTTGGAAAACTCAGCAGTGGCCACAGGACTGGAAAAGGTCAGTTTTCATTCCAATCCCTAAGAAAGGCAATGCCAAAGAATGCTCAGACTACCGCACAGTTGCACTCATCTCACACGCTAGTAAAGTAATGCTCAAAATTCTCCAAGCCAGGCTTCAGCAATATGTGAACCATGAACTTCCTGATATTCAAGCTGGTTTTAGAAAAGGCAGAGGAACCAGAGATCAAATTGCCAACATCCGCTGGATCATGGAAAAAGCAAGAGAGTTCCAGAGAAACATCTATTTCTGCTTTATTGACTATGCCAAAGCCTTTGACTGTGTGGATCACAATAAACTGTGGAAAATTCTGAAAGAGATGGGAATACCTGACCACCTGATCTGCCTCTTGATAAATTTGTATGCAGGTCAGGAAGCAACAGTTAGAACTGGACATGGAACAACAGACTGGTTCCAAATAGGAAAAGGAGTACGTCAAGGCTGTATATTGTCACCCTGCTTATTTAACTTATATGCAGAGTATATCATGAGAAACGCTGGACTGGAAGAAGCACAAGCTGAAATCAAGATTGCCGGGAGAAATATCAATAACCTCAGATATGCAGATGACACCACCCTTATGGCAGAAAGTGAAGAGGAACCAAAAAGACTCTTGATGAGAGTGAAAGAGGAGAGTGAAAAAGTTGGCTTAAAGCTCAACATTCAGAAAATGAAGATCATGGCATCCGGTCCTACCACTTTATGGGAAATAGATGGGGAAACAGTGAAAACAGTGTCAGACTTTATTTTTCTGGGCTCCAAAATCACTACAGATGGTGACTGCAGCCATGAAATTAAAAGACGCTTACTCCTTGGAAGGAAAGTTATGACCAACCTAGATAGCATATTCAAAAGCAGAGACATTACTTTGCCAACAAAGGTTCGTCTAGTCAAGGCTATGGTTTTTCCTGTGGTCATGTACGGATGTGAGAGTTGGACTGTGAAGAAGGCTGAGCGCCAAAGAATTGATGCTTTTGAACTGTGGTGTTGGAGAAGACTCTTGAGAGTCCCTTGGACTGCAAGGAGATCCAACCAGTCCTTTCTGAAGGAGATCAGCCCTGGGATTTCTTTGGAAGGAATGATGCTAAAGCTGAAAGTCCAGTACTTTGTCCCCCTCATGTGAAGAGTTGACTCATTGGAAAAGACTCTGATGCTGGGAGGGATTGGGGGCAGGAGGAGAAGGGGACGACAGAGGATGAGACGGCTGGATGGCATCACTGACTCGATGGACGTGAGTCTGAATGAACTCCAGGAGTTGGTGATGCACAGGGAGGCCTGGCGTGCTGCGATTCATGGGGTCGCAAAGAGTTGGACATGACTGAGCGACTGATCTGATCTGATCTATGTATTTTGCTGGGGTGGTGGGGGGGAACCTTTACCAAGTAAACAGTATTATTGCCACTACCATTGTTTACTATTTAATTGATTGAAATAGAATTTGCCAACTTGTATATTAAACTTTGTGAAGACCACTGATGGCTGAACTCCAAATTTGACAAGGAAGCAAGGGAGGAAGGACCAGACCCACACTGCATGATGGATGTGAATAAGATTACATAGGTTTAGTTCCTTTTTTATTTAATCTCCAAAAATACAAAGGATAATCGGTACTGTGTCTATGAAAATGACTGTGCATCTTATTCACCTTTCTATGCTCAATACCTGATAAAATACTGATATTTAATAGGTTCTCAGTAATTATTTGGTGAAGGAATGAATGGGTCCATGAATAAATGATAACTACATGAAAGGCACTTGGAAAACAAACATCATTTAAAGGTTCTGCTGAGTTTTCTGATATGAAGCCTATTATTGTATATATTGTTTTATTAGAGTGTAATTATACATAGGTTAAACTTTCATAAAAGGGCAATTAAGTTTAAATTTCAAAGCTTTTAGGGATTCAGGAATGCCATATTATTAATGTCCTAATATATTTTGAAGTTTAAGTTCAAACTTTACCTTAGCAATAAAATCAGTCATAATTTGAGATATGGTTTTTGGATGATTTGCTTATTACTATTATCAAAATTCAGTAATATATGTGATATAGTGTGGTGATATTTATTAATAAAAGAGCTCTCTGATTTAACAGTAACATACAAATTTTCCAAATTTTTCTCTTAAAATAGCAACATTTCATTGAGTTGGATGAAAATAGACAGAGATTATTGCAAAAATGCAAGGAACTTATGAAGAGAGCCAGGCAAGTATGTAACCTGGGTGCAGAGCAGACTGTTCCTCAAGAATATCAGACAGTAAGTATAAAAATATATAATGCTATGAGTTAACATATTTAACACAGTATTTTTAAGCTTAAAATGTGTTAGGCATTGTACAGGAGCATGTAAAACATGATCTGCCATAAAAAATGAGATCCCCCTGCCACCATTTTTAAACTGAGTATGCATGTAATTTTGCTCAATGAATTTTTTCTTCATGATACTCAAATGGACACCATTTAGTCTTATTGCTTAGTACCAAAGTTATTCAGATACGGGTATCATTTTGCAAAATTATTTCTACCAAAACATTCATCCAGTAAAAAGCTTTTTTCTCCAAGCACCTTTTTAGGAGAGGTTTGGGAGACGGGATATAGTTTTTCCTGGAAATGTAGTACTAGTAATTGATATATAAGAAACAGTGCATAGAGGTGATAGTTCAAAGAACAAAGACAAAATGAAAATTTTTCCTGGAAATCAGGATGTTTGTTTAGGGTTCTTTGGGAGTGGATTCTTTATGACTAACATCTGTTGGTAAAGAAAAGAGCCTTTCCTTCTTCTCATTTGTGTACTTTATATTCTGACGTATCATTCAGTTAGTAAATGAGAAAATACTGCCCTTTCCTGCCAGTTCTACATTGAGTAGGTAGCCCCTTGACCTGAAGCTTTATCTGACAGGTAGGGGTAATGCCTTGATTATCTTCTATCACACATTGAACAAAACACATACTTTCTTCTCTCTTGAAATTTATATTCTAGTCTGGAGGGTGGGGAAAACAAATCAAAAAGCAAAATTATGTTGGGAATAGCAGGAGCTGCTAAGAAGAAGAAGAATACAAGGTAAGAGGCTAGTGTCAGAGAAGGCTCCTTTGAGAAGATACTATTTTAGATGAGTCCTGAATGAACAGAAGAAATCAGGCAAGTGAAGGTTTGAGGGAAAAGCATTCCCAGCAGAGAAAACAGCTTATTCAAAGCTCTTGAGGCAGAAGTATATTTGGCTTGTTTCAGAATAGAAAGAATCTTAGTGAGGCTAAAATTTATTATCCAAGGAGGGCAGAAGTCAGATCCTATAGGGCCTTATAGACCATAGAAGGAATTTGGGCTTTACTTTGAGATGAAGTCCACTGGAGAGTTTTAAACAGAAGATCGAAAGAGGTAGGACAGCCGTTTGTAGAGCACTCCAGCTGCAATCTGGAGAATAAAGTCGGGATACAAGAATGGAGGATGACTATTTAGGAGAGTGTTGCCTTGGACCGGGCAGGAGACTGTTGTGGTGTGGATTCGGGTGGAAGCACAAATGACAGAGCAGTTTACAGACTTGCGGTATCTTTTGATGACAGAACCAGCAGGGCTTATTAATGCATTTGAATTGAAGGGTAGAGAGAGAATCCCTAAATTTTGCCAATTACTGAGATGGAAAGTATCGAAGGACAAATAGGTTTGCTCAAATTGGTGGGGAAGGTGGGTAAGTTGCAGAGTTGTTTCACCATCTTAAATTTGTCTATTAGAATCAAATGAAGATACGAAATAAGTGTGTGGCACATGAGTTCAAAGGACAAGTCAGATTCAACAAACAATAAATATCTGAAAGCTTATAGAAGCCGAACTGCTTTCCAGAAGGTTAGAGGGAAAAAAGACAGGTTAAGATATTAGATTATTGTGGCATGTTAGGATCTTTTTCAGAGTTTTAAGATTCATTTTGTACATTGTAGTACATAAACTTTTGCAAGTTGTGCCGACAAAACGTTGTACGGCTTGCCTGCCCCCACGCTGTTCTAATTTGTTACTATGGTATGGTCTCAGAAGATAGTACTGTGGTGAAATTCTACTGTCAAAGTAATTGGATTCTTAGGATGCTTTTGTAGTTCTTCACAAGTACAGTATAAAGTTCTAACTTCTTGCTCTCTTTCAATGCCCCACATATTCTGGACCCATTCTACCAATTCAGCAAGTACCCACCATTCCAAATGGACACAACTCCTCACCCCCCATGGTATGCAGTGCTCTTTCTTTTTCTCCAAGCTCCTGTCTCTCCTCTGCCTTACTTTTCCCTAGCTGTTTGCTTTAAGGCCCAGAGATGAATTCTAGGTCTCTGAATTCTCTTACTATTTCTTGTAGTTCCTGTAGCATGAACTGATAATTCTTTTCTCTAAATTCTATAACCTGTATGATGTGTACCGCTTATTTTAATACTCAACATCAATACATTGCCTTAAGGTGTTAGCTCGTGTTATTAAGTATATACATTTTGTTTTCTTCTAAAGTATAAACCCCTTTTTGAAAGCAAAAAGCCATGTTTGTAATTCCTTTGATTCCTTACTGTGTTGTGCTAGCATGCTGTTCAACATATAGCAGACACTCAACAGAGTATTTTCGTTTTAACTATTTGAATTGAACTGTTTTTACTGTACTACCTATAATAATGGACAGTTTTTTCATTCTTTAGGCTTTCCAAGATCTTCCAAACACCTTGGATGAAATTGATGCTTTATTAACTGAGGAAAGATCAAGAGCATCTTGCTTCACAGGACTCAATCCTACAGTATGCTGCTTTCCCTAATGCCTACTGCAGTCGCCACCACCAGCACACCCTGCCCCCGCCCCCACACACAGTTCCCTCCAGTACTTGCCTCCCACTCTGTTCCTGCTGTCTAGCTTATTATTACCAAGAACTCTAGTACAATGTACTTTTAAATGCCAGATTCTGAATCTATTAGAATTTTAAATAGATTCTTCCTAAGGAACACAGTGTTCTGTGCCTTTTCTTTATAAAAAGAATACTTGGGCTAACCTGAAATACTGAGATGTCTTTTTTTTTTTTAATGAAATTTTTTTAGTATGTTACAAGAACATAAATTAACTGCATACAAACAGTGGCATTTTCAATTAATGTGATGCAAAATTTTTTGTACCTTTATCCTTTGGTAGATTATTTTAAAGATTTTTTTTTTCTGCCAGGTTGTTGAGGAATACACAAAAAGAGAAGAAGAAATAGAGCAATTAACTGCGGAACTAAAGATAAAGAAAGTTGAACTGGATAAATATAGAGAAAACATTTCACAGGTAATTATTCAACTTTTTCTCATGTACATTAATAATACGGGAATGTAGAATAATGCAAAATGAAATAATGTTTCTAAGAAAAAAATATATGTTCTCAGGACTAGATTGATATTGATTTTTTCTATGTAAAGTTTTGTATCAGTGTAATAACACTTCTTTTACATTGTATTTTTATATTGCTTTTACTTACAGGTGAAAGAAAGGTGGCTTAATCCTTTAAAAGAGCTGGTAGAAAAAATTAACGAAAAATTTAGCTATTTTTTTAGTTCTATGCAGTGTGCTGGTGAAGTTGACCTCCATACAGAAAATGAGGTAAAATTGCATTTGATATGTTTCATGACAAGAATTTTAATTATATGCTAAAAGTATATGTAAATTGTTTATATACTCTAAAGTTATATCTGAAAAATTTTCTTATTAAAAAAAAAATGTCCAAAGGAAAGAAGAGACCATATATAGGATTCCATCAGGGTCACTTGTTGTTTTGAAGATGTTCTTCTTGGTGACATCTGAGATTAACAACTAATACCTTACAGACTCTTTTCATATCCAGCCTAAGTAATAATGGTTATTCAGTTGTGATGAACAAGTGCATTGCTCTTTGAAATCACTCCTCAAGTTTGAAGAGTCATACACAAATTGGCAAACATAACTGAAATATAGAATAGTATCAGTGATTTCCTTTTGATCAAGAATTTGAGTTTACAAGAACAAAAATACTTAAAAATTTTGGTACTGATTTCTTGAACTATATACGTTTCATGCATTGCAGTTGTGGGTAAAATAAGATTTCCATTAAGAAATATATGAAGAGATGAACTAGGATGTCCTTCAAAATGAGTGGGTGGAGCTATAGATGAAGCAAGATTGGTCATGTATGGATCACAGTTGAGACTAGTTGATTGAGCTCATTTGGGAGTTCTAATTTTGTAAATGTTGAAATTTTTCCCTAATAAAGCATTTCTTTTAAGGAGGAAGAAATGTAAGGCAAGGTAGTGCCTTTATTTCTCCTTAGGAATTTTGTCCCATTACTCCTATATCTGTTTATTATGAAACACAAGGTTGCAAACATCATGTAACTGTAAGTTTTAGTAAGATATTAGACCTGCCAAGAGAATTGTCATCTACATAGTCTGGGCTTGCTAGAAGGAAGAAATGTATTGTAATAACATGTAATTTATAATATATTTCCTTTGTGCCAGAAACTGTGCCAAGCATTTCTAGGTTTACCTTCTTTAATCTTCAGAACCATTCTATAAAGCAGGTACTTTTTATTGACTATAAATAAACTGAAACAATATTAGAACCACTTGCTCTCTACAAGCTCTAGAGGTCTCCAAAGATCTATTTAGATAAAATTGATATCATGAATAAGTCAATTACAAGAGTAAAGAACTTAAATTTATTTTCAAAAAACAGTATAAAATTGCCAGAGAAAACTCTTCACCTTTCATCAACTTTTTAAATGTTTTGTAGGAAGATTATGATAAATATGGAATTCGAATTAGAGTTAAATTTCGCAGTAGTACTGAACTGCATGAATTAACTCCTCATCATCAAAGTGGAGGTGAAAGAAGTGTTTCTACTATGTTATACTTGATGGCACTTCAGGAGCTTAATAGATGTCCGTTCCGAGTAGTTGATGAAATCAATCAGGTATTGCTTATTCTTTTATTGGGTTTCACTCTATCTTGTAATAGATTTAAATCTAATCATTATTATTGTCTTTTTTTAGGGAATGGACCCAATCAATGAACGAAGAGTGTTTGAAATGGTTGTAAATACTGCTTGTAAAGAAAACACATCTCAGTACTTTTTTATTACACCAAAGGTAGGTAATAAGTAATCTAAAAATATTCACGTACTTGGAAGTCCCTTATGGCTAAAACATGTAGATTTTGGCCCAGTATGTGTAAATATGAGCAGAACAGTCCCAAAATAGATTATAGTAAAGGGGGACAAGTTCCAATAACATACTTAATCAGAAAGCTTATCACTAGAGGAAGGAAGTAGCAGGCATAGCATTATGTTCTAGAGCTGAGAGTTCCTCTGCTTTTTTGGCATTTATTCTTCCTCTAGGGAACTTCCTCTCTTAGCATTGAAAAATGACAGAAAGCACTGGTCCTCCTCATTTCCTCAGAAAGGCCTATTTTGCTCTGTCCTGGCCCAGAGGAAATCCAAGGTATCCTCAAAATCTTCTATTCACATAAAAAACAGACTTACCTTTACAGAACCATTACAATGGGAAATTTTCTTTTGTTACCTCTTGTGCTATGGGTCAGTTATGAAACTGCTGTATAGCAATCAAAGATGTTTTTATTAATGTAATCAGATTTTTTTAAAGAAATTTCATTGGAGATCCTATCTGAAATTCAGTTTTTATCAAATAGAGTATAATCTCTTCTTCTAGCAGATACTCTGTGGAGTAGCTAGATCTGTTAATACCCTATTGTTGTTGGCCTGTAAATCCAACCACCCTGTTAATAGACTTTTCAGGCTACCAATCTATTACAGTACCTGACTATAGAAGTTGCTTGAAAGGTGTTTTGTGGATAAAAGAGTGAAATTATCCTAGGAAAGTTATCCTAGAAATTATCCTAGAAAGGAGGATATACTTTTCCAGGGTCAACCTAGGAAGCAGTGTGATCCCATTGGCCTGTGAATATAGAGGGCTCCCAAGATATGTTGACGAGTCCTTAGGCCAGGTTTCAGATGTGGTAATTCAAGTAAAAATCGCTATCTGGCACAGTGTATGTTGAGTTGAGAACTTCATTAAGAGTTTCATTAATTTTACAAATAAAATGTATTTGACTCCACACGTGCAAGTTCAGAAAGTTGTGCTTAATATATAGCATTCTATGACAGTTTGTTTTAACACTTCACAGCTCCTTCAAAATCTTCCTTATTCTGAAAAGATGACAGTATTGTTTGTCTACAATGGTCCTCATATGCTGGAACCAAACAGATGGAATTTAAAGGCTTTCCAAAGGCGGCGGCGCCGTATTACATTCACTCAGCCTTCTCAATGAAAGTGAAGGGCAAGAACTTTGAGACTTTTCTGTTAAATCCTATATGTAAGTGTGGCTCAACTGAATAAAAGTTAGATTCATTAAGACTAAAGGATCAGTTATTTTTGAAACCTGCTATTAGATATAAATAGGTTGATGAAGAGAGACCATAATAACTTCTTTCTGTGGAACATCATCTGGTAGTAAAATTTAAATCTTGTGTCCTTAGCACTCTGACCATAAGTGACTGGGTCCCCACTTTTACAGTATTGGCTCCTCAAATCAGAACTACAGTGGAAGGGATTATTGGTTGCAAGAAGTTTCGTTGACATGGGAACCCTGAGCTTTACTTGCAAAGTAATTTTAACTACTCTTAGAGTCTAAAGATGACTCTACAGCTTAAGTCTGAGTTTCTCCCAGTGTTATATTTAATTTTTAAAATTTGATATGGAAATGTCTAATGTATAGTAATAATTTATGACAAATCTATTCATTTCTTCCGATTAAAAAGATTACCTTATCTCCACTAGGAAATGGGATTTTAGGAACCTTTTAAAAAAAGTTTCATGAAACTTGATACTGTAGTTGTATTGGTATCTCAAAGGAGGGGAAAGTACTGGGAGCAGGACTTCTTTGAAATGCCACAAGATGGCCACTAGATGATGCAAAATGCAACCAAAAGATTGACAGAGAATAAAGTGGCAAGAATTTTTAAAGAATAACCCTATAAAATGTGGGTGGGTCTTTTCGGGCTTAATCGTTTTTGTTTTCTTTTTTTAATTTAGTCAATTTTTACATCTTAAATTTCTAAAGCATTTTTATAATTATTTTTAGTAAAATTTTTCTTAACATTTCTTATACTGGTTTCCTACAGTTTATATTTGAAATTTCTCAGTGTTATGTAGAGTGAGCAAAAGCATTGATTTGTTTAAAACCATAATATTTTTAGGCCTTAAGCTTGTGTAGGTCCTTTTAATTTACAGTGTTGATCCTACCCCAGTATCTTAGAAAATCTAAACTGTTCTTGCAGCATGGAAGAATCAGATTAGAAAATCATTTGTTTATCTCTGAGTTATACTAATTAACAGTGCGAAAACATTCTATTCTTTAAAATCTTGTAAAAATAAAGAACTGGATCAAGGACATATCTTTAAACAGTGGATTGGATCTGTAGAGGTAATTACAATTATTTTTTTGACTTGGTAGCTTGACTAAATTGAAGAATTGCATTCAGTTTGGGTTTTGTATGTTCTTAAATAGCTACTGAAATCTTGTTAAGTCAAAAAATAAAAGTCTTCATCCTCTTATTTGGACATTTTCTCTTTAAAAAGCTATTTTTTTCTTTATAAAAATTTTAAAAGAACCTTCCCCTCTTAAACTAAGTCTAATGCATGTACTATGAAAATAGTTTGAAATAACATGTTTACTAGTGCAAACAACTCATGTAAACATTGAAAATGTTGGGAACATGTTAGTAAATGAATGTTTTACCAAATGTTTTGTTGTTAAATACTTTGTTTCCATCAAAGTACTTTTACTAACATGTGCTTGGTGTAGTTCATTTATTGTTTAAGTGCCAGTCATCTTATTTCTAAAAACTGATCATCAGTGTGAAAAAAGTTTGAAGATTATTTCAGTTTGCATATGCCAATAATTATTCCAAACCTTGTTTATAAGCATTTGTATCTCTGGTGGACAAATACTTGGTTTTACACTGAAAGTTGAGCTGCAAATAAATTATGTATTTTAACATTAATAAAATAGTAAGTCCTGCACAATAGCTCAGCCACCTGAAATGTCACATATTTTCTGAAAAAGTTGATTTAATTACAAATTGTAAAAACTTCATATAATAGTCTTATTTGATGAATAAAATATTTAAAACCCTAAAAGGTGACAAGCAATTATTTGTAATGACAAAATCTTAACTGATTTGCCTAAGGTTTTTAGCATTAAAAGATTTGCTGCTTTGTAATTGTCTTTTGGAAATGTGTTTATTTTCTTTGGAGTATGAATCTTTAGTATCTAAAACAATGTAATTTGGGGGAATTCCTGGTGGTCCAGTGGTTAGGACTTCGCGCTTTCACTGCCAAGGGCCCAGGTTCAGTCCCTGGTCGGGGAACTAAGATCCTGCAAGCTGTGCAGCACCACCGAAAAAAAAAGAGTGTAATTTTGTCCTGCTACTATGTATCTGCAGGTGTAACTGGAAACAAACTCTTTGTGGGAAATGCTACTTTGTTAGTAATAAATGCATATTTTCATGTTCTTTTAGTGTATGTCTTTTTAAATGAGCACTGTTTTTCTATATACTTTGAATCTTTGTAAGAGTCATTTTGGTTTTCAGATTTGCTAAAAAGTCTATTGAATGCCTACCATTTACAGAATACTGTTTGGCAGTATATCTATGTTCAAAAAGATAGAAAATTTAGTCCCTTGTCTTGCTGCAAGGCGATCTTAGTCTAAATAAAGCCATAAACACCAGAAAAAAGCATTTAAATCATCTAAAGAAACCAGTTACAAGGTAAGTATAAATATTTTTAGGTTGAAACCTTAGATGGCCTGCAAGAGAGCCTTGAATATGGTATCTTTACCTATATGGCTGTGTACTTAGTTAAATTTCAGCCACTGTGTTACTCAAGAGGGAGAGGGTGAATAGTGGAGACAAGGAGGCATCTCTGCCATGATCCAGAGAGTCACCCTGTGGTTTGCTGACAGTGTTTTCAGAGGAAAGACTTGGTAGGCTTTCATCACACTCATAAAAATCCAGTTGTCAGCCTTCAAGACTTCTATGTATCTCCCCCCACGCTGCCCTCATCTAAAGTATCATCCCTAAGCCACTAATATATATCACTGGCAAAACACAATGTATATTTTGAAGAATAAAAAATACAGCCTGCATATGATTCCACTGTCAAGAAACTTAATTCAGGGTGGTGATTCCAGTTCAAGATGTCAAACCCCATCCTGAAGATCCTGAACTTACCTTTTGCCACAGACATACTGTGTCTACAGTTATATAATAGAAAATTCCTCATCACTGGCTGAGTGACGGCCACACATCAAGCAAGCAGGTAGGAGAGGCTGGAACAAACTCACCATAACCCCCACCCCCCAGTGGGTCCCAAATTGGAAGAGAACTGAAAGCCCAGAGCTTCTTGATGAGAAGTGAGGAGTTTGAACCCCGCATCAGGCACTCCAACTTTTAAGACCTGCACCTGGAAGAGAAGCCCCCATCTGATTTTGATAACTAGTGAGGCTTGTGTCCTAAGACCCAAACTAGTGATCTGAGAAGTGATTCTTCAGAGGCTAGTCTGCTCAGACTGACTTAACCAGGCCCCAGCTCAGAAGCAACAGATCACACCCAGACATAAATTGAAGGAGGCTCACCGGCTTAAACTGAAGCATCAGTCTGCCCGAGAAAAGGCATCTACTCTGACATACACATGTAGGAGTTAGTTGGCGGGGACAGAGATGGGCAAGTGGTTTTCATGCCCATGCCCCAGAGCACAAGTATCTCCTGGACAAGAGGGTTCACATCTGATGCCCTGGTTTTGCTGGCTACTGCCCTGAGGACACCTGTGGATTACCTAGCTCTGGAGGCCAGGGGAGCTTGTGTCCCTGGACCCTTGGGACTATAACAATCAGTGTCACCAGAAAAATCTGTGTTCTGATTTTTGTGGCTGCTGCCAGTGGGCACCTCTATGCTCCCTGGTTCTGGTAAACCTGGGGCTTATGCCAACGGGTCCCATGGAACAGTAGTGAATGGAGAAAAAGTTCTTAAATAGCTACCATCTCCAGGGCACAGCAAGAGGCACTGGACCCTGGAGCTCAGTCTTTGTGAAGAGTGTGGGCCTATTAAAAATCATGTCTGCAGGCTGAGGGACAGGCTTCCAATTAATCACTCATCTGGGGCTGTCTGAATACTTTGCAGAAGTCGGGGAGAGGGGTACTATCTTCAGGCTCTCCCTTTGCCATGCTCCAGAGTGCCAGTGCCTCCCAGAGGGGAGCTTTACACATGTTTGGTATCCTGGTGTTCCCATCCAGTCCTTACTCTGCAGCTTCTGCCTAGCAGGGGATGCCCCTTGATTGCCTGGCTGTGATGGTCAGGGGGCCTTACATTGCTGGGTCCCACAGGACTGTGATTATCATAGAGATGGTTCTTGGCAGAGCATGGCCACGGAGAGCAGATTGAAGTAACCCCTCACCCTAGTCTTTCTGAGATGTAGCTTCTATCTGTCCTGGAGTTACGACCTGAGAAGCAGGCTTCAAGAGTGGCATACACTTTGTGGCTTCCAAAGTTATTCTCAGGGCATATAGGCTACAGATGGCATCCTGGCACTCCTGCCTTGCTCCAGATTGCTGGTATTTCCCAGAAAAGAGCTTACACATGGGTCTGGAGGCACAACTTTTTTGATTGCCACCCAGGCACACCTTCAAATTTCCTGACTCTGGTGGCCAACAAGGTTTATGCTTGCAGTCCCACAGGACTACATACATGTCCATACTTTTAAAAGCTGCTGCCTGAGGATCTGACTTCTAATCAGCCTGAATCTAGGTAATGAGAACCTCCCTAGGCACACCCTCAACTACTAGGAGCTGTTTAACAATATGATAGGCCGTTTTGGACAATCACAAAAGTTTGAGAGACAGCAAGAGGCTAGGGCAGGGTTGAACAAGTTTCATCCACAAAAAGCCATTCTTTTTAGACCGAGAGAGGTCGTCGTTTTATCTACTGCAAGAAACCAACACAGGGAGTCAAGAAATGGAGAGAGAGGGGAATAAACAAAATAATAAGATAAAAGCTCCAGGGCTCGGGGCAGAGGCAAACTTAATAAAATGGAGATAAGTAATTTATGTTCAAAGAAATGATTAATGAAGATGCTCACCAAACGGAAGTAGAATAAATGAATACAGTGAGAAGAATTTCAATGAAGAGTTGGAAAAAGTACCAAACATGTCACAGAGCTGAAGAATAATTGAACTGAATATGAAAAGTACACTATGAAAATGAAAAGTTCAGCAGGAGACTAAATTAGAATTAATCATCAAGTTGAAGACAAGGCAGTGAAATTCACCCAATCAGAGCAGCAAGAGGGAAAAAAAAAAAATAGGGTAAGGGTTTTATGGGAAACTATCAAATAGAGCTAACATTCACATTTTAGGGCTCCCAGAAATAAGACAGAAATGGGCAAAGAAATTATTTGAAGATAAATGGCTCAAAACTTCCCTAAACTGGGTAAGGAAACAGCATCCTGAGGCAAGAAAAAAAAGGGAGGACTCAAATAAAATCAGAAATGAAAGAAGATATTTTATAGTACCACAGAAATACAAAGGATCATAAAAGACCAATATGAATAATCATATACCAACAGATTAGACAATCTAGAAGAAATGGAAAAATTCCTAGAGACATACAGCCTATCAAGTCAGTTGTGAAAAACAGAAAATCTGAACAGACTGATAACTGGTAATGAGACTGTATTTGGTAATCAGAAACTCCCCAACAGACAAAGTTCAGAATTAAGTGGCTTCATTGGTGAATTCAACCAAACATTCTAAGGAGAATTAACACCAAACCTTTTCAAACTCTTCCAAAATTAAAAAAAAAGAAGAAGAAGAAGAGGAAACTCTTCCAAACTCAATCTACAGGGCCAGCATTTATCCTGATACCAAAATCAGACAAAGACACCACAAGAAATCTTCAGGCCAGTATCCCTAGTGAACACAAATATAAAAATCCTCACCTAAATATTAGCAATCCAAATTCAACAATATTAATAAGCGGGTCATACATACACCAAGATCAAGTGGGATTTATTCCAGGGATGCAAGAATTAACAAAATGAAGACTATAAACCATATGATCATCTCATTAGATGCAAGAAAATATCTGACATCTAGACTTCAACATCAATTCATAATAAAACTCAAAAGTGGGGACAGAAGTAACATACCTCAACATAACAAAGGCCATATATATGACAATCCCAGAACATCATATTTAACAGTATAATGCTGAAAGCTTTTCCTCTGAGCAGCAGGAACAAGACAAGGATGCCCACTTTCACCACTTATATTCAACAGAGTACTGAAAGCCCTAACAAGGAATTAACCAAGAAAAATGAATAAAATGCATCCAAATTGGCAAGAAAAAACTAAAACTGTCACTAGTTATAGATGACATGAAATGATACAGAAAGCCCTTAAGACTCTACAAAAAAACTTACAATAAATGAATTCAGTAATGTTTCAGGATACAGGATCAATGCAAAAAATGTCTTGCATCTTTATACACTAATAACTATCAAAAAAAGAACAAAATCTTTTTGCAGTTATATAAAAAAGAATAAAATACTTAGAAATTAATTAACCAAGGAGGTGAAAGGCCTGTATATTGAAAAGTATAAGACATTAATGAAAGAAATTGAATAAAAAGATAACTCTATGCTAATGGGACGATTTCGTTAAAATGTCCAAACTACCCAAACAATCTTCTAATTCAGTGCAATTCCTAACAAAATTCCAATGGCATTTTTCACAGGAATAGAACCAACAATTCTAAAATTCATATAGAGCCAAAAGAGACACTGAATAGCCAAAGCAATCTTAAGAAAACTGGAGACCTCACACACCCTGATTTCAAACTACAGGTGGCCCTTCAACAATGGAGGGGTTAAGGGGACCAACCTTCCACACAGTTATCTATGTGTGTAACTTAACAGCCAGCCCTCCATATTTGCAGTACCATACCCAAGGATTCAACGAACCAGTGATTGCGTAGTACTGTAGTATGCATTTAGTGCAAGTTCCAGGTATAAGTGAATCCATGCAGAGCAAACCGATGTTGTAAGGGTCCACTTAACATTACAAAATTTTAGTGTGCGTGTGTGTGTGTGTATAGTATATAACTGTATCAGCATAGAAACAATTACACAGGTCAATGGAACAGAAATGAGAGCCCAGAAATAAACCTACATGTATGTGATCAATTAATTTATGACAAAGGAGTTAAGGATATACAGCGGGGAAGGGGCAATCTCTTTAAGAAATGACATTGGAAAAGTGGACTGCTGCTGCTAAGTCGCTTCAGTCATGTCCGACTCTATGCGACCCCATAGACAGCAGCCCACCAGGCTCCCCTGTCCCTAGGATTCTCAAGGCAAGAACACTGGAGTGGGTTGCCATTTCATTCTCCAATGCATAAGAGTGAAAAGTGAAAGTGAAGTCGCTCAGTCCTGTCCGACTCTCAGCGACCCCATGGACTGTAGCCCACCAGGCCCCTCCATCCATGGGATTTTCCAGGCGAGAGTTCTGGAGTGGGGTGCCATTGCCTTCTCCGGAAAAGTGGACAGTCACATGCAAAAGAATGAAACTGGTCCACTAACTTACACTGCACACAAAAATTAGGTGAATTAAAGACTTAAACACAAGACATGAAACCACTAGAAGAAAGATAGGTGGTAAGCTCCCTGACATAAGTTTTAGTTATGCAGTTTTTAATTTGACACCAAAAGTAAAAACAACAGAAGCAAAAGTAAACAGATTTGACAACAAACTAAAAAGCTTCTGCACAGGAAAGGAAACCAGTAACAAAATGAAAAGGCAACCTACTGAATGGGAGAAATTATCTGTAAATAATATGTCTGATAAAGGATTAACACCCAAAGTATATAAAGAACTCATAAGTCTGCCTATTTAAAAGTGGATGAAGGATCTAAATAGACATTTTTCCAAAGAAGATACAGTTTTAGCCAGACTTATCAAGAATAAACAGAAAGGGTCCAAATCATTAAAATTCTGAAATTAAAAAAGGTTATTACCAACATCACAGAAATACAAAAGACATTAATAGACTACTAAAAGCAACTATCTAAATAGAACCTCCCCCCGCCCCCAAAAAAGATGTCCTTTTCATCATAGGGGACAGGAGTGCAAAAGTGGTAAGTCAAGAGATACCTGGATTAACAGGCAAGTTTGGCCATGGAGTACAAAGTAAAGCAGGGCAAAGGGTAACAGTTTTGCTAAGAGAACACACCGGTCATAGATAACACCCTCTTCCAACAACGCAAGAGATGACTCTACACATGGACATCACCAGATGGTCAATACCAAAATCAGGCTATTTATATTCTTTGCACCCAAAGATGGAGTAGCTCTATACAGTCAGCAAAAAACAAGACCTGGAGCTAACTATGGGTGGCTCAGATCATCAGCTCCTTATTGAAAATTTCAGGCTTAAATTGAAGAAAGTAGGGAAAACCACTAGGCCATTCAGGTATGACCTAAGTCAAGTCCCTTATGATTATACAGTGGAAGTGACAAACAGATTCAATGGATTAGATCTGGTAGACAGAGTACCTAAAGAACTATAGATGGAGGTTCATAATATTCAGGAAGTGCTGACCAAGAAAAGAAATACAAGGCAAAGTGGTTGTCTGAGGAGGCCTTACAAATACCCAAGAAAAGAAGAGAAGTGAAAGGCAAAGGAGAAAGGGAAAGATATACCCATCTGAATGCAGAGTTCCAAAGAATAGCAAGGAGAGATAAGAAAGCCTTCTTAAGTGAACAATGTAAAGAAATAGAGGAAAACAACAGAATGGGAAAAACTAGAGATCTCTTCAACAACACTAGCGATACCCAGGGAACATTTCATGAAAAGATGGGCACAATAAAGGAAAAAACAGCAAGGACCTAACAGAAGCAGAAGAGATAAACAGGAGGTGGCAAGAATACAACAGAAGAACTGTACAAAGAAGTTCTTAACAACCTGGATAACCACAGGCTGCCTGCCCTCTGCTCCTGGGCAAGCAGATTGGCCCCAGGGTGACCAACAGCAGTGGAAAAGCTGGGGCACCCTCTGCTCCTGAGCATCATCCGCCATCAGCTCCAGCCTTACCTGAACCCCCTTCCCAATGACACCTGCAGGGCTTCTGCCTCAGCACCAGGACAGCACGATGACCAACATCCAATGAATGGCTGGTGAAGGTGTACACACTTAATGAGGACCAGCAGTGGGACAACTAGGGCACCAGACATGTCATCCAGCTGAAGCGGATATCCCTGCTAGTCAGGGCTTGACAAGATATGGTCCACTGGAGAAGAGAATGGCAAACCAGTATTCTTGCCTTGAGAACCCCATGAACAATATGAAAAGGCAAAAAGACACTGACAGATGAGCTCCCTAGGTCGGTAGGTGTCCAATATGCTACTGGGGAAGAGCGGAGAAACAGCTTTAGAAAGAATGAAGAGGTTGCACCAAAGCAGAAACGATGCCCAGTTGTGGATGTGTCTGGTGGTGAAAGTAAACTCCGATGCTGTAAAAAACAGTATTGCATAGGAACCTGGAATGTTAGGTCCATCAATCAAGGGAATTGGATGTGATCAAGCAAGAGATAGCAAGACTGAACATCAGTGTTTTAGGAATCAGTGAACTAAAATGGATGGGAATGAGCAAATTTAATTTAGATGACCATTATATCTACTACTGTGGGCAAGAATCCCTTAGAAGGAATGGAGTAGCCCTCACAGTCAACAAAAGAGTCCAAAATGCAGTACTTAGGTGCAGTTTCAAAAACGACAGAATGATCTTGGTTTGTTTCTAAGGCAAACCATTCAACACTATGGTTATCCAAATCTATGCCCCAACAACTAATGCTGAAGAAGCTGGAGTTGAATGATTCTCTGAAGACGTAAAAGACCTCCTAGAACTAACACAAAAAAAAGATGTCCTTTTCAACATAGGGGACTGGAATGCAAAAGGAGGAAGTCAAGAGATACGTGGAGTAACAGGCAAGTTTGGCTGTGGAGTGCAAGATGACACAGGGAAAAAATTAACACAGTTTTGCCAAGAGAATGCACTGGTGATAGCAAACACTCTTTTCCAACAATACAAGAGATAACTCTTCATGTGGACATCACCAGATGGTCAATACCGAAATCAGATGGATTATGATGGAGAAGCTCTATAATCAGCAAAAACAAGACTTGGAGCTGACTGGCTCAGATCATCAGCTCCTTACTGCAAACTTCGGGCTTAAATTGAAAAAAGTAGGGAAAAACCACTAGGCCATTCAGATATGACCTAAATCAAATCCCTTATGATTATATAGTGGAGGTGACGAATAGATTTAAGGGACTATATCTGGTAGACAGTGCCTGAAGAACTGGTAGACAGAGTGCCTGAAGAACTATGGACAGAGATTCATATCATTCTACAGGAGGTGGTGATGGAAACCATCCCCAAGAAAAAGAAATGAAAGAAGGAAAATGTCTGAGGAAGCCTTACAAATACCTGAGAAAAGAGAAGCAAGAGGCAAAGGAGAAAGAAAAAGATATACCCAACTGAATGCAGAGTTCCAAAGAACAGTAAGGAGAGATAAGAAAGCCTTAAGTGGACAATCCAAAGAAATAGAGGAAAACAATACAATGGGAAAGACCAGAGATCTCTTCGAGAAAATTAGATAGATACCAAGGGAACATTTCATGCAAAGATGAGCACAATAAAGGACACAAATGGTAAGGAACTAACAGACACAGAAGACATTAAGAAGAAGTGGCAAGAATAGAAGAATTACACAAAAAAGATCTTAATGACCAGGATAATGATGATGGTGTGGTCACTCACCAAGAGCCAGACATCCTGGAATGTGAGTTGAGTGGGCCTTAGGAAGCATTAGTACAAACAAAGCTAGCAGAGGTGATGGAATTCCAGCTGAGCTATTTCTAATCCTAAAAGATGATGTTGTGAAAGTGCTGCACTCATTATGCAAGCAAATTTGGAAAACCCAGCAGTGGCCACTGGACTGGAAAAGGTCAGTTTTCATTCTAATCCCAAACAAGAGCAATGCCAAAGAATGTTCAAACTACCACACAATTGCACTTATTTCAGATGCTAGCAAGGTATTACTCAAAATCCTTTAAAAGCTAGGATTTAGCAGTACATGAATCAAGAATTTCCAGATGTACAAATAGCATTTAGAAAAGACAGAGAAACCAGAGATCAAATTGCCAACATCTGCTGGATCATAGAAAAAGGGAATTCCAGAAAAACATCTACTCTGCCTCATTGACTACATTAAAACGTTTGACTGTGTGCATCACAACAAACTGTGGAAAATTCTGAAAGAGCTGGGAATACTAGACCACCTTGCCTGCCCACTGAGAAACCTGTATGTAGGTCAAGAAGCAACAGTTAGAACCAGACATGGAATAAGAGACTGGTTCAAAACTGGGGAAAGAGTACATCAAGGCTATATAGTGTCACCCTGTTTATTTCACTTATATGCAGAAGACATCATGCAAAATGCCAGGCTAGAGGAAGCACAAGCTGGAATCAAGATTGCTGGGAGAAATATTAATAATCTCAGATATGCAGACGATACCACTCTAATGGCAGAAAACAAAGAGGAATTAAAGAGTCTCTTGATGAAGGAGAAAGAGGAGAGTGAAAAAGCTGACTTAAAATTCAACCTTCAGAGATGGCAGAGTAAAAGGACGTGGGCTCATTTTCTCCTGCGAGAGCACCAAAATCACAACTAGCTGTTGAATAATCATCGACAGGATGACACTGGAACCAATGAAAAAAAGATACCTCGTGTCCAAAGACAAAGTAGAAGCCACAGCAAGACAGTAGGAGGGGCACAATCACAATAAAATCAAATCCAATACCCACCAGATGTAGAATAAATAATACCAAAATGGAGAACAATAATACCAAAGAAGTTCTCCCACTGTTGTGAAGGTTCAGAACCCCACGTCAGGCTTCTCAGCCTGGGAACACAACAAAGGGACGGTGAATCTGACCTTGAAGGCCAGCGGGATTTGATTACAAGACTTCCACAGGACTGGGAGAAACAGAGACTCCAGGCTTAGGGGGCACAAACAAAACCTTGTGTACACCAAGGCTCAGAGGAAAGGAGCAGTGACTCCACAAGGGACTGAACCAAAGTTTACTAGTGTTGGAGGGTCCCTGTGGAGGCTTGGGTCAGCAGCGGCTCACCACAGGGATGGGGGGACTGGCAACAGCAGTCTAGGAAGGTCCCCTTTGCTGTAAACCCTCTTGGAAGTCTCCACTAACCCAACCATAGCCCCCAAAGACCAGAGGGCTGGATCGCCTCAGGCCAAAAACTACCAGGGAGAAAGCACAACCCCACTCATCTGCAGATAACTGGATTAAAGCTTTACTGAGCAAGGCCCTGCCCACCAGAGCAAGACCCAGTGTTTCCCATCACCATTCCCTTCCATCAGGAAGCTTACACAAGCCTCTTACATTATATTTTAAGTCACTCAGTTGTGTCCAACTCTTTGCTACCCCATGGACTATGCAGGCCATGGAATTCTCCAGGCCAGAATACTGGAGTGGGTAACTTTTCCCTTCTTAAGAGGATTTTCCCAATGGGATCAAACCCAGGTCTCCCATATTGCAGGTGGATTCTTTACTGTCTCAGCCACCAGGGAAGCCCAAGAATACTGGAGTGGGTAGCCTATCCCTTCTCCAGGGGATCTTCCTGACCGGGAATCGAATCAGGGTCTCCTGCATTGCAGGTGGATTCTTTACCAGCTTAGCTACCAGGGAAATCCACACAAGCCTCTTAGCCTCCTCCATCAGATGTCAGAAGAAGCAAGAAGAACCGCAACCCCACAGTGACTAAAACAAAATCACATTACAGAAAGTTAATCAGCATGAAAAGTAGAAAGTTATGTCCCAGTTGAAGGGACAAGATAAAACCCCAGAGAAATAATTAGAGACAGGCAACCTTTCAGAAAAAGAATTCAGAATGACAGTGAAGATGATTCAGGATCTCAGAAAAAGAATGGAGACAAAGATTGAGAAGATGCAAGAAATGTTTACCAAAGACCTAGAAGAACCAAAGAACAAACAGAGATGAATCACTAGAAGGAATCAATAGCAGAATAACTGAGGCAGAACAATGGATAAATGACTTGGAGGACAGAATGGTAGAAATCACTGCACAGAACAGAACATAGGAAAAAGAATGAAAAGAAATGAAAACAGCCTAAAAGACCCCTGGGACAACAATAAATGCACGAACTTTCATATTACAGGGGTCCCAGCATGAGACGAGAGAGAGAGAAAGGGGACCTGAGAAAATATTTGAAGACATACTAGCTGAAAACTTCCCTAACATGGAAAAGGAAGTAATCAACCAAGTCCAGGAAGCAGAGTCCCAGGCAGGATAAACCCAAGGAGGAACACACCAAGACACATAGTAATCAAACTGACAAAAATTAAAGAAAAAATTAAGCTGACAAGAATTAAAGAGATAAAATATTAAAAGCAACAAGGCAAAAACGACAAATAACATAAAAGAGAACTCCCATCAGGCTATCAGCTGATTTCTCAACAGAAACTTGACAGGCCACAAGGGAATGGCTGCTGCTGCTGCTGCTGCTAAGTCACTTCAGTCATGTCCGACTCTGTGCGACCCCATGGCTCCCCCATCCCTGGGATTCTCCAGGCAAGAACACTGGAGTGGGTTGCCATTTCCTTCTTCAATGCATGAAAGTGAAAGTGAAAGTGAAATCGCTCAGTCGTATCCAACTCAGCGACACCATGGACTGCAGCCTACCAGGCTCCTCTGTCCAAGTGATTCTCCAGGCAAGAGTACTGGAGTGGGGTGCCATCGCCTTCTCCAAGGGAATGACATGATATATTTAAAGTAATGAAAGGGAAGAACCTACAACTGAGAATACTTTACCCAGAAAAATCTCCTTCAAATTTAATGGAGAAATAAAGCTTTCCAGACAAGCAAAAATTAAGAGAATTCAGCACCACCAAACCAATTTTACAACAAATCCTAAAGGAACATCTCTAGGCAAGAAACAAGAGAAAGAAAAGACCTCTGACTGTGTGGATCACAATAAAATGTGGAAAATTCTGAAAGAGATGGGAATACCAGACCACCTGACCTGCCTCTTGAGAAACCTGTATGCAGGTCAGGAAGCAACAGTTAGAACTGGACATGGAATAACAGACTGGTTCCAAACAGGAAAAGGAGTACGTCAAGGCTGTATATTGCCACTGTGCTTATTTAACTTATATGCAGAGTACATCATGAGAAACACTGGGCTGGAAGAAGCACAAGCTAGAATGAAGATTGCCGGGAGAAATATAAATAACCTCAGA
This sequence comes from Bos mutus, assembly GCF_027580195.1. Classification (NCBI taxonomy): domain Eukaryota; kingdom Metazoa; phylum Chordata; class Mammalia; order Artiodactyla; family Bovidae; genus Bos; species Bos mutus. The sequence continues at coordinate 65,685,806 of NC_091624.1, read as the reverse complement.
GATGCAGATGACACCACCCTTATGGCAGAAAGTGAAGAGGAACTAAAAAGCCTCTTGATGAAAGTGAAAGTGGAGAGTGAAAAAGTTGGCTTAAAGCTCAACATTCAGAAAACGAAGATCATGGCATCCGGTCCCATCACTTCATGGCAAATAGATGGGGAAACAGTGGAAACAGTGTGAGACTTTATTTTCTGGGGCTCCAAAATCACTGCAGATGGTGATTGCAGCCATGAAATTAAAAGACGCTTACTCCTTGGAAGGAAAGTTATGACCAACCTAGATAGCATATTCAAAAGCAGAGACATTATTTTGCCAACAAAGGTCCGTCTAGTCAAGGCTATGGTTTTTCCAATGGTCATGTATGGATGTGAGAGTTGGACTGTGAAGAAAGCTGAGCGCCGAAGAATTGATGCTTTTGAACTGTGGTGTTGGAGAAGACTCTTGAGAGTCCCTTGAGATCCAACCAGTGTATCCTAAAGGAGATCAGTCCTGGGTGTTCATTAGAAGGACTGATGTTGAAGCTAAAACTCCAATACTTTGGCCACCTGACATGAAGAGCTGACTCACTGGAAAACACCCTGATGCTGGGAGGGATTGGGGACAGGAGTAGAAGGGGACGACAGAGGACAAGATGGCTGGATGGCATCACCGACTCAATGGACATGAGTTTGAGTGAACTCCGGGAGTTGGTGATGGACAGGGAGGCCTGGTGTGCTGTGATTCATGGGGTTGCAAAGAGTCGGACACGACTGAACTAAACTGACAGAAAATAAACCCCAAACAATTAAGATGGTAATAGGATCACACATGGATAATTACGTTAAATGTAAATGGGTTAAATGCACCAACCAAAAGACAGACTGGCTGAGCAGATGAGAACATGTGCATGTATGACTTTCACTTACCACATCACTCTGCTTGACCCCCCAGATTGTATGTAATTATTTTATATTGTTAGGTTACTCATGCTCCCATTATGGGTTGCAATGGTTAATTATCTTTAATTTTTTGTCTGGCTATAAATTGTGAAAACTGATAAACATCTTTTACTATTGTGATTATGTAACTATTACTCAGTACCATTGTATCATGATTGGACAACAGAAAAATAATAGAATTCTATGTCACCAAAACTACCATTTAATAGAAAAACCTGTAATCACTTTTCAAAATCCAGATAGCAGGATTATCTTGGAATTTTCTGAATTCTACAAATGCCCAGATATTGCTTTTTTCTTTTCTGCCACAATGCCAGATACGTTTCTAATCAGCAGCCATGTTTAAAAACAATTGGACTATATGAAGATCTTTTGCTTTTATCTACTTTCACTTTTTCTATTTCATATTCAATGCTCCCATTTCATTTAGCTTATGTTTTCCAATATCTCCATCTCTTTTTTTTATGTTCTTTCTCAAGCCTTTATTAAGCATACTAGAGAAGATTTTCTATACATATATATAAATAATATGTGTAATATATATAGAACAAATATGAATTTTTGCCTAACTAAAAAATTTATGACATTTTGATTCTACTTTTTGACTTGGTATGAATAGAATGCTAGATTTCTAATTTAAGAGAAATAGATATGCAACAAACAACAAAAGTTTACTGTCTAAAACAGAGAATTATAGTCAATATCTTGTAATAATCTATTATGGAAAATAATTTCAAAAGTATTATATGTATTAGATATAACTGAATCACACACAAAGAATTCTACTTTTTGAAATTTAGTATTACTTATCTTTTTGCCAGTTTTTCTAAATATCCTATGGACATCTAATAACAACATATGAGAAAAATTTTAAATATGTTTGTGTGAGATATAAGATTAATATAAATTAATTAAATATAAATATTTAAATTATTAATGGCATCATTCAAGATACTGTTATTTTTTCTGTACTCAGAGAAATATATTCTCAGAGAAATGTTAATATGTCTCAATATGATTATGTATTTTTTTCTTTTCTATTTCTTCCAATTTTTGCTTTCTGTATCTGTTTCTTTGTTGTTAGGTGTCTAATGCTTTATGATGTCTATCTTCTTTGTGAATTTTATCTTTTATCATTAAAAATATTCATATTTGTTTCAAAATAAAAAACACTCAACATTCCAAAAACAAAGATCATGGCATCCAATCCCATCACTTCATGACAAATAGATGGGGGGAAAGTGGAAACAGTGACAGATTTTATTTTCTTGGGCTCCAAAATCACTGCAGACTTTTGCTCCTTGGAAGAAAAGTTGTGACACACCTAGACAGTGTATTAAAAAGTCGAGATATCACTTAGCCAACAAAGGTTTGTATAGTCAAAACTATGATTTTTCAGGTAGTCACATATGGACATGAGAGGTGGACCATAAAGAAAGCTGAGCGCTGAAGAATTAATACTTTCCGACTGTGGTGCTGGAGAAGACTCTTGAGAGTCCTCTGGACTACCAAGTTCAAACTAGTCACCCCTAAAGGAAATCAACCCTGACTATTCATTGGAAAGACTGATGCTAAAGCTGAAGCTCCAAATCCTTGGCCACCTTATACAAAGAGCCAACGCACCATAAAAGACTGATGCTGGGGAGGATTGAGGGCAAGAAGAGAAGGGGACGACAGAGGACGAGACAGTTGGATGGCATGACTGACTCAATGGACATGAGTTTCAACAAACTCAGGGAGATCGTGAAAGACAGGGCACACTAGTGTTCTGCAGTTCATGGGGTCACAAAGAGTCAGACATGACTTAGCAACTGAACAACAATAAAAGCAACTATAGGCCAATAAAAAGGCAACCTAGCAGAAATGGAAAAATTCTTAGAAGGGTACAATCTCCCAAGACTGAACCAGTAATGAATAGAAAATATAAACAGACCAATCACAAGTACTGAAATTGAAACTGTGATTAAAAACCCCCAACAATGTCCAAGAGCAGATGTCTTCACAGGTGAATTACATCAAAAATATAGAGAAGATGTAACACCTATCCTCTGAAACTATTGCCCAAAATTACAGAGGAAGGAATACTCCAAAACTCATTCAATGAGGCCACCAAAACTGGACAAAGATACAACAAAAAGAAAGTTACAGGCCAATACCACTTCTGAATATAGATACAAAAATTCTCAACAAAGGACAAGCAAACCATATTCAACAATACATTAGAAGGACACAGCCTTCACGGGGTGAAGGGGCTTGCATACCTCAATGAAGCTATGAGTCATGCAGTGCAAGACCACCCAAAGACAGATGAGTCACAGTGAAGAGTTCTGACAAAATGTGGTCCACTGGAGGAGGGAATGGCAAACTACTCCAGTATTCTTGATTGAAGAACCCCTTGGACAGTATGAAAAGGCAAAAAGACATGACACCAGAAGATGAGCCCCCAAGGTCAGAAGGTGTCCAATATGCTATTGGAGAAGTGTGGAGGACAATTACCAATAGTGCCAGAAAAAATGAAGGAACTGGGCCAAAGTGGAAATGAGGCTCCACTGTGGATGGGTCTGTTGGTGAAAGTAAAGTCCAGTGCTTTAAAGAACAATATTAGGACCTGGAATGTTAGGTCCATCAATCAAGAGAAATTGGATGTGGTCAAGCAAGAGATGGCATTGAAAGTATCATCACTTTGAAATCAGTGAACTAAAGTGGACAGGAATGGAAAATTTTAATTCAGATGACTATTACATCTACTACTGTAGGCAAGAATCCTTTAGAAGGAATGGAGTAGCCCTTACAGTCAACAAAAGAGTACAAAATGCAGTAACTGGGTGCAATCTCAAAAATGACAGAATGATCTCAGTTCATTTCCAAGGCAAACCATTCAATATCATGGTAATCCAACCCCAATCCAGTGCCCTAACCACTGATCCTGAAGAAGCTGAAGTTGACCAGTTCTATGAAGACCTACAGCACTTTCTAGAACACCTTCTAGAACTAACACCCCTCCAAAAATGTCCTTTTCATCATAGGGGATTTGAAAGCAAAAGTAGGATGTCAAGAGATACACAGAATAACAGGAAAATTTGGCCTTGGAGTACAAAATGAAGCAGGGCAAACCTAAGAAGAGTTTTGCCAAGAGAACACACTGGTCATAGCAAACACTCTTTCCCAACAATACAAGCAACAACTCAACACGTGGACATCACCAGATGGTCAATACCGAAATCAGATTGAATATTATTTTTGCAGCCAAAGATGGAGAAGCTCTACATAGTTAGCAAAAACAAGACCTGGAGCTGACTGTGGCTCAGATCATGAGCTCCTTATTGTAAAACTCAGGCTTAAATCAAAGCAAGCAGGGAAAACCACTAGGCCATTCAGGTATGACCTAAATCAAATCCCTTATGATTATACAGTGGAGGTGATGAACAGATTCAAGGGATTAGATCTGATAGATTGCCTGAAGAACTATGGACAGAGGTTTGGAACATTGTACAGAAGTCAGTGACCAAAACCATTCCAAAGAGAAAGATATGCAAGAAGGCAAAGTGGTTGTCTTGAAGAGGCTTTAAAAATAGCAGAGGAAAGAAGAGAAGTGAAAGGCAAGAGAAAAAGGGAAAGATATAACTAACTGAATGAAGTGTTTCAGAGAATAGCAAGGAGAGGTAAAAAGGTCTTCTTAAATAAACAATGCAAAGAAATTCAGGAAAACAATAGAATGGGAAAGACTAGAGATCTCGTCAAAGATTGGAAATATCAAAGAACTATTTCATGCAAGGAAGGGCATGATAAAGGACAAAAAAAGGTAAGGACATAACAGAAGCAGAAAAGATTAAGACATGGCAAGACTACACAGAACTATACAAGAAAGGTCTTAATGATCCAGATAACCATGATGGTGTGGTCACTCACCTAGAGCCAGACATCCTGGAATCTGAAGTCAAGTGGGCCTAAGGAAGCTTTACTACAAACAAGGCTTATGAAGGTGATGAAATTCCAGTTGAGCAATTTAAAATCCTAAAAAATGATGCTGTTAAAGTGCTGCACTCAGTTTGTCAGCAAATTTAGAAAATACAGCAGTGGCCACAGAACCGGAAAAGGTCAGTTTTCATTCTAATCTCAAAGAAGGGCAATGGCAAACAATGTTAAAACTACCACACAATTGCAGTCATTTCACATGCTAGGTTAGGCTCAAAATCCTTCCAGCTAGGCTTCAAGGGTATGTGAACTGAGAACTTCCAAATGTATAATCTGGGTTTAAAAAAGGTAGAGGAACCAGAGATCAAATTGCCAACATCCAGTGGATCATAGAAGAAGCAAGGAATTCCAGAAAAATATCTACTTCTGCTTCATTGACTGTGTGAAAGCCTTTGACTGTGTGGTTACAACAAACTGTGGGAAATTCTGAACGAGATGGGAATACCAGACCACCTTACCTGTCTTCTGAGAAACTTGTATGCAGGTCAAGAAGCAACAGCTAGAACCTTACATGAAACAATGGACTGATTCAGAACTGGGAAAGGAGTAAGATAAGGCTGTATATTGTCACCCTGCTTATGTAACTTAAATGTAGAGTACCACATACAAATGCTGGACTGGATGAATCACAGGCTGGAATCAAGATGGCTGAGAGATACATCAACCTCAGATATGCACATGATACCATACTGATGGCAAAAAGTGAAGAGGAACTAAAGAGCCTCTTGATAAAAGTGAAAAAGGAGAGTGAAAAAGCTGGCTTAAAACTCAACATTCAAAAGACTAAGACCATGGTATCTGCTCCCTCACTTCATGGCAAAGAGAAGGGCAAAACATGGAAGCAGTCACAGATTTTCTTGGGCTCCAGAATCACTGTGGACAGTGACTGGAGCCATTAAATTAAAAGACACTGGCTCCTTGGAAGGAAAGCTGTGACAAAACTAGACAGCGTATTTAAAAGCGGAGATATCACTCTGCTGACAAAGGTCTGTATAGTCAAAGCTATGATTTTCCTGGTAGTCATGTATGGATGTGAGAGTCGGACCACCAAAAAGGCTGAGCGTCCAAGAACTGATGCTTTCCAATTGTGTTGAAGAATCCTCTTGAAAGTCCCTTGGACTGCAAGGATACCAAACCAATAAATCCTAAAGGCACTCAATCCTGAATATTCATTTCATTGGAAGCACTGATACTGAAGTTGAAGCAGTAATACTTTGGCCACCTGATGTGAAAAGTCAACTCACTGGAAAAGACCCTGGTAGTTGAAGACTGCAGGCAAAAGGAGAAGGGGGCAGCCGAGGATACAATGGTTAGATAGCATCACTGACTCAATGGACATGAGTTTGAGCAAACTCTGGGAGAGAGTGGACAACAGAGGAGCCTGGCATGCTGTGTAGTCATGGGATCATAAAAAGTCAGACACTACTTAGTGACTAAATCATGATCAAGTGGGATTTATCCCAGGGATGCAAGGATTCTTCAGTGTCAAAAAATCAATCACCATATTAACTAAAGAATAAAAACTATATGATCATCTCAAGAAATGCAGAAAAAATTTCTGATAAAATTCAACATCCATTTCAGTTCAGTTGCTCAGTCGTGTCTGACTCTTTGTGACCCCATGGACTGCAGCATGCCAGGCCTCCCTGTCCATCACCAACTCCTGGAGTTTACTCAAACTCATGTCTATTGAGTCAGTGATGCCATCCAACCATCTCATCCTCTGTCATCCCCTTCTCCTCCTGCCCTCAATCTTTCCCAGCATCAGGGTCTTTTTAAATGAGTCAGCTCTTTGCATCAGGTGGCCAAAATATTGGAGTTTCAGCTTCAACATCAGTCCTTCCAGTGAACACCAGGACTGATCTCCTTTAGGATAGACTGGTTGAATCTCCTTGCATCCATTTATGATTAAAAGAAAAACAAACTCTACAAAGTGGGAATACAGGGAACCTACCTCAATATAATAAAGGTCATCAATACAAAGAAATGGAGGAAAACAATAGAGTGGAAAAGACTAGAGATCTCTTCAAGAAAATTGGAGATGCCAAGGGAACATTTCATGCAAAGATGGGCTCAATAAAGGACAGAAATAGTATGGACGTAACAGAAGCAAAAGATATTAAGAAGAGGTGGCAAGAATACAAAGAAGAACTGTACAAAAAAGATCTTCATGACCCAGATAATCACGATGGTGTGATCACTCACCTAGAGCCAGACATCCTGGAATGTGAAGTCAAGTGGGCCTTAGGAAGCATCACTATGAACAAAGCTACTGGAGGTGATGGAACGGAATTCCAGTTGAGCTATTTTAAATCCTAAAAGATGATGGTGTAAAAGTGCTGCACTCAATATGCCAGCAAATTTGGGACACTCAGCAGTGGCCACAGGACTGGAAAAGGTCCATTTTCATTCCAATCCCAAAGAAAAGCAATGCCAAAGAATGTTCAAACTACCGCACAATTGCACTCATCTCACACCTAGTAAAGTAATACTGAAAATTCTCCAAGCCAGGCTTCAGCAATATGTGAACCGTGAACTTCCAGATGTTCAAGCAGGTTTTAGAAAAGGCAGAGGAACCAGAGATCAAATTGCCAACATCTACTGGATCATAGAAAAAGCAAGAGAGTTCCAGAAAAACATCTATTTCTGCTTTATTGACTATGCCAAAGCCTTTGACTGTATGGATCACAATAAACTATGGAAAATTCTGAAAAAGATGGGAATACCAGACCACCTGACCTGCCTTTTGAGAAACCTGTACGCAGATCAGGAAGCAACAATTAGAAGTGGACATGGAACAACAGACTGGTTCCAAATAGGAAAAGGAGTTCGTCAAGGCTGTATATTGTCACCCTGCTTATTTTACATGCAGAGTACATCATGAGAAACACTGGGCTGGAAGAAGCACAAGCTAGAATGAAGATTGCCAGGAGAAATATCAATAACCTCACTTATGCAGATGACACCACCCTTATGGCAGAAAGTGAAGAACTAAAGAGCCTCTTGATGAAAGTGAAAGTGGAGAGTGAAAAAGTTGGCTTAAAGCTCAACATTCAGAAAACAAAGATCATGGCATCTGGTCCCATCACTTCATGGCAAATAGATGGGGAAACAGTGGCTGGCTTTATTCTGGGCTCCAAAATCACTGCAGATGGTGATTGCAGCCATGAAATTAAAAGACGCTTACTTCTTGGAAGGAAAGTTATGATCAACCTAGATAGCATATTAAAAAGCAGAGACATTACATTGTCAACAAAGGTCCATCTAGTCAAGGCTATGGTTTTTCCAGTAGTCATGTATGGATGTGAGAGTTGGACTGTGAAGAAAGCTGAGTGCCGAAGAATTGATGCTTTTGAACTGTGGTGTTGGAGAGGGCTCTTGAGAGTCCCTTGGACTGCAAGGAGATCCAAACAGTCCATCCTAAAGGAGATCAGTCCTGGGTGTTCAATGGAAGGACTGATGTTGAAGCTGAAACTCCAATATTTTGGCCACCTGATGTGAAGAGCTGACTCATTTGAAAAGACTCTGATGCTGGGAAAGATTGAGGGCAGGAGGAGAAAGGGACAACAGAGGATGAGATGGTTGGATGGCATCACCAACTCAATGGACATGGGTTTGGGTGAACTCCAGGAGTTGGTGATGGACAGGGAGGCCTGGCATGCTGTGATTCATGGGGTCGCAAAGAGTCGGACATGACTGAGCGACTGAACTGAACTGAACATACATGACAAATCCATAGATAACATCATTCTCAATAATGAAAAGATAAAAGTATTTCCTCTAAGATCAGGAACAAGACAAGGTTACCCCTACTCTTGCCACATTAAACATTGTTTTGGAATTCTACCAATCAGAGATGAAAAAGAAATAAAATTTGAAAAGAAGTAAAACTGCTATTGTTTGCAGATGACATGATACTATGCACAGAAAATCCTAAATATGCTAGCAGAAAACTACCAGAACTCATCAATGAACTCAGTAAAGCTGCAGGATACAGAATCAATACTTCAAAAATCTCTTGCATTGCTATATATTAGCAACAAAAGATCAGAAATATTAATTAAGAAAACAATCACATTTACTGCTACATAAGAAGAATAAAATACCTAGGAATAAACCTACCTAATGAGGCAAAAGACCTGTACTTCAAAAACTATAAGTTGTTGATGAAAATACTGAAGATGACACAAACCAATGGAAAGATATGCTATGTTCTTGGATTGAAATAATCAGTATTCTAGAAGTTAGTATAGTACCAAAGGCAATCCACAGATTTAATGAACTTCCTAGCAAACTATCAATGGCATTTTTGGCAGAACTAGAACAATTTTTTTTCCCTTTAATCTGTATGAAAACTCAAAAGACCCTGAATAGCCAAAGCAATCTTGAGAAAGAAAAATGGAGCTGGAGGAATAAGGTTCCCTGGCTTCCGACCATATTACAAAGCTATAGTAATCAAAACAGTATGGTACTGGTGCAAAAACAGAAATATAGATCAATAGAATGGGAAATAAAAAAAAGAAAGCCCAGAAATAAACCCACACACCTATGGCCATTTAGTCTAAGACAAGAGAGGCAGGAATATACAATGGAGAAAAGACAGTCTCTTCAATAACTGGTGCTGGGAAAACTGGACAGTTACATGTAAAAAAAAAATGAAATTAGACACTGTAGCACACACACAAAAATAAAGTCAAAATAGTTTAAAGACCTAAATGTAAAACCAGATACTATAAAGCTCCTAGAGGAAAAACAGAGGCAGATTACTCCTTGAAATAATCACAAAAATATCTTTTTGGATCCATCTCTCAGAGTTCAGTTCAGTTCAGTTACTTAGTCGTGTCCAACTCTTTGCAACCCCATGAATCGCAGCACGCCAGGCCTCCCTGTCCATCACCAACTCCCGGGGTTCACTCAGACTCACGTCCATCGAGTCAGTGATGCCATCCAGCCATCTCATCCTCTGTCGTCCCCTTCTCCTCCTGCCCCCAATCCCTCTCAGCATCAGAGTCTTTTCCAATGAGTCAACTCTTCACATGAGGTGGCCAAAGTACTGGAGTTTCAGCTTTAGCATCATTCCTTCCAAAGAAATCCCAGGGCTGATCTCCTTCAGAATGGACTAGTTGGATCTCCTTGCAGTCCAAGGGAATCTCAAGAGTATTCTCCAACACCACAGTTCAAAAGCATCAATTCTTCAGTGCTCAGAGTAATGAAGGTAAAAACAAAAATAAACAAATGGGACCTAATTCAGCTTAAAAGCTTTTGCTGACAAAGGTCTGAATAGTCAAAGCTATGGTTTTTCCAGTAGTCCTGTACAAATGTTAGAGTTCGACCATCAAGAAGGCTGAGTGCCAAAGAACTGATGCTTTCAAATTGTGGTGCTGGAGAGGAGTCTTGAGAGTCCCTTGGAGTGCAGGGAGATCAAACCAGTCAATCCTAAAAGAAATCAACCCTGAATATTCAGTGGAAGGACTGATCCTAAAATTGAAGCTCCAATACTTTGGCCACCTGATGCAAAGAGCCAATCATTGGGAAAGACTTTGATCTTGGAAAACACTGAAGGCAGGAGGAGAAGGGGATGGCAGAAGATGAGATGCTTGGATAGCATCAGCAACTCAGTAGACATGAGTTCGAGCAAACTCTGGGAGATGGTGAAGGACAGGGAAGCCTGGTGTGCTGCAGTCCATGGGGTCACAAAGAGGTAGATATGACTTAGTGACTGAATAACAACATAGCAAAAGAAATTTTAAAAAAAAAATGAAAAGAGAACGTGGAGCTCGGAAGAAAATATTTGCAAATGATGTGACCAATAAGAGATTAATCTCCAAAATATACAATACACACTGCTCATACAATTTAATATACAAAAACCAAATGACCCAATCATTAAATGGGCAAAAGATGTAATAGACATTTCTCCAAAGATGTACAAATGGCCAAAAAGTACATGAAAATTTGCTCAACATCACTAGTTATTAGAGAAGTACAAATCAAAACTACAATGAACTGTCACCTCACATGGGTCAGTATGACCATCATCAAAATATCTGCAATAAATGCTGGAGAGGTGTGGAGAAAAGGAAACCCTCCTACACTGTCAGTAGGAATGTAAATTGATCCAGCCACTACGAAAAACAAAATGGAAGTTCCTTTAAAAACTAAAAATACAGCTGCTAGGACTTCCCTGGCAGTCCACTGCAGCAGGCACAGGTTTGATTCCTTTTTGGGGAACTGGGATCCTGCATGCCATGCAGTGTGTGTATTTTTTTTTTAATTAATTAATTTAGAAAAGGAAGTTACCATATAATCTGCTATCCCACTCCTGGGCATATATCCGGAGAAAACCATAATTCCAAAAGATACATGTGTCCCATTATTCATTCCAGCACTATTTACAATAGTCAAGACATGGAAACAAGTGTCCATGAACAGATTAATTGATAAGGAATATATGGTATACATACATGATAGAGTATTAGTCATAAAAAAGAATGAAATAATGTCATTTGCAGCAACATACATGGACCTAGAGATTATTATACTAAGTGGAGTAAGTCAGAAAAACAAATACCATATAATATCACTTATATGTGGGCTGTAAAACATCACACAAAATGAACTTATTTACAAAACAGACTCACAGACCTAGAAAACAAACTATGGTTACCAAAAGCAAGGGGAGAGAGAAATTAAGTTTGGATTAAAATATACACACTACTATATATAAAATAGATAACCTAAAGGGACCTACTATATAGCACAGAGAATTACACTCAATATCTGTAATAACTTACAATTGAAGAGAATGGGAAAAAAAAAGAAATACACACACACACATATGTATTACTTTGCTATACACCTCAAACTAGGGCATCATCATAAATCAACATTTCAGTTTAAAAAATTGTTTAAAAAAGAATGTCAACATCACTAATGATCTGGGAAATGCAAGTCAAAACCACAAAGTTATTATCTCAAACATGTCAGAAAGGCTGTTATCAAAAATGCAAAAAATAGCAAGTGTTATTAGCAAGGATGTGGAGAACAGGGAACACTTGTGCACTGTTGGTGGGAATGACAATTTGTGCAGCCACTATTAAAAACAGCATTGAGGTTTCTCAAAAAATTAAAAATAGAACTACTATATGATACAGCAATTCCACATCTGGGTATATATCTGAAGAAAATAAAAACACTAGCTCAAACAGATAAATGTATCCCCAAATGCACTGCAGCATTATTTCCAATATCTAAAATATGGAAGCAGCCTAAGTGTCCAGCAACAGTTGTATGGATAAAGATAAGGTGAAAAAAAACATATATATATAATGGAATATTATCCAGTTATAAAAAAAAGATTGAAATCTTGCCATTTGTGATAATATGATGGACCTTGAGGGCATTATGCCAAGTGAGATATGCCAGACAAAGACAAATACTGCATGATCTCTCTTAAATCATGAATTTAACAAAACAACAACTAAAAACCAAAAATCTGACCTCATAGAGACTGAACTGATGGTTCCAGTGGTAGTAGAGTGCGGGAGGTGACATAAATAGGTGAAAGGGTAAAACAGGTAAAAAAAATTTTTTTTAAGAAACTTAGTCTATCAAGTGGTATGAAGTGAACCACAAAGACAAATTTTGAAATGCAGTGATATGCAATTTAATACTATCAGAACTGAGAGGAGATAGGATCTGCTAGAGGACTGGAAAGGCTTCAGGAAGACAAAGAATCTGGATAATCACTGTGGACCTTCCAAGAGGTGAAAGAAGAACATGTGTTTTAAGGTGTTTTACAGGAACTGGAAAGATGTTCATGCTGTTAAAAATATACATCCAATTATTTTCAGCTGATTCAAGACAATGATTTCATGTACAGCTCTTAGTGATTCTACTGGCAATAAAAAACTAAGTTTAACATGGATGATAGCTAGCTATTTCCCCACAACCTTGTTTAAAAGGATACAATGAAAGTAAGTCTTAGATCAAATTCTGCCCAGCACATATATTTGTTAAGCGTTATTACAACTTCCGCTGCGGCAGCCACTGAAGAACAACAGCCATGGCTCTGTGCTACCAAATGGCTGTGGGCCTCAACAAGGGCCGCAAGATGACCGAGAACGTGAGCGAGCTGAGGCACAGCTGCCGCTGTGGGAGCCTCACCGAACACACCAAGTTCATACGGGACATGATCTGGGAGGCGTGGGTCTTCACCCCTTCTGAGCGACAGGACATGGAGCTGCTCTAGGTCTCCAAGGACAAGTAGGCACTCAAGTTCATCAAGTAAAGGGTGGGGACACACATCTGCGACAAAAGGAAGAGACAGGAGCTGAGCAACGTCCTGGTCGCCATGAGGAAAGGGGCAGCCAAGAGGATCGAGCCCTTCTCCTCTGCACAATACATCTTTCCAGAAAAAAAAAAGAAAGAAACGTGTTATTATAAGCAACCACAAAACTGTCCATACAACTTGTTTTGTCACCCTGATAAAGACCTGGCCCATTACCAGTTTGAGTGATTTGATCACACTCTATAGGACAGGTTCACTAATAGATGTGATACTATTTCATTAAACAGTTCAGACACTCAGTGGTGTCCATCTCTTTGTAACCCCATGAACCGCAGCACGCCAGGCCTCCCTGTCCATCACCAACTCCCGGAGTCCACCCAAAACCATGTCCATTGAATCACTGATGCCATCCAACCATCTCATCCTCAGTCATCCCCTTGTCCTGCCCTCAATCTTTCCCAGCATCAGGGCCTTTCCAGTGAGTCAGCTCTTTGCATCAGGTGACCAAAGTATTGGAGTTTCAGCTTCAGCATCAGTCCTTCCAATGAACACCAGGACTGATCTCCTTTAGGATGGACTGGTTGGATCTCCTTGCAGTCCAAGGGACTCTCATGAGTCTTCTCCAACACCACAGTTCAAAAGCATCAATTCTTCGACACTCAGCTTTCTTTATAGTCCAACTCTCACATCCATACATGACTACTGGAAAAACTGTAGCCTTGACTAGACGGACCTTTGTTGGCAAAATAATGTCTCTGCTTTTTAATATGCTGTCTCTGTTGGTCATAACTTTCCTTCCAAGGAGTAAGCGTCTTTTAATTTCATGGCTGCAATCACCATCTTCAGTGATTTTGGAGCCCCAAAAAATAAAGTCTGACACTGTTTCCACTGTTTCCCCATCTATTTGCCATGAAGTGATGGGACCGGATGCCATGATCTTCGTTTTCTGAATGTTGAGCTTTAAGCCAACTTTTTAACTCTCCTCTTTCACTTTCATCAAGAGGCTCTTTAGTTCTTCTTCACTTTCTTCCATAAGGGTGGTGTCATCTGCATATCTGCAGTTATTGATCTCCCAGCTATCTTGATTCCAGCTTGTGCTTCTTCCATCCCAGCGTTTCTCATGATGTACTCTGCATATAAGTTAAATAAGCAGGGTGACAATATACAGCCTTGACGTACTCCTTTTCCTATTTGGAACCAGTCTGTTGTTCCATGTCCACTTCTAACGGTTGCTTCCTGGCCTGCATACAGGTTTCTCAAGAGGCAGGTCAGGTGGTCTGGTATTCCCATCTCTTACAGAATTTTCCATGGTTTATTGTGATCCATACAGTCAAAGGCTTTGGCATAGTCAATAAAGTAGAAATAGATGTTTTTCTGGAACTCTCTTGCTTTTTCAATGACCCAGTGGATGTTGGCAATTTGATCTCTGGTTCCTCTGCCTTTTCTAAAACCAGCTTGAACATCAGGAAGTTCACAGTTCACATACTGCTGAAGCCTGGCTTGGAGAATTTTGAGTATTACTTTACTAGATGTGAGATGAGTGCAATTGTGTGGTAGTTTGAACATTCTTTGGCATTGCTTTTCTTTGGGATTGGAATGAAAATGGACCTTTTCCAGTCCTGTGGCCACTGCTGAGTGTCCCAAATTTGCTGACATATTGAGTGCAGCACTTTCACAGCATCATCTTTTAGGATTTGAAATAGCTCAACTGGAATTCTGTTCCATCACCTCCATTAGCTTTGTTTATAGTGATGCTTCCTAAGGCCCACTTGACTTCACATTCCAGGATGTCTGGCTCTAGGTGAGTGATCACACCATTGTGATTATCTGGGTCATGAAGATCTTTTTTGTACAGTTCTTCTTTGTATTCTTGCCACCTCTTCTTAATATCTTTTGCTTCTGTTACGTCCATACTATTTCTGTCCTTTATTGAGCCCATCTTTGCATGAAATGTTCCCTTGGTATGTCTAATTTTCTTGAAGAGATCTCTAGTCTTTCCCATTCTGTTGTTTTCCTCTATTTCTTTGCATTGATTGCTGAGGAAGGCTTTCTTATTTCTCCTTGCTATTCTTTGGAACTCTGCATTCAGATGCTTATATCTTTCCTTTTCTCCTTTGATTTTTGCTTCTCTTCTTTTCACAGCTATTTGTAAGGCCTCCTGAGACAGCCATTTTGCCTTTTTGCATTTCTTTTTCTTGGGGATGATCTTGATTCCTGTTTCCTGTACAATGTCATGAACCTCCGTCCACAGTTCATCAGCCAATCCATCTATCAGATCTAGTCCCTTAAATCTATTTCTCACTTCCACTGTATAATCGTAAGAGATTTGATTTAGGTCATAACTGAATGGTCTAGTGGTTTTCCCCACTTTCTTCGATTAAGTCTGAATTTGGCAATAAGGAGTTCATGATCTGAGCCACAGTCAGCTCCTGGTCTTGTTTTTGCTGACTATATAGAGCTTCTTCATCTTTAGCTGCAAAGAATATAATCAATCTGATTTCGGTGTTGGCCATCTGGTGATGTACATGTGTAGAGCCTTCTCTTGTGTTGTTCAGATAAGAAACAACCAAAACCATGGTTAGGCCCAAAGTCTGGCCGTGGCACCACTGGGGGTCAGTATGGCAGTGCCCTGAAGAGCCAGACCTGAGATACACTGGGCTGAAGAATGTAGTCAAGGAGGTAGAAGACTTATATGCTGTCAACTATAAAACATTAATAAAGGAAATTGAAAGTGAAGTCGCTCAGTCGTGTCTGACTTTTTGCAACCCAGTGGACTGTGTGGCCTACCAGGCTCCTCTGTCCATGGAATTTTCCAGGCAAGAGTACTAGAGTGGGTTGCCATTACCTTCTCCAGGGGATCTTCCCGACCCAGGGATCAAACCCAGGTCTCCTGCATTGCAGGCAGATGCTTTACCATCTGAGCCACCAGGGACACCCTAAGGAAATTGAAGACGATTCAGAAAAAATGGAGAGAGCCCACGCTCTTGGACTGGAAGAGTCAATATTGTGAAGATGGTCATAGTACCCAAAGCATTCCTGTCAAATTACCCATGACATTTTTCACATAAATAAAATAATCCTAAATTTTCTAAGGAACTATAAAGGACCCAGAATTGCCAAAGCAAATCTGGAAGGAAAAAAAAAAAAAGAACAGAGCAGGAGACATAACCCTGTGTCAGATTTCAGACAATACCACAAAGTTACAGTAATCAAAACAATGTAGCATTGGCACAAAAATGGATCAATGGAACAGAACAGAGAGCTAAATAATAAGTTAAATAAGCAGGGTGACAATATACAGCCTTGACGTACTCCTTTTCCTATTTGGAACCAGTCTGTTGTTCCATGTCCAGTTCTAACTGTTGCTTCCTGACCTGCATATAGGTTTGGAATGTGAAGTCAAGTGGGCCTTGAAAGTATCATTATGAACAAAGCTAGTGGAGGTGATGGAATTGCAGTTGAGCTATTTCAAATCCTGAAAGATGATGCTGTGAAAGTGCTGCACTCAATATGCCAGCAAATTTGGGACACTCAGCAGTGGTCACAGGACTGGAAAAGGTCAGTTTTCATTCCAATCCCAAAGAAAGGCAATGCCCAAGAATGCTCAAACTACCGCACAATTGCACTCATCTCACACGCTAGTAAAGTAATGCTCAAAATTCTCCAAGCCAGGCTTCAGCAATATGTGAACCATGAATTTCCTGATGTTCAAGCTGGTTTTAGAAACGGCAGAGGAACCAGAGATCAAATTGACAACATTGGCTGGATCATGGAAAAAGCAAGAGAGTTCCAGAGAAACATCTATTTCTGCTTTATTGACTATGCGAAAGCCTTTGACTGTGTGGATCACAATAAACTGTGGAAAATTCTGGAAGAGATGGGAATACCAGACCACCTGACCTGCCTGCTGAGAAGCCCTCTGCTCATAGCAGCACTATTCTCAATGGCCAACACATGGACACGATCTAAACACTCATTAGCAGATGAATGTATGAAGACGTGGTACAGATGTACAATGGAGTACTGCCTAAGCCATGAAAAAGAACAAAATAATGCCATTTGTAGCAACATGGATGGAACTAGATATTATCATACTATGTGAGGTAAATAAAAAAAAGACAAATACCATATGATATCACTTATATATGGAATCTAAAATATGGCCCAAATGAACGTATCCACAAAACAGAAACAGACCCACAGACATAGAAAGCAGACTTATGGTTGCCAAGGGGAGTGGGGTAGGAGAGGGATGGAATCCAAATTTGGGGTTAGCAAATGCAAACTATTATATTAATATATAGAATGGATAAACAAGGTCCTTCTGTATTGCACAGGAAACTGATGTATTCAATATCTGTGATAAATCACAATGGAATATCATATAAAGAAGAATGTGTATATATATGTGGCTGAATCACTTTGCTTTACAGCAGAAATTAACACAACACTGTAAGTCAACTGTATTTCAATTAAAAAAAAAATCTGATATTTGCAAAAAAGAAAAAAAAAGTCACAAACTGCTACAAAACAATTTCAGGGCCTACATCTGATACAGGGCTTATATCCAGAGTATATAAAGTACTTTCAAATTTTTTTTTAAATCTAATTTTTAAAAAGTATATTTTTAATTGAAGGATAATTGTTTTACAATATTGTGTTGGTTTCTGCAACACAACAGTATGAATCAGACATAGGCATATGTATGTACCCTCCCTCCTGAACCTCCTTCCCACCTCCCATCCCATCCCACCCCTCTAGGTTATCACAGAGCCCTGGCTTGAGTTGCCTGAGTCATATAGCAAATTCCCACCGGCTATTTTACATATGGTAGTATGTATGTTTTCATGCTACTCTCCCCATTTTTCCCACCCTCTTCTTCCCCCTACTGTCCACAAATCTGTTCTCTATGTCTGCATCCCCATTGCTGCCCTGCAAATAGGTTATTAGTACCATTTTTCTAGATTTTACATATATGTGTTAGAATACGATATTTATCTTTCTCTTTCTGACTTTCTTCACTCTGTATAATAGGCTCTAGGTTCATCCACCTCATTCTATAGAACTGACTCAACTGTGTTTCTTTTTCTGGCTGAGCAATATTCCATTTGTATATATGTACCATAGCTTCTTTATCAATGCATCTGTCAATGGACATCTAGGTTGCTTCCATGTCCCAGCTATTGTAAACAGTGCTGCAGTGAACACTGGGATACATGTGTCTTAGAAAATAAGTTTTTAAATAAGCAAAAAGTTTTAACAGAAAACTCATTAAAGAAGATATGCAAACAAATGAACATATTACAAAGTGCTCAACATCATTAGCCATTAGGGAAATGAATTAAACTATAATTGGATACACACTCACTGAAATGGTTAAAATCAACATGGTTGTTTTTGTTGTTCAGTCACCAAGTCCTTTCTGACTCTGCAACACCATGAACTGCAGCATGGCAGGCTTCCCTGTCCTTCACTATCTCCCGGAGTTTGCTCAAACACATGTCCATTGAGTCAGTGATGCAATTCAGCCATCTCATCCTCTGTCACCCCTTTCTCCTCCTGCCCTCAACTCTTCCTAGCATCAGGGTCTTTTGCAGTGAGTTGGCTTTTCGCATCAGGTGGCCAAAGTATTGGAGCTTCAGCATCAGTCCTTCCAATGATGCTATTAAAGTGCTGCACTTGATATGCCAGCAAATTTGGAGAACTCAGCAGTGACCAAGGACTGGAAAAGGTCAATTTTCATTCCAATCCCAAAGAAAGGCAATGCCAAA
The DNA here is from genome assembly GCF_027580195.1 of Bos mutus. Classification (NCBI taxonomy): domain Eukaryota; kingdom Metazoa; phylum Chordata; class Mammalia; order Artiodactyla; family Bovidae; genus Bos; species Bos mutus. The sequence goes on along the minus strand of NC_091624.1, from coordinate 65,666,832 downwards.
GAATGTTCAAATTACCATAAAATTGCATTCATTTCACATGCTAGCAAGATTAGGCTCAAAATCCTTCAAGCTAGGTTTCAGCAGTACATGAACCCAGAACTTCCAGATGTACAAGCTGGATTTAGAAAAGGCAGAGGAACCAGAAATCAAATTGCCAACATCCGCTGGATCACACAAAAAGCAAGGGAATTCCAAAAATAATCTACTTATGCTTCATTGACTATGCAAAAGCCTTTGACTGTGTTCAGTTCAGTCGCTCAGTCGTGTCTGACTCTTTGCAACCCCATGGAGTGCAGCACGCCAGACTTCCCTGTCCATCACCAACTCCTGGAGCCTACTCAAACTCATGTCTATCCTGTCAGTGATGCCATCCAAACATCTCATCCTCTCTCGTCCCCTTCTCCTCCTGCCTTCAATCTTTCCCAGCATCAGGGTCTTTCAAATGAGTCAGCTCTTCACATCAGGTGACCAGAGTATTGGAGTTTCAGTATTGGAGTCCATCCTAAAGGAAATCAGTCGTGGGTGTTCATTGGAAGGACTGATGCTGAAGCTGAAACTCCAATACTTTGGCCCCCTGACGCGAAGAGCTGACTCATTTGAAAAGACCCTGATGCTGGGAAAGATTGAGGGCAGGAGGAGAAAGGGACGACAGAGGATGAGATGGTTGGATGGCATCATCGACCCGATGGACAGGAGTTTGAGTAAGCTCCAGGAGTTAGTGATGGACAGGGAAGCCTGGCGTGCTGTAATCCATGGGGTTGCAAAGAGTCAGACACAACTGAGCGGCCAAACTGAACTGAATAGTACATAAACAAGTAGGATACCCAGCTTGATAAATTGATTTTATTGTGTCTCTGAGGAGATTAGGTCTATTCTACTTTTATATTCTAATGTGGAAATACTAGATTGGTCAAAAAGTTCATTTGTGTTTTTCTGTAAGGTTATGGAAAAATCCAAACAAACTTTTTGGCCAACCCAATATAAAACTACTCTGTATAAATCTGGATTCATTTTATAGAAATAAGCAGGAAGCCTCCAGCATCCACGGAGGTCAGGTGGAAAAATTCTCTTCTTTACCTATCCTCCTGCCTCAGCCATAGCTTCCAAATGGATGTAAAGTCTTTACAGAGAGCCTGCGTTACCATGGAGTACAGTTCTCTGTTGGATTTGAGTCTAAGAACACAGGGGAGGCGGAGAAGGCGATGGCACCCCACTCCAGTACTCTTGCCTGGAAAATCCCATGGACGGAGGAGCCTGGTGGGCTGCAGTCCATGGGATCGTGAAGAGTCAGACGCGACTGAGTGACTTCCCTTTCACTTTTCACTTTCATGCATTGGAGAAGGAAATGGCAACCCACTCCAGTGTTCTTGCCTGGAGAATCCCAGGGATGGGGGAGCCTGGTGGGCTGCTGTCTATGGGGTCGCATAGAGTCGGACACGACTGCAGTGACTTAGCAGCAGCAGCAGCAGCAACACAGGGGAGGAGTATGGAGAGAGGGCTGGGTTATAGCTCAGGGAGCATCATGAAAAGCAGGTGGACCACAAGACAGGACACCAAGACTTGTTCTCTTGCTTGGACTTTGCTATTTGACCAGCCTTTATAATATTCTGGAATTGTAGTACACAATTACTGTTTTCATGTTGTATTCTCATCACATTCTTTCTGCAGCTCAATTCCAAACATGGTGGCTCTTTAGAAACTAAATGTTGAGGAATTTAAAGTGAGGAGCAAGCTGTGAGATGCAAGGAATATTAAAAACTAGGACCAAGATTAGTTGCTATTGGTATAAATTTTGTATGTATATCCAAATAACAATGATGTCCTTTGAGATTGTCTTGGAAAAGTCATTTGAAGAGACCACCCCCCCTCCCCCACCACCAACCAAATCAACAAAAAGAACAAGGATGTGGAAATGAGGTAAGTGGAGTTGTTTTGGTAAATGCCTTCTTTCCATTTATTGTGTACCAACCTCTCCTTTAAAAAAAAAACAAAACAGTTAAAAGATTATAGCCATTAAAACCTGCTTTAGTTAGAACTTTACCAAGAAGCCTTTAAAGGATACTCCATTTCTAATACTATCTTACTGGTAAAGTACCTTTAATTTTATTAAAGCCATTTCGTACCTCTTTCTCACAGGTTTTAATTATAAAAGCTGTCCTTAACATTTTACATATTTACAGTTTCCTCTATCACCTAGCCAAGAAATTTTCCAAAAGCACTGCAGTTTTTTAAAAAAACACAATATACATATGGCCATTATTTTTCCATCCTTTTTTTAAAAAAAATTCTCGAATGTATTTTATATTCTGGTTCCATTCTTCTGACTCATACACATTTGTAAACTTTCACATTTCTATTCTTTCTAAGGGCCATTGTTTCTCCTCTTCTGTCTCACTTGAAACGTATCCATTAATGAGTAGCAAAGCAATGCATCTTAGTATGGGACAGCCTGGGGGCTTTGGCGCCATGAAGACCTGTACTTGGATGCTGGCACCGGTACCTATCTTGGAGCAGTGATAGAACACCTTTGTTTCTCTTTCAGCATCTGTAAAGTGGAGATAGTAATGGTATCTGCCTTGCAGTGTTGTCCTGGGGATTAGAGATGATGTATATTCCAAAACAGAGCCACCCTCACTCTCCACTTTTTGCCAAGTACTCTCAAAATCTTTTATATTAATGTTAATACCAGCACTGGTTGAACTCCACACCCTGTGCTCAGTAGGTTATATATACTATCTTATTTAATTCTTACAACCACTGTATAAGTCCTAGTCTCGTGTCCAGCTTGCAGAGGAGGTAACTAAGACTTAAAAAGAAAAAAAAAAATCAAGTTACTTATTGACTCAAAGTTACTCAGGGGATAAGTGGCAAGACCGAGATCCACGTGTGCCTTGTCTTGTTTCAGAGCCTGAGCCCTGGTGTACTGACTGCCTTCTTGCTGAATTTCTGTATCTGACTGACCTCTGACCTCCCTACTCTTCTTCTGGAGAAAGCATGTTTTCCATCTTGTTCAAGACACATTTTCTAGCTTTGATTTTATAATGGTTTTATCGTCTCAAATATTTACCAAGCGAAATGGATATAAATTAACAAATTTAATACTGACATGAATAGGGTGCTTTATTTTTTAGTATAAAACCTTTTCCATGAGTTTCCATCTTTGTCTCAAACTTCAAATTCTGTAGCCACTTTCTGACATACTAGTAACCTTGCTTGCATATTCATAGACCCCTTACGTCATGTTTGAGAGTGCCTGGCATTTCAAATTGTCTCATTTTTTCCCATGCCTTTTTCACACTGTCCATTGGGTATCTTTTTTCTCTCCAGAGCCATACTTCCTTTTTACCAATCTTAAAACATAAGGCAGTAGAAATTCAGAATTTTCTGTCCCATTCCATCTTCTCCACATGAAAATGGAATAATGAAAAATGATGCTAAATTCTTTGGACCTTGTGCAGTAGTCTGACTTGGTTGATGATGATAGACTTCTGAGGCTTGTAAGCCTACTCCTGTGTCCCAACCTTGGGCAAGCTGATGGGCAGCTCAGGCGCTCCCTCCTTGGTGCCAGCAGGTAGTTCAAATCTCACTGCAAGAAGCTTCACCCTGACCTCACCCCTAACCATGATAAAACCCACACCACTCCTCTCCTTGTTCTCAAGCCATTTTGAATCGACTTGGGAGCCTCCTCTACTCTCTCCAGAAAGTCTTGTTAGAAAAATAATAAACGTTTCATACCTCTTGGTGTCATGGAGGCGCCATTAATCTTGACATCAGAACCAAATTTGGGGTGGAGGGTCCATTCTGTTCCTGCAGAGGCTCCATAGCACCTTGTACTGAAGGAACTTGTCCTTCTTCCTCTCATAAATTGCTTTCTGAGTTTGTGATCTTATAATATTTGGTACCAGAAATTGCTCGACTACCTGACCACTGTTCTAATGCTGACTCCTAAATCTCCCTTGAACTCACTGTATCTCATTTTTTTTTTTTTTTTTTTGGCTTTATTGGTGTGGACGAAAAGTTCTCTCCTGCCTATTCTTTATTTGTACTTCTTTAATATTATTAACATTCGCCTTTCTTCTGTGTTTATGATTTTAATTTGGGTTGCTTCTTGCTCCAGTTTCTACAGCGCACTCTTTATTCACTTTGAGTATTATCAAATGCCAGATATGATCATACAGAAGCAAGCAGATTTGTTGGGAAATGAGTATTTCTAGTCATGGTTCCACAATTTTTCAACCAGCGACGACTCTTCTACCTTAACATTGATTATATATTTAGTGACAGTTACAAATACTGGCTGTAATTATTGGAAAGTTATTTTAAAAGTAATTTACTTTTGGTGAAAACTAATTTATTTTGGATGAAAAGATAATATATATGTATGGTACAGAAATGGTAGACAAGGAAGGCTCCCTCTTACGTCAGACTCCCCTTCCCTTCCCCAGAGGCAATCACTGTAACACTTTATTAGGTATACTTCAAGAAGACTATAAAGCAAACATTTTATATATACACATATAAATGAGTGTTTATATATACACGTATATATGTACATATACATACATAAGCATTACAAATTTTTTAGTTAAGATTTTGTTTATTTTTGGCTGTGTTGGGTCTTTTTGCTGCACGGGCTTTTCTCTGGTTTCAGAGAGCAGGGGCTGCTCTCTAGTTGCAGTGAGCGGGCTTCTCATTGTGGGGGCTTCCTTCCCTTATAGTGAAGCACAGGCTCCAGGCGTGGGCTCCAGTAGTTACAGCTCATGGGCTCAGCAGTTTTGGTCCCCGGCCTCTTTAGAGCACAGGTTCAATAATTGTGGCACTCAGGCTTAGCTGTTCCTCAAATATCGAACCTGTGTCTCCTGCATTGGCAGGCAAATTCTTTACTGCTGAGCCACCGGGGAAGCCCAAGCATATTTTAAAATTATACTTTTATATATACTTAGAGAAATACTTTTATAAACTTCACAAATAGAAATATGTGATCCAATGTGGACATGAGGATGTCAGAGATCTTGTCTATCTTCAATTCTGTGTCCCTAGTGCTCAGACACCATCCGGCATCTAGAAAGTGCTCAATAGTTTTTGAATGAATGAAAAATGCTATTTCACAACATCTATCCTGAGAAGTGTCCCACATCACATATACGTTCTACCTCATTCTTTTTAACAGCAAATTTTACTCCATTTTCTAAATTTGTCATAATGTATTTAATTGAGGCTGTGTGATGAACATTTAGGTTCTTTCTGACCTTTTCTATTAGCAGACTAAATTAATGAGAATAACACATAATGCTTCTCACATGTTGCTTTTACACTGATGCTTATATATTTTTTTTTTTTTAGGAATATGCCATAAAAATTGATCATCCCATTATAGGTTTGGGGTTTATCTATTTTGAAGAAAACCTATTAAAGTTGCTTAAACATGAAAACACCAGTAAAAAGTGTGGCACTCATTGACAAACAGCCAAAGTGACATCCCTGGCATCTAAAAAAAGTAAGTATTTTAGAAAAAAGTGGTCACTTAAAATTTTTTTTAATTTGTCAAATCTCCCAGGATTGAATAGACGTTATCTGTGAATTGACTGTAGGAAGCTGTGTTTGTTTACCAGTTTGCTCTTATACAATTTACTAGGAATTAAAAGAGGAATAATTTTAAACAATGAAAGTATTGCTTACATAGCAGAATAGGTATAAACAATTTAAAACAACTCAAATATTTCAGATTGAGAGGAGCAAAGACATCTGGGAAGAATCCTTTGTTCATTAAAATTATCACCTGGGTCCCACACCTCCTCTCATTCTGAAAAAAAGTCCCCAAAGAACCATTGGTCAATGGAACACTGAAATGTTATTTGATTTATAAAAGATAGCTAAATATCACAGTCTAAGAAAATGTGAAATATACCTGAAAAAATAGAGAACAGAGAATCTCATGAATGTGCCTTTCGAAGAACTGGGAGATTCAGTTCAGTCACTCAGTCGTGTCCGACTCTTTGCAACCCCGTGAATTGCAGCATGCCAGGCCTCCCTGTCCATCACCAACTCCCAGAGTTCACCCAGATTCACGTCCATCAAGTCAGTGATGCCATCCAGCCATCTCATCCTCTGTCGTCCCCTTCTCCTCCTGCCCCCAATCCCTCCCAGCATCAGGGTCTTTTCCAATGAGTCAACTCTTCGCATGAGGTGGCCAAAGTACTGGAGTTTCAGCTTTAGCATCATTCCTTCCAAAGAAATCCCAGGGCTGATCTCCTTTAGAATGGACTGGTTGGATCTCCTTGCAGTCCAAGGGACTCTCAAGAGTCTTCTCCAACACCACAGTTCAAAAGCATCAATTCTTCGGTGCTCAGCCTTCTTCACAGTCCAACTCTCACATCCATACATGACCACAGGAAAAACCATAGCCTTGACTAGACGAACCTTTGTTGGCAAAGTAATGTCTCTGCTTTTGAATATGCTATCTAGGTTGGTCATGGTTTCCCATAAATACTTGATTCACAGAACGGAGATTTATCTCCTGACCAATGAATATCCACCAAGGATTTCTCTCCATCCTCAAGGCAATGAACTCATTGCTTGGATGGTGGTTGGCCATCCCTCTCTTTGCACTCCCTGCCAATAAAACAGCCTTCAGCAGATTGGCCTGCAGCTTGCTGGAGCACGTGTTTTCCAAATCACTGTTCCTCTGCTATTCCTGACTCAATTTCTGATAATTCATCCTTGCCTTAGTTTACCTCCGTTAACAAAGTTATAGATGTCAAATTTAAACCAGCTGAGACAAATCAGGAAATTCAGTCACACACAACTAGGAAGTACAGTGTGAAACTGGCTCAGCCGTATTCAAGGTTTCATGTATCCTCGGGGCTGGCTCCTGTTTGACTTCTGAGCTCTCCTGCCTTGATATGTTACCTCTTTTTCTCCTGCACACAGTTTTTTCATGCAGCCAGGGAAGATGGCCCTTTGTACGGCCGGACTCATATAGTCCAACTTAGCAAATGCAGCAGACAAAATTACTTCTTCTCAGTTTTGGTTGGGCCAGAGTATCTCAGAGACACAGGGTATGGGAGCCTCCAAAGGATGGGGTTGGAGGGATGATATATATATAAAGCTACGTTTGGTGATGGACAGGGATGCCTGGCATGCTGCAGTTCATGGGGTCGCAAAGAGTCAGACGCGACTGAGCGACTGAACTGAACTGAAGTTACACAGTTAAGGAACTAACAAAAAAAAAAAAAAAAGGAACTAACAGCCTCATGGGAAAGACAAGAGTAAACAGAAAGCTGTAGTTTTGTGACACTGTGTGCTCAGAAGACCAGAAGAGTGAGCTCCCAAATCTTTGTTTTTAAAAATGGATTCAACCTTCCATGGTTAATATCAACGTTGCCTCATCTGAGTACATGCATAGTACTTGACCTCTATACTTCATTTCTCTTAAGTACAACATTTTCTCATGCAAAACTGTAGTGTAGCTTACTCAGCCCTCCTCCCCTACCTTCCTCCCATCCACCACGCCCCTAATCTCAAGAAGACAAAAGAAGCTTATTCTGAATTTCAAATGAGCAACGTTTTCTAGTCTATTTCCCCAGATATGTCAAGCTTATTTTTTTCAGGTGTGTTTCTGTATACATTATCATCCATTAAGATTTCAAATAGTATTTGGGGGGGACAAGGGAGCACAGAAGCGCCAGAAGAATTAAATAAATGCCAGTTTCTAAAGTAAACTTCTCCTTCATGGATCATAACCTTGTTGTGGCAAAGGGGCTTGTGTAACTCCATGAAGCTGTGAGCATTGCTGTGCAGGGCCACTCAGGACAGATGGGTCATACCGGAGAGTTCTGATAAAATGTGGTCCACTGGAGAAGGAAATGGCAGCCTACTTCAGTATTCTTGCCTGGAGAACCACATGAAAAGTATGAAAACCAAAAAAAAAAAAAAAAAAATGACACCGGAAGATAAGCCCCTCCCAGATTGGAAGGTGTCCAATATGCTACCAGGGAAGAATGGAGGGCAAATACTAATAGCTCCAGAAAGAATGAAGCAGCTGGGCCAATGCAGAAACGACACTCAGTTGTGGATGTGTCTAGTGGTGAAAGTAATTGATGCTTTCGAATTATGATGCTGGAAAAGACTCTTGAGAATCCCTTGCAAGGATATCAAACCAGTGAACCCTAAAGGAAACCACCCCTGAATATTCGTTGGAAGGACTGATGCTGAGGCTGAAGGCCCAATACTTTGGCCACTTGATGCAAAGAACTGACTCACTGGAAAAGACCCTGATGCTGGGGAAAGACTGAAGGCAAAAGGAGAAGGGGGAGGCAGAGGATGAGATGGCCAGATAGCTCAATGGACATGAATCTGAGCAAACTCCGGGAGATGGAGGTCAGAGAAGCCTGGTGTGCTGCAGTCCATGGGGTTGCAAAGAGTCAGACACGACCCGGCAACTGAGCAACAACAAAGTAAACTTCAGGCAGCCTCGTTCTGAAATGCCTTTTGGAACACATGTAAAAGCTCAGATATTTAAATTGAGGGACACTTAAAAAGTCAATATTGAAATGTTGAGACATTTCTTCATAGGATTCTGAAAACAAAATATAAATGATAAAATTTGATAATAAAAATAAGCAGAACCGAAGCATGCATAAAGGTTGACTCATTTAGGTAAATTCCTCAGAGCCCAACTGGCATTTCCATGGGTGGTGATAACAAAATTAGTTTTTAGGGTGCCCAGAGCTGATTTCCTAAGACCAGCAGAGAAACTCAAAGTGATGGTAGGCTTTTAAAAAGTGACTTTGATTTCTATAAAAAGAGAAAACATTTTTAGACATTGCCAGAGGTGCTTAGGAACAATACATTGCATGATGCTGATCTCGACCCAGAAAGATAAACAAGCTATTTACAAGCCTTTATCCATGGCTCCCTTAAAGTTAGCTGGAATCTTGGGGACCATAAACACTATATAATGAATGTATCCTAAAAAAATTACTGAATGTATCCTAGAGTTGATGGCATTACGGACTCAATGGATATGAGTTTGAGCAAGCTCTGGGAGTTGGTGATGGACGGGGAAGCCTGGTGTGCCACAGTCCATGGGGCCGCAAAGAGTCAGACACAACTGAGCAGCTGAACTGATCCTAGAAAATAATGAAAGCTTGGAGAAGCTATAGACAACTCAGGACTTCCTCTGTGGGAGATTTCTGTCTATTTAGAACTTTTATGCAAAAGAGTTAAAGTCTGACCTAGGCAGGGGGGTACTAAGGGAACAGCCCAGTAGAGACAAACACTGAAATCAAGGAGCTGAAGGAAGTCAGGAAGGACTGGTATCCTGATGTTTTAGGAAAATGAGGAAATTCTGCAAAACACTAATGGTTTGCAGCTGGTAAAAATGCAAAGAAGAGGGGTTTCCCTGGTGGCTCAGTGGTTAAAAAAAAAAAAAAAAAAAACCTGCCTGGTAATGCAGAAAACACGGGTTCCATCCCTGGTCTGGGAAGATCCCCCACACTGCAAAGCCACTAAGTCTGTGAGCCACAGCTACTGGAGCCTACATGCTCTAGGGCCCGCAAGCCGCAACTTCTGAAGCCCACGTGCCTAGAGCCCACGCTCCACAACGAGAGGGGCCACCACGACGGGAAGCCCCAGCACAGCATGAAGAATAGCCCCCACTCGCCGCAACTAGAGAAACAGAAAAGACTAACAGAAAGCAAACATATTCTAAAACTGGGCAAATATGGTTGTTGAGAGCTGGCATCAGAAGAAAACCTGCATGCTCTGCGTGTGGTTTTTTCCTGTCTGAAAACAACAGAAAGGTCTCTTTTAGAATAAGCAAATCGAATTCAGTTTGGCTTTATTATCACTCAAAAATAGGCAATGGCCATTTCAATCCTGCTCGTATGTATACTGTTTTGCTTTGAGTTAGTTGCATTTAACAGGTTTTTACTTTCATAGAACTATAAACAGAATGGACAATATGCTGGACTCACCCTCCTATTACTTAGGCCCGGTACGGCTGTAATTTATGTAGCCAGAGTTGGCCAGGTTGCAGATTGGTTGTTTTTGTTCAGTTGCTAAGTCATGTCTGACTCCTTGCGACCCCATGGACTGTAGCCCGCCAGGCTCCTCTGCCCATGGAGTTTTCCAGGTGAGAATATTGGAGTGGGTTGCCATTTCCATCTCCAGGGGATCTTCCCAAGCAAGGGATCAAACCCACGGCTCCTGCATTGGTTGCAGAGTCTCTACCAAAATACCCATTCTCAGAGAAGGAGAAAAAAAAAATCTGCAAAAGCTCTACCTAAGATACCCAACTGTCCCTGTTAAGAGACTGCCCTTTGCACTATGCAACAGAATACTTACCATTAGTACCTGAACATCTCTCCTACAGAGAAATGTGAAGGTGACAGGGGCTGCACTGCACAGGAATTCACGAATGACAAATGGATCACACGGTCTTTTTGAAGCAGCATCTTCTCAGATGCTTGTGTATAAATTAAATAACAAGGGGGTGGGCAATGACAAAGACAGTCTTCTAAGGCATTGCATGTTAACTACCAATTAAAACCAATGATAAACAAACCCACAGTAATTAGTTAGAAACATTATATACATCCAGGTATTATATATATATTTATATTAGGGTGTATATATATACATAACTCAATGAATATATGAGCCATGACATGTGGGGCCACCCAAGACAGACGGGTCATGGTAAAGAGTTCTGACAAAATGTGGTCCACTGGAGAAGGGAATGGCAAACTACTTCAGTATTCCTGCCTTGAGAACCACATGAACAGTATGAAAAGGCAAAAAGATAGGATACTGAAAGATGAACTCCCCAGGTCAGTAAGTGCCCAATATGCTACTGGAGATCAGTGGAGAAATAACTCCAGAAAGAATGAAGAGAAGGACCCAAAGCAAAAACAACACCCAGTTGTGGATGTGACTGGTGATAGAAGCAAGGTCTGATGCTGTAAAGAGCAATATTGCATAGGAACCTGGAATGTCAGGTCCATGAATCAAGGCAAATTGGAAGTGATCAAAAAGGAGATGGCAAGAGTGAACATCAACATTTCAGGAATCGGTGAACCTAAATGGACTGGAATGGGTGAATTTAACTCAGATGACCATTATATTTCCTACCGTGAGCAAGAATCCCTTCGAAGAAATGGAGTAGCCATCATGGTAAACAAGAGAGTCTGAAATGCAGTACTTGGATGCAGACTCAAAAACAACAGAATGATCTCTGTTCGTTTCCAAGGCAAACCATTCAATATCATAGTAATCCAAGTCTATGTCCCAACCAGTAATGCTGAAGAAGCTGAAGTTGACCAGTTCTACAAAGACCTACAAGATCTTCTAGAACTAACACACCAAAAAAGATGTCCTTTTCATTATAGGGGACTGGAATGCAAAAGTAGGAAGTCAAGAAACACCTGGAGTAACAGGCAAATTTGGCCTTGGCGTACAGCATGGAGGAGGGCAAAGGCTAATGGAGTTCTGCTAAGAGAATGCACTAGTCATAGCAAACACCCACTTCCAACAACACAAGAGAAGACTCTACATGTGGACATCACCAGATGGTCAACACCGAGATCAGATTGATTATATTCTTTGCAGCCAAAGATGAAGAAGCCCTATACAGTCAGCAAAAAAAAAAAAGACCATGAGCTGACTGTGGCTCAGATCATTAACTCCTTATTGCCAAATTCAGACTTAAATTGAAGAAAGTAGGGAAAACCACTAGGCCATTCAGGTATGACCTAAATCAAATCCCTTACGATTATACAGTGGAAGTGAGAAATATATTTAAGGGACTGGATCTGATAGACGGATTGCCTGATGAACTGTGGATGGAGGTTCATGACATTGTACAGGAGACAGTGATCAAGACCATCCCCAAGAAAAAGAAAGGCAAAAAGGCGAAATGGCTGTCTGAGGAGGCCTTACAAATAGCTGTAAAAAGAAGAGAAGCAAAAAGCAAAGGAGAAAAGGAAAGATATAAGCATCTGAATGCAGAGTTCCAAAGAATAGCAAGAAGAGATAAGAAAGCCTTCCTCAGTGATCAATGCAAAGAAATAGAGGAAAACAATAGAACGGGAAAGACTAGACATCTCTTCAAGAAAATCAGAGATACTGGGGGAACATTTTATGCAAAGATGGGCTCAATAAAGGACAGAAATAGTATGGACCTAACAGAAGCAGAAGATATTAAGAAGAGGTGGCAAGAATACAAAGAAGAACTGTACAAAAAAGATCTTCATGACCCTGATAAGCACAATGGTATGATCACTCACCTAGAGCCAGACATCCTGGAATGTGAAGTCAAGTGGGTCTTAGGAAGCATCACTATGAACAAAGCTAATGGAGGTGATGGAATTCCAGTTGAGCTATTTCAAATCCTAAAAGATGCTGCTGTGAAAGTGCTGCACTCAATATGTCAGCAAATTTGGAACTCTCAGTAGTGGCCACAGGACTAGAAAAGGTCAGTTTTCATTCCAATCCCAAAGAAAGGCAATGCCAAAGAATGCTCAAACTACTGCACAATTGCACTCATCTCACATCTAGTAAAGTAATGCTCAAACTTCTCCAAGCCAGGCTTCAGCAATATGTGAACTGTGAACTTCCAGATGTTCAAGCTGGTTTTAGAAAGCAGAGGAACCAGAGATCAAATTGACAACATTGGCTGGATCATGGAAAAAGCAAGAGAGTTTCAGAAAAACATCTATTTATATTTTATTGACTATGCCAAAGCCTTTGACTGTGTGGATCACCATAAACTGTGGAAAATTCTGAAAGAGATGGAAATACCAGACCACCTGACCTGCCTCTTGAGAAACCTGTATGCAGGTCAGGAAGCAACAGTTAGAACTGGACATGGAACAACAGACTGGTTCCAAATAGGAAAAGGAGTACATCAAGGCTGTATATTGTCACCCTGTTTATTTAACTTCTATGCAGAGTACATCATGAGAAACACTGGGCTGGAAGAAGCACAAGCTGGAATCAAGATAGCTGGGAGAAATATCAGTAACCTCAGATATGCAGCAGAGAAGGCAATGGCAACCCACTCCAGTGTTCTTGCCTGGAGAATCCCAGGGATGGGGGAGCCTGGTGGGCTGCTGTCTATGGGATCGCACAGAGTCGGACACGACTGAAGCGACTTAGCAGCAGCAGCAGATATGCATATGACACCACCCGTATGGCAGAAAGTGAATAAGAACTAAAGAGCCTCTTGATGAAAGAGGAGAGTGAAAAAGCTGGCTTAAAGCTCAACATTCAGAAAACAAAGATCATGGCATCATTTCATGGCAAATAGATGGGGAAACAGTGGAAGCAGACTTAATTTTCTTGGGCTCCAAAATCACTGCAGATGGTGACTGCAGCCATGAAATAAAAAGACCCTTACTCCTTGGAAGAAAAGTTATGACCAATCTAGACAGCATATTAAAAAGCAGAGACATTAATTTGTCAACAAAGGTCCGTCTAGTCATGGCTATGGTTTTTCCAGTAGTCACGTATGGATGTGAGAGTTGAACTATAAAGAAAGCTGAACACCAAAGAATTAATGCTTTTGATCTGTGGTGTTGGAGAAGACTCTTGAGAGTCCCTTGAACTGCAAGGAGATCCAACCAGTCAATCCTAAAGGAGATCAGTCCTGAATATTCATTGGAAGGACTGATGCTGAAGCTGAAACTTCAATACTTTGACCACCTGATGTGAAGAGCTCACTCATTTGAAAAGACCCTGATGCTGGGAAAGATTGAAGGTGGGAAGAGAAGGGGACGACAGAGGATGAGATGGTTGGATGACATCACCGACTCAATGGACATGAGCCTGAGCAAGCTCCGAGAGTTGGTGCTGGACGGGAAGGCCTGGTGTGCTGCAGTCCGTGGGGTTGCAAAGAGTCAGACGTGAGTGAACTGAACTGAACGAGCACGATGTCTCTTAAGGCTTGTCTTTAAGAAATACTTAAGAAGCAGCCTAAGGACCCTGGTAGCTCAGTGGTAAAGAAATCGCTTGCCAATGCAGGAGACATGAGTTTGATCCCTGATCTGGGAAGACCCCACTGTGGAGCACTAAGCCTGTAAGCCACAACTACTGTGCCTGTGCTCTAGAGCTCAGGAGCCACAACTACTGAGCCCACGAACCCTAGAGCCCATCTTCTGCAAGAAGAGAAGCCACTGCAATGAGAAGTCCGAGTACCACAGCTAGAGGAAAGCCTAGCTGCAGCGAAGACCCAGCACAGCCAAAATAAGTAAACATTACTTTTTTAAAAAAGATCAAAAGAAAGAGCCTAGGGTAGAGGTCAGTAGTTTTTTTTTTTTCTGCAAAGAATTAGATGGTAAACATGGCTTTGTAGGCTGTACAGTCTCTGTCATGCATACTCAACAGACACTGTATGACAGCAGTCATAGACAACATGCAAATAAGTGAGTGCTTGTGTTCCAGTGAAAATTTACACTCAAATTTGAATTTTATATCAAGTGTCTGATATAAAATTCTCTTTGGTTTCTTCAACCATTTAAAACTGCAGCAGCTATTCTTAACTTGCAGATGATAAAAACGATCTATGGACCAGATTTGACCAGGGGCCATAGTTTGCTGACACCAATATCAACAACACCTGCTCACCCTACTTCAAGTTCTTTCATAAACAAAGGCAAAGAAAACAGGCCCCACCCACGAGAAAGCAACCAGGTGGTAGCTCTTACTACTAATGGATGGCCATGTTAACTCTAGGAGTGAGAGATAGAAAGAACCAATATTTCTTGAAAACCTAGTACTGTGTTTAAATCTTGATTTACTCCTCACAACAGTACTATTACAATGTGTGTAAGTAATAATGTGTTACTAATACTATGGCATTACATATACACTTTTCATAGTTGAGGAAAAGTGAGACTCAAAGATTAAGTGCCTCCACCTGGTCCTCAGGTAGGGTTTGAACATGGGTTGGTCTTTTCAGTAAACCTTCAGTGTGGTATTGCAACCTGGGAAGACCTGAGTTGGTAGTGAAGAACGGAGGAGTAGAAGCTGTACTCGGAAGAGATGAAACTCAGGAAGACAGACCTTCAGTGCCAGGGCAACCGGGCGTGCCTGAATTTGAGCACAGAGGAGGGAATGTGAGAATTCGCTGCTCTCCTGGCGCAACAGTCCCAGAGGCCACCCCAGATCAACCCAAACTGACTGGAGCGTTTGAGCCCCAGATTGGCCTGCCATGGTAGAGACAGGCAGCCCAGCAGCAGATCATTAATTTAATTCAGCCAGACCATATAGCAGGTAAACCCCAGTGCGAGGGCTACGGCTTTAACACTGCTGTTCCAAGAAATGGTAGGTAGATTAACTTCTGGTATTTCCTCTTCTCTCTTTTTTACAATTGTAGCCTATATTAATTTTATAGAAACTTTAGAAAAATACAGACAAGGGATATAAAAACTCCCCATCAACATAATCACATTGACATTTTTGTATAATATCCTTTACATTTTATATGTTAAAGTAGGACTATGCTATTCATACCACTTTTTGCACCAAATATATATATCATGAACATGTTTTTGTGTCATTCCCCAAAATCTAATTTGCAAAATGTCCCAGAAAACAAAGCAAACTGACCATAATCAAATAGATTTGTGCAATGCTGTACTGTCCCAGCCTCAGACGTTAACAATGGCTGTTTGATTAGACCAAAGGTTGGCAAAGAGCTCCAGTAGAGAAACCTGGGTCACTTTGCCCGGAGTATCTCTGATTTAACCTGTTTAATCATGGAATCTTTCTAGAACATTTGGAAAATTAACATTCTACAGAATATCTTTGGTGTAAAGCTGTTCTGTATCATTTGTAATGGATGTACCATATTCCATTGTTAAAGTGTTCATTAGAACTAAATATGGAGATTGTTTTCAAGTTTTCACTATTATAAACAATATATACCACCAGGTACATTTTTGCAACTCAACCTTCACAGACACTCATGATAATTCCTTGAACATGCAATTGCTTGGTCAAGGATATGAATATTTTTAAAGTTTTTAAGAAATGGATGTTATAATTTATATAATATTTTACATGAGAAACTGAATGCTATATTTCACTTTTAATTTTGTTTTGCTAATGACTAATACTTAGGTTCAATAATCAGGCAGATTTTTACTAGATGCTTTGTATTTTGTGACTATGCTAAAAGCAACATATATTGATTTTATAGAGCGACTGAAACTCTCATAAATGTCTATTGGCAGCGTCTTCTAAAACGAATACATGGAAATTCTACGTATTAGTATTCTACTGCTATATAACAAATTACCACAAACTTAAGAACAAAATTATTTTTAGCTTACAGTTCTGTAGATCAGAAGTCCACCACAGCGTGGCTGGGTGATCTGCTCAGAATATCACAAGGCTGAAATCAAGGCGTTGGGGAGGATGAGTCCTCATCTAGAGGCTTTGGGGGAGAACCCCACATCCCTAACTCACTGTTGGCAAAATTCAGGATTTTGATGTTGTAGGGCCAATGCCCCGTTTCCTTGCTGGGGGCCAGCTGAGGTCATCCTCTGCTTCTAGAGGCCACTTTCCAGTCCTTGCAAGTTGGACCCCGTATCCTCAAGCCCCCAACAACGCAGCAAGTATTCCTTGCGCTTCATGTCTGACTCCCTTGTCTGCTCCCAGATGAAGAAAGCACTTGCTTTGAAAGCAGCTGTGATTATATTAGGCCCACCTGGTTATCTCCCTATTACAAAGCCCACCTGGAAAACCTATCATTAGGGCAAGGATTCTAAATGGCTGCTTTTATTATTCTGCCTACCTCCTCCTATGATTGAGCAGTTACAGTCCTAGATATATACCCAACAGAAATGAGTGCATGTTTACCAAAACACATGCACAAGAACACTAACAGAAGCACTATACACATTAACCAGTATCTGGAGTAATTGTTCAATAACAATTGTGAAAATTGTGAAATATTTTGATGACTGAATAGAGAAATGAGAGTGAACAAACTACAACTACTTACAGTGACATGAATGAATTTCACAAAAGTATCGTGGGGGAGTAGATAATGTGTTTTATGGGAGCAAATGGAGGGTACTTAATCCAGCCCAGGAAGTCATAGAAAGCTTTCTAAAGGAAGGTACAGCCTTCACTAGGGCTTTCCAGGTGGCACTAGTGGTAAAGAAGCCACCTGCCAATGCAGGTGAAGTAAGAGATGCAGGTTTGATCCCTGGGTCAGGAAGATCCTCTGGAGGAGGGAAAGGCAACCCGCTCCAGTATTCTTGCCTGGAGAATCCCATGGACAGAGAAGCCTGGCAGGCTACAGGCCACAGGACTCCAGAGTCAGACATGACTGAAGCAACTTAGCAAGCATGCACGCAGAGTCTTCTCTGCAAAGAAACAGAGTGAGTGATGGGGACGGGGAGGACAGGACTGAACTGAAAGAATATGAATAGAAGTAACACATCTGTAAAAATTATCAGCAGATGGGTATTATGAGTGGACGGCAAAACAGTGGGGGTAAATGGTATGCCTAGAGAATTTGGCAGGGGTCAGGACATGGAGAACCTTGCAAGCCATATTAAGAATATTGACCTTAATCCTTTAAGTGACAGGAACACGGGAGGTACTGGCAAAACAAAAGAACATAGATGGTTTATATTTAGAACACCGACGTGGCAAAGCAGATGATCATGTTAAAAGAAAATACGGAGGAAACTATACTAGTTAGGAGGCTATTCAAGGAATATAGGTGGGACATTATGGGAGCCTGAGTGAGCTGGAGAGGGACAATATAAGGAGCATGGATGCCCTGTACCAACCTCCCTTCCAGACACTGCTTCTTTAAGTCTTCAGAACATTTTTATAGTTTTTAAATTCTGTGGCCCAATTGTCTCCTAGAAAACATGTGCCAGTCTGGGTTCCTACTAACAATGTGCCCATCTCTCCTAATTTCTGACAAAATGGGTGCTTTATTTTTTAAATCTTCACTAATTGCCTAGGCAAATACAACTGTGTTTGCTCAAATACAACTGTGTGTGCTCAGTCACTCAGTCGTGTCCAGCTCTTTGCAATCCCATGACTCCTCTGCCCATGGATTTTTCAGGCAAGAATACTGGAGTGGTTTGCCATTTCCTTCTCCAAAATATAACTGTAACTCATTTTTCTTATATTGTGGTTTTGACTGAAAGCATAGTGAACATTTTTAAATGTTTGACTATTTTTATCATTTTTTAAAGTGTCAATTCATATTATTTGAATTTTTCTAAATGTTTTTTTATACTGACCCGTAAGAAGATATATATTAAAGATACTAACCCTTTTGAGGTGCACTTTTCCATATCTGTACCTTTCAATTTTGTTTAGGCTAATTTTTTATAATAGCTTCACATTATTAGTTAAATCTACTAATTTTCTGATATTGACTTCTACTCTTAGATTTTTATATTTGAGTTCTTTCTCAAAGCATGATTTGAGGAATATAGATCTTCACCTATATTTTATTCAAGTGCTTTAATAATTCTATTTAAATATTTAATATAGGAGTTAATTTGGTATATAGTTTTTAGATAATTAACTGGCTAAACACTGGCTAATTCATGCTTTCCCCATTGACTTGGAGTGTCATTCTTATATATTAAATTCTTATGTCTTTAAAATGGGCTGTAATTCCTGGTAGAGCAAATTCTCCTATATTATTTTTCTTTTAAAAAATATTCTTGACGATTCTTTTAAGTCAGGGTTAAACTAGCTTCCTAAATGAACTGTTTCCCATCATTTTCTATGCTTTATGTTCTAACAGTTTAAATTCTAAAGAAGATATTGGTTCCTTAAATATTTGAAAGATTTTGCCTATAAAATTATCTAGGTGTTGAAATTCTCTGACATTTGTTTAACTTTGTTTATAGTTTTTGGTCTATACTGTACTATTCATCAAAAGTGTTCTTCTCCTAAGAAAGTCATTTAATCAAAATACCCCAAATTATTATAATATCTATAGTTAATCTCTTTTCATTTGTAGTATCATGCATTTATTTAGATTTTCTATTTTTGCCATTTGGCTTTGTCAAAAGGGACATTTTTTGGTCTTTTCACAGATCCACCTCTTAGGTTTAATCTATTCTTTCTTCACGCTTTTCCCAGATTTTATTCACTTTCTTGCTTCTTGAACTGATTGTTTGGTTTATTTTTAATGGATAATAATAAAAACATATAATAAAACTCCAGGAAATGATGAAGGACAGGGAAGCCTGGCGCGCTACAGTCCATGGGGTCACAAAGAGTCACACGTGACTTAGTGACTAAAGAACAACAAAGGCTCTGAATTTTCCTTCTAAGTAAAGCTTTTGGGTATATTTTGGATATATAGTTTTTTCTCTTATTTTTATTGACTTAAACTGATTATAATTTGTATTTTCTCTTTCATTAAGAATTAAGATGTTGCTGTGGTTGTTCAGATGCTAAGTCGTGTCCTACTCCTTGCAATCCCATGAACTGCACCACGTCTGGCTTCCCTGTCCTTGGGTATCTCCCTGAGTTTGCTCAAACTCATGTCCACTGAGTCAGTGACACTATCCAACCGTCTCATCCTGTTGCCCCCTTCTCTTCCTGCCTTCAATCCTTCCCAGCATCAGAGTCTTTTCCAATGAGCTGGCTCTTCACATCAGGTGGCCAAAGTATTGGAACTTCAGCTTCAGCATCAATCCTTCCAATATATATTCAGAGTTGATTTACTTTAAGATTGACTGGTTTGATCTCCCAGAGAGATCCAATGGACTCTCAAGAGTCTTCTCCAGCACCACATGTTCAAAACCAACAATTCTTTGGTGCTCAGCCTTCTTTATGGTCCAACTCTCACATCCATACATGACTTCTGGAAAAACTGTACCTTTGGCTATATGGACCTTTGTTGGCAAAGCTATTTTATGCTTTTTAATATGCTGTCTAGTTTTGTCATGGCTTTTGTTCCTATGAACAAGCATCTTTTAATTTCATGGCTGCAGTCATTGTCCATAGTCATTTTGGAGCCCAGGAAAATAAAATCTGTCACTATTTCCACTATTTCCCCATCTATTCCCCATAAAATGATAGGACTGGATGCTATGTTCTTCATTTTTTGAATTTTCAGTTTTAGGCCAGTTTTTTCTTTCCTCTTTCACCTTTATTAAGAGGCTCTTTAGTTCCTCTTTGCTTTCTACCATTAAAGTGGTATCATCTGCATTTCTGAGGTGGTTGACATTTCTCCCAGCAATCTTGATTCCGGCTTGTGAGTCATCCATCCCAGCATTTCGGCATGATGTACTCTGCATATAAGTTAGATAAGCAGGGTGACAATATACAGCTTTGAGGTACTCCTTTCCCAATTGTGAATCAGTCCCTTGTTCTATGTCCAGTTCTAACTGTTCCTTCTTATCCTACATACAGGTTTCTCAGGAGGCACATAAGGTGGTCTGGTATTCCCATCTCATCTCTTTCAGAATTTTCCAGTTTGTTGTGATCCACACAGCAAAGGCTTTAGTGTACTTAATGAAGCAGATGATTTTTTGGAATTCCCTTACTTTTTCTATGATCCAGTGGACATTGGTAATTTGATCTCTGGTTCTTCTGTCTTTTCTAAATACAGCTTGTACATCTGGAAGTTCTTAGTTCACGCGCTGTTGAAGCCTAGCTTGAAGGATTTTGAGTATAATCTTGCTAGCATTTGAAATGAGTGCAACTGTAATTTGAATGCTCTTTGGCATTGCCTTTCTTTGGGATTGGAATGAAAACTGACCTTTTCCTAGTCCTGTGGCCACTGCTGAGTTTCCCAAATAAGATGGCATATTGACTGCAGCATTTAAACAGCATCATCTTTTAGGATTTGAAATAGCTCAATTGGAATTCCATCACCGCCTCTTAGCTTTGATCATAAAAATGATCACTTGACTCCACACTCCAGGATGTCTGGCCCTAGGTGAGTGACAACTTGTTATGAATTGTTCCCTTTACTGCCTGCTAGTCAGAAAGTGTAATCTCTGTTACTTATTGTCTTGTATCTTATATTTTTTAACACGTTTCATAAATATTTGAAAAGATGTATATTACCAAAGTCGTCTCTTATTTAGGTAAGATTGCAATTCTGTAGTTTTCATGAAATTCTCCTGGCTTTTTTTGTTTCGTGTATTTTGATGGAATGTTACTAGCCACTGTTACATCTTCAATATAGAATATTGAAGATGTATATAAAGTAATCCCTTCTTTCATCCTTTTTTTCATTAAATTCTATTCTGATTTTAATATGACAACTCTTAAGGCAAAGGCCAACAAAAAAATAATTTATTTTTACTGGATAAAGATAATCCTTGTTATTTCATTTTAAGTGAAGCTCTTGTGAAATATGCACACACACAATTTCATATTTTGATTCAACTGAAAATCTAACTTTAAATAAGGAAATTTAGGTGCCATGTGGATTCTACTTTCCTTATTTTTGTCTGTTTCTGTATCTCCTTTCTTTTTCCTATCTTGTGCTATGTATTGATCAAGGCTCTTTCTGCTTTTTAAATTTTCTGCAAATTGTACGAGAAATAACTATTTTATGATTTTGTACCTTCTAATTACTCTTCCCCCTCCCCAACCAGATGTCTGTTTCCACTATTCTAATGCAGCACTAATAAGTTTCACCAATTACCTCAAATACCTCATCTCAATACTTTGGACACATTTTAGCACTAGTCTTACTACAGCTCCCAGTGACATTCAACAGAATTGATTAATCTTCCCCCACCCCCACCCCCACCCCGTCCCTTATTCTGTTGTTGTTTAGTCGCTAAGTCATGTCCGACTCTTGTGATCCCATGGACTGTTGCCCACCAAGCTCCTCTGTCAATGGGATTTCCCAGGCAAGAATACTGGAGTGGCTTGCCATTTTCTTCTCCAAGGGATCTTTCCGACCCAGGGATCTTCCTGACCTAGGGATCGAACCTGCATCTCCTGTTTGGCAGGCAGGTTCTTTACCACTGAGCCACCTGGGAACCCAGTGCATTATTCTAGGACCCTGCAGTTTTCTAAGTTTTGTGACTTCTTCAGCTACATTTCTGTCCCCTCCCTTCTCCTCTGTTCTAGACTTTCTCTCTATTCTACCACAGGTGATCCCACCCATTCCTGTGGCTTCAGTTACCTCAAACATGCCTGTGACTTCCAAATCTCCAGTCCACACTTCTGTGAGTTCTAAACTAGTATGTATAATTGTTCTCTCAACACGTCCCTGTGATGTCTACAGGCAATATGTCCACAGACGAGTCTACAACTTTCCTTCACATCTCCTTTCCTTCCAGCCATCTCCTTTCCTCCACCTCATCCAACTGCATTAACCTGTTGCTCCGCCCATAATAACCTGAGGGTCATGACTGGAGCTTTTTATCATTCACCCCTGACATCCTAACATCTTCAAGTCCAAATGATTCTTCCCCCAAGGCATTTTTGGAACTATTCACTTCTTCCTACCGCCACTGAGCCAAATAATCATCATCTCTTGCCTGGACTAATACCAGTCTCCCTGCTTCCATTCTTGCCCCTCTAAAATCCATTTTCTACCCACACCCAGAAAGAGCTTCTTGAAAAACGTGTATCTGATCATAACCTTCTTCTGCTTGTAACCTTCCATGAGATTTCCCCCTCTGAGAATCAAAATCAAACATTACACTGTAACCTGCAATACAGGCCTTATAATCTGGCCTGTGCCAACCACCCCATCCACTCTCATCTTCCTTGTTTATACTCCGGCCACCCCTTCCTCGAGTTCCTCCAAAATCCTGATCACCCTCCTGCCAAACTCCTCGCACTGGCTCTTCTCACTTCTTCCATATCCGCAGGCCTGGCTCCTCCGTGTCACCCAGCTCCCAGCTCATACGTTTAAGTCCCCCCAGGGAGACTCAACCTAAAGTAGGCGTTCCCCAACACCCAAGTGACCAACTCTATTTTCATTGCACTGCTTACCACCGTCTGAAATTATATGGACACTCTGTTTACTCGTTTTTGGGTTTTCATCCCCTAACTCATAAACTCCTTGAATGAAGAGCCTTTGTGTGCTTTTGTCACCTTTGTGTCCTCGGTGACAATGCGTGGCACTAACAGTTGCTCAATGACATGGGTCAAATGTGAATAACCTGCTGTAGTAGGCACAGAAAGACGGAGGCTTCGGTTCAGCAGATCCAGATTTAAATATGGTCTACACCACTTACTAGAATGTGTTAGCAAGTTAGTAATTTCCTCCATCTGAAATATGTGGATAACAGTGGTATCTTCTGTAAGGAGCTGTACAGAGCTGCTGTAAAGATAAAATGAGGAAAAAAAGCACTGAACGCTTGGCACTGTGACACACAATGAAAGCTTAATAAATACTAGCTAGCTAGTATCTACTTATACTAGATTATATTGTGATTAGATTTTAGAATATTTAGATGAAATTACACACACATATACACACACTTTGGTGTTCATCTTCACTTGGTTTTATGGTTTTACTGTTTTGCCTTTGAGACTCCAATTTGAGTTCTTATCAATACCATATCTCAAGAGAATAATCTGAGTAATGTTCTCTGACTAGTTCCTAGTATACCCCAGAATAGTTAAAAGCTTTATAGACCTCTTTAAGTGATTTACCTGAAAAATATAAATATTCCCCTCCAGTATAATACAGTAGTTTAATGCAGCCTCCATTCCATCTCCTTCCTCAGAGGTCTGTGAATAGTAAATACAGACAGGTCTACACAAATATCTCACATTGAAGAGCCTAAGTAAATCATCTTTGTACTCATCATAAAACCCTGGGAGCACTGGTTAAAGAGGTAACCTCCAGTATGACAAAAACACACCCCTCTTAGAACACAAATGGCTGGAACAATTTGATCTTTATCATTTATTATTTTTATTTGGACAACTTATATACATATGTACAAAATACCTACTGTCAGAATCCTCTTATAATTTCATTTGATTTACAAAAATGGGACAGCAAAATAACTTAGGTCACTAATACTGTACAAAAATAAAACTGATTAAACAGTTGTAAAGATCAGTATCTTACAGTGTTACAGATCATTTATCTGTTGTGAAAGAACATCTCAATCTATCCAGAGTGATGAGTACTGTGCTAAATCTACCTGCAACTGACAACTAATCAGTTTCTGTAATTATAACTACCAAATATAATTCTCAAAAGAAGCATGATGTAGGGCTACACACCTTAAAGCCAGGGCATCGTTCCACAGTGGTGAAGGGCTCTCTTCTTCCCTAACCAAGGAGAGGAGTTCTCTTAACTCTAAAACTATTAAATTTTCCAGAATATGACAACTACTTACAGTATTAGATAGAACAATTTCTCTTTCTTTTTAAACACCTGCAATAGTCTTTCAAAAAATTCAGTTTGGTTAAAAAAGTAAACAAAAATTACTATCCTGCATTTGGATTTTTTAAAGTTAAATCCATGGTCTTTTTAATATAAAAAGTAACTGTTTCATAGTTTTAGTGTTCAATGAACTCTAGTAGTCCTATTTGAACCATATCTTGATAGAGTAAATCTAATTAGAATGCTGGTTCCTGTTTTGTTATGTGTTAAAACAGGAGTTATCACAAAGAATAAAAAGCCTTGAGTTTATACGTTATATTATTATAACATATAAGAGAATATCAAATGTGAGTTCTTCAACGACTTGAAAAGGCAAGTACAACTTTTTTTTGGGAAGTAAATTGTGCATTTTTTTTTAAACAAGTTGCTGCATTTACATCCATCTAAGTGCTGGACAAAAGCCATATATAGATTTACTCCTGAAACTATAAAGATTGTCTTTCACTGACTTTGCTTGGTTTTCCTTCATTTCGTTCTGTGAGGGAAAGATGAGTTTGTACAAGTTAGTGGGTTGCTAGGCAACCCCAAACTCCTCACTCATTAAAAGGCAGCGTGCAGAGGATCACAAGCAGAACCATTCCATGAGTTCAGTAAGAAACAGGCAGCCTAACCTATTTCGTATGGAAGAACAGATGTCCTTAAAACTTATTTTGGACACAGAAATTAAAATTTGGTTTAAAATAAGCGTTTCAAAAATCTGAAACAGAGGTAGAAAGTGTTCTTTATTTTTCCTGACATGTTTTCCCGTGAGAAAACACTTTCCTTTTTATCCCATGGACTGATCCCAGTCCCTAATGTTAAAAGCAGTTCTTTTTATAGAACTACTAATGCAACTACACTGGTTAAACAAATCAAGGAAAAACACCGTGCAGGTGATGGCTACTGTACTGGAAGTTGGAATCAGCTGTGACCCATGCTTGCTGCAAGAGCCCACACTGGTTCTGAACTGGAAACAAGCATGTGTCAGGTGAAATGATGAGTTCACCAATAGGTGGGCACCCCAGGTTTACACAACACATCTCATAGCACACGTATAAACTAGAGTGCACCATAGCTCCCTGTTTTAAATATTAGATAAAATTGTCAGAAAATGCTTCTGATGAAAAAAAGAAATGTAAACATTTCCCCCACCATCACTGCTGAATCCCCTATTTGAGGTTTCTTCTTAATGATGAAAACTCAGTTCATTTTTCTGACCACATAAAGGCCAAAATTATGTTATCAGATAAATGGCATATTATGGATGTAGTGGTTGAGGCCATTTTAGACACCTGGATACAAGACCTATAGTGGTGAGGCTACTGATGTAAAATGTAAAAGATACAGTGATGTATTTTCATCCCTGCATGTTCCATGTGCCTTCCTTTTCCGAAAGAGACGACTCTGCAGTCTCCTCTGAAATCATTGTGGTATTTTCCCTTAGCACTCACTACTTACAGGGATGTATTATTTTTCTTTTCACATTTCACCCCCCTTTTCTTTTTACATAACTCTTGCACCTGTTAGTGGGAGTTCTGTAGGAATATGAGATGGTAACCAACAATGCTTTTCCCCAAAAAGCAGACGTTCCCAGAGCTAGTTACCATTATGCACTCATTCAAATAAAACCCAGCAGAGTCAAAGCCCTCCTGTTCATGGCATTATGGTACAATAAGATGAGGTTAATTAAAAGGATTGGAAAATTTGGAAAAGTTAATAGAGCTAAAATTCTGTTTTTTTTTAAATTAAAAAAAAAATACTACCCTCCTTCTCCTTCAGCATCTGTTGTATATATATTCTGCCCTCACATCTTTGCCATTTCACAGGGAAACATGTACTGTAAAATAAGCAGATTATAATGCGTTTCCAAACAGAATGTCTGCTTCTATCCTTAAAGCATGTATTTAACTTATTCATCCTCTGCATTAGAAAATAAAAGTGCAGCTTATGTTCAAAAAGTACAATTCATACAAAGCAAGGTTTGAAAGTTCTGTACTTAGTGTAACCTTTCAAAGGTTTGTCTTGATTAGTATAAATTCAGACTGCTTACCCATTGACTATAAGTAACTTTTTTGTTTTCAAGTCTTTAGATGACAGATCATGCTGGAGTAGATGTGCTCTTGCTTGCATAAAGACAGCTGTGCTATGGCGTTTTGTATCTCAAAAGGTAACGTGATTCAAGAGAGTGGTTTTGCTAAAGAAACCGAAGCACACTCGTCATTACATTAAAAGGTAAGAAAACAATTCTGAAAGACAGCAAGCAGAAAGGGCCCAGAATCACTGTGTGATGCCACAGGTCAACTCACCCAGTCAGACATATGTACACCAGTGTTGTATCTTTAAATTCTACCCCAGTCTTGGCCTTACTCCCTCCCCCCACCCACCACCACCCCCCAAAAAAATTAAGGAGAGGGAAAAAAAAAAGCATTTGCCTTCCCTCCCACAGTCAGAGACAGTTCAGAGTTGCCTCTGCAAGGGGACCAAGTGTTGACTTTGATCTCAGGCTACAATGTGCTTTTAAAAACAATGCAGGGAGAGGAAAATTAGACTAGAGACCAAAGAACAGCAACTTCCTATGCTGGCAGCACGCCTCCTGGGGGCCGTGGTTCCCACGTGTCTGTCTGTTCGCTGGGAGTAGTTTGTCCTTCCAGGTCTGTCCCTCCCTGGCTGAGGTGGGCAGCACCTCACAAAGGGTTGGCCAGCGCCTTTTTGGATCGCTTGATCATGCTGGGGTGGAACTCTGTGTGCCGCCGGGCGTGCTTGGTCAGGTGGTCGCTCCTCATGAAGCGCTTCTCGCACAGCGGACAGCGGAACTGCTTCTCCCCTGTGTGGGTGCGGTAGTGGCGAGTCAGCTCGTCGGAGCGGGAGAACTTTTTAAGGCAGTCTGGCCATGTGCAGGGAAAGGGCCGTTCACCTAAGAGGAGGGAATCAGGGACAGAGGTTAAAGGTCACCAAAGGTCACCAAAACTCTCCAGGCTGGTCCTGGTGGACTACCCAATCACCATGACTCAAAGGATAAGGCCTCTATGTTCCGGGCTGAACTGTCTGCCCCTATTCAGAGATCAAAGTCCTAACACCCAGTACCTCAGTCAGAATGTAGCTGTATTTGGAGACCGGGTCTTTAAAGAGTTAACTGAGGTTACATGAGGTCATCAGGTTGGGCCCTAATCCAATGACTGGTGTCCTTATGAGAAGAGGAGATTAGGTCACACCTCACACAGGAAAGGCTGTGTGAAGATGATGGGAGAAGGTGGCCATCTACCAGCCAAAGAAATGGACCTCAGAAGAAACTGGCTCTGCCAACATCTTCATCTTGGACTCCTGGACTCCAAAACTGTGAGAAATAAATTTCTGTTGTTAAAAGCCAGGGGCCCCCAACTTCTGAGCCATGGACCAATACCTCCTGTCAGATCAGTGGTGGCATTAAATGGCGCAATAAATGTAATGCACTTGAATCATCCTGAAACCATCCCCACCATCTCATCCATGGAAAAACTGTCCTTCATGAAACCAGTCCCTGTGCCAAAAAGGCTGGAGATCGCTAGTAGGCCACTCAGTCTGTGGAACTTTGTCATGGCAGCCCTAACAAAGTAATACCATGAAGAAACTGCTGAGACTCATCTCTGTTAGGTAAATGAGCTTATACCCAATGGATCCCCAAAGAGCCTTGGAGACTACATTTTCCAGTTTTTTTCTGCGCTGTTGCTGGTTTCATGAGTTCTCTCTGAGGATTCAAACCTTAGCCCTTGCTAAGTTTCCTGGCATTGTAGAGATGGAAGAGAACTGAGCATCTAATCCAACCAACCTCCTGCCAGGGGCTGGCATCTCCCCTCAAGTTCCTGAGGGCCTGGCCATCCAGCTTCTGCCTGAACAAGTCTGGTGGCACAGCCCCATATTTGCCAAGGAAGCCTGCTTGTTTCTGAGCATCCTTTGTAATAAACTGCTTACTGATGTGAACCTGCCTCCCTGTGAAGGCCATATTTCAACCCTAAGAATTAGTTTGTTCCCTCTGCCACATAATAGTCCCTTAACTATCTGAAGACTGCCATCATGCCTTTCTCTTTTCTTATCTGGATGAAATAATCCTAGGTTCTTCTATATTTCTCATAAAAGAAGAACTCACATTATTCTAAAATAATGGCAGGGATTTCCTGGTGGTCCAGAGGTTGAGAATCCACCTGCCAATGCAGCAGACACAGGTTCAATCCCTGGTCTGGGAAGATCCCACAAGCCACGAGGCTAATAAGCCCACAAGTACTGAAGCCGACATGCCTAAGAGCTTGTGCTCCACAAGCCACTGCAACAAGAAGCCCATGCACCACAATGAAGATCCAGTTCATTAACAGCCCCTAGAACTGAGGAAATACCCAGTCAAAAATAAATAAATACAAATTTTAAAATAACTAAAATAATGACAAAAGCATTACTACGAACAAAGCTAGTGGAGGTGATGGAATTCCAGGTGAGCTATTTCAAATCCTAAAAGATGATGCTGTGAAAGTGCTGCACTCAACATGCCAGCAAATTTGGAAAACTCAGCAGTGGCCACAAGATTGGAAATGGTCCGTTTTCATTTCAATCCCAAAGAAAGGCAATGCCAAAGAATGCTCAAACTACTGCACAGTTGCACTCATCTAACATGCTAGTAAAGTAATGCTCAAAATTCTCCAAGCCAGGCTTCAAGCAACACGTGAACTGTGAACTTCCAGATGTTCAAGCTGGTTTTAGAAAAGGCAGAGGAACCAGAGATCAAATTGCCAACATCCACTGGGTCATTGAAAAAGCAAGAGAGTTCCAGAGAAACATCTATTTCTGCTTTATTGACTATGCCAAAGCCTTTGACTGTGTGGATCACAATAAACTGTGGAAAATTCTCAAAGAGTTGGGAGTACCAGACCACCTGACCTGCCTCTTGAGAAACCAGTATGCAGGTCAGGAAGCAACAGTTAGAACTGGACATGGAACAACAGACTGATTCCAAATAGGAAAAGGAGTACATCAAGGCTGTATATTGTCACCCTGCTTATTTAACTTATATGCAGAGTACATCATGAGAAACGCTGGACTGGAAGAAGCACAAGCTGGAATCAAGATTGCTGGGAGAAATATCAATAACCTCAGATGTGCAGATGACACCACCCTTATGGCAGAAAGTGAAGAGGAACTGAAAAGCCTCTTGATGAAAGTGAAAGAGGAGAGTGAAAAAGTTGGCTTAAAGCTCAACATTCAGGAAACGAAGATCATGGCATCTGGTCCCATCACTTCATGGCAAATAGATGGGGAAACAGTGGAAACAGTGGGTGGCTTTATTTTTCTGGGCTCCAAAATCACTGGAGATGGTGACTGCAGCCATGAAATTAAAAGATGCTTACTCCTTGGAAGGAAAGTTATGACCAACCTAGACAGCATACTAAAAAGCAGAGACATTACTATGTCAACAGAGGTCCGTCTAGTCAAGGCTATGATTTTTCCAGTAGTCATGTATGGATGTGAGAGTTGGACTATAAAGAAAGCTGAGTGCCAAAGAATTGATGCTTTTGAACTGTGGTGTTGAAGACTCTTGAGAGTCCCCTGGACTGTAAGGAGATCCAACCAGTCTATCCTAAAGGAGATCAGTCCTGGCTGTGCATTGGAAGGACTCATGTTGAAGCTGAAACTCCAATACTTTGGCCACCTGATGCAAAGAGCTGACTCATTGGAAAAGACCCTGATGCTGGGAAAGATTGAGGGCAGGAGGAGAAGGGGACGACAGAGGATGAGATGGTTGGATGGCATCACCGACTCAATGGATATGGGTTTGGGTGGACTCTGGGAGTTGGTGATGGACAGGGAGGCCTGGTGTGTTGCGGTTCACGGGGTCGCAAAGAGTCGGACACGACTGAGCGACTGAACTGAAGTGAACTGAATGACAAAAGTGCATGTACAGACAATGGTTTCACATGTATTATCTCATGGAATTCTTACATGACAGCCCATGAAGGTGGCCCATTTTACAAATGAGGAAACAGGCTTAACACTCCTCAGTGTTTCCACATCCCTTCCATTATCGTTGCTCTCCTCACATTCCTGCTCCTGTTTCCTTGTCCCACTTAAAATGCAGCTAAGCCTCGCCCTCCAGACATGATCAGGCCAGCACTGGGGGCCTCCTGCCCCCTAGACTGGCAGGGGAGAGTCTGTGTCCACGTTTGTGAGGGACACACACAAGCAGAAAGGCAGAAGGAGCTACTTCGGATGAGTATTGCTTGCTCTTCTTGTGACTGTTACCCACCCCCAGCTCTGGGTACCTGCATCCCTGCTCCTCACGCCTTTCCAAGCACAGCCCAAAGCAGCTGCTTCACAGACTCAGGGAACAAACTCTGGGTTCCACAAAAGTCTCCAGACACTCCTTAGGTAGGTGTGAGGAGTGAATATTGTCTCACTCCTGTCCTCACCTTCATGGAACCCAGAGAGAGGCTCCAAGGGCTGGGAGCTGCCCAGTGTGGTGCAGCTGAGTCATCCAGAAATGATTCCTTCCCCCAGCTTCTCCTAACCTGTGCCAGAGATGTGAAAATAATGAGAATAACAACAAAATACCGCTATCACCCCTGTGACAATCTATACATGACTAAGATTTTATTTGCTGCTCTCTAAGCAGAGCAGCAGTGACACGCCATGTACAATCTACCTGCTCTTACGGGAAACCCGATGTGGGCAAAATGAATTTTTATACACAGATTCACTGTACAAAGGTCAAAGTATAAATATTTCCTCCCTGAGCTCTAAGCTGAAAAGCCACAGCAGCCGATGGCCATATAGCAAGCCCGTGGATTCCCAGCTCTACCCAAGGCGGATGATGTGCAAGGAAGGGGCTTCAAGCTGAATCCTCTGAAAATACCAATGACATGGAGTTGAAAACGACAGTTTTGTAACTTCTGTTGGATTAAAAAGCATTTGTACCCAGTTCAGCAGAACTTTCGAGCAAAAGGCAAAATGCAGGTTTTATCAAAACCCAAGAAGTCTGAGCCTCCTGGGGCAAGGACAATGTCATGTCTGACTTTTGTGCTACCTGTGCTGCCAGGCTTTTAAATGCCTCAACTGTGTACTGAGTCTGCTCATCCTCCAGGTCTCTCATAAGACCAAATCCTGCTCAGAATTTCCCAGAACACGGAAAGATTTCTGGGCTATTTCAGAATCAGACAGCAGCAAAGTCCTCTCTAACCTCAATGAAGACTGTATGGAGAAGTGTTCTTTTAAACATGTTACATTAAAAAATATAATGAATGGTTAGAATTTACAGCATGAAAAGCTGTAAAAAAAAAAAAAAAAAAAAGACCAGAAACCCCTCTCTCTGTTCTCCCTACATTGGAGCCCTCTCTCCACTGCTTGATGATCTGGTGGGAGGGAAGTGATGACAAGGAAAAGCTCCATGTTTTCTCTATGCTTGTTAGGACAAATGCGCATCAGAGGCAGTTTCCTTGAGGGTGTGGTAATGTGGTTTAGTTATTCACCGGCACGTGTTCTTTCAAGTGCATCATGAGGATTAATTTATTTGAATGAATCTGTGTCCATTGTGGGAAAAATGGGTCAGAAGACCACTCCAGCATGTGCTAAGATTGGAAAAGAAATAAGGCATTCCCTGTTTCAGCAAGATGGAAGTGATAGTCAGTGGAAAACTGTCATGAAGCCTGAACCGGCTGTGTGTACTGGAGAACTACTAAGTATATATGTTTACTGCTTTACAAACATTCCAAGTGTAATCAGGGTCCGTTCCCACTGCCTTCACTTTCATTCTGGCTTCTGGCTGTACTTTCTTCACTGCCCCTCACAGTAGTCAAGTGATTGTTCTCGTTGCTTCTAACCCAAGGTACTGTCCTTGCCCCAACATCCTTTTCCCTGAGTGCTTAAGAGAGGAGAAAGCCACCCACAGGGCCCAGAGCAAATCAGAGCCAATAAGTAGCCTTTGTTAGAGTCATGTAATGTGTATAATTCAAGCTTACAGTTTCCAAGCATTTAAAAATAGATCTACTTGGAAGTGAGTTGCTAGTCTAAAAGCTCTAGGATTGTTTTGATTTTTCTTGGATCCTTTGGAAAAGCATTAGGGGCTTTTGGTCGATGATCTAAATCAGGAGTTAGCAAACTTCGACCCATAGGTCAAGTTTGACCTGCTGGAATAAACACCATCCTTATACTTAGCTTTTACCAAATGGTTAAAAAAAAAAAATCAAACGAATATTTTGTGACAGGAAAAAGTCATATGAAATTCAAGTTTTCATGTCCCCATACAAAGTCATTGGAACACAATTATGCTCATTGTTTATGTATTACCTATGGCTGCCTTTTTACTTGGGCTTCCCCGGTGGCTCAGCTGGTGAAGAATCCACCTGCAATTCAGGAGACCTGGGTTTGATCCCTGGGTTGGAAAGATCCCCTGGATGAGGGTATGGCAACTCACTCCAGTATCCTTGCCTGGAGAAACCCCATGGACAGAGGAGCCTGACTAGGCAGTGCTGAGTGGTTGTGACGGAGATTGTATGGACCACAAAACCTAAGATGTTTACTATCTGGTCCTTTATAAAAAGTTGGCTGACCCCTGGTCTCAATCTGCAGGCCTGATTCTCTATCTGGCGCACACCAGAATTTGTAAATCTAAATGTCTTCAGGAATCAGACACAAAATAAAAGTGGGTGACATGCCCAGTATATTAGACTGGATCATGGACTGTAGAGGAATCTGGAGCCAACTGGGGAATGCTTTCCACACAGAAAGGCATTCAAACTCCACATCTGATAAAACACTGTGCCAGCCAAGCAGTAAGCAGGCAGGGGACTTGAATTCTTCTTGGTGATTTGCAATTTGCAGCCCTTGGAAATCATCCACCTCTTCAACCCAGTGGAGAGTTTGCATACAACCTACTATGGAATGCATTTCCGCATGTTAGTTAATGATAGACACACGTTAAGGTATCTGGAAAAATACGTATGTTTTGAACCTAGGAAAGTATGGAATGAGGAAATTATACATAGAGAGGAAAGAGAATTTAAGGCTGAATGAGACCGGAGATGACGTGCAGAGAGGGAAGGATGGGTCTCAGAGGGGCTGTGATTTGCCTGCATCCTGCAGCTGGGGGTAAATCAAGTCAGGCCCTTCCTTTCAGCTCAAGTCTAAGATGCCAGAAGAATGGGTAGCCTTCTTTATATAGAAAAAAATCATATGGCAAAGCAACAATTAATTAAACAATATTTAAACTTATCTTTCGTATTAATGAGAGAGTCACCATCCTCCTGGGGTGGGGTGGGGGGGAATAAAAAAAAGACATGTACAAGACTAGGGCTTTATTTCTGGCCTTCACAGGAAAACACACCCAGAGGCAGCGACACAATAAAGGCTGCTTTACTGAAGCAGAACTGTTAACAGCACAAGTTTCTGTGTGTTCTCATTATTTATACACCACTCCCCTCCCCTCCCCTCTCAGCAACAAGCTAAGTGCTTATTATCACTGACAGACTCAGCTCTGAGTATAAAAGAAACTAGATCGAAGTGGCTACTGAACACGGCACCGAATGTGTAAAAGATTTTCTTTACAGAGACAGGTCAGGCCTCTAGAAGTCTTCTGGGCCTCCAGTAGGTTCAAGAGAAGTAGTGGAGGGCCTGCTGGTTATGCATTTGCCAACTTGATGGCTCATTGCTTTTAAGAAAAGAACCTCTACCCTACCTGGTGATTGGCTGACAATGCCAAGTGAGGCTTATTCTTCTGTGTAAAGTTGTGAAATGAACAGTGCTGAGTGTTCTGCATAGAAGGAGAAAGAGGACAAGCTTGGAGATTGCTAACTAGATACATCTAACCCTGTTCAGGCTCCCCTGAGCTCAGATGGGCAGCCATTGAGGTACCACCCTGGATTCTCAACTCTCCCCTCTCTGGCTCTCCTTCCACAATTCCATGGAAGAGCCAAAAATAGGCTAAACTTAACTGACACAAGAGGGTTAAAAACACCCTGATACTTCCACTGCTTTGAGCAAAAGTAACTCAGTCTAGTAAAACAAATCTAATGGAATTAGGCCTCTTTTTCAAAACAGAATTCTAAAAATGCCAATTAATAATCGCAGCACCACACAGATGTACAAAATCAAGGCTGTTTCTTGAGGGAAAATAGTGTTTTTCATAATTACAAAAAAGCAACTAGGATTCCAGAGATAAAAAGATAATTTGATATTGGAAAATCATAATGATATTATTCCTCATTTTAACAGGCTAAATTCACCCCCACTTAGCCTCACCCGCACACACACATCTTGCCTTCAAAAATATAGAGCAGTATTTGATAAAATTCAACATCCTTTTTTTTTTTTTTTTTTTTTTTTTTTTGAAAACAAAATGGCTCCTTAAAGAATAGAAAATATAGATACAAACCTTTCCCCAGCAAGGTCAATAGTAAAAGAAGGTAGCATTCCCACTCAAGTCAAGCTCAAAGAAGGAATAGATTCCTGCCCCAAACATCACAGTTATTCAAATGTTATTCAGGAAATGCTACTGAATGCAATTAGATAACAAATTGAGAAGTAAATTGTGGGAAGGAGGAGGCGAAATAAGAATTACTTGCAACTGATAAAACTTCCTTTTTGGACAAATTAAAAGGCTCCTCTGTCCATGGGATTTCCCAGGCAAGAATACTGAAGTGGGTTGCTGTTTCCTTATCCAGGGTATCTTCCCAACCCAGGGATCCAGCCCACATCTCCTGCATTGGCAGGTGGATTCTTTACCACTGAACCACCAAGAAAGCCTGAAATCAACTATACTTCAATAAAAAAATTTGAAGAAAAAAATGCATTCATAGGTATAAATATACCAAAGAGCAATGGTTTTCTTATATGCTAACCACAGTCAGTCAGAACAAGCCTAAAATAAAGTTCAGGCCCTGCCTGAAAATCATAAAACTATGATATCACAGGAATGAATAAATGGGACATTTCCCATGATCTTGGATGCTAAGACCCAATGGTGTGAGTATGGCTATTCTGTACAAATTAATCTATAAAACTAACACACACTAAAGAAATTCTTCTTGAACTTGACAAAATTATTTTAAAGTTCACTGGGAAGAATAAATACACTCAACTTGCCAAGAAAATTTTTAATAGAACAGTAACAAATGAGCACTTGTAATACCAGTTGTTAAAATGTATGATTAAAGCTGTAATAATTAAGATACTGTAATACCAGTACAGGAAAAGACAAATCAGTGGAGCAGAGTCAAGTCTGAAAATAAACCCAAGACTATAGGGATGGGTCATTTCAAATCACTGAAGAAAAGAATACTTAATTCAATAAATGGCATAGATATTTGGTTAAAAAAAAATTAAACCTGAATCCCTACCCTTACACATTTCATTCAAGTTCCAAATGGACTATACACATAAACGTAAAACATAAACCTCAAAGGTAGAAGAAAATACAGGTGAATATTTTTAGAATCCTGGCGTAGGGAGAGATTTTCTAAACATGAAACCAAAGGCAGTATTCTATTTGAAAGACAGTTCTGAAATACGTAAAAATGTTAAAATGTTTGCAATTTGCAGCTCTTTGAAATCATCTACCTCTTGAACCTGGTGCAGAGTTTGCATAAAACCTACTATGGGATGCACTTCCTCATGTTAGTTAATAATAGACACATATTAAGGTATCTGAAAAAAGATACATGCTTCGAACCTAAGAAAGGACGGAATGAGGAAATCATACATATAGAGGAAAGAGAATTTAAGAATTTAATATATATATATAAAAGAACCAAAACAGTGAACAGTGAACTAAAGGAAAATGCAGCATAAGTCAAAAGGTTAAATCTACAGTACAAAAAGGACACTAGCAAATCGACATAGCCCAACTTAATAAAACTTCTTGTTAGTCGCTTAGTTGTGTCCGACTCTTCGCAACCCCATGGACTGTAGCCTGGCAGGCTCCTCTGCCCACAGGATTTCCCAGGCAAGAATACTGGAGTGGGCAGCCATTCCCTTTCTCCAGGGGATCTTTCTGACCTAGGGATTAAAGCCAGGTCCCCTGCATTGCAGGCAGACTCTTTAACATCTGAGCCACCAAGGAACTGGGCAAGGATGCAAACAAAATAATCTAAGGAAAAAAGAAATACTAACAACCAATTAAAAAATATATTTAATATTAACAACCAAATAATAAATATATGAAAATATATTCAATCTCATAAGTAATCAAAACATGCCAATCAAGAACACCAGTGAAATATACATCAGGATGGTAAAAATGCTACAAAGTATGTTCATATACCAGTCATTGATGGTGGCATGAGAAAATAGGCATGGGTGAAACTTATAATTGTTCCAGGACCTTCTGGTAATACATTTGTCCAGGAATTATTTGTGGTAACAATAAGAGAGGAATACGAAAATACACAGGGATACCAGCATTGTTCATAAAAGGTAAAACTTGG
Source organism: Bos mutus (assembly GCF_027580195.1). Lineage (NCBI taxonomy): Eukaryota > Metazoa > Chordata > Mammalia > Artiodactyla > Bovidae > Bos > Bos mutus. The sequence goes on along the minus strand of NC_091624.1, from coordinate 65,630,043 downwards.
TAACAACCTAAATGTCAAAGAAAGACCTGGTCGAACACTTCAGTGTTCCACACAAAGGAATAATATGTGCCTGTTACAAAGGTCCTTGATGGTTCTGTACAGAAGATGTCAGCAATTCGTGGCTAAATAAAGAGAGCAGTGCATGATCTGCTGTGTATGTGTGTAAACATTTACGGAGAGGAAACATCTTGGAAGAATATGCACAAAATATGAAAAATGGTCATCCAGAGGTGAGGGGATAACCTCTACTTTTTTTGGGGGTAATTTCCCCCTATGTTTTCCTGATTTTTTTAAGAGTAAGTACTATTTCTTTCATAATGAGAAGTCAGAAGAGTCTTACATAATGATGATGAGTATGAGTTCAAACTTTTCCACCAACGGGTCGATCAAGATTCCAGGGGCAGGGGAGGATTTACACTCTATTGAGAAATAGACTCAAGTGTCCCAAACTGAAGAAAGGTGAAGGCTTGTTCTGCTTCCTTCTCCAATTGTTGGAAAGTGAGAGACTTTCAGAATAAACGGTTTTATTCTGTATTCTCACCCCTCCCCCACCTCCTCCTCACCTACTTTTTCCATATGTGAAAGGAAGATGGCCCCTGCAAGAAGAGACAGGACTCTCCCTTCAGACTCTGAGTGACACAGGCAGTGATGGTAGGACTGCCCCACCAAGGCACAGGCTCCCAGGAAGCAGGGGGAGAGAGAGAAGGGCAAAGACAGGAAGCCCGAAGCCCAGAGCCCAGGCTGGTCCCTGTGCTGACCGCAGGCCATTGACACTTCACTGTCCACTATCATCAACCCTCATTCCCCAAAGGAAACTAATGCTGACTTGCAGGTACACAATGTGAGCGATGCTTTACTGCTTTTCATTTCTATTACCCAAGTGCAGATGCACCCATACACTTACGAAGAGGTGTGCATCGTCTGGATATAGCCAATTCTACAGTTTCCTGCATAAACCATTCCAATTAGTACCAAACTCAAAAATCAAGAAATTAAGAGACTCGTGTTCGCCAAAAATATTGCTATCTACACAGGTAGATGTCCTGAAAAATAAAAATTCTTGATAGCATTAGAAGGATAATCCTGCCTGAATGCCATCCCATCACATTAAGGTTTGCTCCTGGCCTCTCTCTGTCTGAATCCTTCTTGTGATTTGGTTTCCTTTTACATTTATTTCATTTGTTGATACAAGAGTCATGATAGTGTCTGGATGTGAGCTTTTACTTCCTGGTCCCTGTGTTTATCTGTGGAAAGCAGCCTGTCCCCAGATTTGGGGTTCTGAACCGGGAAGTGGGCGTCTGTAACATCTGTCACACACGCTTCCTCACTGGAAGCTGGTGTCTAGGTGTACGGAAGCCAGTCAGCCTGTCGGAATACTGCTTGCATATCCCTAACCTCAACTGACTCATGAGAGGGCGCGTGTGCCAGGACCTCAGAAATGAAGATGACAGACTAGGGTCTTGACTCTTCAGCTGCTCAACCCAGCAAGAGATGTGTCATTACGTCTTCATGTCTCCACTACCTGGCCCCGGCTCAGCAACTCTGAAATGGCAGAGAGGTGCGGTGATTGTCCCTCGTCCACACAGCTAGGTCTAGGCCCAGATTAGTCAATTCCCACGAGTGCATTCTTCCTCACAACCCAGACTGTGGTGTGCTGCCTTTGTGCAGTTTTTGCAGGGAAAAAAAACAATAATAAATAAATAATAATTACCTATCAGGAACTAAACACTGAAAAGGATATGTAAGCTTGATGGCAAAACTACGCTGAGAATGGAGATTCTTTGTGTCTTTGCATTTTGAGTCATTTTTATGACCATGTAATTCAAACCTGTATCAAGTGAAGCCAACTCAGAGGGCCAGTGACTGGACCAAGGACACCCAAATCCCTTTTTCTGTTCTGAGCACAGAACAAAATTAGAGGTGAAAGAACACAGGCCTTAACTAAATGTAGAGCGCGCCTCTTCCGTGTTTTTCTAATTCCCTTACTCCCAGGCCCTCCTTTCAAGACGTACTGCCTCAGGGAGGGAGAGACAGTTAAAACAAGTAAGCTGCTGCTGAGCTTGAGGTTTCAAAATAGAGTTTTAAAAATGTAAAGCAGACGCTGAAACCCTTAAATTCTCTTAATTTTCCAAAGCTTCCTAGCAAGACCTGAGCTGCACAGAGAGAGAGAAATCAGAGGGGCTGTGTTTAGGGAACAGATGCAGAGGTCTCTGAGGAGGGCAGGCATTCTGGACTCTCCTATTAGAAACAGGCTGGGGCGGTCTGAGGGTAGTGGCCCGTGCAGCCTGGCCCACTGCATGCCCGGAGCCTGTCCGAGCCCCTCAAGGGAAGCCCCCTACACACATCGGGGTACCTAAGGAGTTGGGCAGCCACACGGAGAAAAGGGTCTCCAGGGCCTGCCTGAGTTTCCACCCCTTCAAATGTCGGGTGAGGGAAGAGGCTGTTCCCAAGTCTAAGTCCAAGCACTGGGGAGGACGCTAGGGGAGGACAAGGCACGGAGAGCAGGGAGACACTGCGCAGAGGCCCTCCTCAGCAGAGGACACCCACATATAAGCAACGGGACCCACGCTGGCGCATGGCACCCTGGGGGAGGCCAGCAAGGCCAGAGGAGGCCACGCAATGTGGACAGCCCTCCTGTGATGCCAGAAGAGACCAGGCTCTTGCCCAGCAAAGAAATCACTCCCAAGAGAAAGAAAGGCAGAAGGAAAGGGAGAGAGAACTCTGATTTTGTGAGCACGTACCCAAAAAAGAATTTAACAAAGAGTAGAGTGAGAGACTCCAAATTGCCAAAATAAAGTTTGCCCACCCAACAGCAGAAACAGTGGTGAAGGGAGGGGGCTCAAGAGAACTCAGTTCTGGTTATGAATAGTTCCCTTTTGGTGCTTCCCAGGCTCGTGACTGGGAAATTCTTACCCAAGGACATAGCTGCTTTCTGAGGGCCAGAAATCTTGGTGGAAATGCAAGGAAAACCTCTCCATGTGAGCCTTTAGGTAACATTTTTTGTAGCGCCTACAGCTTCCAGTCTGGGGGCAAGTGCTACCCAGAGAGCTGGAGCCGTTGGCTCAAAAGACAATGGGTAACACCAGGAAACACAGGAGACTGCTGTCTGGTAAGTGGATGCTTCCTCCTCCTTCCTCCTCCGGCCTCCCAGGTCACGGCAGTCATCGTGACCCAGAGTGACTATCAGTGATGCTGCTACAGTGCCAGATTTCCAGCTGTTTCTCTCTGGGCTCCACCTCTGTATACTGCTGGCACGATAGTAAGGCTGTAATGACCACAGATCCTACTCATGCATGCCACATGTGCCACCATCAAATAGTTTTTCCAGCCTTAACAGAGTGAGCCACTAATTCATACAGTCTGGTGTTTGTCACCAAAGACCATGAAGAAGGACAGGGTTGAGTTGTCCAGCTCTTACCAAATAGCCCCTCCTGACTCCCCCAGCCCTCCTGGGGCAGGCATTCCTGGACAGGCTTTGAAGTTTGAGAGCAAGCAGGGCGTTGAGAAGAAATGACTCAGGTCAGAGGAGCAGCTGGTGGTTTCTTTCACACTGAGAAGCCCTGCTTCAGTGGGTGATGCTCAGCAGACAAGCATCTTGTGGCTGGCCATGGGTGATTTGCAACACCAAAGAGGGAAAACAGCTGTTCGTCATTCTGCCTATTTTCATTAAAACAGCAATGGTACAAAACTACTGTAGAATTATGGCAGTGTAGGGGTTTAAGTCATTTTTATGTGTTTTTGTAAGTTATTTTTAAGGTCTAATTTTTGCCTCTTATGATTTATTATGGTGTTCTTATTGGGCATTACATGCACTGAATAGACTTCAGAATCCCAGTGGGAACCACCATATAAATAGCTCATCTTTGTATAGACAAGGTCTCTACCTAATAGCATACAAGGTGACAAACATTCAGGCAAACAAAATTCATTCCCCTGGGCATTAAAATAGACAACTGGAATTGAGACCAAGTGAACGGTGCTGCTGATCACATTGCTGCGGCTACCCGTATTCCATGTGAGTCTTTGGGTTCTGGCTTCTAGAACATCCACTGAGGAGGGCCTATGGGGCTAAGCCTGACCACAAGAAATACATGTTGAGATAATCTGTCTTCTACAAAGACCACTTAGTATATGCTCTGGTGGATATCTTACAGGTTGAACTCCAGAGAGAGTTCAGAGCTCTTTCTCTTCAAAGGGGAGAAAAATATGGGGGAAAAAATGTCATACTACTCAGTCTCTCGTTTTGTCAAACTCTCCTTTTTGGAATAGCTGTCTGTAGTTATAAATGGGTGGACAGAGTGGAGAGTTGTTGGTGCTGCCTGTCCGGCACCTATTGCTTCTTTGGGGTAATCAATAGCACACCTAGCATTTCCCTTTGGAAACCACCCATTCCTCACTCAGTTTACATAATTCCAGGTAGGCAACCCCACACCCCAGCCTAGAGGCTGGATGTGACCCAGCTGAGCCACAGTGACTAAGTCCAGGGACAGGCACAAAGTTCTAACTCGGTTATGCAGCTTGAAGCTGGGGACTTTTGCTGGAATCATTAGGAGAGGGCAACTGTCTTGCCACTGGGCTTGCTGAATTGGCAGGAAGGGAGGCTGAACTGCTGGCAGCCATCTTACCACCATTCAGAGACAGCCTACCCGTAAGCAAAGCCAAGGCAGAGGAGAGCAAGGCTGGGCCAGGGGGAGAGGCAGACGCTGACCACCTGTATCCAGGGATGCTGACACTAGCGCTACCCGCAAAGGAGTTGGTAATGGCAGCCAATAAAGTTCTCACTTTTACTAAGCCAGTCCAAGTTTGGGTTCTTTCCCTTCCAACCAAGAGGCTTGATTAAATCAGCTGTGGGCCCAGAATTGCGGTCTTTTTCAATTGGAAGGATGCAGGTTCTGGATACTATTGGAAAACACAGGATACGTTTGGCCAGCTCCATGATTTCTGAAGGTATCCCTCACCAAGCTTTATAAAAACCAACCACAAGCCAGAGCTAACCCAAGAGTAGAGACAATGGTGCTTTGCGCCAAATCCAAGAGAGCCACGCAAAACACGGGGTCTCTTCCCACTGGCAAAACCCAAGGGGTCCTCGCCAACAACCATCATGGCACAATTCCAAACACCTAGAAACAGTCAAGGAAAAGTTAAGAGTAACCTTGGACCAAGTTTACTAACTCCAGTTTCCTCCTATAATATGACAAAAGTGTTAGTCGCTCAGTTGTGTCTAACTCTTTGTGACCCCATGGACTGTAGCCTACTAGGCTCCTCTGTCCATGGAATTCTCCAGGCAAGAATGCCAGAGTGGGTACCACCCTATCTCACAGGACTTCTGGGAGTAGAAATGTGACAGTGTGTGTAAACCATTTGGCTTGGAACTTGGCATGTAATATATGCTGGATGTTATCATTATTACTATTAATAGAATTACTAATATTAATAATTTACAATTATTACTATCATTATTATTATTATTCACAACGTTCACAGTGCCTGCTATTAACATCTAGCACAGTTCTTTGCATGTAAGAGTACTCAATAGTAAGTATTATTTAAATGAATAAGCTACTGGATTAATGTGGAACTGTAAACAAAAATTCTGGGAACTATAAAGACTTCTGGGCAACACATGTAAATTATTTTTAAGTGTAATACTTCCTATATGGAGACTGTCCTAAGTGCATTAAATACCTCAATTGAATTAAGTCTTATAAAAATTCCTTCAGTATGTAATTACTGAACTCCATTTTACAGATGGGAAAACTGAGGCTCAGAGAGAGAACGTGGCAGAGGCACGATTCAAACACAGGTGTGTGAGGGACCCCCAAAGCCCATGTTCTACTGGCTCTACCTACTGCCTTTTTGTTGAAGGTAAAGACCTCTTTGGCGACCCCTCATGTTCAAGTTCCTAAGGGTGGGCTGGTTTCCTCTTCACAGGCCTTACTCTGCTTTTCTGACTGCCACTGTCCCATCAAAGCTGGCTCCATGGAAGGGAGGGAGGGTGAAACCTCACCCCATCTCCGTCTCTTTGAAAACAGAGGATCTAAAGGATTCCTTCCAGTTCTGAAATATCTGTAGTTCTCAAGCAGAATGTCTGGGCTTCTGTCTATTGCCTACCTCACTGGTCCCCACTTTGGTTCAAGTCAGGTCCTCTGGGAGGGACTCACTTCCAAAACAACGGAGACTCGCCTTGGAAAAATGTTCATACTTCGTTTAATACAAAATACTGCTGCCTGCTTTTCAAATCCTTGTCATTAATTTTGTATGGCTTAAGCGCCCATCTCTTTAATCTATTAAAATAGAGTCCTCAATTTTAAAAAAACAAGGGGGGGACTCAGTCATGGATGAATTCCATTCTGCTGTTTGAATTTTCGATCAAGTTCAGTTTAAAAAAAAAAAAAAAAATCAAATGCCTAGTGGTCCTGGATTTAGGATGGTGAATTTACTAGTTTCTGCAGGTCCAGAACCTCTAGATTTCAGATCCAGATGTTCAGTTCTCACCTCCGAACTCCAAAGGCTGATATTACAAGCAAAGCCTGAAGGTGTACCATCATAAACACGGGTTTTAAGCACAAACGGAAAGGATGCCATGGAAGATCCCACGCATAAAAAATGGATGCATCTCACTCCCTTAGTGGGAAAGGCATTCTCAAAGAATGATAACGTTAGTTCTATTATTTGCTGAGGGTACTGCTAGAGGCTGGGATAAGACAAATGTTTACTCTTGGCCTTAATGCACCAAAAAGGTATTAAAGTTTCAGAAGGACTCCAGGAAGGGAGGAGTAGGAAATCTCACAGGCGCTGGCCTTGGGCTGTTTCAGAGCGCTGCTCCCATAATAAAAGGGGAGAGGTCCCAAGGGCTGACTCCACCTCTGCCCTTTCACTCCATTGTTAATCTGGTTAATGCAAAGCAGCTCTTTAAATCCAGGGTTTTTTTGTGTTTCGTGTGCTTTTTTTTTTTTTTTTTAAAGTTTACCAGATTTAAGCAGATTGAAATCTTCAGGAGACCTTGGGGGAAAGGAATTCAAGTCTAAGAACTGCCAAGAATTCAGTGAAGGAATATCTCCTTTTGGCTAAGCTCTGGCTTGGAGAACTTCACCTTCGGAGGGCCTGGTGCCCTCACTGTGTTGCTGAGCAAGCTGAGACTTCAGGAACCTGCTAAGACAGAGAGCCAGTCTTTGAACCTTGGTGCTATTTTTCCAAACCCTTCATAGCCCCCCATGCTTCTACGGAACGATCCCCGTCTATCTGAAAGGGTAAAAAGGGTTCACTTTTTTACAGACAAAATGATGGATGCGATGACCTCTCAAGGTCACTTCCAACCTCCAAATTCTATTATTTTGATACTTACAACTGCCACCAAGCACTCTGAGTTGGGCTTAGGCCTGTTACTAACTTCCCAACAAAAAGTAGGGCGGAGCAAGAGACAGGACTGCTCAAAGACCACTGCAGAGGATCCCATTTCTTTCCCTTTTTAACCATCTGTGAGGTTTTTTCCTTCCCTTTGCCCCTCCTTTTTGCGTCTGTTGCATGGAAACAGAAAGTGCCTTTGTACCAATTACTAGGCACTAATTTACGTTCTTCAGTGGGCGCTGGGCTTGCTGGAGAAACATTAGGAAAAGGTAGGAGGGTCGGATGTGGGGGAGGATTCGAGCAGCAGAGGCCTGGAATGCTGCAAGCTTTTTCTCCAAGCCTGAGAGCAGCCAAGGGGAGGAAAGGAAAAAAAAAAAAAGGAAAAAAATTTTTGGTAGTCAAGACTAACAAAAATGACAAAGCTAGCTTTAAAAAAAAAGAAAAAGAATCAAGAATGCTCATGATCATAAGGCATGCAGAAATTAAAATGATTGTCAAGAAACCTGACTTTAACCAGGGTACAACGTCAGGTTGTTTTAGGGGCTCCTGAATGATTGAATACTGGGAAATCACCCGCCCACTTTTTTTCTCAATGAGCTTATTAAGGAAGACCATTGTCAGCCACTTTCCCAATATGTCATATGATGTTTCTCCCTGGGAAGTTCAATCTGGGAATTTCCCACAGACGTTGCAGAATGACTAGTTCTTGGGATAAACATCAACAATTGGGCCAGGAATGTAAATCTGACCCTTATGTTCAGAGTCCCAAGAACTTATTTTCCTCAGGTTACATCTTTGCTGAAGGTAATGAGGTGTTACCATCAAAACAGAGTGAAATGTACTCTGGTACCTCCCTCACTGACCGAGGCCCCACGTGCGTCCCCTCTCCTCATGACTCTCAGAAGATTTGAGAGGACAATCACAGGAGACAATGGTTTTACTCATTAATGCTACTCCTCTTGTATTTTCGGTTGTAATACAGTAACCCTGCCAGCAACAGCAGCTCTTCTAAGGCAACTCCACTCTGTCTTGCTAGGTCAGCCATATGGAGGGTGATGAAGGATGGGCAGGGGGCGGAGGGCAGTGAGGAAGAAGCAACTGGTCCTTCCTCTCTCGGGGACCAGGAATAAAGAGCTCTCAGGTCCCCTCACAGGTTTCTGCCCCCGGGGTGAGACTCCAGCAGTGAGCTGGGAATCAAGCAGCCGTGGGCCATCTTCCCTTGGAATCAGGGGAAACTCAGAAGCAAACCCAACAGGCCATCCTTGCAGTCCTTAGAATCCTATCATCCTCCACAGCTAGAGCCCATTTGCAGTCCTTTGCTCTCATTTTTTCCTGACAGGATACATGAGCTTGTGCCTAGACAGTCTCACTGGGGGTGGAGATGGGGCTAAAACTGCCCCCATAGGGCAAAAATTGGATCTTAGGCAGGTGGAAAGTCTTAGCTCTTCCAATGTTTGTGGCCTTCAAAAGGGGCACAGTACATAAACAGCTCTACAGTATATCTGTGGTATCAAAACGTCATGGGGGAGGGCAGTTATGGGGGAAAAAAGGGCTAATCTTAGGGGAGAAAAAGTGGGAATAAAGGGTATGGAAGCAATTATCTATGCAGATCCCACTCAGATTTAAGTGTATATTTACACTGACATATATTAAGTACGAATCTGCCTGCAATGCAGGAGACCTAGGTTTGATTCCTGGGTCGGGAAGATCCCCTGGAGAACGAAATGGCAGCCAACTCCAGTATTCTTGCTTGGAGAATCCCATGGACAGAGGAGCCTGGCAGGATGCAGTCCATGGGGGTCACAAGAGTCAGACACGACTAAGCAACTAAGCCACCACCATATTAAGTATATTTACACTTAATGAAGCATGTCAGGCTATGAAATACTATTCTACATCACTTTGGGGAGCCTTATGAACAGAAGAACAGGGGAGAGAGAATGTTTCCTTAAGAATCAAGGCACAAGGCCTCCCTTCTACTAGACAAGAGTAAGTGGGAAAGACTGAGCAGGGGTTACTTTATGGACTGCCTAGAGGCTACTTCAAGACCCTGCCCTGTCCCCGAACCCCTGCCGTCTGGGTGACAGAAGTGGGTCCATCTCATACCTCTGATGGTACTAGAGTCTCCTGAACCAAAAAGTTGACTCCAAAGCTTTTTGGAGCAATTAAGGAAGAAGAGTTCATGAGGCACAGAGCAGGCATGGCTCATTTTATATGACCAAAATTTTAAAACTTTGGTCTTAGGGAAGGAAATAGACCTGAGTGAAAGCTAGCCAGTGTGGACATTCCTAGAGAGGCCAAAAAATTGCCCCATAGGGCAAAAATTGGATCTTAAAATGTAAAAGAGGTCTTAGCTATTATTTCCTGTTTGGATGATAACTTCCATGATGGGAACTCCCCAGATCCTCTCCACCACATATTCTAAGTAGCCCAGGGAAATGTTCAAACAGGATAAAGAGAAACAGAAACAGCCACTGTTGAGCCCTTTGCAACTCTTATCTCTCCTTGTTTTTCATGAATGTCCCTTCTGCCCTATTGAAAAAAATATTTTTCTACAAAGGTGGGGTGTGATAATTGGGATTTAGGGCTTTCTGGTTTTCAGAATCCTGTAACCAGTGCCCTTAGCCTCAAACCCATCGTCACCACTTGGGGACAGTTGATTTAAGTCCCTCCGAAAAGATAGTGAAATTGCACCTGGCATGGAATAGGCTTAGGGTGTCTATCCTTGGGATGTCAACCCTAGGATGACTCTGTATCAGCTGGTTCTGATGACTTCTGAGCTGGAATTTGGATGTAGTTGTTTACTTCTCCAAAAGCTACTCCCATGTGTGTGGGTGTGTGTGTGTGCAGGGTGACCACAAAGTCAGGGAACTTGGGATAATCTTTTTGTTTGTGTGCTTGTACAGAGATTGAGGGCACGTGGGAGAGTCTTGGGAAATCAGTGGGTTTGGGTGGGGGCTTGTGAAGGCCCAATTTGGGGTGTATGCTCCGAGGTGGGGGGAGCGTGTTGGTGTGGATGTGGGTGTGCCAAGATAAAAGTTGGTTGCATTTTCAAATAATAAGCTCAATATGTTTTCAGGCAAAGTACGTACACCAGTGGGTCTAATACTTATTCAAAACAATAATACTCTTCAAAGAGTCTGGAGATAGAAAAGCTCATATTTGTTTTACTTGTTTTCAGATTAACATAGATTCACTGCTTAAACTTTAGAGGTATATCAGATGAGAAGATATCTGATCTAGAGGGTACAGAAAAACAAACTGAATGTAGTATTAGAAAACATAAAGTACAGTACTACTTAAAAGTAAGTTTCTCCTATGTTTGCTGATTTTAAGCTCTGCCTATCACACACAAACTATTATCTTTACACAAAACCTTAAGTTCAGAGAAAGTACCCTATCTTGTGGATTAAGAAACTGAGGCTCAAACAGAGAAGAGACTGCAAACTTAAATGCCAACAAAGACCATGTAAATGATTAAAATAAAGGACATCCCCCTTACAAAGAATGGTCAGTTCAAGCCAACTGCTGTTGGGCAGGAATTCAGGCCCCATATTGCCAGATTGTTCGATTTTCTCAGAGAAGCCAGAAATCTGGATTTGTGTGGAAATCCTTATTTTTCCACGTTAGTAAAGAAATTTTTATAAACCCTGCACTGACCAAACCAAAAAATTTGCAAAAAGCAAATTCAGCAGCAGACCTCCAGTTTACAAACTCTGAATTTAAGGAACTAGGTTAAGGTTTCACAACTCAGAAACAGTAAGTCAAATCAGAATGCAGCTCAGTCCACCTCAAAAGGATCTTCTCTCTTAGGCTACTCTAGAAGGAACTGCACTGAACTAAACCACAGTTTTGCTTAAGTGGCTCAGCTTTTAAAGCCACTGGTTCTATACGAGTGGCAGCTGTATGGGGCTCAGGGGGAGGAGAGCCCGCAGCAGGAGGGCTTCTGGTTGGGCCACACAGACCAGGGGGGTGTGGCTGGAATTTTAGTTTTTAAAGTCTCCATAAAATACAGACACTCCAATTGCTATTTCTTAGCCATCTTCTGGGTTTAATACCAGCCAATAGTTTAAAAAATCAAGAAGCTGCTGCTGCTACTGCTGCTAAGTCGCTTCAGTCGTGTCCGACTCTGTGCGACCCCATAGACGGAAGCCCACCAGGCTCCCCTGTCCCCAGGCAAGAACACTGTACCCCACACCAAAAATAATCTAACTGGAGGCTGAATCAGAAACTTCCAAATGCATGAGACCTCCTACAAGTCTTTTATTTAGAGTAGCCTTTGCACAGGACAAAGAGTATCTTCTCCAGCAGGAGTACACTTCTGACGGTCTTTACAGAGGCAGTGGTTTTTGTCTGACCATGTCCTAGTATTATCACAGAGCCCCCAAACTTAACTGAGACAACTGCGACTACCATATCACTAGTTTCAAAAGACTGACTGTAACATTTAAAATGGGATTAATATTTCACTTCGTTTTCCACTCTGGGGTGTAAAAGGTTCTTCTGAGCTGACCTGCCTCATGGAGTATTAAAGAGCAGCACGCATGCACGCACGCATAGGCAGCCATTTCTGTAAATGCCTGAGAAAAATCACTCAACTGAATGGTCCAGAATACCTTTCTGAGTTGGGCAGACTCAGGGAGCTCACAAAGAAGCTCTGCAGGCCTCCTCAACTGCACGACTGGGCAGCTCCCTGAAGGAGAAAGTGCCTTTGCTCAAGGTGGCAGAGAGTGTCCCTGTGAGCTGAACTCCGGGAATATGGCTGACACAGCCAGGCCCGCCCAACAGCTGTTGGTGAGTAACACCCTCTGGTTAGTATACCCCTACTTCACCCCCGGAGCCATGCTAAAGGTCACATCCCCCAAATCAGGCACAAGATACAAACTGTAAAATGTGCTATTTTTTGGCAACCTAGATGACAACCCCAAAGAGAACCTGATTTTACATTAACGGTGGAGGAAATTCAGCTTTACTCCTGTGCCAGCAGCCACCTCCACAAGAAGCACTTTCCAAAGGAAATAAAATATGAGATGCAATTACGTAGCCTTTTTAAAAAAGCAAAACCAAATCACACCAACCAATGATCATTTTGAAACCACAGGCCCAGGGCCTCATCTTAAAAGCACTAACAATTACACCAAAAACCGGCAATACTTTCCAAGGAACTCTGACAACCTCCTCTTAAACATGGTGTCATAGGACAGATGGAAAAGGAGTTTCACGAGAGGACTAGGCACAGTGCTTCCTTATTAGAAGAGCAGTGATAAAGGACCCTGACACTAACCATGGTGAGAGGGCATGGTCAAGCATGAAAGCTTCCCAACTTTTTCTGAATATGTTAAACAGAACCAACAGTATTGACTGACCGACGACGTTCCTGTAAGTCTCCAAAGCCTATTTTATACTGCAGATGTCTTACCAGCCACATGCATCAGTGATCAGACCTGCCTTTTGCTCTCCCTGGGAGACCCCCTTCCACGGGGCCTCTAAAACACCCCAACCTTCATTATCAGCCTTGACCTCTGGCAAGGACCACACCTCCTTGCTAAGTGCTCTATTCAGGGTGGAGGGTGCGATCTAAATTACGTGGGAAAAAATCCGCTCTGAAATCTTATTAAAAAGACTAGTCGTAAACTTAACCAGCCATCACTTGATCAAACTCCTCTGCTGCCTGAAGCAGTGTTATTTTAAACCTCTCTGAGGACTCTTGGCCATATTTAAAACCACCTTGGCAAGCCCTGAAAAGTAGCAAGCATACAGCTAACCGAGCCCTTAGTCATCCCTAAAAGGTTCCATGTAAAGTGCGCCGCTTCTCCCCAGGTTTCGGCCACTTCGCTGCAATCCCACAAGAGAATAAAATAAAAGATACACCATTTGACTGTCCCCCTCAAGCCCCCGCCAGCGTCTGCCCAGGTTGGGTGGCCCCATAGTCGCCCGGTGCGGGAGTCCTGGGTGGGGGGAGCGGGGCGGGACAGGGGAGGGGCCGCACGACTCCCCACGAAGCCACACACAGGGGCTAGCACTCAGCACTCGCTCTGTCCCCCAAAGTTAAGGCTCTCCATGGCTTCTAGAGGCTGGGGACGATTAAAGAGAGTGAGCTCTCCGTCTCTACCAGGTTCAATCATTTTAAAGAATCATCCAAAATTTTGCACCCTTTCGGCCGCATATGGAATCCTCAACGCCCAGGAAGACTGCCTGGCCAAAGGTTAACTAACCCCAGAGTTGGGTTGGAGAGGGAGACGCCGCTAACCTGTATGCACTCTGTAATGGGCTTTGAGATGGGAGGATTTTCCATAGACTTTCCCACAGCCACTGTAGGGGCACTTGTGCCTCTTTTCGGAGGCGTGTTTCCCCTTCGCAGCCACTCCAGGGTGGAGGAGGGAGAGCGGGCTGGGCGCGCTGCCAGGATCCTGTCTCTCCTCCGGGCTGTGGGAAGGACTCGACCCAGATTCGGTGGTCACGTCGCTGTCGGATCCCATATCCTCATCCGGACTCTCCAGGCTGTCGCTGCACACCGAGGGGGTCTGGATGGGTCGGTACTTGTTCAGGTCCAACAAGCTCTTGGCGATGGTGACCAGCGTGCAGTAATCCTTCCAGGTATCCCCCGGGTCACCATGTTCCTTGGTCACCTCGCGCTCAGGTAGTCGCAGCCGCTCGGCGTCCGGAGCGCCCCCATGCTCCGGCACCGCAGCGCGGTTCGAAATGGAAACCAGACACTGGGCAGCCACGAAGTCCATGTAGGCGGCCGCGGACATGGTGCGGGCGACAGCAGCCCCGGCGGCGCGGCCAAACTTGGCGGTGGCTGCGGAGGTTCGGCTCGCCGTGCCCTGGCCTCGGACTACGAGCGCTGCGCCGCGCGGTGGCCAAGGGGGCGGGGGCGCGGGGCGCTTCCGACTCGCAGAGCGCGAGGCGACCTCAGCCCCTCATCTTTACGTAACCGGCAGCGCCTCCGCACGCAGCATCCACGGCCCCGGGCTCCGCCGCGCTGCCGCCTCTCGCCGCCGCCGATGCCCAGAGCCGGGCGCGATCCCCACCGACGGGCGCGCCCGCCACTCCGAGCTCGTTCCCTTGGAAAGATGCCACACGTGGCGGTCGCAAGTTTATTCGACCGAAAACGCCCCCGAGGCGCTGAGAGAGGAAACTGCAAGAGAGGTACACGCCCTCGGCCGCCTCTCCGTCGAGCCAAAGCCCCAAGACATTCACCCAACCACCTGGACGCGGGTGGCAAGCGCCGGACGAAGCGCCAGGTCTAAGAGACACTTTTCCCCCAGTCCACTGACAGCTTCTGAGCCCCTGCTCTTGCCGGTCCGCACCGTGCCGGCATTCTCTCGCACAGTAACAATTTCGCAGAATCCCATCACGTCACAATCCGAACCCCCTCCAATTGGCCAGTGGGGAGGGTGATTCAACTCTGTTTACTTTCTCCCGCTGCCAGTCAGAACGGCCTTTCGGTGGAGAGGTGCGTCTAGAACTGAGGCGCGCGGCCAATCCGACTGTTCCGTTTCGATGCCTCGTGCTACCCCTACAGCCTCGAACGCTGACATTTAAAAGGGTAACAGCCGGGAGGCTGGAAAGGAGCAGCCGGACGTCTTTGGAAGTGCCCCTCAATCCCTTAGCCGGTCCAGGCCTCCTGGCTCACGTTCCAGCTGGCGGAGTTGTAGGATACACCTTCCCTACTCAGCTGCGTTCTTTCTTATGACAAAAAGATAACGTCCGTTTCGATTTTCCAGCTCGCAAACAGTTAAGTGACTTCCTGCAAACGCTACAGTCCCAGCAACCAGCCTTCCAATCAAAAGTAAGTTGGTTGATGTCACTGACATTGGCTTAGCCAATCAGAAGGGCGTTCCGAAGACAAGCGCTCCACACTTGTAAACGGGAAGAGCTGTAGTGAAACTGAATATATCCTTGTACTTTGTGTTGCTGATAGTAAAATGGAGATATGTATGGGAGGGCAGGGGTGATGAATAATGCAAAGTGAGTCTATAAATAAAGAAAACAACTAAATATTATCAGCCCAAGTTGCCCAAGAATAAACACAAATGAGAAAGCATCAATTCGTTATTTTTCCGTTTTGGGAAGCAGCATACTTTTAGGTAGATTTTTAATAATTCTTCCACCCAATGCATTAACTATGACTAATTCATCTTGAAACTGCAGAGCTGACAAAAGTTTTGTTTTAAAGCTTGTTTTGTTTTGACTACACTTACTCTGAACACTTCATCTTTGCTTTTGTGATGCGTCTTTAATTCCTCTTCTTCCCTCCTGCAGTTTATTCTAAGTAAGCTGTTTTCGTTTTGTTTTGATGCTATTTTAATCTTCCTCAAATAAATGGAGCTATAAAGCCCTGTATAACTTTTAAAACTTCAAAAACATTTTTAATTCATTTTCTTTCCACAGCCCCTGTGGGATGTTAGGGTGTGTATGTATCCCTTCCCTCACTTAACAGATATGAACACTAAGATGCAAAGAAGTGACTTGTCTACCTTACCAGGTAGAGAACTCTATGGAAAACATAAATCTGATTCCTAGCTCTTTGGACTTCAGAACTGAACTCTGGTTTTGTGAAATATTAACTTTGCTTAACAGATTCTTAAGAACTGGAACCAGCCAAAGCCATTGAATATTGTGGCATTACTTAATCAACTATTAGTATGGCTGTTAAGAGTCTGATTAGGTTTGCGTCTCTCTGAAAGAATGATGGGGTTGTTATCCATCTTGATAGCTGAAAAAGGCATCTAGGGCCAATGTTTCTTGCAGGAGGTGTACTGTCCACAGAATTGATTAAAAATCCATTTACTTTCTTAAGTGGGTGTGAGAGATACCTGCTTCTATGTAACGCAGGTGCAATGAGGTCCAACCATAACCCCCACTGGCTATTAGCCTTTGTTAAGGTTTGGGAAAGGTTCTGGTCTCTAAAGGAGGGGTCTCAAATGTACCCTTCTAGTTTGAAGGCTAGTGTAGTTTCTTTTGACTTTGCTTTTAAAATGATACAGAAAGATATTGCAGTAGGTGACTACACAAGAAAGGGAAGTTTAGAAAGGGCGTGCTGGTCAACTAAGAATATCATCACCACCACCATCATCATAGTAAGGTAGGTACATGTGAAGTCATCTTAGAGTTCTTGTATTCCAATCCCGTTAATTTTAGAAAAGAATTCACTGAAGCCCAAAGGAATTTGCCTACTTCATGATTTTTCTGGAGCAGACTCTGTCCCCAAGGCTACATAACCACTTAGAAATTTCACATTTGCTTGCCCCTTTAAGGTCCAGCACAAATACCAGCAGGATCTCTCTAGGACTACTATGATCAAGGCCTGTTACTCTCTCAGATTTGCATTGTAACTGTCATTGCACCAGGTACCTTCATAGCAGACAGTTCTAGAGTTAACGTGGGGTTATTCCAAAAAACAAAGTCTGTATCTTTTCTTGAAGACTGTATCCAGGAACTTGAATAAGTCAATCATCATAGGTTTTTTTTTTAAGTATACATTTACTTCTTGCTCTCTTTAACTCCCTTTAATTTTGTTTGGACTGGACATAAACCCTAAACTCTTCCAACCCATTCATTTCAGAATTATACAAGAGGTAAAAAAATACAACTGAGATTTCATTCACATGAATTTCTCACACACATTTACAAACATAACTGTTACTTGATTTACAATCTTTTTAAACCCAATAATTCTACAATTGTAGAATGATTTCTCTTTTTTCTCCTTTTCCACTCATTCCCTCTGCAGATATTTGTTTCTGCTAATGAGTTAGGCAAGGGTAAATAAAGAAATGAAAAGAGAATCTATCTTCAATGAGGCATGATGTTAAAAACAAATATAGATAGTTACAGATATCTCACAACAAGTAGTAATTCCTACATCAGGATTTTTTCTTGTATTTTCAACAATAGGGTTTCCTTTCTGTGCTAGGGTGTGTATTATAATAGTTTTGTGATTAAAACTAATTTATGCTTTTTTGCCAGTATGTTAATTGTCCCAATTAACATTCTGGCAAAATAAATTATCCCAGATTAATGTGAATCATCCCTAATTACAATGAATAATTTACTAGTAAAGTATACATTATGCCGCATAAATATAAGAACTCTGTTTTCCAAGTTAATTTTTGTAAACATACATTTCAAAATTACACAAGCCAACTGAGAGGAGCACAAGCATTCAGAGACTAGAACTGTGCTTACCGTTTTAAAGTATGCATTTCCTCCCTAATTCCTGTCTAAATCTTGGCTTTATTTTCTGAGTTCTCAAGAACAATGCCTGTAGCAAGAAGTCTGATTTTCTGTGCATCCTAAAGTAATTATCATTATCACCCCTTCTCAGAGGCAGTACCTACAGTGAGCTGATTTTCAGCAGGTGTTTAAGTCACCATGGGGTAAGGAACTGGCCTCCTGGACCTGAGAGGGGCTGTGTGACCTTAAGCAACCTCTTAGAGCTATTTCCTTATCTGTGAATTAGACTAGACTAATACATCTGCATAGTCTCTGGGCCCCACTCATCCCCCAACCAAAAAAGCTTAATATTTGGGTTTTTTAAACACCATCTCATCTGCTGTGCATTTACAAATACAGTTCTTTAGGGCAGTAAAGGTCAGAATACCTTAAATCAATATTTAATTGGAGAGCAGGCACAAATATAAAATCATCCAAGATCCCCTAAATCCTTTATTCCTTAATTTCGTGTTCTTTTTATTTCTTCAAACTAGTTTGTGGGAAGTGGCCTGGGGTCAGAGAGGTGTCACGGAATCCCACCCCTTTTCCTAGGCAAGTTTCCCACCCTAGCTCCTGGAAATAAGTGAGTTATTTCCAGGCAAATTCAGCCCATTCCCAGGAGCATTCCCTGTTGGTTTTAATCCAAAGCAAAGGAGCCCAAAGCAATCCCCGGGAGCTAATCACCTGGAGCTTAGTCTAATATACACATTGCCCAGTCTCACCCATGCCCAAGGCTCAGAGATGTTTAGGTTAAAATTGCACTCTGTAGGTAGTGGGTTCCGCCAACGCTGGCTTTTCTCGCTTTCCTTCTTTCCTGCTGGGAGGCGTGGACGGTGCTGGGCAGAGCTGCCAGCCTCCAGGCGGGAAGGAAGGAGAACAGATGGCCCACTGGGGGTAGGGGATCACGTGTCGGACCTCACTCTGGGCTGGATCCAAAACTTCTTTCAGGACCCAGGCCCTTGGACTTCAGCGATCCCATCAAGGCACAGAGGGTACCTTGGGGGTGGGTGGGGGGGGGGTAGAGGTGCGGTGGGAGAAGCACAGTCTTCGTTTTACTAAGAGCTGAGGAATTAGGGGAAGGTGGGAGTTTGGGGAAGACGGAAGAGAAGCTGAAGGAATCGGGCTTCCAACAATGGCGGTGTGCCCGGATTTGAAATGCAATCAGGTAAACCCCTATCTGGTGAAACGCCCGCGGCCATAATGACAGTTAACACGCAAGGGGGGTGGGGGTATCCGGCCCAGCGAAAAATTGCACGATGCCCTACTTTGCTCTCGCTCCACTTAGCAGCCTTCCGCAAAACTCCAGGCCTCTCCTTTGCCAAGCAGAAAGGCCACCCGTTCATGCATATGCAGGAGGATAAGTTTAGCTCGCAGCCCCCTGCGCTCCAAGGAGCCCCGCGCCGGGCACGCTGAATCACCCGAGCTCGGGGGCGGGTGCTCCGCTGGGGCCGCAGACTGGCGGGCGGCACAGCCACTCGCGGGCCGCGCGCCCCGGCCTGGCATCGCCCTTTTAAAAAGTCTTCCGCAGGCGGCCGCCGCAGCAGCAGCCGGAGGAGGCGAGTTCATCTGAGGACAGTCCTAGTTCTCAGAAATCCCTTCCCTGCTGGAACATCAAGCTCCCTTTACTGCAGTTGAACAAACTGCCCTAGATTGGGGGATGAGGAACCCGCCCCAAACTCGTGCAAGAAGCTCCGGGCGCCCGCGCCCACGTGAACTAACCTTGAAATTAGCCCCTTCACCCGGTCGGGAGAGGATGGGAGTGGGCGGGGGCCGCCAGTTGGCCCTTCGTGGCCCCAGCTCTAGGGTTTGCGCCCTCTGCTTGCGCGTACGGCCCCCACCACCCTGTTTCATAACTCTGGCGGGATTGCATAAAAAAAAAAAAATCCCCGGGGTAAGATAGGTGTTGGGGGGAGGGGTTGGGAGGAGGAGGTACCTTCTCCATCACCCACGCCCGTGAGGAAGAGGAAAACCTGCCCTGCGGTCCCCCTGGGAACACTGCAGAGTAGGGTGTTGGATGACATCAGCTTCTAAACATAGCCCGCACCGCACCCCAACTCTGAGCGCCGAGTGCTGGACTCGGGCGGGAGAGCGGGGGAAGCGCGTGCTGCTGGCCGCGGGCGGGGCGGGCCGGGCCGGCTGGCCGGGCTGTGCGGGAGGAGATGACTTTGCAGGAATCAAGCTTGAAGAGTTTGCAGGCAAACCTCTCCCTCAATGGTCAGGCCACAGGGTTAGGAAACATTCGTGCCATTCCGCGCTCTCCCCTGCCCCACAAAAGCCACACACACGTATGCGCGCAGCCCTTGGCTCTACAGTGCCTTTATTTATATAAATCAACCCATCCCCCAGACATAGCTGTAGCGCCCAGTTAGGTCAGTTCGGGGACCCTCCGCGCCCTCTAGCCCCGTGCCTGCCTCCAGGCTAAGCCTGAGAGGGGGTCGGCGCGGCCCTCCCGGTGAGTCAGATGGGCTGTGTTTCCTGCGGTTGTTGTGGAACAGTTTGTCCTTTTTACTCCCCGCCCCCCGCCCGATCTCCACCCCCTTGGTAAATATAGCGCTCACGTTTCATCATCTCTTTGTCCAACGAGCGCCAGACACCCCGGCCCGCGGCCCCCGCAGCCTCCCTCCTCCTCCCGGTTCGCCGTTACCTCGCATAACCCCGCGCGGGCAGGCGGCGGGCAGCAGCCTGCCCCGCGGCCCCGGCCAGCCCTGTTCCCCAGCGCTTCCCGCCGCAGTAGACAGACTCTCCCCACCCCGCACCCCGCCTTTCACCCCCTCCTTCGCTTCCAGTTCCCACTTAAGTTGTGCCCCCGTGACCTCGTCCCACCCCAGATATCCCAGTGTCCTTGGGACCGGGTCAGCAGTGTGTAGGTGTTGAAAGGTAGACACCCCTTCTTCCCAGCCCCAGGCGGCACCCACGCCCGGGCCAGTACAGCATCTGCCACTCACCCATTCTCCCCCTTCCCAAGGCCGCCCCCCTGCTCCCCTCCTGAGCGCAGGTGACAGCTGCTCAGACTGTCTGATTCACCGACAGCTGAACTAGCTACGAGTATAGGGGGTGGGCGCTTCGTGAACCATCTCCTTCCCAGCCCCTCACCCCAGAGAGGAGTGGGCTGGTGGGTCAGGAAAGGCGAGATGGGTGGATAACAGCCGAGAACCACTTGCTTACTCTTCCCTCTCTCCCGTCCCCTCCCAGTTTCATTTCCACACATACAGCCACCCACCGGGGACCGGAGGCGGCTGGTGTTCTCTGAACGCAGGGAACTGGCTCTCTCTGTGGTCTTGTGTTTACTTCCCGCCTCCTCTCCACCCTCCTCCTCCTCGCCCCCACCACCCCACGCTGCCTCCCGCCCAGAGCAGCTGGGAAACCTGCAGCAAAACACTGCAGTCATGAGACTTCCCTGGACTCGGGCTGTGGCTCCGGTTGCCCTGCCCTGCCCTGTGTCCACTTGGGGCACTTCTGTGTCCTGGAAAGGCCCTTGGGGCTCCCCACCCAGGAATGTGTAAGAGGCCTGCCTCCCTCCCTTCCCCTCTCCCCACTTGGCACTAGATATCATCCTGTGGGGGCCCTGCCTGGCTGCCTTTTTGGCCAGGGCTCTGGGCCACCCCCATGAGTGGCCACCTGTCCAGGGACAGGTAGTGAGAGCACTGACAGTGTGTAAGAATTCAGCATCCAGGATGCCGCAGAGCTGGCTTATTTGCGATCACAGGCTGTCCCTTTCTGGACAGGGTGCCCAAAGTTCCCTGCTGACAGAGGTTTTCAGGCAGATTCCTGTTTTCGCAGGGACACACCCTCTCCATAGGGAATCTGGCAAAACTTTCCCTTTCCAAGCCAGCTTCCCAGCAGAGGAAAAATTCAACCTCTCTCCCTGCTGCTGCTGCTAAGCCACTTCAGTCGTGTCAGACTGTGCGACCCCATAGACAGCAGCCCACCAGGCTCCCCTGAGATTCTCCAGGCAAGAGCACGGGAGTTGGTTGCCATTTCCTTCTCCAGTGCATGAAAGTGAAAAGTGAAAGTGAAGTCTCTCAGTCATGTCCAACTCTTAGCAACCCCATGAACTGCAGCCCACCAGGCTCCTCTGTCCATGGGATTTGCCAGGCAAGAGTACTGGAGTGGGGTGCCATTGCCTTCTCCTGCCTCTCCCCCTAAGGAAGCTGAATGAACAGAGTTCTGAGGAGGCCATGAGAGTTGAGCTCTGGGTGCCACCTGCCCGAAGTTCACCCCATTTAAAAACCATCTCTTCACTACCCCTGGGCCGGCCACTGTTATCAGCTTCCTGTCCTTCAGCAGCACACATGTTGCACAGATGCTGTCTTGGTATTAATCCCAACAGTTCCCTGGTTTCCTTCTGACTCCATCACCCTGAATAAATCCCACCATGGATGGCCTCTCAGAGGCGAAGGAGAGAAGGGAGTTTAAGGCCCTAGAGAGTAGACTTCATAACACAGCAAGTCTCCCAACACCTGGAGAATTACTACCCAAGTAAGACTTTCTCCCATCTGACCCCCAGCTGCTCTGAAGTACCTGCCATCAGACTATACCACAGCTTGCTTGTTACTGTGTTCTGCCACTTCTCTCTTGTCTTAGCCATTCCACCCCCCATTCCCTGGAGATTCTAGCACCTGACACACAGTCCTCTACCCCCACTGCATTCCTGCCAACATTTTCAGTGAATTCCATATCCTTGTTGAAACCCTCCAACCGCATCCCTCTCCACCCTACTGTCATTTGGGTGCCATGGACCTTTGCATCTCCAAATAACAGCAGCACTCTGAACTTTTCATTTCAACCATGCTGTTCCCTGATCAACACCTCTTTCCCTTCCAGCTTCTTTAATAATAACCCTAATAACCCCATCTGAACATTTCTTTGCCCCTACTCTTACCTCCAATCTATGTTCCCACTGTTCATCACAGCCCTTATACTCTCACATCTTTCCTACCTACATATTAGATTTTATAGTCTACCACTATATCACCTCTTTGTATATACTCCTCACTTCCTTGTACCTGGTACCACCTGCCTGGAAAAACCCTGGTTCTGTCCAGCTTGACACACTAGACAAAAATAACGGTGCCAGCTGTTGTCACTCGGTTTATGGTCATGAATCTCCAGTGGGCTCTCAGCACTGCCCTCTGCATTTCCCTAGTTGGTTACTTTCCCACACTCTGAAATTGCTACATTGCACCTCCTTTCCCAAATATCCAACACCTCTCCCCCTCCTCACTCTGAGCTGAAAGCTTTACTTCTCATTTCACTGAGAAAAATAAAAGCAATTTTGCAAGAACTCCTCATCTTCTGCCCACCATGTCTTCCGTCCTACCTGCCTCTCTGCCTGGACTCTGCCTTCCCTCCTGTCTCACGTATGTAGTGTCTCTGGTCTTATCTAAAGCAAGACCTTGGCACCATGGTCTCCTCCCCTGTTGACTATTTAATGATTGTTCCTGTAATTATTTCATCTCCTGCTAATCAATTGTCCTTCTCTCCTAAATAATTCACTTCAGGACAAAAATATGTGGTACTCCCTTCTGTCTTTTCTTTTCCCCCAAACTTTATTTTTTAAATACATATTTATTGATTTGGCTTCACCTGGTCTTAGTGTGGCACATGGGATCTTTGGTCTTCACTGCGACCTGCAGGATCTTTTTAAAAAATATTTTGGTTGCCTTAGCATGTGGGATCATAGTTCCCTGACCAGGGATCAAACACACACTGTGGCACTGGCAGAGTCTTAGCCACTGGACCACCAAGGAAGTTCCAACTCCCAAGTTTTATTTTCAGCCCAGACCTCTGTCTTGAATGTCACACCTGACTATCCATTCCTCATCTGCACTTGGAAGATCTAACAGGAATCTCAAAGTTAACATATTAAAATTGAACTCCTGAGTATAACATAGGGAACTATACTCAGTATCTTATAATAACCTATATTAGAAAATAATCCAAAAAAGAATACATATATATGTATGACTGAATCACTTTGCTGTGTACTTGAAACTAACATGGCATTGTAAATTAACTATACATCAATAAAAATAAGTAAAGTTGAACTATTAATTATTTCCTTAATTCAAAGTCCTTCCCATCTTAGGTGAACGGTGTTCCCGTGACTCTGATTGCTCAGGCCCCAAACTGAGGAGTTATTTTGATTCCTTTCTTTAATTTATACCCCACAGCTTTTCCATCAGGAACTCCTGTTAGCTGTATTTTCCAAATACAGCCAGAATCTGGCCCTTCTGGTCTCCTCTACTGCCACCACCTTCATCTCTCAAATGGATAACTTTAGTGGTCTTCAGCTGGTCTTCCTGCTTCCACTCCTGCCCTGGTTTCTTTTCTCAAGAGCTCTTTTAAAAATATAGACCACTGACAGTTAGGTGCTCTATTATTTGCAGCCTACCAGAAACATTTAGGAAGAAATGTTTCAGTAGATTAGAGGCACATTAATCAAATTCAAATCAGCTGAGCTATGAACTATAGGTAAACACACATCAGACACTATGGGGTAGTTTTGCAAGAATTTGGGAGGTTAAGGGGAAAATAGGATGTAGGGATATATAGAGGGAAGGAAAGATGCTCAACATTCTATATTGCAAATATTTTAATATGTTTCATTGAGGAGAAGTTAGAGGTTAGGCAGAAATTTGTAATATATGAAGGAGGACATCACTGATAAAACAAGGTACAGAGGGTAACATGGTCTCAAGAGCCTAGAAGGAAAATGGAAAGCTCTGTCTTCCTTTGAGGCAGAAAGAACAATGTGAATCTGCCTGAAACATGGAGAAGTTTGGAGGTAGAAAAGAGGAAAGCCCTGGGGAGTTCATGCCAGTTTTCTTTGTGGAGCGGAAACAAGGTAGTCTGTGCAAAGGAGATGATGGGGAATGTGACAGAGGCCGTGGAGAACATGGCAAGGGTTTGGAACGCCTGTCATTGAAATAAGCCACCTTATTTATATCTTCTTGCACATGGCAGTTTATATCTGTTGGAAGAATGAATTGACTCAGTATGAGTAACAGGATCATTAAATAGCAACAGCTGCCCAGCTGAGATGGTAAAGCATGTATTTGTGGGGCTTTATTAATAATTTTTATTTCTTGTTACAAAATGAATATCTTTTCATTGTAAAATACAGATAAACCCAAAGAAAAGAAATAAAAATCAATCATATACCACAAACCTGGAGGTAACCATGGTTAATATTTCAGTATATATTGGTCTTATCCTTTTTATGAACAACTATACATTAAAAAAAGTGAGATTAGGCCATATATATGTATTTATAATTTTTTTTCAGTGTGTTAACAAGTCAGCTGAATAATTTCAGCTAACAATTCTAGCTGAAATTATTTTACATTCTACCTTATTATTTAAAATAATTATCTTCTGAATAAGTAAACATTCACATGGTTCAATTTTAAAAGTTTAAAGGGATATATAATGAAAAATCTCTTCCCCAACCCTACCCTTCAGATATCTAATCACCCTTTCCAGAAGCAACTAAGTTGTTGTTGTAAATCCTTCCTGAGATATTTTTTATATATCCAAGACATACAAAAACAATGCCCACATTTTTATATAAATGGTTAGTACCATAGCAATGTTATGCATCTTTTTTAAAAAAGTACTTTTATTTTATTTATGTTTGGCTGTGCTGGGTCTTCATTGCTGTGTGGGCTTTCCTCTAGTTACAGAGAGCGAGGGGCTACTCTCTCGTTGCTGTGCGTGGGTTTCTCACTGAGGTGTCTTGTCTTGTTGCAGAGCATGGGCTCTGGAGCAGAGGTTCAATAGCTGTGGCACATGGGCTGAGTTGCTTCATGGCATATAGGATGTTCCTAGATCAGGGATCAAACCTGTGTCTTCTGCATTGGCAGGCAGATTCTTTACCACTGAGTCATCAGGGAAGCTCCTGTTATGCATCTTGCTTTACCAAGTTAATAATATATCTTAGGGAACTCTCTGGTAGCACCAGTGGTTAGGACACAGCCTGAATTCAATCCCTGGTTATAGAATTTAGATCCTGCATGCTGTGTGTGCAGCCAAATACACTTTTAAAAATAAATAAATTAAAAATATATATATATATATATATCTCTTCGTGATCACTATTACAGATGAATACATACAGTTACCTCATGTCTTTTTTGTTGTTCACTCAGTCATGTCCGACTCTTTGCAACACCATGGACTGTAGCATGCCAGGCTTCCCTGTCCTTCACTACCTCCTGGAGTTTGCTCAAACTCATGTCCATTGCGTTGATGATGCCATCCAACCATCTCATCCTCTGTCGTCTCTTTCTCCTCCTGCCCTCAAATTTTCCCAGCATCGGGGTCTTTTCCTCTTGTTTCCTCCTGTCTAAGGGCTGCCAAAGAATTCTAATACCAGTGTACCTTAATTTATTTAACCAGTCCCCTGCTGCTCAGTATTTACGCTACTTTGTATCTTTTAGGATTTCGAAAAAGACTACTTTAAATAAACTTCTTTTACTCTGGAGCAATATACTTCAAGGATAAAGTTCTTAAAAGTGTAATGCTGGGTAAAAAGCTACATGCCATTGTAATCTTGATGGATATCAAACTGCTTTCCCCAGAGTTTGTACCATGTACCATGCATGTGTACAAACTCCAAACAGCAATGAATAAAAGTATAAACTTGCTTGCTTGCTAAGTCGCTTCAGTCATTTCCGACTCTGTGCGACCCCATAGATGGCAGCCCAGCAGGCTCCGCCGACCCTGGGATTCTCCAGGCAAGAACACTGGAGTGGGTTGCCATTTCCTTCTCCAATACATGAAAGTGAAAAGCGAAAGTGAAGTTGCTCAGTTGTGTCCGACTCTTAGCGACCCCATGGACCGCAGCCCACCAGGCTCCTCCGTCCATGGGATTTTCCAGGCAAGAGTACTGGAGTGGGGTGCCATCGCCTTCTCCATTGCCTTCTCTTCTTCTCACAACATAAACTAGCAATGTATAAAAGTGCCTGTTTCTCAGACTCACAGACTTAGAGAATGATTGCCAGGGGAAGGATGGGAAGAATGGATAGTTAGGGAGTTTGGGATGGACTTGTACACACTGCTGTATTTAAAATGGATAACTGACAAGGCCCTACTGTATAGCTCATGGAACTCTGCTCAGTGTTATGTAGCAGCCTGGACAAGTTTGAGGGAGAATGGATCCATGTGTATGCATTGCTGAGTCCCTTCGCTGTTCACCTGAAACCATCGAATTGTTAATCAGCTCTACCCAAGTACAAAATAAAAAATTTAAAAAGAAAAAAACAAAGTGCCTGTTTCTCTACATCTTCATCAATGAGATGGTTAAAAAGGTGTTTGATCTTTGCCAACTTGATTGATAAAAACGGTATTTCAGGGTGCTTTAAATTTTCATTCTCTCATTAGAGATGAAGTTAAGAACCTTTTCATATGTTTGAGAGCTCTGGATATTTCTTTTTTTAACCCATAGCTATTATCCATTTTCTTCCCCTCTAGAGTCTTTCTATATTAGACCTGTGTGATATGAATCACAAATATTTTTTCCCAATTTGTCATTTGCCTTTTATCTTTGCTTAGAGTTTTTGTCATGCACAAGTGTTTTTGTTATTGTTATATTTATCAGTTTTTTACACTTCTAGATATTTTGTAATATGAAAGTCCTTCTCCATTCATATAATTGTCCCATGGCTTCTTATAGTCCTCTTATGATTTAGTGATCTATTTAAAATTATTTTGGGGTGTAATTTCTGATGGAGAAGGAAATGGCAACCACTCCAGTACTCTTGCCTGGAAAATTCCATGGATGGAGGAGGCTGGTGGGCTACAGTCCATGGGATCACAAAGAGTCAGACACAACTGAGCAACTTTGCTTTGTACTTCATAATTTGTGAAGTGTGTACCCAATTAAAATTTTTTCCAGATGATATCTAGTTATTTTAATCCTATGTGTTGATTTTATTTTTTTAAAGATACAATCATGTCACCACTAAATAAAGACAGTTCTTCTCCCCCCCCCTTTTTTTTGAGCTTTGTGCATCTTTTTTTTTTTCTTCCCCTTATCTCCTTGTACTTGCTAAAATCTCTAGTAAAATGTTGGCTGAATTAGGGGGAGTGAGCATCTTTGCCTTGTTCTTGACCTTACCTGAGAGCAAACTGGTAAAGGCCCAGGCTGGCTCTGTGTTGCCAAATTGCTCTCCATAAAGTTTATGCCACTTTGAACAATTTTGCAGTGTATGGAGTTGCCTAGGAAGCCATAACCAGTAAGTACAATGTTAGCTCTAAGTTGTAGATACACTTTATCAGACTGAGAAAGTACCCCTCTATTCCTAGTTTGTTGACAGGGTTTTTTTTTTTTTCCCTTTTAAATGTATTTATTTATTTATTTATTTATTTGGCTGCACTAGCTCTTGGCTGAGGCATGTGGGATCTAGTTCCCTGAGGGATCAAATCCGGGCCCCCTGCATTGGGAAGGTGGAGTCTTAGCCACTGGCCCACCAGGGAAGTCCCTGTTGAAAGTTTTTATCATTAATTTTAACAAGTACTTTTTCTATAGCTATGGAGGTGATCATATGCTTTTTTTGGCCTTTAATCTGTTAATGTGGTGTAACTTAAGACTGTTAAGTCAACTTGTATTTCTAGAATAAATCACACTTAGTTATAATTTATTACCTTTTCACGTATTGCTTGGTTTTATTTGATAATACTTTGTTAAGGATTTTCATATTCTTTTCTGAGGGATTTTGGTCTGTATCCCTCGTATTGGTCTTTCCTTGTAATGTCCTTGTATGTATTGGTTTGAGATTCCACTTTAGTCATATACTAAATTTCCATAAATGTTTGAGTCCCTTTCTGGATTTTATACTACATTTTGTTTCATTAATATTTGTCTTTCCCACCTCATTATTGTTAATGGATGCATTGTTGGATATTTGGGAATTAAGTTTTTCGAAGATTCCACTATTACAGACAATGCTGTAAAAAGTAGTATTTTGGCTAGTTCTTTCCCCTCTATAATGATTATATACTTAGTATATAAATCCTTAGAAGTTGAATACCTGGGTCAATGGGTAGATGTAATTTTAAGTATTTAGCTACTTTTCAACCAGTGCCCCACCAGGAAAATAGAAACCATGGCAATTGTTTCAATCAGGGTAACTATTTAAGGAATAATTATTATTGTTGGAAGGGCTGAAGGAGCAAAAAGGTGAGATAACCCCTAGATTAGTAACTGCAAGAAGCTTCTACCAACCCTAGGATTATAGGAGCAAACAGAAGGAGGTAGTGTGGCCAGAACCTAGGACATGCTTACTGCAGACACTGGAAGACTGAATTGTTGTTGAAACCATTCACGCTGCTGCTAGAGTTGCTGTAGGATGTGGGGACCATAGTCACGCTACTGCAGCTGCTGGAACCACAGGATATTCCACTGCCTCTGAGACCAGAAGCAGAGAGGGATACAAAAGCCTTCTTCCTTCCTGCCATCAGGTGGTCCCTCCCACCCCACCAATACCCACAATTGACTGAACCTAATCTGAATCAAAATGGCAAAGAAGTCTGGAAAAAATGTGCAGAATCCAGCTCCCTGTGATACAGAGAAGCAAGGCCAGCTTCATGGCCGTTGCATCTGCACAAGTTCAGAGGCCCACCCTTAGAAGGGCCCCATCCTGTCACTCTTGAAATTTTTTTTGAGCAGTCTAGCATTTTTGTTTTGCACTGACCCAGCAAATATGGATTTGGTTCTGCAGAGCAGAGCATGGAAGGGCAAAAACGGAGCTTAGAGCAGAGAGGAAAGTGCCAGGACTGCTCTGTGTTGCCAAATTTCTCTCCACAAAATTTATATCAGTTTGAACTTAGTGAAGAGTTGCCTGGGAGCCCAACCATAAACTGATAAGCAAGTTTCTAAGGTTTCCCCCAAGCAGTCCCTAACAGTTCCAAGAGCAAAAGCAGAAAAGTTGTCCAACTAGTTCTCTGGCTCTCAACTCAGAGAGTCAACTTGACCCCGTATGAGATTTGATATGTAATTTCCCTACCTCACCCTTTCAAGGAGGAAACAGATCTGACTGGGGAATGTGTTAGCTGTCATAGAGTTCATTACATAATCACTTTTGTATTTGCATATCTGGTCTATCATTATGTTTATCTTTTATCACTCTTCTTTCTATGCCTTATTGGTGCAGAAAAAAATGGTGAGTCAGATATTCAGCAGCACTTGGGAGTTTTGTGAGGCTCAGTAGGCCAATTTCCAGATGCAGGGCTACTGGACATGCTCTGAGAGGCAGATACCAGTCTGCACACAGGCCCTGAATAACCCACAGTTTGGGAATGGGGAAGCTGTTCAGAGAAGGGTCTTGAGATTTTGGTACGGTGGCTACGTTATAGCAAAGACAGAGTGTGCCATGTCATTGAAGGAGGTGGGCAGGTGATGTGGAGAGAATTAGAGGGGTCTCACAGGAACCTAGAATCAATATCACAGCCCTTCAGGGACCAAGAAGAGGTCCCTGGGAAAAGACACTTTCAGATACACCTCCTCTATACAGTCCTCACCCCTTGTCTGCAGGGGATACATTCCAAGACCGCAGTAGATATCTGAGACCATGGATAGTACTAGACCCTACATGTATTTTCCTGTACATATATACCTATGATAAAGTTTAATTTATAAATTAGGCACACTAAGAGATTAACAATAACTAAAAATATAACAATGATAACAATATACTCTAATAAAACACAAGTGAAAGTGGCCTCTTTCTCTCAAACTATCTTCTTATACAAATTCAATGCTTTTTCCATCCTAAGTAAGCATATATCATGCACTGTGGCTGTAACTTTTGCAGTTTGAAGTGTGACAGCAAAACTAGTACAAACTTCTCTTTCCTGCTTCACAATTTCACGAATAGAAGATTCGTTCTCACCCGCAGCTCTTAGCAACTTCAGCATACAACTTTTTTCTCTCCTTATTAAATTTCTAACTTTCACCTTTTCACTTAAAGGAAGTACTTTATGGCTTCTCTGGCATATCTGAATGGCCAGATAACTTGTACTTTGGGGCCCTTATCAAGTAAAATAAGGGTGACAAGAACACATGCACTGAGATACCGCACATAATAACCAAGATGGCAGGATACTCTGGACAAAGGCACAATTCATGAGCCAGGTGGGATGGAGCAGGACAGCACAAGATTTCATCACTCTACTCAGAAAGGCTTCCCTGATAACTCAGTTGGTAAAGAATCTGCCTGCAATGCAGGAGACCCTGGTTCAATTCCTGAGTCGGAAAGATCTGCTAGAGAAGGGATAGGCTACCCTCTCCAGTGTTCTTGGGCTTCTCTTGTGGCTCAGCTGGTAAAGAATTTGCCTGCAATGCAGGAGACCTGGGTTCAATCCCTGGGTTGGGAAGATCCCCTGGAGAAGGGGAAAGCTACCCACTCCAGTATTCTGGCCTGGAGAATTCTATTGACTGTATAGCCCATGGGGTCGCAAAGAGCTGGACATGACTGAGTGACTTTCACTTTCACTCAGAATGGCACAATGGATATAATGGTGAACAGAAGACACATGACTACTGTCTTCCCAATCCTATGTACTAGAAGTGGGGTTGGGGGGAGGGATAATCAAATGTAATACAATATAATTAATGCTGTGACAAGAGAATTAAACAGTGCATATAATAGGGGTCCTTTTGCCTTATAAGAGCATCAGGGAAGGACTGAGAGCTAAGCTGAGTGGGAGTTAGGCAAGCAAGGAGGGGAAATGGGTGGAAGAATGTTCGAGGAAGAGGCAATAGCAGTACAAAGGTCCTGAGGTAAGAGATCAGGCTACATATAAGGAACTGAAAGAAGTGTAGCCTGGGAAGGCCGAAGCGGAGAGCCTGGGAAGGCAAGCATGGAGCAGATCTTAAATGGCTGTGAATACCCATATGGCTTTATCCTAAATGCAATAGCAAGTCATTCAGGGCTCTATCCAAGAAAGGGATATAGACTTGCATTTTAGAAACACAACTCTGTCTGCAGTCTAAAGAATGAATCAAAAGACCTGAGATTAGAGGAAGGGAAATGAGAATCCGGGGAACAGATGAAAGTAGCTTGGAATAGGATGGTGGCAAAATAATAGACAGAAGTATGCTGAGATACTGGAGAAGGCAATGGCACCCCACTCCAGTACTCTTGCATGGAAAATCCCATGGATGGAGGAGCCAGGTGGGCTGCAGTCCATGGGATCACTAAGAGTCAGACACGACTGAGCGACTTCACTTTCACTTTTCACTTGCATGCATTGGAGAAGGAAATGGCAACCCACTCCAGTGTTCTTGCCTGGAGAATCCCAGGGATGGGGCAGCCTGGTGGGCTGCCGTCTATGGGGTCGCACAGAGTCGGACACGACTGAAGTGACTTAGCAGTAGCAGTATGCTGAGATACAGTTAGGATGAAAAACCAACAAGGGTTGGGGATCAGATTTGGTGGAGAAGGGCAGAGGGGCTAAGGATATCTCCTAGGTTTCTGAGTTCAACAACTGTGGCAAACACAGATTTGTAGATGAGGATATAGAAACAGGTTTGGGGGTACTTCTTTGGTCCAGGGCTAAAACTCCACACTGCCAATGTAGGGGGCCCAGGTTTAATTCCTGGTCAGGGAACTAGATGCCTCATGCTGCAACTAAAGATCCCGCATACCACAACTAAGTCCTGGAGCAGCCAAATAAATATTTTTTTAAATATATTTTACAGTTCACAGTGTCTGTAGGACAGTCCAGAGGAATTGCCTAGTAGACAGCTGAGTAATTATTAGCCACTAACTCCTCACCTTAAATTACTTTATTACAGATTAACAGTCTAGTTAATTTGTAAAGTTCTAAAGGAATAAGATACTTTGTTTTGCTGAAGGAGGGAGGCCTAAGTAAAAGTCCTGAACTATCTCCCATGTCAAATTCTTATGCTGTCTTAGAGTTCATCCTTGCACCTCTGGCTGACCAAAACTGCTCTCTGCATTTTTACTATAGCATTCGTCTCGTTGCTTTCTAAATTGTATGTTGATTCATCAGCGTCTTTTAACAGATTATGAATTTTAGGCACAATCTGTGTTCAATTCATCTCTGGATTTCCAATGCCTTGTGGGGTGCCCTGAACAGAGTATACCCATCTCTTACTCAATGATTTTTATTTTTACTGAAAATTCTGCTGTGTGAAAAGTGGTTACATGGAAAAAAAAAAAAAAAAACTGATTCATTTTAACGGGAAAAATTGTGTTGTATCCCATCCCAAGATACCAAACGACCCTACAGGTAAAGAATAACATGTTAATTGAACAATAAAAATAAATTTAGTTAAGTAATAAGCAGCAAGTCGAACATTAAATCAATACCATTTATACAAAAGAGAATGTATTAAAGGCTTATTATTATCATTCTTTCTTTTTCTTTCTTGTTCAATTTTTCAACACTTTGGTGACTTTTGCACTTACATGGGATTAAAAATAAAATTATAGCACAGGAAAATACCTCTATGGCAGAATCAAGGTTAAACCTGAGAGTGCTTCAAAATAAATGGAAATAGTGAACGCACTCAACAGGTCAAAGGGTCATATATGCTGCGACCTCTTTGGTCCTTTCACTGGGCTCATGTACGCAAAATCAAATGCCTGGGGTTTATATAAATATGGCTCACAATGTAAATTGGTTCCAAATGATATTTCCTACAATAAACCAATGTCAAGAAAATTGGTGATTAGGTTTTTTGCTTGAAACCCCAATGAAGAAATACTGCTTTTTGTTCATTATTTGTGAGTTTTTGAGTGAAAAGTTATGTCAAAAATAAAGTGGTATAACTCTTCAAAGGCTGGGATGGTGAAAAGTTGCTAACATGTAAAGGAAAACATAAAAACTGAATGGTGCTGCTGCTAAGTCGCTTCAGTTGTGTCTGATTCTGTGCGACCTCATAGACTCCATCAGGCTCCCCTGTCCCTGGGATTCTCTAGGCAAGAACATTGGAGTGGGTTGCCATTTCTTTCTTCAATGCATGAAAGTGACAAGTGAAAGTGAAGTCGCTCAGTTGTGTCCGACTGTTAGCGAACCCATGGACAGCAGCCTACCAGGCTCCTCCATCCATGGGATTTTCCAGGCAAGAGTACTGGAGTTGGGTGCCAGTGCCTTCTCCGAAAAACTGAATGAATAAATGAATAATGGTCAGGCCCTCTTTCAGTAGGAAGAATACTGGGGAGCAGACAATGGTGCAAGAAGTGAGGAATCCCCAAAAGGAACCTGGTGCAGAGAACAGAATATGGAGAATTCTAGCCAGCATTTATCGACCATCTAGTACAGGTTAGGTGTGGTGACAAAATGATCTCATTTGAGATTCCATTCTCATGTCTTGTCATTTTGTGGAAGGCTGTATACTGTTCAATCATTGTTTTTTTTTGGTAGTACAATTCCAATGAATCAAATATTTTCTAGGACAGTATTAATTTCAGATATTCTGCTTCATTGTCAGGTCATATGTTTCAAACTGTGGGAAATACAGCACTCAAATAGAGACTATACAGACCTGCTGCTGCTGCTGCTGCTAAGTCGCTTCAGTCGTGTCTGACTCTGTGCGACCCCATAGACGGCAGCCCACCAGGCTCCCCCGTCCCTGGGATTCTCCAGGCAAGAACACTGGAGTGGGTTGCCATTTCCTTCTCCAATGCATGCAAGTGAAAAGTGAAAGTGAAGTCACTCAGTCGTGTCCAACTCTAGCAACCCCATGGACTGCAGCCTAGCAGGCTCCTCCGTCCATGGGATTTTCTAGGCAAAATTACTGGAGTGGGTGCCATTGCCTTCTCCGATACAGACCTAGGACAGGGCAAATAATTTTTTGGTGTGAATGAAAGAAAGGGAAAAACTGCTGACTGACATACTTTTGAGAAGAATATTTAACTCTGGGGTATCCTTACTGCTTTGCACATAGGTTTTGTTTCTGTTTTAGATTTAACTAGATATGTTTAAAGTAAAGAAGACTAAACTCTCAGGCTTTAAACAACATCCTAACCACTACCTCTTACCTCAAGTCCTGGTCTCCTTGGTTAAAAAGTTAGGAAAATAAGAATCTGAAGTGAATGAATGAGTAAGGAATGGACAGTTCATTCCACCTTATATTTTACTTTATTCACTTATGATGATTCTTCTCCAACTTTTCTACTGAAATATCCACTGTTGGTCAGGAACACAATCACTGCAAGGCTAAGCAAATGCATACCCCTACACCCAAATTTAGGGAGAATATGTGGGACAGCACTCAAAGTTGTGGGCCTCCAATCATTAAAAACTCTACAAATAAAACAATCTGGAGAGGATGTGGAGCAAAGGGAATCCTCTTACACTTTTGGTAGGAATGTAAACTGGTACAGCCACAAGAAAACAGTATGGAGGTTCCTCAGAAAACTAAGCATAGAATCACTGTATGATCCAGCAACCCCGCTTCGGGGCACTATCCAGACAAAACTCTAATTCAAAAAGATAGATGTTTGCCCATGTTCATAGCAGCACTATTCACAATAGCCAAGACATGGAAACAACCTAAATGTCCATCGATAGATGAATGGATAAAGAAGATGTATATGTATACAATGGAATACTACTCAGCCATAAAAAAATGAAATACTGCCATTCACACCAACGTGGGTGATCCTAGGGATTATCGTACCAAGTGAAGTAAATCAGAAAGAGAAAGACAAATACCATATGATACCATTTACATGTGGAATCTAAAATATGCCACAAATGAACCTATCTACAAAACAGAAACAGACTCACAGTCATAGGGAACAGACTCGTGGTTGCCAAGGGGGGAGGGGTTGGGGGAGGGTTGGAATGGGAGATTGAGGTTAGCAGATACAAACTATTACATACAGGATGGATAAACAACAAAGCCCTATTGTACAGCACAAAGAACTATGTCAATATCCTATGATAAATCACAATGGAAAAGAAAATAAAGAAGAATATATATAAATGTATAACTGAATCACTTTGTTGTATAGCAGAAATTAGCACAACATTGTAAATCAACTATACTTCATTTTTAAAAAAATTCTTTAAATGAGCATATGGGATGGGAACAAAAAAAAAGAGCTTCAGGTCTCCAAACACAGATTTTGAATCAACATGTGGAATGACATCCCTGTCCCTTCCATGAGCGTTAAACTTTTCCATGTAGACAAAGGTTTTGTGTTTTGAGGCTCCGTACAAGAATTAGCTTGAGGCTTCTGTCAAGATTGTATTTTAAGTTTATGCTTCAATCAGCATCTTTGCTCCAATGATACCATTGAGAGATTAAAAATAAAATGAGAAAATAAAACTACACAGCCATGCTCAAAGACAAGATAAACATTTGTTGATCAGCAAAGGAGCAGAAAGACAAATAAGTAGCCCTGAAGCAGCAGGCTCTGGGTCCAAAATCAGGCAGAAGCAGTGAAGAGACAAGTTTTTGCTTGAAATGGGGCATTCAACACATTTACTAGACATGAAGAAAGACCCAAATTAAATATCATATTTGAGAAGGTAAAGAGAAAATAGCAAATAACAGAGTAAATCCAAAGGAAGTAGAGTCAAGAAAACAATAATCATAAAACTGAAATTAAGTAAAATAGAAAACCAAGAAACAACAGAGGTTCTCAAAAAAGCCCCAAACTGATTTTCTGAAGAGTTTAATTAAAACAGTCAAATTACTGGAAAGACTAATCAAGGGATAAAAGAGTAATGTAAAAATAAACAATATTGTGATCACAGCAATGGATGCTAGAGATTTAAAACTTCACAGATAATGAATATGAACTAGGTTAAGACAATATTTAAAAACTTAAATGGAATGGACAGTATGTTAGAAAAACATAATGCACCAAAAAGTAAATCAGGAAGAATTATCAGTAACTATTTAAGATATTGGCTTGGAAATTTAAAAATTTTCAGTTAAATGACACTAATTTAGACCCAGGTAATTTTACAAACAGGTTTTACTAAATCTTTAAGAAACAGATAATTTCTCCTATATAAATGTTTTATAGAAGAGCAAAAGACAGAAAACTACTTCATCTATTAAAACCACACAAAAAAACTTTAAACCTAATTTTAGAAATCATTATCATTAGAAGTACATACATCACTCCCAACTGTACAGCACATGCAACTCTGCTAAATGTTATATGGAGCCTCGATGGGAGGGGAGTTTGGAGGAGAATGGAGTCATGTATATGCACGGACGAGTCCCTTTGCTGTCCACCTGAAACTATCATAATATTGTTCATCATCTATAATTCAACATAAAAGAAGTTAAAAACAAACGGTAATTTTAGAAAAAAGAAGTATGTACATCACTAGGTCCAGCCCACATTAATGGAAGGACATTACACAAAGGTGGGAATACCGGGAGATGAGGGTTACTAGGGCCATCTTGGAGGCTGGCTGTCACAATCAAAATATAGGAGAAAATGTACATAATTGTTCTAATAAATGAAAAGAAAACAGTGAAAAATTTCTTCATGATAAAAGACTTAAATTAGAAATAGAAGGAAAAGTTTTTACATGAATATAAAGTACATTCCAAAAACCTATAAGAAATATGATACTCAGTGGTGAAATTCTACAGGTTTTCTCATTAAAGCCAGAAACAAGACAAGAATGTTCCCTTTACCATTGCTAGTCTAGACTATAGAGGGAAGTTCTAGTTAATTCAGTAAGACAAAAATAAACAAAAACTTTTTTTTTTTTTTTTTTTTTTTTTTGGCAGGGGGAGCATCAGTTTGGGAAGGAAGAGGCAAAAGACTGTCTAAACAGAAAAATCCAAGTACACAAATGATTAGAACTAATAATAGTTCAGAACAGTAGCAGGTAGACTGACAGAAATCAAAACTTATAAACCATTAGTAATCAGCTAAGATATTTAACACTAAAAGATTCCATTCAAAATATTAAACAAAATTGAAAGGTACTTAAGGTTCAAAATATGTGCAAGATTCTTCTGGAGAAATTCATAAAATGTTCAAGGGACATAAAGGAAGATCTGAATAAAAGGAGAGAAATTGGTTTCATGGAATGACTAAATGTTTTAAGGATAAAAATTAGTCTAAATTATTCTATAACTTAAAGCCATTCCAAATAAAGTTCCTGAGGTAGTTCTGAACAGTATCAATTTAGCTAGATGGGAACTTTGTCACCCGGCTTCCCTTCATTGAATGGTCCTGGATTAGGATAAGCATGAGAATTGGAGGGCGGAGATAAAGCAGCAGTAATTTATTATGTTCTGAAGTTCTGTTGAGGGTTAGACCCTGTTGCAACTCACGAGGTAGCAGCTGGACAGGTCTGTGTGACAGTTCTATGGCAGCTTATCTGAAAGGTCGTCTATATCCCGGAGGTTGGGGACAGTGAGAGAAAGACACAGGTTTGCCCTTGTGGTTTCCTAATTGGCCTCAGCTCTGCCCCACCTTTCTTCCTTCCCTATTGCTAGCCTTGTCGACTGCAGGTCCAACACCAGAAGCAGCCCTATAATAAATCCCTCTTCTATGTCATTCACAGTGGTTGTGTGTTTCTGATCAACTCCTAACTAATGCAATTCTTTACGAACGCAATCCCAAAGAAATTTCATAGAAATTAACAGGCTGATCTGAAAATTAATTTGGATGATGAAGAAGTCAAGAATAAGCTAAGAGAATTTTGAAAAAATAAAGAAGGTGGATGGGGGAGATTTGCTCTAGCAGATATCAAGAGTTATTTATTATACAGCTATTTAATGAAAACAGTATGATACTGGTGGAGTAATAAAGCAGAGATTAATAGAAAAGAATGGAGAGCCCATAAAGACAAACATACAAGAAAACGTAAGATAAAGGCACATTACAAATCAATAAGGGAAATGATAAACTATTCAATGGTGTTGTGGTATTTGGATATCTTATATGAGAAATATGAAAATATATCTCTACTGCTGATGCTAAGTTGCTGCAGTCATGTCCAACTTTTTGCAGCCCTGTGGATTGTAGCCCTCCAGGCTCCTCTGTCCATAGGGATTCTCCAGGCAAGAATACTGGAGTGGTTTGCCATTTCCTCCTCCAGGGGATCTTCCCGACCCACGGATCAAACCTGTGTCTCTTAATCTGCATTGGCTGGCAGGTTCTTTACCACTACCGCCACCTAGGAAGCCAAAAATATATCTCTATATTCCATCATACTTAAAAATATATATATGTGTGTATATATATATATGTATATATATATATTCTACATAATTAAAGCTCTAAATAAAAAAAGCAAGACTTAAAAAAAAAAAAAAAAAACTATGGCAGATTACAATTTAGAATAAGGAAGAATCAAAAACAGCAACCATAAATGAAAAATTAAGAAACTATATTAAGAAAAAGAAACCTAGTCTAAGTAATAAAAGAACCCCCAAAAAAAAAAAAGAGTTAAAATACAAATTACATCTTGGGAAAAGACTTTGCATTACAGACA
The DNA here is from genome assembly GCF_027580195.1 of Bos mutus. Classification (NCBI taxonomy): domain Eukaryota; kingdom Metazoa; phylum Chordata; class Mammalia; order Artiodactyla; family Bovidae; genus Bos; species Bos mutus. The sequence continues at coordinate 65,591,022 of NC_091624.1, read as the reverse complement.
ACACACAAAGAACTTCCCTAAATACTTCAGGAAAAAAACCCAACTAACCAAAGAAAAGGAAAAAAACAAGAAAAGAAAAGACAGGAAATTCACAGAAGAGGCTGACCTGAAGGGGCAGATGCTCAGTCTTACTAGTCATCATAGAAATGCAAATTAAAATTAAAATGAGATATTATCTCAAACCCATCAGATTAGTGAAAATTAGAAGTCAACAACAACAGTGAGGGTGTGGAGGAAAAGGAAACCTCAAACACTGTTGGTGAACATAAACTGGGAGGGCTGCTACAGGAATAACTTGGTAATGTCTACGAAAGTGGGATATATATACGTACCCTACCACCAAGCATATATCCAAGAGAAGCTCTCACAAGAATTTTAAAGCAGTGTTATAACAGCAAAAAATGAAAACCAAAAGTCTATTAAAAGGAGAATGAATAAATAAATTGAGGGCTATTCAGATAAGGGAATAGCATATAACAACTACAAGAATAAATTAGATCTATAAGTAATAATATGAATGAATCTCAAAAGCATCAGGCCTTCCCTGGTGGCTCAAATGGCAAAGAATCTGCCTGCAATGCAGGAGACTCAGGCTTGATTCTGGGTCAGGAAGATCTCCTACTACAATATTCTTGCCTGGAGAATTCCATGAACAGAGGAGGCTGGAAGGGTAAAGTCCAGAGGGTCTCCAAGAGTCGGACACAACTGAGGGACTAATACTGTCTTTACTTTTCAAAAGCATAATGTTTAAATTTTAAAAAGCAAGTTTCAGGATCCTATGTCTTACCTTTTATGCAAAATTAAAAACACAAATACCAACAATTGTTTACGATGCATATATATGTAGTAAGGCTTCCCAGGTGGCGCTAGTGGTAAAGAACCTGCCTCCCAGAACAGGAGACTTAAGAGATCCAGGTTTGATCCCTGGGTGAGGAAGATCGCCTGGAGAAGGAAATGGCAACCCACTCCAGGATTATTGCCTGGGAAATCCCATGGACAGAGGAGCCTGGCTGGCTATAGTCCATAGGGTCACAAAGATTTGGACACGCCTGAAGCAACTTATCATATCATATATGTAGTAAAAAAAAATATATGAAAAGACAGATAAAATGGGTAAACACAATTTTCCCGACTGTGGTTACTTCTCAGGAAACAGGATCAGAGAAGGGTCCAGATAAGTTTCCAAGCATAGATGCAACATTTAGAATAAAGATTTAAAGCTAATACAGGAAAGTATTAACAATTTTAAGTCTGGGTAGGGGGTGAAAGTGAAAGTCACTCAGTCGTGTCCAACTCTTTGTGACCAGGTGAACTATACAGTCCACGGAATTCTCCAGGCCAGAATACAGGAGTTGGTAGCCTTTCCCTTCTCCAGGGGATCTTCCCAACCCAGGGAGCAAACCCAGGTCTGCATTGCAAGCGGATTCTTTACCAGCTGAGCTACAAGGGAAGTCCAAGAATACTGGAGTGGGTAGCCTATCTTTTCTCCAGCGGATCTTCCAAACCCAGATCCTGAACCGGGATCTCCTGCATTGCAGGCGGATTGTTCACCAACTAAGCTATGAGGTAAGCCCTGTGGCTTATATTATACTTCACTACAGTTTAAAATTTTTCATAAGAAAAACAAATACTGATGGTACTACAGAATGAATGTTTGTGTCCCCTCAAAATTCCTATGTTGAAGTCTTACTCTCAAGTGTGATGGTATTTGGAGATGGGGGTGAAACAAAGTTGCTCAGTCGTGTCCAACTCTTTGGGACCCCAGAATACAGGAGTTGGTAGCCTTTCCCTTCTCCAGGGGATCTTCCCAACCCAGGGATTGAACCCAGGTCTCCCGTATTGCAGGTGGATTCTTGGGGAGTAAATTAATTAGGTCATGGGTGGAGCCCTCACAAATGTTATCAGTGCCCTTATGAGAAGAGAAACAACAAGCATGATTTCTTTCTCTGCCATGTGAGGATACAGCAAGAGGGCAGGCACCTGTGAACCAGCAGGAGGACTTTCAGCAGGAATCAAACCGGCCAGCAAGGCACCTTGATAGTGGACTTCCCAGACTCCAAAACTGTGAGGAAAAAATGTCTGTTCTTTAAGCCATCCAGTCAGTGGTATTTTGTTATTGCAGCCTGAGCTGAATCAGACAAGTGGAAATCTGTGTTTCCCCCAGATCTGACTTCTATCAGAGATACGGGCTCTGCAGAGAACCTGGGCAGGTGGTCTGATTTTACAACCCAAGGCTTTGCTCTGCACACCAGTCCAGAAGGCCTGATCTCCCTGTGGCTCCCTTGGCCCAGGAAGATCAGTTGTTGCTAGAGTCAGTATGCAGGCTGACATGACTTTCCTCTCCTTGCAGTCAATAAAACTGCAATCACTGCCATCTCTATTACTACTGCCTGAGCTCAAACCAATTTGGAATAGACAATGGTCTTCATCTCCATCTACCTGGCATGTGGATTCCTTGAAAGGCAGATATCTTATTCTCACCTTTTTGCTTTTTCTTCTTCTCCCTTATCTTTTTTCATATTTGCTTCTCTAGCTGCACACATGACCTTATTATTTCACTGTGTCTCTACTTTGCTCTCTCTGGTCTGTCCTGGTGCTCCATTTTTCCTAATCTCTCTGTTTCGTCTGTATTTCTGCCCATTTGTTCTCTCTGCAGTTTCCCACTACATGTATGTGAAGACTGGTCAGAATTTTCCATCCCACAGACCACTGAGAACACCATAGTCATCTCTGAGTCTGAGCATTACACGGAAGAACACTGCAAAACAACTTAAGCATTGTAGAGTCTTAAATCCCACAAGACGGTAGCCACTGAAGTCCCATACATCTAAGGGAATTTTATTCAAGGCTGTCGTTTTTTTCGCCTCACCACATGGCACGCGGGATCTTAGTTCCCCAAGTAGGGATTGAACCTGTGCCCTCTGCAGTGGAAGTATAGATTCTTAACGACTGAGCTACCAGAGAAGTCCTTCAAGGCTTTCTTAAGCTTTTGATTCTATTTAAGGCATTCTACTGGTCAGGCCTAAGTGTTTCCCATCACCTCATCAGATTAGTGGGAGTTGGGACAAAGATGGAGTAGATGGTTAATACAGAGGTTCTGCCAGGGATCTGCAATGCTTATAGGAACCTTCTTTGGATCAGTAAGAAGTGGTCTTCAGCCAGTTCTTAGTTTCTAACTTCTTAGCCCAGAGTTTGTAGCTGAAGGGTTTATGACTTTTGCCTTGGAGGTACCTTCCATATCGCAAGCTCTATAAAGGGGGTTTTGGATTTGACTGGAGACTAAAAGAGTCACCTGACCTGATAAAGTTTTATCTTGGTGTTAGACTGATTTCAATAAATTATAAACTGGAATAGCCACACTAAGCGAGGTCACCTATGCAGCCCAAGTTATATGACCAGTGGTTTAATTAGTGTTAATTAAACCAGTGTTCTCATAGTTCATATTTCCATGCTGGATCTAAATGGAAATTTTACTTGACACAGCCACTTAAGAGGGAATAGCGTGTGAGTTATTTTAAAAAGACAGTCTGTCTTCTCTTAACACTTTTATACTTTTGGTGTTTTTATAAGCATCTCTGTCAAATGGAGGCAAGCATTATCACTCTCATGTCATGGATGAAGAGATGGTGCACAGACATTATGACTTTCACCTTGCAGGGCAATGGTTGAGTCATTCAGGGTCACAGGTCTCCTTTTTGCTGCTTATTCTACAGGACAGCATCACCTCGTGGTCAGTGAGTTAAAACCCCTGGGCTCTCCTACGGATAGAGGCAGGCCATGGGTGACCTTGAGCGACTTTCACATTCTCTTCTGGATGCTCATTTTATTGCTCAAAGTCTGGACAACAAACCCATACTTCCTATCGTATCTTTCCTTTTTCTCTTTTCCTTTCCTCTTTTTTAGGAATGATGGCTGATTGCCAGTAAATCAGAAGTGAGAGATTCCATATGACATTTAAGCACAGAACCTCCAGGTTGGAAAGCACCTAAAAAGGAAAGTTGTCAGGGTGGTCCTGAATTTTTACTTTAAAAGGGAATTAGTGAAAGAGTTAAAAGCAAACCAGATTCTTGAGCCTCTCCTACTGAAACGAAAAATACTAATATGAGAACCAGAATTCTATATTTTAAAAAATCACTCCAGGTGGTCTGGTGCATGTTTAGAAACCATGGCTTAAGAGAAAGTGCTGCAAGGGCACAGGAGAGGGGCCGCACTCTGCAGCCGCTGGGGGTCACATGTGCACTGTAAATGAATAGATCGGGGATCTGAAATGCAACCCCTATAGAAGCAACTGAGCAGATGAAAGATGGATTGGGCAGAGGTGTTAGAAAACCCTGGACTTTGTTTTTGCCAGAAACTCCTCAGACTTAAGTATGGAAGGATGCTGGAAAGAGCCCCAAGTGGAGTGAGGCTCAGCACTGATCAGCTGTGTGATGTGGGCAAGCTATTCCCCCTCTGTGTGCCTCAGCTTCCTATGTGTAAAATGGGACCGTGGACTTGTTGATCTCTAAATTCTTCCTCTTACATTTTGAGATTTACCCAATGTCCTTTTTGATGTTGTCCACTATCCAAATATTTTAATATGATACTTTATGGACCCAGCGCTTGACCCACTGTTTTCAGTCCTGGGTGTCTCTAGGCAGTGTGAATAAAAGCTGTACTTAGCCCCTGAGTCAGTGCAACTGCCTGCAGAACTCAAAGCATTCCAAGATGACTTTTTGCCATCTTAGGCTGGAAAATCAACCTCCAAGAAGACAAGTTCCAGGGAAGTGAGGCAGAAGTCTGGACTGCAAAGGCATTTGGAAAAAAGGTGGCTTGGTTTGGAGGGAGATAAGTATCCTCCCAGACACCTCTGCCTCAGGTGAGGGTAATTCTATCTATTGCATGCTGCTCCAGAAGGTGACCAGAGAATGTTCCATCAACTGGCAAAGACTGAACACTTTCCAGTGACCATGCTCATTTTACCCCTGGGTCATGGCTGCTTTTGGCAGGAAAAGTGTGTAATTGTTACAGTTGTTGGCACCAGTGCTGGCTGCTCAAGCCCAAGCTTGGCCAATACGAGGAGGCTTAGGAGAGAGACCTGCATTAGGAGAAGCATCAGTGTAGGCCAGAAATGATCAAATGTTCACCCTGCCTGGAAAGGAACCAAAAGTCAACAGTTTAGGTAAGAGGATCCAAGGCTGAGGAGGCAAGTGATAGGTTTTACTGGGTTTTTGTTAAAGTCAATTAAATTCAGTGGAGGAAACATTTTTGAGCACCAACTCTGTGCCTCAAACTGTGCAAGGTTTAAGGAATTTAAAAAGAAACAAGGCAGCCTGTCTTTCTTTAGGTGTTTATAACTGTGTAGGCAAGTTCTCCTTAAGAAAGAACAGACAAAATGTATCATCTAGAGGTCATGTCATGGCAAGGGAGGGGCTTATAAGATATCCAGCAGCAGGAAAGGAAGGCAGATAAGGAGATATCTGAGTAGGACTGTGCTTGGAGAAGGGAGTTGACAGAACTTCTAGGAAGGAGACAAAATTAGCCAAGACAAGAACGTGCAAAAGAACATGGTACCTCTGTAACCTGCAGAGCAGATCGGAGGTGTGGGAGGGACCACAGGTATACCTGGGGAAGAGGAGGGTGGAGAGGTACAGCTGTAGACCCGGCCAAGGAGCTGGGCTGTGTGGAGGAGGAAGGTGGGCTTTAGCAAAGGGGATCTCGTATCACAGTCATGTTTGTGTTTTAGAAATATATCCGGGAAATGGTACAGAAGATGAGTGGTGGAGGGCAAGAATGGGACCTGAAGACATACGAGGAGGTCAGGGAGGAAAGGCAGAGCAGAGAGGCTGGGTCACAGAATGTATCGATGAGACAGTTGTCTGGATGTGGGTGATGCACCAGAGGGAGGCCCAAATCATCTCCGTTTTCTGGCTTGGATATTGGGTTCCGAAGAAACTACTTATCTCCCTCCTGCCTCCCCTCTCCCAAGTCTATGTCACTTGAGCTGGGTGGGATCCCACTTTCTGCTTTTATAACAATCATCCCACGTAACTCAGAAACAGGCAGTTGAGGGACACAGTTTATGTTACAGGGGGTTCTTACAGGCAGCCATAAAAAGAAAGTATCGGGTTGGCTGAAAAGTTCATTCAGGTTTTCCCATAGCAGCTTATGGAAAAACCGGAACGAACTTTTTGGCCAACCCAATACTTTAAAAGTAAACTTTTGCAAACTGATTTTAGGGACTGTGCATTATTTAGAACTGTCTATTAATCTTGAAAACAAGATATATATACACACATACATATTGTATATACTTATATGAAATTGTGAAGCACTCTCACACACTGAAAAGCATACAAAATAGGAATATACAACTATGTGACTGATCACAAGCAAATTTTGCTGTGACCATCATGCTGGGCCAAATCGGGGCAACACTGCCAGCCCTCCAGCAGCCCTTTTCATGGTCCCTCTGGGCGACTGTCCTCTTGTCCCAGGGAGAGGCACTATCCTCATGAAAGTATTTTTAAAAACCATATTTGTAAATTAATAATAAATAAAAGCAGATATTATTTTCCCTTTCTCAATACAGGTTAATTTTTCCTCACCTCAGTTTAACTGACTTTAGGGGTCCTGAAACAGTCATTTGGTCAAATACCTACAGTAGTTGCAAAATTGTGATCTGGGCTGCCTTTTGCCCTGTGTCTATATAAGCTAAGCTGTTGTCTTGATCAATTAATCACCTCTGTAACTGTTTGTAGCTTACATAGCTGTAGGTTTACAAAAAGTCCATTTATCTTGAGAGAGGCATTTGCTTTTGTGTAAACAGTGGTGAGTGCACCCCAAACCATTTAGAGGGAGGGGGGAAGAGAGAAAAGAAGTTTGGAATTCTAACATTTACTTATTTAAGTTCTGAGTGTCTGTATGGGCTTGAGGAACTGCTGTTTTGTTTTGTTTTTAGCAGGCTCTTAGAATTACCAGCTCTAGCCCCCTTTGATACATCTGACACTTCGATTCATTGCAGATGGAGTTCATATATGGAGAGGGTCTACTGAGAGAGAGTGAATGTCCCAGAGGACTGGTCCGCTGGAGCAAGCCGGATCAGGAGAGGGTTGGGCAGTGGAGCAAGGCAGTAGGAGACTTGGAAAGACCCCAGAATTGGCAAGAAGGCAGCCGCCCCACCTACTCTGCCATTCTGAAGGCAGGCTGGGCCAACCCCTCCGAGTTCACATTAAGGTTTACGAGGGTCAGTGTGTTTGTGCTGGCCTTGACATTTTCACAAATTGCTCTGTAGTTGTTTTTATTAGTTTTATTCCAGCTGTTGCTCCAGGGCCCTTCTGGCAGCCAGGCCTTCCAGGCTGGGTTGGAATCCCTTGTTAATTGACTCAAGTCATGAAAAGGTGCCATCTGCTTTCAAGTCCTGCCTGTTCCAAGGCAGGACAAATCCCAGGTGTGCACCATAGGAAAAGCCGTAATGAGGCTCACACCTCCAAGAATGCAGTGCCCAGCTCTGACTGATCAGGTATTAAGTCCACAGGTCAAGTGCAAGCCCAGGGAGACAGGTCTGAAAAGTAAACAGGCCCTGAGAGTGTGCTTCCTCCTGGGTCCTAAGCAACACCAGGCTTGGGAGATTTCACAGCATTCCTGTCAAAACCCTGTAGTTAATAGCATCATGATGACCCCAATAAATTCACAGATATCAGTTACTCCCTGTGTTTTCACTTCACACCAACTCTCCACAGATGCGCCTCCGCTTGGGAAAAACTTGGAAAGAGGCCTCAGTGAGATTTTTCCTGTGAAGCTATTAGTTTTATCCCACTTTAGAGAAAATAAGAAAAATCTTAAGGAGGTTTAGAAGAAAGGCCACCTGATGTAAGTGATGTGTACTGCCGCTGAAACACATTCCTCATCTCATATTTATTATTTAAAAGTTATGAAAAGGGCAGCATCAATGGACCAAAATATTTATTGACTTTCACAAAATATCCCCCAATAGGAGCGTTTTTTAAAAGTGTTATATCAACTGTAGTGTGAAATTGACTTCTATCTCCTCCAGGTTGACGTGTAATCAGTCTCTCTCTCCTTGATACATTTTGATACTTTAAAATGGACCCAAGTTCAAGCACATCTCTTAAAGTTATATCTTAAAGAAGGAGGTCCAGTGTGCTGTTATTTATTGGTCAGGAGAGATGAGTCACTAGCGGAAATCAGAGAACAGCATGTTCACTAAGGCTGGAAAGATTGCCTCAAAATGTACCACTAGTTCAGGGCATAGGAGGTGGGGAGTGGTGACGGAGGAAGAACTAAATTAAAACAGATTTAAGAGACGTATCAACCAAAGCAACGTGTACACCTTGTTTGGGCAAACCAACTGTAAAACAAAACATAAGACAATTGTGGGAAATAAGACAGTGACTGGATATTTGATGACATCGAGGAATTCCTTTAAAAAAATTTAGGCATAAGAATGGTATCATGATTATGTTAAACAAAAAAAGTTCTCAACTTCTCTTTTGGAGATATGTACTGAAGTATTTACAAATGATATGATGGCTGAAATCTGTTTTAAAATAACCCAAAGGGTCAGGGTGAGGGTTAAGTGAATAGTGAAGTAAGAGAGCAGGAGATGAGATAAAATTGGCCTTGAGTTGGTAATTGTTGAAGGTGAGAGATGGATGCAAGAGTTATGGGTTTATTATATTGGTCTACTTCTCTATGTTGAACATTTTCATTATATAAAGTTAAAAATGAAAGAACTCAGTGGGCTCTTGGCTCTATGAGATTTCTTTGGTAGGGGAGAGAAGAGTTATTAAGGATTTCCTCTCTAACTGGGCATACAATTTTTACCTTTATTAAATTTATAGTAAATAAATCTCATTTAGGCTCTTTCTAATCTTATGGTTCTTTGATTATATGATTGTGAGATTGTGATCAACTGATGTACTGGTCCTAACAATCATCAATGGTGGCCCCACACTGAGGCTGGAGGGAGGCGGAAAAGGAAGGGACTACTTCCCACTGGAAAGCTGTTAGTTTTTAGCTTACATAGGCAGGAGCCTGGTCTGGATATTCATAATGGGGTGGAATGGGGATATTCACAATAGGGAGAAACAACAGAATGGGATGCTATGGGGCACTTAGACAAACGTGGGTCAGGAAAGTAGTTGTAGTTTGTCTAATAAAGCTCATTTTAAAGAAACACAATATCTGGACTTTCTGGCAGTTCCAGTAGTTAGGACTCTAAGCATCTAATGCAGGGGGCACAGATTTGATCCCTGGTTGGGGAACTATCAATAATAAAGATCCCACATACTAGGCCAAATGCACACCCCCCCACCAAAAAAAAGGAAGAAAGAAACAGTATCTTAGGCTCAAAAATAATCTGTACCTTTTGCCGACTTTCCAGTGTTGTTATAACTGTATCAGTTATCCATGCCATGTAACAAATTTCACCAAAGTTTAGTGGATGAAAACCACAAACATTTATTATCTCACAGTTTCTGAGGAATCAGGAATCCGGTCTGAGAAGATACTCCCTTGTCCCCTAATAGCGCTTGAGCGATGGAGGACAAGACTGGGTGTACAAATTTCCAGTCCTCTCACCTCTAAAGTGCCCTAGTTCTCTATGTCTAGGGTTCAGCATTCTTCCTGAATGAGTCCATCCTCTTTCTCTACTTCATTTTTTTCCTTTTAAGGGTCAGCATATAAGAACTTCTCTGCATCTAGTTCCAGGTGGGTTATAAACATGGTAGTTACTGCTGGCCAGTCCCAAAGTCACTCTGTGCTTGTAGAATGCGGGACATACTGGAGATTTATCTCTGGACATTGATTTATTCATTCAATAATCCCTTACTGAACACCTACAATGTGCCTGTCTTCATGCTAAGTTTTGTAGTAACAAAATGAGTAAGTGGCCCCCATAGTTTTGCTCATTAGAAAGCTACAAATAGCACCTGAGTTTTTAGACATGAACTTTTTGGCTTTCTGCCCTTCATACACAGATATATTGAGACTAAAGGAGAGAAAAGCCTTTATTCTTTTACCTGCTGTTTTAAAATTTTATCAAAATGTACAATGCTCAGAAGAAGCTCAGACAGAAAGAAATCTATGGTGTCTAAAAATGTACAAATTCATCTAAGAGCCACAGTCAGGCCAGCAGTCACACCCCCGTCAAGGATGGGATGCAGATTCTCAAGCCTTTAATGTTTTTAAAGCCACCACATAGGGAAACCTGGGTTCGATCCCTGGGTTAGGAAGATCCCCTGGAGAAGGGAAGGGAAGGCTACCCACTCCAGTATTCTGGCCTGGAGAACTCCATGGACTGTATAGTCCATGGGGTCGCAAAGAGTTGGACACAACTGAGCGACTTTCACTTTCACTTTATCTACTCAAGAGTAATGCTCACTAGCCCTTCTAAGGGGTGCAGAAGTTGTGCAGTCGTCCATGAGAGACATTTTAGTTAGTTGAATCAGTCATTCACTTTGTTTTTCTAAACCCTCCACCACTCTCATGCAATCTGAAGATATCTCACCCCAAAGGGAACCATGCTTTTGGACACTTCCAAGTCTGTGCTTTCCACAGTTACATTCAGCAGGTTAGAGGGGGTAAATCTCGGGTGTTCACTGTCTGGCACAATGGGGTGCATAACAGATGCTCATAAATTCTTGTCTGACTAATGGATCAACAGAAACCTCACTGGAGCTTGGATTGTGCCTGTGTCCCCAGGACCTAGTACCTCCTACCTTTTAGGTGTTCAACGAAAATGCTGAATGAATGCAAGAGTGAATATTACCAGGAAATAATGGGCTTTGTAAATCCAAAAGACTGCTCTTAGGTAGACTCCTGATTTCCTAGCTAAGGCAAAGCCATGACTTTACTTTTGCTTGTGTTCTGTCCTTTTTGGGAAGACAGGGAAAAGGTTAGCAGGCAGAGGTACTGTGTACCAATCTGACCTGCTCTTCCTTGTCCATTCTCTATCCTCCGCCAAGTCATCGAAGTGAAAACCAGAAACAACAAACCCTTGGGTTTAGTTGTTACTCCTTTCCCTCATGATGGAGTGCCATGACTCAAAATCCAGAGGAGCAGCCCAAGGGACTGTAAACAAAGTGAGACTAGAAAGTTAGGAAAGATGATGACTTGGGAAGTAGAGCACCACATCTGAGCCATGCTTGGGGACCTCCACTGTCACCTGAAGCTTGGCTTGTGTCTTGGCTCATGCTGCCGAATGTTTACTTCTGACTCATAATGTTCCTTCCATGTGGAGGGCCTTTTATTACAGCAACATTCCTGGCCTTTCCCTACCCTTTTACTCATCCCTCCCAGGACAGGTTAGGTGACATAACAGAATGATGACTTTGGACAAGGAATTGAATTGTGTGGCTCAGTTTCTCCCTCTTCTTGGGACTGGCCTGCCAGCCAAAAGCCCCATTCTCTACTGCTCATGCATTCTCTATATAGAGCAGCCTCTGCCTTGGCTGGGGCCTTGCACTCATTCAGTGCTGCCTGTGACGGGGTGAGTTGTCTGCCTAGTTCTGGGGTTTGGTATTAGAAAACTCATTATTACTGCATACTTCACACATCTTCTCACCCAGCCTGAGTCTTAGTCACTTTGGGTTACTATAACAAATTATCATAGACTCATGACATTTATTTTAACATTTATTTCTTATACTTCTGGAAGCTGGGAAGGTCTAACAACAGCATGGTCAGGTTGCCACAAGGGCCCTCTTTGCAGTTTACAGATGGCTGTCCTTTCTCTATATCTTCACATAACATAGACCAGAGAGATGAAGCAACCTCTCTCATTTCTCTTCTTATAAGGGCACTAATACCATCCTGAGGTTCCCACCTTCATAACCTAATCACCTCCCAAAGGCACCATCTCCAAATACCATCACATTGGGGATTAGGGCTTCAACATGTGAATCTGTGGGGCACAAAGTCAGCCTATAGCAATCAATAAGAAGAGCATCTTCATCTCCATCTGCCTGACTCCTCTTTTCCTCAATTGGTTTCAAACTTGGGTGAGGAAAGGATTCCTTCAAGAAACAACAGCTGAGTTCTAGTATTTGGGTGTAGAGGTGCTGACGTCATTGAGAAGACCAGGGACAATCTTTGGTTCAGTCTTTAGCCAGTTTGCATGGGACAAACCCCATTTTCTTCCTTTGCGTGCCCGCACTGAAGAGTGCGCCCGCACTGAAGAGTGCCAGAGTGCCTTCCCACAGTCACCACCCCTCCCCTGCACGAGGTGTAACCCATGACTGTTGTTTTGATGCAGTTGCTGCAGACTTATCTTCCCCAGCATCCCCCATAAGATAACATCACAAAGAGAGGAGAGAACTTCAGGAAGACACAGCAGGAAGAAAGGGCAGAAGTACTCCAAGGAATAGCCCCCTGGGCATCCTCTTTTAAGGCAAACTGACTTCTTCAACCAAGCAGAAGCTTTGAGACTCACATTTCATTATGTCAAATTTTTCCCATGAGGCACCTGGTTCTATATGCAAATAAAATTCTTCAGGAGCCAACCTCAACAGATGACCAGGCCAACTGAATCTAACATATATATGTTATAATACTATATATAGTATATATAATAACATACAATAATACTATATACACACACACATATCTTAGGGCTTAACACTATAGATGGATATATTTATGCAGTCAATCCTGAACATTCACTGGAAGGACTGAAGTTGAAACTCCAATACTTTGGCCACCTGATGTGAAGAGCTAACTCATTAGAAAAGACTCTGGTGCTGGGAAAGACTGAGGGCAAGAAAGACAGGGCGACAGAGGATATGATGATTGGATGGCATCACTGACATAAGAGACATGAGTTTGAACAAACCCTGGAAGATAGTGAAATACAGGGAAGCCTGGCATGCTGCAGTTGATGGGGTCACAAAGAGTTGGACACGACTTAGCAACTAAACAACAACAATACTTATGCACAAAGAAATGTGTGTGTACATGTACATTTGCTACATATAATTGAACAACTCTTCCCAAAAGCCTTTAAAATTCAAAGTCAAAAGGTAAGGAAGGGACTGCTTCCTTATTTCTGCTGCCCTCTTGGTTATCTCTTTGAATAAAGTCTTGCTTCCAAATTGGGATTTAAATTTCTTGGAAAACAAACAAGTGAAAGACAAGAAGTTAAGGACCTAGGTCCTCTTTCTGACCACATAACTGACTGTATGATGTACAGCATCCCCCTTCTGAACACTATCTGAATTTCACTACATAGTAAGTATGGTGGAGGCTGTGTGTTGTATTGGCTCTTTCGGCTCCGAATAGTCAATGATTTACAGGTAGCCAGAGAAAGATATATCTGGAAGGAGGCTGTGATGAGGTTTGAAGAGATGGGAAATGTGGTAGTCCTCATTCTTTGAAGAACTAGGTGTTACACAACTGGCAAAGGATAGGAGTTTGGATGTTCCAACTAAATGCCTTGCCTATCTCATCAGTCACTGCTAGGATGACATAAACAACTGTGGTCAGCTCTGCATCCTTCTAAAGTAAGGCCTTTGTAGGTGTGACGGTTCTAAACAGAGTTAGTACTGTGTGTGTATGTGTGTAGAGTGGTGGAAGGAGGAAAATATGCCGTGTGTTTGGCACTCTATTGGGTGCTCTGTGGTCCACCCAGGGAACCAAGTGGACCAGGCACGGGGTCATCCCAATTCCTTGCCTTCTCTGGCAAGGGAGATCAACTATAGACTCAGGAGAAACTGCTTCCTAAGAGTGGGACAGGTAAAGTGCTCTGGAATTTGAAAACTAGAACTGAAATAGAAAACTTTCTTTTTAAGTCATCGAGCATTTACGAGACAGATGCCCTAGAGGAGGGCACCATGTAATTCACGTTTGGTTCTCTCATCTCGCTTATCAGACACAACTGAGCAACTGAATTGAACTCTTGCCTATCCCATGGAGGCAAGAGAATATTTACTGCATATATTGGCAGCACACATTCTTTACAAAACACTGTGCTTAAATTGTGGTTAGCAGGGACAGATTTAGAGAACCTTTTGTGCTCATCAAAACTCTGTGCTAGAAAGATATGATCTGAGATGCTTAAACTGGGTTTCTTATGTATTTACCTTCATCCTTTGTTTTCTCTATTTTCCAGTTCCTACTCATTCAAGCTCTTTTTCTTTCTCCAAAACAGCCAGGTGGCTTAATCTGATGGAACTATCATCTTACTAGAAACATAACACTTTGCAAAGCTTTCTTTGTATAAGATTCTCTTTAATGTCTACCTGTGGCACGTGACCATGAGGGCAATGACACCCACTTAAGGCCTTAAGGCTGGAGAGAACATTCTTAGAGTGTGAGAAGGAGACTCTAAATTCCTCATGCATGTAGTCTGCTCTGAGCCATAGCTATTGCTGCTATTATTACTAATAATTAAAGCTACTTCTTTAATGTTCATGGCACATCTCCAAGGTAGGAATTACTATGACCTGCAATCTACAAGGGAAGGGACACGCAATTTGATGAAAGTTGTATAAATACAATAAATAAAAGAAATATGACAAAGCTGTATATTGTCACCCTGCTTATTTAACTTCTATGCAGAGTACATCACACAAAATGCCAGGCTGGATGTATCACAAGCTGGAATCAAGATTGCAGGAGAAATATAAACAACCTCAGATATGTAGATGATACCACCTCAGTGGAAGAAAGTGAAGAGGAACTAAAGAGTCTCTTGATGAGGGTCAAAGAGGAGAGTAAAAAAGCTGGCTTAAAATTCAATATTCAAAAAATGAAGATCATGGCATCCAGTCCTATCACTTCATGGCAAACAGAAGGAGAAAAAGTGGAAGTAGTGACAGATTTTATTTTCTTGGGCTCCAAAATCACTGTGGACAGTGACTGCAGCCAAGAAATTAAAAGACCCTTGCTTCTTGGAAGAAAAGCTATGACAAACCTAGACAGCATATTAAAAAGCAGAGATGTCACTTTGCCAACAAAGGTCTGTATAGTCAAAGCTATGGTTTTTCCAGTAGTCATGTATGGATGTGACAGCTGGACCATAAAGAAGACTGAGTGTTGAAGAACTGAGGCTTTCAAACTCTTGTGCTGGAGAAGACTCCTGAGAGTCCCATACTAAAGGAAATTAACCCTGAATATTTATTGGAAGGACTGATGCTAAAGCTCCAATACTTTGGCCACTTAATATGAAGAACTGACTCACTGGAAAAGACCCCAATGCTGGGAAAGACTGAAGGCAAAAGGAGAAAGGAGTGGCAAAGAATGAGATGGTTCAGTAGCATCACCCACTCAATGGACATGAATATAAGCAAACTCCAGGAGAGAGTGAAGGACAGGGAAGCCTGGTGTGCTGTATAGTTCATGGGGTTGCAAAAAGTTGATACGACTTAGTAACCGAACAACAACAACATTACTAATAGAAGGATTCATACCAGACTTGAAGATCTTCTCCTTTGTTGAACCAATGATTTAATGAATGGATGACTGGTGACATCATGATAGGCACCAGTTACATGTTCTCTAGCAGTTGACCTGATGGTTGATAATCTGCAGTTTTACTTTTCCCCAAATACTGGCATGATTCATTATCTAAATTCAAGGTAATTTACCTGATGGGTCTAGGCCACAGTACTCTGTGAAGTTCAAGAGGTCGCTTCTTAGCATTTTAGTGAAAGAGGCACCATGAATCAAGGAACTAATTTTGTTCTTTTTATATTGAGGCCTAGGTGCCCACCAGGATGAATTTATGAACGCTGGGATTCAGATCATATGTTCATTTAAACTGTCTCTTTCCCAATTCTAATGTGGATAATACGTAGGGACAATGAGTGAATTAAGCGCTTTGTGCTCTCTTTTCACTCATGCGGAATAAATGAGCCCAATGTGAGCACCCAGGAGGCCATGGGGAAGAAAGAACTGGGGTGGTTTTTATCTTGGAAGTCAATGTGTGAAAAATGAGGAGTAACTTATGATTTTTATTTAGAATTTCCTCATTCTTTGTCTTCTTGTGTATCAAAGTTAAAGTCGGTGTATTTTGTTGTTTTTCCTGATGATACAGGCAGCTAAAATGTGTTATCATCCTTATGCACTGACAGACGGGACTCTGTGGGAGGTGTCATTAATGTCATTTACAGAGGTTCTGAGAGTCTAGGTGCCCAGCCTGTCCACTGTCACCAAGTTCAGGGTTTCTCCAGAGCCCCAGGGCGTTTTCCTTGGAGCCTCCCCTCCCACCGCCTACCTTGCCCCCACTTGGAGTGTGTCACTTGCTTTGGAGAATTCTTATGTAGAGTTTCTAAAGCTTTGGACTTTCCAGACTGTTCCACAGCCTCTCAGAGATCAGCTCACGAGAGTTTGCCCTGAAACACACACAGTGATTTCGGTGCTAGATACTGACTTTTTGGTATTTCCTGCTGGAGCTCTTGTCTGGGTGGAGTTCTTTTTGGAAGCACCAGAGTTTTCCTGTTTGTGCAGTTGATTTTGAAAACCTTAAATAAACTCTGTTGTGATGTGTTCAGAATCATAACAACTCAACGACTATTTATTAAGCACCTACTATGAGCCTGGCACTGTTGTAGCAGCTAGGGATACACTGGTGACCTCAGTAGACCCTGCTTTCAAAGAGTTTTCAGTCAGGTCCAGGTCACAGATTAGCAAACAAGCATTTGCCCTCCACGTGATGAGTGCCACGAAGGGCAAAGTCCAGGCTGTTGGAGGTGGTACAAACAGTGGGGACAGTGAACCCAGCCTTGAGAATGGCAGGGCTGGTGGTGTGGGGGTGCCAGCAGAGACTTCCCAGAGCCAGAGCTAGCCAAACTCTATCCTAAATATAAGAAATCAATTTTTATAGAATCTGTTCTCAATTATCTGCATGCAAGTAGCTGATTCCGCTTAGCTTGCAAGAAAACTTTATCGAGTCTCTTTTTCAATGGCTTGAATGTCTCAAGTCCCTCTAGTCACACTGCATGTTAACACAGAGGCACCAAATCTCACAAGGTAGAGGCACCAACCAAGAAAGAACCTACCTGAAGGAAGGTTTGGGCCTGGGTGAACTGCATTTCCTGCTTGGACTGAGGAGAACGGAGAAGCGAGGTCAGGCAGGGAAAGTGAAGGGTTTCCCAAGCTTCCAACAGTTCGGGTCTCTAGAGCGAACTTCATTATTTCATCTGAAGTGAATTTTCAGGATGCAAAGCAGGCACTGCTGCTGCTGCTAAGTTGCTTCAGTCGTGTCTGACTCTGTGTGATCCCATAGACGGCAACCCACTAGGCTCCTCTGTCCCTGGGATTCTCCAGGCAAGAACACTGGAGTGGGTTGCCATTTACTTCTCCAATAAAGCAGGCACATCTCAAATACCAGACAGGCTACGAAAAACACATTTCAGAGCCACCAGATGTAAATGATTCACGGATTATTCCCCTTTTAGAGTCTCAGGGCCATTGTTCCTCTCCATTGGTGCAAATAATAAAGACCAACTTCTTGCCAAAAGGAAAAAATAGGGGGTGGGGATGGAGAACAATACAAAGGCTTCTGTGTGTCTGGCCAGATGGAACTCCCTGAGACAAGTCTTGAACCTACTTTAGATCTCCTGGTCAGGCAATAAAATGCCTATCTGATTTTGAATACACTTTATTAAGGTATAATTTACATGTAATAAAACACACCCATTTTAATTATACCACTCTGAGTTTTGACAAATGTACACACTCCTCCACAACCAAGACATGGAACATCTTCAACTCCCGAAAGTTTCCTCACGCCTTTCTACAGTTGCCCGAGCCTCAGCCCCAGGCAATCCCTGACCAGCTTTCTGTCACCACACATTAATTTTGTCTGTTTTAGAATTCCCAATATATGAAATCATACCATATACATTCTTTTGTGTCTACTTGTTTCACCCAGGAAAATGGTTCTGAGATTCAATTTTGTTAGTATATCCACAGCTCATTCCTTTTTATTTAAAATGCTGCTTTTTGAAGGAGCAAATAATTGTTCAATATACCACTCAAGAAGATGAGCAGATCGAGGAAGTCCTTCTGGTCTAAAAATTCTATCAACTTGTCCAGGAAATACAGGCCTGAGAACTGATCAGGCTGGTACGGATCACACTTAAGAAGTAGCCAGGTACATGAATTTCTGAGCTCCAGGAGTCCAGAAGGACTGGGAGAGATGTGGCCTCAGTGAATGATAGGCTATATTACGGGGGATGACAAGGCTATTTGTTCAGTTCTGTTATGAGCTCAGCAAAATGTGACAATCTTGGGAAATATAAATATATATTGCTGTATTTATACATCTGTTTGTCTCAGGAGATGTGGTGGGGAGTGGCGAGTGGGTAGAGTGGTTCCTGCAGGATCGGAACAGGCAGAGATAGCTGAGCAGATGAAGCCTGTTCCAGGCCACATCAATGCGTAGTCAATAAATAAGAATCACAGTGAGAGTATTTATTGGGCACTAATACATGTCAGACTTTATTTTTCTGGGCTCCAAAATCACTGCAGATGGTGACTGCAGCCATGAAATTAAAAGACGCTTACTCCTTGGAAGGAAAGTTATGACCAACCTAGATAGCATAATCAAAAGCAGAGACATTACTTTGCCAACAAAGATTCGTCTAGTCAAGGCTATGGTTTTTCCTGTGGTCATGTATGGATGTGAGAGTTGGACTGTGAAGAAGGCTGAGTGCCGAAGAATTGATGCTTCTGAACTGTGGTGTTGGAGAAGACTCTTGAGAGTCCCTTGGACTGCAAGGAGATCCAACCAGTCCATTCTGAAGGAGATCAGCCCTGGGATTTCTTTGGAAGGAATGATGCTAAAGTTGAAACTCCAGTACTTTGGCCACCTCATGTGAAGAGTTGGCTCATTAGAAAAGACTCTGATGCTGGGAGGGATTCAGGGCAGAAGGAGAAGGGGATGACAGAGGATGAGATGGCTGGATGGCATCACTGACTTGGTGGATGTGAGTCTCAGTGAACTCTGGGAGTTGGTGATGGACAGGGAGGCCTGGCGTGCTGCAATTCATGGGGTTGCAGAGTCGGACACGACTGAGCGACTGATCTGATCTGAATACGTGTCAGGCACTGCACTCTGTTCCTTATATGCACTGCTTCCTTTAACCTGCCCCTGTGTCCTATGTGGTAAAGGCCGCCAGTGCTCTCCCTCCACATCCTTTTCTCATATTCCTGCACCCTTACCACCACATGCTGTGCTCCCAGCAGTCAGCGCCCTGACTCTGTGTTAGTGGACAGTCCTCGAGCTCCTGGAGCCACTCTGCTTCCCAGCATGGACAGCAGAAGTGCCAGGACTTTACTGGTAATGAAACTCCACAGGTGGACAAGTGCCCCAGCTACTTGCGGTACCTGTCTTGTCTCCAGGTCTCCCCTCCACAGCATTTTGCTTCCTTCTCAACCTTGCTTGACCTCCTTCCCTTTCTGTTCTCATTCAACTTCTCTAGCAGTTTTCCCTGGGGACACTTCCCAATAAATCACATTCACAAGAGTCCTTATCTCAGAATCTGCTTTTGGGGACTCCAAAATTAGACTGCAAAACTTACTATCATTGTTTTACAAATGAAGAAACTGAGGCAGTCACACACACACACCCCACACATACTCCTTTCCTTCCTTCCTTCTTTCCCTCCCTCCCTTTTCCCTTTACCCTCTCCCTTCTGTTTTCCTCTCTCTCTCTGTTATCTCCTACTCATCCTTCGGCTGAAGCCTTGAACTTCACTTTCTCAGACAGCCTTCCCTGACTCCCCAGTCTGGGTGAGTTCCCTGCTTATATGCTCAGAACCATCCTCTGTAGCACTTTGATTCTTAGCTTACAATGATCTGTGTGATTATTTCACTAATGATCACCTCCCCTGCCAGACTGCTGGCTTCCAGGACAGGGGCTCTGTCTCTAGTGCTCTTAGTTGTATCTCTAGCACCCTACTAGTTTCTGGAAGACAGTAATGGCCCAATAAATAATTACTTAATGAATGAATGAGTTGAAGTTCTTTTAATTTCCTCCCAGATGCTCACTGGCCTCTCAGGTACTACACAGCCTCCTAACGGGCCAGAAATGCATAATGTATACCCCTGAGAGTGACAGAGGTCTCCCGCCCAATTCTGTTCTTCTGGGTATTAAGGGAAGAGCTATATCCAGGACAAAGCGACAGTTCTTTGCTCTAGGGGACCAAAATTTAGCATCAACTGCAGAGTTGAATCTAGAGGTTAGCTGGAAAGCTAGGTAGAATCTGAATGGATCATTCAGAGGAAATTTGAATACTATTTTAATGAAATACAAAGTCATTTAAACACACACACATTCTTGGATCTCTGTACTTCTAACAAAAGTATGTTTCCCATTAGGAAGCTGATAAGCATCTCTTTCTTTCTACTCCAGCAGCGATGATTCCCCAGCTAAATAAAATTTACAAACTGCTTTGGAAGCATTTATGGAGAAAGGTGCCATATGAATGTATGAGATTATTAAAATAAATGCTGATTTAGAGAGTTCCCAGGTGGATACTTAAAATATATTCAGGCACTCACACGCACACATACCTCACAAGCAGGGTACTTTCTGCTCTGATCAGCGGCGATAAATTCTGCTACCTGACAGGTGACTGTAAATCAAGAAGTGTGTTTTAATAGTCACCAGCTATCTGCTTGTTTGCTGCTGTCTCAGGCAATCCTTCACTTCCTGGGACACAGGACCTGAAGAATCCTGGCACTTCTCTGCACTGCACGTGGGGAGGGGATGCTCAGCAGCCAGGCAAATATTGACATGCTGTACAGAAGCCGTGAATATAAATAAGTCAGGATATCCTTAGAAAAGTTAATCTCTGGATCCACCATTTGTCTTACCAATAGGTAAGAAAATAAGGAAATCATTAGTCTTCTAGTTTTTTTTGCCAAATCAAAACAAAATAGTTTTGCAAAAATATAAAAGCTGGAAAATATATGAGAGTAAATAAATGCTGAATAAATAGTTTTGAAGGTGAACACATGTCCCTATTGCCACAGACCCTGATAAATGGATTAGACTACTGGGCTTGCTCCCTTTGACCCTATCCCTCACAAACCTACCCATCAATGTTTGCTTGGAGTAGTCCCAATAAAGCAGGCTGTTCCACACCCCACCACCTTCGTACATGCTGCTCTCTGTGCCCGGACTGGAATGCTTTTCATTAATCCAGATGGGTTGGGACACTTTCTGATATTTCAACACCTGGCCTCACGATCTCCTTTAATCTCCTTTATGAAGTGTTTCTTGACAAACTCTCCCATACCTAGCATTGCCACTTTATCCCACAGAAGTGTGATTGCACATATCTATTTAACATAAACACGACTGTGCTCTCTTCACAAGTTCTGGCTCACACTCTATACAGTTTGAGGCCACAATCAACACTTTATTGCTACCCAATTGCCCCCACGTGACCTCTCAAGTCACCTCCCAAAGCATTTTGAGTAACATATTTTACTGAAATGCTCACAAGGGAGAACAGTGGAGGGCTTACACTGAACACCATATGGCTAAACTTCATAAAACCCCCCATTAAAAATCTCCATCATACCCAAAGGCTTTTCTCTCATTTCTAGCTGTCTTATCTTCTCTGCCTCCTCCATTTCCACGCTCCTCCCACTCCTAGATTCCTTATCACCACCCCAATTCCATTTAGTCGACTGGCCCTTTTAGCCCTTTCTGATTCATAAATGCACATCCTTGAAATTTTAGATCTTATTCAGCAAATGAAGTATCTCTTTGAGATCAACTCCTCTTAAAAGGCAATGGTAAAAAACCAAACAAATTTCTTCTTCCACTGAAGAGTTACAGGTGGGAATCAAGCCTTATCTACCTTTGTTTCTCCTATGCAAAATATTTAAAGCACTTGTGAAATCAAAGAAGAAACAGATGAAAGAAGAATCTGTTTTAATTTTAAAACAGATTAAAATCCCCAAAGTTCCACTGTAATCATGACTTTCTCACTTAAAGATCTTTTATTCCTTCTCAAGTAACGCTCTGGCCAACTAGCATTTCTCCCTGATTTGAATACTCTCCCCAGCTGTGATGGGCCTTTCCCCTCAAGCCCACTGTGCACATTCTCACCTTCAGGCACTCATTTGGGTGGTCTCTCCAGGCCTGAAAGCACCTATGTAGTTCATGAGAGTGACTGGTGGTATATTACCATCATCTTTTTGAAGGTCAAGGTGGATGCAACTGATCTGGTCTTGTAGGTCCATCTAAGTCCACCCACTCTTCAAGGCTCAATGCAGGTCTTCACTTTCTCAGGGTACTTCACTGAGGCCTTGGGTCCAGGCGTGATTCTCTCCTGAGTCCCTAGGACGTCTGTCTTGAATACATCCACTCTAATGGCACTAGATCTTTCAGTCTTTCGTTGTTTGTAATCTGGGGCATGAGGCATTGAGGCTGTTCCTCTTCGCAGTATATGGTCATTAATTGGTCTGTTTACCAGAGTTTTCAGCTTCAACATCAGTCCTTCCAATGAACTCAGGACTGATCTCCTTTAGGACGGACTGGTTAGATCTCCTTGCTGTCCAAGGAACTCTCAAGAGTCTTCTTCAACATCACATTTCAAAGGCATCAGTTCTTCGGCACTCATGTTGAAGCTGAAACTCCAATACTTTGGCCACCTCATGTGAAGAACTGACTCATTTGAAAAGACCCTGATGTTTGGAAAGAATGAAGGCAGGAGGAGAAGGGGACGACAGAGGATAAGATGGTTGGATGGCACCACTGACTCAATGGACATGAGTTTGAGTAAACTCCAGGAGTTGGTGATGGACAGGGAGGCCTGGCGTGCTACAGTCCAGGGGTCGCAAAGAGTAGGACACGAATGAGTGAACTGAACTGACCAGAGTTTTCAGGTCTTTCTCCATTTCCAGACTCATGGTAGGTTTGTATTTATCAAACCTTTGAAGTTATGTGTGACTGTTTAATTTGCTTTGGCCAAGGAAATGTGAGCAGAACTGACATGAGCCCCTTTAGGGAAGAAGCAGTAAGAGCGAGGACCCAGCTGATTGACAATGGGTATGTGGTATGAGTAAGAAGTAAACCTTGGTCATGTTATGCCATTTAGAGTCAGAAGTTATTTGAATAATAACATAAATAAAAATTAATTGTATGTTAATATCCTATGTAGACCATAAGTTCCTTGAAGGTAGCTCTCATGCATAACAGTTTTCTATTCCCCAGGGAGCACAGCACAACAGCTGGTGTATGTTCAATAACTACTGCTGACTGGTATCTACTGAGACAAGGTATAATAAAATGTCTGACGTTGGACAGTGAGACTTGGTGTCAGAACTTTGAGACATCCATCTCTGAGAAACCAAAATCAATG
The DNA here is from genome assembly GCF_027580195.1 of Bos mutus. Taxonomy (NCBI): domain Eukaryota; kingdom Metazoa; phylum Chordata; class Mammalia; order Artiodactyla; family Bovidae; genus Bos; species Bos mutus. Next base: position 65,567,701 of record NC_091624.1, on the reverse strand, counting down.
TACAAGATGATTCCAGTGGTATTCTAGTAAGATTCTTGCTACAGGGAGGCAGATTAGTATAATGAAAGGAACCTGGTCTTTTAGGTTGGCCAAAACAGGCTTTCAAGTGCAAGTTCTGCCATGTACTTGGCTGCATGACCTTGGGCCAGTTATTTAAGCCCTTTGAAACTGGGATAACACCACTACCTGCCACACAGCATTATCATGGGAATTAAGTGAGAGAATGTATGGAAGGCACTTGGCATATAATAAATGGCCAACCTACATCACTCTCTTAGGCTCGCCTCCCATCAAGCATGTGTTGTTGGGGGGTATGAACTAGGAACCACTTCCCTTCATTTCTTCCCTGAGATTCTGGTTACCTGCTTAGTCCCTGGATTTATAATAGTTCGCTTGGTCTACTGCAGATCCTTAGGGCTTTGCTTTTGCTGTCCCACGCTCACTCTGTCCTTGTGAGAAGTTCTACCTGCAACTGGCTGGAATTGGCAGGAGCCTTTGGTAAAGGAGGTTCAACAGGGTGAAGTGTTTTTGTGACAGGCTGTCTGCTCCCAAAATTTTAAACAGGTGGGGTGAGTATAGTCAGGGAGGTGATCTCTGTAGGGGAGAGAAAATTCAAGATATCACAGTGAGCAGTTCTAAGGAAGGGCCACCTTGGCCTGGGACCCGGCTCTAATAGCAGATGATTCTTCTACTGAGCCCTGGGATTGTTTCAGTGATGGCATGAAGCAACTCTGAAATGATCTTTAAATGACTGACTCCTTCCCCAGGCGGTGTCTTACTGTGGTGCCCAAGGGCTTGTGTTTTCCTGAACTCTTGGCCCAGTGAGTCTGGCATTTATGCACTGTCCCTGACTGAGTCCTTGAGGTCACCCTTCCCCCACGTCCCCAAGTAGCAGCACCTGTGATGTGGCATGACCAAGCACCCCAAAGGTGCTTGTGTAACTTGTTTTTCAAAGTCCTGGCAGGAGCTCTGGTCCCGAAGTGAGGAAGGGTGTTTACATTCTGGAAGAGCAGTCTCGAGAAATGTCTTGCATCAGGGTTGTTTGCAACCAATCCCCCCCGCCCCCCTCCCACCAGGAGCTTTCTCTGTAGGATGGCTGGACAGCCAAAGAGGTGGTCTGGGACTCAGAAAAAATGAGCCTGAGCACAAAGGGAGATCGGCTCTGAGGAAGTATCCGTTGAGCCCCAGGGCGGTCACTGCCCTGTGTAAACCCCTCCTGGTCAGGGCAGAGAGCTTCCTGAGGACAGTCTTCTGTTGGTCCGATGCCTGTCGTCTTGCCTTGCACAGAGCTTCACGCTGGGTGAAGATGACAGCAGACACCCAGGAAGCCAGGAAGCTGTGAACTAGGAGGGCACGAAAACATCTGAGAGGACACACTGGTGGGAATTCTTAACTGATGCCCTGGTTAACAGCTTTCTCTGAACAGAACTTATTATATATTAGTAATAACAATAGTCAATAGTCCTAAGAAACAGGGATTTCTCACCCCAGTTAACAGCTGAAGGAGGGCACAGCTGGAGAGACTCACGGGCACAGAGTCTGAGAACCTCATCTAAGGCCACACAGTAAGCCAAGATTCCAAGCCCCCCCTGGGCAAAAAGCTGCTTTTTCACTTGCCATGTCTCCATGTGCCCTGTCCCCAACCCCACCTCATCCCGTCTCTGGGTCCTGCAGCAGCTGCAGCAAGGGTGACTTTAAAGAAGGCCTGGGGCAGCAATTCCACTCTCTGCTGCGGGCAGTTGTGTATTCTTATTGTCTTTTCTCCCTCGAGCAAACAGGCTTGAATTCAGCATGGAAGGACCACTGGGCTAGCAGCCCCATTCCAGATGTCTGCTTTGTCTTCCTGAAGCTCACCCACCTGTGCCTGGGGTCTTCTAGTACCCTAATCTCTCAACCCTCCTGGAGAACCCTCTTCCTTTCCCTCTCCCCTTCCACTGGTGAAGTGAAGTGAAGTGAAGTGAAATTCATTCAGTCATGTCCAACTCTTTGTGACCCCATAGACTATACAGTCCGTGGAATTCTCCAGGCCAGAATACTGGAGTGGGTAGCCTTTTCCTTCTCCAGGGGATCTTCCCAACCCAGGAATCGAACCCAGGTCTCCTGCATTGCAGGTGGATTCTTTACCAGCTGAGCCACCACCAGGGGAGCCATAAATCTCTTTTCTTCCTCCACTGCCTGGCTTCAAGGCCAGGTTTTCACTTCGCAAGAATAACCCTGCTATAGGTATTATTTTACTGTGAACCTGGCACCAAATATGCACTCAACAAATATTTACTGAATTACATGCATGCTACATTCTAGACAAAAGAAGCAAAGGCTGCGAATCCAGAAGTAAACTGAAAAGCTGAGAGGGTGGAGGAAGGGTGAAAACACCGCCTTGACTCCTCTTTCCTCATCTCCCTTTCCTTTAGTAGGGAGGCAGTGATGCGCTGATTCTGTCATTTGATCATAGTAGGGAAGCAGTGATGTGCTGATTCTGTCATTTGATCACAGGAACATCCTAACAGACTAAAAAGCCCCAGTCAATGCCAGAGCAGAAGTGCACATCCGGGGGCTGTTTCCTTGGAAATGTTTCAGCTGTAATAACTCTCCAGAAAGAAATATCCAAACAACTTCCTTGACCCTCTGGGGAGAAGAAGTAACAATGGGGCAGAAAGTTGTGTGTGTGTGTGTGTGTGTGTGTGTGTGAAGTAACAATTGGGCAGAAAAGGTGTGTGTGTGGCACATGTGCATGCCCCTGCACCTTCCTCATGTCCTGTCCATGGGGCGCCTTTGACAGCCGGTCTATTCAAACGCTGGGGCTGTGGGCTGGCGGCGTGGTGCCTGCCGCCGCGGTGGCTGAGATCATGCTGTTGATTTTGTTTTACAGAGAGCAGCCCAGCCTGTTGTGCAGAGTACAGAATGTTCTCTTCTGTGAACTAAGCTTGAACTTTTCCAACCCACTTTGTTTGAGGAACCATACAGACACAGAGGGGAAAAAACAGGGAAGATAACCCCCAAATTGTTGAAATCGTTGTGTTCTCTCTGATTTTGGCCCTGATCATTTGCTTTTCACTGCTGGAAATTAAAAATCCCAAGCATTACAATTCTTGGAAGAACAAAATGCCTGTGATGTCCTTTTTCTGAGTCAGTGCTCCGGCTTCCACACTGGAAAGGAACAAGTCTGTCACCATCTCTCCTAGATTTCTTTCTTTCTTCCTTTCTTTTTTTCCTCTAAGGCATTCAAGCGACAAAAATACAGCAAAAGACATTTTCCTGTAGGGAAAGGAAAGGCCTCCAGTGTGTGGATTTCTTTCAGGTTACCAACAGTGGTCCCCAATTTACTGAATGTCCTGAGGAAATTGACAGTATAAGGGTTTTATGTCGTTAGATGTTGTTGTTCAGTCGCTCAGTCATGTCCGACTCTTTGCAACCCCAGGGACTGCAGCACAACAGGCCTCTCTGTACCTCCTGAAGGTAGGTAATCTCCTTAAGTTTGCCCAAGCTCATGTCCATTGCATCAGAATGCCATCCAGCCATTCATCCTCTTCTTCTGCCCTCAATCTTTCCCAGTATCAGGGACTTTTCCAATGAGTCAGCTGTTCGCATCCAATGACCAAAATACTGGAGTTTCAGCTTCAGCAATAGTCCTTCCAACAAGTATTCAGAGTTGATTTCCCTTAAGATTGACTAGTTTGATCTCCTTGCTGTCCAAGGGACTCTCAAGAGTGTTCTCTGACACCACAGTTCGAAGGCATCAATTCTTCAGCACTCTGGCTTCTTTACGGTCCAGCTCTCACAACTGTTCGTGACCACTGGGAAGACCACAGCCTTGACTATATGCACCTTTGTTGGCAGAGTAATGTCTCTGCTTTTCAACACACTGTCTAGGTTTGTCATTAGCTTTCCTGCCAAGAAGCAAATGTCTTCTGATTTCATGGCTGCAGTCACCATCCACAGTGATTTTAGAGCCCAAGAAGAGGAAATCTGTGCCTACTTCCACCTTTTCCCCTTCTATTTGCCATGAGGTAATGGGGCCGGCTTAGTAGCAGCAGCAGCAGCAATGGGGCCGAAGGGCTTCCCTAGTGGTTCAGGCTGTAAAGAATCTGCCTGCAATCCAGGAAACCCAGGTTCGATTCCTAGGTTGGGAAGATCTCCTGGAGAAGGGAATGGCAACCCACTCCAGTATTCTTGCCTAGAGAATTCCATGGACAGAGGAGCCTAGCAGGCTACAGTCCATGGAGTCACAGAGTCAGGCACAACTGTGTGACTAACACTGGGAATACTGGGAATGGGGCTGGATTCCATGATCTTAGTTTTTTAATATTTAGTTTCAAGCCGACTCTCACTCTTTTCCTTCACCCTCATCAAGAGGCTCTTTAGTTCCTGTTTACCTTCTGCCAGGAGAGTGGTATCATCTGCTTATCTGAGGCTGTTGATGTTTCTCCCACCTATCTTGATTCCAGCTTGTACCTCATTTAGCCCAGCTCAGCATTTCTCATGATGTATAGCTTGCTTAGCGTATAAACAAACAGGGTGACAGCAGACAGCTCTGTCATACTCCTTTCTCAACCCTGAACCAAATATTTGTTCCATTCAGGGTTCGGACTGTCACTTCTTGACCCACAAACAGGTTTCTCAGGAGACAGGTAAGATGGTCTGGTATTCTCATTAAGTCATTTCAGTTCAGTCATGTCTGACTCTTTGCGACCCCATGGATTGCAGCAAGCCAGGCTTCCCTGTCCATCTCCAACTCCCAGAGCCCACTTAAACTCATGTCCCTCATGTCAGTGATGCCATCCAACCATCTCATCCTCTGTTGTCCCCTTTTCCTCTTACCTTCAATCCTTCCCAGCATCAGGATCTTTTCCAATGAGTCAGTTCTTCAGATCAAGTGGCCAAAGTATTGGAGTTTCAGCTTCAGCATCAGTCCTTCCAATGAATATTCAGAACTGATGTCCTTTAGGGTGGACTGGTTGGATCTCCTTGCAGTCCAAGGGATTCTCAAGAGTCTTCAACACCACAGTTTAAAAGCATCAATTCTTTGGCATTCAGCTTACTTTATAGTCCAACTCTCAGATCCATAAATGACTACTGGAAAAACCATAGCTTTGGCTAGATAGACCTTTGTTGGTAAAGTAATGTCTCTGCTTTTTAATATGCTGTCTAGGTTGGTCATAGCTTTTCTTCCGAGGAGCAAGTGTCTTTTAACTTCATGGCTGCAGTCACCATCTTCAGTGATTTTGGAGCTCCCCAAAATAAAGTCTCTCACTGTTTCCATTGTTTCCCCATATATTTGCCATGAAGTAATGGGACAGGATGTCATCATCTTAGTTTTCTGAATGTTGAGTTTTAAGGCCACTTTTTCACTCTCCTCTTTCACTTTCATCAAGAGGCTCTTTAGTTCTTCTTCATTTTCTGCCATAAAGGTGGTGTCATCTGCATATATGAGGTTATTGATATTTCTCCCAGCAATCTTGATTCCAGCTTGTGCTTCATCCAGCCCTGCATTTCACATGATGTACACTGCATATAAGATAAATAAACAGGGTGACAATATACAACCTTGACATATGCCTTTCCTGATTTGGAACCAATCTGTTCCATGTCCAGTTCTAACTGTTACTTCTTGACCTGCATACAGATCAAGGAGGCAGGTCAGGTGGTCTGGTATTCCCATCTCTTTCAGAATTTTCCACAGTTTGTTGTGATCCACACAGTCAAAGGTTTTGGCATAGTCAATAAAGCAAACGTAGATGTTTTTCTGGAACTCTCTCGCTTTTACGATGATCCCGTGGATGTTGGCGATTTGATCTCTGGTTCCTCTGCCTTTTCTAAATCCAGCTTGAACATGTGGCAGTTCATGGTTCACATACTGTTGAAGCCTGGCTTGGAGAATTTGGAGCATTACTTTGCTAGCTTGTGAAATGAGTACAAATGTGCGGTAGTTTGTTGCCTTTCTTTGGGATTGGAATGAAAATGGACCTTTTCCAGCCCTGTGGCCACTGCTGAGTTTTCCAAATTTGCTGGCATATTGAGTGCAGCACTTTCACAGCATCATCACTTTTAGGATTTAAAATAGCTCAACTGGAATTCCATCACCTCCACTAGCTTTGTTCTTAGTGATTCTTCCTAAGGCCCACTTGACTACACATTCCAGGATGTCTGGCTCTAGGTGAGTGATCACACCATCGTGGTTATCTGGGTCGTGAAGATCTTTTTTTGTATAGTTCATCTGTGTATTCTTGCTACCTCTTCTTACTATCTTCTGCTTATGTTAGGTCCATACAATTTCTGTCCTTTATTGTGCTCATCTTTGCATGAAATGTTCCCTTGGTATCTCTAATTTTCTTGAAGAGATCTCTAGTCTTTCCCGTTCTATTGTTTTCCTCTATTTCTTTGCATTGATGGCTGAGGAAGGCTTTCTTATCTTTCCTTGCTATTCTTTGGAACTCTGCATTCGAATGGGTATATCTTTCCTCTTTTCCTTTGCCTTTTGCTTCTCTTCTTTTCACAGCTATTTGTAAGGCCTCCTCAGACAACCATTTTGCCTTTTTGCATTTCTTTTTCTTGGGGATGGTCTTGATCCCTGTCTCCTGTACAATGTCATGAACCTCCATTCATAGTTCTTCAGGCACTCTGTCTATCATATCTAATCCCTTGAATCTATTTGTCACTTCCATTGTATAATCATAAGGTATTTGATTTAGGTAACACCTGAATGCTCTAGTATTTTTCCCCACTTTCTTCAACTTAAGTCTGAATTTGGCAATAAGGAGGATGCATGTGAGGATACAACATGCAATCTGAGACCTGGAAGACCCTGGGTGATGGCCCAATCCTGCTGACACCATGATCCTCAACTTTCAGCATCCAGAGCTATGAGAAATATATTTCTGTTATTTATAAACTATCCAATCTGTGGTATTTTGTTATAGAAGCCTGAATAGACTAAGACAAGGGCCAAGAGAAGGAATACAGGAAGGGCTTTTCAACTTTTTTTTTTAATAAAGGGAAGATGATACACTGACTTTCGGATAGGTTGAATTTGAGGGTTGTATGGGATATCTTATGGAGAGAACTTCAGCCATCATTTGGAAATACATGTCTGGAGTTCAGAGCTAGAGAAGTAATTTAGGATTCAGCCACTTTAAAGGAACCATTGAAAATCTTGGGAGTTGATGTCATCACCTAGAAAAAGAGCTATGAAAGTAATTTACACACATGTGAAAAAAGGCCTAAAAAGATGGCCTGGTTACATCTTGACAGATGTTTATATCAGAGGAAGAAGATCCAAGAAATAACACAAGTTTTTAACAATATTAGGCACCATTAGTTAAATCTAGTCCTGCATTCCTGTATCTGATTCTTCTTTAATACAGAAAAATGACTCACATGAATGTAACTTGTTTGGTATCTGCAGAAAACTCTTAAAGCGATGGGAATACCAGACCACCTTACATGCCTCCTGAGAAATCTGTATGCAGGTCAAGAAGCGACAGTCAGAACTGGACATGGAACAACAGACTGATTCCAAACTGGGAAAGGAGTACATGAAGGCTGTATGTTGTCACCCTGCTTATTTAACTTACATGCAGAGTACATCATGCAAAATGCCGGGCTGGATGAAGCACAAGCTGGAATCAAGACTGCTGACAGAAATATCAATTACCTCAGACATGCAGATGACACCACCCTACTTTCAAAAAGTGAGGAGAAACTAAAGAGACTCTTGATGAAAGTGAATGAGAAGAGTAAAAAAGCTGGTTTAAAACCCAACATTCAAAAAATGAAGATTATGGTATCTGGTCCCATCACTTCATGGCAAACAGATGGGGAAAAATGGAAACAGTGACAGAGTTTTTTCTTGGGGTCCAAAATCACTGTGGACAGTGACGACAGCCATGAAATTAAAAAACCCTTCCTTCTTGGAAGAAAAGCTCTGACAAACCTAGACAGCATATTGAAAAGCAGAGACATCACTTTGCCGACAAAGGTCCGTCTGGTCAAGGCTATGGTTTTTCCAGTAGTCATGTACAGATGTGAGAGCTGGACCATAAAGACGGTTGAGTGCCAAAGAATTGATGCTTTCAAACTGTGGTGCTGGAGAAGACTTTTGAGAGCCTCTTGGACAGCAAGGATATCCAATCAGTCAGTCCTAAAGGAAATCAACCCTGAATATTCATTGGAAGGAATGATGCTGAAGCTGAAGCTCCAATACTTTGGCCACCTGATGCAAAGAAATGACTCATTGGAAAAGACCGTGATGCTGGGAAAGACTGAAGGCAGGAGGAAAAGAGGATGACATGACAAAGGATGAGATGGCTGGATGGCATCACCGATTCAATGGACATGAATTTGAGAAAACTCTGTGAGATTGTGGAGGACAGGGAAGCCTGGCATACTGCAGTCCATGAGGTTGCAAGGAGTTGGGCACAACTGAGCAACTGAACAACAGTCTGTCTGAAAATTAAAGAAGAAAGATAGTTTTCTCTTGAATATCCTTTAAGGCAGTGTTTCTTATGCTACTGATGGCTGATCATGACTCACAGTGAGAAATACATTTTACACATACAAACATAATTATGTAACTAAAACAAAGGACTTCATGAAACAATATCTACCTGAATCTTCTGAAGTTAATGCTATTTTCAATTTTATTCCATTCCATTAAAAAAACCACTATTTGGACTGCAGTAAATTGGTATCAAAACTGCTAATATGTGGCTATCTGCAGTGTGAAAGATATAGAGATTAAGAAGCTGTGGTTTCTAGAAATCCACTCTCCCTCTAGTGGTTGGTATCTTTCAGGAGAGAACAGTTCACTAGTCTCAGCTCAGTCTGAGGACAGGTGGAAAAGAGCTTAACTCAGTTTCCAAAGGCTTCCCTTTCAGGTAGGAATTTTTAGCTTTGGGAGGATGTCAAGGTGAATTCCACCAGCAAGACTGCTTGTTTTGTTCACACCTGTAAATATATTATCGTGGCTGCAGCTGTTGCTAATAATAATGATAATAACATTTATTGAGTCAGGCACTGTACTTAACATTGTTAACACAATTCTTATAATAAATCTCTGAGGAAAGTACAAGTACCTCCATTTTACAGACGAGAAATATTTAGGTTAAGGGAGATAACATGCCCCTGATCATCCACCCAGTGAATGCTGAAGCTGAGATCCAAACTCAGCTTGCAGAGTAGCAAGTGACAATAAGCTGTATCTTCTTTGGGCTATCTGGGCCTCTATGTCATCCCCGTCAGTCCTTTGTGTGTCTCTTAGCAAGGCTTGGTCTTTTCTCATGGTATTCTTTACTCCCTCTCTCAATGGAGCCTTCTTGTATTTTAAACATTTCTTGAATATAGTCAAATATCTCATAATGCATTCAGGAAGTGGAGGCAGGAGAGGTAGCAAGAGAGCAAGAGTAAGGGTGGGGCAGGTTGATGAACGGACTTTTGAGGCTGGGTTGCAAACAGCTGTCTGAAAGGACAGTGGCCAGACTCTCATCACCTTTACCAAATGACAGTGTCTGAACTAATTACCGAACTAATGCCCTGCTTTCCTCTTCACCCCTGACAATCCTTCACCCTCCCCTTCTCCACCAGGCTTATCTTTCCAAAGCAGCACTGTCATCCCACTTCATGCTTCCTGCTGACACTGCCAACTTATCCTATTCCAAACTGGATGCTTCCTCCCTTCCTTCAGTGCTAACTCACCCTTTCACCCCACCCAGTGTCTACTATGCAGAAGGTCATTCCAGACTTGTAATCAGCCCCATCTTACCTTCCCCACGCCCCACCGTTTCCCCACATGAAGCTCAGCCTGCCAAGTTGCCTCTCTCTCCCTGGAGGCATGGGGCTTGTCTGATCTCAGTGGCTGTGTCCCTGCCTGGAATGCACCTCCACCACCCTGCCTCTCGCTATACCTATCAATCATTCAAGACCCAGTTCAGACTTTGCCTCTTCTCCTGATCTCTTATCTTTGCATCTTTGCTTTTGTATCATCCATTTAGGCACTAAATACTGTAGAGTATTTAAATGATTCATATTTATACTGTCATCCATTAATTTATTAATTTAAAGCTACTGATTATTAAATTGCCTATTAATACAAAAAATTCAATGACAGTGAGGAAGAGGTATCCAGCATCCACAAACAGAGCAAGCAGACTATAGCCCAGAGCTATTGTTCTTGATACTCAGCTTCCATTCACCTTCTAGGAAAATATCCCAATTATCTTTTGGCCCCCCTGAAGTATTAGTCCATGATGGATGATCAGGGCTGACCTCCCTACCTCGAATGAGGAGTGGGCATAAGACCAAGGCTGGCCCAGGCTGGTAAGAAACTGCATTTCCCTGGTCAGAGTTACTGATTCAGAGATGGCCTCTGACAAGGCCAATGGAAATTAGCCCCAGGTTCTTGAAAGAATGATCTGAGGATGCCAAGCTGGTTGAATCTGACCCAGGAACTTCTGGTTATTATTGTTATTATTGTCACCTCTTGTAGAGCGTCTGTCTGAAGATGAAGCAAAGTGAAAGTTGCTCAGTCATGTCCGACTCTTTGCGACCCTATGGACTACAGTCCATGGAATTCTCCAGGCCAGAACACTGGAGTGGGTATCCTTTCCTTCCTCCAGGGGATCTTCCCAACCCAGGGATCGAACCTAGGTCTCCAGTATTTCAGGCGGATTCTTTACCAGTTGAGCCACAAGGGAAGCCCAGATGAAGCAAATATGGAGGAAATCACAGTGGAGAAATGGAAAACAACTGATTCTGGATAAACATCTCTGAGGTGCTTAGATCCAGCCACTACTGTACCTTAATAAATACCTCTTCGTTTAGGTCAGTTTCTATTGAGATTCTATAACCTACAACTAAAAAATTTCCCTAATTAGCCTAGTCTGAGTCTCATTCCAGTTCAGGTTGGGTTGAGGGTCAGATCAAAGTGAATCTATTGATTCAGTAAGACTCTGGGGATAAAGGAGCATGGCCTTTTTCCTGTATAAATCCTTCCTGCATTCCAAGGCAAAAGAAGTAAAAGCAAAAATAAGCCAATGCCACTTAATCAAATGTAAAAGCTTCTGCACAGCAAAGGAAACCATCAACAAAATGAAAAAAACAGCCTATGGAATGGGAGAAAATATTTTCAAATGATGCAACTGACAAGTTGTTAATATCCAAACTATTGCCTATAAACAACTCATACAACTCAATACCAAAACAAAACAAACAACCCAATCAAAAAATAGGCACAGGACCTAAACAGACATTTTTCCAAAGATAACATGCAGATGGCCAACAAGCACATGGAAAGATGCTCAATAATGATAACTGTTAGAGAAATTCAAATCAAAAGCACAATGAGGTATCACCTCACACCAGTCAGAATGGCCACCATCAAAAAGTCTACAAATAATGTTGGAGAAGGTGTGAGAAAAGAGAATCCTTCTACCTTGTTGGTGGGAATGTAAATTCATACAACCACTTTGGAAAAGTGAAGGTTTCTTGAAAAACTAAAAATGGACCTACCTTATGATCCAGCAATTCCACTGCTGGGTATATATCCTAAAATAAATGAAAACACTAATTTGAAAAGATAGATGTACCCAAATGGGCATAGCAGTACTATTTACAATAGCCAAAAAAGCATGGAAGCAACCCAAGTGCTCATCAAGAAACAGCTGGATTGAAAGGATGTGGACATTGACATAATGTCCACATTATGTCCACATAATGTCCACAATATTCCATTGACACAATGGAATATTACTGAGTCATAAAGAGTGAAATATTGTCATTTGCAGCAATGGGGGTAGACCTAGAGAAAATTATGCTTTGTGAAATAAGTCAGGCAGAGAAAGACAAATACTATATGATGGCATTTATATGTGGAATCTAAAATATAATACAAATTCATGTATACAGCAAAACAGAATAAGATTCACAGATAGGGAAAAGAAACTTATGGTAATCAAATGGGAGAGGGGGGAGGGGAGAGGCAAATTAGGAGTGTGGGATTAACAGACACAAACTACTATACATAACACAAATGAGTAACAAGGATTTACTATAGAGTACAGGGAATCATACCTAATGTCTTATAATAGCCTATAACAACATGTAATCTGTTAAAAAATACCCCCAAATTACTATGCTACACACCTGAAACTAATATAACACTGCTAAAGCAATTATACTTCAATTTAAAAAAATTCCTTCTCACAGAGCCTTGCCTGGTACTGATATCCTCCAGCCACTCAGAGTACACTGGGAGATTCTATGCTGCTCATGCTGGCACCTTGGTGCAAACAGTTGGCTTTGCATCACTGCACATGATAAGAGATGATCCTCTGCGGTTTGATATGACAGGCATATCATAAGGCATATCTCAAAAGTAGATGAAATCCTCATATTGAACAAGAGTTACAGTAATATGCTTCTAAGTCTATACTGGGTTTATAAGCTATAAGTGATGGTAATAATGTGACAATAGAGAAAGGAAACTTAAGAGTACTTTTCTTTTTAGTAAAGCCTATGGGTGAGTGGTAGCTATTGAGTGCAGGTTTTACCAGAAGTGAAGTGAAGTGAAAGTCACTCAGTCATGTCCGACTCTTTGCAACCCCATGGACTATACTGTCATGGAATTCTCCAGGCCGGAATACTGGAGTGGGTAGCCTTTCCCTTCTCCAGCGGATCTACCCAACCCAGGGATTGAACCCAGGTCTCCCACATTGCGGGTGGAGTCTTTACCAGTTGAGCCACAAGGGAAACCCAAGAATACTGGAGTGGGTAGCCTATCCCTTCTCCATGGGCTGCTCATGACCCAGGAATCGAACTGGGGACTCCTGCATTGCAGGAGTCTTTACCATCTGAGTTATCAAGGAAGCCTGATACATTTTTGTAAGTCAATCAGTTGCTGTATATATTTAATAGGCACCAACTGGGATTAGAGACCAAACCCTTTTAGTCATCTTGCACAGTTGTTAAGCCAGCAGCTGCTTAATAATACTTCTGGTGATTAATAGTGCTTTGCAGCCTTCACGTCATATAGAGATAATGACTGAACAAATAGTGAACAACTTCTTGGTTCCAACATAGAGCTCCTCTCCACTCCTGGGGCAAGAAATGATCAAATATTTCTGAGTGAGTGGTAGGAATAGTTTCCCTGCCTCCAATATTTAGCCTCTGATTCTTGGAATATTGTCAGTCTCAAAAGTCAGAGCCTGGGGAACACTTCAAAATGCTTTAAACAGAACAGGTTATGCCTTGAACTAAATCACTGCCTCACCTTAAATGCCCCTATGCTGTCCGAGCTGACCTCCAGTGCCTGCATTTAGATTCTGGCCAAGGCCACAGGTGAACACATACTTGGTCCAGCCCCAGGTTGGAGCATTTCCAGCTGAAGGTGTCCCTCTTGCTTAAGTGCTTCTGCCTGGTAAATACTTGGAACACTCAGAGTGCCCTCTTTGGCCCCTTTTAGTGAAAGCCCTCTGCAGTAAAATCATAATAAGTTAATATAAAATAATTTTATAATAAATAATTTCAGTGACCTTCTGCTAAGGAGCCTTATTCACAGCCTCTGTTAGAGGTACTTTCAGAGGTATGACTGGCCACTCATCTGCATGTGAGATACGTGGGTAATGGGCCATCTTACAAGAGAGTAGGGTTTAATTAGAATCTGTCAGATGTAGGAATTCCCATTCATCTAGTTAGTAAAGCTCAGAATCTTTTCTAAGAGCAACACCTCTTTTCCAAACTTCCCAGGAATCATAAGCCTTTAAAGATAAGTAACTATTTGGAACTTCCTTGATGGTTCAGGGGCTAAGGCTCCAAGCTCCTAATGAGGGGGCCCAGGTTGCTTCCCTGGTCAGGCAATAGATCCCACATGCTGCAACTAAGACCCAGCATAGCTAAATAAAAATAAATATAACAAAACAATATTTAGCTTAAAAAATTGGTAACAATAGTATCTTTGCTATAGTTAGGAACTGGGAAATGCTTAACTCATCTCCTTTCACTATGCTGCTGGTTTCAGGGCTGACTCAAAGGCAGTGGTTCTCAGCCTGGAGAGCATATTTAAATCATCTGGGGATTTAAAGAAACTATCGATTCCTGGTGTTCACCCCTACAGAGTCTGAATTACATGGTTTGGGATGCATCCTGGCATCAGGATTTAAAAATTTTTACCAGGTAGGTACCTGAAAAGATGCTCAACATCACTAATCAACAGAGAAATGCAAATCAAAATTACAAAATACCACCTCGCACCTGTCAAAACGGCTATGATCAAAAGGTCTACATATAACAAAAGTTGGCGAGGTTGCACAGAAACGGGAACACTTGTACACTGTTGGTGGGAATATAAACTGGTGCAGCCACTATGGAAAACAGTATTGAGGTTCCTCAAAAAACTAGAACTGGAACTACCATATGACCCAGCAATTTCATTCCTGGGTATATATCAAAAGAAAAGGAAAACACTAACTTGAAAAGGTATCAACAGATGCACCCCGATGTTCATGGCAGCATTATTTATAATAGCTAAGATATGGAAGCAACCTAACTGTCCACCGACTGATAAGTGGATAAAAGTGTGGATATACACATATACATACAAAGGAACATTCCTGAACCATAAGAAAGAATGAAATCCTGCCATTTGCAACAGTATTGATGGACCTAGAAGGTTAGAAAGAGAAGTCAGATACGGACAAATATTCTATGTCACCATTTATATGTGGAATCTAAAGAAATAAAACAAACAAATGTATATATAACAAAACAGAAACAGCCTCACACATAAAGAGAACAAGCTAGCAGTTACCAGCAAGCAGAGGGAAGAGGGGAGGAGGAGATTGGGGTATGGGACTAAGAGATACAAACTACTAATGTATAAAACAAATAGGCAACAAGGATATATTGTACAGCACAGGGAAATATAGCCATTATTTTCTAATAACTTTAACTGCAGTATAATCTTAAAAAATTAAATCACTATGCTAAACTTGTTGCTGTTCAGTCACTAAATTGTGTCCGACTCTTTGCGACCCCTTGGACTACAACACCCCAGGCTTCCCTGTCCTCCACTATCGCCCGGACCTTGCTCAAATCCAGGACCCTTGAGTCAGTGATGCTATCTAACCATCTCATCCTCTGACACCTGCTTCTCCTTTTGCCTTCAATCTTTCCCAGCACTAGGGTCTTTTCTTAATATTGCATATTGTAAATCAATTTTTAAAAAGCCCAAAAAACAAACAAAAAATCCTTTCCAGGTATTTCCAATATGTTGTAGATACACTGTATCTACAATGTAGATACAATTGTTTTTCCTGGACCTGGTGGGAGGGTCGGGAAGCTAAATCTAGTGTTTGTGTAAACAGGTTATCATTGCCTAGAATTTGCTTTCTATATGCCATAGAATATGATTTTGTAATAAATTTGGGAAAAATTTTTTTAAATTATTATGGCAGGAGGATGGTAGAGGTATCTTCACTTTGCCTGTTCCACAGGACTGTTGTGAAGCCTAGAAGAGATTATGAAGCAGTGGTGGTGGGGGCAGTGCCTTGTAAACTGGGATTTGCAATCTCACACATCTGCCGGGGGTGGGGTTTGGTCAGACTGGTCAGTGCTGGAGAAGGGCAAGAAACCAGGCAGCCAGGAGCATAGTGCTGGGCTGAAGCAGGAGTCCTATCTCAAGGGGTAATACTGACCCAACTCTGGCTGATTACTGCCAAATGAATCTGATCTTAATGTTGCCAGAACTTTGTCAGGGTAGGGGGAGGAAGATACACATTAATATCTGTATGCAGAATTTCTCAATGTTAAGAACACTGAATGTCAAAAAGCACATTTGAGGACTAGATCATCATTTTATGAACCCTGAAACTTTACAGGTGGGAACCTGTTAAAAATTGGGGGGGGGTTGGTTTGTTCTTTTAGTAAATCACTGCATTTCTACAACTTCCAATTGTTCTGTGGACTAACTCCTCCATAGGCTGTTTTGCAGGGGGAGAAGCATTCTCTTCTCTGAGGCACTAGAAAACACAGTTTATTCTTTGGCAGTTTCCTATGCTTTAAGGATTTGACATGCTAAATGGGCTAGATGGTCTGGAAAGAGTTCTGTCCTGGAAGGAACCATACCTGTAGTACTGTGTGGTTTTCGGTAGTCTGGAAAACCTGGGATGGGTCTTGAGGTAGAAGGGAGGAGGGGAGTGTCATGGAAGAGCACGGGTCCTGCTCACAATGGCCCTGCTTGTGGCTGGCAAATAGTATCAGGGGAGGCACAAGATAGAGAGTACTTCAGGTGAAAGGCAGGAGGGCACCAAGAGGACACTGGAATTTTGTCACAGGGAGAAGGAAGTGCTGAGAGTTAGATTTGAGTAAGACTGATTTGTCGTCATGCTTTTAGAAGCTGCTAGATTTTGAAATGAACATTTGCCTGTGGAACCAGTTGATATACTTGCTATGGTGCTCCCTCATTCGTATGACTTTGAAAGGAAGTGAAAGTGTTAGTTGATCAGTCCTGTCCAATCCTTTCCAACCCCACGAGGATCCTCTGTCCATGAGATTCTCCAGGCAAGAATACTGGAGTGGGTTGCCATTCCCTTCTCCAGGGGATCTTCCTGACCCAGAGATCAAACCTGGGTTCCCTGCATTGCAGGCAGATTCTTTACCATTTGAGCCACCAGGGAAGTTCATCCTAAAGAAAAACAAAGAACAGTGGAAAAGGAGAAAACCATTGCTTGGACATAACTGTCCTTAATAGAGATCAGGAGTAATAAGGGACATTTTTAAAACAAATGCTAGGGACTTCCCTGTGGTCCAATGGTTAAGACTTCCCCTTCCAACGCAAGGGTTGCAGATTCAAACCCTGGTAAGTGAGCTAAGATTCTCATATGCCTTGTGGCCAAAAAAACAAAACATAAAACATAAACACTATTGTAATAAATTAAATGAAGACTTTAAAAATGGTCCACATCAAAAACAAACAAAAATCTTTAAAAAAGGGGGGAAGTGTTTCCCTGGTGGCTCAGTTGCAAGGAATCAGTCTGCCAATGTAGGAGACATGGGTTCAATCCCTGGTCAGGAAAGATCCCACAGGCCATGGAGCAACTAAACCCCTGTGCCACTGTTAGGAAACACGCTGATTGAAACTGCCCACCCTGGCCAGGCTACCATTTGCATGAGTTATTTTACAACAGCAGGTCCTGGTAAAGAACATGGAATTAATAAGCCACCACCAACTAGAAGAATTCAAGAAAGGTCAAAAGGAGATGTCATATGTCCTACCACCTCCCAGAATCCTTCTTGTTGGCATCCATCTTGGCTGAGCAATGGCATGAGCCACCAGGAAGGACCCTAAGTCAGAGTGATTGGCCAAAGAAAACTCGAGAAGTAATTCTATCACCATAAAACCTGAGACTGCAGGCATGTGGCAGAGAAGTTCTCCTAGGTTCCCTTTCCCTCCTGCTCTCTTCCGTGGGGGGCTCTTCCCCATAACATCTCTTGTTTAGTCAGCATGTGTGTCTCCTCAGACAATTCACTTCCCATTGTTAGACAAGAACACACTCTCGGGCCCTGGAAGGGACCCCTTCTTGCAACATCACCACAACTGAGCCTGTGCTCTAGAATGAAGTCACCGCAATGGGAAGCCAATGCACTGCAACTGCATAGTAGTCCCCACTCACCACAAGTAGAGAAAAGCCAGAGCAGCAGCGAAGATCCAGCATACCCAGGAATAAAATAAAAAAAAAATTTAAATGCTGATGCTGAACTAAGCTGCACCATTTGAAGCTTGTTTTCCCGCACTTTCTTTGCTCCCTCTCATAGTCATCACTCAAGACCACCTGAAATACCCTCTCAAGTGTGGAGAAACAGCAGAATTTCTCAAAAAAAAAAAAAAAAAAAATCAAGGAAACATCAAAAAGTTGTAAAAGCAACTTCTTCAAACTTAAGACATCATAGTATCTAGAAATAAATAGAAATCAGGAAAGATGATTTACTGTGGTAAATCCCTTTGCAAAGCAAATGTAGTATGTGTCGTCTCACCTAAGTTTCTGTATTTTGTGGATCTGATTTGGGGTTTTCTTAAGGTAGGACACACCTGTGTCTTATCAACAACTCTCCCCCAAAGTGAAGCAATTTTGAATTAATTACCAACATCATCAACTTTCCCTTCCACATCTTACTGCATGTGTTTTGTGTTTGGAGTCAAATAGAGTCGGAGTCAAAGAGTCAGAGCATATTAGAACAGAAAAGGGACTGTCGATATCCTTCATTCTGTCTTCAATTTGCAGACAAGGACACTGTGGCCAAAAGAGTTAGAGGGATATGCCCAGTGTCACATGATCGAGTAGTAATGGCATGATCAATAATGACATTCTTGGTCTTACCTAACGTTTAGTCCTTAATTCTTTCTTGTATATGCATTTCCAGTTTTGGCATCTATCTTTCCCAAGTGTGACTCAGGGGTAACCAATGTGACACCATTTCTGGATCCAGGGTAGATTCTGGTTAGTTTAAACCAACCAGTGAATGGCCTGCTCCTGGCAACCTTTATTGATCCAGTGGGGAGTACATGACCTCTGGTGGTCCAGTCAGACTGAAGGAGATGGCTTATGCCCTCTGTCTGGGGGAGAAGATTCCCCTTTATGTAGCCTTCATTACCACTGAGAGACAACCTTTCACCATCAGGGATCAGTCTGACCCAGGTATCCATGCACAATTAGAGCCCAGCTCAACCTCTACTGAGGCTACTTATACCACACAATTGCCTCACAATTACCAGTAGGTTAGGCTAGTCTTCCGGCATCTGTGCAAAAGGAATTTTTCCAATTCTTACAGGCTGCTGAGAAGGGCTGGTGAGTAGTCATAGAACAGCACTGCGGGAATTTCTGTAGTTCAGTCTTTGGCAGCTCAACCTTTATGTTGGCCCCCAGCACTGTGAGTGGCACTGCCTGCATTCTCATATGGCTAATGGATGAAAGAGGAAGAGACTACCTGAACTAGCCAAGCTACTTTAGTTGAAAGTGACAGATAATACAAAAGGCAGGTTTTGCACCATCTGAGGCACCAGGTAAGCCCAATAAAGGAAATACAGTGGCTCAAGTAAATAAAACGTACTTAGGCATGGGACTCATCTACAGGCTCTGACGCTGCCACTAGGACCCTGCCTCCCGTCACTTTCTGGCTGCTATCACTCACACTGGTTCTATTTATCCCCACATCCCACGTCGGGGCAAGACTGCAGCCAAAACCCCTAGGCACACCTTCTTCCCTGCCCAAGACCAATGGGGAAAAGGTGGGTGTTACCCGTCCCAACTAAGGCAAATATCTTAAAAGTGGGAGTGCCCAAAGTGAGGTAGGAGCCCATCGCTCCTCACAGAGAAGTCCAGGTTTTGAGCTCCCTCCTGACTGCGGGCCCCAGTGCCAGGGGGTGGGGAAGCATGAGGGTCGGATTGATGGTGCAGTTGCATCTTTCCTACCTGCTTCCATGAGGCTTCCCTCTCTTTTGTCTGATGTGATGGGGTCACTCTGCCAGTTGTTAAGTTTCTTTGCAGGGAAAATCACTCCAAATATTGAACTTGGCATCTCTGTCGTGAGTTCAAGTCTCCCTGCTCCGCTGTCTTAAACGCCGATGCAAAACGCCAGTAATGCTGAAGAAGCTGAAGATGAACGGTTCTATGAAGACCTACAAGACCTTTTAGAACTAACACCCCCCAAAAAATGTCCTTTTCATTATAGGGGACAGGAATGCAAAAGTAGGAAGTCAAGAAACACCTGGAGTAACAGGTACATTTGGCCTTGCAGTACAGAGTGAAGCAGGGCAAAGGCTAATAGAGTTTTGCCAAGAGAAGCACTGGTCATAGCAAACACCTGCTTCCAACAACACAAGAGAAGACTCTACACATGTAAATCACCTGATGGCCAACACTGAAATCAGATTGATTATATTCTTTGCAGCCAAAGATGGAGAAGCTCTATACAGTGAGCAAAAATAATACTGGGAGCTGACTGTGGCTCAGATCATGAACTCCTTATTGCCAAATTCAGACGAAAATCGAAGAAAGTGGGGAAAACCACTAGACCATTCACGTATGACCTAAATCAAATCCCTTATGATTATACAGTGGAAGTGAGAAATAGATTTAAGGAACTAGATCTGATAGAGTGCCTGATGAACTATGGACGGAGGTTCATGACACTGTACAGGAGATAGGAATCAAGATCATCCCCAAGAAAAAGAAATGCAAAACAGCAAAATGGCTGTCCGAGGAGGCCTTACAAATAGCTGTGAAAAGAAGAGAAGTGAGAAGCAAAGGAGAAAAGTAAAGATATACCCATTTGAATGCAGAGTTCCAAAGAATAGCAAGGAGAGATAAGAAAGCCTTCCTCAGTGATCAATGCAAAGAAATAGAGGAAAATAATAGAATGGGAAAGACTAGAGATCTCTTCAAGAAAATTAGAGATACCAAGGGAACATTTCTTGCGAAGATGGGCACAATAAAGGACAGAAATGGTATGGACCTAACAGAAGCAGAAGGTATTGAGAAGAGGTGGCAAGAATACACAGAAGAACTATACAAAAAAGATCTTTATGACCCAGATATCCATGATGGTGTGATCACTCACCTAGAGCCAGACATCCTGGAATGTGAAGTCAAGTGGGCCTTAGAAAGCATCACTATAAACAAAGCTAGTGGAGGTGATAGAATTCCAGGTGAGCTATTTCAAATCCTGAAAGATGATGCTGTGAAAGTGCTGCACTCAATATGCCAGCAAATTTGGAAAACTCCACAGTGGCCACAGGACTGGAAAAGGTCAGTTGTCATTCCAATCCCAAAGAAAGGCAATGCCGAAGAATGCTCAAACTACCGCACAATTGCACTCATCTCACATCTAGTAAAGTAATACTCAAAATTCTCTAAGCCAGGCTTCAGCAATATGTGAACCGTGAACTTCCAGATGTTCAAGCTGGTTTTAGAAATGGCAGAGGAACCAGAGGTCAAATTGCCAACATCCACTGGACCATTGAAAAAGCAAGAGAGTTCCAGAGAAACATCTATTTCTGCTTTATTGACTATGCCAAAGCTTTTGACTGTGTGGATCACAATAAACTGTGGAAAATTCTGAAAGAGATGGGAATACCAGACCACCTGACTTGCCTCTTGAGAAACCTGTATTCAGGTCAGGAAGCAACAGTTAGAACTGGACATGGAACAACAGACTGGTTCCAAATAGAAAAAGGAGTATGTCAAGGCTGTTATTCACCCTACTTATTTAACTTATATGCAGAGTACATCATGAGCAACGCTGGGCTGGAAGAAGCACAAGAATCAAGATTGTTGGGAGAAATATCAATAACCTCAGATATGCAGACGACACCACCCTTATGGCAGAAAGTGAAGAACTAAAGAGCCTCTTGATGAAAGTGAAAGAGGAGAGTGAAAAAGTTGGCTTAACGCTCAACATTCAGAAAACTAAGATCATGGCATCTGGTCCCACCACTTCATAGCAAATAGATGAGGAAATAGTGGAAACAGTGGCTGACTTTATTGTTTGGGGCTCCAAAATCACTGCAGATGGTGACTGCAGCCATGAAATTAAAAGATGCTTACTCCTTGGAAGAAAAGTTATGACCAACCTAGATAGCATATTAAAAAGTGGAGATATTACTTTGCCAACAAAGGTCTGTCTAGTCAAGGCTATAGTTTTTCCAGTAGTCATGTATGGATGTGAGAGTTGGACTATAAAGAAAGCTGATGCTTTTGAACTGTGATGTTGGAGAAGACTCTTGAGAGTCCCTTGGACTGCAAGGAGATCCAACTAGTCCACCCTAAAGGACATCAGTTCTGAATATTCATTGGAAGGACTGATGCTGAAGCTGAAACTCTAATACTTTGGCCACCTGATGTGAACAGCTGACTCATTTGAAAAGACCCTGATGCTGGGAAAGATTGAGGACAGGAGAAGGGGACGATGGATGATGAGATGGTTGGATGGCATCACTGACTCAATGGACATGAGTTTGAGTAAACTCCAGGAGTTGGTGATGGGCAGGGAGGCCTGGTGTGCTGCAGTCCATGGTGTTGCAAAGGGTCAGACATGACTGAGTGACTGAACTGAACTGATGCAAATATAGCCTTGTCTCTCACTGGCTCTGATTGGATCACATGCCATTCCTGAACCAATCACTATGGCAGTGCCCTGAAGAGCCAGACCTGAGATACAAGCCTCTCGCTGGGCTGAAGAAAGTGGACAGAGAAATGGCAGCAGATCCCAGGGGAAAATTACTGTTCTGTTACTCAGGAGACATACCAATAGGTGCTTGCTGTTCAGGAACTCAATATGTAGAAGCCTCTCTAAATGTGTAGATTTTTTTTGTTGTTGTTTATATTGTGCAAACAGAGAATTTGAAATCAGCAAACTGATGTTTCAGTCCTGACTCTCTTTGGCTGAGTTCCGTAATTGTTAAATGGGGAGTATTGTCCTGAAGCTTGAATGAGATCCTATACAGGAGGTACTTTTATAATAAAGGTTAAGGGCTAAATCCAAATGAGGGATTGTCATTGTTGTCATTACTATTAGCATCTTTTCTGAATTTTTTGCACTCATACTCTGATTACGATGCAATGCTGTTTCAGGCAAGGGATGAAAAGTAAAAAAACATCATTAGCAACTATAAAGAATTTGGCCAGGGTTGCTATAAACATATACCATCTCTGTGAGAATCAGAAATAGACCCTTCCCTCCAACTCCGAGTGGTGCCATTTCCAAGGAACATGGCTTGTCAAGGGAATAACATCGCCATGAAAAGAAAAAGTCACCTTTTCCTCTAAGTGGACACCTGTATGCTAGGTTGCATGGCTTGCTAGGAGGAAAGCACACTGGAGTTCAAATGTCCTTGCCCCTTTGACAGAAGAGCTTGCAGTCAAGGGTGGAGTGTTGTTTTGTGCACAACCTGCCTGGCTGAACTCCTGAACTGCCTGACTTTGGTGATGAACCACTGAGGAGGTTGAACTCTGAAGCCTAATTCCTCATTTTCCTGTTCAGCTAACTGTCTAAGACCATTTATCACTTTTCCCCTTTCTGCGCATTTTCACTTCATGCCAAATACAGCAGTCTGTGCTCTCTCTTTTAGTTAACTACCCATTAGCAACCTAGATTCTGCAGGCTTTTCAGATGCTTACTGCGTACCACTCCAACCTCAAGGAAGAGAATCTTTCCTTTTTAGCCATCCTGATGAGTGATGTTGCAGAGGACAGCTAAGCCTTTAAAATGAACACAGCACAGGTTGCTGGCACTTGCCTGTTGCTGGAAAGTCAGATGCTGATTTCTTCAAATTGCCCAGGAAAAGGGGATGAAAAGCACAGGCAACTTCACCTAGATTGACCACCATCACTGTTTGCTATTCTAAATCTTGGCAACAGAAACTCTGGAAAGAAACTATTTGAGCTAGATCCAGCCAGCCTCCAGGGAGCCAGGGAATGTAATATGGTAGTCTTTGTGTTACTATGACTGAAGGTCTTCTTATTCTAAAAGATTACCTTTCTCTTGTGTGAAAGATGGATAGTTAGAGCCAACAGGAGCTGGCAATGTTGTTGTGACCATGTTGCCCCTTTCCCTTCATCCTTGGTATCTTTTGGGGCACCTGAAATTACAGAAACTTTCCAATGTGATGCCGGCCAGGGTTAACTGATCACCATGATGTCGGTGGTGTGGTTTAGGTACATTGGATCTCAGTCTAAAGAAAGCTCACGTGGCTTTTGCCTAGAAAACACCTTTGCTTGCTCCTGATGTTCTTCTCTCATCCCTCTTCCTCCTTACCCAGAAAATAGCCCGCTGCTTTAGCTACCATTTCCTCACTGTCTCCTTGCCTCTTTTTACTTCCTCCTTCCCCCAAGTGGGTTTTTTCCACTTGTCCCCCTCTCCCCACAGATCCATTCTCTGCCCCTCCTGGGCTCCCTTGCCCTGCGGTTTCTGGTTGATTCACCCAGTGGAGGCATGACAGGAGACTGGAGGGTGTGAGAGGTGTGGAATGAAGTGTTGGCTGCCTCTGATCCTCTGTGGCAGCCTCACGAAGGGTCTGGCAGAGGCTGTGTTCCTCTGTGGGCCCAGCTCCTGGTGGGAGGGGTTCCTTCATGGCTCCAGTGTCACCACCCTCTCTCTTGCTCCTTCAGGCACAGGGATGGAAACAGCTTCCAGCAGTCGTGAGTCTCTGGATGACTCATTATCTCTTTCTGGCTCCTTTCATCCTGCCTACACCTTAGAGAGTCCCTTCCTGAAGTTTTTTACTGTCAACTTTCTTGAGTGTCCATCTGTTTCCTGCCAGGACACTAACTAATACAGTCTTCATCCTCATCACTCTTCCACAAGAGCTCCTGGGTGGTCACCGGCGACACCCAAAACAGGTTAGCCTCTCCTGCTCCGGTTGCGTCTTCCTATTTGGCTTCTCCTCTCCTAGACACTACTGCATCCTCCCTTCCTTCTGCCTGTCCACTCATTATCTGACAGGATCTACTATAATTGTGTCTTTGGTGGTCCTCTTATCTCCATTCCATCCTGCCCTATCTAGAGCATCACCCATTAAAAAAATATTATTCCTAAAACACCTGGAAACAATTGATGGCATGGTCTCACTCAGGAGGGGGAGGTCCTAGATAGCCTCCATTTGCTCCTCTTGATCAAATCCTTCTCCATCAGGCTCTGAGTCCTAGGAGACAGACCTTTAGGGATGTATCAAAGGGCTTCCTTGTCCTCTAGCTTCCTATTGAGTTCAGCCAGTTAGGGAACACTGGCAAGGACCCTAAGGGCAGGAGGAAGATATGTTTGGGGTGTTCATTCTCCTGGGCTGCCTCCCAGATGGCCAGAGGGTCAGCAGTGGTTATGTTTCTCTCCCATAGACCACACCTCTCCTGTTGGGGACTCCTTTCTATAGCCACACCTAACTTCTCACCTATGGGCTTCAGGATGATAGCATCTCCCTACTACTGGTAGGCTTAACCTGCCCAGCACTTGTAAATAGTCCTGTTCTATTAAACTCTCCTAAATTACCTCCATCTGAAGGTAGTGTCTGCTTCCTGCTTGGAAGTAAAGTCCCAAGGTGCCAATCACTGCTGTCAGTCAAGTTCTGCAGACTTTCCCCCTCCTTATCACTTGGGGAGCTCTCACTGTGTCCTGGTCATTTCAGTTTATTACAACTTAGAAACCGGGCTAAGTTGTGCTGTAGTAACAAATCATCCCCAAATTTGAGTAACTTAGATCAGCAAAGGCTTACTGCTCTTTCATGTTACATGTCCAGTGTAGGTCAGCAGAAGCTCTGCTCACCAGATCACCCAGACTCAGGCTCACAGGACAGCCCTCATTTCCACCGTTGTTAGAGTCTCGGGAAGGAACAAGAGCTAGCAGAAGGCCTCATACCAAGACTGAATCAGGAGGCCGAGAATGACTTATACCTATATTTCACTGGCCAGAACTAGTCATGTGGCCCCGCTCAACCAGAAAAAGGGGCAGGAAGTACAATCTTATCATGTGCCCAGAAGGGGTGCTCTTAACATTCGAACATTTGGAAACAGCACTGATAATTACAACAGGGCACATCCGTGAGTTCTTCAGAAGATTCAGCATGATCTCCTCTGGCAAAGGAAGTCAGACCCCATGCTGAAGACCGCTGTCCCACCCCTCACATTACCAGAAGTACATTTCATGGCATCTGCCTTTGGAGAAGGTAATGGCAACCCACTCCAGTACTCTTGCCTGGAAAATCCCGTGGACTGAGGAGCCTGGTGGGCTGCAGTCCATGGGGTCGCTAAGAGTCGGACATGACTGAACGACTTCACTTTCACTTTTCACTTTCATGCATTGGAGAAGGAAATGGCAACCCACTCCAGTATTCTTGCCTGGAGAGTCCCAGGGATGGAGGAGCCTGGTGGGCTGCTGTCTCTGGGTCGCACAGAGTCAGACACGACTGAAGCGACTTAGCAGCAGCAGCCTCCGGATCTCCTCTTCTTACAGGGAGCCCCTGGGTGAGAGACTGACAAGATGGCTGAAGCCCAGCTACTATTTTTTAAAGAAAATTACTGAGGTAAAATATACTACATGACAGCATATTAAAAAGCAGAGACATTACTTTGCTGACAAAGGTCTGTCTAGTCAAAGCTATGTTTTTTCCAGTAGTCATGTATGGATGTGAGAGTTTGACCATAAAGAAAGCTGATAGACAAAGAACTGATGCTTTTTAACTGTGGTGTTAGAGAAGACTCTTGAGAGTCCCTTGGACTGCAAGGAGATCCAACCAGTCCATCCTAAAAGAAATAAGTCCTGAATATTCATTGGAAGGACTGATGCTGAAGCTGAAACTTCAGTACTTTGGCCGCCTGATGTGAAGAATTTATCATTGGAAAAGACCCTGATGTTGGGAAAGATTGAAGGCAGGAGGAGAAGGAGATGACAGAGGATGAAGTGGTTGGATGGCATCACTGACTCAATGGACTTGAGTTTGAGCAGGCTGTGGGAGTTGGTGATGGACAGGGAAACCTGGCGTGCTGCAGTCTATGGGATCGCAAAGAGTTGGACATGATTGAGCAACTGAACTGAACTGCTACTACATGAAGGAGCTTCCCAGGTGGTTTAGCTGGTAAAAAGCCCACCTGCCAACGCAGGAGATGCAAGAGACACGGCTTTGATCCATGGGTCAGGGAGATCCCCTGGAGAAAGAAATGGCAACCCACTCCAGTATTCTTGCCTAGAGAATCCTGTGGACAGAGGAGCCTGGACCTACAGTCCATGAAGTCTTGAAGAGTCTAACATGCCTGAGCACACATGCACGCACACACACTCTACTATTAAATGTACACTATGAAATGTACCAACTTAATTACTTTAAAGTATACAAATAAGTGGTATTTGATACATTCATAGTGTTGTGCAACCATCACCACTATCTAGTTCCAGAACTTTTAATCACTCCCAAAAGGAGACCCTATATCCATTAAGCTGCAGCTGCTAAGTCGCTTCAGTCGTGTCCGACTTTGTGCAACCCCATAGATGGTGGCCCACCAGGCTCCTCCGTCCCTGGGATTCTCCAGGCAAGAACACAGGAGTGGGTTGCCATTTCCTTCCCCAACGCATGCATGCATGTTAAGTCGCTTCAGTCATGTCCAACTCTGTGCGACCCTATGGACAGCAGCCCACCAGGCTCCTCTGTCCACAGGATTTTCTAGGCAAGAATACTGGAGTAGGTTGCCATTTCCTTCTCCAACCCATTAAGCATTTACTCCCTATTTCCCATTCTCTCTAGCTCTTGGTAACCAATAATCTGCTTTCTATGAATTTGCCTGTTCCAGGTATTTCACATATATGGAACCACGCATTATGTGACCTTCTGTGTCTCTAAGCCCAGCTACTTTCGAGGCATCCTGGTGACCCCCAGGAAGCCCACCGAGAACTTTGATGCCAAATGGTGGCTGTGCGGGTGCCTGACAGCTGCCTTCCCTCGCCACCTGCTGTCACTGGATTTCCTTTTTCCTGGCTCAGATAGAGAATAACACCCTGCTGCCTAGACAGGCCAAGGATGGCTGCCTCCCCTTCTTTCAAGTGCCTGGGTCTCTGTGGGAGTCTGTTCCTGACACGGGTAGTGGGATGGGGCAAGGGAGGAGGAGCATCCCTGCTGCATGGAAGAGGCAAAGCCACTGGGACTCCCCCTCCCCCACCCCTTCCAATCTCTACACCTGCCCCAGCAGAAGTGCTTACCTAGCTCTTGAAAGTGGGGGGATTAAAGTGGAACCACAGCTCCTGGAAGAGTGGTCTCTGGCCCCATTTTTTCCTTTACGTTTCACAATATATGTTGTTTAACAGCTGTTGTTTTCAGCTGTGGGTGAGTGCCAATTCTGCAAGGCCCTGTTTGATATCTTCTTATACATCGTTTTGATAATGTTCCTCTCGCTCCACGGTCTTCCATATCTCACTAATATGAATGGAGAAATTCCAAACTCTTGGCATTCAAGGCTCCCTGCAAACTAGTTCCAATTTAGCTCTCTAGCTTTTCCTCTCGCCCACTCCCCACCACAAGTTCTCCCTTCCTTCCATGCAGTCCTGCCCTCCTCACAGTCCCCAGAATGCCCTGCTTGGGGTTCTTTCCTTTTCCATCCCCTCCTGGAATGCACTTTCTCTCTCTGCCTGTGAGGCTCCTTCCCATGGTCTCTCCTCTCCCTCGGAACTTGGCATCGACAGCCTGGTCTGTGTCTGCTGGGCATGTGTCCTGCTGCCTCATGTGGTTAGTAACCTCCTCGCCTGTTGACATGTCCTGATGTGCTGGGGTGGGGTGGGTCTCGGAGTGAGGGCTGCAGCCACATGAAGGCTGACCCGCCCAGCCCTTCACCCTGCATGTCCTCAGTACGAGAAACCAGCAGAGCCAGGCTGAAGTTCTGTTAGCCCTGGCCCAAGAACCCACGTGTTTTCCTGATTCATGGGTGGGCTTTTAGGAATGGGTGATGGAGGCAACTCTGGATAATGCAGCCAGAGTAGTTCTTCCGGGGACATCTCCCTGGGGTCACCCTGGGATTGAGGGTCTGGAAGAGATGGTCATAAATGTTTTGCTTTGGGTTCTTTTAGGTTGACCCAGAAGTACATTCTGTTGTGACTGGGTTTAGGTAGAGGAATGAGAAAAGGGGAGAGTAGAGAGAGCAAGAAAGGTTAACTGGGGAGGAAAGATCAGCCAGGAACAGAGAAAAAGGCAAATCAATGTCACAGAGACGTGGAAGGGGAGGGGAATAGATTTAGGGACCCCAGACCTTGGGGGAGGAGAAAAGGATCTTCCTTATCTTGCTGAGTGACTCCCACTATCTCTATGCTTCCTTCCATTCCCATGTCAGGATATACAGCACCCCCCAACCCTGTCCCTCCACCTGTTACCCTCAGTTGGATAGGTCAAAAAGCGGTCCCAGCCCAGAGTGTATTCCTCCTTGGGCATCTCTTTGTGCTGTACCCAGCTTTGTTTCTGTTTCTGGTTTAGTTTGTTTCAGTGGGAGGGACTGATTTGTGCCTTGGAGGAATTATTCCCAGCCTTGGAGAAACACCTAGCCCAGAGCTATAGCCATATCACAGTGCAGCCTGACCTTTCTCAGGATGGCCTAGAGCCAGCCCAGACCAGAAGCTGCCCATGGCCATGCAGACACTGGGAACTGAGCATGCCCAGTGCCTGCTGCCCTGGAGCCTGCAGGGGCTGGGTGCATTCTGTCTCCTTTTAGGGCTCCAACTAGCCAACTAGGTCTCCCTGCGTCAGACCAGGCTGGCAGCATTCTGTTTTCAGGCCCTCGGACTTTTGCAAATCCCTTGCTCCCCTGAAAGAAAAGGCAGAGGCTAGAGGCACAAAGTATGATCAAGAAAGCTTGCAACATGGGCTTCTGGAAGGCCTGTGACTTGGCCTGCAACTAGGTGAGGGTGGTCGGCTGTCTCTGTTGTCTAAATTTCACTCATTCCCTTTCATAGACTACTATGGCAACTTTTCCTCTAAACTCTCCCTTCCAATCCATTCTTTGTGGCTTCTAAGTTCATTTAGCTAAAGCCCTGTCTTATCTTGTTATTCCTTTATTCAAAACCCATCCTTATTGGCTCTTATTGCCTGTGGTATAAATAATTAGTTTGTGTAATCAAAATATCCCATGCTTAACTCCAGAGGTTACAAACCCCATTAATTCTTCCACCCCTCCCCGAGGGCAGGCCTGGAAGCTGGGGAGAAGGAGGGAAAATATGTCATAGCCCATTCCCATTCTGAGGGGTACCACTTGGGGAGTCAGTTCTGGGATGATCCTGCCTTTATTAGCTCATCACCATTTTTATTGGAGACCTTCCTCTTACCCTAGACTTTCTATCAGGCCCTCTAACAATATGACTCGTATGAACTGAAAAAGGGAAGTTCTAGATGAGATAAGAGTAAGCTGGTGATGGCTAATTCTTGGCACAGAGGCTCTCACTTCTCTCCTCCTTTACCCATAGCAAATGTGACTAATCCACTTTTGCCCACTGAGCCCAAGAGGCCTCAAAAATCCTTTTCAACACTATTCCATGCAGCCACTATCAATCAACTGAATTTAGAAAGTGAGATGAAATCTATTGCCCCTACACCCAGCTCTTCCAGGGAGTGAAACTTTAAACTTTGTCAAGATAGGATACAAAATCATGGACAGGCCACTAAAGTGGACCCACAAATAGCCAGGGACTCACAATTATGGGATAATTATATTATTTTGAAGTTTAACCAAAGTTTTCCCCCTCGTTTCCTTAGGCCCCTAGCCCTTCCCTGAATTCAGGCTAACAATATTCTGCTTCTAGTCTCTTGGTGAATGAATGACTCAGTGTAAATGCAGAGAGAGAGTGAAGAATCTAAACAGACTTTTGAAAATCAAAAAGAGGAGACGGTACTTTGAGTTTAAAAAAAAAAAAAGAAAAGCTTAAGCTTTGGAGTTTCAAAAGCATGGGTCATAAGGGAACTCAGAGCAGAGAGAATACATAATGAGAAGGAAAAAAGAATG
This sequence comes from Bos mutus, assembly GCF_027580195.1. NCBI lineage: Eukaryota > Metazoa > Chordata > Mammalia > Artiodactyla > Bovidae > Bos > Bos mutus. The sequence continues at coordinate 65,537,198 of NC_091624.1, read as the reverse complement.
AAAATAGGCAAACAGGGAAAAACTCTTTCAGAGTGGAAGTCAGAGTGGGGAAGAGAAATACGGGGAGAGATGAGTCTTTATGAAGGATTTCTGTGCCCTGCCTGACCTTGGCCCAAGTCTGGGGGAAAAATGATGGTACCCAAGGTGCTTTTGAGAAACTGAGGCACAGGGCATCAAGGTTGAGCCCAAGAAAGTGCCCAGCAGAGTATGGAATGTGAAGGTCCTCAGACAAATCCTCTAAGTTTCTTGAGGCCCAGGGTAGTGTGAGAACTGCAGCCTGGACTTGAGCTTCTGAAAGTGGCATGGATGGGCACAGAGTCAGTGAGCATGAGCACAACCAGAACAACATGGCGGACGACGGTAGCGGGTGGGGAGCCCTCTGCGGTGTCACTGTGGTGGATTATGACACAGTGGACCTACTGCCTCCATCCCCTGAAATCCTGGGAGCTCTGAGGTAATGGGACTCTAGGAATCCCCAACTTACTGAGATTAAGGCTCTACCCTTGAGCACAGTGGGAGCTGAAAAAGGGAACTTAATCACAGAAAAGGAAAGAAAGTTACCTTATGGGCACAATTTAGCTGGTTCTTGTATGCATTATACAGAGAAAGACATTTTGCAAACTATGGTGAGGAGGTGATATTTTCTGGCTCTGGACTGTGGCCTGGGAAGTGTATTGGTGGTCTCTGGTGGGAAGTGACCAGCTCACGGCAAGGCTCTGCTGTATCTGCAGCACCGGCTGTGGATTGGTCCTTCACTCCAGGAAGGAGTTGTAACGTCTCGGAGAAGATGCAGGATGGGCAGCCGTGAGAGAAGCAGGGGAGTTGGCAGGGACGAGTTGGGTTATGACTGTGGCCTGGAATGCACAGCACTGATGGATTTAATCTGACTCAGCAAGGTGAGAATTTAACCCATGAGAGCCCCATGGATTGTTTGTGACACCCTGGAGTACCATAGATACATAAGCTAAGCCAACTAAAGAAGATCAGAGGGAAGGAAATATTTCACGCATCACAGAAGATAGTATTAATAGATTTCTGGGCCAGTCAGCCCTGAAAGAATAGGCAGGTTGGAAATATAAATATTTTAAAGAAGGGGTTAATTTAGGGTTTTGTAACCTCAGCATCCCTGGTGCCCGTGCACCAGGACTTCCCTTGTGGCTCAGACTGTAAAGCATCTGCCTACAGTGATGGAGACCTGGGTTCAATCCCTGGGTCGGGAAGGTCTCCTGGAGAAGGAAATGGCAACCCACTCCAGTATTCTTGCCTGGAAAATCCCATGGCTGGAGGAGCCTGGTGGTCGCAAAGAGTCGGACGTGACTGAGAGACTTCACTCACTCTCAACCTTGGCATTACTGACATTTTGAGTCAGGGAATTCTTTGTTGGAGGGGAGGTCCTGTCCAATGCATTGGAAGACATTTAGCAGAATCCTTGGTTTCTGCACATCAAGTGACAGGAATTCTTCCCGCCTTCCCCTCACTTTCCCCTCACCCCCCACCACATACCTGTTCTGATAACCAGGAATGTGTTCAGATAGTGGCTTCATTCAGTGTGGGAGGGAACTACACAAGTGTGTGAATGACAGGAGGTGAAATTCACTGGGGGTAATTTGGAGAGCTGGATCCCAGGGGCATTGTAATTTGTGCAACTTGTATTAGGTTCCTAGTATATGTGACTAGAGTAAAGATAAAATATGAGATCATGTGAAAACATTCAACTCCTTTGAGTGAAGAGGCATTATAAGAAGGTGAAGAAGAAATATCTAGAAAAACTGGGGGAAGAATGCTGGCCAAGTTGCTCCCCCACATGGGTTAGTTTAATGTTCTCTCAAAATGGATTATGGACTAGGAGTCATACAAAAAAAAGTGGGATCTGAATTTCAGTAACTCTGGAAATAGGCAGTGAAAACAGCTAAACAGCATTTTATTTGTGGGACTTTTCAGGCCTGCAACATGCTGATGGACACACTAAATCTCCAACAAGGAAGATGTAGGATTAGTGTGCATTCAATACATGCTGCGCATTGCTTTTAGGTACATTCATGAGCTGTAAACAAGAGGATTAATAAAAACAAACATGTCATTACTGCTTTACAAGTTAAGCATTTGCCAAATAGGTTTTGTGTTTTCCTCATCACAACTCTCAAAGGTAGGTATAATTATTCCTTCTTATTAGAGAGAGAACCAAGACTCAGAGAATTAAAATATTTCCCTGTGGGCGCTCAGCCAAGAAAATCTAACCCTGGGCCTTGAACAGGTTTAGATTCTCAGGTCCATGTTCTTAACAGGGTTCTGTGCAGCCTCAGGGGCACGTCCTCACTCCTGGACACGGACTCTTTTATATTTACAGTTCTCTTGAGAGACTGTTAGGTCTGTTCACATTTACATGGGCAAATGGGGCTTGATGGAAAAATATTAGCTATCTTCTTTCTGTACGGTGAAGAAAGTTTCTTTTCATTATAACTCTTATGTAAAGCTTTTTTTTTTCCTTTCTCAACATGAGAATTATATAACTCTGTTGTTTATTTTTCCTCGGTTGTCAGGAAGCTCAGATTCTGAATTTCCATATTGTCTGACAGTTTTGTGCCCTTTCCCTTTGGTTCTAGTATCATGTATTGTATGTACTTCTATGCAGTTTGTACACTGCCTCCAAGACTTTGTGGATAAGAGGGGATACGTAAATACATATAATTAATAAGTGGAAACTTTTAAAAATAGTCACCCCTTTAGAAAAGAAACCCGCATTGCTTAAAAACGGTTCTGGCTGATTTTATTTCCTAATTATACTGGAGTGCCCACATGGGGATTACAGCCAGCAGGGGTTCCACGTGGGTGAAAGATACGTAGCCATCTATCTACATGGGATGATTAACTATTTTTTTAAATCAAACTGATATTTGCATAGTGTTTGGGATTTGCAAAACCTTTGCATAAACATCACCTTATTTGATCTCATCACCTGGCTTCTCTGAGAGCTGGAGCAAGTACCATTAATTACTATCCTCACTTGACTGCTGATGAATAACACCGGGCTTAAATATTTTAGGTGACTTATTTTTGCTTTGTAAGGTTACTGGCCCTGACCAGTTAGTGGTAGAGTTTAGGAGTAAATCTGGGTCTTTTGCCCCCCAGTGGGCTGTTGGCTCTGACCAGGGGTGGCAGATGTATGTTAATGTAATCCACACATCCCTCTTTTCCCTCCCTGCCCCCACAGACACACTCCAGGGATCGAGAGGTGGCAGAAGCAGCCCTAATTGATCTCAGCTCTCTTTTCTCATTGAGCTCAACCCTAACCAGAGTCCTTAGCACAGTGCCCATACATACCACCAGTGACATGAGGCAAGGTATCCCGGGACTAGACATTTTTTAGAATTTTGTTAAACTTGAAAAATCCTCAAATTATATGATTGTATACTAAATTAGAAACCCGAGCTCATTAAACATGATTTACCTATAGCATCTGCATGGCAATTTTTAAAAGCAGTGTATATGTCAGCTCTGGCTGCCATAACAAAATACCATAGATTGGATGGTTTAAACAACAGAATTGTATTTCTCACAGTTCTGGAGGCTAGAAGGCCAAGCTCTGGGTGCTGGTCACTTGGTTTCAGCTGAGGTCCCTTTTCCTGGTTGTAGATGGCTCAGCTTCTCACTGTTCTCAAACAGCCTTTCCTCAGTGTGTGCCGGGGAGAGACAGAGAGAGAGAGATCTCCTTTTGCCTCTTCATATAATATCACAGTCCTATTGGATCAGGACCATACTTTATTACCTCTTTTAACCTAATCACCTCTTCCAAGCCCTACCTCCAAATATAGTCATATGGCGGGGGATGTAGTCAGGGCTTCAGCATATGAACTTTGTAGGCAGATACAGTTTAGCCCACAGCCAGCAGATATGGCATTATTCGCAAGGTTTATTCCAGTTTGGATGTGCTAACTTTTAAATCAGCCATTACTAATGGACTTAAAATAGCATAGCCAAACACCTAGAGCAAGTATTATGCCTTAAAAATACCTGGTTGCTTCTGCTATATGGCACCGAATTTCCTTCTTAGCTGAGACTTGGAATCCTGCATTCACAGTAACTGCAAGTCTGGTTCTGGGTCCAGGATTTTAACATATGCCCATATTGGTGGTGGTGGTGGTGGTTTAGTCGCTAAGTCGTGTCCAACCTTTGCGACCCCACGGACTATAGCCTGCCAGGCTCCTCTGTCCATGGGATTCTCCAGGCAAAAATACTGAAGTGGGTTGCCATTTCCTTCTCCATGGGATCTTCCCAACCCAGGAAATGGACCCCAGGTCTCCTGCCTTTCAGGCAGATTCTTTACCCACTGAGCTATGAGGGAAGATCCTAGCCCATATTACAGGATAGTAGATATAGAAGCTACTTGGGAAGAAGGAAAAATGTCTTCTTAAAGGATGATTCAAGCAGAACCCAGTTCTCTGTCCTTATGGACTCTTCTATGTCAGGGTTTAGGTTTAAAAAAAATCATTACTTTCTCCAAGCCTTGCCTTGTGTCTGGCTTGCAGAATAAATTAAGAGCAATTAAAATTAATGTCCTGCTCATTGCATGGCGTTGTTTATCATAAATTTGCTTCCTTCACTATGTGGTCTTATAGATGATGTAAGATCTCTTTTATCATTAATGAAATCACAGCCTAGTGTTCTTCATTTAAGGATTGTTTGTTATTTAAGACCACACTCATTCTTTTTGATCCCATTTTGTTGATATCATAAACCTGTGTTAGAAAATGACCAAATGAAAAGGAATCTTTGGACTGCTGATTGACAATCGTGGATCATCCTGTTTCCAATCTCTCTCTCAAGTACAAGGGATCCTGAGCCTTGCATGATAAAGCCACAAATGCAACTAAATTATGCTGAGCAAAAATAAATTCTTTTACTGAGAATTTCCCAGGAGTTTTGATATTTTTGACTCTTACTCACTAAATATGGAAAAGATTGAGATACCATGAGAAGCAGGGGAGCTGTCTGCTTTTTTTAGTCCTTCTTTTAAGAAATTGTTTCATCCCTTTAATGCTGTGTTCACAATATATCAGAAATCCCCTCCTTGTAAAAAAGTCACAAACCTTGGCATAGTAACAGTTTCTGGAGATGTTCTCTGAGGTTCCATTTTTATATAAAGAGATAAAAGGACATATATTTTTATATAAAGAATATATATGAATTATAATTTATATTTTCTAATGGTCTAGGTATTGTCCAACATATAGAAATTATAGAAATGGACATTTCACAGTATCTTTCATCTTGAAGGAGTCAAACCCCTTTAGACATGGTCTCCTCTGCCTCCCATTCAACACAGGCTCAAAGTGTTACCCAAATTCAAGAGGTACATCAGTGGAAATATGGTGAAAAGTATGTATATGTGTATATCTTTCTCTCATGTTAAAAAGTATGATTTCTAGTGATACAATATAATTGCTAAATTGCTCTATTCTCATCTTCTTCCAGTCTAAAACTAATAATACCAACACCACAACCAATAATTCAATTATTAACATAAGGTTTTTTTTTTTTCCAGTTCTATATCATAAAGTGATTTAGATTAGTTCATCTCTGAGTGGTTCTGCCACCAATTATACACATACTTAGATTGATTTGCTTTATTCTACTTCTGACTTTTAGGGTTGTTTTTATACTATATTAACTTTGTTATAATTATGCAAGATAGTAAATAGTCCCAAAATTAAATCTATAAAACAAAGGTATATTCAAAGAAATCTAGCCTTTTCCCCTTTCCCTCTACCTATTTCTTCTTCTATCTGTAGTTAATACTAAAAACTGTTTTATCATTCCATTAAAATGTATAAGCAATGTGCATATATCTACTTATATCCTTTTAATTCTTAGATAAATTATAGTATACCATACATACTTTGTTTCCTTCTTGCTTTTTGTACTTAACAATCTATCTTGAATATTACTACTGAGTAGATAGGCTACCCACTCCAATATTCTTGGGCTTCTCTGATGGCTCAGATGGTAAAGAATCCTCCTGCAATGCAGGAGACCTGGGTTTGATCCCTGGATTGGGAAGATCCCCTGGAGGAGGGCATGGTAACCCACTCCAGTATTCTTACCTGGAGAATCCTCATAGACAGAGGAGCCTGGTGGGCTATAGTCCCTGGGTTCACAAAGAATCAGACATGACTGAGCAACTAAGCACAGCACTGCAGAGTATTCAGAGATAGTCCACATTTCTAAAAGGGCATATTTCTCACTGTGTTCATGTACTAACCAGATCTTACCAGCCTTCAGGACCACACAGTTAAAAACAAGACCCTTTTAGAAGAGCCTCCCATACACAGTTGGAAACTGTCAGTTGCTACAACTACTTTGAAAAACAATTTGACAAAATCTGAAACAGAGAAGAGTATATTGGCTACAACTCAGCAATTCTCTTTCCAGAAAGACTTAGTGTTAAAGGCGTACAACATCATTCATAGTAGTGGGAATAAAAAAAAAAGAAAATCCTAAATGTGTATCAAAAGGAGAATGGCTAAATTAAACTGTGATGTAAGTGATAGAAAACTATATAGCAATGAAGAGGAATGAACTAGATCCATAACAACCATACAAAATCTATGGGGTGCCGCAAGAGTATTTCTTAGATAGAAGTTCACAGCGATACAGGCCTTCCTCAAAAAACAAGAAAAATCTCAAATAAAAAACCTAACCTATTATAACACCTAAAATAATTAGAAAAAAGAAAAGACAAAACCTAAAGTCAGCAGAAGAAAGGAGATAGTAAAGATCAGGAAAGAAACAAATAGAGATTAAGAAAACAATAGAAAAAATTCATAAAACCAAGAGCTAGTTCTTTGAAACAGTAAACAAAATCGACAATCCTCTAGTCAGGGTCACCAAGAAGAAAAGAGAGAGGACCTGAATTAGGTCAATATATAACAAAAACAATTTCAAAAACATAATATTAAATACAAAAGATTATAGGACAAATACAGTGATATATCATTTATGAAAAATTAAAATCTATGAGACAGTACTGTGTATCATTTATGGCTATATAAATAGCAACAGCATTATAACAGGAATAAAGGCCTTTTTTCCCCTATGAAAGAAGGGAACAGAGAATTGTACTTGGTAAATTGAAGTGTTTTTATAGTGTTTTTCTCTCTTTTTCTCTGTTTATTGCTCTGCTTTTCCTTTCAGTTCTCCCCAATGATTTAGGATTGATTGATTGATTGATTGATTGATATCTCTACTTTAACACATCTGTGCCAAGGTTATCAAGAAAAACATTGACCATGCTGGGCAGCAATGCACCCTGGGGGACCAAGGGGATGCAACGATGGTCACTGAAGTAAGAGAGAACTCCAGGGCCATAATGACTTGGTGATCTTGGTAACTTTCCAGAAGAATATTCTTGTGTAAACATGTCAGATCTGTCAAAAGTACACCAGATCAGCTCCTGAAATTGTGAAACATCAATTACATTCCTACGTGTTCTGTGACAGTGTAAAGTGCAAATTTTCATCATAGTAGAAGACAAAAACAAAAACTGAGCCCTAGGCAATGTTAGGCAGGAGCTACAGTGTTTGGGGTTGGGAGAAACAGTCTTACATCATGAGAAATGACATTTGGGGCTATAGGACAAACTGGCAGCCCACAGACATTTTTGTTGAAATTGACTTTGAAAAAAAAATTTGTTGAATTTTTATTGAAAAATACAAAAAATGAATCACTCAGAAACTTGTAAACATTTAAGTACTAGAGAAATAGGTGAAGACTAAACCACCACCACCAAGAAGTACAAACTTATTGATGTATGGCAAAACATCACAATGTTGTAATTCTCCTCCAATTAAAGTCAATAAATAAATTAAAAAAAAAAGAAGTACATACTTCCAGTTGAAAAATAAATGAGTCTTGGGGATGAAATATACAGGGTGGGGAATAGCGTTAATAATTATGTAGTATCTTTGTATGGTGACAGATGGTAAGTGCATTTACTGTGGTGATCATTTTGAAATATATAGAAATACTGAACACTACGTAGTGTACTAGGAACTAACACTGTGTTGTAATCATACTTCAAAAACAAAGAAACAAACTCATAGAAAAACATATCAGATATGTGGTTACTAGAGGCAGGGGGTGAAAGAGGGAAATGGTAATTGGGATGAAGGTAGTCAGTCAAAAGGTACAAGCTTCTGGTTATAAAAAAGTACTGGGAATGTAATGTACAACATGATAAATATAATCATTAATACTGTCATGTTATATATGAAAGTTGGTGAGTATAATCCTGAGCTTTTGTCACAAGAAAAAAAATGTTTTTCTATTTCTTTAATTTTGTATCTATATGAGATGATGGTGTTCAATAAACTTAGTGTGATAATCATTTCATAATGTATATAAGTCAAATCATTATGCTGTATACCTTAGGCTTACACACTGTTGTATGTCAATTATATCTCAATAAAACTGGGAAAAAACACATTATTCAAAAACATATAAACACTTGTGTGGGAAGATTTCACATGTGGAAAAAAAAAAAAAAAAGCCCAGATTTCTAGAATCTCTTGGAAAGAGAGATTTGAGAGAAAGCTTTTGGCACCGTGGGGCCCACTCTGTAGTGTGATGGATAGCAGTCCCCTTTAGATGGAGCGTGTACTTCCCTGCCAACCACAATTCCCATCTGACAATGCCTAGATGAGGGCAGCAGGTAATGGCATTTGTATTCCCCACCACCAATGCCTTTTTTTCTTCTTCAATATTTTAGTCATGGGTTTCCAACTAAATTCCAATTGAAATTCAAAGGATGGGTGAGATAGGGCTGCAAGGGCCTCACGATCCTTCCTCAGGTCTTTGTGTTTTCCTTGTGGGGGACAGGGAGTGTTGGACAGTGTGTTTCAGTTAAAATTACAGTCAGAAGGTCCTCAAAACCCTGCTTCCTCAGTGGTAGGAATATGATTTTACAGCTCATTCTTGGTCCTTCGTGGCTGTGAAAGATGAATAGGAAGAGCAGAGTGCACCAGGCCACCAAAAATAATTTTCATAATTTGGAATGCAGACCACACTCTAACATTTATAACACCCACAAAAACAATTCCCAAAACACTAAGTAAAATTAAGAGTTCCTGCTCCTTATCTAGTGAGAAAATAGACTGAAATGCATCCCAGACCCCATCCATGCCTATGGCATGGGGATGGTGGGAGGAGAAGGGCTCCCCAGGGGATATCCATCAGGCTGAGGAGAAAGGGAGCCCAAAGACAAACAGGCTTAGATGGATCATTCAGTCAAGGGACTCATTTCTGCAGGGCAAACCTCAGAAGATTTCCTATTCTATGCTGTAGGCAGAGGTGGATTCAGATGAGTCAGTGTGGATTGAAAGACCCACATATCACTGGACTAAGTAGAACACGTGCAGCTATAGCCAGAATCTTTCCAGAAAGCAGGCACATGTGTTATGTGGACCTAAAGACATCTGGAAGTGATAATCCATACCACTGCCACCAGTTTTCACATTTCACTTTCTGTTTCCTTGCCTGTCTGATATCCCATCATTAGAGTCATTCTCTGTATTCAGGTACTATCCCTAGGCATGCTCCCTTCTTACATAAATAACTTTTGGGAAGGTTTTAAAAACTTTTTAATATACTGTATATGCCAGGCTATTTCTTCTGCATGAATTTAGGTCATGTAGCTATTAAGCGCTCACCAGGATTGGAGCTCCTGTAACTCCAGGAGCTCCATGCTCCATGCATTGATTTTTCAATATATGATCCTGGGACATCTGGCAGTCCTGGAGACTATTTCAGTGGGTCTGTGAAATCAGAACTATTTTCATAGTATTATTAAAACAGTATCTGCACCTTTACTCTCATGATTGTATGGTGGAGTTTTCCAGAGGCTACATGATAGGTGACATCACAATGAATCGAATGCAGAAGCAAATTTGAGAATCCCGTTGTCTTCTCTTAAGCCAGACATTAAAGAGGTTTGCAAATATAAAATAATTCTTTTGTTTGTTTGCTTGCTTTGGAGCTTTATGGAGTCCTCAATAATTTTGAAGAGTGTAAAGCAGCCTGAGATCAAACTATTTGAGAACCACTGCTCTGTGGCACAGCTAGTGTGGTGCCTAGCCATCTTCCTTGGAATGTGGGCTGAATTCTGTTTTTCTGAGATAGCCAGTTAAGAGAGGCATTGAGTGTGGGAGTGGGGTGGGGAGAAAGACAGTCTCTGTCCATAAAAGATGCAGACTTAGCAATGAAAAGATAGCAAGAAGGTGAAGAGAGGGCACAGAGAGGGGAGTCAGGAAGAATTAGGAACAAGACTTTGTCCTGGCCCAGGACTGATAGTGGGATATTGTGGTGTAGTGGTAGGAACAAAGGCCTGGAGTGGTGTGACCTGGGCAAATCACTTATCTTCATGGGGCTTTACTTTCCTTGATTATTGGTTGAACTCAATCAGGATTCTCAACCCAGGATTGTGATAGAATAATAGGTAATAATACAGCAGTAATTAAAGATAAAATAATAAAACTGTGAAGGCTGTAAACATTTACTTAAAAAATGAACACAGATTCAGTGTGGTCCTGAATCATTATGCTGCTCAACTCTTTTGAGTTCTGATTTGCTTTCTTGAATGAGATTACTGCCAGCATAGAGTGGCTTAGCCAAGGGAGTATAAGTCATTATAGCAGAGAAGAGAGGCAAAGAGCCATTGGAAGTGGATAACTTAGTTTCTCTTTCAGCTCCAAGTCTCCAGAGGCTAAAACAGTGTTTGATGTGCATCCTGGTGACACACGTTCTTAAAGAACAGAAGAGGGACATGCTTAGAAGGAGGGTCAAGAGTTAACAGACTAGCCAGCCACACAGACCTGGGATTATTTCTCAATGCTGTTATGTGATATTTGTGTGTCCTTGAGAAAGAGATACAATCTCTCTGTTAGAAGAGAGTACTAATGCCCACTTTCTAGGGCTGCGGTAGCTGTTCAGTGTGAACATGTGTCAGACTGGCTGCCTCAGAGCCAGCACTCGGTGAACACTGACCTTCTTCCCTTTTATCAAAGTGAGCAAATAGAGAACTGAAAAATACCACATGAAAAGTTTGTCTATCTGAGTGCTTCTTGATGAAAGCGGGGGCTGCCTCAGAGAAGTGAGGTTAGAGGACTCAGATGCTAAGTACAAGGGGAAGAAACCTGGCAATGCTGTATCCTGAAGCCGAGCAGGTATGGAGATGCCATGTTGTTGGTGGCCTCTTCCTTCCTGGTGGCAACATGGGGTGTCTCCTCACTCATAGCTGCTCCCCTGGGTCTCACTTCCTGGGAGACATGATGGATGAACCACAGCCAGCAGAGACTCTGCTCTCCATTTATCATCTTTTGGCTTGCTCAGTAGAGCCATTTGCTTTCCAACAGGTGAGTTGGATGAGATGGATTACATGTTGTCAAAATAGTAAGTAATGGGATGCTGTGGTCATTCTTTTGTAATGTAGAAGTGGGAAACATTTAAGCATTTCAGCTTAGCTTAACAGCAAGCTCAGGAAATAGATATTTATGATTCCAGTCCTCCCTCTCCTATCAGTTTTACTTATTGACGAAATTTAACACAAAAAGTGCCTTAAAAACCTTATTCAGGTTTTTTTTTTTTTTTAAAAAGATTTTCTTGGCACAAAATAATTTGGAGAAGATAAATATTGAGACTAAACCCTATTTTATAGTACTTTATAAAAACAAATATGGAAGGCAGAGATTTGAGAAGATAATTCATTGTCAGCATTCATTGGTTAGTTCCATCAAATGAGTTCCAACTGAAGAGTTACTCTTTGGCATTCCAGAACCCTAAGAGGTATAGAGCTGCAGATACATGGTTTGCATACTCTCTTAGAGGCAGAAGTGGGAAAAACATAGGCTTTAGAGTCTGAGAGATCTGTGTTTGAATTTAGGCTCCATTGCTTGCTAGCTGTGTGACTTTGGAAATATCTTTAACCATGCTGAGTCTCAACTTTCCTATCCATTAAGTTGGAAGTAAGAAAATCTACATTGTAGAACTGTTTTGAAGGTGAGACATACTGTACATGAAGTGTCTTACAACAATCAGTTCATTTCAGCCACTCAGTTATGTCCAACTTTTTGTGACCCCATGGTCTGCAGCACACCAGGCTTCCCTGTCCATCACCAACTCCTGCAGCCTGCTCAAATTCACATCCATCAAGTCTGTGATGCCATCCAACCATCTCATCCTCTGTCGTCCCCCTCTCCTCCTGCCTTCAATCTTTCCCAGCATCAGGATCTTTTTCAATGAGTCAGTTCTTTGCATCAGGTAGCCAAAGTATTGGAGCTTCAGCTTCAGCATTGGTCCTTCCAGTGAATATTCAGGACTGATTTCCTTTAGGATTGACTGCTTTGATCTCCTTGCAGTCCAAGGGACTCTCAAGAGTCTTCTCCAACACCACAGTTCAAAAGCATCAATTCTTTGGCACTCAGGTTTCTTTATAGTCCAACTCTCACATCCATACATGACTACTGGAAAAATCATAGCTTTCACTAGATAGACCTTTGTTGGCAAAGAAATGTAACTGCTTTTTAATGCTGTCTAGGTTGGTCATAGCTTTTTTCCAAGGAGCAAAAGTCTTAATTTCATGGCTCAGTCACCAGATGCCTAATAAATGGTAGTTCTGATGATGATAATGGTGTCTGTAGTCTGTGCTGATAAATTCAGTACACTTAGTTTAACCAGAGCTATTTGCCCTGTAGAGTTGCCTCTTAGGATTCCTTTATATACTAATATTAGTGCTTTTCAGTTCTGTCCTCTGGTCTGGCTGAAGATTATTAGGTTTTGAAAGAGGTTTAGCTAATTATCTGACTAGCTTATGTATAATCACAGGTTGTATAAATGACCTTATGAAGAAAGTATATGAATAGCTATAAAACCATGGGAGCATAGGTATATTGTTTAAGTGTCAATAGCAGGTACTTTGCAGATGGATAACATATAGGAGGGTCCACTGGAGATTAAATCTGTGCATTTGCTCTTCTCTGTGTAGAGATGCCAGAAATAACTTTGGAAACTTTGAAGGTGACCCATAGAAGAAAGGGTGTAATTACCTTAGAGTCACGGGGGAAGATACTCTTGGAAGGGTACTTTATCTCTGGGACATGAGCATGACTTCCCCTAGAAGGGTACATGGGAAAGGGAGCTCATCAGATTCACTTTTTCTGAAGGAAAAACCACTTGTTCCCTAATGTGGGTCTGGGAAAGGAACGGAGTTACTTCCATCATGGGGTCCCTGAGTGGGAGATGCCAGAGTCATTGTGAATCAGCACTCCAGGGGTGGGTGGATGTGCGGGGATCGCTGGTGTATGTGCACCAGAGACCTGAAGTGGGAACCCAAGGAGAGCGAAGTCCACAGCTCCACTTCGCACTCTTGTACAGGGACAGGCCTTTTTAGCAGACACAGCAGCCTGTTCAGGGAAGAGGCTCAAAGTGGTCTGATTTGGGCCAGACATCTGAGACTGTGCAGAGCCAGTGTTCCACAGTGACACCATGTGACATCAAGAAGTCGTGGTAGCAGCAGATTGATCAGATCTGGTTCTCAGCTCACTTGAATGTGAGTGTAGGACTGCTCCTTTGGATTGAGTCTTTCTGGAGGGAGGGAGGGTGCATTTTGCAATGCCCTATATAATAATTGATTAAGTCAAGGAATGTCTCAATGGTTACTAAAACCGTTAGTCAACTCCATAAAGTCATGATGAGAAAGGGTGGGTGCTTAGATAGGGGTGGCTTTCTCATCAGTGCACAGTGCTTCATGAGAGGGAGTCAGGGAGCTCGATCTTGACAAACAGATAATTGAGATTATTTATCAATCCTTATTTGCAGGCAGAGCTTCCAGTTAGAGGGCTGTGGAATCTGTGCTTTGCAGGAGACTTGAAGGCGCACAAATGGTTCATACTGCCTTCATTGGGAATAGATTGACCAACTTTATTCCAGGTCTTTCTGGTCCTACTTCAGTGCATTTTATTCAGCAGCTGTGGAGGAGGACAGGTGAGCACCTGTTGCTTGCATCAAGGCTCATATAGCTGTCAACTTGATTTTTTCTGCAGACGATGTTTCAAAATGACCCTGTACTTTCTGTTTTGACAGTCTCCATTGAGTCTCAGAGCTTTAGAGCTGGAGGAACATTTGGTTCTTAACTTAGCGTTTAGACAGTCTTCCCTTGGTGACTATGGGTGGCTTTTGTGGCTTCCAGGAACCCCTTTAAATGGTCTCCCAGATCTAACCTTTTTTTTCCCTAAGGAGGGTTCCTAGCTTTCAGTAGATCCCATAAGTGGTAATAACTCAAGAAATGTAAGCACCATTAATCTGGTCCAGGCTCTAAACCTCTCATAACAGACAGAGAAACTGAGAGAACAAATTAGGAAAAGAAGCAGTTATTGAATTTGGGAATGTCCGTATACTTTACAGGACTGACCTGATTTTCTGTCACTGCAGACTGAGCTAATGGCCCAGTACAATTGGTTGAATGAAATAGAGCCACTAGGGAGCTTTTGCTGTCAGCATAGAAACCCCAAATAGCAGACAAGTCTGGTTGAAATTCCTAAGAAAGAAACATAATTTAGAAGCAGCTCCTTTGTGTGGATTACGTTTGAGCTCGGAGAAAAAATATCATTGAGAAAGATCTCTATCAACAAATTCCATCTCTCCACCCACGGCCCTCCCCACATGGCCCTTCCACCCACTGTCTTAAAGAAAAAGTGGGTCCCTTGGCAAAACTGATGCAAAAGAGAGCTCAGTTTTCTTTCTTAAACAGAGACAACGCCCTATTTGATGAAGCATTGCTGTGCTTACCAAGTAAGACAGAAAGTGAAAGTGAAGGTAGCTCAGTCGTGTCTGACTCTTTGTGACCCCATGGACTGTACAGTCTATGGAATTCTCCAGGCCAGAGTATTGGAGTGGGTAGCCATTCCCTTCTCCAGGGGATCTTCCCAACCCAGGGATCAAACCCAGGTCTCCCACATTGCAGGCAGATTCTTTGCCAGCTGAGCCACCAGGGAAGCCCAAGAATACTGGAGTGGGTGGCCTATCTCTTCTCTCTAGAAGATCATCCTAACCCAGGAATCGAACCAGGTTCTCCTGCATAGCAGGTGGATTCTTTACCAGCTGAGCTACAGGGAAGCCCATGTAGGAAGATGACTGTAGACAATTTCTGAGTCTGCAAATTATGGTTATAGCCAGCGATTGTCCCTACCCCTGCCTCTATTCCAAATTCTCAAAGATGTAGCCAAAATTGTGCCTGAGAGGAAGGGTACAGCTTGTCCACATCGTACAAAACAACTGCCAGCAAGGAGGTATCTCAAAGGATTCTCAGCTGGGCACACACTAAAAAATAATCCTCTAGAAAGGATGACTAGTTGTTCACCAGGGAATGAAGTAAGAGGATGACATTTCAAACAGAATGCGCCAACACTTGGTTGAGTGTTTCTCAAACAGTACCCATGAAATATTTCTGGAATTAGGGAGTTGTGAAATTTCTTCAGAATGTCTTTTCATCAAGGGGGTTTAATCTCCTTTTGCCTAATCCTGCAGTTCCCCTGACTGCTCCTCTCCCTTCTTGACCATACCATGTTTTTACACATCACAGTTTTCCCCAGAATTCTTCAGTCGCTTTCTTTTTAATACAGAATGGAATTCAAACTCAAACCTGGCATTTATGTATAAAATGCTGAGTCATCTTTTCCTGTCTGGGGAAGAAGAAGAAGAATGTCAATTTCACAGATGTGTTGAGAAGACAGTGAGTATTAGGGATAGTTCTTCTTTCCCACAAGTCTCCAGCGTGGACCCTCTACCCTTTTAGGTTGGCTTCCCAGAGTTCTCCCAGTGTCTTATGTGTTCTCATGGCTACATGTTTGTTTTGCCTTGGACCTCAGCCTTCCCCTCACCTCCTGTCTTTTCAGTCCTGAACATTCCTTGAGGCCCTGCCTAGCTACAATACTCTTTCTGACCTCTTACTTTTAAGAGCATCTCTGTGCTGTTCTATGCAGATTCTCAGAGTACATAACACAGCCCTGTTTCCTGCCTGAATGTAAAACCATCCACACACTGCCTTCCTGGTGGCCATGCTGCTGCTACATGAACACTTCTAGTGTTGATGAGCTAAACTTGGGCTGCTCATTCCATTTTTTTCAGCAGCTCTAATTAAATAACTGGAGTATGTAATTATCTTTTAAGTCATGACAGTCTTGCCTTTTTAATAAAATTTTCAGTTCTTCCAGAGGAACAAAGTACCTGCTAGAAAGGCACTGATTGTATTTGTGCCTAAAATTACAGTTTCATGACATTAATAGTTAAATCATTGCTAACACTTTTCTTTTCTTCCACCTTTATCATTTTTTAGTGGAGAGGACTTGCTATTACAGAGTTTGTGATTATTGCAGCACCCAGGACAGAAAGAAGTCAAAGAAAACCCTCTTGGTTGATGTCTACTGGTACTTGAACCAACTTTACTTAGGCCACTTTAGGTTACTCTTCAACAGTATTTGAATTTCTGAAAAAAATTCTGTTGCAAAACTTATTCCTTTCTCTCCCTTTTTCTGTATTCTTCTAGTCTTTTTACTATTTATATACTGTATCTGTATATCTGTATACAGTATATATAGTACATATACTGTATATATATCTATATCTGTATACTTGGTTTAGTTTTTATAAACATTGGGATTACACCCTATATGATGCTTTGTATTTCCTTTTAAAAAGACAATATACCAGTGACATTTTTTAATGTCAAAATGCGAGTGCATGCTCTGACTCTTTGTGACCCCATGGACTGTAGCCTGCCAGGCTTCTCTGTCCATGGAATTTTCCAGACAAGAATACTGGAGTGGGTTTCCATGCCCTCCTCCAGAGGATCTTTCTGACCCAGGGATTGAAGCTGAGGGTCCTCATCTCCTGCAGTGGCAGGCAAATTCTTTACCATTGTGCCATGGGGGAAGCCAGTGACAATATACAAACATTTAATCATTTTTAATGGCTCCAGGTGGTGGCACAATTGATCCATATTTTTCTTCTATTGATCAACATATTTCCAATTGATTTTTAAATTCTGATTTTTTTTTTTACCTTAAAAGATATTAAAAAGATAAGATGACCACCACACTCCTATTCACAAATTCACCCAGCGTTAAGCGTTACATTTTGCCAACCCCATATTTATATGTTGAAATCTTAACCTCCAGTAGCTCAGATTGTTACCTTATTAAGGGATAGGTCTTTGCAGGAGCAACTAGTTGAGATAAGGCCATATTCAGGTAGGTTGGGCCCCATATCAGTGTCCTTATAAAGGGGAAAATTTGAGTATAAACCACAGGGAGGATATTACGTGAAGATGAAAGCAGAGATAGGATGATGCTTCTATAAACTGAAGAATGCCAAAGATCGCCAGAAACTCACCAGCAGCAGGACAGAGGCCGGGAACAGATACTCCCTCACAGCCCTCATAAGGAACCGACTCTGCCAACACCGGTCTTGGACTTCCAGCCTCCAGATCTAGATTCAATCCATTTCTGTTGCTTAAGTCACCCAGTTTGTGCTGTTTTGTTAAGGCAGTCCTAGCAGATTAATACACCCAGTCTTAAAAAAAAAAGTTGTTTAGTGCTTGAGATAAAGAATATTGAGTGAAGGCCTCTCTATGGTGTCTGCATTGTGTAATCATATCTATCTGATGACATACTGTAGGATAACAACTGTGACCAAGACCAAGCCTTCTGGGAAATGGCTCATACTACAAAAAGTAGTTTGCCGGATGTTATGGCAGAGGTCAAGTTAACCACCAGAGATCGGGCATGGTAGAAAGGAAACAATTACTGAGAACTTTCTACAGACAAGGGTGTGGTAACCCAGGCCTTTCTAGGGTAAGTTATCTTCAGGCTTTTAATCAAATTGGGTAATATAAACAAGTAAATGTGATAAATTATCTCTAGAAAATTTAATCTTTCTCTACCTCCATTAATATGTCCTTCAAGGAAGCTCCATGTTGATCTAAATCTGAGATTTTGGCAGCAAATGATGGATGATCCAATTTTCCAGGAAATCTGAGGACACATGATTGAATATTGTATGTGTTACATAAATGTGCACATTTATGAACATAGACAATCTGCTTGTAGAAAGCTATGCCAGCCATTCCATTTTCCAAAAAACTGAAAACAGAGCCAATGGGAGAGGTAAAGATAAAGGTACTCTTTGGAGCAAAGCCTCATTCATTCTCCACACTGGGGTCCATATTGGAGACAAAGTCCACGAGGCTGGGGCGCCTAGAGGTTCTAATGAGGATGAAGCACTGTAACATTCGGGTGCTTAGCAAATCCACATTCCCCTTACCTTTAAAAATTGTGAATCACTATATTGTACACCTACAACTTATATAATATTGTACAGCAATTATACATCAATTAAAACAGTTAATGTCTCCCTTACATGGCATGTCGTCCTCCTGTCGACTAGCTAAACCGTCCTTGTTCTTCAGGGCACATTCTGGTGTAATCTGCCCCAAAGGGCCTTCCTTGCCCTGAGCTGCAGAGCACTGTTGCTCCTCTGAACCTCTAGACTCTTTATTTTTCATGCTCTACTTCTTAGGTGGTGAAATAGTAATTACAAAATTATATCTGATCATACTTTATTATAGTCAGAGTCAAAACTCCACAGGGCAGGGACTCTGCCTGCTTTATTCACCTTGGCACACCATTGAGCACAGAACAGGTACTCAACAAATTTTTTGTAAAAATAAAAGATTGTACATATATGTGTTCTTCAATTTCTTTTCCCATTATTATTTGAAGTTAAAACATTTGTCCTGGACAACAACATTCCTTCTTTGATGCCTGGATATGACCCACAGACCACCAGTTGCAGCCTCTGATCTACAAGTAACTATTGAGCCCAAGGCAATCATCTCTCTGTACCCCAGCAATTCTTGTCATGAGAATGGTAGGAATCACATGGTGGCAAATAAATGCACAAAGAAGTCCAAGTCATGTTTGAACTACTGAGGTTTTTTTTTTTTTTTTTTTTATTGCAAAACATTTGTTACAGAAATTTCAGAAAGTTTTTCCCGTGGTATCTGCCAACTTCTGCTTCGAATTATATATCTAAACAAACAAGCTCAAAGTGCATTGTGAATCCAATAATAGACCTTTAAAAAGAAAACTTCCTCTAAGGAGTTATATATATTTATAATGTTGATAGATATGCAAACCACTGTCTATCTATACACAAAGAAGGAAAAGATGTATATATATTTAAGAAACCCAATTGCAAAATTATTTTATTTATAGGAATTCATTTAAAAATGATACTTGAATAACTTTCCCCATTATAAACTATGGTTAGAATGTTTACAAATGAGAGTCTAAGTTCTCTGTTATGGAACAGCAATGAGTACACTATACTGCATGGACTGTTCTGAACAGCAGGAGAAGCAATATAAACTCAGGTCAGACACTGTAGTGGCAGGAAGCAGATAAGCCTTGATACAATGCTATGGTACTCTTCTTCTGAATCTTCCTCACAAAGATCCCACATTTAGGTCCAGAATGATGCAGCTAGCAAATAAACATGCACATATCATTTGAGAGAACAGAAAGAACCCTGAATAGGGTGAGTTCCTTTCTCTCCCACCTCCATTTTCAGTGTATTTTGTTTATGTATTCACTAATTTGGAATCAGGAATATGGTCCTGGTTGGCTCTGACTCAGAGGTCCCAAACTATTGCCTCCAGGTTTGAAAGCTGCTGGCAGATACGTTTGGCTAGCACAATGTTTGCAAATCTGAATGTGAATGTCTTTGTAGCAGACACGTGCTCTCTCAAGCCCTGTAAACCCTACTTCTTCCTGTTGTTTTTCCCAGCCCAACTGCCGCATTTGTGTTCTGGATCCAGCCGCTTCACGTATTTGTGTTTGCAACCCCACAATCTAGAGGCAGATGGCTGCTGCTGCTGATACGTGATAAGCTGGGGTAAAGATGTGACTGATTCTTTTGGGATTCAGACAGGCAAAGTATTGATGAGGTTGATGCAAACACCAGTGAAGTTAGGAGCATGGGGTGAAGTTGCGGGGAGGAAGCTAAGTCAGTGGGAAGATGAGGGCTGGACAAAGTCTGAAGGCTTGCAGCCGCTGGTTCAGTTTCCTCTGCCAGGGTCCAGAGGGTATGGAGGTGACAGGAGATAAAGTCAACTGGTCTGGCAGAAAAAAAAATAAAACCTTGTGCTGGGCCAAGAGCAAGGAAGAAAGTTAAGGGGGTGAAGAAGGCTGTGTATCCAGGCCCAAGGCTGAACCTCTCTCTGCATCCCCCAGCCCTCAGCAGCCCCCCAGCTCCAGAGGAAGGCCTAGGTCAAGGCTGGCACTGACGCTCTTCAGAAAACTATGGCCTTCTAGCCATACATATTCTTTTCACTTCCCAGCACACAAACTTTGTGTAAACGGGCAATGGCTTGAAGGTTTAATGGGGCTGGGAGAGCAGGTCAGTTAGGGAAGGGAAAATTTACCTCACTCTTACTGCCACCTGGATTACTTGGCCACTGAATTCCTCTTAGACACATGTAGAAATGGTCATGTCTTGATTTCATTAACAGTGATCAGTGCAAGGAATTCATCAGAGAAAAGGTAACGCAACCAACTTCTCAAATGAAGTACAAAAAAAAAAAAAATCCTGTTTTCCTTAAAATCAGAACCAACTGCTCCTTTGATTGACTCCAATCTGAGAAAGAGACTGTGTGACAGGTAAAAAGAAAGCCTAGGCCAGTGCAGGCTGACAGAAAAGTTCTCTTTACTCTTTGAGGAGCCATCATTTATAAGACTATGCAAGTTTCATCCTCCCTTGTTCAGATGTTGAATGGCTCTTCACAATGAAATGGTGACTTCCTTGAAGGGCAGACTCTTCAGAGTCCCCCTGTGCTCAATGAGACACGCAGTCACCCATCTCTCACCCTCCCCCAGGCCAGGCTCACACACAATGTGAGAAAAGCCCCAAGGTAGGAGCTTTTCCTACCTATTGTCCACTGGATTCATCCATACTGATATGTGGATTTCTACACTGTCTTGAATGGACTCCTCACTCTCATCTCTGGTTTAGCAACTTGCACCCAATGGCCCTAAAGACTCAGAAATATGTCCTTCATATATCACAGATGCACCAACACTAGAGCTTGGTAAACCCAAGTGGTGTTGGCTAGCTATCTCCAGGTTACATAGCTATAAGGCCCTGCAGTTAATACTTTATTCCATATTATTTGTTCAGAGCTTAAAAAAATAGTAAAAAATCCTTGGTTACTTTTTTGTTTTTAATTTTTTAAATTGGACATAATCCCCAAACAGTGTAAGAAGCCCAACAATTTGAGTGAGTTCCTAACTGGTTTAAGTATCACAGCAGGCAACAGTAAAACATTAAGTGCCTTTAAAAAGTTAAAATAAATGCATAAAGCAGTGCATGCATTTTGTCGCCACAAAAATTAAGACTGGATTTGGAGAGGGATTACTTCATTTAAGTCACATTAATATTGTTAAAGAATAGTGAGCTATAATGCAGTATTTAGAGTAAGTATATAGCCACCTACACACTAGCATCACTTTATCGAGAAACAAACATATTAGTGTTACTACATGAACATACTTAAAATACTGTACACTGCTTCCACACTGGGTTGGCAGATGTAAACAAACAGCTAATTCAACTGGAGCTTAAGATATTATTTTCAATTTGTCATATAGTTTTTGCATAACATGCCAGTTCATCTTTCACAAAACCGTAACTTGCCTACCACAGCTTGCAGGGCTGGTCAGAGGATGCACATCAGCTCATACAAATATTTTACAATGGTCTATGGGAATGTGGAAAACATGAAGCAGATCAGGAACAAAAGTACCCATTTCATGAGGATGCTAAATAACATGGAGTTGGGAACATCATTAATCCTTGCAACATGTGCTTCTTTATTGAATGTTACAGATTTGTAAAGGATTATAAAGTTATCCTGTAACGTTCATTAATACAACCACATGCTACAACTATGCTGAGTTAAATATGGGTTACATATATGTTTACATGTGTTTTATAATACAGCATTGCCCCACACACATTGAACAGTATAGCTTATAGATATAGCATGATTGATGACTGGATAATATATAATTACAGAAGTTAAACAGCCCAAACGTTCAGAAAGATTAGACTGTATAGCCTTAGAAAGTGGAAAAAATGTACTATCCAGTTATCTACCATAATATTATCTATAGAAACCATCTTTTAGAATACATTTGAAACATTCAGAAGAAACACATTTTGTGTTTCTTACAAGTACATTTTTATTTGATAATTCTGATATATATATATATATATATTTTTTTTTTTTTTTTAAAGGGGAACTTTCAAAGTGCTACATAATATCCTAGACCTGGAAGCTTAGACTTAAAAAAAAAATCCAGTTCTGTAAAGTGCTGCATTCTGACCCCTAATATACCTTCTGGCTGGAGAAACAAACTAGCCCCGCCAATTATAGCCAAGCTTTCCAGCTTCATTCAAATCCACCCAGGAGAGAGTTTCTAAGTATAAATATAAAGTTTGTTGATTAATCAGGAATTCCCAAGGTAATTTTCATTAAACATCCTTACATTTTTTTTCAAAAGGACTGAGCAATTTAGAACAAATCATTACATATAGTAGTATATAAAAATTGGCACCTTAGAAGCATATGATTAAACCAAAGCTATTACTTCCTTGAGCGCTCTATGACTTTATTTATATTCCTCAATAACTTGCTGCTCATGGGCTGCTTAATTCACAGAGAAGGTAATTAATACCCCCTCGATCAGGAACATGGCGAAATAAATGGTCTGGACACAAGCTGACCGTACAAGGCCACAGAATCAATGCCACACTGGTGTGCAGAACACCCAGAAATGGAAAGAAATGGATGGAAACATAACACACATGTAAATGCACAGGAAAGAAATGGCTCATGAAAGTTATACAGGTTGTGTTTAAAGTCACTTAAATTTGGCTTATATATTTCATACACTTCACAAAAGATTTAAGAACTTCATTTTCATGCACAACAAAAGGACCAGGTAGTCACAAGGTCAAGGCTGTTAAATACTTTGTTTCCTAGGTTTGGTTCTCTCCAGAAATCACAATGAATGGAAACACTCATGCTCATAATTTCTTTCCCCTATTTTCAATCTGGTCCAGAATGAGGCCCTGGAGGTGCTGTGATATCCTGCTCTGTGATCAAAGAATAATAATTTCACCTCCTTCCTAGATTCCTCCACAGATTTAGAGAAGCCTCTGGCTTTGTAAGTATGCTCCATATTTAAAATCATCAAAGTGTTTAGGATGTAAATATATCAAACTAGCAAGAGCTAATCCAAGGAACAAAAGTAACAAAATCTGGGTTTAAACTCTGGTGCTGAGACTTGGCCTTCCTGAGAATCACAGAGAAATGGTCTTGAAATGTAAAGTGCCTATTACAGCTGCATTGATTATGAATAAACATGGTTCCTCTTCCTCATTATCAATCAATATGGAACCAGGGGTACATGAACCCTTTAAGGTTATATTGCAACTCTACATGTACATACATTTTTTTTTTTTTTTTTTTCTGGGAGGTGAGCCCCGAGCTTTCATTAGATCCTCAAGGAGATTCATGACTCAAGGAAGTTTTAGGGCAACTAAATCTATCTTAGATTTAGATATTCTTAGACCTATTCTTAGACCAATAGACCAATCTATTCTTAGACCAAATACATGTTTATTGAGGGGAAATGGCCAGTAAAAATATAATTGTTTCTAGAGCAATTATATATGAGGGACTCTGGTGACTTGTTTCTTACTCACTTAAATCCAAGGAGTGAAGATGGAATTGTTTAATTCTTTATATGCAGCAACATCATTGTCTCTACACCTGAAAAGCTTGTTCAGAAGATTTTGGTTTTTGTTATTTAAAGGCTAGAGATTTTGTCCATGTATTCACTTGATTTCACATAATGAGAAATCTGGAATTCAAAACTACAGAAAAACAAAATAACCAGGAAGTATTAAGTCTTTTTCCTTAAAGATTTTTATTCTCCTTTAAATCAGTGATCCAAATAGGAATCCAAAGATTTGATAAAAATTTCTTTATCCCACTTTAAGTCCAGATTCTGATCTAGAAACATATGCCTATATTTGAGAGTCCATAAAACTATCTGGTTTAGAACCGTACATCTATTCTGATTGTACTTGAAATAATCTCTTTGTGCAGGAGAAACCAGACTAAACGAGATGCCATGATAGCAAATGCTTCCGCAGAAAAAAGAGGCAAAGGGAAGGTAGTGAGTCATGTTGGCAACTCTAGTTTTGTACAAGGAAAAGCTAAGGTCATAGGGATTTTAAAAATTTATAATTTCAACATGTCAAAATTTAATATAATTAACTCTTTCAATGGAACTCCTTGGATATTAAAAAATCCTGGTTATATCTCAAGATGATAGAAAAGTCCAAGCCTTTTAAGAAAGCTCTATATGTCTGTTTATAAACTATATATTAACATGTCTCTCTGTGTAAATGCATATAAGCAGCATATACTACAGAACTCTTTATATGTTTATTTGCTTTCTATTTTAGTCTACCGCATCTTTTTTATAGCTCTGTGTATAAGAAAAATATTCATGGTATGCCTGCTACTGATGGCTTGGGTTGATACCAAACTCCCAGTCAATTCTAAGGTTATTTATGGTTTTGAAACTTCCCTAAAAAGTGCTTTGGAACATTTCCATAAAAAAGATACCAGCCCTTGAAAAACTCCAATTAAATTTATGCTGAGCTCAGATTAAATGGCAAAACTCTAGGTATGAAAATATCCACATGTAACCAGATATTCATATACAAAATGGTCATGTGATAGGTGGTGTGGAAAATTGGCAGTTACATCCTGGAGATGTTCAGAAGACATGGTGGATTCATACACATAATGAGGGTCACACAAGCAGCATCACACATAACATAGATGGTGGGAATATAGCAGTATCTCATATGGCAGTTTTAGGTGAGTTCTGCCTACTATTTTTTTTTTAAGTTCACTATTATATTCAGTGAGTGGCTTCATTGATGATAGGTGAGATACAAAATAAATTAAAAAATATAAAATTATTTAATTACATTCATCCTGAGCTTACTTGACTATACTTGAATGCCCACTGTATATAATAAACCACTTGACAATTGTTTTTAACATCAACTCTTCTTTCATTTTGATTGCAATACAAAAAGGCATTTCTTTTCCCTTTATTTTCTTCAAAAGAGATAAAAGTTGTGGCACCAGAAATGAATATATAAGAGACAGGTGAACTATGACTGTTACCTTGTTTTTTCTTTATAATGATCAATTACAGAAGTGTTGGCATGAGAAGGATGTGGGACGTTAGGTAGAACTGCTTGCTGCCGGCTTATACTGAATAAAAAGGATGCTCTTCATCAGTCACCAGTGATGGAGCCAATGTGAAAAGAAAACAGAATTGAAGTTTAGAATATCTCATTTATATGCTGGCTACTTTATTTTATTTTGCAATTTAGCCCTGCATCCTAAAACTCTTGATAATGGTCAGAAATGGAAAGATGCCTCCTGGCATGGAGCATACTTGATGCCCCAATCATTCCCAGAGCTCATGGCTTTCTGAAATGACTAGTTATACACATTCATCTCAACCCTTCTTCTCCCTCTTTCCCCTCCCTACCCATCAAGTGTGAACATGACTTAAATCCCCTGCGTTTTGCACTGGGCCAGATCAAATGTTTTCTTGATCTGTGACCCAGAAGTCACCTTTTAGTTAACAACTCCCAAGGAATGACTTGTTTTGCTCAGCTAAGAATAAAGCAGGTGAGTTTCAAGAAACAGGAACAGGTGAATTTCAGGGAGAATTTGAGGGCTGGATTCTTGAGCCTCCTGCAAAGCTTATTAGAAGGTTTAGTTGTGCTTGCTTTCAAAGCTGTGAAAAGCAGACATTCTGGAGAGTCTCCTCATGGACAGACTGTCCCCTCGGCCCTCTGGCTTAGAGGACTTACTCCTCTGGAAGGGATTTCTCAGGCTTGCTGTGTTCCGCTGCCTGTCGAGTTTGTCACTGATGGAGAAGCTCTTCCTGGTGTGGGCATATGGTGTGCTTGGCTCCTCTGCTGAGTAGCTGTTGGCGCGCTCTATCTTGGGAACTGTGATGTTGTTCGACAGGGTTCTGTCTGAATTATCACCGTCCTGGGGGGGCATTGCGATGGTGGCTCTCCGGCCCTTGGCCTCATTCTCCTCACCATCAGAGCTGGGGTGACTCAGTTCTGCCTCTCGCTCGGGATGGCAGCACAACGATTCCTCCACTTTCCCTCCAAGACCTCCCAGGAATGTGGTTCTGTCAGCAATCACTTGAGGAGCATTGACACATCTCGTGTCAATACAGTCTGTAATACTTGTATATTCTGCTGTTTTCACGGGCACCCCAAAGTTGGCATAACAGCTCCTCGAAGGAGAAAACATAAAGCTATGTGATTTCACGATGGAGGCTTCTTCTAGAAGAAAGGGGGTGGTGGCTAGGTAGCGGCTACTTTTGGAACGCTCAATGGTGTGGTACATTGGAGGGTCAGTGTCCCATGGATTTTGGCATTCTGGGATGTGGGTATAGTCTGAAGAAAAAGATCTAGTGTCCATGGAAGTGATGTCCTCAAAATCAGTGCTCCGGCTTGGCAGTCTGTCTGTGGGTGCAAGAGTTGCATAGGCACTACTTGAAGGAGCTGCGGAAGGTACTGGAGCCGAAAAGCTTGGTTCTCCCAGCCCAAGGATGTTCATGGAATTGTCCAGTGGGCCTATATCACAGTGGAGCTCATCCATGGCAGAGACATAGATGTCTATACATGAAGATGGTCTTCTGGAATCGGGAACAATGGCCAAGGTGTTTGCAGGGGCTGCAGGAGCTTTGGATTCTTTTGCTACAGAGTGGGAACTAGTAGCTCGGTGTAGGCTCAGGGACCTTTCTTTAAAAAGACTCTCCAACTTTTCTATCCCACCTTTGTCTTTCATATTGACTGAATAGAAAGAATGGCTTCGCATACGGGGCATTAAGGTTGGAGAAGTTGGGGACAAGGTCTCCTCACCTGCAGGGTCTATACTCTCTTGGAGCTTGAAGGTGTTCCCCTCCTGGCTGTTGAAGCTGCTCTGGCGGACAATGTAGGCTGCATCTGTGCAGTCCGAGGAGGTCCGCGAGCGGATTTTGTTGGATTCAGCCCGCTCTAGACCTGTCAGGCGCTCCAGGGCTGTGGCCATGCGCCCGATGAGGTCTTCGAGCTGCGCCAGCCGGATGTCCACGGTCTGGAGCGAGGCCTTCATGCAGTGCTCCCTCTCGTTGACTTCCTCCAGCCGCATGGACATATTCTCCACCCTGGGCAGGAAGAGAGAACCAGAGTCACTCTGGGTAGTTTCTCTGCAGGAGGCTGTGGAGCAGGGACAGAGGGGCTTAAAATTGTGCCCCAACTTAGTGCCATCACTGTCCTACTGGGGGGAACTGAGGGGGTGTGGGTAGTGAGAAGGGGTGGAGAGGAGAGGATGGCTGTGACCCTGTCACTGGGAATCACAGAACTCCAATCTTTCTAAGCTAGAAAAGGCTTGAGAGTTGATTGAATCCAGCAGTTTCTAGCTACTAATTCCCTTTCCCTCGGGGAAACTTCATGCTCAGTCCCAACAACTAAACACCTAGGCAAGGAGGTCTTGAAGAGGAGTGAGGCCAAAGTCCCACTCTTTGCCGCCCTCCTGGCTTCACTGTGGCTTGGGGCAGGGTTCAATGACCTAAATAAGGACTAGGATGTTGGCTTAACAGTCACCAGCAAAATGAGAATGTTTCATTTGGATGACTTTACCCAGTTTTGCAGTAGAATTGTAGAATGTAGCTATTCTTACTGTAGTGTGCATGTAAAATTTGTATTTTATGGACTGGGATTATGTTTATTTTGCATATACATAATAATCTTTTGTTGTTGTTCTTATTCACAACAATCTTTTTAGAAAGTAGTACCTCCAAAGGAACTGATATGGTCCTGTTACTGAGTCACCTGGGGTTGACCTTATTTAACCCCATCCTTTCATTAATAAAGGATAAACAAATATCAAGAAGTTTAGCCAAGATTACATAATTTTTGGTAAACTCTAGAGTGGCTATCAATAAATCATCCTATGCCTCTCTCTGTCTTTCCAGGTAGCTGATCCAGGTGCTTTCTATCCCAGTTATTTCTATAGTCCCTATTCTTAAGGGTGTGATCTGTCTCATATTCCTCTTTGCATTTCCATGTTGACAGCCCAATACCTGCCAGATGTCAAGAAAGGCTCACTGAACAAATCACTGTGACAAACTTGATTTCAATTGTTTAATGGGTTGCTAGGCCATTTACTTATAAAGACAGAGACCACATATTTAAAATAAAATTGTGCCATATTTTTCACTTGTTCAAATTAACTTGGAAAGGACAAACCAAAGGCAAGTTTTGGTTTGAGCTTAAACTTTCACTTTTAAATGTCAAAAGGCAAATCTTGGAGAATCTAAAAAAGATCTATTCACAACTTTTTTTGAGAGGATAAAGATACTTTCCTAATTCTTCCAATATGCACAGCAAATTACTTGACCATTGACCCTTAAAAGGAACATGGCTGCATGCTTTACAAAAGATGATAGGAATTAGAGCTAGGTCCCTCCAATTGTTGTGATGGTGGTGGTGGTGGTGTGTTAACAATAGCAACACCTCTATCTGCGAAGAATATATATTTCAATGCCAGAAGGAGATATAAGAGGCATGTGGTTTCTCTCTCTGAGGGACCTATAGGTTTAGAAAAAAAACACAAACATGTATAAAAGCCTACTTCTGCTGGCCAGAGTGGGAATATGTGATTCTCTTACCTTTGCAACACCCTCCCCTGCCCCCCCACAACTCACTCTGCTCTTTTATCTCTCAGTTTCCCTTCATCAGTCTAAGTTTCTGGACTGCTCTCAAGAGCCCTGCTTCAGAAACTTTTTTTTTTTTTTTGCTCCTTTCTGCTGCTCCATAGCCAGTTTAGCACCTCTAGGGTCTAGGCACACTCTGCCATGATGCTCAGGTATATTTCCAAAAGACTTGTACACTGAGCAATTCTGTATCTGGCAAACCCAATGCTACTCATCCAGCTAGCACAGATGGTTCAGAAAGAAAATTCAACTTTTTACTATTTCACTTGTTTTGTGGTATACACGTAGCCCAAGAAACAAATTACTTACAATAATAATTTTGTGAGTCTTAGAGACTTACAATTGACTTTTTCATCATCTATCCTATGGAGTTTGCAAGTATTACAGTTCGTTTTTGCAATGCAATATGCTTTCGGTAAGTAGATAAAAATACTATTTCATTAAATGCAGGAGTGGGACAGATGGTACATTTTTGAAGAATGAGGATTTTTGTTTGGGATACTTAGGTACTGGGTCCAGCTAGTTTTTCAGTGTTGGCAGAGTTACAAAATGCAGGATAATTTTCTTCCTCCCTCTCCTGTCCTTTCCTGGAGTCTGGTATATACAAGGTTGGTATGGAAAGAGATAAAGATGTTCTCTGAGTATAACTGCATGTGGCTATTGTTTTGGGCATGGGAAGATATCTCCCTGCACTGTGGGGACCCCCCTGCGCACCCTACCTCACTTTAGTTCCAGAATCCAACACTGCAGAGAAAACTAGCAAGTGAAAGGCTGAGCTAAGGCACCAAGAGGCAATGAAAGAGTAAGGACTGGGTTGTGGGGAATAAACAGAACCCAGACACTAAGGACCCTAAGGAATGGGAGGGAGAGAGGAGGTACAAGGAAGAAGGGGGTCCTCTGGGAAAGCAAGGAGGTGCCCAGTGGGAGCCTCAAGAACAAAGATAAAGAAGTATGGCTCCAGGGGGTAGAACTAGGGGAGGGAAACATTCTAGAACAAGATCAAGGAGCTCTTCTTCACCAAATCTTAACTTTCCTGTGGGCTCTGAGGTGCTTTGGAATGTAAGACTTGAATTTAAAAAAAAACAAAAAACAAAAAAACAGAACTGTTTGATCTGTTTTCTTTCAGAATCCTGGATGTGTTTAATCACTTGACTGTATGTCAGTTAGGTCATTGATATAAGTGATAGGGGTTTAATATAGGAGTTATAAAAAAGAGGAAAGCTCCTAGAGTCAAACTTACATACGCTTATTCCATACATAGAGTTCTTCCCTTAATCTTTAAAAAGAATTCTTGAAAAGTTAATTTGTCAATGGGCATGCATTACAGATATAAATAGGTATGAGAAACAAATCAAGAGTTTTGGCTCATAGGGGTAGTTTCCAGGAGCTGACTCTGGTCAAATAACTCAGGAGATCATATGGAGGTAAGAATGGTAAGATTTTATGGATCAAAAGGAATCCTCAAGGAGATACATATGGCAGTGACTAAGTAAGAAAATAAAAAGGGATTTGGAAAGAAAGATGTTGTATGGGAGGGACACTTTATTTTTCTTTCCTTCTTTTAAATTTCCAGATCTTGTGTGACTTATTTCAGAATAACTCAAGACACAATCACAATAGGCACCCAACAGAAACCTGGAAAGGTATGAGGTGGTTCTTCTTCCCAGGAGGCCAAGAAAGCAACAGCCAGAAGTCCATCAAAGGACACTCAATAGACTGGTTAAAAAAAGAAATCCAGGTCCTAAGACAACCAGCCTCTAACGGCCAAAGTGATAAGGGAAAGGGCATTCAAAAGAAGATTCTGGCGGCACAGAAAATTTCAACTTCAATATGCAATACGTTAAGGATTATTGTATTCTTGCCACCTCTTAATATCTTCTGCTTCTCTTAGGTCCATAGCATCTCTGTCCTTTATCAAGCCCATCTTTGCATGAAATTTTCCCTTGGTATCTCTAATTTTCTTGAAGAGATCTCTAGTCTTTCCCATTCTGTTATTTTCCTCTATTTCTTTGCATTGATCGCTGAGGAAGGCTTTCTTATCTCTTCTTGCTATTCTTTGGAACTCTGTATTCAGACGCTTATATCTTTCCTTTTCTCCTTTGCTTTTTGCTTCTCTTCTTTTCACAGCTATTTGTAAGGCCTCCCCAGACAGCCATTTTGCTTTTTTGCATTTCTTTTCCATGGGGATGGTCTTGATCCCTGTCTCCTGTACAATGTCATGAACCTCCATCCATAGTTCATCAGGCACTCTATCTATCAGATCTAGTCCCTTAAATCTATTTCTCACTTTCACTGTATAGTCATAAGGGATTTGATTTAGGTCATACCTGAATGGTCTAGTGGTTTTCCCTACTTTCTTCAATTTAAGTCTGAATTTGAGTCCAAATAGAAAAAGGAGTATGTCAAGGCTGTATATTGTCACCCTGATTATTTAACTTCTATGCAGAGTACATCATAAGAAACGCTGGGCTGGAAGAAACACAAGCTGGAATCAAGATTGCCTGGAGAAATATCAATAACCTCAGATATGCAGATGACACCACCCTTATGGCAGAAAGTGAAGAGGAACTAAAAAGCTTCTTGATGAAAGTGAAAGAGGAGAGTGAAAAAGTTGGCTTAAAGCTCAACATTCAGAAAACGAAGATCATGGCATCTGGTCCCATCACTTCATGGGAAATAGATGGGGAAACAGTGGAAACAGTGTCAGACTTTATTTTTCTGGGCTCCAAAATCACTGCAGATGGTGACTGCAGCCATGAAATTAAAAGACGCTTACTCCTCAGAAGGAAAGTTATGACCAACTTAGATAGCATATTCAAAAGCAGAGACATTACTTTGCCAACAAAGGTCCGTCTAGTTAAGGCTATGGTTTTTCCAGTAGTCATGTATGGATATGAGAGTTGGACTGTGAAGAAAGCTGAGTGCCGAAGAATTGATGCTTTTGAACTGTGGTGTTGGAGAAGACTCTTGAGAGTCCCTTGGACTGCAAGGAGATCCAACCAGTCCATCCTAAAGGAGATCAGTCCTGGGTGTTCTTTGGAAGGAATGATGCTAAAGCTGAAACTCAATACTTTGGCCACCTCATGCGAAGAGTTGACTTACTGGAAAAGACTCTGATGCTGGGAGGGATTGGGGGTGGGAGGAAAAGGGGACAACAGAGGATGAGATGGCTGGATGGCATCACCAACTCGATAGACGTGAGTTTGAGTGAACTCCGGGAGTTGGTGACGAACAGGGAGGCCTGGTGTGCTGTAATTCATGGGGTCGCAAAGAGTCGGACACAACTGAGTGACTGAACTGAACTGAAGGATTATTGTATTGTGTGTGCTTACCTTCTAGAAAATTCATTTTTTTTTTCCTGATAACATCAAAATGTGGTTAAAGGAACTATGGTAAAAGGAAAAAGAGAACTGGCTGGTCATGCCTGTTCTAAATTTCAAATATTCCCTGGAGTGCTAGCAGTTGGATGGGTGTAGGATGAAGAGCAGAAACAACTTCAGATCACATGAGCCCAGTTGTGGGGGCTCTTATAGGGGCAAGGGGTATACTGATATAGGTTTTTTGATCAAAGACAATGATGCAGAGCAGCTAAAGTGAACTCTTGCTTATCCATAGACTGATAATGTAATTTGTGAATTTTAGGGTTACCTACCCCTTTCCTATGGGCTTCCCTCATAGCTCATTAGGTAAAGAATCTGCCTGCAATGCAGGAGACCTGGGTTTGATTCCTGGGTCTGGAAGATCCCCTGGAGAAGGAAATGGCAACCTACTCTAATATTCCTGCCTGGAGAATCCCACGGACAGAGGAGCCTGGCAGGCCACAGTCCATGGGGTTGCCAAGAGTCAGACACGACTTAGTGAATAAAAGACGACAACGACCCTTCCCTTTGGGCCAGTTATCCTTCTAATTAACTCTGGGACCCAAAGAGGGGAGAAAAGTTAAACTTGGATCTATCAATGGAGATAGCAAAGATCAGCTTTAGAAAAAGATACAGTGGCAAGTGACTGAAGCTCCTCTTTTATGACTTACACTGTTTGGGGATTATTTATAAATTTCATATATTCTAAATTATTCTCTTTGTTATTAAACATTGTAACTGTAAAATACTATTAATAGTCTTTGTCTAATACTTTTTGGATCTAGGTAAAGTGGAAAAAGGGGGCTACAGAGCCTATTGGTTTGGGAAAGATAATGTTAGATTAAAAGATGATAACAAGGAATGATGTATATTACAGTTTGCCTAAATTGTTATTGTCAAGGAGAAAATTCAAACGGAAACTTCTGTAAAATGGAGCCCAACAGGTAGGGTGATGGTGAGGATAAACTGGAAGCTGTAAGTTAGGGGTCTGAGGACCAAATCCCTATGGGAGGGCAGATCAAGGAAGTACGTGAAGCAGGCAAAGCATAAGAGACCAGCGGAAGGTTCTGTGGCAGAAGAGAGCATGTCCAGGCCAAAGGCATTCAGAGTGAATTTTAACAATCACTGTCAGCTCAACACAACAGCCCTCTGTGGGCAGGTGCTGCCCACGAGCGACCAGTTTGCAAAACCTGCTTTAAATGAGTTAAAGGGACCAGAAAAGAACTTCCATCTATGATCACCAGAAAATCTAGGTGACCCTTAAGAGCCAAAGGGAAATAAAAAGAAATGCCAGGAGACTGCAGATAGGAAATGTTTTCTCAGTACTCAACATTCCTGATTCTATGAATTATGGGAGTTTAACATCAATTCTAGGCAGCATTGTAGAATGGCTTGTTGTTGTTTAGTCACTAAGTCAGGTACGACTCTTTTGCAACCCCATGGACTGTGGCCCACCAGGATTCTCTGTCCATGGGATTTCCCAGGCAAGAATACTGGAACAGATTACCATTTCCTTCTCCAGGGGATCTCCCCAACCTAGGGATTGAACCCATGTGTCCTGAGTCTCCTGCATTGGCAGGTGGATTCTTTACCACTGAGCCATCTGGGAAGCCCATAGAATGGCTTAGTTTTAAGTAATTAAGCTGATGCTATCTTTTGGGCACTTTAAAGAGACAGGATTAATTAACAGGAGGCTCAGTATTAATCTTGTCTCTCTTTTGATAATCTAGACTAACAAAGAAACATAGATGCACAATATTTTTCATAAAGTAAATTGTGATTTTAGTAACACTCGGTTGACTGGAGAAATGTGAATACTTGGCTGGCTGATTAACCAAGTGAGAGATGGTATAACATGGACTGGTATCATCATGAAAGATAGTTTTTGGAGTCATGCGATATCTCAGTTCTGTCTTGGTTCACCTGATTCACTGGAGTCATGCAGTATCTTAGTTCTGTCTTGGTTCACTTGATTCATGCTGGTGAGATTTTGGTAGATTATGTTGAAGGCATAGCAGGTATATTTATCAAGCAAACAATGATATAAAAACAATGGGATGAAAAATTAGTAGACAGACAATAAAATCAGGATCCAAAGTCATCCTTAAAATGCTATAATAATGAGCCAAAGTGGAGGGTGGGAGGTGGGGACTCCGGTGGTGCTAGTGGTAAAGAAACCATCTGCCAATGCAGGAGACCTAAGAGATGCGGGTTCTATCCCTGGGTCAGGAAGATCCCCTGAAGGAGGGCATGGCAACCCACTGTAGTATTCTTGCCTGGAGAATTCTATGGACAGAGGAGCCTGGCAGGCTATATAATCCATGGCGTTGCAAAGATTTGGACATGACTGAAGTGACTGAGCACACAAAGAGGAAGTGGAATTAAAGACAAATTTCATAGCAATGAATGCTAAGTCTTGATTTTAGGTTAGAAACAAACATTTCCAAAGAAGTTGGAAGATATTTGAAATATCTGATGTAAAAAAGGCTTGGTTTTAATTAATTGTAGGCTCACTCTGAACCAAAGATATGACTTGGCTGCTATGATAGTAATGCAATCCCATAGCAAATAAAATGTGTAGATCCAAAAATAATAACTACCAGTTAAAACATAATATTTCATGTATGTTATTTCAGTAACTTTTAAAATTTTAGTTAGGTATTAATACCACAGGTATGTCCCCATTTTACTGATTGGGGCATAGGTTCAGAGGAGTTAAGTAACTTGTTCAAGGTCACACAGCTAGTTACTGCAGAATTAGTATTAAAATCTTTCCATTTTACTATGTTCTTTCCCTTGTTACATGTTCTTTTCCTATTGTACTCTGTAAGTATTAGGTTAGCATATGGTAGATAATTAAAAACAGTAAGTGAATGAATAAAGGCATTGAGTCTAGGCTCTAACTATAACACAGAATTAGGTTCCATTTAGATACCACATTTAAAGGGTGATGTTGAAAATTCAAAGTGTATATTGAGAAAGTGGGCAGGGTAGTGGAAGATCTGCTGTACACATGCTAAGTGGTTAAAGGATTTTGGGATATTTAGTTTAGAAACGATAAAGCAAATGGGAGATGATGGTGATATTACCATATGTGAAACATTTTTTCAGAGACAGTAGAATGTAATTTTTTCTGTATTTATTCATGAGGCTGGTATCTAAGGCAGCTTCTCCTCCTTCAGGAGGTGCTCAAATAGAGGCTGACTGTAACTGGATCATACATTCTTTCAAAGCAAAATCCTTCTATCCCCACTCCAACCCCAGGCCCTGCTCAGTACATGCTTGTTAAATTGCTGCTGGTCAGGTGTGTGGGAGAAACACTGCTTTGGGTACAAGTAATCTGTTCTTGGGCTTCCCTTCTGGTTCAGCTGGTGAAGAATCCTCCTGCAATGTGGGAGACCTGGGTTGGGAAGATCCCCTGGAGAAGGGAAAGACTACCTACTCTAGCATTCTGGCTTGGAGAATTCCATGGACTATAGTCCATGGGGTCGTAAAAAGTCGGACATGAAGGACTGACTTTCACACACACACAATCTGTATTTAATGACCTCCAGAACTGTTCCAAATGTAAGGTACCGAATTTTATTGATGTATGTTCCACAGTGAATAATTGTGCACTGTCCTATCCTACTTGGGACCTTAAGCTTATCCATTATATTCCATTAGTGTCCCCAAAGTGTGGTGCAGGACTAGCATTACCATCAGCATTACTGGAAACTTGTTAGAAATGCAAATTCTCAGGCCCCACTGTAGACACGGTGAATCAGAAACCAAGGAGATATATATATATATAAAAAAAAAGAAACCAAGGATGTAGGTGGATGCCCAGAAACCTGTCTTGCAACAAGCTTTCCAGATGATTTTACGGCCTTCTAAGGTTTGACAACTGTGAGTTAGATGTTTCTGGCTGTTCCTGCCTTGGGTGTACACTAGAACTCAGTGAGACTGTGCTTTTTGAGGACAGAGCTCTGCCTTATTGCCTGGTACACAGTAAAAGCCCCAGTATACATGTATTGAAACAGAACCCACTAGGTAAAGGATGATGAGCACAGAATTTGATGGCACAAACTCCAAGGATTGGTTATTGTAAGCCAGGGTAAAAAATCCTCAGAAAAGAAGGTAGTTACCAATGTTGCTTAACAGCTTAAAATTTTGGCTATTTTAATATAATTATCACTAGCTAGATATTGTCCCAAATAAGTAACGGCATTGGTTACAATCAATTAGCTCACTATATTTTGGAATTGTATTGCTTTAGATACATCATGGTCATTGCTATATAAAAATGGCAAAGACAAGAGTTTCTCAGAATCAGTTCCTCCAAGGTGTTAATGATCTCCTGAATATTGTATTGGGTCCTTCCTATACATACTATTTGGTGACAAAAATATAATTTAATAATTATCCATTTAAATAGACAATTATAGAAGTACATTTTTACTTCTAAAGAGATTCATGCAAATAGAACTTGAATAAATTAACTGTATTTTAAAGGTAGTAGCAAGGGGAGAAACAGAGCAAAGAACCAGCTCTTAAGTTTTCTGATTTCAAATCTCTGTGTTGAGGTTATCTAATATGAGGAGAAAAGTATAAAATATATAATATATGAAGTTAACTTATATAAATTTAACATATGTATTCAAATGTGAGTTTATACATACTTATCTATCATCTCTCTACCCATCTATCTATTTACCTAGCTAGCCAGCTAGCTCATGTAAAACAGGACAGGTGATTTCACCTGCCACTCCACTTAGAAAGGACATGTCCTGGAGAATGTGTGAAATGGGTAATATGGATCCCCTCCCTCCCTTGGTTGATCTCCATTCCCCGATGCACCTCATGGTGTTTCTATTGTACTGAGTCTAATTCTAGTGTTTAAAGACATTGTTTTTGGTACATTTGCAGATGCAAAACTACTACCATCACCACCAAAAGCAGAACTTCAAATAAACACAGACAGAAGCTACAGAAGCAGAATGAGGCCTGGGCTTAGATTCACTTCTCTGGCACCTGGGCTTAGCTGTGAACTCACCCTGGCCCTCTGGGCCCTGTTACTCCAGAAGGTCAGCTAAGGCCTAGGTCACAGGGAGGGCTGCCCTGCACTCTGTCCTGATTTCTGGGAATTGTTCATCTTGGTCACCTTCCTGAAGGGTGGGGCTCGGTAACTCCCCAGAGAGGAAGAGGGCCTCGGGGAAGAAGTCTCCTGGAAGCATCTGTAAATGTGGGGTGAGAGCCTCAGGTGGAGGTGCTCTAGCTCCTCCATGTTCCCATTCAAAGGGGCTTTATGACAGGCCACAGTTTGCACGCCCTGGTGTCTGCACCTCTCATGCTAGTTCCCCAGAGAGACAAGGACTTCTCTGCATCTTAATACTCCTCCCCCTATCTTTCTTTTCTCCCAGGTCTGCGGTTTTCTGAATACAAAAAGCCATTGCAAAGGGTCCTGGACACATGCTTTGCAAATATGCCTGAGTAATGGACAAAGTGTCCACATGGCACAATTTTATGGGAACTACATGGCTAATATGTCCATTAATAAATAACTTTTTCAAGGCCTTAGCATGAGAGAGGTCTTCAGATTTGCAGCTTCTTCCTCTGTTTGCTAGAAAATTGCTTCACATCATATCATCATAAAATGTTCTAGTTTGCAATGACAGATGTGTATAAAATCTGTGCATGGCTTTAAATTTTATTAATATTGGCTAGTACCTATGGATATAATCACTAAATGGCATGTGTGTATATAACCACTCATCTAGACTGCATTCCTTAAATAAATAATGGGCAGGGATAGAAAAAAATGCCATTTGTGTCATTTCTGCAGAGCCCTTAGAGAAAACATATGAAGTGGCTAAACAGACAAAATGCCATTTCATGAAAACTAGACGTGACTGACTCAAATCTTAAAAGCCTGAGTCGTATATCAACTGATGTCATCAATGTATCATCCTTTTCCCCACTATTTATAAGTAACTTCTGCCATCTCTATATTGCAAGTGCTTAAAATTTAAAGTTACACTAGTGTTTTGTAATACTTGGGGTGTTCTTCAGAAAAGCAGTGCCCCAAATGCTGGAATATGCCAGTCTGGAATGAAGTTTGTATTAGACTACAGCAAAATGAGGAAAATCAGAAAAATTTAAATTTATTTGCATAAAGTTAGATTTATTAAATTTAAAGTATTCTCTTCTCTTTGAGATTTTTTTTCTTACAGCCCTACTGGTCTATAAACCTATTTGGTCAGTGAGATCTAAAAGTGTATAATAAGTAAGTAGAAAAAAATCTGCTTTTATTTCTTTGTTTTTGCCTTGTTCTATAAGAATTAAAAAAAAAAAAATTGAAAAAAACACCCTCAACAATTATTCTAATTCACAAGTCTCTTGCTGTTGTTTATTCAGAAGGCACCGAGCACCCATATAAGCCAGGCACTAGGACCATCTTGACCTTTGGAGAAGATGCTCAATGATCTACATGAAACACAAACTTGATGAGAGCCTTGAGTTGGGCTGGGACTCTCTTGATTTGTGTCTAGGTCTGAACTTTCCAATTTCTGGTCTGAGTCAACAACTCTTGCCCTGTCCTGGACTCAACAATCTCCAGTGTCCAAGAAGGCAACTTCTACTGCCTGCTGGGAAACCTAGGACTTACAAGTCTGGGATTTTGATCTATAGACATTTCAGACAATGTTCTGTTCTCTCATAAGCTCAATGATTTCTTGTACAATAAAAATAAGCAAAAAGGGGCGGAGGGATCTGTTTTCTTTGTGGTCCTGCAAACAAAATCAATTGATAAAGCATGCCATGGTATAAAACATCCCCAGGAGACATGCGCCCAGAGAACACACCTTTCTGAAGTCACGCGTATCCTCTCATCATTGGACGAGTTGAATCGATCATCCTTTTCTCTGAAATATTCCTCTATGCACTGCTCTTCAAAATCATGTACTTTCTTGAGCTCATCATCAGTTATGAAGAGCTCTGTGGAAAAGATGAGAGATATGAGGCAGAGAAGTAAAAGCAATGAACCTGATTTGTGGGCCTAATGACATTCCTAACTCAAGTCAGGTTAGGGAAGTGCCTCGATCCTTCACTGAGATCAAACTAAATCCAAACCTGGTCAGCTGACTGGTATCATTGTTCTCTTTCTGGGTGTTAGATTCATTTTGGACCTCTGAATCTCACCTAAGTGTACCTGGCTTACTGCAGAGAATGGTTAGGATAATATATGTTGTAAGGATAACAATGTAGCTAAATAAAGGAAAGGGAAACTATGCAGAGAAAGGTTTATTAAAAACTCCTGGGCTGAGGAGCGTGGCAGACACACATTTTTCATTTGCCTTACTAAAAGCCCTTTGTAACCCAATTTCCCCTCCCTCTTCCAACTATTGAGACTGGAAAGCCAAATATTTCCAGTATTCCTTGAAGTTTGAGTAGCAACCAAGAAACACAGTTTGGCTCAAGGTACAAAAAAAAAATCTGCTGCAGGAAAAGGTTGACATTTCAATCCCCACCCCACCTCCACCGCCTTTTTCTTTCAAAGGTATTGGAAAGAGATTCTGGTTTCCTGATCAACTACAGGTATGTGGTTGATTCTTTCTACCTTTTTTCATCTTCATACTTCTTTATGCCTTGAACATGGACATGTGATGACTGGAAGTACAGCAGCTATTTTGCTACTGTGAGACAAGACAGTGTGACAGGGAATAGTTGAGTCTAAAAATAGGCGTGGGGTCTTTGACTTTAGTGAGTCATTATTGAGCTCTGGGCTATTTACCTTTTCACTTTTTGTTGTGTGAGTTAAAGCAAAACCTTATATATTTGTGTTATTGTATCTGGTGTTCTGTTTATAGCAAGTAAACAAACTAGTAACTGATACAGTGGTAGAAAGAGCCCAGTGGAAATCTGAACCTTTTCTCCCCTGAGCTTTCTACTTGCCTAAATGGGTATTTCAAATGGAAACAGTGAATTTTGGAATTCTTAACCCCTCTCCAACTTTCCAATTTTAATGTCTCAGAAGAGGTCAGGCATTGCTATGTCAAAGAAGTTGTTAAAAGCTTCAGACTTAAAGAAACAGTTGATTATTGAGTGGCTTTGGTTTTAAACTTGAGTTGCACTAGTAATCACCTGGAGGTGATTCTTGGGCCATAGTCCTAAAGGCTCTGATTCAGTAGATTTAGTGTAGGTGGTCTATTTGACACTCTTTGAGAAA
Organism: Bos mutus; assembly: GCF_027580195.1. NCBI lineage: Eukaryota > Metazoa > Chordata > Mammalia > Artiodactyla > Bovidae > Bos > Bos mutus. Next base: position 65,496,651 of record NC_091624.1, on the reverse strand, counting down.
CCACAGGAGGTTGCTTGTATGGGGCTGGATCCTACTGTTCTTAACAGTGGGTGTACCCAGGGGACATTTAGGAACTTGCAGGAACTGTTAGTATTCAATGAGTGGAGGCTGGATGTTCTAAATCTTCTACAATGTGTGGAACAATTCTATATAATAAAGGATTATTCCCCCAATTGAACCTCTTTTTAGAAATAGTGGGCTAGAAAGTGGTTGGTGGAAAGTCTTTTTTATTCTTGGATTATGGAAAAAACTGCTGGTTTCCTCTTTAAGTCATATAGGAACACCCCCTAAGGCTTGGGAAATGTTTAAGACCTAAAAACACTATAGATCCAAAAACAATCATAGAAAGTCAAACTTAATCACCTACAACTCTGCACGTCAGGATGCTTAAATTATATATACAGTAGCATTGGGAGCATATTAACGTGGTTGATATATCTTGTGGTGGGATGTCTGGCAAGTAAGAAGCTTAGAACCTATGAAGGTGCTAAGACAGCCCTGCTGGAGTCTGGTTTTATCTCACTAAGAAAGCAGAGAGGTTAAGAATGTTCAGTTGCAGCCTCTCCTGTCTTGTTTCCAGCACCATTTTTCATCGAGCATACCCTCCTACCCCTCCCAAGTCTTCAGAGCTGTGGGCAGGAAGCAAGAGGAACCAGGTGCCCAGTGGTCTTGCATGATCGCTTATAGAAGCAGTGGGGATTCCTGCTCTGTAGTTGCCGGGGGTTGTCACTCAAAGCTTACTCAGGCCATAGTCCCTTTCATCTGGGTCACTCTCGTGTTTCCTCCATCGGCAACACAGGTGCTGGAATATCATGGTCATGTGGCTGAATATGATCAGAGGTGGGGGCAGAACGGGCCTTTCATGGAAAGTCATGATGAGCTGATACCTCTGGAACTTCCACACTTGATTGGATATTGATTTTACCTCAAAAAATGTATTGCTGAAAAAGAGACCAGAGACAATCAAGTGAGAAACACCCTTGCTTTCCGCAACATCATGCTCCCCTCCTGCCTTAGTCTCCCTACTCCATTCCACGGGTTCTGAAGAAAGACCCTCTTACTTAAAGACAGCGATGAGGAGGTTGACCAGCAGGATGTTTGCCACTAGGAGGTAGCAGGCCATGATGGCTGGCACGATCCAGGCTCCTGTCTTGCAGGGAGGCAGTTGGATTATTTTACCATCCTCTCGAGTCTCATTCTGTCCACAGGGAGCTGGAGGAAGCAACACAGACAAGATGTGAGAAATTGTGTGGTTCTGGGATTAAAATTATAGACTGATTTGAATGAGCGGGTTTTTTTTTTTTTAGGTGAAGGAAAAATACAGCCATCTCAAAACAAACAGAAAAGAATTCCAGAAAAGCCTAAATAAACAAACAAAAGCTTCATGAATATCCCTAGGGCTGCCACTCCAGAGGGAAGTCAGTTCTGCCAATCTCCTGAGTTTGTCATCTGAAAGAGGTGGGTGGGGCCCCCTGCTGGCTGGCTGAGTCCCTGGGGCACCGGGTCTCCCCAAGAAGCCTGGTGAGGGCTTTCCAGAAGCTCAGGAGGGGCAGAGTCTCATCGCCCCATCATGTTACTTTCAAAATGTGCTGTGGGGTTCAGAAGCCGACAGCTGTAAGAGCAGCAACATCGAGAGACTATCGATTGGGAATTAACACCAGGGCAGCTGTTAATTGCTGCAAGAAACAACCCAGGGGCTCTGAGTTAATGATTTTCTGTCTCAGTGTGGAAGGAGCAAAACAGGGCAGCACTTTGGGAAGTATTTAGGAGGACCGTCACTCAGTGCTCCTGATGGATGGCATTTCACGGGGAGGATGACAAGGGGCAATGGGCTGGGACCCTGGAGCCTGGAGCCACCTGCTTTTTTTCCAGCAGCATTTCCATTCCAAAAAATGTGCTTCTTGGGGCACAGGGAACAAAACCCAACTGCACTGAATAAACAAGCAAGTAGAGAAAAAGAAAAAATCTGGAGGTGGGGGTGAGGAGGAAAGTGATGTGTGGGACTTGGGTGAGCGTGAGTAATGTGCTAATGAGGCCTGCTTGGAGTTTCCGGGTGAATCCAGGGGAAAACAAATCCTTGACAAAACTCCTCAGTGCTGCACAGACAACACAGCCCAGGAAGTGAGATGGTGCTGATGGCTGTGAATGCCCAGGGGTAGGCGAGGTCGCCTTCCTGTTCCAGCTGTATTGTGCCTGCTTTAGAACACGGTCCTCTTGCATCTATTTGTAAAAGAGGAGTGGGGCTTGAAGCAGTCATAGCAGCTGATATAGGCAGCTTCTGAAGATCTGCTGGGAAAGTGTGCAAAGTTGACCGAGAATCTTGGCTGGAGGACTTGGAGGATGGCAAGGGGAGTCCATTTCCTTCTCAGGAGTTAAGGTGGCTAGGCTCTGTGCTCTGCAGCTGTTCTCAGCCCTGACAGCACTAGGGATCTTTAAAAACTGCCAATGCCCAGCTCCACCCCAGATAACTGAATCAGAATCTTTGAAGGTGGCCCTGGCATCGATATTTCTTTCAAAGATTTCCCCACGTAATTCTCAGGTGCCACTAACGTGAGTCTACTAAATTAAAATTAGGCTGGAAAAATTATGTGATTTTTGATATGCTCTCAACTTATGAGGGTTTTAATAATATTAGGTTACCAAGACTCTGTTTTAATGGCCAGGAAAAGATGGTCAAAGTGCTTCCTTTGGATGTGCCTGCAAGAGGATCAGGTGTGGATGGAATCAGGTGTTCTCAAAGAGCTTGCATCTTTCTTGTTGCTGGCAGTTGTGTCACTATTGATCCAAGACAGCTCAGTAAGGGGTCCTGATCATTTCTTCCTCTGGAATGAAAACCCAATGATAGAGGCCCTCACTGACTCCAGGATGAAGCCCAGACTCCGAGGGTAGTTAGCTTGGTGCCATCTCTTGCCACTTTCTACCTCTCCCTCTGAGCACAAACTAGACCAAGTTTTTGCAGTTCCCAGAAATGTCATGCTCTCTCTTACTTCCTGATTTTGAGTCATGCTTCCCTTTAAGCCCCTCTGACACCTTGCTTCTACCTCCATGCTTCACCAGGGTGAATCCTAGTCATTCTTCAGTGCTCACTTAGCTTTTGGCTAACTTGCTGCTCCTTTTCGACCAGGACTGGGATAGGTATTGACAAAGATCCTCTACTTGACCAAATTCGACTCAGGCTCTTCTGTGACCTCAATTTGCGCACTTCCACATTTGTCTCTGCATTTGTCCAATTTTAGCAAGAATTCTGCTAAGTACATTTAGCCAGAATCCCCATCCTCAGTATCTGATCACCATCAACATTTGATCACATTCCTCATCCTCCACTCTCCTCCATCTGAAGTGTGATCACCCTGGCCTGTCTTCAGTAAAAATACATTAGGTCAGGTAAGCCAGAACCCCCCTTACTCCTGATGTTTCCTCTTAGTGATCTTCCATCCACTGACCCACACCCTGCGCCTGGCTATAAACTTCCTTTTTATTTTTCACTCAGAGTCAAACACAGTCTCTCTCTTCTAGTACAGTATTTCACTGCAGTAGCCCCCTTGAACAAAGTCTTCCTTTACCAAATGTCATGAATAATTTTTTCCTTAGTAATTCTGTCTTCCTTATAATCCCAGAGCTCCCTTTGTTTGCCTTTGGCAGGGTGGGGTGGGGATGGGGTGGAGGGGGCCTCTCAGTACTGTACCACTGTTGCCAATTTACTGGTCTTTGTGTCCAACATAAGATTCCCAGTGGGAACATATCTCTTTATGGTTTCCCATCACCCAGCTCAGTCTATACACATAGCACATTCACACACATCCACATGTGAAAACTGTTTGTTGAGTGACTAAAGGAGATCATTAAACACAGTTTGGTTGCTGAGCACTAACATCCGCCACAGCTCTGCAAGCCTACTCATCTTGGACAGTTCTAGCTCTAAGCAGTTGCTGGTACCTTTTTCCTTAGGTCGTTTCCAGAAATCCTACCTGTCGCCTGGCAAGAAAGCTTCTCGTGCTCAACCAGATGCCTGGGTCTCTGATACCCACTTGGCTGTAGGCCTCATGGACTAGCTCATTTTGCTTTTCTCTCCTCAGCAAAGCTTAGGATCCCTAACCATCCTACCTGCTTCCTCCTGGCTTGACCTCTTTTGGGGCTGTCAGACCTGTGCTGCCCTTTTCTTTGGCTTTGGCTCAGATCTCTATGTGGAAGCCGACAAAGAGCAGCAGAAAGAAGTGCTTGGGGTAAGGGACAAAGTGCACATAGTTTTTGCAAGTGTGATCCCTATCTCTATTTAATGTCATTCTGTGATTTCTCTTTACATTCTGGGAGAATGTAAAATAAACTTGTGAGGGGCAGGACTCATCCATCTTTTGACCTCATATTTATGTATTCATTTTTGGCCACACAACAGGCGGGATCTTAGTTCTTCAACCAGGGATCGAACTTACATGCCTTGCATTGGAAGCTTGGAGTCTTAACTATTGGGCTGCCAGGGAAGTCCCACTGACCCCATATTTAGTGAAAATGCAGACACTTCCTCCACTAGAGAAAAAAACTTTCTTCTAGCCTTGAGGAAAAAACCAGTGAGAACAGTAGGTGCTTCCTAGTTTCAGGTGGCCTATGCACATTTCCATGAGTCTTCAGATAGTGTCATTAACACGTTTCTGGATCTCTGCTTAGTTTCCCTACTAGTTACAAAATTGGACGAACTCATCATCTTTATATAAGATTTGCTTTGCTTTGATGTCATCATAATTGGCTCTGGGAACTCTCTGACAATCCTGTGAATATTGATTTATTCCACCTTCTCCCAATTTTTTTCCATCCTGCCTTTATAGAATGGTAGTATTACTTCAGTGGTTAGAAACATGGCATTTTAATTCAGCAGATCTGGATTCAAATCCTGATTCCACCATTTTCAAATGATGCTATGTTAGCTTACTCCATGAACTTCAGCCTTCTCATCTGTAAAAGGGTAGTGGTATATATGGGGGAGAGCATCAAGATCTTTAAATGAGATAGTGTTGGAGAGCACTTATCTCAGTATCTAGCACACAGCACTTTAACACCAACAATGATTAACATTAGTAGGTGTCATCAGTGATTATTTTTGTAATTAATAGACTTGAAGCTTCTCAAGGTTAGGGATTACGTCTTAATGCTCTTTATTTTGCAATCACTAACCATAGCACTTATTCTACAAACATTCGTTGAGTGGTTATAATATGTTGCATACAAGAGATGCTGGGGGGTTAAAGAGACAGTCCCTGTTGCTAAGGAACTCACAGTTCAGTAGGCGACACAGAAAGGGAACAGACTTCACATTTATTGGGTGATATGAGCACTGTGGATCACAATAAACTGTGGAAAATTCTGAAAGAGATGGGAATACCAGACCACCTGATCTGCCTCTTGAGAAATTTGTATGCAGGTCAGGAAGCAACAGTTAGAACTGGCCATGGGACAACAGAACAGGAAAAGGAGTTCGTCAAGGCTGTATATTGTCACCCTGTTTATTTAACTTCTATGCAGAGTACATCATGAGAAATGCTGGAAGAAACACAAGCTGGAATCAAGATTGCCAGGAGAAATATCAATAACCTCAGATATGCAGATGACACCACCCTTATGGCAGAAAGTGAAGAGGAACTAAAAAGCCTCTTGATGAAAGTGAAAGTGGAGAGTGAAAAAGTTGGCTTAAAGCTCAACATTCAGAAAACGAAGATCATGGCATCTGGTCCCACCACTTCATGGGAAATAGATGGGGAAACAGTGAAAACAGTGTCAGACTTTATTTTTCTGGGCTCCAAAATCACTGCAGATGGTGACTGCAGCCATGAAATTAAAAGACGCTTACTCCTTGGAAGGAAAGTTATGACCAACCTAGATAGCATATTCAAAAGCAGAGACATTACTTTGCCAACAAAGGTTCGTCTAGTCAAGGCTATGGTTTTTCCTGTGGTCATGTATGGATGTGAGAGTTGGACTGTGAAGAAGGCTGAGCACCGAAGAATTGATGCTTTTGAACTGTGGTGTTGGAGAAGACTCTTGAGAGTCCCTTGGACTGCAAGGAGATCCAACCAGTCCATTCTGAAGGAGATCAGCCCTGGGATCTCTTTGGAAGGAATGATGCTAAAAAGCTGCAACTCCAGTACTTTGGCCACCTCATGCAAAGAGTTGACTCATTGGAAAAGACTCTGATGCTGGGAGGCACTGAGGGCAAGAGGAGAAGGGGACGACAGAGGATGAGGTGGCTGGATGGCATCACTGACTCGATGGATGTGAGTCTGAGTGAACTCCGGGAGTTGGTGATGGACAGGGAGGCCTGGCATGCTGTGATTCACGGGGTCGCAAAGAGTTGGACATGACTGAGCGACTGATCTGATCTGAGGGGCTCTGAAGAAGGAGAACTACCATAGCCCCTCTAGCCTGAGTGACACCAAGCAGGCTGCTAGTCAGGATCAGCCTTAAGGACCATCATCTAGCTTCTACAACAAGTGCAGTATAAATGAATTAGATGATCCTTGTGACAGTGATAATGATAATAAAAATGAATCAGTAAGAAACAGTCTTCATTTGGTAAAATCAGCAAAGAGCCAGTAAACATTATATGCAGCAGTTGGTGCCAAACATTGTTTTGTAATGGCTCCTAGCCATGTCCTTGCTCAGAGTATTTATCTGTACTAGAAGGTGCTATGACTCAAACTTACAGATGTCTACCACAGATGAAGATGAATGAGGTGCCTTAAGGCAGGACAAGCAGCAGATTTTAGGATGGAGAATAAGTTATCTGGACTGTAAAATGGTCCCAACCAGTATCTGGGGTTCATATTCCCAGGGAAACACTCCAGGGCACATAAACCCCAAGATGGCACATAGGTGGATGTTCGGGAATACGTGGGCTGGTAGCTCCCGCTGCACTTCCTCATTCCCTGCTTTGGAGCCTGACATGAGTGGTTTTTCTCCCAACGCTTTTGCACGAAGTCAACGTGTGGTCATTGCCACTTTCACACCAAATGACATGTTGTCACCTTCCTCTGTTGGTGACAGTCAGTGCAGTACCTCTAGTGCAGCAGTCCCCAACTTTTTGGCACCAGGGACTGGTTTCATGGAAGACAATTTTCCCACGGGCTGGGGTAGGGGATGGTTTTTGCATGATTCAAGCACATTACATCTATTGTGCACTTTATTTCTATGATTATTACATTAGCTCCACCCCAGATCAACAGGCATTAGATCCCAGAGGCTGGGGACCACTGCTCTAGAGGATGTTTGATGGTTCCACCTGTCTGGTAAACATTTCCCCTTCCTCTGGTAATGGCAGCTTGGTTTCCCTTTGTGGAACTGTCCCTCCCCTACTCACAGTCCAGAAGTTTGGGTGAAATGAGCTGCAGTTCCATCTCAAAGAGATTTATCCATGTACTTTATCCCCTGATGGCAGTGATTGGTTCAAGGATGGATACGTGATCCTAGCCTGACCAATAAGAACCAATGAGCATAAGGCTCGAGATTTTTTTCTGGGACCCATATTAAAGATAAGTTTTCTTTTTACATTGCAATATAAGTCTACCAAGTGAAGAGAGCCTGCCCAGGAGTGACTCCATCACAGAGAAGAGAAATAGATTCCCAATTCAGTCATGCCTAAAACCAGAATTCTTCAGTTATATGAGCCATAAAATTCCTTTTTTCCTTAAGTCAGTTTGAATTGGGTTTCTATCACTTGCAGTTAGTCCTGGCTAATAAAATCACACTTGCTTCCCTGTCCCCTGTCCACAATAATTAAAGGTGTTGACATTTTGTGTATGCCGTGCCTGGGAGGCTACATTGGAGCCTTGGAGTAGCATGAAGAGACTGGAAGGGGCAACTGGGAATGTGAAATCTGACCTGACATCAAGGTTGAATCACAATTTTGGGGTTTTAGGGGCCAGAGGCTCTGTTGCTCTTTTTCTTTAGTAAGTATAGAAAGCATGAGAGGTCTACACTGGTCAAAGCTCAATTGTCCAACTGGGGCCTCTGACTCAAACTAATGGTACAGATTTTACTTATTATCAAGTCAGTAGGGTAAACACACTTGTGAAACTTTGGCCAAGCTTCCAGTTACTCCCAAAGTGAATAAAACCCTGTTCTAGAAGCTGATCATAGATAGAGTAGGCCACAGAAGGCCTAGGGTGAGGGTACAGATACAGAGTGGGCACCTACATCTAAGTAATTATGGCCAAATTAGAAGGGATGAAACATCTGAGAATTCAGGTTCTCTATGGTTTATCTATGTGGATCACACTGGCATATCACAAGGCAGAAAGCTGAAAGTGCATTGATGAGTAGAAGTGAAATGGATGACTGGACTCCAGAATGAGAGGTTGTGTAGTTATAACCAACCAGATTACGCAGGTGAGAGTAAGAAAGTCCTCCTTTTTCTGTACATGTTCTGGAGTGGCTGGAATGTCTTTTTTTTTTTTGAAATCATAAATTTTTATAATAGCCAAAATAAAAGTCAACAGTATCCCTCACTAGATGACAGGCATGGGGAAAAGTGCTTTTGTCTGTTTAGTTCACTATAGCAGCCATAACATTGCCTGGCAATTAGAAGATGATCAACAAATATTTGCCAAAAGAATGTGGGCAGGAATATCACATTCTGTACATTTAACCTGCAATGCCAGGCATTTCTGTAAGGGTTATAGGTGATCAATTTCACTGGGTCAGTATCTGTTTTCCTATTTACTTCAAGATCTTAAGTGCCACCATGACCTGCTAATATGAGATGGTTCTTATTAAGAGCAAAAAGCTAAGAGAGGGGGAAAACATAGATGTTTGGTTATTTGTTTTTGCTATTAACTTGCAAGGGGTCATGCCTGACATGGGTAAGAAAGTGAAAGAAAGTGAAGTCACTCAGTCGTGTCCGACTCTTTGCCATCCCATGAACTGTAGCCTACCAGGCTCCTCTGTCCATGGGATTTTCCAGGCAATAGTACTGGAGTGGATTGCCATTTCCTTCTCCGGGGGATCCTCCCGACCCAGGGATCAAACCTGGGTCTCCCTCATTGTAGACAGACGCTTTACCTTCTGAGCCACCAGCAAATCTCCCTTCTGAATGCTATTGTATAAATCCCATGGCACACCAGTCATAACACCCCATCTTAAACTCATGGCAGACATTGCTACTCATCATGATACTCTTCTGTGAGGTGGAAGCCTTGGGATCCTTTTTAAGACAAAACTCCCAAAAGCACAACCAATCAACTGACACTGACACAAGAAATGGAACCTTCCTTATAGTTCCTTAAAAAATGAGAAAGTGAGGTCTTGGTAAAAGATAATTTCCATGCCTCTTTTCAGGATCCTCCTTATGCCCACATGGCTTGGCCTTTACCCAAACTATACTACTTTGAAGTTGCCCAGGAACACAAAAGGGTCAAATTAGATATCCTGCTATTCTCAGACCCTGACATTTTTTATGAAAGGCCACCTACATACATCCTGGGCTCCTTGACACTGACTGCTGCCCATTTTAAAAGACAACTTTTAAAATGGATGCTTCTGTAGGAACTGCTGATTATTTGGGATAACTGTTCATTATTTGGGATCATCAAAAGTGAAGGACAGTAGAAATTTGGAATAAACACCTGTGGAAAGCACAGCATGTGCTGGCCTCTGTGCTGGGCGCTTCACATCAGCCGTTACACTTAAGCTTCCCGGCAAGTCCATAACAAATGTATTACCCTTCCAGCTGTGGAAACTGCACTGAGCAGTGAAATGCCTTACCCAGGACCACACAGCTAATAAGGGATAATGCCAGAACCATTCATTTATTCATCCCCCAAAATAATGAGTTCCTCCTCTGCGCCAGTGGGAATTGGTTCTGGAGGTGCAATTATGAATGAAGCAGAAATGGGTCCTGCTCCTCTCTGACCCCAAGGCCTGTATGTATTCCTCGCTATCTCAAATGGCCTTTCCAATGTAATAAGGCTAGTGACCACCTATCACAAGCTTCAAGGAAAGGCCCTGTGCTACAAGCTTTACTTCCATCACCTGTTCTAATCTTTATAATACTCTAACACGATTGATCTTACTGCCCCACTGAAAGGTGAAGGAGTGAGGCTCAGAAAGCTTTAGTACCTCTGTCAGTATTTCAAAGACAGTAAGAACAGGGTCAGGATGTCCATGAAAACTTGCTCAACTATAAAGTCTCTTACCTCTGCTTTTGGAGAAAGAGCCAACATGGGGTTGAGAGGAATCTCAATTGTGAACAAATGTAAAGACAGACTGATAGACATCTGAATGTTTCTTGCTTTCATTAACACAAATAATAGTCCAAGCTGTTCAGATCAGGTAACACATGTATGGAACACTAAAATTCAAAGTGTGAAGAAAAAAATCTGATTCATATAATAGGTATCAGGTGCTGGTATCCTTGTCTCAAAGATGGACACTTGCTCTTTTGATTTTACTCTGTAAGGCACGGGGGAAAGAAGCATTTATTTTCTTAATATGTACATCATATTGATTTCAAAAAGCATGAGAAATTCAAAATGAAACCAGTATTTGATAAAATGAACATCATGTTTAAAAATACGAAGAAGAATATTTCAAGAAGATAGTCTCTTTCATACATGGCTGAAGAAATGCCTCAATCAGTTCAGTTCAGTTTAGTCGCTCAGTCGTGTCTTGACTCTTTGTGACCCCCATGGACTGCAGCACGCCAGGCCTCCCTGTCCATCGCTGACTCCCGGAGTCTACCCAAAGTCATGTCCATTGAGTCGGTGATGCCATCCAACCATCTCATCCTCTGTTGTCCCCTTCTCTGCCTGCCCTTAATCTTTCCCAGTACCAGGGTCTTTTCCAATGAGTCCGTTCTTCACATCAGGAGGCCAAAGTATTGGAGTTTCAGCTCCAACATCAGTCCTTCCAATGAACACCCAGGACTGATCTCCTTTATGATGGACCTCCTTGCAGTCCAAGGGACTCTCAAGAGTCTTCTCCAACACCACAATTCAAAAGCATCAATTCTTCACTGCTCAGCTTTCTTTATAGTCCAACTCTCACATACACAAATGACTACTGGAAAAACCATAGCCTTGACTAGATGGACCTTTATTGGCAAAGTAATGTCTCTGCTTTTTAATATGCTGTCTAGGTTGATCATAACTCTCCATCTTTTAATTTCATCTGCAGTGATTTTGAAGCCCCCCAAAATAAAGTCAGCCACTGTTTCCCCATCTATTCCCCACGAAGTGATGGGACCGGATGCCATGATCTTAGTTTTCTGAATGTTGAGCTTTAAGCCAACTTTTTCACTCTCCTCTTTCACTTTCATCAAGAGGCTCTTCAGTTCTTCTTCACTTTCTGCCATAAGGGTGGTGTCATCTGCATATCTGAGGTTATTGATATTTCTCCCGGCAATCTTGATTCTTGTGCTTCATCCAGCCCAGTGTTGTGTACTCTGCATATAATTTAAATAAGCAGGGTGATGATATACACAGTCTTGACGTACTCCTTTTCCTATTTGGAACCAGTCTGTTGTTCCATGTCCAGTTCTAACTGTTGCTTCCTGATCTGCATATAGGTTTCTCAAGAGGCAGGTCAGGTGGTCTGGTATTCCCATCTCTTTCAGAATTTTCCACAGTTTATTGTGATCCACACAATAAGCTTTTGAATTGTGTCAAAGGCTTTGGCATAGTCAATAAAGCAGAAATAAATGTTTTTCTGCAACTCTCTTGCTTTTTTGATGATCCAGCAGATGTTGGCAATTTGATCTCTGGTTCCTCTGCCTTTTCTTGAACCAGCTTGAACATCTGGAAGTTCACGGTTCATGTATTGCTGAAGCCTGGCTTGGAGAATTTTGAGTATTACTTTACTAGCGTGTGAGATGAGTGCAATTGTGTGGTAGTTTGAGCATTCTTTGGCATTGCCTTTCTTTGGGATTGGAATGAAAACTGACCTTTTTTCCAGTCCTGTGGCCACTGCTGAGTTTTCCAAATGTGCCGACATATTGAGTGCAGCACTTTTACAGCATCATCTTTTAGGATTTGAAATAGCTCAACTGGAATTCCATCACCTCCACTAGCTTTGTTCATAGTGATGCTTCCTAAGGCCCACTTGATTTCACATTCCAGGATGTCTGGCTCTAGGCGAGTGATCACACCATCATGATTATCTGGATCGTGAAGATATTTTTTGTACAGTTCTTCTGTGTATTCTTGCCACCTCTTAATGTCTTCTGCTTATGTTAGGTCCATACTATTTCTGTCCTTTATTGAGTCCACCTTTGCATGAAATGTTCCCTTGGTATCTCTAATTTTCTTGAAGAGATCTTTAGTCTCTCCCATTCTATTATTTTTCTCTATTTCTTTTCACTGATCACTGAGGAAGGCTTTCTTATCTCTCCTTGCTATTCTTTGGAATTCTGCATTCAAATGGGTTTATTTTTCCTTTTCTCCTTTGCTTTTCACTTCTCTTCTTTTCACAGCTATTTGTAAGGCCTCCTCAGACAGCCATTTTGCTTTTTTGCATTATAGCTTATTCCAAATCATAGGCAATGGAATAAAGAGCTTAGTTGAGTGTATGACTACATTTATCCTATTTATTTCTTTAAAGAAAGGATTTTCAACTAAAATTTCATCTTGGAAAGATAAGGAGACAAAGAGGATTTCTACACCTTATTTTGAAAATCCACAGTTTGACATGGAGGATTTAGAATGCCATTAGCACAGCTCCTATGGCTTACTCCAAGGAATTAAGACTTACATAGCCCTGCTTTTTTGACCCTTTTTTTCTGACACAATGCTTTTCTGGGCAAGAGAACTAGAGACACCTCCTTTTGTATGGGTATATCTATCTAGAAGGGCTTCCCTGATAGCTCAGTTGGTAAAGAACCCACCTGCAATGCAGGAGACCCTGGTTGAATTCCTGGGTCAGGAAGATCCTCTGGAGAAGGGACAAGCTACCCACTCCAGTATTCTTGGGCTTCCCTTGTGGCTCAGTTGGTAAAGAATCTGCCTGTAAAGAGGGAGATCCCGGGATTGGGAAGATCCCCTCGAGAACTGAAAGGCTACCCACTCCAGTATTCTGGCTTAGAGAATTCCGTGGACAGTCTAGAAGGTTCCTGATCCAACAGGCCTAGATAGCAGTAAATCCAGGCAGAAGTCTTCTTTATGGAAGAAAGGGGGTCTTTCTGTTTCTTTCAATAGGCTACAGCCAACGTCCTCTAGGAAAGGAGACCAGGAAAAGAAGATATAATTGAAAACCAGGTAAGCTCCGATTTCGTAGAATTGAAAGCATTACCCACCAGCTCTGTGTTTTACTTCTTTTGCAGTTCATTTCTTTTCCCTCCCCCTAGCCTAAATGTTAGGCAAGTTGGTAGTGACACAGTACAAAGGCAACCATGAGGAAGGCATAAGAGGAGGCCTGGGCTCCTTCATCTGTGAATGGAGGGATTTGGACTATTGACATCCCCTCCAGTATGATGTCCACACAACTCAGAAAGTCCGAGATGACTGAAGCGTACAGGAACAGGGCATTAAGTAGTGCTGAACTGGACACTGAGAAAGTCATGACTTTTTCAAGCCTCTCTACATCTTCCAGACTCCATCAGAGAGAATGCATCAGTTTGAGGATAATATTTCTTTAACACTTCCTTCACATTTGCTAAGCTTCCTTTTTAGTAAAGACTGGGCAGGCTGAAGGCCCAAGCATCTGGACAGAATTTCATAACAATGTGATGTTTTCATTTTGTTTATTTTATGGTCATTTTCTATTACATCAGATAACACTGAGTTTTCAGCTTATGGCCACGATATAAATTTTTAAAAATGAATTAATTTAGGTTTTGAAATTGAGTTAACTTAATTCAAAATACTACAGAGTGGACAGATGTTACAAAATAGTGAGTGGTTTATGGGAATAACTAAAGGTTGGGAAATGGTGGATGATTTCTAAGCCCCATCTAGTCCAGACATTTTATTACTCTATGAATCTAAGAAAAGGAACAGAAGACCAGAATAAGCCCCAGACTGGATTATCTATCTCAGGAGCTAACTTATAAAAGGCCACTTACAAAAGCTGTATTCTTTTCATTCCTATCAGAAAAGCAAACAAATAACTAGGCCCCATTGCATGGACATAGAATCCAGACACCACCAGGAGGGAAGAGAAGTCACTGATGACACAGCCTCTAATTTGAGAGGCGTAGGGTTACACATGCTCAGCTTTCAGCTATTTAGGAAACACAATTAAATTAATAAGCTTTTGTTTTTAATCCAGTGAATTAGAAAGCAAGCCTAGGTATGTTGTGTGCGAATTACAGGCAGGGGAGGGGGGAGGTAGAGAACATCCAATGCCCTCCGTTATCTTGGTTCTGTGTTCTAGCTATTTTTTAAATTTATTCTTTACTTTAGAGACACCTGACTTGCTGTTATTTAAGAAGGATTCAAAATTCATTATTTGTGGTCAGGAATTACTATCAAAAGATCCTGTACAAAACTTGCTGGGAAAGGATGTGTACCTAGACTTGCTGTTGTACATGCCAGTGAGTCTGTTGTCATGATGCAGCAAATGATTGCATTAATAGCTCCGATTTCTCTACCTCTGTATCCAACCTCCCTTGGCATGTGATTTGATAGTTCTATTTCTCTGACTAAACAGGCAGGTTCTATTTCCTTGCCCCCGAGTCTCGACATGTGAGTTTCTTTGGCCACGGGGATGTTAGCAAATGTGACCCATACAGAACTTGAAAACACCCTCGAGTGTTTTTGTTTCCATTCTTCCACTTCAGCCATCATCACGAGGAACATGCCTGAGCCAGTCCAATGGAGGATAAAACACAGGACCCTCTGGTCATAGTTACTTCTGTTGTTTGAGCTGAGGTTGTTTTGGATCAGCTGCCAGCCAGCTGAGCCCTTGGCACATTCCCAAGCCTAGTCAAGACAGAAGAACCATCCAGGCAACCCACAGGCTACTGAGCTTAATAAATGCCTACAGCTTTACGCCACTGCTTTCTGGAGTGGTTTGTCCTACAGCATTATCAGTAGATAATATCAACATCTGTTGTCAATAGATAATGTCAAAGATGCCTGATATACACGTTCCACTCCCCTGGCCCTGCTCACAGCTAGAAGAGACAGCCCTAGGTCTCTCAGGTTGACAAAGCCTTTTCCTAATTTCTTCACCCTCCTCCCTTAATTCAGGCCACATCCCATCATTGCCCAGGGAGCAGGTCCCACCATCATCCAGGGGCAAGGAGCCAATTCACTGAGTGACCAATGGCTAATCAGACTTGGTTTTTAGAAATTAAACTGAACAGGAGACCAGCTGGGTGCTCTGTGACGACCTAGAGGGCTGGGATGCGGGGTGAGGTGGGAGGGAGACTCGAGAGGGAAGGTCTATATGTATACATATAGGTGATTCACGTTGCTGTACGGCAGAAACTAACACAACATTGTAAAGCAGTTTTTCTCCAATTAAAAATAAATTAAAAAAATTAAACTCAGGTGCAGAGACTGTAGTTGGAAGATGGCAGGGACTTAATTAACTCGAGATCATACAGTCAGACCAAGTTGAGTCATTTAAAAGTAAAGCAAGCCATCTGAGAGGAAAGGGTAAGAAAGGGAGGAAGGAAAGAGAAGCAAGAGCCAGAGAGGAACAGCGAATGAGACATGATTGATTGATTGAGCCTGGAAATAAGTAGACAGAAAAGTAGTCGAGTGGTCATGTCTTCAGATTCTGGCTTCCCAAAACCACTTCCAGCTTCATTTCCAGTCAGCTTACGTCATGCTTTGTTTCCTGTCTTTGAATGTTCTTGAGGTTTCCTCTTAGACACTTACAGTCAATCTTTATTTAATCTAGTTTGAGTGGGTTTTGTTTTCTTGCAAGCAACATTTCTCTAGTTGAGGACACAGCGATAAACCCCTCAGAGAGGAACAGCTTCTCAGGCTGGTAGTTTCATCAGAGCAGGCCCAGATCCAGTGTGCTGGGGGCTCATGGTAATTAGGAGGAGCCCCGGAGACAGAGAGGAAAGGGGCTCAGGGAGGGGTTGGAAGGGTGGAAATAAAAAGCACTTAAGTTTCAATTTTACTGAGGGCTCATCTCACTCTCTTGGATATCTGCCTAAGCAAAATAGGATTAGACAAGCTTCTTTCTTCTTCAAACTGAAACCAAAAACATTCAGAGAAAAAAGTCAAATATATTTACTCTCCCAGAATGTGTGACATGTCCACCTCCACTGTGAATCTTGACTGTGACATTCTCATCCCGATTCCTCATGCTCCAAGGACACCCTGTCCAGAACTTCGAGGGCAGAAGCAGGTGTCCCTTCCAGCCCATGTGCAGGAGAGTGACTCCCTCCTCCTTACCTTGACTGTGGAAGGTTCCCCCGGTGGGTCCATTCCACCGAGCCACCACGCCTCACAGTAAGGAATATGCTTCTTGTTCTTGTTTAAAGAAGGACTGCATAATTTTTCAGAATCCCACACATCTGTCCTACTGGCCATATGAAGAGGGAAGAGCTAGGGCCTTCTCCCAGAGGGAGTGTCTCATGAAAAGAAACCAGCAACCTGACATCAGGGCTCTTTGGGTTGAGAAGGATTGGTCACCAATCTTTCAGGCCAGGCTTCGCTATCTTTGTGTATTTCATCAGGAATACTAGGCTGGACCAGCTCCACAGAAATGATCCATGGCTCCTGCCGACTCCCATCAGATTGCACCCCCAGAGTTACAGGACATTAAGGGAAACAATCAACGTGGTCCCTAACATTCAGGAATGCATTTGCAAGCAAACACAAGCTCCTGCTGACATTATTTACAAATCCCCTGGGAAGTGACAGACAACAGAGGAAATCCATTTGTACTCAGACCTCATGCTCCTGGCTCTGTCTGAGAGTGGGCCTGTCCTCCCTGTACTGCCCTCTGGATCCCGGACTCTGCTCTTTCCCTTTTCACTTGAAGGCCCCTCTGCCTGCTTGTCTGTTTACTGCTATTAATAAAATGTGAGCATCTCACACTTTAACTCCTGCTCCTCAAACAAAGACTCTGGATCATAGTTAGTTCGTGTTCTACTTAAACCTCAACTGCTATGGGTGGGCTCGGATTCCAGCGCCCATCACTTGCTGTCATGTGACTAGGAGTCCAACTGAGGCAGAAGAGAAACATTATCATTATTATGACGAGAGAGTTGGATGACAGTACACCCTTGTATAGTGGGCTAACAACTTTTTTCTTTCCCAGAGCAACACTGGCACACATCAGTGAAAACAAACGTTTTTATCTTGAAGAGTTTACCTGTTAAATATAAGAAACTTGGATGTTGATCAAGTGGAGAAGCAGGGTGGGGGGGGGCATAGAAAGGAGCAAGATGGGAAAGGCACTTTGCTCTGAATTGTGGTTTGAATATTTTCAATAATATCCTTGTATGTTTCCTGTTTTGGAATCTATCTACAAGTGACCCATCTTATTTAAGCATTCTTTGAAGTTACTAGACATAAGCTACTAATCTCAGTGAGCTCAGTTGGAGTCCCAGGTCTGATATTTGCCATCTATACACTATCAAGTCAATGATTAATAAAATGTCTAAGCGTGATAAAATACTATTACTAGAAATAATATTAATAATGATGATGGTACATGCCTAGATCTCCTCATCATTCATTCCACAAGTATTTATGAATCCCCTACGATGTGCCAGACACTGTTCTAAGTGCTTGGGTTACACCAGTGAACGAAGCATCAAAGATCCCTGCCCTTCTTCAGCCTGCATTGGGAGAGGTGGTAGGTGGGCAGAAAATAAATAACAGCATCATAAATAAGTAAGCTAAGTGGCGTTGTAGAAGGGGATAAGTGCTGTAGAAGTAAGGCAGGGCGAGAAGGATCATGAGGGCATGTGGGTGCCTGGGAATGGCAACAAGAAGGTGAAATGGGAGCAGACTCCAGTCTTGGATGAGGGAGTTGGCTAAGAATCAGTCTGGGGAGAGGGTGTTTGAAGCCGCAGGCAGGGCTAAGGCAAAGGCCCTGGGCCATAAGCATTCCTGCTGTGTTCTAAGAACCAGGACTGAGTCTTATAATACAGAAAGGAGCAGAGAATAAAGAACGCTAATGGGTGGCGGGAGGACGAATGTCATACTTGGGTCTATGGAAGGATCTCCCAGGATCCAATCAGGTCATGATAAGGCATTGCTATTTATTGTTAATTCTTATTGGCTTTACTAACGCAGCTGAGTAATCCCGCCTCATCTATTCTGGCTACTGCCTGACAGTTTTTTCATTTATTCAGTAAGCCCTTTCTTCATTACTTCTGTTTTTCCCAATAGACCCTCAAAGCCCTTAAGTGAGGACTTTCTAAGTGGTGCTAGTGGTAAAGAACCTGACTGCCAGTGCAGGAGACATAAGAGACAGAGGTTTGATCCCTGGGTTGGGAAGACCTCATGCAGAAGGGCATGGCAATCCACTCCAGTATTCTTGCCTAGAGAATCCCATGGACAGAGGAGCCTGGTGAGCTACAGTCCATAGGGTTGCAAAGAGTCGGAAACAACTAAATTGACTTAGCATGCTGCTGCTAAGTCACTTCAGTCATGTCCGACTCTGTGCGACCCCATGGACAGCAGCCCACCAGGCTCCCCCGTCCCTGGGATTCTCCAGGCAAGAACACTGGAGTGGGTTGCCATTTCCTTCTCCAATGCATGAAAGTGAAAAGTGAAAGTGAAGTTGCTCAGTCGTGTCCAACCCTCAGCAACCCCATGGACTTCAGCCTTCCAGGCTTCTCTGTCCATGGGATTTTCCAGGCAAGAGTACTGGAGTGGGATGCCATTGCCTTCTCCGTGACTTGGCATGCATGCCCTTAAATGAAACAGGGGCCAACCCTCTGTCCCCAGGTGGTGGACTAAAGGGAGCTAAACCCTGGTCCTTCACAGTCTGCAGTGGTAGCTCTCAGACTCCTTCTGTGTTCATCACCATAAAGAGATGGAGGGCTAATGAGAACAGGTGCCCGGGCTCACTCTTTCAATCCTAACCACGTCAACAGTTATTCTGCCTTTATTGGCCAAACAAGCAGCCTGCTGAGGGAAAGCTGATTTGAGCAAAATCAACTTTTATAGATAGAAGAAGCCCTCACAGTATGAGTCTTGGGAGAGGGAACAAGGTTCTTATTATAATGACTTCAGAACACAATCCAAGCTTTTCTCATCACTGCTTAAACCCCTCAGTGGTGGCTCTTAGTGCAAACTATTTGCTGTACCCGCTGTGTCAATGAACAGTAAGCTTAGGGACATGCAAAGACCCTCTGTTTCTTAAGTATCTTAACCTTTCCTGGGACAGGAAACCTAACCAAAAGCTGTAGTCACAGTTAGTCTGAAAAACTTCTAGGCAGTTTTATTCAAAAGTGTGTCTATCTATCACAAGGCATATGCAAAGAAAGGGTGGGTTTAAATACTCATTTCTTTTCTTCATGAAAATAGGAAGGTTGCTACCTCTTGTTACCTCTTTTTAAATGAAATAGATGGTTTATATAAAATCTGTATTTATCTCCTGTACCTAGACAAACCCCCCCACACACACCAAAGATGCTGTTTTTTTCACAAGTGATCAACTGAGTTGACGATGTTGATTCAAGTATTTGAAAATCAGATGGCTTCACTTTGTTATCACACAAAGTACAAGCTAATGACATGTGAAAAATATATGATATTCTTTTTAAAGGCCTTCCCAATCTTCCTAAGCTTATGCTTCATGCAGTATCTCAGAGGAGGCATTTCCTTTGGCCAAGTTAATCTGAATAGACCTGTAGGAAAATCTGAAAACTAAACCACAAAGCAATATAAAATGGCTAGTTTCTGAGTCCTACATAGAAAGGAAACAAGTTGGGGTTTTTCTACTATATCTCTTGCCTAATTGTGAAACAAAGGATGTTCTCTGGGTTCTGGTGAACCAGCTTGTGGGTTGCAAACTTGGGAAGTTTGTAACTGAATGTTCTTTCTTTCTCTGTATCTTATACAACTATTTCATAAAAAGAGAATGGTTAATGTGCAGACTCTGGGCGGCTTGCTCAATGATAAGCATATATGTGTGCACACACTTCCACCCCCACCCCCACCTGGAGGGAGAGTGGAGAGAAGAGGAAGGAGAGCTAAAGAAAGTTATGGGGTAAAATCCAGCTTGACTGCTAAGTTAGTTAGCAAGATACAAAGAACAGTCTTCTATATGCATTTAATGTACCACCTGCTGCTGCTGCTAAGTCGCTTCAGTCGTGTCCGACTCTGTGTGACCCCATAGATGGCCTCCTACCAGGCTCCTCTGTCCCTGGGATTCTCCAGGCAAGAACACTGGAGTGGGTTGCCATTTCCTTCTCCAATGCATGAAAGTGAAAAGTGAAAGTGAAGTCGCTCAGTCGTGTCCGACTCTTAGCAACCTCATGGACTGCAGCCTACCAGGCTCCTCTGTCCATGGGATTTTCCAGGCGAGAGTATTGGAGTGGAGTGCCATTGCCTTCTCCAATGTACCACCTAGCTACAACCAAATCCCAGCGTAAGATGCAATTCTACTTAAGACTACATAAAACCAATGCCCAGTGGACTGAGTGAGATCATTGTTCCTTGGGGCCACAATAGGCCATGTCTACTTGAACGGACAAGGCAGATGGCCAGGATTTTCACTACAGCTTTTCAAAGAACAGGTTGATGTGGGTCTGATGAAACAAGTCTCAAACTCAAGTATTAATAAAACAAGCATTTTTATAGCAGACAACTGTGGTTACAAATGCCCTAGAGATGGGTGTATCAGATTCTATGTCAGATAACTTCATATATATTAGCTCACTTGTCATGGTAACAATTTTTTTAAAAGATTATTAAGATTATAAGACAAAATGGTTGAAACCCTGAAAGAAACACTTTAGAATTTCCCACCCGTTCATTTATTTTTTTAAAAAATTTCATTTGAAAACCAATTCAGAAAACACTTGCTATATTTCAGGCATTATTTTGCATGCTTTATAATTTTCAGCTCATAAAAATATGAAAAAGAGAATAAGGTGGTGTTTTAGCTCAAACAGCCATAAAACAAAATACCATAAACTGGGTGGTTTAAATAACAGATATCTCTCACAATTCCAGAGGTTAACAAGTCCAAGATCAAATAGCCAGCTGATCTGGTTCCCCAGTGACAGCCTGGCTTCAAATGGCTACCTTCTCACTGTGTCCGCAGAAGGCAGAGAGAGAAGAAAGGTCTCTTCAGTCTCTTCTTATAAGGGCACTAATCCCATCATGAGGGTCCCACCCTCGTGATCTCATCTAAATCTGATTACCTTCCAAAGGCCCCAATGCAATCACAATGGGGCTTAGGGATTCAACCTATAAATTTTGGAGGGGACACAATTTAGTCCACATCAGGTAGATTCTTTTATGTCCATTTTACAGGTGAGTAAACCAAGGCACAAATAGGCAAGTGAATTGCCCAAAGACACACAGCTAGTAAGAGAACTCAGAGCCTGGATTCAAACCTAAGATTTCATCATCTTAACTACCACATTGTGTTATTTTTCATGGTGATGGACTTGAGAGTTACATTAGAGTCATGAAGGTTTTTATGCCCAGACATCGTATTTAGACTATCTTTGTGTTTCGTTTTTTAGTCTGGGTCAGTGGCTCTCAAATGGTAATGTTCATAAATAATACTCTTTTCATGTTATAAAAACTTTTCAGAGTAAATTGAACCAGAAGTGATTTTAGGCCAATATGCTTATTTTAGAACCACATCTGTGTGGATAATACATTCAATGTAAATAGAAACATGTATATTTATCACCACAAATATAATGATAGAAATTTGAAAACCCAGGTTTTATTTTATTTATTGTTCAATGGTACCTTTGAAAATGAGTAAACTAATAGTCTTTGGAAGGGGTATGAATAATTCCAGGCTTGGAAGCATCATTTAGCTTTAACCCACAGGCTTGAAGACTCAATTTAAGCCTTCCATAGGTCTCATTTATCCCAGTTAACTGTGTAAACAGTCTGCTTTTTAGCCATGGAAACAGATATCTCTCCATTTCACTAAAGTGTGTAAATGGGCCAAGAATAAGCAGCTTTCTTAGGTATAGCTACTTGCATCCACCATGAGTGACAGCTTCATTTAACATAGTAGTGTTGGGTTGCAGTAGGATTTCTGTTGAGAAGAGGCTGAGGGCCAACCCACAATAATGTATAATCAAGGAGCAAAACCAAATCTTGTTAGCTGCTGTGTGTTATAAAGGATACTGTATTATTTCATGTTACTAGGTGAGTGAAGGAATTGGTTATACTGATGGTTGCCATGGATATGCACTGCTCCAGCTGGTTCCAGATTACAACAGGAACCAGTGATGTCAAGTTGAGGAATATCAAATGAAGGGATCTGGCTTTACTAACTGGTGGAAGTCTGTATGTCAGCATCTGAGATCAACAGAGATGTTCACAGTCATGCTTATGTGCTTCAAAATGCAAAAGAATTGCCATTCTTATGGCAGGTACAGGACCAAGTGGACAGAGTGGTGCCAGCGATACAGTCACTGCAGCCTAATTTAAATAATTAAATATTCATATGAATTCGTTAATATTTTTTATACTTAGGCCTGTTTGGGCCTGGCTCTAGTCTAAATTATATTTCTACAGAACTGACCCAGAATATTGATCCATAAACAATGGTTCATGGGCCTTAATTTGCTCTATTTTGAGAGTTAAAGAGATAAAAAGGTTTTCATGTTTTTGTAGATCTAGTGATCTGAATTATTTTATACTCGAGATTGAAATTACTTTAGATTCTTGGACTCTTTATTTGTGTAGAATCTTCTTGCTAAACAATCCATAGCTAGCTAGCCTAAGATATTGTACATGGAAAAATAAAACTGCATTTTAAAATATTCTATAATTCAGACTTTTCTGCTAATTTGATTCACGTGATAGTTAAGATTAGAAGAGTTTTAGATATTATTAAATAACACTTTAAAAAGTTACATTGCTGGATAGCAATGGTGGCTAGATTTTTCTTCTTTGCCTAAGACATTCTGGGTGTAAATTAAATAGATGGAATATTGGGCCATTCTGACATGACCACTGATTGTTCAACAGAGTAGATCCAAGCACCAAATGTCCACTGAATGGTCAGTCAATCATTTAAGAGTAGGAACAAGTTGCTGCTGCTGCTAAGTCGCTTCAGTTGTGTCCGACTCTGTGCGACCCCATAGACGGCAGCCCACCAGGCTCCCCCGTCCCTGGGATTTTCCAGGCAAGAACACTGGAGTGGGTTGCCATTTCCTTCTCCAATGCATGAAAGTGAAAAGTGAAAGTGAAGTTGCTCAGTCGTGTCCAACCCTTAGCGACCCCGTGGACTGCAGCCTACCAGGCTCCTCTGTCCATGGGATTTTCCAGGCAAGAGTACTGGAGTGGGGTGCCATTGCCTTCTCCGATCTCCAGCATAGAAACATCTAAAATACCTTCTATAATGAATCTTCTAGTCTTTCACATTCTCTTTCTCTCCTTTTGCTCCATTATCTTTCATCTGTCTTTTATTTACTTATTTTTGAAGTAATTACGAGGTCAGTTTTCTACTCCATCAGAATAACAACATCCTTCATTTTGAGCTGTCCAGAAAATACAATGTCCCTTTCTCGCGTATCCTTCCAATGCAAAGTCCTGAGGATCTGTACTGAGGTTTGACAGGAAAAGCCTTTCCTCTCCAGAGTACTGAAATGCAGTGAAATCTTATCTCAGTTCAAATTCTGTCACATCACATCTACAAACACATGAGAGGCAGGGAGCACTGGATCCAGGCCCCCGGGCCAGTCAGCCTGGGTTCAGATCCCAGCTCTGCCTTTATTAGCTGTGTAAGCTTTGGCAGGTCACTTAAATTCTCTGAGTCTCTGTTTCCTCAACTATAAATTGGGTGATTATCATACCTACCTCAAGAGTGTTGATGCAAAGATAAATGACTTGTTGATACGTGTAAAACTTTAGATGGCGCTGGGTGCACAGTATGCGTTCAGTAAGTGTTGGCCATGTCTGTAAGAGGCCCTCTAGCCACAAGGCTCTTAGCCCAGACTCTTGAGCCAGCTGCCAGGGTTCAAAGTCTAGCTCTGCCTGTCAAAATAGCCATGGACTTTAGGCAATTTACTTATCAGGTCAAACCACATGAAATTTCTGAGAGTAAACAATTTTGACCTACAAAAACGGCAACTTCATAGTTCAATCTAACATGTACATAATATTCTCTGTGACTCAGTTTCCTTATCCGTTAGAAATAGGGGCAATAATCCTATCTCAGGGCTTTCCAGGTGGCTCGGTGGTAAAGAATCCGCCTGCAGTGCAGGAAACTCAGGTTTGATCCCTGGGTTGGGAAGATCCCCTGGAGAAAGAAATGGCAACCCACTCCAGTATTCTTGCCTGGGATATCCCATGAACAGAGGAGCCAGGCAGGCTGTAGTCCATGGGGTTGCAAAGAGTTGGACCCAACTTAGCAACTAAACAACAATAACAATCCTACCTCATAGACTGTTTATGGGGAATAACTGAGTGAGCACTTGCAAAACATGACAATGCCTGATTACAGACAGTGCTACTCCAGTATTGACTGTTATTATTTTTATTACCCTTATATCTCATTGCTACTTGATGCAAACTTTTCCCAAGAATAGCCTGCTTCTGTCAACCAGGCTTTCTGTCTTGCCTGCAAGGCCCTTTTCCTTCTTCAAAGCTTGGTCTCAATTCATTTGATTGACACGGCCACTCTACTCCCTCCATTTCCACCATGTCTCTTGGCACTTGTTTATTCACTAAGGACAAGATGTTTTCTATCAGCTGACAATGGTTTCCCTATTGTCTTTGTTTTCTTCATATATTGACCCTAGAGTATAAGGGTCCAAGAAAGATATGACATTTCTTCTGTTTTAATTGTTATCTTTTCATATGATGAGCATTTTTATATCTTTAGAAAAACTACATTTTTAAAATGTGGGACTCCTAATGTCTCCCTACGTTTTTTAAAAGGACTAAAAAAGTTGAATAATTTTAAATTTATAGAAAAGTTGCCAAGATGGTATAGAGAATTTCTGTATACCCTTGACCTAGTCTCCTCTAGTGTAAGTCTTATACAACTACTGTGCTTTTGATGAAATGAAGAGATGTACATTGGGATGTTACTGTTAACTAAACTTCAGGCTTGGGTCAATATTTTATCAATTTTCTAGTAATGTCTTTTTTCTCTTTCAGGGTCCCATCCAGGACGCTACGTTGCATCTGGTCATCAAATCTCCTCAGTCTCCTGGTTTGTGACAGTTTCTCAGTCCTCTTGTTTTTTTACTTTTTTCCCTTGTTTTTTTTTTTTTTTTTTTTATGACCTTGACACTTTTGAGGAATACTGGTTAGGTGCTTTGAAGTATATCACTCAATTTGATTTTGTCATATATTTTTCCCCTCCTGATTAGACTGGAGTTAAAGAATTTGGGGAAGAATACCACAAAGGTCTCAAAGCTATGTTTTTTCCAGTAGTCATGTGTGGATGTGAGAGCTGGACCATAAAGAAGGCTGAGAGCCGAAGAATTGATTCTTTTGAACAGGGGTGTTGGAGAAGACTCTTGAGAGTCCCTTGGACTGCAAAGAGATCCAACCAGTTAATCCTAAAGGAAATCAGTCCTGAATATTCATCGGAAGGACTGATGCTGAAGCTGAAGCTCCAATACTTTGACTACCTGATGCGAAGAACAGACTCACTGGAAAAGATCCTGATGCTGGGAAAGATTGAGGGCAGGAGGAGAAGGGGGCAAGAGAGGATGAAGTGGTTGGATGGCATTACTTGACTCAATGGACATGAGTGTGAGCAAACTCAGGGAGATAGTGAAGGACAGGGAAGCCTGGAGGGCTGCAGTCCACAGGGTCGCAAAGAGTCAGATGCGGCTCAGCGACTGAACAACAACTACCACAAAGGCCAAACGTCCGTCCCGTCATGTTATGTCCAGGACAAATGACACCCACGGGACTTCTCGTGTGGTGTCAACCTTGATAACTCTCTGGGCTATTTAACAAAGTAAAATTTTACATAGATTCTCTACACATTAAAGTTACCAAGAGACTATCCAAAGATAGTAGGTAGGTAGATTATTAAAATCACAGTATTTTGAAGCACCAGAAAAGCTTGTTCATTGCTATCAATTTTATCAGATCCAACAACTCTTTTTTATAATATTTGTATTTTTTTCCTTTACTGTTCTGAAATAAAATTTATCAATGGTATAATTTACCTGTATGCACAATTACAGAAAAATACCTAATATTCTAATTTTAAAAATACAGGGAGAATAAAAGGAAAGTGATTTATAACATAATAAATATTTTGATATATAAATGCTCAGGTGTGATTATTCCACAAGCCACAGTGAAGTGGGCAGATACCTATGTGAAGATACCTTCACACCTATGTGAAGAATCTGCATGAATGACAGACACAAATGTAGACTGAATAGAAGACTCAAGAACAATGGGCAGCATTGTCACTGATGAGCTGATTTTTCAAAAGGGGGAACAACCCTTGGGAAAGGTTCAAAGCAAACAGAATACCAGAGCCATCAATTTTCACAGTGGTTTCATTCCTGGAAAAAATTACTGCTTATTAAAAACAAGCAAAAATATTGTGTCTTTAAATGTAAAATGGAGCTAGGCTCAGATAATCATATCCAGGTTTTTCACCTACATGAATGCCTGCAGAAACACTGGAGAGCTGTGTGGGACAGAGAACAATGCTTGACTGTGTGAGTGTCCTGTACATTGCAGGACATGGGCCCTCCCTGAACCCCACCTATTAAATACCAGTGGTGCCCCCCAAGCAAGGAGGCTAGGCAGAAACACTCCTTGAATCACAAGATAAAATTTCCAAAATACAGAGACCATGGTACCAAGCCAAATCACCACTGATGTAGTTTAAGACCAATCAATTCATTGCTCAGCTAGAGGCTGGGTTCATAGCCAGCATATGAGGGCAAAACCTGGAATTCAGGTTTGTGCTCCTATTCGGCATGATCTGGTGCTTGTTGAGCCCTCAATAGTCCCCATGGTAACCGCTGGATTGATGTTGATTGATCAGATCATGCAGTTCACATCACAGACACATAAACACACTTACAAAAGTATGCATACACACACACACATATATATAACACCACAACCACAATCAGTAATACAGCTAAATTTTGCAACAAGCCTTTCAAAAATTTTCCATTAAATCTAAGAAAAAACTCATATCCTTACACTGGCTTAGAAGGTCCTAGACAACTTGACCCTCATTTGCTCTTCAGCTTTTTTCAAACTATATATTCCCTTGTATGCTATGTTTCTATCATGTTGGTTTTCTCCCAGTTATCGACAAGAGTTACCTCCTTCTTGACTCAGGACCTTGTCCAAGACTACTCCTGGATTCTCCTGCTCATTGCCTGGCAAACTCCTACTTACTCTGCATGCTGCTGCTGCTGCTGCTGCTAAGTTGCTTCAGTCGTGTCTGACTCTGCAACCCCATAGATGGCAACCCACCAGGCTCTGCCATCCCTGGGATTCTCCAGGTAAGAACACCAGAATGGGCCGCCAGCTTAACTCAAAAAGTCACTTCCTCAGAAAGCTTTTCCCTGAGTCTCCTTGTTTGATGTTCTCATATCACCTCTATTTCTTGAACACACACTTACCAGAGCTTAAGATTAAGTGTTTGTGAGATTCTGTGTTTGATATCTGATGCCCCTACTTAGGTTTTACTCATTACTATACCCCAGCACCCACCATAGTGCTTGGAACACAGTAGGTTCTAAACATCTGCTGAATCTATGAATGGATGAGAAATTGCATTAGCTATTCACAATGACTTTCAGGTTGGCTGGAAGGCAGACATAATAGGGCAAAGAAGATCGTTGGTTTTCATGATGATCAGCAGCGACAGAACCTTGGTTCTGCGTTGCTGTAAAAGAGTGTGTGTGCCTGCTCAGTTGCTCAGTTATGTCTGACTCTTTGTGACCCCATGGGTTATAGCCCACCAGGCTCCTCTGTCCATGTGATTTCCCAGCCAAGAATATTGGAGTGGGTGGCAATTTCCTACTCCAGGGGATCGTCCTGACCCAGGGGTCAAACCCATGTCTCCTGTGCTTCCAGCAGTGGCAGGCAGATTCTTTACCACTGTGCCACTCAAGTGAGAGGAATGCTATTTGAGACAGCTTGTTTTGGCATAACTGTTTCAATGGGTTTGTTTGAAAAGAACACAGTGGAATAGAGGATGCTGGAAAGCACCTTGCTGTTTGGATGGCTCAAGGCTCCTGCACCTATTTGGAGCTGGCTTCCCTGCTGCAAGGGACTGGAGGTTTAAGCAACAGCTTGGTGAACATCTGCTACATAGGACTCAACTCTATAAGCGTTTTCACTTCACCCTTGCCTTGTTTACCACTAATACCACCTTATCTCTGAGAAGTCCTTGATATTGTGCCTTTTAAAGTGCAAATTTTGTTCCATTCTTTCCCCAAATTTCATTAATTTGGCACATCTGCACATCACCAGGGCCATTATTCATTAATGTTTTATTTGAACACATCACACTTTGACACAGATGCAGATTTTAGCTTCATCATAAACACTAATATGCATGAACTCCTGTATTTCTTGGGTTTAGTATACTGATGTGGGAATGACTGCTCTTTTTCTTAATAGTGTTGCTGTGGAAGAGGTACACCAAGGCAAACTTCCTTACTGTCCTAAATTTGCTAAGATTACTGAAGCACAGAGAGGGTCACCAACTTGCTCAAGGTCACAGAGCTCTTGGAGGTGACAGAACTGGGATTCAGAGTATCCAGCTCTTGGTCCCATCATGGGCTGTCCCTGCTACAGTGCCTCAAGTCATTCATAACTGAGCTCTGCATGCACACAGCAAACTCTTCTGGAAGATGTTTTCCCCTTGACTGTGTTATATCCAGTGCATGGTGCTGGTTTCTCATGGCTAACATTTTTTATTTGTCTCTTCACAATTTGTAATCTTCTGACCCATCTGTGAGCATGTCTCATTTACAAGTGTGTATCCTTGTTTACGTTACTAAGATGTTCACAGTTTTGATGATGGAGGCTATCTGACACACTCACAGAGACAGGTAAATTTCCTCTTGGGAGGTACAGTGAGTTTTCCATGTGGGTGTCTAATTCATTCACGATGAGTTTTTTTTTAGAGCATCCACAGTACTACCATCCCAGTGTTGAGGGAACCCTTCAGTGAGGCCAAAGGGGGGTTTCCTTCTTGATTCTGGAAGCCACTGGTTTCTGGAAGATTCTCCACCCTCCTATCAGCATATGATGGCGGGCTGGTTTCTGAATGATTACAGAGTTGCTGATCTGTTCTTAAATCCAGTCCCTAACCTAGAATTTCCAGATGTACAAGCTGGATTTAGAAAAGGCAGAGGAACCAGAGATCAAATTGCCAACTTTTGCTGGATCATAGAAAAAGCAAGGGAATTAAAAAAATTTTTTTACTTTGGCTTCCTTGACTATGCTAAAGCCTTTGACTGCATGGATCACAACAAACTATGGAATATTCTTAAAGAGAATGGGAATACCAGACTAACTTACCTGCTTCCTGAGAAACCTGTATGCAGGATAAGAAGCAACAGTTAGTACTGGATATGGAACAACAGAGTGGTTCCAAATGGGAAAAGGAGTACGTCAAGGCTGTATATTGTCACCCTGCTTATTTAACTTATATGTAGAGTACATCATGTGAAATGTCAGTCTAGATGAATCACAAGCTGGAATCAAGATTGCTGGAAGAAATAACAAATCTCAGACATGCAGATGACACCACTTTAATGGCAGAAAGTGAAGAGGAACTAGGGAGCCTCTTGATGACAGTGAAAGAGGAGAGTGAAAAAGCTGGTTTAAAACTCAACATTCAAAAAATGAAGATGATGGCATCTGGTCCTATCACTTCATGGCAAATAGATGGGGAAAATGTGAAACAGTATCAGATTTCATTTTCTTGGGCTCCGAAATCAATGCAGACAGTGACTGAAGCCATGAAATTAAAAGACGCTTGTTCCTTGGAAGAACAGATATATGTCAATCCTAGACACCGTTTTAAAAAGCAGAGATATCACTGTGCCGACAAAGGTCCGTATAGTTAAAGCTATGGTTTTTCCAGTAGTCATGTGTGGATGTGAGAGGTGGACCATAAAGAAGACTGAGCGCTGAAGAATTGATGCTTTTGAACTGTGGTGTTGGAGAAGACTCTTGAGAGTCCCTTGGACTGCAAGGATATCCAACCAGTCAATCCTAAAGGAAATCAGTCCTGAATATTCATTGGAAGGACTGATAACTGAAGCTGAAGCTCCAATACTTCGGCTACCTGATGCAAAGAACAGACTCTGATGCTGGGAAACAGATCCTGATGCTGGGAAAGATTGAGAGCAGGAGGAGAAGAGGGCAACAGAGGATGAAATGGTTGGATGGCATCACTGAGTCAATGGACATGAATTTGAGCAAACTCAGGGAGATAGTGACAGACAGAGAAGCCTGGCATGCTCCAGTTCATGTGGTTGCAAAAGGTCGGACATGACTTACCAACTGAACAACAACCTAGAATTAAATCACACATATAAACCCAGGATTTCCACCGAAATGTATTATACAAACTTGAGCTGCTTTGCATCTTCAACTCCAGTCACACAGGCATTCTTTCTGATTCTAGTTAAACACAACTAGATCATTCCTACCATGTCATGGCTCCCTCTGTTTGGAATGTTCTTTCCCCAGTTCTTGCCACCTGGGTTTTCATCATTTATATTTCAGTACAAATATCTCTTCAAGGTCTTTCCCATTCTATGCAAAATTGTACCCTGAATCCTCACCCCAATGACTCCATGACCTTCTCTTTATGGAACCTATTACTACTCCCAAAGTATTTATTTGTTTACTATCTACCTCACCTGCCCTCAGGAGAACGTAATTCCCAATAAGGGAAAGATGAAACCTCTCTTGTGCACCACTTTCTCTCCAGGGCCAAGCAGGGCACTTGATAAGTAGTTTCTAGGTAAATAAATGCATACCTATGGTCCAGTCAGTGGAGCAAGGTGTGGAGGAGAAAGGAGAGCTGTGGAATCAGATGAAAGCAGCCTTCTGTTACAATGTAGAGATGAGAGCACAGAGTTAGGCGTTAGACAGGTCTGGGTTCCAATTCTGCCTCTACCAACCTGGCTGTGCATCGTAAGGAATTTACTTAATCTCTACTCTTTTTGTACACTGACAGTATATCAGGATTCAGCAGGTTTCAGAATATCCTGAGCCTGGTCCAGTGCCAGCCATTGTAACAGGATCTCAGCAAATGTTAATTGACTTCCCTTTGCCTAGAAATGCCAGAAGAAACCCATGAACTTCATGACACAGCCTTTGTAATACACTTGACAGTTAATGAAGAACTCAGGCATCCTTATATTTGGTACGATCTGCTTAAGTGCAATTGCTGTACACTTTTCAAAGAGCGGTGACATCTTCGACACTTGGTTATCTCGTGTTGACTCCTGACAGGTTTTATAATCTTAAATTCACTGAAAAGAATCTCGTCTTTTAGTCCCCGTCCTGTATATTCAAGTTCTCGCTGTATGATAGAACCGCATACGCCGTACACAGTTCCTCTGGCTGCTGAACGCTATGTTCCTCAGGTGGCATCCTTGACTTTGCAGTACTTGTCAGCAACTGGCTTTCCTGGAGCTGTACTGCAACCACTCAATTCACAGTGGCATTTTATTTATAAAGCCCTTGTTCAGAATATTAAAAAGGGCATGCCACAGACTCCATTCCTTTGCTTCAAGGACTGTGATTTTGTAAAGCTGGATCCTGTGGTCTACTCAGGAGAGAATCACTGGCTGCAGCAAATATTTAAAAATGGTTTTGGATCTGGTCCCGTGGTGTTAAGTCGGCCAGTAGCTGTACCTACTGAGTCTGCTCACGGGGAGTGTGGTTCTCCTTCCTGCTTCATCCCAGATGATGAGCTAGACTGGCTGAATGGGACGATTTCACGGGACTTCCAAGGCCACTCAGGCCACTTTCTCTAGTCATGCAGGATGTTGCTTTCCTATTAAAAAACCACTGGCATCTCTCAGATACAAACTTGGGAAGTTTTGAAGTTTGTTAGTCTCTACCTGGATCAGCAAAATATTTAGTGAATTGTGAACTATAGGTAAGACTTCTGGGTTTTCCTCATACTTCATTGCAGTGGTAGCTAGATTTATTCCATTCAAAACTGGTCCCCAAGAACAGGAGATGGGGCCTTTCTAAAAGTGGCTTATCATGTTGACTACTCTGACATCATAATTGCATGATGTCCGAACTTGGTCTTTGGTCTGAAGATCAACTGAGTGAGCAGAGCGCAGAGAGCTGTTGAGAAATTCTGTAAGGGATGGCAGATGGGGGCCTAAAACACTATGTTCCTGGCATCAGGTTGTGAGGACCTGGGATCTTCTCAGATCTGTCCTTTAGGGCTTTGCAGATGTTGATGGCAACTACCTACCTGGTGCCATTTTTCTTCGCGAAGCAACAATTAAAAAAATGAATTTTGGATTCTGATAGACAAGGTTTTCTCAGCCTCAGCACTACTGACATTGTAGGTTGGATGATTTTTTTGGTTAGGAGGCTGTCCTGTGTAGTAGCATCCCTGGCCTCTACCACTAGATGCCAGTAGCATCTTTTGAGTTGAGATACACAGAGACACTCCCAAGCAGCGCTAAATGTCCCCCTGGGGTGAGAGTTGGGGTGGCGGTGAAATTGCTCCTGGTTGAGAACTAGTCCGGTAGACTTAACGGTGGGAGATTCTGTGGTCACAAGAAAACTTCTCTGAGGGTATTCTAGCTTCTGTTGGCTTTCCTGGGGCTTTTTGAACCTTGAGTTTCCTGGAAAGCAGACTTTTAATGGACCTGAAGATAAACGAAGGATGAACTAAAGGAGAAGGTGAGAGAGGGTGGTACCTGAATGCGTACTCCTTCTCTCTCTCTTCCTTCCTCTCCTTTGTATCTGTTAATCCTCTCACAGGGAGAGCCAGGTTGTAGATGAGAAGAAACCTGACTGAACTGGAGAAGCTAGAGTGGGGAACTCCAGCATCTGCAGCCTGAACTAGGGGAGCCTGAGGCTTTTTAGAACATCAAGCAGTCCTGATACTTAAATTCAGGCATCAGCAATTTATTGCAGACAGCATGGAAGACTGTTTTTGGAGGCAAGCCGGGCATCTGCCAGGGCCCTTGGCAAAACTGCAAGGTAGGCATAGCTGTTTTTGCCACCACCTCTCTTTCTGAATGTCCCCACACCCATTTCACTTTCTCTGCCCTCCAGGCACAGAGTCGCCTCACGAAGCCCTCTGGCTGCTCAAAGTCTGCCTTTCCTGCTGGAGCCATCAGTTTCATTACCTGCCCCCATTTTAACTTTCCTCCCCTGAATGCTGATTTCAGCTACTTTGGTGGGTGGGTGGGTGGGTGGGGGAGGTTAAGATGAAAGATTCAAATATTTCACACCAAGAGGAGAAGAGTCAGTAGATTTAACCTATTCAGGGGATGATGTTTTGACCCATCAAAACTTGCTACTTCTTTTTTAAAAACACATTTTGGAACAAAAGGTTTTTCTATGGCTCATCTAACTTCCCTGAAATGGGTATCATGGTTGTGTATTTCCCAACCTCAATATCACCACTTGACAGTCACAACATGCAAATTCCATAAACTGGAGCTTTAACTTAGAAATGAGCTCCACACAAGGTAAACTGTGCATTTCCCATCAGAAAAGATTCAGATTTCTTGGCCTAACATACAAAGGCTTCACAACCTGCCTTTCTAACCTCTTCTCCATTCACTCACTCAAATATGGTGGAAAAGATGCACACAAATTGTGGCTTTCACCCTCTCAAAATGCATATAGTCCAGCAGGGAGATACACATAAGAAAGAAGAAAAGCCATACATTAACCCAGGGTAGGTAAAGGAAGGCTTGGGAGCACCTTGTGGGGGGCACTAATCCTGACTAGTCCAGGGAGGGAGGCTCACTGCTCTGCTGTCTTCGTGTATGCCTTGTCTTCTCTCTCGAGCTGTGTGCACAATGGTCCCTCTGTCTAGCATGCTCTCTTATGATCTGTCTGGGAAACTCTTAATACCCTTTATGATCCGGCTTAACTGTTAGCTCCAGGAGAATTTCTCTGGCTGTACTTTGCCCTCCCTTGTTTTTCCCTGCTTCACCATGTCCCGCTCACTCCCGCCCACCCTCAAATGAAAGTATTTTCTTTCCTTTGAGCCAAGTCCTTAAACATCATCTCTATGGAAATATGTATTGATTTGTTTACTTGTCAGCCATCCCCATTAGACATTTTTCAAAGCCAAGGCAATAATGTATGTCTCTTTTTAATCCCCAGCTCCTAGCACAGTGTCTGGCACACAGAATTGCTCAGTAAATGTCACTGAATGAATGAACCTATTCTAACTAGAATCTGGAAGATGTGATAGCAGGATGTCTGCTTTATTCCTTTTTATATTACACTGTGAGGATGACATCCTGCTATCACATCATGATGACCCAGATTAAGAAATAGCCCCCTCTAGTTTTAACTCATCAGTGGATGTTATCCACTTGAACTGAGTGTGTCATCACGGCAAAGACTCAAAATTCTGCATCTGACCTTAAGATATTGGGGTCTTCTGTGAAGCATGTCCTCATCTTAACTTCAGGCCTGATATCCTAGATACCAAATATCTGGCTGAATGCCAAGCAATTCAGTCAAACGTCACTTGCCAGACAGAGTCTGAAATCTAACGGCAGGAAGCTATACGCTCCACTGGATAGTATCTTGTAAAAGATCTTGAGCACCTTTCCTCCCCCCTTCCCCCTTCCTTACTGAGGCTGCAGGTTTATCTTGTCACATTTGAGAAAAAAACAATTAACATGTGAATCTTGCTGGGACTGTCTGCTAATAGTTAACCTGTGTGGAGGTCAGTCTGTTTTTCAGTTGTTAATAAACATCAGTTAAAATCCTGCCACATTATCAGACGGGATGTGCTTTGCTCTGCTCTGAGTACAAATCAGCCATCTGCCTTGGTGCGTTTGGTCAGAACACTGCGCCTTTGGAAAGGGCCGTTGTTACGGGATGCATGGCAACCACCTCCAGTGTGGCACAGTGCAGAGTTGGCAGGGGTTTCTGCTCCGGTCTCATCCAGTCCCACCACTAGGCTCACACAGCTCTGTCTTCCTTCCTCAGGGGCACTCAACAACAAACTGAGGGCTGACCGCCCTCCTGCCCTTCCTCCCTTTCTTCTGGTCTTGCTCCCTCCGTCCTCTCTTCTGCTATCCAACATTC
Source organism: Bos mutus (assembly GCF_027580195.1). Taxonomy (NCBI): domain Eukaryota; kingdom Metazoa; phylum Chordata; class Mammalia; order Artiodactyla; family Bovidae; genus Bos; species Bos mutus. Next base: position 65,461,324 of record NC_091624.1, on the reverse strand, counting down.
TATCTCTGCACAGAGTCTAGAATGATGACTTGTTCAATAAATATTTCTTAAATGGGGCTGTAATTCTCTTCTTGAATACAAATTCAGCTATATTGCAGGAAGTTATCAACTCTATGATCCCAGCTGAGTTCACTTTCTCTGTGTGTGTGTGTGTGTTTGAAGTATGAATCCATGATCACTACATTTAATTCATCCAAATTTTACATTCTTTTTTAACAAATGTAACTCTTTTTCATTCTCTCAATTGAAAAATTTCAAATTCCATTATGTTACATTGAAATCTTCTTTTTAAAACAGTGTAAAGCAGAGAAAAACTTTACTCTCTTTCTAGTCCTTACATTAAGGGGTTTATTTCATGCGTCAACTATTTTCTGAGCTATTTTTTTTTTTTTTTTTGTTCCAGACGCAGTTTGAGACATTGAGGCTACAGCAGGGAAGAAGGCAGATATATTCCTGGCTCTAACGAGCTGGTGTTTTGAAGGATTTTTATATACTAGAACTGTGCTGTCCAGTAGGGTAGCCATTAGCAACACACAGCCCTTTAAATTAAAACTTCCTTCAACTAGTCACGTTTCAAGGGCCCACTAGCCACATGTGATAAAAAGTACAGGTCTATATCAGTTCCACTATCACAGAAGATTCTAGGACAGGGCTAGTCTAGAAGAACTTACAAGACCTACTACCATGCTGAGAGCTTGGGAAATCCCACAGCAATATTGTGAGATGATTTATTATGACGTACATCATGATCCATTCACACACAATCCTCCCTTTGAAACACAGAGATTACAGCTAGCATGCCTGGCGCCAACAAGTTTATTTTTCTTTGGGGCATCCTGTTTTTCCTTACAAGATGGTTAAATCAATGTGGGGGATAGCATTCCGAAATGCTCACTCATTTTTCCTGCTTGTCTTGCAAGCAGGTATTGGCTCTGAATCAGGGAAGGAGGGGTTGCAAGGCACAACCCAGAGACAGCCTTCAAATCTCTGGCTCCTTCTGTGGTTCAGATGTATAAGTTCTCTGCACTTTCAAGCATTTGTATTATATGTATATGTATATGTATATGTATATGTATATGTATATGTATATGTATGCATGCTGAGTTGCTTCAGTCATTTCTGACTCTTTGCAACCCTATGGACTGTAGCCTGTCAGGCTACTCTGTCCATGGGATTCTCTAGGCAAGAATACTGGAGTAGGTTGCCATGCCCTTTTCTAATATGTATATGTAATGTATATGTATATAACAGAATGGGAAACACAAAGGAGAAACTAGGGAACACGTGAAAATGTTCTGGCAGGAGCAAGACTGCAGGGGAAAGGAGAGAAATGTGTCTATGCACACATGTGAGGCTGTTTCAGAGTGGATGCCAGTTTGCAAGTACTTCGTAGGTTCGGGCTGCATGGTCTTCCTGGCAGCTCAGATGGGATAGCAGAGTCCCAGAGGGAGAAAATGTCTAGGATTTGAGACTGCGGGAAGACCTCATAAGTCAACTAGATTTGCACAGTGATGAGTATAATGGACATTTTAGAAGCAAACTGTGTGGACATGAGTAGACGATGACTCAAAACTACAACCTGACCCACCCCAGCATTAATCTACCTCAGGGAAAGTAAAGAGGGGTGACCCTGAGGTCATAATTTCCCCCTAGTGTAAGAGGGTAGGATGTAAAATAGAAATAAGCAGAATTGTAATAAAAATACAGTTGATTTTTCTAGCTGCATCTGAGGCCTACGAGCCATACCCACTCCTTGGGCAACAGAATAATTTGTCTCCAACACAATCTTGGAAACCTGAACAATGGTCACTCTTGTCTATCTATGAGACTAGATCTCATCATCCTCATCTGCCTCTTATGCTACCAGGCTCTAGTCTCCAGCTGCCTCAATCTGAAAAAATTATTCTCACAACCACTTCTTACCCATGATCTCTATTTTTTGCAATGCAAACTCTTCCGCTTAACTATCCTGCCTTATGCTATTGTCTTCATACGATGTTGGGCTTTCTGCCCACTGAATTTTCCTATTTCTCCCTTTCCCCAGAGCTTTCTGGAAAACCCTTACCGCTGAACACAGACTCCTCTGCTTTCTTATACTTATACTACATTTTCTTGCCTTAGCTAAAATTCTTTTGCAGGAAGACACCGCCTCCCCATAACCTTCTCAAATGGAAATCACACATTTCTGCTCATCTGCCAGTAAGATTCCCGTAAGTCCTGTCTGCATTCTCACTGATACTTTGCCTCTTCTAAACCACTGTTTTTCACTCTTGTGCAAAAAGCCCTTTCTCCCTTGAGTTCCAGGTCATCCTGCTCAGAGTCTTCCTGTCTACTCCATCTTGTGTCATTAGTATGGACACTTCAATACCTGTAGTGACAAACACAGAAGAAGCTAGCTTCACTATGCAGGACCTCAATTCCAGTGTATCCTGGAACCCATTCATACAGCCACTCTTGGACTTTATCATTATCCTAAATGTCCCACCTTAGTACCAGCTTACCATTCTCTGACCACAGCATCTTATCATCACTACTCTGAGGAACCTTAGTTCTCAGAATAGTTGGTATTCAGGCTAGAAGTCTAGTCCTTCAATTACTCTTTTTAATTTGGAAATACTTACCAACATTGTACCTTTATTTTCTTCACCCTCCATCTTAGAGTTCATAATGCACAACTTTAAGAACCCTTGCAAGCTTCTTCAAAATCCCTAGGCCCCTTTATTCTTGCTATATTGGCACAACAAAGCTTCAATCTTGACTTAATCCAGCTATTTGTTTTTCCTGATCTGGGCTGCTGAGTTTTGACTGAGAAAACAGACAACCGAACTATGCAAAGAGGTGGCCCTAAGTGATTCTTTGATAGGTACTGAGTCAGTGACTTTCCCAAGGGGTGATTACGAAGCAATACTTTTTCTTTGCCAAGCCTCACTTCATTGACACCACTCCCCTCATATATATAAAACACTTCTCTTCCTCCCTTTCCCTGGTAAATGCTTCATCTTGCTACTCATTTACTCTTAAATCACTTTAATTGATTTTTGCACTCCCCATTGAAATGAAAATTTTCTAGCCAAAGTCACCAGTGATTTCCTAAATGTCTAACTGAATGGACTTTTAAACACCCACTTAACTGTACTCTTCTCTTGCACTGCTGACTCCCCCATTCTCAGTGTTCTGCTCTGGCCTTCTCTACTTGTGCTTCTTGGAAAGCTTACTTGCTTCCATGGCTTTCACAGGTCATTATATTCTTGATCTTCAAATCTGTATCTCCAACCCAGCTCTTGCTACTTAGCTCCAGAGTTCTACATACAAAGTAGTCTTCTTCATGATTTTCCTCACATTGCCATGGAAACTTCCAGCTCCATCTACCTCCAAGTAAACAGATCCCCTTCCTCCCAAAGGTCCTCCTCCTGATTCCTCTATCTCAGTATGTGACAGCACTGGTTAGACTAAGCCAGAAACCTTGGAGTGAACTTCAACTCCTCCATCTCAAATTCTCATCCACTTCCTGCACTACCACCTTCTGCACCATCTGACTCTGTCCTGGTGCTTCTGAATTTACCTTCCTGAAGTTTCCTGCTGCCTATCTTCTCCATCCCAACTGCTACTATATTAGCTAAGGTCCTTCCAGGTCCCATCTCCATCCCTTTTATGGACCCTTTTTTGCTTGATAGCTTCAACTAAAACTTGTATCAGAGCATGGTACTACCCTGAGCATGAGGTACAACTACTCTAAAATCTATGCTCCTGTCTCTTTTCAGACCCATCTGTCCTGCTTCCTGCCTCCTGCTTCTCACCCTGCAGTCAGCCATATTAAACTACCTGCTGAGCCTGGAACTTTCCATGCTAAGTCTCAGTTTGGAATGTCATTCTTCTCCTTCACACCCCCTGCTCCCATCTGCCTAGCAAATATCTACTTATATTTCAGGGCTCAGTCCAACTTTCCCACTCTGCAAGGGTTCCTCTACTGTGCCCCTCCTTTTCCCTCAGGAAGAACTGGCTACTTGCTGTCTGGGGCTCCATCCCCATGTGCATTGACCATGTCAGTCTGCCTCTCCTGGACTGCAAAGTCCTTGGAGACAATGTCTCTGCCATATGCATCGCTGTATCTAGATGTTCAGTTCACAGTAGGAATAAAATAAATATCCATTGAATGGATTCAATGGATTCCACTGAATGAAGAATGAACAAATTAAAAATGGAGCCTGAGCTGTGAGCAAAGGCTAAAATCAGTCTGATGACAGTGGAACAAATGCTGGTCATAATGTGAACTGAATTTCATCACAATGGCCTGTCTGCAGATAGTTCTGCTGTTTGTAAGGCTGCTAAGCCTCAGTTTGTATTAGTAAACAAGTTGGGTGGGGAGTCTCTGGAGTGTAAGATGACTTTCAGGGACAGAAAATGGGGGTGGTGCCTCATATTGGCTTGCTTCCTTAGCAATTTGCAAAAGCAAAACCCAGCAAAACAATTCCCCCCTTTCCCAAAAGTTGGCTTTGGCTCAAGTTTGTCTTTTCCAAAATACTTTCTTCGGTCAGGCAACACTCCCCATGCTATAGCTGTCAGGCATTAGTGTGCTCTGAATTCATTAGTGAAGGTCAGTCCAGTCAGAACTGGAGTGAAACTTTTAACAATAGCCACCCTCTCTGTTCTTGCTGTTCTAAGCTTCACCACAGCAGGCATATTTTAGAGACTGGCCTTGTGCTATCCTAATTTCCACACCTGAAATGAGCAAAAATAATTTGAGACAGAAAAGTAATACGGGAGAATGTTTGAACTGTACATGCATATACGCGCTCCTTGTTTCATGACAAAAGCAACACTTTAAATCCAGTCAACATCACACAGACCACAAGCCTACAGAGGTTTGTTTGTTTGTATTAGTAAATAAATAAATGAGCAAAACCAAATCAAAATGACAGCACAAAAATCCCTCTTACTCTAGATAACCTATTAATTTCAGATGGAAAGGCCTTAGGCAATAAAAGAAAAAAAAATGTGATCTATGCACTAAGTAGGTTGGATAGTTAATTTAGGGTGACTAGAAACGACCAAATAATAAGTTGTCATGGTAGAAAGTAAGTTTTGGACATTCTGCTTTCACATTACTAACCAAACTTGTGAAAATACTCAGAGAGACAGAAAGAAGGACTAAATTTAGATGCTGATTTAATGCATTCAAGAGCATGATTCATTTTCCCCCTGCCCTGGTACAGCCTGGAGAATCTGTGTGTACAGCACGCAACACAAGGATGCCCTGTAAATAACGGGAAGTCTCCTTCATTCAGAGACTTGAGGAAGCCAGAGACACCCTATTTTCTCTACCAATAAAGGTGTATTTCCAAGCACCTCACACACCAAAACGTAAAACTAGATTTCTCAGATGGCTAGAATCCGTCTAATTTTAGTTTTGCCCCAGCCTTGGAGTGAATGTGCTGAAAATTTATTCTGTACCTCCTCTTCTCTTAAGTGGCTTTTTTCCCCTCAGGCTCCAGTGGGATCCTGACCAGCTCTCAGAAGCCATGCAAGAGGGTTCATTTGATGAGAGCCCCAGAAGGATGCCATCATTCGGTAGCAACACTTTTAGCAACCAAATTCCCTCATGGTAGCCCATAGATTGGGTCTTAGAGAGCTGGTATATATAGCACAGACACCTGAGATGCTTTGGGGCTATTCAAAAAAAAAAAAAAAAAAACCAACCAGGAACCAACCAATCAGACAATGATGGCAAGTTCAACCCCCATCAGTTAATCAGGGTGTTTGGCAAAGCTGTCTAGACAGAGCAGATTGTCACTCTCCTTTCCTGAGTTTTATTATCTGCTGTTTCCAATCATGTTTTAACACTCACTTCTGCTCTCAGCACCAAAGCAAATGTTTCAGCTGCTAAAGATAAATTGAGATTAAGGCTGGACTATCATTTGTGTTCATCCAACCTGGCTCAGAGGTGAGAAGTCATTTTGGGAATTTACACTCTTTTTTTTTTTTTCCTCTTTTCCCTTTTAATCTTTGAGCACATTTGGAAAGTAACCTTAGAAGTTTCATTCTAGCTTTTTTTTTTTGGCCTTATTGATATTCTCTGGGTTTAGGACAACCTACAAGAAAAAAATGAAATGTATTTTAAAAATCTATAGTTGGGTAACACTGTTTCCCAGAAGTGAGGGCATTTAAAGTTGTCCTCCCTTCTGAGGTGTGGGACAAATGTTAATAACCTCCCCACCACCCCAAGGCCCCCATTATACAATCACATATAATACATTCATTCCAATTAAGAAAGATTATTTCTGCAATATGAAATGGCTTCAGCACTTTTGCAGCTAAAAACAAAAAGAGTTAGATATGGAGCACGTGCATTATGTTACAAATGAGTCCCTCTGAAAAGGTGTGCAAGAATGAGCAGTGCTTGGAGAGGCCCCCACAGGGCACGTCCACAGGATGGGGCTGGTGGACCCTGGCAGTCTAGGTGGATATGAAATCCAATTAGCCTGAACACATGCTTCACAAACCAACCTGGGCACGGCACAGAAAAGAGGCAAGACACCGCAGGGCAGCATAAACGATTTGTACCTTTCTCAAACAGCTCGGTACCGGGTCTCCTGGGCAGTTCTGAATGACAGGGCGGGGCTGTCACCCAATCTCCCTTGGGCCCACTCAGTGCCACAACATGGAAATCGAATCATTTAGAGGACAGGGATATTCAATGACACAGGCCAAATTTAATGACAGATTTGGGGGCAGCCTTCTATACCCTGGTGGCTCAGAGGGTAAAGCGTCTGCCCACAATGTGGGAGACCCGGGTTTGATCCCTGGGTCAGGAAGATCCCCTGGAGAAGGACATGGCAACCTGACTCCAGTATTTCTGCCTGGAGAATCCCATGGATGGAGGAGCCTGGTGGGCTATAAATATAGTCCATGGGGTTGCATAGAGTCAGACATGACTGAGCGACTTCACTTTCACTTTCTATACCCATTTGAGAAAGGACAAATACTCCTTAGCACTCTAGACAATAAACTGGCTGATTTAGCTTAGAACAGTGGCTACTACTGTAGCCAATTTCAGAACATCAAAACGGAAGGTAAGTGGTTGGGGGAAGGGAGTCATGAAGGTTGCATCCATCCAAGGCTGGGTTGGCTACATACTGGGGTATGTAGGATACGGGGTAGAAATTTATTCTCACACACATAGGGCATCACAGGTCTACTCAACAACGTGGCACATCTATTTTCATACTTCACTCACACAAAACACCACACTTCCATCTCCAGGGTTTTTGCAAGTTCTAAACTACAATCAGCCCTTCTTTAAAATAACAATAGATCCTCTGATTCAGCCAAATGGTGGTGTTTGTTGCACTAGGCTGTGTTCATAGTACAACATCAATAAATGGCCACTTGTAGACGGACGGACAGAATCCCACTCATAAAGCACACCTACACCTCCCTCTTTCTCCCATCCCAAAATGTCATATTGTCAACAGACCTATGGGGGCTTAATCTCATAGGGGAAGAAAGGAGAGATAGGAAAAGCAAAATAATGTAAGTGGAAAAGCAAATTGTTGGGGAAAAATAGCACATTTAATTGCTGAGAAGAATGATCACAGGTGGGCTTTCGAGTGTTATGTTGCCTTCAGGGACCATTTGAAAGAATCAATTCAAAAGAGTTTTCCCCAGTCCCTGGAAAGCTGTCTTGGTGAAGGCTGCACATTGTCAAAGATATTCCAACTGGGAGATGGAGTTAGAATTTTTGCTCAGTGAGTTGGCTAAGTCTTATGAAATGGGTATTTGTTCCAATTAGGTGTTCCAAAAAAACCTTCTTGCCTCAGATAACTCATTTTGAGAAGAAAAGAGTATTTGTTCAAAACTCATCATGGAAGGGAAAATGACAGACTAGTGTGTTCTGTGGCTACTGTACACATACTCTTCACAGGCCTGTAGGGCTCACACTTTTAGGTCATTTGTCCTTATTTCCCTAGTCTTAGTCCTACCTAAAACTGGCAGGGGTGGGTGTTGGGGGATGCCGACTAGTTTTTGCTCCTGTTCTTAATAAGCTATACTATCTAGTTATATAACTGTAATCCGTGTCCACAGTCCAGAGCTCAGATGGCTGGCCTGTCAGCAAAAAATGTTAGAAAAATGTTAATTCAACAATGGTGGAAGGATGTTATTTCTAGAGCTAAACTCCTCAGGGAAAATGAGAAATGGTTGCTCCTGGGATTCAACTCCTCCACAATGAAAGATATTTCTTTTCTGAAGTTTCTTCCCAAATAATTTCCCAATGCTTGGTGTGCCCTGACATTTGGTCCAAATAAAATGCTGGAACAGACTCATAGGATACAACTATCTTCAAGCTCTGTATAAGAAGGGTGTTTATTACAGAGAATCAGCATCTATTAGGGCATGAAGCATCGGGGGCCTGCTGGCACTCACTCCCCACAATGAGTCACTTCATGATATAGATACCATTTTTTTTTTTTCTGGCATTTATAAGCAAGCAACTCGGTTTATAACCTAAGGCATTTTCCATACTTCCAGGCAATGAATACTAGCTTCTTTTGAGTCTCAATAGCACATAATTTAAGACAGTGGGAAAAGGAGCTGGAGAATAGTTTCCAGTGCAAGGAAAACACCACGCAGCTGTTTGCCCTCACTCTTGAATTCTGATGGTGAAACTGAGAATTGTTTATTTGTCCTGAAGTCAAACCCAAGGAATTTATTTTTTAAAGGCTAGGATAGGGATGGGGAGTAATGATATAATATACTTTTAATATTGAAATATTCAACACATGGCCCCCAGGATTTTGAATTCCCAAGGAATTTAGATCTTTTAAAATGGTCCATTCTTGGTCAAATTTGGCACACCAGATGTCACAGGAAGGACATACCTGAAAAAACACCTGAGGACTACTTTGCTAAAATTGTATATTCACCTTCTATAAATGTTTTTTTTTTCCTCCAAGATAGCAAACTAGGAATCAGTCCTCTATCTTGAGCCATTTATTGAGAACAAACAAATGAACTTGGAAAAGATATGACCCAATTAAAGTTAAATACCTGACTTTGGTGTATGAGAATCATAAACTTGCTTACGGTCTATCTGGTCCGCAAACACTTCCCCATAAATCATCCAGTAGGGCATGTAGAAGATGTTCTTGGCCAGTTTCCATGATGGCTCCTCATTGGGAAAGAGGATGGCTTGCCTGGCGACCCCAAAACTCATGAGCACCACCAGCATAATGATGACAAAGTACATCATGTCTATCATCTGGAAGCAGGGGGAAGCAGAGGGAGAAACAAATGAAAACCAGAATGACTGAGTATTCCTGTGATGCTGACGCTGATGGAAAACTTAGTTCACTTTTGAGACTGCTGATAAGGGATGTTGAGACAGGGAGCTGTGATCAGGTAACCACTTGGTCTACTGAAACCAATGTCCAACAACTCTTTACAATTACTAAAAAAATCGTTTAAAAAGAAAAAGCACATGTACAATAGAACCCCTTCATCTTCCATTGTTTTCTGTGGGACCTAGTCGTGACTAGGCATGAGAATCATATGACACAGAAGCTGGAGCCTATGAATGTAGCACTAGCATTTTTTCTGCTCCTGGGAAAGACAAATGTCCTTGCTGGGTCTCTTTCTTCTTAGCAAAGTTGGAACTGGGATAGTTGAACTATTTTGACAACTATTGCCATGCTGTAAATTCTCCAAATTCTGAAAGGCTTATCAAGAGCTGAAAAGCCCAAGAGAATAATTATTTGTAAACAAGACTCAGACAACCCAAATATCCATCTTAAACTGCCTTATTCTTGTGCCCCCACCTCATTGCACAGTTTTCTACCACAAACCAGTCTCTCAGAGAACCACTCTTTCTGCTCTTTCTTCTGCATTATATCCTATCAATTACAGAGGGTGTTTTTTGTAGGAATTAGAATCAGGTAGCCTAATGGCCTACTTCTGTGCTTGATGTTGAAATGCTGGATTTTCATCTTGACATGTTCATAAAATTCTTGACTTGTATTTGACTCCATTCAAGTACAATGCTATCTCTTGTTCCTCTTTCTTTCTTTCTTTTTTGCTTGTTTTCATGATACATGTTATCTGGGATCTGTTTCTCATATGCCAAATTACTTTCCTTTTATCACCGAAAATAGATGAGGATGCAAAAACTATTATTTTGCCTGGCCAGAACCCATTGCCTCCTCCTTTCAGAAACTGTTTGTTTGTTTTTCCCACCCATTTTGGCCCTAAAGGTAGGTGTCTTTTCCAGGATGGGTTAATCATGGTAACTTGCTGTCTGGCAACAGTGACAGGAGGCAGGGATGTGACACAAGACAGGCCAACCAGAATCTTTCTTTGGATTTTTTTTTTAACTGAAGTAGGGAGAGAAGTTCCCTTGCTCTCTCTGTAATAAAGTGAATTCAGGGTGTCTAAGGCTGTTTCCCACTACGGAAACAGATCAGAGTGAATGAAGCAGGTATTTCAGGGAAGGAGACTGGGTTGTGATGGTGGTTGGGGACCTGGGTGCAGTAGCTTCCATCCTGCTGTAAATCAAGTCATCCCTCATGGGCTTAAGTTAGTAGGAGATCGGTTTCTATTCCTTGCATAAAACCACCTAATACAAAAGACTGTCTTCTCTTGGATATCAAATTTCCTGAAGGAATGCCCCTTCACAAAGAAAGACCGATGATAATTTTATCAGTGGCAATGAAGGCTTTAAATTAGTTTTAAATTTCATTTTGCAAGGATACATTCCATGGTGCCAGTTACTGGAATTAAAACATTACAGCCTTCCTGTAGGCCTCAGGACACTAGGGGCTCAATACATTTTAGGTTAATTAATCAACTTGCAAGGCAACTTCAAAATCTCTCAAGTACTGTCTGACTTTGAAATTAAATCTCTCAAAATTTGATGTTCATTCATATCTGTTCACTGTCCTTAAAAATATATGCTATTCTTTTCACAACTTAGTAGCCTCAGAACTCTTAAAATGAGTCAGCAGTTTTATAGGAAACATGGGTCCGTTTCTCATCCCCTCTCTCTCTTATCTTGCAAAATTCTTTCATCATTTATTTACAAAAAGTTCTATTAATGAAAAAGCACAAAAGGGTCCTTTCTGTTATGTTTATTTAGACTGATTAAAAGGTGGGTGGGGAGAGGAAGGTGTTTACTTATGAGATTTAGGACCTAGTTTGATCCAAGAAAATTCAGCCAGTAAATACAGCAACCGTTCTAATCTAATTTCTCAGGACTGTTTCCATTTAGCTTGATCGTAATACCTATTCAAAGGGTCAAAACAATCAAACACACACTGTTCCCAAACACTCAACTTCACATATTTCAAAGGCATCATAACTTCCATATAAATACTGATGTCTGTTGGAGTGAACTGCAGAAACAAGACATTGTCAGAACTGGGGTCTGGCTTCTGCTTTTAAACCAAAATTGTCAAATTGGTTCAATATGAAGAGTGCTGGTTGTCTCTCATTCTTTTAAACATCCTCCGGTTGGGTTGTATAGAGGAGAGCATATACTGCAGTGGTCAAGCATGTGTCCTCAGGCGTCAGAATACCTGAAGTCTCGCCTTGGCTCTGCTAGCAAAAACAACTAGGTGATCTTGGGCATGTTGCTTGATCTTGGTTTTTTTCTTTTAATTTGTAAAGTAGGGATAATAATCATAACAGTAATGATGCATATTATTTTTGTAAGGATTAAATGATATAAGGTGTGAAACAATGTGGGTAGTTCTTGGTAAAAGTTAATGTATTATTCTTATTTTTAGAATTGAAAAAAGGTCACGCTGTGGAGTGAGAGAGGAGTTTGAAGCCTTTGTTTCTTGCTCAGTTTTAATCTGTTCAATTGTGAGATGAATAAACTAAAGCCTATTTCATGGGATTGTAATGATGATTGACATGTCTGACATGGTATTTGGTGCATAGTAAATGATACCTATTTATGTTATTTTTATTCACATTACATAAGTGGTATAACTTAGTACTAGGCTTAGAGAACCACTGAGAAGTGGAATATGAAGGAAAAGAGGTTAGAGTTCTATTAAGTTATTCTAGAGCTGAAGATCAGTTGGAAACATACTTAACCAGTACTGAGTCCAAGTACCTTAGCTGCCTTCAGTTGTGCCTGGACCAGGTAAGTTACTTCACTATTTAATATTAAATAGGGGCTTTTGGAATAATCACATCTAGGCATATTTCACTTCCACTCTGGCAGTCCACCTGGCTCACTGATAATTCTATAGGCATAGTTTACCTATCTTCTGGATCAGTGGCTCAATTACTGAACTAATTATCTTAAAATCCCTAGAAAGACAACAAAGTCCCCAAATATACTCATTTTCTACTTATGAATGATTTCACTAACTAGTTAAGAATAAGTTAGAATGTAGAAAAATGCAGTACATCTCTCTTGCTCACTCCATGGTAAGGTTTCATTCTTATCAAAACTGGGGAAATAATTATGTCATTATTAAAAATATAGAGATGAATTTTAAAATGCACGTGGGGCATTAGAGTGACTTTAATTATTTCAAGTATTTAAATGTGACCCAACCTCTTAAAAGTAATATGCCTGGTTTGAGTCCTTCCTAATTTTATTTACTGAAATAAGGTAATGATCAATTAGGAACAACAACCCATCAGATAATGTACTTGCATAACACAGTGGTTCTCAACAGAAGGCAACTTGCTCTGCGGGGACATATAGCAATATCTGGAAATGTTGTTACGTGTGTATGTGCATACACACACGTGCATGTGCTCATGCACACACATATTACTGACACCCAGTGGGTAGAGGTCAAGGATGCTGCTAAACACCCTATGATGCACAGGACAGCCCACCCCACCCCCAACAAAGAATTATCTAGTCCAAAGTAGCAACAGTGTCAAGGTCGAGAAAATTTGGCTTAATTTTGTAGCTGTTCTTTCTTCACTTTTACTGGGTACATTTGAAAATATATTTGACAGTCTCATAGAACCTTTTCCCCTCTGTCCAGAAAATTCATACATCTACACATTGTTATATATAAATTGTGTGGAGAACTAACAGATCCTGTCTCCTAAACCTCTCCCATAGACTAGGTGGAGATTCTGCTTTTAGATGTGGACATTTTCACCACCGTCTCAAATTCAATACTAAAGTACAATGACAGAAGAGGTAATGTTATATAATAAGATACAGATTTGTTTTCTAGTCAAAAACCTCTCAAAGGGATTGGGATTCAGTTTTGGGTAAGTAACTCAAGCTTTTTTTTTAAAATTGGAAGTTAATTAAGCTTACTGAATTCATTAATGATCCTCCAATTAAAAAATAAATAAGCTGCCCACTTCAGTATTCTTGGGCTTCCCTTGTGGCTCAGCTGGTAAAGAATCTGCCTGCAATGTGGCAGACCTGGGTTCGATCCCTGGGTTGGGAAGATACCCTGGAGAAGGGAAAGGTTACCCACTCCAGCATTCTTGCCTGGAGAATTCCACGGACTGTATAGTCCATGCGGTTGCAAAGAGTCAGACACTACTGAGTGACTTTCGCTTTCACTACTGAATTCAAGACTCACTACTGAACTCAAGGCTTTGTGATATTCTCTCTAAACAATGCTGGTATTATAAACACCAAGCTTTTGTTCAAAAGGATTAGGAATGGAGCAAATAAGTATGCTCAGTTTTTTCCATTGTACTTTAACAATCATAAAAAATACAGTTTATCAACTTCCTACTGTGAATCAAACACAGTTGCCCACTTAGCATATGTTATTTCTAATTATCACTGCAACCTTATGAGATTTGCATGTATTATTACTACTTGGAAATGAGTAAACTGCATCTCAAAGAGTTGTTAAAAAATTGCTCAAGGTCTCATAACCCTTTTCTTTTAGATTCAAATTCTCCCTCTCTTTGTAAGAGGTGTATGGTTTAACTGATAAAAGCACCCAGTTTCTGGGCATCAGGTTCTGATTCCTCCTCTTCTGAGTTTGGAGAGAGAGCTGATTTACTGGTGCATTTTCAGATTCACACTGTTGCTGTCCTGTGAGGGCTCAGCCTTTATGGAGAAAAGTCTAGAAATTAGTGTATGGTCCAGGGATACTGGAACAAGTCCAAAGCCATATGTGGGGAAGCATATTAGCTTGGCACTTGGGATTCTTTTTTTTTTTAAGAATAAGTAGGAATATCATTCTGGAACCTAGTTTTTAACACATCATTTTCCAGTAATGTAACAAAACACATGATATATTGACAGAACTTAATGTTCAACTCAAACCCAACATAATTCATCTCATCTTAAACTGGCTTTTCTTCCATCTGTGTACAGAGAAGACATTTTTTTAAGAACTTCATTAAGAAAAAAGAAATTGGTTAAACATTGAGAGTGGATATCCATATCTTCTCCAATATCCAGCTAAAATGTGATATCCACATGAAGCCTCCTCTGATCAACCTCTTATGTCCCTGTGGCATTCCATGCACATCTCTGTTACAGCATTCTCACACCATATGGTAGTTACCACCCTCTTTCTCTCATCATCTATCTCACTGAATGGGGATCTTTACATACTCAATTCCCACTCAGGTGCCCAGCACAAAATAGATGATGTTTATTTGTCAGTGAGTGAGTGAGTGATAGTGAATTCTCCAATTATGTATATAGATGAAGTCAAACTTCTGAACACGTGAAAGGAATTAAAAAATAAAACACCTTAGGGCCATCTCAGACAGGGATGGAAGGCCCAAATGAATGATTTCCCTCTTCCTATGATAACCACTCCTCCTCTGAGGACTTATAACATGGAATCAGAGGACCCTGCTTACCATTTTTCCAATCATCATCACATATGGGCCCAAATACTTGTTCACGCCGAAGATGTCTAATAGACGAATGTACCAATAAATGATGTTCACACAATAGATGACCCTCCCATCACTCCTGAAGGGTTGGTCTTGGAGACGAAGAATCATTCCAACAGAGAACAGAAGGATGGCTATGAGGTCTGTGACATTCCAGTACTCTTGCAACCACACCTTCACTTTTTGTAGCAACTTTCCTGGCTCTGACATCAAAATCTAAAAGTCAGGAAAGAGAGTGAGGTTAGGTTTGATTTCTGTCTGTATTTTCAGCCCAGTTGGAAAATGCTTGGTCTGTGAGCTGACATTAGTAGCTTTTCTTTGTCTACCTGTATCTATTCAAGAGGCTCTGGATGACCTAAGCTTAGCTCAGTTGTACATAAGCAGTAAGTTTGATCCTTTAGGATGCCTTATAATTCTAAGACACACATTAGAGTTTTGCTATAAAATTATTGATTCCTGCTGCTGCTGCTGCTAAGTCGCTTCAGTCATGTCTGACTCTGTGCGACCCCATAGGCGGCAGCCCACCAGGCTCCACCGCCCCTGGGATTCTCCAGGCAAGAACACTGGAGTGGGTTGCCATTTCCTTCTCCAATGCATGAAAGTGAAAAGTGAAAGTGAAGTCGCTCAAGTCGTTCCCGACTTTAAGTGACCCCATGGACTGCAGCCTACCAGGCTCCTCTGTCCATGGATTTTCCAGGCAAGAGTACTGGAGTGGGGTGCCATTGCCCTCTCTGGTATTGATTCCTAATATACTGCAAATCTCCAAAATCCTTCTCCATCTCAGTAAACAGTATCACCATGTTGAGTTACTCAGGCCACTAACTTAGGAGGATTCCTTCATTCCCCTCTTTCACACCCATGTCCTCTGCATCAACATATCAGCTCTATTTCCAAATACAACCTAGTGGGACCTCTTCTCACCACCCCACTGCTGTCCCCCTCTCCTAAGCCCCATCCCATCGCCCAGATGACTGCAATAGCCTTCTAACTGGTATCCCGGCCATCACTGTTGCCTAGCCAGTCTCTGAGCAGCACCCAGAAAGACCTTTAAAAGCCTAAGCCATGATCTGGGTGGTGATTACACACTTGTATAGGTAGGTAACGGAGAGGGCAATGGCACCCCACTCCAGTACTCTTGCCTGGAGAATCCCACGGATGGAGGAGCCTGGTAGGCTGCAGTCCATGGGGTTGCAAAGAGTCGGACATGACTGAGCGACTTCACTTTCAATTTTCACTTCTATGCATTGGAGAAGGAAATGGCAACCCACTCCAGTGTTCTTGCCTGGAGAATCCCAGGGACGGGGGAGCCTGGTTGGCTGCCGTCTATGGGGTCGCACAGAGTCGGACACAACTGAAGCGACTTAGCGGCAGCAGCAGTATAGGTAGATAAAAAATGCAGTAAGCTGTACCCTTACGAGTTGTTCATTTTCTTACAGGTGAATTAAGCCTCAATTTAGAAGAAAAAGAGAGACATGAGAGATGGACGAATAACAGCAAAACTAGAGCAAATTGTGATAACTGAATACTTAAGCCTTTTGATGGTTTCCATTACAAATACAGAAAGATCCAAATTCCTTATGGTGGCCTCATTTAACATCCCACCATATTCTCCCTCTTCTGCTCTTAAGATAACAAATCCATTCTATATTCAGGACATTTGTACTTGTTCCTTCTGTTGGGCATTTTCCTCTCCCTGATTTTTACATGTCTGGTGACTGCTTATACTCAAGGTCTCCACTCATATTTCCCCCTCCTAGAAGAACTTTCTTGACCACCCTCCTTGCAGTGGTCTCCACATCCCCAATTATCCTATTTATGTTTTGAAGATTTTTTTCACTCATTGAAAATCTTCCTCATACATGTGTATGTACGGGTGTACATATATGCTGGTCTAGCTAACTAGCTATCATCTATCCATGCATTCCTCTCAATATCCTTTGATCTCTCCTCTCATCTATAACTATAAACTTTGAGGACAGACCCTTTGTTCCCTAGGGCCTGCTACATAAGAGACACTCAAGAAATAGTTGTTGACTGCCTGATTGATTGTTGTACAGATACTCCATAGTAACTATCCACTCCCTTGTATATCTTAACTGCTGGGTGGTATTCTGATTTATCTTAAATCCAGAGAGGACTTTTTGCTGCTCCACACTCTATGAAATGCACAGCTGGATAGCAGGAGTTGCCACCCATTCTGTACCACAGGGTGTGAGGAACCTTGTGAAGCTACGTAGCAGGGCTACCTTCATGAATCATTTGTGTTTACCTCTGAGATTTCCACCTCTTCAAGCCATGACCCACCCCTCTCCCAGTTCAGGATCTCTCAAAGAAGGGAGTGCAAAGATGGGACAGGTTTAATCTGCAGCTATTGATCTGAATCTTCACAATGACTTTAGTAGCTTGCCTTGGCCTGAAGTGTAAGGAAGGGTGGTCTTAGAAAGTCAGGACTGGGGCTTGAAAGGCTGAGCAAGATACCAGGAGCTACCTGGTAGCTTCATTCTTCTAGTACCTTATTCCTAAACCCCTAGCCCTCAGAATGCATTGCAATCACCTGGAGGGCTGGTGAAAGCAGTCCCCTGAGGGCCACCCTTAGAGTTTCTGCTTTAATATGCCTGATCCTGGGCCTGACGATTTACATTTCTAAAAGTTCCCAGGTCATGCTGCTGACCACAGGTTGGAGTCACTGTCCAGCCCTTGAGGAATTCCTGTTACAGTTGTTGTCCTGATGGCTCCCCATCCCCCATCCATCCTAACGAGGCAAACTCAGTGTGTGTGCTCCTGTAGGTGTCCTAAGGGGTTTGGGAATGTCTTAAATTAATAGTTTCTCTAACCCTTGGCCCACACTCTCCTAAGGTTTGTAGTAAAATATTTTTTAAAAAACAGTGAAAGTATCTTTGTGAAATCTCAACATAGAAACAGATAAAAGCATAGTGCATGAGGTGAGACCTCTCTTAGGATCCCTGGGATCCAGGGAGCAGCCCAGTTTGTAACCACGGGCAGGGTGGGCCTAAGGCCGGGTCAGTCTGGTTTAAGACCCAGCTCTCTTTTATAGCTGTGGGATGCAGAAACTTTGCTCAATCCCCGAGTCTTAGTTCCCACAGCTGTGGAGAGGGACGCCCTCATAGCCGCGTCATCTACCTTACAAGTGGCCGGAAAAGGCCCCAGTGGGAGGATGAGCACGCGTGGCGCAGCAGTTACGTGCTGTTACGCGATCACCCGGCTTGCTGGGCTGACTCCGCGCAGAAGAATGTGGTGCCGGGAAGGGGTTGGCAGAACGTGAAACCACAAAGCCCTCCTTGTAGGTCCCTGGAGGTGCAGAAGCCTACAGATTTTTCCTGTTTCCAGGCTTTTGCGTCTGAGGTCTGCAGGGCCTGCGTGCTGACTGTGAGGCGGCTCAAGGCGGGACCCTTGGCACCTGAGGATTTCTTTAGTGCATTCAAGCATGTGGGGCGAGGGGCAACCTCATGGGGCTGGAGAGGAAAAGGTCAGATACTTAGGTGGTCAGTGCCTCCCGTCCCACAGCTGCCTCGGAAACAAGGGCTCTTGGTTGACCCCCTGCTGACCCCGGGCTCCAGGCTCTGCCCTCCCTGCTGTTATATGCCGCCTCAGGAGAAATGGATAGCCAGCCTGGAGATTCCTGGCATCCCGCCGGCTTGGCAGCTTCTTCCAGAACAGTCCGTGGAGTACAGACTGCTCCCTGTCTTCTTCTAGTCTAGTCCCTGGAGAGATTCCAGTCTCCCTGCTCTAGCCTTTCCCTTTTCTGCTTATCATGGGGAAGGAAAATGCATCTAAGGCTTTAAATCACAAAGCCAGCGAGCTGGCACTTCACAGCAACAGAGCCCTTAGCAGTAGCAGCCTCAGTTCTCAGAGAGCTACACAAAGACCACAGCGAATTTATTACTGTTTTCAGTTTACAAATGGGGAATACACAACACTGGTCAGGAAGTGGAAGGCATTATGAATGGGAAAGCCTGAGAGTAGACAGGAATCCATTAACAACAACAAAAATCCTGTTCCTTATAAAATGGGACTCTCAAAATGGGGGTGTGATGGCTAGAATTTAAATATCCCAAGGTAGTTAAAAAACCCAAGGGAAGGGCTCTTAACTATTTATACATATTTTTAAAAAATGATCCTACTTTTTCTTGGAGGAGAACATTTTAGCCCTGATAGTAAGGCCCTTTTAACCTGACTTAGTAAAGAAGGCAGGAATTTCCCAGGTGGTGCTAGTGGTAAAGAACCCACCTGCCAATTCAGGAGACATAGCAGATATGGGTTCAATCCCTGGGTTGAGAAGATCCCCTGAAAGAGGCATGGCAACCCACTCCAGTACTCTTACCTGGAAAATCCCATGGACAGAGGAGCCTGGCAGGCTACAGTCCATGGGGTCGCAAAGAGTTGGAACAACTGAAGCAATTTAGCAGCAAGCAGCAGTAATGAAGGCAAGTGTGAATTTGTGGGTTTGTAAGAATTATTTTTTCTATGGAGCCCAATATATTTTCCCACTGACTATAGTACAGCAAGTAGAGCTCTTGAGAATGCAGTGGACTTGACAGGGAATAATTCTTCCAGAAAGTCTCTCCAGCTGACTAGTTTCAGGGGGAAATGCAGAGGAATCACATTGCACAAGCCTGCCATCCCTGTGGACTTGGGAACCAGCTCTGGGAGCCTGTTGGGCAGGGTTGCAGAGCCCTCTGGTGGACTACTGCTTGCCTGCATTTATTATAAACGCTCTGAATCTGATGGGCCAAGGTTAGCCTTGAATTCAAGTACGTCACAAGAGGGTGGCATTTTGATGGCTTCTTTAATGCGATGGGGTGAGGGAGAGAAGAGAGAGACCCACACCCTCAACCTGAAGGACAAGAAATATGCTCATTTTGCCGAGGGCTGGTAGAGAGGCTATTGCCCAGCAGGGGGATAATAAAGGTTGAGAAGGAATAAGCCAGGGAATAAATTAACGAAGGCATAGTTCCTCCTGGAGCTGCTGAAATGCATTTGCAGAATCATAGGTATTTGGTAGACTGGGTCCAAAAAGACCCAAAGTAAGGGGTTGCAATGGGAATTAAAAGTGGAAAATTCAAAGATTAAAAACAATTTAAGTAGAAAATAAATTTAAAAGTCACATTTATCAAGATGAGGAAAGAGAGATGTAAACAGTGTTGAAGACAACTGGAAGTTTCTTGGGGCAAGAGTGATGCTCCAGAAAATATAGATTAGATCCCAAGCATACGTGAAGTGACAGTCTTATAAACACACACTGAAGCCTCCCAGGTTTGTCTCTAGTGGTCGAAATCAAGTCCCTTATTTCTGTGGCAGCATTAGAGAAATCGTTTCCGGCTTAATTTAGACCCCAACCTTCCTTACTCCCCTCCATTCAGAGAGGAAACTAACCACTGTCTTTCTCCTCTGTTTTCTTTTAGGAAAATGGTTACCTCTCTCATCTTTTCTATTCCCAGGGTGAAAATATAGGAAATGACGATCCATTCCTGGGTAGAAGGCCAGCGCTCCATCTTCACTAGCACGATATAGTTGAACAGCATCAAGTATCCGATGTACGCCAGCTGTAAGGAAACACAATACAGTCTCTGGCTGCGAAGACCTGGGAGCCCTGCCCCTGGGCAAGGGCGCTGTGCAGCAGGACACGACAAGGTCAGCAAGCAGGACCAATTATTCACAATGAAACGAACGTCTAGGTGCTAAACTATCGAAAGAATTTTAAAAGACCATAATATTTGAAAGAGTTGATATTCAGTCTTCCTTTTGAACCTTGCATGTCTCGGGTCCCCACATTCTGCTTGTACCAATGTGTCACGATGCACCATTTTGTTTTGCAGCTACCCCATTTCCGGGGTCTTCTTGGCTAAAAAGGGAACCTCTTCTCTCAGGGACTGCTCTTGCTTAGATATGAGGCTTGCGTCCTTGAACCAGGACAGCACAGTGAATTTTTGCCTAAAGAATGCCAGGGAGATTAAATGTCTAGAAGAAGGAAAGGCAGACACATGCTATACTTGTATATTGGTGAAAACAACATAAAAATAGCTGAGACTTCCCTGGAGCCCCACTTTAATTCTCTTCTGTGTTTACTTTTTTTTTTTCCCCTTCTATCTTAATGTGCTTGCTTGGCAGTACCCTGGGAGGGTTTTACCTCATCCCTGGCACGACTTTCCTGTCCTATCCAAGCTAGGATAGTCCTTCCTGGTTTCTCCTTTGAAACAAAGCAAGAGAAGACAAGCAATGTATAGAATGAGTCTGCGAGGCTGACTGTGACTTGGAGTGAGATTTAATTCTCACGAGGCATGAACACTGGAGGTTGAACCCTGTGGAACTGGCTGAGTGGCAGTGTGTCCCAGAATACTCCTCAGGGTTCAGGTTTGGTGACTGTCACTGGAGGACTCAGGTATGTCTAGTGAGTGGAGAGTAGGAGGGAGGGCTGGCGAGGCTCTTACATAAGAGGCTGAGGAAAAAATTCATTCTAGGGTGGGCAGTGGCAAAGAGCTAAGCCTTTTCTAGGTGAGGCTTCAAGTTGAGTATTGTACTTGCTAACTTTAGGGGCCTCAGGGGCTGTGAATAGGAACTGAGTGAGTAATTCAAATCTGCACTCTTTAGAGCTTAGCAAAGAATAGGAAATGGTGTGGGCAAAAGGATTGAGACCTTGAGAATTCTGGAGGTACAGGGTGATTCTGGAGCCCTGGAGGCTGCTTAGAAGGTGGAAAAACATGCAGCCTGGCTGGGGACACAGGGGTACTGGCAGCCCTGCAGAGCTAGAAAAACAATGATTTCTCTCCTAATGGACCTCTTTTCTTCTTTCCTTACCCTCTTTTTTTCTCTTCCGCCTTTCCTTCTTTTTTCCCTTCCTCTTTACTTTTCCCCCTTCCCTTTTTGCTTCCCATTTTCTTTTTTCCTTCCCCCTTTCTCTTTTTCTGTGTTTTTTCCTTCCCCCCTTTTTTTGTCTCCCCTTCTTTTTCATCTTCCTTTTTCTTTCTTCCCCCTCCTTCCCTTTCCTTTTTAAAAACAAATGAATACACAGATCCTGAATAAGACTTATAGACATTTTCTGAGACCTTGTTATGTTGATGGATTTACAGACACAGCTATTTCTCATCTCTCGAAGGGCCGGCATATGCATATACATGTTGGAGATCACGTATGAAAGTGAGAGGGCAGCTGAACAGATGCTGAAGAGTCAGCAGAGCTCCTTCTCTTCTTGCGAGATTCACTCCTGTACACCCACCCCGCCCAAGGACTACTCTTTATAACCACGCTTTGGCTCCTACCCCACCCACATTGAGATCATTAGCACACTATGAAAACCTCACCTGAAAAGAATCTTGTCTACTCAGTGTGAAACGTATAGGATGGTGTTTAAGGTGTAATTTGTTTTATATGGTTCTTGTTTACCATTATATATTGGCATCCACTCTCTAGTCCCTGTGAGTTCTGTATTTTACAAAACGCAAGGAAAGGACTTTAATGGTTAAATGCTAAAATATACTCTCAGCCTCCTTCTGACCTGAAACCCTTCTCTTTTTAGTTGCTTCTTTCTCCTTGTTGGATCAAATTCCACTGCTTCTGGTGGGCCTTGTTAACCACCCAGGTTTTGTCATTTTACTTACTTCATTGCAAAACTTTCCAAACCATTATCTTCTCTCGTCATAAGTAGGCCCAGTGACACACACACAATTCTTCCAGAACCTCTTCATTTTAATACTTAAATAACTCCTTCAATCTGCCTCTGTCCTGTAAATACAGGTACAGTGTACTTGTTTGGCAGAAGGACTAGTGTTTGGTGGAAGGAATGTAGATGTCAGTGACACTTGGATTTAAAAATCCTCCACTCAGCTGTATCTTTTTGTGCAAATCACTTCGCCTGCCTGGGACTCCTTCTGTGAAATGGAGATATTTGCAACTGACCCTGCAGAGCTTTTGCAAGGATAGAGAGACTGGAATATGCATCTCTCTCCTGACGCAGCCCACTGAATGGTGGCTGATATTATTATGCACCTCTATTTTCAAGAAACTTCAATTCTTCTACCTCTGCTTACCTCAGTCCTTCCTTTTTACCCCTGTTCATTATTCATACCTCTGTTCTTTTTTCTTTTTTAAACTGACCTCATGGCTTATGCTTCCTCCAGGACCTTCTCTTTTAGCTCCTGCCTATTTTTTAAATCATAACTACTCTACAATGCTTTCCTTTCCAATATCAAGCTGCAATATACTATTTGGGGACAACTCTCAAAATATGGACTTCCAAAAATAGGGCTTTGAATATGTTTCAATGGTACAATAGAGGACAGGCTGCTGTCTTAGAAAAAACCTCTCCTAGAACTCGCTAACATTCATGGGGCCTTGCTGCACATTACCCTAACAGAACATGGTTTAATGGTTGTGGGTGTATGTGTGAATATATATTCATATATATACATACTTGTATATATCCTGTAAGCTTTAACAGGCTGTGGGTAGAATTCCATAATTTTGAAAAGAAACATAACCTTATGATTCTTAGGTTAGTGGGAATCCTTTAAGAATCTATTTACTTATGTATTTTTATAAAATTTCCATTAACCAAGATGCATGACTCCTAAAGTATGAAAAGTAAGCAACCAAAGCCTGCTGAAGCTGCCTGGGGGTCCCTGGTGGGGCTTGGCCATTCCTCATTTCTTCCCGGGCCTTTTCCTACTGCCACAAGAGAGTGGAAGGGCTGCATGCTGTCGGCAGATGAAGGAGTCTGCTCCTGCTGGAAAAGCCCAGAGCACAGTGGTGCCCTCTGACCTGGCACCACTGGTACCTTGAACTGGTGTCCTTTCCAACTGGGCCCTAGGAACAGGCTCTCACACAAGCCAGTCTGGGAACCAGCTGGAACAGAAGAGGACTCAACCTGCTCTCTGGAAACTTGCTAAGACAGGAACTCACTTTATGTGGAAGTGAGGTGTGCCTTACCTTTCAGAACCTTGGGAATGTAGAATGGGATACTTTTGGAAATTGGGGTGGGAACTACTCTTACAGACAAGAAACAAAAGCAAATGGGCCCTTTGATTTACAGCTGCATTTCACAATTGCCACTCTACATCTCCATTTACTTCCTTGAGGCCTGGGCTTTGTCAGTGCACATGGATTTCTGGAAATCATTGTGGAAACACAATTGGACATAACTGGAACATCGGTCTAAGGAGTATGTGGAGGGTAATCCAGTCAGCCATGAAGAAAGGAGCTGGACACATGCCCTCCCTCCTTCTCAAAGAGGTAGCCCCACAACCTGCAGTATATTGTACAAGGAAAGCAGTGTGCCCTGTGCTTCCCAGACTATAAGACTCACCTGAGAACTGAAAAGAGCCTCTCAGGCTCCTCCCTGGAGATTCATTTAGTAGGGCTATGATAGGGTCAGGAATTTGCATTTCTAACACAATCCTTTATCATCATGGAAGTTTAAGAAATACCAGGCTGAAAACTCAGCCCTTTGTCTAGAGTAATGGTTCTCATCCCTGGCTACTCATTACAACCACTTGGGAGCTTTGAAATATCCTGATGTCTAGGCTGTGCCCCAGACCAACAACATTAGAATCTCCAGGAAAAAGAACCCACGAATCTTTTAAAATATAGATTAAATAGAACCCAGGTGTTTTTTTTTTTTTTTTCTTAGCACTGCAGGTGATTCCAGTATGTGAATAAGGCTCAGAACCATTGCCAGGGCATTTGTGATCTAAAAATATTCGTGGCTAACAAACTGCCTCAGCTACGTGAAGGGAACTAGAAAAATCAAGGAAGTTAAAATTAATACAGAACACAAGAAAAAAAAAAGATGACTCAGAAGGATAAAAGAATCATGTACTCTATACAGGTGATAGATATTCCTGAAACTACTACTTCTATTGGCTTCTTTTATGCTCTAGAAAAGGAATCTGTAAACATTTTCTATAAAGGACCAGATAGTTAAGATAGTTTAAGGTTTTTGTGGGTCAAATGGTCTCTATTGCAAGTGACCAACTCAACAGTTGGGGCATAAAAGCAGCCAGATTATAGGTAAATGAATGGGTTGGGTTGTGTCCCAGTAAAACTTTATCTATGGACATATGAATTACATGTGAATTTCATGTGTGACAAATTCATCTTCAATTGGTTTTATCTTAACTCTTTAAAAATATAAAAAACACTCTTAGCTCACAGGCCATAATAATGGGCCGTGGGCTGGATTTGACCCATGAGCTGTGGTTTGCCAAATTCTGACCTAGGCTGAGACAATTAAAGCAGTCTAATATAAGAGAAAGGGCAGACCTGGGCATAAAATACGATAAAAAACATTATCTTGATAAAACTGTTAGTTTAGGAAAAGTATATATAAAGCACCTAGCAGAGTGCCTCATAGTAGGTATTCAATAAATGATAGTCTATCATTGTTGAGTGGACGGATGAATAAAACACTGTTGCTCTGCAATTGGTCTAGCCTAGGAATAACAAGTTACATTTATCTTATGCTTAATGTGTTCCAAGCACTGTTCTAAGTGCTTTACATATTTTAACACATTTAATCTTTACCAATACTTATAAAGCAGGTACTATTATTATCCTCATCGTAAGAAAATTGGGAACAGAGTGTTAAAGTAAATTGCTTAAGGTCACACTATAATAAAGAGGCCCGGACAGGATTTCTACTTAGGCTGTCTGACTCCAAAGTCCATGCTTGCCACTGGTTGTCAGAAAATAACAAATATCTGCATGCAATATATAAATAGAAATGATTTTTGCATCCCTTAGTTATTTTTTTGGAGGGGAGAGTATTTTTCTTTTTTTAATGTTAACAAATTAAAATTTTTACTTCTTTTTACTTTATTTATATTTTGATACTTTCTCATCCTCTTTTAAGGGTGTGCTTTAAAGCAGTGATTTTCAACATGTGCCATTTACCCCGAGAGGAGACATCTAGCAATGTCTCAGACAGTATGTTTATCACATGTGGGGTTGGAGACTGCTACTGGCACCTAGTGGACAGAGGCCAGGATGCTGCTCCGCATGTTACAATGCACAGGGCAGCCCTCCTTAACAAAGAATTATTCTGCCCCCAAATGCCAATAGTGATGAGGTTGGGAAAGCCTGGCTTAAAGTCATCACTGAGTGTCAGCACACAGGACCACACAAAAAGGACCTCATCTAGTCATTTGCGTCATCTCGGCCTCAGACTCGGATTATCCTGCTGCTGACTCAAGTGACTCGTGTGTAGCTGGTTGTGAGAAAGGCCAAAAATGCAGATGCACTACTTTTCATCTGGCACCACTCCACAGTGGCTGGAGAGCAGCAGAAATGACCTGGGTCAAAACTTACCTTAAGCTTAAAATATCATGAAAAACAGAGGCAGAAAACTAGCGGTCAGGCCATTTCTCCCCTATCAGGAGGCTATTTCAGGGATAATCTTTCATCTTGTGGGCAGAAAATATTTGCAGGGTATGCTCACTGGACAGTATTTGCTGTGATTGTAGGTTTCTTTACATGTTTTTTGCTGTTTTGTTTGCATGTTGCTTGCGTCAGAGCAAGAAAGGTTGTTTGATGACGTATTATATTGGGAGTAATTACACACTTCTGATCCCCATCTTTAGTGGTTTTCCTTCTAACACTCTGCTCAGCCCACCAATGGTCCCCCTAAAACCAGGATTGACATCTAAAATCGGCAACTCTGATCCAGCACTCATCCATCCAGAACATGGAAGCATTTTGTAAAAGGACCTCTATTTCCCTTCTAGACTTGACTCATATTCATCTCATTTCTATTTCTGTTAGCTCTTTTACCATTTCCTTTATTTTCTGGAAGGAGGAGAAATATAGAAACTGTGGAAGCTGCCTCACAAGCTCCACAAATCTTGCAAAGCTATAGGAAAAAGCAAGGTCTTAGGACTGTTATTCCTGCCTGTGTGGTCCTTATATTATGACTTGCAGAAGAAACCACCCAGGTGCATGAGAAACTGACGTTGGCTCTTTGTTGGCCATCCATTAAAAAGGAGAAAAGGAAAGATGCTTACAGTGTAGAACCAGAACTTCACAATGGGTGCATTGTAGAATTCATAGATTTTTCTGCCCAGGGGGATGAACCGGTGTCTGCTCTGAACTTCTTCTTCATCCTTCTTCCTGGAGGACTCCCCGTTGTTTCTTCCCAACATCGCCTACGGTGGAAGAGGACCCATAGCATCACAGCAGGGTTCTGGAGAGCAGGCAGTTCAACATGCTCATTTTACAGATGGGAAAGTGTGTTCCCAGAACCTGAGAGCTTTGTTCAGGGTCCTCAGAGATTTGGAGATCGTGCCTTCCCTAGGTGTGCATTTGCATTATACATAGAATCTGTATATCCTTCGCCTGGGATGGAAGGCCTTAGGGATATTTCTTGATTGTTCTCGTCTCTTCTTCCCTGGAACCTCTGGAAGATGAGGTGTTGGAAGATACCCAAAGTTCTGAGAGACAGAAAAAGTATAACCTGGAAAGACCAGGAACCTCTCATTCCTCCCAACCCCTTTTTTGTTTTATCATGAGACAGGCAGGTCTGGGTTCTCTACTCATGCTAATGACTCTTAAGTCAAGGGTACCTTAGACTAGTAATGCCTTATTTGTCCAAGGGTTATGGACATTCAAGAGGTTTAGGTATCTGAAGTGCCTGAGCTTAGGTTAGGAGCATCTATTCAACTTTTAGGCATATGCCTTGGTTTCCTGATTTCAAACCCTGGGAAGCCTTAGTTTGGTGATTCCCGGGCACTCTACATTCCTCTGCATAGGAGAGTCAACCAGGCAGGACTAGAAGTCAGGCCTGACTTGAAAAGGACCTCATTTTTAAGTTGTTGCAGATTTCCTTAAATCAATTATTTCCTTCTCACTATTGACAGCAGCAGGAACAACAGTGATTAAATGTCACAAAAAAGGCAGAACTTGAAAAAAGGCAGGCATTGACAAAGAAGATTGGTCCTAATCTGGACACTTAGCATCTGTGGCACATTGGGCAAATTATTTTAACCTGAGATTTAGTTCTTTTTAACTGTAAAATAAGGGTAGTAATAGCACCTGATAGAGGGTTGGTCTACAAATCAATCAGCATCTGGCATTTAATAAGTGCTCAGTAAATATTGTTGTTGTTTAGTTGCTAAGACATGTCTGACGTTTTTGCGACCCCATGGACTGTAGCCTGCCAGGTTCCTCTGTCTATGTGATTTCCCAGGCAAAAATACTGGAGTGGGTGGCTATTCCCTTCTCCAGGGGATCTTCTCTACCCAGGGATCGAATCTACATCTCTTGCATTGGCAGGCAGATTCTTTACCACTGAGCCATCAGGGAAGCCCCAGTAAATATTAGCTGGTCTTTAAAGTGAACTAAGACTTTCTCAGATTCTCTTGACTGAAATGATTTAGTTGGGATCTCTCACCAGAAAAAAGTGTGATATTAGGGATCTATTATACCATATTTCTTGGCTTTAATTCTTTCTATGTTGTTCTAAATAAGGTTAGTTCTACAATGTTTGGCAAAGGAAATTTTTATTAAGTGTGAGAACAGGGTAGAATCTTACAACTACTCAGAGACTGACAAGGGCTTGGGAGAAGAAAAAGTACTAGGAATAAGGGTTTAAAATTGAAGATCTAATCACCAAAATAATTTACCCTGAAGTTGGTAATGGAGACAACCAACAGTTGGTTCTGGCTTCAAACCACCTTACCCACAATATGAAATATTAGTTTCAACTATTTCTGTCATTACCTCAAGTATTCACTTTACTTAAATATGTAACAATCACACATGATTTACCTGTAACCAGAGAATTACAGGAGAGGGTAATTTCCATTCCTTTATTGACCCTCTGGCTGGAAAACTACCTTGAACTAATGAATAAGTTAGACTCCATACTATGGCCTATCTAAGTATTTATTTTGATCAGTGAGCTGAATCAATCTTCATGATAAACACTAGACAGCAATAGGGTTCTACAAATATTGATCATTAACCTCAAGAAACTCTAAAGGTACATGATATTTGCCTTCTATAATTTATAACCTATGTGACACAATTATCCTACTTCTGTTTATTTATATGCTCAAAAATACAGCGTCAAAATACATTTTGGTAGACACTTAGATGAGAGTAAAGGCAGCCTGGAGCGTTTTAGGCATCTCAGAGAATAGCATCTTGGGGTAAACTCTAGGGACAGTGGCTTTTTCAACAGTTACAACAATGCCCTTGGTCTCTGGATATATTGAGACTTTATCAGGCAAAATTCAAGACACTTACCTGGCAAGGCAGGTAAAACAAAAATAAAGGACAATCTATTTTGCTGTAAATATTAAAAAATATTTCAAAGTGAGTGCATTTCTGAGAGGCTTGTCCTTCATGGTTTAAGTAAAGCACTTTTGGCCTTTCATTAATTCCAGCCTAAGCAGCTTAACTTGCTGATTTTGTTATTTCTTTTTCCAGCAGTCAAACATTTCCTTTGGCTACATTTCTTAAAGCAGATTGCAACAGGGTCGAATACAGACAAGACTGCACAACACGGATTTCAGAATCTTTGCTGGCTGGACACGGATATCAAGTCTGGGAAAGATCCTTTGAGGTGAACTAAGCTATTGAAGGCTATTAAACTGAAGCAAACTGAGGCTGGTATTTCATGTACAACTTTGGAAGGGCCAAGGGAAAATGTTCTATTCCAAGAGAGGATACATCGGTTTAACACAGAAGCTCAAATATCAGTCCTATGAAGGCAGTGGAGTTGTCAACAAGTTGCATTTTCCAATTCTGTTCAGAGTGAGCTGAGACCAGTGGCCCAGCAGTAACAGAACTTGTCATTAGGGTCTAAAGAAGCACCACATTAAAAAAAGGTGCTGTCCAACTCTGATTTTGCCAGCCCATTAGTCCCTTCCTTCCTTTCATTCTCCCTGCTGTTTTAGCCTGTGGAGAATCAGCTCAGGCATTAATGCTACTGTGGTATCTTCTACTTGGGTTCTCAGTAGGCAACAGCAGGGGCTATTCTCTGGGAAGCAAAATTTGCTTTCAGTCCAGAGATGCACCTTTCATTGTGGCTTCTTGAAACATCAGATCCTCAAAACTCTGAACGGAGCAGGAGAGGGAGCTGTCTCTGTTTTCCTCCTTGAGACCCAACCAGAAAGAATACTGCCTTAGCTTCTGACTACCTTCCTAGTTTCCTACTTTGAGCCCTCCTAGGATGTACGCCAAAGTCAAGGCCATGTCAAACTAATTTGGAACTAATTAGGTGGATAACCTTGGGCCACTTAACCTATCTTGAATCTCAGCTTCCTCATCTGTAAAATGGTATAACAGTAGTACCTACTTTGCGAACTTGCTCTGAGGATTCCATGAGTTAAGTAAAGCATTTAACACCATTATAACAACATTAACAAACATTTATCTCATGATAGGCACAAGTATACATTAGTTACATGTAAGCTTTTCACATTGTTTACATGTACCTGTGAGCTATTAATAATAATGTTGTTATTCTCATATTAGAGGTTAAGAAACTGTGCCTGAGGTCCTACTGTGAATAGGTGATGGGGCAGGGTTCTGCTGAAGTATTTAATAAAGATTCGATATTACTACCACCAATGTTTCTGCTAATGATCAAAATATGATTTCCTATACTTGAAGGGGTTCAGAGGCCAAAATTAAGGTCAGATATTTAGGAAGACAGTCATTTGATCCTAACATAGAGGGAAGCAGATGCCTCCACTGATTTATAGAAGGATCCTGAAACTGAAAGCAAACACTGGACTTCAACTCAGTGAGTGAAAAGCTGTGGCCTGATGCTTATACACTGTTGTACTTGGGGCTGGGAATATGCCTGTGAATAGATCTTTAAGAAGAACCTGCTGGAAGGAAAGGGCATTTATCTGGAGGAAAAACAATTCACAGGGTGTTCCCATGAGGATAATAATCCAAAGGCCTTTTGTCACCTGAGCAAAACCAGTTTTTATTTTCTCCCCAAACAACTTCTTCTGGCTCATCACGGTCACTGGTCAGAGTGATGGTGGAGGCTGGGGGATATCCAGGAAGTTCTAAGGAGTTGTTGCCTTATGTCACCAAAGCTCTGAAGCCTTGTTTGTCCCTTTAACAGCCTGTGATATTTTTAGACTTTGAATACAATCCAGTGGCAGTCACACTGCTCTCCAGTTAGAGTTGTGGGAAGCTGTCCCATGCCCAGCTGCCCCCAATCCCCCTACAGAACAAAGGATCCATGCTCTATAATTATACCAGGAAGAGCTAATAAAAGCCTTCCATACAAACCTCAAAATTCAATTAGTCCTCCATTTGTGAGCCTGACCTCGAAGACAGATAAAGGCTTAGCTTCTGATCAGTACAACAGTTTCAGCTCAGTGGAGCCGACTGCTCCCAAATCAGATTCCCTTTCCTCTTCATGTGCTAAGACTGCCACATCACCTGGTTGTTTATAAAGTATCGCCTGGTTGGAAAATTCAGAGTGTGTTGCTTTTGAATTTCACTGGGTTGTTGAGTGCCACTTATCCTGGCCAAAGGATTAGAATTAGTCCCTTTAGTTACTTGAGCATAGAGAGGACACTTTTTCTGGGGGCGGAGAGGATGCATAGCACACAGCATGTGGGATCTTAGTTCCCTAATCAGGGATTGAACCTGTCACTGAGCTAGCAAGGAAGTCCTCGAGAAGACACTTTTATAATACCCTGCTCTCAATACTTAAATGGAAGTAACTGGTGGGAAGGTGACCCCAAGAGTTACTAAATCTTAAGTCATATCCACGGGAGAGGTGGGTTAGTGGTTCTCCCCTCCAATAATAACAGCATAGATTTTTCTTACTGTCAGTTCCATGTCCTCTTCATCTTTTTCCTTTGTGGGCTTCTCTGGTTCTTCTTGCTCCTTCTCTTGGAGGTGGATTTCCTGGGCCTGAGTCATATAGGGCATGTCATCTTTGTTCTTGAACTCCAAGCTGAGAATTGAAGGAGGAAGTAGAATTCCCAGAATTACCTAAAGCAATAATAATGATAATAATAATAATCACATTTAAAGGATTAAGATAAGGGTGGTTGCTTAGAATCAGAACACCTGGGGTGTGGGGTCTGTGTTTGTGGGCATGTGTGGGTGTAGGAGTGTTGGGTGTGCCCAGAGTGAGGACCTGCATATCTGAATAACTAAGCCCATTCATGCTAAGAGAATTCCTTCTGCCCACGTGACTGGGAGCTGTTAACTCACAGTAGCTCAGTCTGATTTTGGCAAAACAAAGCATCTTATTCAAATACATCTTACCCAATTAACACCTACTTTGCACAGAGGAAACTGAGGAAAAAGACCCTACCCAAGGCAAATATAGGAAAAAATTCAGATTCCCAGTTAGTAGCGTGATAGCACTTAGCTCTGTGAAATCAATTCATATGTTATGTCCACTGGCATTTATTTACTAATATGCCAAGTGGAATTGATTATGTATCATCTGGTTATCTCTGTAAAAAATACTGTCCTAAGTTGACCTCAAGAAAATCTGTTTAAGAAAGCATGTTATTCATTTTAGCATCCCGCAGCATTTCGTATTATCCAGCAGTAACACACACACACACACACACACACACACACACACACACACATATGGGCTCTGTATCACTATGAGAAGCCCCCTGCACCACGCCCCAGGAGGCCCAGCACTGTGTTTCACTACCAAGCACACGAGAGATCCAGAACCTCATTGTTTCCCAGGACCAAGTTTCTGACACCTGATTTGTGCTTCCTAAATCTTCTCCCATCTCTTCCCTCAATCCCAAAATGGTTTATGTACAAGCTTCTGAGTACAACCTTCCTTGAAGAAAGTGTACCAACATGACGGGCTAAGAGAGGCCATAAAGGGCAAGTAAAAATGATCCTCAAGTAAGGAGGCAAGGACAGCCTGTGCTTCAGTGCCCAGGGACTTGAGAGCAGCTAAGGGAAAGGGGAGAGTGGTGACCCTGCCTCAGGGTGCCTGGCAGGCCTGGGAAGGCTCAGATGGCAGGCCTGGCAGCCTTCAGGGCACATGACACCCTGTCCTCAGAGCTGAGAGCCAGTTTTGGCATTGTTTGTAGTGTGGTGCTGGAATGCCCATGACCCACTTCATGGAACCCTTCTGTGACTCTGGGCCAAGATCCCACAGACAGGGTGGGTGGGGGAGAGGTGCTGGTTCTATCAGGGTGGTGTCAGCAGATTGCTCTGGTTTGGTGGCCCTTTTGTTTTGGGCTGACCTCAGAGTCACCTAGATCAGGTTGTTCTAGGTAAATATAAGCCTGGCTGGTTTCAGTTGCAACAGCTACAAACTAAACAAATAAAGCATTTTAAACATTCTTTCAATCTCCTCCTTTCCCCATTTTGTCTTTTAAAAAACTCTTTCAGTTTAATGTTTTCCTTGTAAAACACAGAAGAAAACATAAAAAAATCGAAAGCCATTGATTATCCTATTTCTTATATTTTCAACCCAGGGATAAGCACTACAAAAAGTTTACTGTGTATCCTTTTTGTTTTTTTAAAATATGAAGTTATATGGATAGAACTATACCTGTACATGCACTTTAAAAAACAACAAAATATGGTCTCAGGCTACATATTGGTCTGCAACTTGTTTTTCTTCACTGAAGAATAGATCAGGATTATCTGGCAGCATCTTTACATATAAATCTATCTCATTTTTATTTCATTTAAAAAATGTCTTAAGTTTAGCTGATAGGAGCCAGTGTCTCTTTATGACATGGTGCCAAGGGAGGGCCAAGGTGTTCAGGCTTGCATGGAGGTAAAAGGTTGTCCAGGTAAGTGTCTCCTGGTGTAGCATGGCTTGTGACAGAGTAAATGGTACCTTCTATGGTACCGGTGTGTGATTGTCACCTGTGGGTATTCTGAGAAATATTACTGTCTATGCATACTATCTCTAGAGGCTCTTTTTTTGTTGTTTTTTCCTCTTGGTCTGGCCACACGGCGGGTGGGATCTTAGTTTTCCAACAAGGGATCAAACCGGTGCCCCCTGCAGTGGAAGCATGGAGTCCTAACCACTGGACTGGCAGGAAGTCCTACCTAGATGTTCTGATTTAGCAGAATTTGGGGTTGGCCCTCATTTCCATACTTTACAAAAGCCCAATTATACAGAAGATTCTGATGCATAGGTGGGGCTTAGAAGTCCCCTCCTGAGTTAAGAGGACACCTACTACCACTGCAGATTTGGCTTGGAAAACTCCCACCAACCCCTGGGCCTCATAGCCGACAGAGCCTTCTGGGAGCACTGACCTTGAGGCCTGAGTTCTTGCGCATCCGGAGCCGACCCATCCACATGTCTGTGAGCAACATCTGGCTGCACGTGTGCGCGATGAAGTCACGGTGCTTGGCAGCTACCGCAAGCTGCAGGCACGTGGCATTGCTCCAGTTCTTCAGTTCATACGTCAGCAGTTTCATGGCCAGCTGCTCATCCTGCTTGTAGGACTGGTCCAGGAGCTCCACGGCCAGCTGGCCAAAGTCCCTGAAAGAGAGAGCATAAGGAGCTGTCTTTTGGCGATCTTGGAGACTTAGATGATGAAAGTGGCAACCCGATGGCCAAGCCGTGTGTGGTTTAGTTGTTCCTCATGGGGTCTAGTCTATTCATTCATTCACCCAGCCAACACCATTAAGCATCTACTGTGTGCCAGATATGGAGTTTAGAAATGGGGGTGTAAGTCAAATTAGTCATGATCCCTGCACTCAGGGCCCCAGATTCAAGGCATATGGATGGGTGAGGCAGATCCACAAATCAGAGTACAGTGTATTTTCTTAAATGCAACAGACCTCAGTTCATAGTTAAGCCTTGTTAACCACAAGTGTGTGATCTTGGGCGAGTTACATAAATTCTCAGTCTCATTTTCTGTAGGTGTAAAGTATGTATTTTAAGGGGACTTACCTCTTGGGGCAGTTAAGAGGATGAAATGAAATCTATGCATCTGTGTGTTCCTCTGTATCTAGCACTGTGTACCACAGATGTTAACTGTCTGTGTCCATCTTCTGTGTGCACCATTGGGTTGATACTGCCTCCTCTTAAAGTACTGGGTAGCTCAGACAACCAGTGTTTGGGGCCCATCTTCCCTTCTCTTCCCCTGACCACCCCATTTGTGGGACTGTCCAACCTGGAGTTGTGGTTCAGCTCCTGAGAGATGTCATCTACCATGTCGTTCTCAGAAGCCTCGTGGGCCATGGCTTTGCAGAGCTTACAGGCCACCAGGGCCTTGGCCATGGCCTCCTCGCCATGCTGCCAGAAGAACAGGGCCATCTTCTGCCGCTTCATCAGGACGGCCCACACCATCAGTTCATGAAAAGGGAAAGGGAAGTGGTTGATCTCAGGGTCATCCAAGTCAATGTCCACCTCTTCTTCACGCTTCTTGGTTGTCTTTCTTCCTCGCCTCAAGGGAACATCATCCTGTAATTTTAGGGAAAAAGCATAGAGATGAAGTTAGAAATGAATCCAATCAATTCAGTAAATAGTTCCTGTGTATCTGCTACTAGCCCAGCCCTGGGATAGATACAGAAAGAAATGAACTATCCTAGCTTCTATTCTAAAAGAACTCACAAGTTCATGCATGCCTAACTTTAAAACAAGCTATAATAAATGCAGAAGCACAGTCCTATGAGAACATGTCAGTGTTAGACTTTAATTTTAAACAAGTCTTTCTCAATGGACTTTTTAAAAAACAAAACAAAACTTTCATCTATTCGTTTCCTCTACAGGTAGGGTCATTTGTACCTCGTGATGGACAGCATTACCCTTTCTGCTGAAAGGACAAGGACATCCTATACTTGCAACTGGATATAGGGTAATAACCACATGAACAGAAGATGGGAGACAGATACTCTGTCTCGAGTTTCTGCATACTTCGTTAGATGCATTTATGAAGAATTTCTGGCCTTTGGGTCTGTTGCCATTTGTAAGCACCCATGAATGAGTAGATTTCACTTACTGGAACCTATATGCTTTCTTGGTTTTCAAGTTAGTATTTCAAATATGATTTTTTTTGTTTGCAATGCTAATATAACCTCATGATAGAATTTTCAAAGCTACTGTGACTACCCCCTTGTCACCGGGAAAAATGTCACTTCCTTATTTTAGAATCATGTACTAAGTCCTACCACTGGAATGAACATATATATATTTAAAACATGTAATAAAGAGAATAAAAAATTGACACTAATAATTTGAACAAACACTTACCTCCATTCCCAACAGTTTCAAGGCTTTGGGCTGTTAAAAAAATTTTATGCACAAAGTTAGATCTTTCTTTATAGAGGTAAGAAAAGAATCCTAATGTATCTTAAATAGGTAATGGAACAAATCTATTGTACTGTATAGCATTTACTCATTTCACTAAATAAAACACCACAGGGGAAGCTCTTTATGGAAATTCTAAGAGAATTACAAATTTAGTGACTTTGGTGAATTACAGAAAATTAGGAAACTAGAGACGTATAATGAGATTGCCTAAAGGGTAGACCCTGCAGGTTTATAATCTCTTTTATAGACCAAGATTTTTTCCATCTTTCTAAAACCATCCTGCTTGGTCGACATCTTCTAGACATCAAGCACTTGAGTGAACAATGAGACTTTCAATCAAACGATGAGGTGTTCCTCAAACCTCTGAAAGACTGCTGCAATATGGAGACTTGGGGTATTATTCAGAAATATTATATGTTGAGATGATTCATGCTGGCTATCTCTCTTTGCAGCTG
The DNA here is from genome assembly GCF_027580195.1 of Bos mutus. Classification (NCBI taxonomy): domain Eukaryota; kingdom Metazoa; phylum Chordata; class Mammalia; order Artiodactyla; family Bovidae; genus Bos; species Bos mutus. The sequence continues at coordinate 65,424,775 of NC_091624.1, read as the reverse complement.
ACCAGTAGAGCAAGGGTGAATGGGGCCAGAGGGACATTTGTTGAGGTCAAAGGGCACTCAGTGGCATGGTAAGTGTAAGCACACATAGCAGCACCGCTGGTCACACTGGGAATGTGCAAAACACGTGCAGACCAAGGTGGAAGAGAAGGCATCTCAGCAAATTATAGAGCTAAATAGAACTCACATAGATAAAAACCACTGGGGGGGAGTCCTCAATAATTTTAAAGGTATGGATAGATCCCAAGACCAAAAATCTTGAACACTGATAAAGTAGATAAGATTGTGCTGTGTGCTGTGCTTAGTCACTCAGTGGTATCCGACTCTTTGTGACCCCGTGGACTGTAGCCTGCCAGGCTCCTCTGTCCACGGGGATTCTCCAGGCAAGAATAGTGGAGTGGATTGCCGTGTCCCGCTCTAGGGAATCTTCTCAACCCAGGGATCGAGTCCAGGTCTCCCACATTGCAGATGGATTCTTTACCGTCTGATTATTTGAATATAATTACTATTCTCCAATCATTAAGGTTTACTGTTTTAAATGAAAAAATTACTTTTTTTTTAATGTACCAAAAGACTTATTTAGAAGTTGAGCATGTCATCTCAATTCACAGAATGTATAAAAGCTAAAAAAGTTCACTTTCAATGCCAGTTTCTGATTTGAATTGGATCTAGTGAGAAAAAGAAAGAGTGTAACACTCAGTACATTTTTTTTCTTTTTTAAACAGATTTGATGGCAGAGGGAAGAAGAGGCAGGACAGCTGCCTTCTTATCTGATTTCCCCCTTGCAGACAAGGAAGCAGCCACACTCCAAATCTACTGCATCCTAGACCTCCCCAGAAGCCAGGAAATGGAATTGGAGCCAGCCTCACCCTCTTTGGGCCAAAGAGGTTGTGGTAGAGCGTCCGGAAGCGCTTGCGCGTGTAGTTGCAGCGATAAGCCCCTCCCATCAGGTACTCGATCACCAGGCCAATATCGATTAGGCTGATTCTGTAGTCTGGGGGCAGATTCCCCTACCAGGGAAGAATGGAACACACACACATCCAAGAGACAAGGGGGTTTACTAGGGATTCTACTTCATGTGTTCTGTAACTATTTTAGACTAAAATAATAATAATAATTAAAAAGAAACATATTAATGTATTATTATGCTGGTTAATCAATTCACCTTAAAATAGATCCAACCGAAACCTGGATATTCTCGCTTGGAAAGAAGACATAAGTTAAATAAGAAGATGCAGTAATCGTCGGCAATAACAGAAAATCAAAATATTTATTCAAGTCTTCAGCTGGGGAGAAAAAAACACCAGTGTAGCAGAAAGAAACACAAATGGCAAATTCTACCACTCCCAGCCACCAAGGAACTAGGTTCCCAGATGCTCCCCCAGACCCCTTCACTGCTCTGCCTCGGACCCAGGCCTGTTACTGGCCTCTTGCTGATCATTTATTTCTTCACGCTCACTAAGTGAAGACTCCTTCCAGAAAGTAGTTGTTATTACCAGGGACTGCATCAGGTGAAATATGCTGAGAGCTTGAATATCCTTTATACAAAACTTCTATTAACAATTTTTAAAAAATTGGCACCTTTTTAATAAAAGGAGAGCATGATGGATGTTATGACAAAGACTTTTATGAACATCACTTCTGTTTAAAGAAGAAAGAAGGGTGAAATAAGAGAAGTTTTATCAATAGAATATTTATTTCTCCAAAATTAAAGAGGTTTTTCATATTTTCTTTCAGAGAATAGTGCTTCTTAAAGATCTAGAGCGACAGTGTAAGTTTAATGTTATACATATAGGTGCAAAAACAGAAGAGTTATTATTATTATCTTCTCATTATTGGTTTCTACTTCAAAAGGGACCTCTGTGTAGCCTGAGGAAAATCTTTGCTTTGTTAGGTGATGGAAGAATTAGCTGTTTGTGGGAAATTCTGAGCTCACAGTGAGTTCCAAAGGGTACAGCTGATCAAATCTCACTATCTGAAAAGTTTAGTTCCCTGGTGCTCTGTACCATGAATGGAAGAGGTGCCACATGTGCAGGAAGCCTGGCACACTGTATTCTTAGATTTATTTTGGAGGGGCCGGAGGACTGCATCCGCTTTGGGATTTGTCTTTAATGGAGGCTGCATTCAGGATGCTATGTGAAATTCCTGCTACTTCATGGAAATGGCTCATAACAGTCGTGGTAGTTTTCTAGCCTTGTGGCATCTGAACCACCGGGGAAATGTGGTGACTCTGCAAAGGTCTGGACCCTGTCTCGCTTCAAGTATGAGAGGCTATGCACTTTATGAGCTGTCCAGGTGATTCTGAGTCTACTACATAAAGTTCAGATGGGGTTACATAGCAGCATTGGGAAATTCAAAGTGTACGAAGATCATCATTGTCACTAGGGAATTAGCTTATGAAGGTGGGTCTCAATTATCCTTACTGAGCTTTCCTATGGGCAAGAGCAATCATCTGAAAGGGATTCAGAATCAGAGGTGGCCAACTATATCTTACCATCAAACTTATAACTTCCTACTTTTAATTGTCTTATTTATCTTCACATTCTCAATGCCTGGTGTATGGTAGGCATTCAAGATATTTTTGGGGAGGAGGGGTAAAAACGTGAATAAGTAAAACATTGAAATTAATCAATGTATTTGGGATCAAGTCTCAATTTGGGGTTCTTCAGTATTATATTCTCAGTAACATTCCCACCCAGTCATTCCTGGGTGGGAAAGCTCTAGCTATCCTCAGGCTATCAAGAAAGACCAAATCATCCGGTTCCTTTAAAACAGAACTTAGGGAAAGATTTAAGATAGTAACTTTTCATGTATTGTCCTTTCTATAAGTGCTAAACTGAATTTAAGAATGTTACCTGTGCAACCCTTTTTATCCATTATTTTGGGCAGGTTAACAAGATTGCAGTTTCCATATTGTCTGGCTCTTACTGGACAGTCATGCGAGGCTATTATTAGCAGTGCCCCAGAGCCGCTTTGGGCATGTGTGGGTCAGCCTCATCTCCTGTGCATTTGGCTGCTACAAGGGTGACTTGCAGAGGAGGCTCACCCCATCTGTGCTATTTTCCTTGGCACTGTGAGGCTGGCAGGGGAAAGAGCACTGGCTGCGTGTCAACTGCTCTGAATTCTGTCCATCCTTCACAAATCATCCACTTTCCCTCAAGGCCTCAGTTTTCTTCCCAGTAAAAGGGGCTGAACTCCTTGTCCTTTATGGTCTGTAATGCCCAAGTGCCAGGTTTCAGGACCTCCCGCCACCCCCGCCCCACCACAACAAAGGTTTACTGTAATGCGACTGAACAACAATCATAGTGAGTCTATGAATTTGTGCCTATTTTTAAACCTTGTAACAATTTTCTAAATTTAAAATGTGGGTAATAGTGAGCCTACTACCTATATATTTTCTTTTGAGAAACCATGTGTGAACATCAGTTTGAATTCTAAGAACAAGAATCAATATTGCCTGAAGACCAATATTGAATGATGATATTTACGCTTTTGAGATGTAAGAATGGGTTGTCAGGAAAGAGATAATAGTAAAATTCAAAATAAATAAAAAATTTTAAGGGGCAACATTGCAAATGTTCTATAAACATTGGTGATGTTTTGCAGAATTTTATGCAAATTCATAAAGGGCTGATAGGTTTACTTACTACCAAAATAGGTGATGGAATATACTTTTCGTAAAGACTTCTTATATAAAGCTTGATTATTTCAGAGTGATTTTTGTATAGTCTGGTCTGAAGCAGGAGAAAAGATTCTGTGACTATTCTAGGTTACTGAGCTTTGAGGGATGGCCTGAAAGGAACTGGCCTGAATTCTGTTTGACCACAAGAAGGCGATGGTCACCTAACCCAAGGCAATGAGGCGTCTCTCTGTACTTGGTTCAGTTTGTGCTCTGAAAACAGGCAATGTGGACACAGTTCCTTCAAGGTTCTATTTCTAAAGGTTCAGGTGTTTGATCACTACCTGGCAGGCCGCTCTTATATCTCTGCTGCCAGGTCACTGGGCAAAGACCTGTCCAGAGCTTGCAGAGTTGAGGCAGTTTCCAATAATCCCTGGAATTTGGTTAGTAGAGATAGAGGCTTAGAGAAAAGGGAGGGTAAGTGGTTACGTAGGGATACAGTTGTACTCATAACATCCACTTCCTTTTTGAAAAAAAGAAAAAATGCCACCTCGTATTCCACAGGTAATGTCCAAAAACCTCTGGAGGAGTCTTCCTTTGCTCGGTTCCTTTTCAAACAGGAAGTCAATATCCTGGAGTAATATTCATTCTACCTGCTGTTTCTGTTATTCCCTGCTCCCCCTTTATGGTAATTACTTTGATAACTGGTAAAACCTGAACACTTATTTCCCATTTCATTGCTCTGTGCCTTAACAACACATAGCAAGCCACAGGATTCAAATAATTCGATCCAGAGAGTAAAATAGAGACGTTTTGATCCATGGATAGGTAAATTTGACAACTTGAAAATGTCTTTTTTCATGCCATGAGCCACGACTCTGAAGCTAAATTTTAATCCGTGCCATGCCTAAGGATGTCTTTTAATTAAAATAATAATTTGAATTCATTTATTAGATATGCTTTTATAAATGCACTCTGCTTTTCAGATGTCAATTCATGATATCACTATCAGATTTCAGCTGTTTAAATTTTTTCTTTGAAACTCATAACAAGCCTTCAAAGAAGACTGTTTCCTTCTGATATATGCAAGGTATAAAATGATAGCTGCTTGTCAGCTTTACTAAGGGAGAATGGGGAAAAGACCATCCTGGTGAAAATTCATGGGAAAAGAGGACACTCCCTCAATGTGTGGCACGGCAGTAGACTGGGCAACCATTCTTTTAAAAATTAAGAATGCTTTGGTAAATTTGCATAAATTTAGCAGATGGAGTTATGAAAACGTCCTTTCTTTACCACAGTGTGTCTGAAATGCTTTTGCTTTAAAAACCTCCAAAGCGCTGGGTCTTGATTCCCATATAGATGAATTTTATTATCACAATTTCACCTCTCTTCCTATATAATGTTCAAATATCACCCTTCTTTATGGGGAGGGATAATTCAGGTAATCTGAAGTATTAGTACATTTAATTTAAGAAAGAAAAACTACCTTTAAAACATACAGAGGCACAAATTGAGCAGACAGCTACTAAAATGCAAGTTAGATTTCATGGAAAAGCAGACAGACTCAGGCCACTCTGGTTTAATATGAAAGCATTGATACATCCAATGGATTATGCATGAAAATGGCTCAGGGAACTGGGTTGGCTGGTATCATTTTAAATTTCTGGTTGATGTGGAATACTAACTCTATTTCACTACTCTTAGATTGCTCTCTTGATAGAAGTAATTTGAGATTTTGAAACTAGCTTCAAATTCGCCATGTTCAATTCTGTTGATTTCAAAGGATACTTGGACTTGGAGATATCCTGGTTAACTTAGTGATGGTATGATAATTCCTAAATGTATTCTCTGGGTTCATAAGTGTTATTTACATTTAATAGACAGATTACCAAACATTATGTGTAAGATCTGAGCTGTGTTTCTAACTTTTGAACAGCATTCATTTTGTACTTATCACTGATCAATTTTTTGTCATAATAGATTAAATCAACTATATGTACATAAAGTCCTATAATTGTAAAGCACACACATATGCTAATTATTATGTTCCTTAATTTTGAAAATTGTTTGATCTGATCAAGATTTTCTTAGCATTTTAAACCTCGTCTTTGTAGATTTTGCATATCTTATTGGCATAAATTTCTGGAAGTCATCTGAAACCTTCTGAAGAAGATGTGCACCAATATTAATTTCTTTCTCATTCACTTCTTAAAAAAAACACAAACAGAAAAACCTCATTTTTAGCTCCTTTGACCCATGAATGTAGACACTGCCAGCTCCTTTGACTACCATTGTGATTCTTGCTCTCCAGTAGTCAGACACTCACCTTTATCATAGAAATAAATGGAGTCTGCATTTCCTGTCCCTATTTCTTCCCAAGAGAAGAAACTAGACAAAGGCTTTCATTTCTCCCAGCCACACTGGCAGTCTCTTTTTCTCAAGAAAAATTGTTCCTAAGTAAGTTCAGTACTATCCTGAGTGATCTGTTATCATTTTTTCCCCATTACTAAATTAGTAAATAAACGAATCCTTATATAACAATATTCTTGCTCTGGTATTGGGATCACATTTGAAAAAGAAATAAAACTGCTCTTAACTGATAGTCCTTCCTTCCAAATTCTGACCATCCTGTCCTTTCTAGTGAGTTTATATTATTTTTGAGGTACACCTTTAGCTAAGAAGTTAAATAAAACCATACTTTAAAAACACTCTACATGTCTTCTACTAAATGTAAGCAAATATAAGAGGCAGTTAATAGGGTTTCAGAAAAAAGAAAGAGGAAGAGAACCTATTAGGACAGGCTTTGATCATTTAGATTCAGTAGAACCTAACTGTAAAAATCTCTGAAAATCAAGCAAGACACTGAGAAACTGGGTGATGGAGGCACATGAGCAACTCTGAAGGCCTGGACTGGCCAGTGACTGGGACAGAAGGACAAATGCACAGCTGTCTCTTCAGAGAGCCTCATAATTCCTTCAGGGACACAGACTAGATTAAGATAAGGGGGATATTTTACTTTTTATAATTTCAGAAAAACTAAAACATTTTATTGAACATGAGCAACAAGTGCCTTGACAAAGAATATATGCTGGGTGTATACACCTTATCTTCTGAGATACTTCCCTCTATTTAGTTTCCAGGCAATTCTAAGCCAAGATAAATTAAACTAAATAGGAAGACTTGAGGAAAAGAGAAATGGGTTTGTTGAGGGCAGGTACGCTTGTGGCTTGAAATGGGGCAAGCCATGGAAAGGTGTGATATTGGTAAAATGTACAGATGGCACAGCCTCTATTTCCCTTGCTTTGAAGGAACTACAGGCTTCACTCACTCGCACAGATGAGAAATTTTTCAGTAGGATTGTGTGGAGGTGAGAGGAAAGTTTCTAGGGGCCATCAGAAGAAGGCTTTTTGTACCCTTTACTCATTACCAGCAAAGTCCAACTGGTTAGTAGTATATTATAAGTAGCCCCAGGGCCTTTGCTTGGCCTTTCAAAGGAAAAATTAGTAAGTGACTACAGGACACCTAAAGGGTAGTTCTAGTTTATGACTTCCTATGAGATGAAGGAGTGGTACTCTTATTTTTTAACCTCACTTTATAGATTTTTCTGAGTATGTCCTATGGACTTGGCAAAGAATTGTGACCAACTGGTAGGTGGGTATACGTGTGTGTGTGCGTCTGTGCATGTATATGGGGTAGGGGAAGTCCCACCGCCTATTTTTAACTTTTGGAATGAAAACGTCATTTTCTGGGAACCCGGCCAAGGGTTCAGAATTGAAGCTACCTTGGAAAGAGTTTGTACAGGGCAAAAGAACCATCACCTGGTTAGGATTAAATGTAACCTCCCTATACCTCATTTTTTCATCTATAAATGGGGATAACACTATATAATAAAAATAACAATAGTAAAATAATTACTTTCATATAATTTTTGTGAAGATGAAATAAGATAAGACACATAGAAAGCTCAGATTAATGTCACACACTTAGTCATCACTAAACCTTAGGTACCATTTTACTTCGCCCAACTCTTTGAGACACCGTGGACTGTAGCCTATCAGGCTTCTCCATCCATGGGATTTTCCAGGCAAGAGTACTGGAGTGGGTTGCCATTTCCTTCTCCAATTAATAATAATAATAATGATTATTAAAGGATCTGAGTTCTAATTCTAGCTCCTTACTAACCACTCAAAATAGTTCTCACCTCCTTGTGTTTCAACCTCATTTCTAAATTGGGAATAAACCTACTAGACCCAAACCAATTGACTTTCCCCCACCCCCATCAAACTGGATGATGAATGTGAAAAAATATATTAGAGAAAATAAAGTGTTAACAGAATGGAATGTATATTTGTGTTGTAGTCTCTGTTTTTCTGAGACTTTTTGAGCTATGCTTATACTCTGTGTCATGCTAAGAAGTGGCAGTGATACACTGTATCAGGAGCTAGTAAATAAATACGCCTTTCATGGTCGGTTGGATGGCATGGAAATGAGCTCCACAAACGTGAGGAGCAGATGGGAAAATACAGGTAATGGCATAAATCCACACAGCATGGGGGGAAAGCCTAGAGTTCCACTATCCCAAAGCATTATGTCCAGTGAAAGCATCTAAAATCACAGAGACTGGCAATAAAACTGCAGCTGCATCAGAAGCAGAGATGTCTCAGAGTTAAAAGACAAACGCGCACACCATGTCCAGAAATGAGGGGGTTCTGAGAGGGACAGGAATACTCCGGCAGCTCATGCAAAACAGGCACTTTCTAATCACAGGAAGCAGTCAAGACAGAGCCTCCGACCTGCAGTCCAGAGGGTTCTTACCTTTTTGACATCCCTGACCAAGTGGTACAATGTGTTTGAGGGCCCATGTCTCTGAAAACAATAAAGAAGAATCAAATGGTTTTGCTAGGCAGGGGCTCTCATTGGCAAGGAAAGAAGGATCTGGAGGGAGGGTTTCTGGTGGAGGGGCAGTTCATCAGATGAACCTTGTTCTAGTTGCTCAGTTGTACCTGTCTTTTCTAAACCAACACTGGGGCAGGTTTTTGGATTGTGGCTCCTCAAGAAAAAGCATTTGAGGTTCTAGGTTCAAACTTTGCAAAACAGGCCATCAACTCTGATGACAGCTGGGTCAAAACATTATTCAAGAGGTTAGTTGTGGAGCAGGGGGAGACACAAGGGCCAATTTAGTGCTTTAGAATTATACTTTGGCACACTGCCAATTGCAACTTGTTTATTACACATAATGAATGAGAAACTGGCTAAGGCAGGGCTTGGCAGACTTTTTCTGTAAACAGCCAGATGGTTAATATCTTAGACTTTGTGGGCCATACAGTCTTCATCCCAACATTCAACTCTGCCATTGTGCGAAAAAAAAATGTTTGTTTGCTTAAGGTAAGAGTGAAGTAAGTGGTTTGCTATCCTCTTGTCTTTCAGGATAGGAATTCCAGATGAAATAGAGGATGCCCAGTTAAATCTGAATTCCAGATAGACAGTGAATAATTTCTTTTTATGTGTTTTAACTTTCATTCATTTTATTAATTCTTAATGTTGAACTGTTTTTTTCTTTGTCATATTGATGGTCTATTTGGTAGTTCTCTTTTGTATTCATGTATTTTTTATGTATCAAATTAAAAGTTTTAAATGTAACTACATCTCTTAATCTTTTGATTTACAACTTTTGTTTTTATGTTTTCTCATCTTTTCCTTTTTAAATAGAGGTATAACTGACATATAACATATTAGTTTCAGGCATACAATGTAAATGATTTGTTATTTGCATATGTGGCAAAATGATCATTACAGTGTTTCTTTAGTATCTGTCACCATACATAATTCCCAATTTTTTTCTTGTACTAAGGACCATAAAGATCTACTCCCTTAGCAACTTTCAAATATGCAATATAATATTACTAACTATAGTCACTGTGTTGTACATTATCGTGACTTACTTTATAAATAAATTTGGAAATTTGTACATTTTGACCAATAACAATAAATAATTTTGAGTATGTCTCATGCAATAATTGAGACATACTAAAAATTATTTGTTGTTTTTCTTAAATTCACATCTAACTGGGAATTCTATATTTTTATTTGCTAAATCTGGTGACTGTGTTGGAAGATCTTGAACAGTGATGGTAAATCCTTAAGCACTGTTGGAACACATTCAAGTATTCAAGACAATCCCTGTGTACTGCCTCGACTACTAGCCCCTTCAGGCAGACATACTCATCAGAACTCTTTTTCCACTGAGGAATGCAGTATTCTGTAGGGATTAAACCTTCAAACTTTGGAGTCAGAATGCTTGTCTCCAAATCTGGCCCTGCCGCTTACCGGCTGTGACCATGGACAAACTGCTTAACTGTGTCTCAGTCTTATTATCTCTAAAGTGAGTATAATAATACCACTTATCTGGTAGGGTTTTTGTTAGGACTAAATGATGAAGTGTTTATAAGTGTTTCTATAACTATAGCACTCAATAAATGTTAGCTATTCTTTCCCTTAGGCTATCCATTGTCCCATAATCCTTTTCTTTTCTTTTTTTTTTTTACTTTGAAATTCTATTTATTTCTGTTTTGGGCTGTACAGCTATATATATATATATATTTTTTTAAATTTTACATAATTGTATTAGTTTTGCCAAATAACAGAGTACTCTAGGGATAGTTGATTATCATTGACTGGAGTGATGAAATCTCTTGGGCTTTCTTGATCTATAACTTTCCTACTTACTTCTTTCCGGTAGTTGAAATAAATCACCCTACTCCCCTGATTCTCTGTTCATATGAGGGTCATTCAATTCTGTATTTTATTTTATTGAAAACCCCATTATTCTTTCCTCCCCAATTTTCCTGACATGTAACATTGTGTAGCAGAGACATTACTTTGCCAACAAAGGTCCGTCTAGTCAAGGCTATGGTTTTTCCAGTGGTCATGTATGGATGTGAGAGTTGGACTGTGAAGAAAGCTGAGCGCCGAAGAATTGATGCTTTTGAACTGTGGTGCTGGAGAAGACTCTTGAGAGTCCCTTGGACTGCAAGGAGATCCACCAGTCTATTCTAAAGGAGATCAGTCCTGGGTGTTCTTTGGAAGGAATGATGCTAAAGCTGAAACTCCAGTACTTTGGCCACCTCATGCGAAGAGTTGACTCATTGGAAAAGACCCTGATGCTGGGAGGGATTGGGGGCAAGAGGATGAGATGGCTGGAAGGCATCACTGACTCAATGGACGTGAGTTTGAGTGAACTCCAGGAGTTGGTGATGGACAGGGAGGCCTGGCGTGCTGCAATTCATGGGGTCGCAAAGAGTCGGACACGACTGAACGACTGAACTGAACTGAACTGAATATTGTGTAAATTTAAGGTGTACAATGTGATAATTTGATGCTTGGATATATTGTGAAATGTCTATGGCAATAAGGTTAGTTAACATATTCAACTCAGTAATCATTTTGTTGTTGTTATGGTGAGAACATTAAAGACCTGAATCTCATAGTAAGTTTCAAATATAAAACACTGTACTGTGAAGTGCAGTCACCATGCTATACATCAGATCCCTGAAATGCATTCATCTTGTAACTGAACATTTGTGCCCTTTGGCCGTATTTCCTCATTTCCCCATGCCTCAGCTCTGGTTTTTTGAGGAACCTCCATATTGTTTTCTACATTTGGTTCCCTTGTCTAATATTAGTTAACTGTATATGCGTGGGATTATTGCTGGGCTCTTGTTTGTGTTTCATTGGTCTACATGTCTGTTTTTATGCCAATATTACTGTTCTGATTACTGTATGTTTGTGATATAGTTTGAAATCAAGAAATGTGATGTCTCCACCTTTGTTCTTCTTTCTCATGACTGCTTTGGCTGTTCAGGGTCTTTTGTGGTTCCATGCAAATTTTAGGATTTTTTTTTTCTTTCTATGAAAAATGCCATCACAATTACATTGAATCTATAGATGGTTTTTAGTAGTATGAACATTTTAGCAATATTAAGACTTCCAATTCGTGAACATGAAATAGCTTTCCACTTATTTGTGCCTTCTTCACTTTCTTTTATCAGTGTCTTACAGTTTTTGATGTATAGATCTTTCACTTCTTTAAATTTATTCCTAAGTATTTTATTGTTTTTGATGCTAAACAGAATTATTTTTTCTTTTTCAGATAGTTCACTATTAGTGTATGTAAGTACAATTGATTTTTGTATGTGGATTTGGTACACTGAACTTTACTGAATTTATTAGTTCTAACATTTTTTTTTTTTGTGTGTGGAGTCTTTAGGATTTTCTGTATACAAGATGCTGTCATCAGCAGAGAAATTTTACTTCTTTTCAATTTATATGAAAATTTTTATTTCTTTTTATTTTCTTGGCCTAATTTCTCTGGTCAGGGCTTCCAGTACCAAGTTGAATAGCAGTGGTAAGAGTGGGCACCATTGTCTTGTTCCTCATCTTAGAGGGAAAACATTTGGTCTTTCACTAATGAGTATGAGGTTCAGCTCAGTTCTGTCGCTCAGTCATGTCTGACTCTTTGAAACCCCATGGACTGTAGCATGCCAGACTTCCCTATCCATCAACTCCTGGTGCTTGCTCAAACTCATGTCCACTGAGTTGGTGATGCCATCCAACCACCTTATCCTCTGTTCTCCCCTTCTCCTCCTGCCTTCAATCTTTCCCAGAATCAGGATCTTTTCTAGTGAGTCAGTTCTTTGCATCAGGTGGCCAAAGTATCGGAGTTTCAACTTCAGCATCAGTCCTTCCAGTCAGGACTGATTGGACGTCCAACCAGTCCAAATCAGGAGTGATTTCCTTTACGATTGACTGGTTTGATCTGCCTGTAGTCCAAGGGACTCTCAATGGTCTTCCTCAGCACCACAGATCAAAAGCCTCAGTTTCAAAGGCATATATGGGTTTGTCGTATATGGCCTTTAAAATGTTGAGGTGTATTACTTTCATACTCAATTTGTTAAGAGTTTTTACCATGAAAAGGTGTTGAATTCTGTCGAATATATTTTCTGTATCTATGGAGATGATCATATGGTTTTTATATTTCTTTCTGTTAATGTAATGTATCACGTTTATTAATCTGTATTTGTTGAACCATCCTTGCACCTAGGGATGAATCCCACTTGTTCATGGTAGATGATCTTTTTAATGTGCTTCAATCTGGTTTGCTAGTATTTTGTTGAGAAGTTTTGCATCTATATTCATCAGAGATATTGACCTGTAGTTTTCTTTTCTTGCAGTGTCCTTATCTGGCTTTGCCATTATGGTAATGCTGGCCACATAAACTAAGTTTGGGAGCATTCCCTCCTCTTCATTTTTTGAAGAATTGGAAAATAATTGGAGTTAATTCTTTAAATGTTTGGTAGAAGTCACCTGTGAAGCCATCTGGTCCTCTGCTTTTTTTGTTGGGAGGGTTTTGATTCCTGATTCAATCTCGTTATTTATTACTGATCTGTTCAAGTTTTCCGTTTTTTTGGTGACTTGGACTTAGTAGGTTGTATGTTTCTAGGAATTTATCCCTTTCTTCTACGTTGTCCTATTTGTTGGCCTATAATTGTCCATAGTAGTCTCCTGTGATCCTTTGTGTCTGTGTGGTATCAATTGTAATGTGTTCTCTTTCATTTATAATTTTATTTGAGTCTTCTTTTTTTCTTGGTAATTCTAGCGAAAGTATTATCAATTTTGCTTATCTTTTCAAAATATAAACTCTTTGTTTCATTGATCTCTTAAATTGCTTTTCTAGTCTCTTTCATTTATTTCTGCCCTGTGTTATCTCCTCCCTTTTCCTAACTTCAGACTGTTTATTCTTGTGTTTCTGCAAGGCTGCAAGGGCTGCTGGGCTTTTCAACAGGTCTAGTAGCTAGGGGCCAAAACAGGCAGCAGTGGAGGCTGGAGTCAGTGGTATGTGCGCACATTTGGCTGCAGGGACCAGCTGCAGGTGCCTGTATAATGGTGGGAGCCAGTTGCAAACATACATGCAGTGTCAGAAGCCTGGGCTAACAGCAAGGGCTGGGGCCAACTGCAGGTGCGTTGGCAGATGCAGGGCCCTGGCTGTCAGCGTGCATTACTGTGGCTGCAGGGTGTTACCGTGAGTGCATGTAGACCAGTGTAGGCCAGGGAAAGAAGTCTGGCCAGTGGGATACAGGGGCACAGCTAAGAAGCTCTTTGAAAGCAATCCTAGTATGCAGGCCAGTAACAGAAGATAGGGAGGGAGCTGGGCCCACAAGCAGCCTTAGAGGCTCTGACTGTTGGCATGCACCCCTGGAGCTGCAGGGTCTCCCCATGGCTGTGTGCGTTGGAGTAGAGGCCAGTGAAGGGGGCAGGGTTGGGACGTGCAGGTGCACAGCTGGAGGGGCCAGCTGCAGATGAGCCTAGTGATGCAGGTGAGTGTCAGGAGATAGGTCTGAATCCGGGCCCACATGCAGCCTTGGCTGCTGGTGTGCACTTGTGTGGCTGCAGGGTCTTATAGTTTTAGGGTCTTGTACTTCCATGGCCCTGGTGCTGGCTGTCAGCCCAGCCATGTGTGGGTACCTGGCTGGAGGTGCTAGCTTTCACAGTGTGCACAGTAGTGGGGGACAGTTGTGGGGGTCTAGGCTGGGTTCTTAAAATTATGTAGCCACAGAGGCCTGGGCTGGCCACTGGGGTGGACCCCAGGATCCAACAGGGTTGAGAGGGGAGGGTGTGGTGAGGGGCTCAGGTGACTGGTGTCTGTGAATGCAAATATTTGTAGAGCAAAAACCAGTGAAATCTGCAGGGTTCTCTGGAGGCTTTGCTGGCCATTGGTTTCTTTAGTAGTGAAAGCTGCCAGGGTCCTCTACAGAGTAGGTCACTGGGAACTGTGGTCACTCAGCTGTCAGCCTGGCTGACACCGTGTTCCCGGCCATCACAGAATGTCTCAGATTTGCAGGTCTCTGGGTAGGGTGAATCCTTTGTGCGGTGCTCTGAAAGGCTCACCAGTCTCTTTTCCAGAGGGGGGACTCCTTCTAGCTGAGGAGCTTCCTCTTGGCACCAAGCAGCGCCAGCCTCAGGGGACAGGGTGATACAGGCACAAAGAAGCTGTTCTTCTCTTTTTTGTGTGGTTATTTTCAGATTTTTTTTTTTTTTTTTGGTTCCACTGTTTTGCTGAAGTTTTCTTAATTGGACTCCTGAGCTCTCCTAGAGCTGTCTTTGTTGTGAATAGCTGTCTAATTGCTGATCTTTGTGGAGGAACAAAGGCTAGGTCTTCCACTCTGCCATTTTGGCCCATTATTACTGAAAGCCTTAGTGTGCTGAACTGAAAAAATACTGTAGAGAAAACAGAAGTGTGGGGCCACTCTGCTAAGTTGTTTTCTGCTTCCCGCAGTGGGAATCTTATAGAGCCAGGCTGGCAGCTGCTAATCCCTGCTTCTGGCTGGGGAGAGGTCAATAAGCTCCATCTCATTAGTGCTGAGGGTGGTGGGACAAAGGAACACTGTGACAAATGAGGGTCTCTGAGAAAGACGTTTTGGTTCAATACTGGCTCCTTTGTTTACTTAGAAACTTTGAATCTTGAATAAGCCAATTCTCTTCTTGGCCTCAGTCTCTTCATCTATAAAATGGAGAGAAACAATATTCTTTAAACTTCATTGGATTTTTCTGAGCATCAGCTCAGAGCTGATGTACTTAACTCACTGAATACTCTCAAAAACTTCATAAATAGCAGTTTTTCTTTTGATTACTTCTTGATATCCACAGTGAATGAATTAACAAATTGTTATAAAAACAAAGCAAAAAAATCTTCCTGGGTAACTCCAAACAAGAAGTTTTTACATTTTATCCTGTTATACTGCAGTGAATGAACTTCATAGTGCTGAGGATAACAAGATGGTGCAGGATAGTTAACTGGCCTCCTTTGATGGTTGGAGTTAAATCAGTCCTGCTCTGCTCATTGTCTCACACACTGTGGGTTTACAGAACAAAGTATGTTCTAATTTCCAGAGCCTTGTAGTTTTGCATAAGGACCTGAGAACATTACCTTTTGGTGATCATGTAACTTTCTGCCTCTTAGATCCTGACAACTGAGCAGTTAAAACAAGTGGATTTCTGGTGACTTGGTGTTTGCTGTCTAAGGGAGCATTTGTGAAAAATGATCCATGCATTTGGAGGGGAAGGCAGGGACTCACATTCATGTTGGGGGCAGGAGAAGGTAAAACAAAAAAATTAGAGAAAATAAAAAGTGCCTTAGCTTGGTCCTACCGTATTGTACAATTCCTCTAGTCTGGAGATGGTGAGAAAACGATGCATGCTTACTCCATTCTCTATAAGTAATTTCACAAAATCCACTCTGTCCAGAACTAAGGCATCCAACATGGCTTGCTCCAGAGACCCCACCTGCAAATCAAGTCACTGAGTTAGTCTGCCCTAAGGTCTAAAGATAAAATTTTCTGGCATTTTCCTGAAAACTTTAGAAATGGATGTCTTTGACATCTGGTAAACCTTTAGCACCTCCAAGGACATGCTAGCAAGAGTATCTCAATTTCACTTTTGGGACACCCACACTCTCTCCTGTATTTTGGGGCTTGTCTTTGCAAACAAAACACAGGGCTGTCTAGTTCTAAAAGCTATTTTCTCCCCTCTAAACCTCTTCTTTGTTCTAGATTCTGAGAAGGTTCAGGGTTTACAAGGCTTTTCCTCTTCCAACTCTCTAACCAAACTTCTACAAAAACACTAAAGTGCCAAAGTGAGTATTTTGCTATCTTCATTTTCATCTTCCTTAGGCTCTAAATTCCTTGGGTCACAAAGAGTTGGACACAACTGAGCGACTTCACGACTTAGGCTCTAAATTAGATTCCTGACTGACTTAAGAAGAGGGATCTAATAAATAGGCCAGAAAGTAGACTGCTTTTTCTCTTTTTCTTTTTTTAGTTGAGCATCATTACCTTGCCTCCATCTTGCCCATTTCTACAGGGAGACCCAGTAACTATTTAGGTCATTTGGTCTGTTTACTAGGGTTTTATTTAATTTCTTTCACAAAATTTCTCAGAGACTCTGTGACAAATCTTTCTACACTAGTAATCCACTGGCACTAAAGGAAGCCAGAGGGTTTCAATCCCAGGCAGAAGCTCTCTGGGACAGAGAGGGTTGAAAAAGACCTGTACACGGGGTGTTTTCCTTCAGTGATTCCAGGCACAGAAATCAAATTCCAGACTGCTGGCTGTCTCCTGGGGATACAGGCATACACCAGCCAATGGCCAATTTTCCAAGTTTTTATTTTTGGTAGACCCAATTGAGGGAAACAAACCAAGAACGGTTATATAAAGCTTTGGTTGCCTCTCTGTTGTTCTTGGGTACAGGGAGGACCTGTGCTCAGCCTCCAGGACCAGATGGCACCTGCACGTGGAAGCCTGCAAATTCTGCATCCTGTCGTGTGACCCGGTCCCACACCAGCCTGGGGTGCCATCACGCGGCAGCAGCAACCTCCAGGACAACCAGAAACAAACTGCTAATTCCACTCCTTTCTTAATTTTAATTAATACAATTTTGTTTCATACATGTATTATATAAAAAAAAGGCATATAAAAGAAATAGCATTAGTTGCAGCTAAACATTGCTACCAAAGGCCTTGAGAGATGGAAATGTTTGGAACATTTGGTGTTGTACCACCAGGTGGCAGTGTTTTCCTAAATATGAGAAAGGGAGCCGAGGACAGCTACAAAGGAATATTTCTACCTTAAAGAGAAAGCAGTGGTTTCTGGAGTCGCTCTCAGAGATACCTTAAACAAATACCCTTGCCCAAGCAAGCGTGCTTTTCAGGGGTGATGACATATACTCTACCGGCCACTGTTGCCCATAAATAAAGATCTGGCTGCGGGCGATGTCGACTCTGTTCCAGGCTAAAGCTAGGCTCAGTTGGTCTGGGGCTGAGGCGTTGGCTCCTGCATACACAAAAGCAGAAGAGAGTGAGAACACAGTCAGTTGTTATACCAAGAAGACCTGCTCCAACACTCTCCAATCCACCTCCTCTTCCTGAAAAGTAGACCTGGCTGTATAGCGCGGGTTCTCAAACTTGGCAGTATTGCCAATTTGAGCAGGATAATTATACTGTCTTATGCGTTGTAGAATATTTAGTTCCATCTCTGGACTTAACCCAACAGATGCCAATATCACCTCTGCCACCAAGTCATGACAATCAAAAATGCCCCCAGGGGTAAGGAAGACACTATTAACCTGATCGCTGCTCTACAGTTTTTCTAGTCAAGGTGTGGCCCCTGGGGCAGCAGCAGCCGCATCACCTGGGCGCTTGTTAGAGATGCAGAACCTCAGGCCCCACCCAACCTACTAAATAAGAATCTGTACTCAACAAGATCGCAGGTGATTGCTGTGCATGTTGATGTTTGAGAAGCGTTGCTCTACAATATACGTTGTTTCTGCTGGCCAATCACAGGTTTCAAGGATTTGAATTGTATATTGCATCGTGATGGTGTCCTCACCAACTAGTGAGCCAGCTTTAACACTCTACTGAAAAAGAGTTAAGATCTTTTAAGAGAAAGGCAAAAAAGTGGCTGAGGTTTACTTTGATTTGTGAGTATAAACCACTGAATAACTTCTCAGTTTCCCATTTTTCTCCATGCTCTGTCACTAGAGCTGCACTAAGTACAGGCAACTTTTTATTTTTAGATTTACTTATTTTTTTATAGAGCTTCCAGGTGGTGCTAAGAACCTGCCTGCCAGTGCAGGAGACATAAGAGACATGGATTTGATCCCTGGGTCAGGAAGATCCCCTGGAGAAGGAAATGGCAACCCACTCCAATTTTCTGGCCTGGAGAATCTCATGGACAGAGAAGCCTGGCAGGCTACAGTCCATGGGGTCACAAAGAGTCAGACACGACTGAAGTGACTTAGCGAGTTTATTTTATGTTTGGTTGTGTTAGGTCTTTGTTGCAGTGCATGGGCTTCTCACTCTGGTGTTTCTTTTGTTGTGGGGCATGGGGCTCTCGGCACCCAGCCTCAGTAGTTGCGGCTCACAGGCTTAGGTGCACTTAGGCATAGGGATCTTCCCAGATCAGGGGTTGAACTAGTGTCCCTTGCATTGTAAGGCAGATTCTTAACCCCTGAACCACCAGGGAAGCCCCTATACGTGACTAATCTAAATTAATTAAAATTAAGTAAAATTAAAACCTTAACTCCTCACCCATCCTAGCCACACTTAAAATGCTCAGTAGCCACGTGTGCTGGTGGCCTTTGAATTGGAGTGTGCAGATACAGAACAGTTCCAGCATCACAGCAATGGTCTACTGCGACAGAGCTGGTCTAGGTCAATGCACCCTGTCCAAAAATGCAAACTGCCAAGCAGCTGGATGTGAGACTGAGGATGGTTCGGTGGAGAGAACACTGGGTTATAGTCAGAGGATCTGAGTCTGCTGTTTGCTGCTGTGTGGCACTGGACCTCTCTAAACCATTGTTTTATCGTTTGTAAATAGGGACAATAAGAGTTATCCTGTTTACCCAGCTGAGATGTGAGACTGAAATGAGATCATATAAATGAACTCACATGCAAACAGGGTTATTTCAATTCATTGATATCTTTGGTGTGTTGGGCATGAGACATCCCTAAACATGCTCCCGACTTCATGCTGCTGGATGTCCTCCTGTACCATCAGGGGAGCAGCATAAAGAGATAACACTCTCACCTGGCTCAGATATTTTGGATTGCAAATTTGGCACATTCACATGTTATCATATGTAAAGTCCCAAATAATCCTTGGAATTGGGTCTTACTGTCTCCATTTGACAGATGATACTGAGGTCCAGAGAAGTTAAAGATCAAACAGCTACCAACAGAGAGGAAACAGAATAAACATTCATAATGCCAGCGGTGAGATTCAGAGTCACTGCTGATTCTGATGTTTGTGAAGGAAGGAGGGACAGAAAATGCTGATGTTGCCCATTCCTCTGGGTTCTTTGGCAGCAGAAGCCCAAAGCAAGAAGCTGGGGATATGGCTGCTGTATCAGTGATTCCCAGTCTCTGCTGTACATTAGGATCACATGTGAATCTTTTAAACCATCCCTCTGCCTAGGTCACACCCCAAACCAATGATATCATAGTGCCTTGCGTGGCAAACTAGGTGCTGATAATTTTTAAGTTCTCCAGGTATTTTCAATGTGCAGCAGAATTTTGGGAAAACTATGCTACATGCTTCTTTTCCCTGCTTACCCTGACCTCTTCCCTCTGGGCTTTGAGATAATGATGTGAAGAACTAGGCAAGTGTTCTCTAGATGAGCCCTTCTCAAATTTGATCATGCATACAAATAAACTGGAGAGCTTTTTAAAACACAGATTCTTGGGCCCCACCTCTAAAGATTCTGATTTAGTAGGTCTGGGGGTGGGACACGAGTTTCTGATTTCTAATTAGCTCCCAGGTGATGCTGCTGATCTAGGGCCACCCTTTGAATAACAAGGCCCTAGAGAGCTTTGGTGCTGTGTTCCCTTCACAAGTCAAAGGGTATTTCTGATTCTGCTGTCCAGACATTGATGGGTTCAGTAGAAATCACATACTTGTACTAAATTAATTAGGAATTATACTAATTGGACTGATTAATATTAATTCAATTTACATAGGGATTTTTTCCATTAAGAAAAGTATTTCTTGTCTCCTCAGACAACGGCAGGAACTGTAAGCTCATACCAGGGTAACTGACATAAATAAGCAATAAATAGGAATATGTCAGAATGTACTGTCAATATTTTGAAGGAGAATAAAAAGTGAAGGCTCATTGGAATTGCATTTGGAAAAGCAGCACTTCATGCTACCTCCAGGTAAGGAAGCTTAGCTGCTCTGTTGGTCCTTGCTGACCCGCTGTAATGGTTTAATCATTTCCTTTGCCATTTGTATGTCACCCACGTCAATAGTAGTCACACAAATCTGAAGAAGAACACATAGCAGGAAGCAGTCATTGAGGTCAACATAAGCTGCCTGAATGTAATTGGATAAGTGTCAAATGAAAGCATGAAACTGATGAGTCTTGACTTCAAAAATTGAAAATATATCACTCAGGAACAGTCCTACATGACAGTTTGGATCAGTGGTTCTCAACTAGGGTAACCAACCATCCTAGTTTGCCTGGTACTGTCACAGAAATTTCTACATCCTGGGAGATGCCTTAGTCCTGCACAAACCTGGATGGCTGGTCACTCTAATCTCAACCGCGGTTGTACACTGAAATTTTCTGGAGAGTTTTAAGGAATCATGCCTGTGATGCCTCCTCAGAGACTCTGATTTAACTGGCCCTGGGCATCGCAGTTTTTAAAAGTTTTAAAAGAGCTTTTAAGAACTAGAGGTTCTTATCCTTATCTACACATTAGAACTGTGAAGACAAGGTTAAGAACCTCGAGTCTAAATAACACATCATCATTCATTCACTCATTCGTTTGCTTATTCATTTATTTATGCATTCAAAGATACTGACTTCATGCCTTCACATATGGCAACCACTATGCCAGTATGAAGACCAAGGTGAATAAGACAAAATTCTTCATCCCAAGAGCCTATATTCTAGAGATGAAGAGAAGTCTATAGTTAAATACCCTATTTAATGCCATCATACACTTACCTGCTCAACAGATATTTACCGAATAACTTTGGTGCCAGAGACTGTTTAGCACTGAATGTCTGATAGTGAACAAGATAGCTAAGGTCACTCTTTTCTACTTACTTTTACTACTGGAGGTGTAACACTCAGAAAATAGATAAATAAACAAACTGTTAAACAGTATACTTTCAGAATGTATAAGTGCTATGAAGGAACAGTGTGATTCCCAGGTTATATGGGACCTATGTATACATAAAAAGTTTGAGTTATTCCAAATAAATGTGGCAGTACCATTCAGGTGACCCATTTCACATGACCCCAGGACAAAAGTAGTGTACCAGTCAGCTGGAGTGATCTGCTGGCTAGGCTGCCCTCCTGAAACCAGGGCTGGACATGGAGCCATTGGATACTTCACAGCACAACTCTGAGAGTTCTTTGGGGCATCTGATTGACCCCGTGTAAGAAATAGAAGTTTCAAAAATGCCCTGAAGTATTGAAATTGGTCTGGGGTCTATGCAGGTCTGGTATGGGCTCAGTGCCCACCCTCTCTCCCCCTCCTGCCTATCATACTGCAGCCCTGGTTGGTGCTGGATCCCAGGTGACCATGGAGAAGGCCCTTTAAAACACAGGTCTAAGGACGGTACTGATAATGATCAGGGTGGTGGAGCTGCTCTGTTAAAATGAGTGAACAGGAGACTTGCCTGAGAGTAATAATACTTGAACAAAGACCTAAATGATTAGAAAAAGCCATCATATGAAGAATGGGCAGGGACTGGGGGAGACATTCTAGGAAGAGGAAACATCAAGTGCAAAGGCCCTGCTATAGAAATGAATACAAGCAAGTATAAGAATTAAAATATGGTTTTATTATTTCCTCTTTTTTCAGGTGATCAGGGAGGATTTAAATGCATGATTAATGGCCACATGTGGTTTTAGGGGATTAGTTCACTAGAACAAATGAGATGAGGAAAGGTATTCTAGCCAAGGGAATAGCGTATGCAAAGACTGGGGAGTTAAATAGCTCAGTGAATTTGGAAAATTGATGGGAAGACACTGAAGATTCAACGTTTGGGGTATAGTATAAGTTAGAAGCAGAGAAAGATGGAGCTAGAATAGGAGGACTTATAAATGATATGGAGTTTTGTTTTATCCTTAAGTCATACAGAAACCACGGGAGGACTCTGTATCAGAAACAACGCAGTACGATTTATGTCTTAGGAAAATCACTTTGGGAGAAGTGTGAAGAATGGATTGGAAGAGCATTGGGATAGAGCGAAGAGAGGCTGTTAGGAAAGTTTTGCAATATTCTAGGAAAGGTATAATGAGAATCTGAAGAGGCATCTTTGATGGAGGGAAATTTAGAAAGCAAAATTGATAGGCTTTGGTGAAATTTAAAGTGGGAGGCAAGAGAGAAAGAGAAGTAAAAGGTGATCACCTTGTCTCTAGCTTGGAAGCCCAACTGAGATTGGCAATGCAAGATTAACACAAGCATTTGGGGGCAGAAAAATCCATTCTTGTATATGTTGAGCTTAAAATGCCTGTGGTATATCCAGGTGGAAATGATCAGAGGCCACTAGATATTGAGGTCTGGGGCAGGGCAAGGGTCAGGCCTGGAGAAAGAGAATTGGGGAATATTAGCATGAAGGTGCGGAGAAGGCAATGGCACCCCACTCCAGTACTCTTGCCTGGAAAATCCCATGGACGGAGGAGCCTGGTAGGCTACAGGCCATGGGGTCGCCAAGAGTTGGACACGACTGAGTGACTTCACTTTCACTTTTCACTTTCATGCATTGGAGAAGGAAATGGCAGCCCACTCCAGTGTTCTTGCCTGGAGAATCCCAGGGATGAGGGAGCCTGGTGGGCTGCCGTCTATGGGGTCGCACAGAGTCGGACACGACTGAAGCGACTTAGCAGCAGCAGCAGCAGCAGCAGCAGCAGCATGAAGGTGACAAGAAGAGTGCAGAGGATGGGTAAATGAATAACAGTAATACTTAAAAAGTATGAAAGTACAGCAACTTTTTAGAAAGAAGCACAAAATAAAACAAACCCCCCCAGAAGGATAGGAAGAGAACTAGTGGTGACAGTGTCCTAAACTATGGAAGAGAGGTTCTCAAGAAAGAGGGAATGGTCAATAGGGCAGAGGTGGCAAAGAGGGCAAGTGAAAAAGACTGGCCTTCCTTTTCCATAATTCTTCTCATTACTGGGAACCAGCTTATGTATCTATTAGTCTGGTACTTATTTCCTTTACCAGGATGTCTATAGGAGGTCAGGGACTGCGCCTCCTTTATTCACTGTTGTATTCTCAGAGTTCAGAACAGGGCTTGGCACATAATAGATGTTGAATGACTATTTGTTGAATGAATAAATGAACCCAAAAGTGAGCACTGGATTTGTCGATTAAGAAGTCCTTGATGAAATCAGCTGTGTACCTTCAGTAGCGAGTGGGAATGGAAGCATGTACCCAAACTCTTCCCTCAAGGAAACTGCAATCTAATAAGAATGAAGGTAGAATGAGAAAAAAGGACAGATATGACCAATATGCAAATCACTATATCAAAGGACACGGCGGTAAGTGCTGTGAAATCTATACAAGTAGGTCCAGGGCACTTGTTGTCAGTTGAGTCAGAGCCACCTTAAGGAGGAAGTAGAATTTGCTGAGAGAGGGGATGGATGAAGGAGACTTGAACAAATGGAGTTTGTGGTAGGCTGACGGTGCCCTCACCTCTTAAAGATGTCAATGTCCTGATCCTGGGAACCAGTGAAGCTGTTACTTTATATGGCAGATGAATTTTGTAGCTGTGATTAAGTTAAGATTTTGAGATGGGGAGATTGTCCTGGATTATCTGGTGGGCCTAACGCAATATAATCACAAGAGTTCTTATAAGAGGAACACAAGGGGATCAAAGTAGTAGCAGGATATGTGAAGACGAAAGCAACAAGTTGGATTGATGTAAGATTGATGCCAGGCAAGAACCACAAGTAAAGGAATGAAGACAGCCTCTGGAAGCTGAAAAAGGCAAGGGCATGATTCTCCTCTGAAGCCTCTAGAAGGAATATAACCCTGCTAACATCTTAATTTTAGACTTCTGGCCTCCAGAATTATGAGTAAATTTTGCTATTTCAAGCCACTAAGTTTATGATAATTTGGTATGGTATCAATTCTCAGATTTTAACATGCATATGATACATCTAGGGATCTTGTTTAAATGGTAATTCTGACTCAGTTGATCTACCGTGGAGCTCGCCGTTATGTTTCTCTAGACAGCATGCGTTAGTTCTCTATTGTGATCATGATAAAATTAGTGCGTGTACATGCACCTTCTCTCCCTTTCCTTTCCTCCACCGTCCAATCTTAGAATATTAGGTTATGTTATACTCTGTGCTGTCAAATACGATTACATTTCTTTTTACTAATACTTGAGTTGTGTCTTAAGCTATATTCCTTAGGCAAAAGGAACATTATATTATACTGGGCAAAAAGCCAAGCAATTCTACCTTCATCCTTTTTTCCTTCACTCAATTTTTTTGTTGCTGTATTATTTCTACCTTGTTATGGAAGTAATATTTATATTCCTGTCTGTTACTCAAATTCCTATTTTTATCTTAGTTCTATTAGAATTTAGTATCAATGCTCACAGTGATTTTACCAACCAAACATCTCTTGGTTGGTAGCTTGAATTCTCTAATATTTTTTTGAAGAGGAATTTGAGAGAAAAGTATTTCCAAAGTTCTAGACTGTTTTGTTTTTTTAGTAGTCATTACAGTTGAATGACATCGGTTCAATATAAAATCTGTTCCCCTGTTGTCTCCTGGCATTGAATGATACTGAAAGAAGGTCTGAAGCCAGCTTGATTTTCACCTCATAAAAGACTTGATTATTTTTCCTGGAGACCCAAAGTAGCTTTTATTTTTCTTTGAAGTTCAGTCACTTTACTAGGATTTTAAGTGTGGGTGTTGAAGATTCTGAGTCCAATTTTTTTTTCCCCCTGGCATAAAGTGGCCCTTTCAATATCCAGATCAGGGTTTTAAAATTCTTTAATAAAAAATTATTAAATTATATTTTTAAATTATGTAATTATATTTCAAAGTATTTGTTTTGATCCATTATTTTGGTTTTCTTCTCTGGAGTCACCAGTTATGTTTATGTTGGATCTATCTTCTATAAATATAACTTCTCTTTAATCCCAATTAACTCTATTAATTTAATTTCATTTTTGTTTCCCTCATTTCTAGTCTTTGTGTTCAGCACTAGGTTTTTCAAAATGTATATTTGATCTTGTACTGTTTCCCATTTCTTCTGCAATTCTGTGATCATTTTATTCCCACCCCCGCCCCCCCACTTCACTCCTGAGCACTTGATCTCCTCTTGCTACCTGACTACTCTCACCTGAATTTTGGTATTCCAGCTCTGAAGTATTTCTTCATGGATAAGTGCTTCATTGAGATTTAATTTTTTTAGGGTTCATGGTAAAATATTTATTCATAATGTTCATCTGTTCCCCAAAAACATTTTTTTTAGAGTAATTAGTCTTCTGTGAACACATTTTGCTCTTTTGTTATTTTTTTCTTAGAATCTATCTCTATGCTAATTCCTTTTTTGTGTTTATCATTTAGTGAGTTGGGTCATAAAAGGTCCAGAGTAGCACTGAAGGTTAGTTAGTATTTGCAGCTGGAAGGTTTTCTTCCCAGCGTCACTAAAGGAAAATTCCCTCGGGTTATCTGATTAATTCTGTATGTGGCTCATCTCCTCAATTCATATGTACTAAATCAGGATCGGGAGAGTCTCCTACCACTGTCCAACTCACTCTCGTTCTTACACTTTCTATTCTAGACAAAGGAAAGAACTTTGTACCTTAGGGTGTTCCTCAAACCTAGTAATTACAATTTTGTTGGTGCTTTCTGAGGACTGCCACCGCTGGTTTCTCTCACCCCAGCTTTTACCCTTTCCTCCCACAGATGCCCCACATATACAGATAGTTTGGAATCTTTCCTAGTTCACCAAAAATGGAGTTTCCTTATTGTTTTCTTCCTCTTTCATTATTGATTTTTGAAGCTTTCTAGGAAAAAAAGAGAATGATAAATTTATGTTGCCTTGCCTATACTGGAAGTCCTGAAGGATTTTATAGGTACAAGAGTGTTCTGATCAGATCTTTGCATTCCAAACTGAAGTATAGAAGATGGACAAGAATATGTTCACTAAGAAGCAGGAAGATTCCTTAAAAGGCCATTGTAATAATTCAGGTCAAAAGTCCTGAAGGCCTAACGATGCTAAGCAAGGAAGGAAAAGAAGGAATAGACATGAAAGATATTATGGTGGCTAAAATGCCCAAAATTAGCAAGAATTTGCATTAGCAAGAGAAAAAAACTTGATGAAGGCTCTGAACCTTGATAATCAAAAGGATGGCTGCTATGTGAACATAAATGGTAGAAATCAGCTTTGGGGGGAAAGAATATTTTTATTTATTTCTATTTATGCTCATGACAATTAATTTGATTGAATTTGACAACCAAAGGAGTTATCCATTAGACAATTAGAAAAGGGAGCAGAGAGGGAAGTTAGGGTTGGAGGTGAATCTGGAGATTATTCATGTAGATATGTGATTTAAAGTCATGGTACTTTTTACATTTGACAGAAGGCAGAGTGAACAAGTAAGAGGGTCTAATGAAGGAGATAATGGAATGGTAAGAAAGGTAGAATATTCAGTATTTCGGACATCAAGGAACATAAAAACAAATATATACATCCAAAGAATGTTCAAACTACCACACTTGCACTCATTTCATATGCTAGCAAGGTAATGCTCAAAGTCCTTCAAACTAGTTATCAGTCTTTTATTGCTTCTGGATTTGAATCATAATTAGAAAGTATTGCTCCCCACCCATCCACGTTCTCTTCTAATACTTGTATGGTTTCAATTTTATGCATTGAAGTCTCTGATCCATTTAGAGTTATTCTGATGTGTAGTGTGAGATATGGACCCAATTTCATATTTTTCCAAATGGCTATCTAGTTGTCCCAACAGCATTTATTTAAAACTCCATATTTTCCCCCAGCAAATTGGAGTGTCACCCTTATACAGAAGTATTAACTTGGGAGGTGATTTTGATATTTTTATAATGTTGAGTCATCTTATGCAAGAAGAAGAAGTATCTTTATTGAAACTGTGTTTGTGTCTTTCAGTAGTTTTTAAGAGTTTTCTTTCCATAGACCTTGTACATTGCTTGTTAAATTTATTTCTAAGTATTTTACCTTTTTGTTGTTGCTGTTACAAATGGGGCTCCTCTTTCCTTATATCTTATTATTATTGTTTGTAAGAGGGTGGTTTATTTTTGTTGTCTTTATATCCTGTTATCCTACAGATTTGTTATATTGTTTGTTTTTATCATTGTTTATCATTGCTTCTCTTGGGTTTTCTATATATATCATCATATATAATCTTCATACAGAGATAGCTTTACTTTTTCATTTTTTAATTTTTAAAATTAAGAGTATAGTTGATTTACAGTGTTGTATTAGTTTCTACTGTGCAGCAAAATGAGTCAGTTATACATACACATATATTCACTCTTTTTCTGTATCTGTTTTCTCCTGTCTAATTGCATGGGCCAATACCTACAATATTAAATAGTGTTAAATAGCTAAAAAAAAAAAAAAAAAAAAGAAATTCCAGATGTATAAGCTGGATTTAGAAGAGGCAGAGGAACCAGAGATCAAATTGCCAACATCCACTGAATCACAGAAAAAGCAAGGGAATTCCAGAAAGACATTTACTTCTGCTTTATTGACTATGCTAAAACCTTTGACTGTGTGGATCACAACAAACCGTGGAAAATTCTTAAACAGATGGGAATACCAGACCACCTTACCTGCCTCCTGAGAAACCTGTATGCAGGTCAAGAAGCAACAGTTAGAACCAGATATGGAACAACAGACTGGTTCCAAATTGGGAAAGGAGTACATCAAGGCTGTATATTGTCACCCTGCTTATTTAACTTACATGCGAAGTATATCATGTGAAATGCCAGGCTGGATGAAGCTTGAGCTGTGATCAAGATTGCCAAGAGAAATATCAATAACTTCAAACATGCAGATGACACCACCCTAATGGCAGAAAGTGAAGAGGAACTAAAGAGCCTCTTGATGAAGGTGGGTTGTAAATAGAAGTGTGGACTCTCTTTGGGAGAGTTTACAAATTTAAAAGGTTAGGTGAGTCATCTGACTTGGATACTTACGTATGATCTTGCTTGATGGTCTTGGTGGTGGGAGGAGGGGTCAGGAGGTACTGACCTTGCAGTGTTTCAGTGCCATGATTCTGTGACGTATAGGATGATGACGCCTATCCCTATATCGGTCAATCAACATTTCTTTTTGCTAGGGTCTTTGGGCCTTTCCTTGTCTTATCTAAAGAATCTTGCCTGAATTAAATATCGTTCTCAGGGATTCTATTCATTTCTATCAATTTACTCTACCTGTAAGTTTTGCAACTAAATGCAATATGATCTTACCCATCCATTCAAAGACTTCAGATTTTCTGCCTACATGGAAACCACAAAGGAGGAAGGAAAGTGGCTGAAAGGCCCTGCCATGTGACTTGATTGCTAGGATACACCTTCACTTATCTCCCAGAGCAAAGACATCACCTACCCTGGTGAGCCTCTCTTAGGAATGTGGCTGCTACATTGAAAAAAAAAAAAATTAAAGGCTTGAAACATAAAAAGTATGTGAAGTCTGTGGACAATCTATTCTTTGCTCTATTTTCTTGCTCTGAATGATAACTATCTCCTCTTGGTAAAAATAACTTTAGGTAGACTCCCAGGAGAAAGTTAAAAGGACTCAGGAAAGATTGGATTGACTTCAGCTGATGAAATTCAGAGTTGGCTTATAAAAGGAAACCAGGCAGCTGAGTGAAAGAGTCCTTTTGTGGGAAGATGGGCATTTGGTTTTTGATTTATCTTTAGTTAATAAGAGAGAGAATAATAACTAATGTTTCTTTCATGTTTAGCTTGTGCCAGGGACTGTTTCTAAATGTTAAAGTATTGAATTCTCACAACAAATGCTGAGGCTCCATTATCCCCATTTTACAGATGAGGAAACAGAGGCATAGAAACTTGTCCAAGGTGAGAAGGCTCGTTTGTTCAGAGATTAGATTCAAACTCAGATAATCTAGTTTTAAGAGCTGAGTATTTTTCCTGATTCATAGAAATTTTAAAAGTTTTATGAAACTCATCAGATCTACAACAAAAAAGGAAATAGGCAAACAGGCTTTTGCTTCCTCTATCACAAAATAACCCACATTGCATTAATGAAAGAAGCCAGAATATTCTCTAATGCCCTATGATTAGGACCAAAATTGCTGGTTAAACGTTATCTAAAATTCACATACCGACTTTTAATATTATTATTATTATTATTTTTTTTGGTTGGTCAAGCCATATGGGCTTAAAGTTTTATTTATTTAAAAAAATTTCCCCCAGTTATACTGAGATATGATTGACATTAATGTCAATATTAGTTTTAGGTGTACAATATAAATTTACCCTCATATAGTTACACATTTTTTTCTGTGATGAGAACTTTTAAAATCTATTCTAATTAGCAACTTTCAAATGTAAAATAGAGCACTGTTAACTAAAGTCACCATGCTCTACATCGCCTCCCAAGAACTACTTATAACTGGAAGTTTACACCTTTTGACCACCTTCACCCATTTCACCTACTCCCAACTCCCACTCTGGGCTGAAATTCTTGATGTCTTCATTTCACTGCCTCTAAGGACAGCCTTTAGAGAAGAGAGCTGGATCCCAGCTGTTTTCGTTTACTGAACAGATTTTTATTGAATTCCAATTCTCTGCCAGCCTTTCTATTAGGCCCTGGGGAAATAAGGTTGGACCAAAGTTTCTACTCTCAAAGGAAATATATATATATTTATAATAAATATAAATAAATACATATATGTAATCTGCATTCTCCTTTGGGTTCTATTAGTTAGTCTTTGCTTTGGATGGAGTCCTTAGAAGACTACATGATAGTCTAGGCCAGTTTCCGAAGTGACTCAAAATGAATTCAGAGTTCTTCTTTTCCTTTGGAACAGTAAAGATTGGTTCTAAATTGGGCTCCATCCACTGTATCCTACCAGGCCCATTCGTTTTAATTATCCCACCTTGATTGCCACCCCTTCCTGATAGTCATAAAGAGGAGATCTCCATTTGAAACAGATATGCTTCAGCAGGACCCTATCAACCCTTTCCCTCTGAGTCCACTACCTGCCTTTTGTTTGTAGAAAGACTTTAGTCAAAGAATAAACTTAAACAGAGAAGTGGGAAAATGCAGAAGCAAAGAAAAACTGTCAAACAGGACAAACTAATAAAAGTTTAGTCATTAAGTAAAGTCAAGGACCCTGTAGATCATATTTGGAGCCATGTCTTTTGGGCTGTTTTGTACATAATGAAACCCCCACCAGGTGGAAGAAACTACATGATGACCAGACTACAGCCATGACATAAGCTGCCACAATTCCAGGAACTGCCCTCAAGGAAATGGTAACAAACCGATCTGGAAATTGAAGACTAACTGTACTAAAAACAATCAATTTCAAGATGACTGTCAGAGCTGACTGTGCTGTTTCTGCATGTAACCCCCTCCCTCTACCAATAAAAGCTCTTGTCCACTGATTGTCAGTTGAGGGGGAGTTAGCATTTGGGAAAACTGCTCAATGTTCTATGATAACCTAAATGGGAAAATAATTTGAAAAAGGAAAAAGACAAAAAAGTCATCTTAATTTTAAATTCCTCTGAAAAAATAATTGGCATACTATTTATTGTGGATTTCTCTAGGCTATCTGTTTGATATAATAAGCTTAGCATTCTGAACTGCAGAGGCGCATTTCAAGTACAACTTTCCCTGAACCCATCAGTCTCTTTCATTTGTGCTTTTTTAGCAATTTGTTTACATTTTACATTGGGGTGTGTACTCTACCATATTTTAAGACTTTGAAGATTTTGCAGCACTTTATAACTTATAGTAGGTGCCCTAGTGATCAGCTAACATATCCCTGATACTACCCGAGGAGCTGGGAAAAATTACTTATTCTTCCCAAGACTGAGTTTCTTTGTGTAAGACAAGGTCAACAATATCTCCCTCAAGGGACTGAGGATTAAAAAGAATAATATATGAAAAAAAATGCTTTGTTAAATTAAAGCACTGTGCAAATATTTTGAGTGTCTTACATATTCCCAACCATACATTTACCAGATTAATAATAATATTTTAATAATTTTGTCATGGTAATAATGCTATTGCCATGCAGATGCTCCTGGATGAACAATTACCAGACAGACTTACTACTGTTTCTACTGTGGTCGATGTGAATGATTATAAATGAATTTTCATAAAAGGGATACCAACTATAAAATAAAACAGTAAGTCTCAGAATTAAGTACTGATAGTCCCTAAATTATCAGGGGCTTACCCCAAAAAGATGTCCTTTTCATTATAGGGGACTGGAATGCAAAAGTAGGAAGTCAAGAAACACCTGGAGTAACAGGCAAATTTGGCCTTGGAATACGGAATGAAGCAGGGCAAAGACTAATAGAGTTTTGCCAAGAAAATGCACTGGTCATAACAAACACCCTCTTCCAAGAACACAAGAGAAGACTCTATACATGGACATCACCAGATGGTCAACACCGAAATCAGACTGATTATATTCTTTGCAGCCAAAGATGGAGAAGCTCTATACAGTCAGCAAAAACAAGACCAGGAGCTGACTGTGGTTCAGACTGTGAACTCCTTATTGCCAAATTCAGACTTAAATTGAAGAAAGTAGGGAAAACCACTAGACAATTCAGGTAGGACCTAAATCAAATCCCTTATGATTATACAGTGGAAGTGAGAAACAGATTTAAGGGACTAGATCTGATAGATAGAGTGCCTGATGAACTATGGAATGAGGTTCGTGACACTGTACAGGAGACAGGGATCAAGACCATCCCCATGAAAAGAAATGCAAAAAAGCAAAATGGCTGTCTGAGGAGGCCTTACAAATAGCTGTGAAAAGAAGAGAAACGAAAAGCAAAGGAGAAAAGGAAAGATATAAACATCTGAATGCAGAGTTCCAAAGAGTAGCAAGAAGAGATAAGAAAGCCTTCTTCAGCGATCAATGCAAAGAAATAGAGGAAAACAACAGAATGGGAAAGACTAGAGATCTCTTGCGAAAATTAGAGATACCAAAGGAACATTTCATGCAAAGATGAGTTCGATAAAGGACAGAAATGGTATGGACCTAACAGAAGCAGAAGATATTAAGAAGAGATGGCAAGAATACACAGAAGAACTGTACAAAAAAGATCTTCACAACCCAGATAATCACGATGGTGTGATCACTGACCTAGAGCCAGACATCCTGGAATGTGAAGTCAAGTGGGCCTTAGAAAGCATCACTACGAGCAAAGCTAGTGGAGGTGATGGAATTCCAGTTGAACTATTCCAAATCCTGAAAGATGATGCTGTGAAAGTGCTGCACTCAATATGCCAGCACATTTGGAAAACTCAGCAGTGGCCACAGGACTGGAAAAGGTCAGTTGTCATTCCAATCCCAAAGAAAGGCAATGCCAAAGAATGCTCAAACTACCGCACAATTGCACTCATCTCACATGCTAGTAAAGTAATGCTCAAAATTCTCCAAGCCAGGCTTCAGCAATATGTGAACTGTGAACTTCCTGATGTTCAAGCTGGTTTTAGAAAAGGCAAAGGAACCAGAGATCAAATTGCCAACATCCACTTGATCATGGAAAAAGCAAGAGAGTTCCAGAAAAGCATCTATTTCTGCTTTATTGACTATGCCAAAGCCTTTGACTCTGTGGATCACAATAAACTGTGGAAAATTCTGAAAGAGATGGGAATACCAGACCACCTGATCTGCCTCTTGAGAAATTTGTATGCAGGTCAGGAAGCAACAGGTAGAACTGGACATGGAACAACAGACTGGTTCCAAATAGGAAAAGGAGTACATCAAGGCTGTATATTGTCACCCTGCTTATTTAACTTATATGCAGAGTACATCATGAGAAACTCTGGACTGGAAGAAACACAAGCTGGAATCAAGATTGCTGGGAGAAATATCAATAACCTCAGATATGCAGATGACACCACCCTTATGGCAGAAAGTGAAGAGGAACTCAAAAGCCTCTTGATGAAAGTGAAAGTGGAGAGTGAAAAAGTTGGCTTAAAGCTCAACATTCAGAAAACGAAGATCATGGCATCTGGTCCCATCACTTCATGGGAAATAGATGGGGAAACAGTGTCAGACTTTATTTTTCTGGGCTCCAAAATCACTACAGATGGTGACTGCAGCCATGAAATTAAAAGACGCTTACTCCTTGGAAGAAAAGTTATGACCAACCTAGATAGCATATTCAAAAGCAGAGATATTACTTTGCCAACAAAGGTCCGTCTAGTCAAGGCTATGGTTTTTCCTGTGGTCATTTATGGATATGAGAGTTGGACTGTGAAGAAGGCTGAGCGCTGAAGAATTGATGCTTTTGAACTGTGGTGTTGGAGGAGACTCTTGAGAGTCCCTTGGACTGCAAGGAGATCCAACCAGTCCATTCTGAAGGAGATCAGCCCTGGGATTTCTTTGGAAGGAATGATGCTGAAGCTGAAACTCCAGTACTTTGGCCACCTCATGCGAAGAAGAGTTGACTCATTGGAAAAGACTCTGATGCTGGGAGGGATTGGGGGCAGGAGGAGAAGGGGACAACAGAGGATGAGATGGCTGGATGGCATCACTGACTCGATGGACGTGAGTCTGCGTGAACTCCGGTAGTTGGTGATGGATAGGGAGGCCTGGCATGCTGCGATTCATGGGGTCGCAAAGAGTCGACACGACTGAGCGACTGATCTGATCTGATCTGATCTGTGTAAATATTGTTGTTATTTCCTCATGTCCTAATAACATATGCAAATAGAAAGGACAAACAAAATTATATGGCTTATGATTAACAAGGTAAAGCATCTATTTCCTTCTTTTTGCCAACCTACTTAAACAAATGTGTTTTCTGCTTTCTACAATAAAAGAAGTCATTACTTTACAAAAGTTACCCATTAACATGTTAAAATACTTTATAAAAGTGTTCCTGTATTATGTACAATATGCAAAACTGAGGAATGTTATCAGTGTAAGACGGAGTAAAAGAAAAGGAAAACATTATATTGGGTTATTCTGCTTGCTTGTGATATGACAAACGAAATCATTTACATAGCCATGTAAGTAAAATAGGTTTTTTTTTTTCTTTTGGCCATGTAGAGGCATGTGGGATCTAAGTTTCCCAAACAGGGATCCAACCCATGACTCCTGCATTGGAAACATGCAGTCTTAACCACTGGACTGCCAGGGAAGTCCCAGTAGAAAAATGTGCATCTTCCACATTGTAATTTTTAGCAGGAATCTAAAGAAATGTATACCTCGGAATTCTGGGACATTTTCTGGAATTATTGCGTTGATGATTTCCTACCAGTTCTTTCTTTCTTTTTTTTACTCATTCTCTTTCTTCGAGAACGATATAATCCAGGGACTATTTTGCAGTTTATTTTTACTAAGGTTATGCATACACAGAGTTTAGAGTCATCCATCCTACAAGATTTGTTAGAAAATATCACGAATCTGATCATCCCAATCCTCCTTCTCCAGAGGCAACCACTTCTTGTAGCTGATTACTTTGGTCCTCTGTGGAAGCTGGTCTCTGAAGATGGCTTCCACGGAACTGTACCTTCCAGTATTCACAGTAAATCTGGGCTGGTCTTTTGACACACTTTACCCAATAGAATGCAGCAGAGGTGACACTATGCCAGTCTAAGGCTTGAGCCTTCAGGAGGTCTGGCGGCTCCTGCTTTTACCTCTCATGCCTGGTGCAGAACTCTTGCTTTGAGCCCGCCTTTCACATCATCCAGGGATTTCCAGCACTTCTCACGTGTGGGAGCTCCTGTTTCCTGAGTTTCGTGTTTGCTTTTTTTTCTCTTTCATTTTGGTGGAGCACACCTTACAGTAAAGTACCAAAGAAATGGTTCGTGGGTAGTGAATGTGTTGACAACTTATGCCTGACAATGTCTTTATTCTACGTTTACAAGTAGCTGGTAGATTAATATAGAATTCTAGATTGCAAATAAATGTTCTTCAGAACTTTTAAGGCATTTCACAACAGCCTTCTGCACTGTTGTTCAGAATTCGACATCATCCTAGCTCCTGGTTCTTTGCATGTGACTTGTTTTTCTCTTTGGAAGTTCTTAGAGGTTTTGTTGTTGTTTCCTGTATTATTCAATATCATGATAATCTATCTTAGTGTGGGTTTATTTGTATTCATTGTTCTGGGCACTCAGTGGGTTTTTATCATCTGGTGACCTGTGTTCTGGAGTTCTGGGACATTTTCTGGAATTATGTTAATGATTTCTGACCTTCTGTTCTCTCGTGTTATCTTTAATTCTGTCTGTCCTTTTCTGGGAGAGTTCTCCAACTGTATTTTTAATTCTTCCACTTATTTTTAGTTTGCCATGATCATTTTTAATTTCTAAGGGCTCTTTTTAGTTCTTGAACTAAATATAAGATGCTGTTCATATTTTAATGGTTTAAAGATTTCCCTTGATTTCTCTGAGGGTAGTAATCATAGTTTTGGTGAAGTTTTTTTCTTCCTACATTGGTTCTGTTTGTACCAAATTGCATTTCTCTGTTTATTTGTTTGCATATCTGTCCGCTACGTTAGAGATATATCTTATATGCCTGGTTACAGTTGGACATCTGTTCATACTTAAGAGTGGGTGCTAAAGTGCTGATTGAAAGTCCTGAGCACATGAATGGAAATTATCAACTATGAACCTCATTGTAAGATAAGCTGGTTCCTTAAATGGAGAATCATTTATATTAATATCTTTAGGTCTTTTCTCTTAGGAGGATAAAAGTTTACAAAAAAAGGACCTTTCAGTCCCTTTCGGTCTCCTCTTTGGAGAATGAAGACCCCCGCCCCTCAGCCACTAGCATGCTGGGAACCAAAAGGGGGAGAGGGCTGGGGTTTAGCATCCAATATTTAGCACCCTGCTTTCAGTCTATAGCCTGGCCCTCACCTTTCACCTGCTGTCTCCTGGTGCAGAGAACACATTTTACCCTCTTCAGAGAATATATCTTTGCTTTTTTGTTGGAGAGGAATTAGGAGTAGGCAACAGGATATGGCACTCTGGCTGCTTCTTTTAGAAGACTCCCTGTGCCCCAACTTTCTGGACCTTTTGAGCATACTGAAGTGTAAGTCAGCTTGATATTCAGTTTTTTCTCCATGTGTTATTTTCCATTCTTACGTCTGCTTTTCATATTCCATGTCTAGAAATGGTTTACATCACCTCTGATCACATCTGTTTGATCAAAGCTCCGTCACATGGTCCCAACCTCTCTGCAAGGAAGGCTAGGATGTTAGTCTCCAGTGTGAAGAAAGAAATCAGTGTGGTGAACACAAAATACTTTTTCTGCTCTAGTGCTTTTAATAAATGACCATTTACTCTTGCTTTAGAGGGAATCAGTGTACAGTAACAACAGTAGACTCGTGTTCAGTGAACCATAGTTATCTAGGAATCTATCTGTACATTTTTATGCATCAAAGAAATTTTACTCACTTATTTTTCAGAAGATATAAAAAATGAGGGCAGTCCTTAATATGCAGTCCTGGCCATAGAGGCTTAGGATGCAGAGCAAGTGTTCTGGACTCATAACCTGAGTTCATGTCTAGACTCTATCAATATTTAGCTGTGTGACCTTGGTCGTGGTAGCTTATATGTGCTTCAGTTCCTCAAGTGTGAAATGGGTAATACTGATAGTACCTGTCCCATTGTAGTATTGTGAGGATTACATTAGTTAATGCTTGTACTACAGTAAGTGCCATACTAGTTGTTATTCTTACATTTTAGTTGTACTATAGAAACCATTCATTTTGGAATTATGCTCCTGCCAATCTGCATGGTTATGTAACTCAGAATATTCAATAATTGATTTAACAAATGAGGCTGATTCATTGTTCTCCGGCAAGTTAGGGAAGAAAAGGTACAATTCTGTAGCACTGTGGCCAGTGGGCAATGATGATGTCTTCACAAGCCAAGAGCTGCCAGGGAGCTCTGGGTTTGTAATTAGCTGTGCCCATGCCAATCCTGAGGCCCAAGAGAGCTGCAGAGTAAAAGGTGTTTAGCTTCTGTGTAACAAGGAGCTGAGATGACCACATCTGCCATCAGAACTGGCTGCACGATGTCGGGAAGGAGGAACAGACCTGGCCATCTGCAGACCTGGATTCCAGTTCACCAGCAGAGACCTCTCACTGTCCTAAGCCTTTATAGTTCTATCCAGCTTTATAATTCTACAATGAGACAATCTTATGGACATGGTCATAACTTTGAAAATCTGCTAGAAATGGCCTGTCCATAACTGCAGACCTGGGGGCCCTAATGTTCATAGTTCTTGCAAACACTTGCACCTACTATACACTGTACTTTCCTGCTGGTGATTATGGCCCTGGAGCAAAGAACATAATATTCTCATCCTTTGATTAGGGACATGAGTCAAAGCCCTACTCTTCACTTACTGCCTATATCAAAGGAGTTGAAGAAGTCACTCTCTCCTATGAGTCTGGCACCAGAACTCTGTTTAGGGAGGAAGCTGTCTGTAAAAATATCCTGCAAAGCTGCCTAGGGTAGATGAGCCTTTCAGGGCAGGACCAAAATGTCAGAGAATGGGGATGAAATGCTCTGTTTGAAGAGGACATTTGTTTTACCCTTAGAGGAGAGCATGAAGAAGAGGACAGTGGGAGAAGAGGGGGACAGTGTGACAAAAGGGGATTCAAATGGGAAGGATCCATGCAAAGTCCCTATGTGAAATAGCCAAAAGCTATCAACATTGGAGATGCTTGCTCTGTGATTAAGAGTTGTGTGCATTACTGAACTTTTCTTCCAACCTTACCTATATTCTTAGAAGTTTATTATGCTTTTATAAGAGTCTGTTAAAGCTTTTAACAAAAAGTTTTGGGTGAGTAATTTTGTTATTTTTTTCGAAACTGTGGCAAGACTGAGTTTTACATTTTGTCTTTTGTGATGAGAAACAGAAATAACACACATAGAATCAGGAACCTGAAGGCAAGGGTGACCAAGGGGACTTTCATCTTTCAAGAATTTGCAGAAATCCTGGGGAGGATGTAGAATTGCATTTCTGTCAGTCACTGAGTTGAAAGGTTGGAGTCCACCTCAGTGAACTTTCATAGGGAGGTTCAGTTTGCATCTTCATTGTTTATATGATTTTGGCCAGTTACAGATTGGCCTGGGACTATAGCTTCTTTCAATCAGTGGATATTTACTGAATGCTAAGCGTATGTCAGGCATTTTTTCTGGCATTGGAATATGAAGGCAAAGAAGACAAAATTCTTTTCCTCTGGAAACTTTCTAATTGGAAGGTGGAGTTTGTAGTCAGAGTGATCACACTTCCCAATCTGTCTGGGCATTCTTCCTTGATTCTAGCTGTTCTGGCCTAATTATCACTCTCTCCCACTTTCATGCCTCAGAAGACCCAGTTTGGAGGTAAATTAACTGGCAACCATTCCACAGAGTTGTCATAAAGATTAGATGATAAAATTTATGTGAAAATGCTTTGTGAATTGTAAAACATTATACAAATGAAAGGACTAAGATATGTAAGTTCTTTTATTGCATTCTTCTATTAAAGACAAATAGAAATGTCCAAAATTGCTATCTACCTTGGTCTCTCTTATCGCTCTGAGATCTACTTGGATTTGCAAGAAAATAAAATTGCCAGAAAATTAATTTCATTTTAAGGAGGCTGGGCATGTGTTCAACCATTTTCAAGATTAACTTTATTTTTGTGGTCTGTTCTGGTTCTTTACATGTATGCTCAAGGGTTTTTGTTGTTCTCAAATTTATACGTCATTTCAAAATTAGGATTTTATGATTATGATGGATTTTGGATATGGGGGACATCCTAACTCCCTAGGAATTCAAAAGCCTGTTTTAGAAGAGAAAGAGTGTAAAAGCACTGTGTGCTCAGTCATGTCTGACTCTGTGACCCCATGGACTGTAGCCTGCCAGGCTCCTCTCCATGGGATTCTCCAGGTAAGAATACTGGAGTGGGTTGCCATTCCCTTCTTCCAGGGAATCTTCCTGACCCAAGGATCAAACTTACCTCTCCTCTGGCTCCTGCATTGCAGGCGGATTCTTTACTGCTGAGCTACTGGGGAAGTCCAAGAGGGCTTGTCCAGGACTTGAACCCGGGACCTCTTGCACCCTAAGCAAGAATCATACTCCTGGACCACTGAGCCACTGCTTGATAAAGCACTAAGTGTTCAGTATTTACTATGAAGAAAGCATAGTGCCTGCCCTCAAAGAGCTTCCAGTCCCTTAAATCCACCCTCATGAGAAAGGTGGTTGTTTTTGTCACAGTTTCCATTTTCATAGTTGAGGGAACTGAGACATACAGAAGTTAAATAACTTGGTCAATTTTATACGCAGCAAAGAACTAGGATTTATATATATATAAATCACACACACACACACACACACATCATCTGATCCCGAAGTCTGTTGATCATTTTTCACATATCCCAAAAATCTATATTTGATACTGATGGTGTGCCAGGCACTGTGTATATGGTGGTGAGTAAAACAGATGTGGCTCTTGTTCTCATTTCTAGTTTGGCATCATCATCAGCATGATTAGTCAGACTATCATTTATTAAACAGAACTTTCCAGGTTCTGCTAAGTGTTTTACTTGCATTATTAATTACAATTATTAAAATGACTATGAGTGAGGTATGACAATTATTTCTATTTTAGATTAGGAAACCAAGCCTCAATGACGTAAAGCAATTTGTTCAATCAGGGAGTAGTGATGCTTTGAATGTATCTGTAATTCGTACTATTAAAAATCCCTTTACTGGGTGGTATCCCTGTGCTAAGTACTATTCTGAGGGGTTGGGGTGGTAGTGGAGGATGGGGTGGATGGAGTCTAGTTCGGAAAGCCTGAGGTGATTTGGTCCTTACAAAATCATTTTCTCTTAAAGGATAGACTTTGGTATTGGGGGAAAAGTGTTAAGAATGTAATCACCTTTAAAATTTTTAGCAGAAATAATCAAATAATCAAGTACAGATGATTAAAATTGAAAGGGATAATGACTATAGTGATAAAAAGAAACTATATAGTAAATAATATTCATAGATTTGCATATTTAGGTCTACCTGAAGTGAATTATATGAGAATGGCTTGAGTGGATATCTGACCCTGATTAGTATTAATTTGACCTAGTTTCCATTTTTGTCTAGTGAGTGAAGAATTTGTTCCCCTAAGGTGCATAAGTGCTTGCATCTTAGGTAAATCTGACACTCTTTGGTCCTCAATACTTTTTTTAATACAATTGTTAGTCATGTATATATACATATATATTTAGTTGGTTTTGGTCTTCTCAGCACCCTTTGCGCCTCTACTTCCTGGCTATAGAGCCTCATTTTTTTTTTTTTTTTTTTTTTGTTGGAAATCCATAACTCCAAGGCTTGGGTGGAGCTGATCCCATTTCTCATTTCATGCTCACAGGGATTCTCCCATCTTCTTTGCCACAGTGATGGATTCAGGGATGGGTGCTGAACCAATGCAAGCAAATTCAAATGCTCCCTGGGACTTCTCATTGCAAGTATGAGAAAAGATGGCTCTTTTGAACTGGGGTTTGCTCAGTGGGTTGGATGTAAGCCTGCTACTGCTGATGGCTGTTCTGCACAACAAGTCTCAGACCGCCTGGTTGTGGGAATTGTTGTATTTCTTTTTTTCTATTTTTAAATGACATACCTTTTTATTTCCCCTTTTCAATTTTATGATTTATTTATTTTTAAAAATTAAAAATATTTTAATTGGAGGAAAATTGCTTTACAATGTTATGCTAGTTTCTGGTGTACTGCATTTCTCTTTGCTTGAAGAGAACTATGCATAAATTGAACTATGTTTCTGTCACATATGACTAAAAATTTCCTGGTTGAATCAATATTTCACCAGAGGTGTACTCTTTAAAAGTAAAACAAGTGTCAGACTGTACTTTTCTTCCACTGCATTAGGTTAAATTGTGGACATTCTAGTTTCATCATTAAGGTACTGTGCGTGCGGCTAGGATCGTCTGGTAGCTGAGGACCCTGATAAGTGTTCTCAGAGCTTGAGGGAAGCAGATGTTCTGATCTATTATCACTCAGGTACCCCTGGAGTCACAGGGGTAAATGTCTGAGATCTCTGTGGCACTGTAAAGCCAAGGAATCCCGGATGTTCCCAAGACTCATACATGTAATGTAAAGAAAATTGAAAAGAAGTGAGGAGACCTGAGTGAAAGCTTTGGCTCTGCTATTGATTTGCCTAAGGATCCTGAATGTCTTTTAGACTCTTTGCCTCAATTTTAAAGTTTGTAAAAGGCATGGGAGTAGCAAGGTGAAAGGGCTTCCCCAAAGGCTCAGCAGTAAAGAATCTGCCGGCAATGCGGGAGACACAGGAGACATGAGTTTGATCCCTTGGTTGGGAAGATCCCCTGGAGAAGGAAATGGCACCCACCTCCAGAATTCCTGTCTGAAAAATCCCATGTACATAGAGGACTGGCAGGCTACAGTCCACGGGGTCACAAAGAGTCGGACACAACTGAGTGAGCACGTAGACATGTGAAAGGGGGTACTGTGGCTTCAAGGTGGCTTTGGGATGAAGTAAAAATAAGAGTCCAGTAGCAGACATAGGTCTGCACGGTCTGTACTGAGGTTCTAGTGCACATGGTCAATATGCTCCATGATATCAATGTTAAAGATTTGGCTAAAGAGATAAAAATGAACCATCAGGAAACAAGTGGATTTGGGGGAGCCTGGTTAATAGTGAAAGCACATGAGGAAGATTAAAAGTGGTCTCATATAGAGAAAGGTTTAATAATACTTTTGCAAAGAATCTACATTGTAAAAATTACAGAGTGAATTTCATCTCTAACTGAAATATTTCACTGTTCTCCAAAAGCTTACCTCCTATGCCCTTTTAAGCCTAAAATAAATATGCCACACATTTTGACTTTGGTGATCTCTTTTGGAAAAAATATCATCTATTTCCATTGTATAATAATTAATAACTATGGTAACTTTGCATTGCATATACGTGATGAAAGTATCAATATGAATGTCCTTTTTTTGGTCTTAATAAGGCTGTCTAAACAGTTTGGGGTTTAAAAAAAACAATATTAAAAGGAAAGCAATCATGCATGTGTTGTTTAAGCTGCCTACACACAGAAAAAAAGGGTGGTAAAGATAAAACACATAATTAGAAATAGTTTTTTAATTTTCAAAGCAGGGCCATAATAAATTCCCATAAAACCTATTCATGAATCATCTAAGTTTAAGCAAAGATAGTTCCTCAGTAAACGTTTTAAGGTGCTAGTTACTTATGAAATGTATCTGGTGTAAAGAATTATTGGACATAAACTAGTTTAGAATATTGTGCTTCTCTGGTGGCTCAGATGGTAAAGAATCCATCTGCAATGCAGGAGACTTAGTTCAATCCCTGGGCTGAGAAGATCCCCTGGAGGAGGGTATGGCAACCCACTCCCCTATTCTTGCCTGGAGAATTCTATGGACAGAGGATCCTGGTGGACTACAGTCCATTGGGTCACAAAGAGTTGGACACGATTGAGTGACTAAGCACAGCACAGCAGCATTTTGTTTTATCAAGGATTAATCAAGCCATTTAAAAATGAGTTATTTAGCAAGACTAATTGTGTATTGATGCCAGTACTAGTTTGTGACAATAATTATGCATTTTCTAGTTAATAGAGTTGGAGGGGGATGCATTCAGAAGTAGTTTCAAAACATTAGATTTTATTTACTTTTATTATTCGTTTAGTTTATTTTTTATTTTATTTTTTTTAAATTTTATTCTATTTTTAGACTTTACAATATTGTATTAGTTTTGCCAAATAACAGTTTTAAAGGAAAATGGCTCAGAAAATAGTGATTTTCACTGTTTTGTATGATTTAATCTAATCACTAGCATTCTTACTAGAAATTTTTCTAAAGTTAGAACATTGACTATTTTTCTTGGTATTTGAATTTTTATTCCAGTATTCTTGCCTGGAAAAGCCCATGGACAGAGGACCCTGGCAGGCTACAGTCCATAGGGTAGTAAAGAGTCAGACACGACTGAGTGACTGATCACATGCACATTATCCATGCCTGTGTGATTTATAAAGACTCTTTAAATACTGCCTGTGGATGTTTTGATTATATCTGCACTTGACTTGTACAGTTAATTCCATAAGATGATTTTTCCTTTTTTTGTCACTTTGACATGAAGAAGTGTGGAGTTTTCTTGCTACAGTCTGTCTATTGTTCAGATCCATAATATATGAGAGCATATATTTTTCCCTTAACATTAAAAAAAATAAACAAACTAAAGTACATACTTTATTAAGATTTATCTAGTTTCAACCTAATGTTCTTTTTTTCTCTACTCAAGAATATTATCCAGGAAACCACATTATTTAGATATCAGGTCTCCTTAGGCTCCTTGGGGCTGTGACAATTTCTGAGACTACCCTTGTTTTTGATGATCTTGACAATTTTGAGGAGGACTCTATCATTTCTGCACTCTCTTCTAAGATACTTTTCAGAAAATGAAGTAAGCAATAGAAGTTATTCTCTCTTTATGCCACAGATGAACTTTACCAATGAAGATTAAACCTAAAGAAAAATAATTCCTCATTTATAGAGGACAGCTGTCATCCCATATTACACTTCAGTGCATGTACAGAAGTAAAAGAATATACACCCACATGATTTGACCTCCAAGGTGTCTGAGAAAAGAGGAAAAAATTGGGAGTAACTCTATGCCCAGAAGGCTTCCCTGGTGACTCAGATGGTAAAGAATCTGCCTGCAATGCAGAAGACCCAGGTTCAATCCCTGGGTCAGGAAGATCCCCTGGAGAAGAGAACTGGCTACCCATTCCAGTATTTTTGTCTGGAGAATTCCATGGACTTTGAGCCTGGCAGATTAAAGTCCATGGGGTCACAAAGAGTCAGACATGACTGAGTGACTAACACTTTCACTTTTTCTTTCTATGCACAGAAAGGATCAAGGGGTCACTTAAAATAACTTCTACTATGAGTAGATGTTTTCTGGCTTCACTGAAACTGCTGCATGGGGGATGCAGATAGGATAAGGTGACTGCCAGAGCAAGTTGATAAGCACTGGATGGTTTGTTCAGGTAAGTCTGGGGCTCTTTCCAGTGGAAATCTCTGATTGCTATGATTAGGCAGGGCCTGCCTGAGAGACAGAGGCAGACGGAAGAATGAGGGGATCTTAGATTCTTGAGTTACACTTCCTGCAGAATCTCTAGAGGTGTTTGAAGTTCAGAAGTATTAATAGTGTCACAACTCCTCTGAGTAAAATAACCTGATTTAGCAAATAAAAATACAGGACTCCCAGCTTTGTTTTAATTTTTGATAAATAACAAATAATTTTTTTTTTTTTAGTGTAAGTATGTCCTATGCAATATTTGG
Source organism: Bos mutus (assembly GCF_027580195.1). Lineage (NCBI taxonomy): Eukaryota > Metazoa > Chordata > Mammalia > Artiodactyla > Bovidae > Bos > Bos mutus. Next base: position 65,380,036 of record NC_091624.1, on the reverse strand, counting down.
GACAAGTTTAAGCCAAAAATTTATTTGCTGTTGATCTAAACATTCAATGTCCTGCATTTTCTCTGGCAACTCTATTCTGCTCCTACTCCTTGAATTCCCTGGGTGTATGTGTGAGCAGGGGTTGAGGGGAGGAGGCAGAACTGAAAAGCAGAAGGATGAAGGGTGTGCAGTCTCTAGTTTCAGATCACACATATCAGAGAGCAGTTTCCTTAATGTGAAAGACAAATGTGATGTGACATCATCTAGTCTCAAAAGCTACTGCAGGTGTCAGCATTTGAGAAACTATGGGCTTCCCAGATCTCTGGAACAACTTTTTTTTGACTCCCTTTTCTCTTCATTTTTGAACATACTTAATAAATCTGTATCACGTAAATAGTATTCTTTATATACAGATCCTAAAAAAAAAAAAATGAAACTCAATTGGACAAAAAAGAAGGAACAGCAAATGTATATTTTCCCTGTTGATTCTTTCCTCCCCTAGGTCCTGAATCTGTGGACCAGTGCTTAGTTTCATCTCTCTTGTCTTCCTCTTTCTGCCTTACTTCTGATTTTCTCAGATGATAGAATAAAAACTGAATCACACAAAGGTTCCTTATATACTAGATAATTGAAAACTAAGCATAATTATAAAAATTAAATGTTAAACCATGTTACTTGTCCAGGCATAAGTTTTAAAATACATGGAAAGAAAAATTTAACAAACTAAAAGAGTTTGAAACTGATATAAATATATTCTTGGCCTCTAAGGAAGTCAGCAAAAGCATTACACTTGATATCCTTCACAAATCAACTGGGTTAAAATCAGAGAGCATTTCAAAGCCTGCACAAAATAGAGTTGACACACCATAATATTTTAATGGCATAAATTCCCATTAGCATCTACTGCTGCATAAGTAATGTTCATTATAGTGATTAGAAATGTTAATTTCTGAGAGCAATCATTATTTCCTTTAATCTTCTATGGCCGTGTTTTTAAAACTGCAGGTTATGACCCATTAGTGTGTCATAAATCAATTTGGTGGGATATAATTAGCATTAAAGAGAACAGAATAGGTTAGAATTGAAAATATCCCATTTCATTGCATATAGCAAATGTAAATACTGTTTTATTTACTTTATTTCAGCTTTCTAACTACATATGTATAACTACTTGGTTATAATATAAAATGCATTTAATATGGTCTGTCACATACAGAACAGTTGGAAAACAACTATTATATATTAGAACAAATAAATTCTAAGACTAATTTGAAGGTGAAGTACACTTGTCTCACAAACTGGTGAAAGAGAAAGAAAATATTTTGAATAGAAGATATTAAGATGACTAATATTTTAACTGATAATTGGGCCACATCTCCATTTACTATGAGTTTTGATTCAAGGAGATAAATGCGGTGTTTCACTTTTCTATTATCAAGGGACAAGGCATGCCTTTCACTTCATAGATTTGTATGATTCAGTAGTCATGATTGAATTGTAGCACATTTAAATTTTAGGGAGCGGCTTCCCTGGTGGTTCAGTGGTAAACATCCACCTGCCAATGCAGAAGACACAGGTTCAGTCCCTGAGAAGATGTTACAACGCTGTGGAGCAACTAAGCCTGTGTCCTAGTGCCTGGAAACCCTAACTACAGAGCCCTGGGGTTGCAACTACTGAAGACCAAGTGCCCTAGAATCCATGCTCCACAACGAAAGAAGCCACCACAATTAGAAACATGCATGCCACAATTAGAGAGTAGCCCCTGCTTGCTACATCTAGAGAAAAGCCTGTGCAGCAACGAAGACCCAGCACAGCCAAAATTTAAATAAATAAATAAAATTTTTTTTTAATTTATAAATTTTCTGAAATCAAGTCACACTATAATAGGCCTATTATAGGGAAATTTAATAGCATTACGAATATATGGAGATGTATGGAGAGAGTAACAAGGAAACTTACATTACCATATGCAAAATAGATAGCCAACGGGAATTTGCTGTAAGTCTCAGGAATTCAAACAGGGGCTCTGTATCAACCTAGAGGGCTGGGATGGGGAGGGAGATGGGAGGGAGGTTCAAAAGGGAGGGGATATATGTATACCTATGGCTAATTCATGTTGAGGTTTGACAGAAAACAACAAAATTCTGTAAAGCAATTACTCTTCAATTAAAAAATAAATTAAAAAAAGAATGTGTTACAAGAGAAGTCCTTATGTTATCAATAATTGGATGTGTCATGGTATTATTTGGGATTATATCCACTATTAGGAGACATAAGATTGCTGTCTAATCCATTTAAATTACTTTTGTACTCCTTGTATATAGAAACTCTTTACCTTTGAGCAAAGCTGTCAGGATGGCTAAATCAATGTCCTGGTGTCCTTCTGATCCCATCCGAAATACTGTAATCTGCAATTTGAGACAAGGTGACCATTAGCAATACATTTTTTTCCCTCAAGAGAAATTAAATCAATGAGACGGTATTTGAACACAGACTATCTTAATATCTATAAGGTAGATTTTTAACCACAGAGAAAGCATACATGGCAAGAATTCAATTAGAGGGCTCTGCAATCCATTAAGAGGGAGATGCCTCAATAGCCTCCAAACAGAAACCAATTTAGATAATTCACTGATTATGGTTACAATCTCTGAAACCAGACACAAAGGAAAAATGTCCCCTTTAATCATTTTAGCTTTAGAATAAAAACTTACCAAATTTTCAAAAATGTGTAAGTCATAATTTAAACTGAGTTGAGAAATTAAGTGTTTAAAAAGTTAGTATGCCCTTCAGTAAAGGTACCATGTGCCTTTGTGTCTGTATGTGTTTGTGTGTTTATGCTTGCGCACAGTATAGCCATCACTACATTCTCTCCTAGCAATAGCTACTCAACGGTTTCAATATTGTGATGCCTCTAGATCCTTCAGTCCTCTCAACAGCCTTAAACCTTCTTGAGAAGGACTTAGCAGTATCCAGGTGGTAAGGATGAAAAAGCAGACAATAAAATAACATTTTTCTTTTTAATTTTGGTAAGAAAAGTATTCTTTCGGGATGAATGAGGAGGCAGAGAGTACAGAGGTAGCAGTGAAGGATTAAAACATGCTCAATGATAACAAAGACTTTTTTTTCAAGTCAGAGGGAAGCTACTTAAGGAAGCCAAAAGATTATTTGAATATCTACATTGATTGAATTACTACTGTATTCAATTGCTTTAGACTTCAAGTTTCTTTATCTATAAAATGGGGAACTCATGGGGCTTGCTTATTTCTAACTACATAGGAAGTAAACTTCATAGGATTGGCTAATACATAATTCTGGGGAAGATGGTTAAGGACAGGGAAGCCTTGTGTGCTTCAGTCAATGGGTCGCAAAGAGTCAGACATGACTTAGCAATTCAACAATATATAATTCTAAATTTTTTACCATGATAAAGAGCACAGGTACCTAGACTCACAGACTGTTCAACTATCAGTTGCTTAGAAATCCTCTAGCCCACTGCCCGGGGACAGAGTCATTTGTTTATGGTCAGCATCAACTTAGAAGGACAGCTATGCCAGGAAGTCGGTAGCTGTCTTGTTTCTTTTGTGTGCCTTAAATACTGGGAAGAACTAAGGAAAGGAACAAGATCTTTGAGCACCTGACCCAAATGGGTTAATAGCTGCTTAACCATTCATATCTGTTTATGTCCTTCAATCAGAGCCTGGGGTGAGTGTAAGGCAGAGATTACAAGTTGAAAAGCCTCAGAGGCCTTTGAATTAAAAAATGTAAAAGATATAGAGGGAGCCAGGCAAAATCCACTTAAGTGCTGTGTTTGGCCTCCAGGCCACAGCTTTGACCTCTGTCAGGGTCGAGGCGGTGCCCCCGGCTCCAGCAGGTTTGTACTAAAATCTGCTTCTGCATAAGCACAAGTTTGGCCAAAGTGCCATCAGGACATTCTCTCAAACAGCTCTTGATGCCCCCAGAAAATCCACTTGGGAGATGAGGGGCAGTTCTCTGTTTTGAACTCAGGAGTGCCTGAATTGGGAAGAAAACTTGAAGTCCACTGCAGAGAGAACCAAGAGGCAGAAGTGGAATTTTGGCTAGACCTTTAACTCTTTAAGCCAGGGCTGGCTAAGGTCTGAAAGGTATTATTGTGTCCTGAGCTGGTAGCAAATTGCAGACTATCAGAATAACATCTCTCATTGTTTTAGAAGAATTCAGAAATTAGGCATCAAATGGAACTCCTTAAACGTCTCCCCTACTTGTTCGTTCTAGGCATTCAGATGCCTAAATTCCACCGACTAATTAGAGATCCCACTTCAAATGCAAATTCTTCTGAGGCAGCAAATGGATAAATTAAATTTACTCTGAAATAACAGATTACCAGGCTTTCTTTGAAACAGCTTTGAGGAGGGGAAAGGAAGGTTTACAGTATGGAGCTGCTAAAGGATTTCGGGGTCGGGGTGGTAGAGACACAGACATTTGTGCTATTGTTTATCAAGGAACCTGAGGTGGCATTGTGCTCTGGGGCATCACAGGTTTTCTGGAAAGCTAATGTGGAGGGAATAGCTGTCCACCTGTCCAAGCCCCCATCCTGGTATGCTTAGACTGAAGAATCTAAGGACCTCAGAAAGAGTCTGACCAGAGGGAGACCAAACATGAAGGATCCAAAGATGAAATTTATTTCATAATTTTCCCTTGAGTTGACCTGATATATTATGTGTCCACTCCTCTAAATCTTTAAATTTAAATTTGAAGTTAAAATGTTTAAAATATCACTCAATTTATATGTCTTTCTCAGAAAAAAAGATGAATCAAACAAGAAAACCAGAGTTGTCTTCACCTACCACTCTTGGTGTTGGCAAAGATGCAGAAAATCAGATATTCTTAAGTATTTCTGATGGAGATGTGAATTGAAATAGTAGTTTTGACATATTATAGGTTGATATAAAGTTTCTTGGTTTTAATGTATTATTCAGTTCAGTTCAGTTGCTCAGTCATGACTGACTCTTTGCAACCCCATGGACTGCAGCACGCCAGGCCTCCCTGTCCATCACCAACTCCTGGAATTCACCCAAACTCATGTCCATTGAGTTGGTGATGCCATCCAGCCATCTCATCCTCTGTCGTCCCCTTCTCCTCCTGCCCTCAATCTTTCCCAGCATCAGGGTCTTTTCCAATGAGTCAGTTCTCTGCATCAGGTGGCCAAAGTATTGGAGCTTCAGCATCAGTCCTTCCAATGAACACCCAGGACTGATCTCCTTTAGGATGGACTGGTTGGATCTCCTTACAGTCCAAGGGACTCTCAAAGAGTCTTATCCAACACCACAGTTCAAAAGCATCAATTCTTCAGTGCTCAGCTTTCTTTATAGCCCAATTCTCACATCCATATATGTCTACCGGAAAAACCACAGCCTTGACTAGTTGGACCTCTGTTGGCAAACTAATGTCTCTGCTTTTTAACATGCTGTCTAGGCTGGTCATAACTTTCTTTCCAAGGAGTAAGTGTCTTTTAATTTCATGGCTGCAATCACCATCTGCAGTGATTTTGGAGCCCCCAAAACTAAAGTAAGCCACTGTTTCCCTATCTATTTCCCATGAAGTGATGGGACCGGATGCCATGATCTTAGTTTTCTGAATGTTGAGCTTTAAGCCAACTTTTTCACTCTCCTCTTTCACTTTCATCAAGAGGCTCTTTAGTTCTTCTTCCCTTTCTGCCATAAAGGTGGAGTCATCTGCATATCTGAGGTTATTGATTATTTCTCCCAGTAATCTTGATTTCAGCTTGTGCTTCATCCAACCCAGCATTTCACAATAAACTGTGGAAAATTCTGAAAGAGATGGGAATACCAGACCACCTGATCTGCCTCTTGAGAAATTTGTATGCAGGTCAGGAAGCAACAATTAGAACTGGACATGGAACAACAGACTGGTTCCAAATAGGAAAAGGAGTTCGTCAAGGCTGTATATTGTCACCCTGTTTATTTAATTTATATGCAGAGTACATCATGAGAAACGCTGGACTGGAAGAAACACAAACCGGAATCAAGATTGCCGGGAGAAATATCAATAACCTCAGATATGCAGATGACACCACCCTTATGGCAGAAAGTGAAGAGGAACTCAAAAGCCTCTTGATGAAAGTGAAAGAGGAGAGTGAAAAAGTTGGCTTAAAGCTCAACATTCAGAAAACGAAGATCATGGCATCTGGTCCCACCACTTCATGGGAAATAGATGGGGAAACAGTGGAAACAGTGTCAGACTTTATTTTTATGGGCTCCAAAATCACTGCAGATGGTGACTGCAGCCATGAAATTAAAAGATGCTTACCCCTTGGAAGGAAAGTTATGACCAACCTAGATAGCATGTTCAAAAGCAGAGACATTACTTTGCCAACAAAGGTTCGTCTAGTCAAGGCTATGGTTTTTCCTGTGGTCATGTATGGATGTGAGAGTTGGATTGTGAAGAAGGCTGAGCGCCGAAGAATTGATGCTTTTGAACTGTGGTGTTGGAGAAGACTCTTGAGAGTCCCTTGGACTGCAAGGAGATCCACCAGTCCATTCTAAAGGAGATCAGCCCTGGGATTTCTTTGGAAGGAATGATGCTGAAGCTGAAACTCCAGTACTTTGGCCACCTTATGCGAAGAGTTGACTCATTGGAAAAGACTCTGATGCTGGGAGGGATTGGGGGCAGGAGGAGAAGGGGACCACAGAGGATGAGATGGCTGGATGGCATCACTGACTCGATGGACGTGAGTCTGAGTGAACTCTGGGAGTTGGTGATGGACAGGGAGGCCTGGCATGCTGCGATTCATGGGGTCGCAGAGTCAGACACGACTGAGCGACTGATCCGATCTGACTCTGCATATAAGGTAAATAAGCAGGGTGACAATATACAGCCTTAACGTACTCCTTTTCCTATTTGGAGCCAGTCTGTTGTTCCATGTCCAGTTCTAACTGTTGCTTCCTGACCTGCATACAGGTTTCTCAAGAGGCAGGTCAGGTGGTCTGGTATGCCCATCTCTTTCAGAATTTTCCACAGTTTATTGTGATCCACACTGTCAAAGGCTTTGGCATAGTCAATAAAGCAGAAATAGATGTTTTTCTGAACTCTCTTGCTTTTTCGATGGTCCAGTGGATGTTGGCAATTTGATCTCTGGTTCCTCTGCCTTTTTTAAACCAGTTTGAACATCTGGAAGTTCACGGTTCACGTATTGCTGAAATAGTAGCATATAATATTTTGCTAATTGTTTAATTAATTGTTTTTTATTATTTATTTATGTATTATTATTTAACAACAATTTGCAAAATATTATTTGTTACTATTTTATTTAGAATCTTTGCAATTATGTTAGTAAGTTAGGTTGGTATATGTCACCATTCCTCTTGGTTTTGGTATAACGGTTACAGTATATTTTCGGTATGAATTGGGAAACTTTTTAAATTTACCTATGCCCCAGAACAATAAATGTAATGAAGGAATTCTCCTTCAGGCAGATTGAGTAGAATGTTTATAAGCTATCTAGCACTGAATCATTTTTAGGGATAGATCACTGATCATCTTTGTAAATTCTCAACAGTTATTAATCAGTTTAGATTTTCTGCCTCTCCTAGGCTCAACTTTATATATTTTCTGATGTAGTCAAAGATTTCATCTAGATTTTCAAGTTTGTTGGTATACAATTATACATGTAATTCTCTTATTTAAAAAGTTCCTTTATATTTACAAATCTATGGATGTTTTTTCATTCTTCTTTCATTTGATCAAAATCACTGTCATTTTAAAGAATCAGATTTTCATTTTATTGATCAATAGTATTACTTAAAATTTGAAGTTACTATTCTCTGCTCATTGTTTCTTCTGCTTTTGCTTCCTTAGCTATTCTTTTCCTAGAAGTTGACTTCCTGGCCAATTTATTTTCATTGTTTGTTCCTAACAAATACATTTATATGTTTATGTATCTCACATGTTTTTATATGCCTTATGTAATTTTTTTATGTATTTTATACTTTAAAATATATGCAATTTATTTTCTCTTAAAATTGTTTTAATACGAGAGAATATATGTATGTATATATTTAAAACATTTTCTAAATGTATTATTTTGTTTGAAAAAAAGTGTTTACTCCCTACTTGCTGGGTACAAGTTCAATATTATATATAGATTACATACTACTTTTTATTCAAATATCTACATATTTACTTGTTTCTTCTTTCTGATTACTCATGTTAAAATCTTCTATTAGGTTACAATTATTCCTTGAAAATAAACATTATTTCCTTCGTATGAATATATACATATTGATAAAAAAATTTGTGACAATCTGTTCTTGGTAGATTGAACGTTTAATCAGCATACAATGTCTCCTTTTCCTATTTAATGCTGTTTCTTTGTACTGTATTTTGTTTTACGTTAATATTGTAGTTGTCACACATACACTTATGGGAGATTAGGATGTGTCTGGTATATTATTCCATCTGATTGTCACTTTTCTGTGGTCACTTTGTTTTAGGTGTGTATCTTGTAAACAGCAAGGCTAGTTGTCTTTTCTAAAACTCAAGTAGAATCTTTCTCTCAAAGGCAGAAATGAATTCAGCTACATTTAATTACTATTTTCTTGTGTGTTTTCTTTCATCATATTTTGTTTTTCATTGTCTAGATTTTCTTATCATTTCCTTCTGCACCTTTCTTTTCCTTTAACAGTATCATATATTTGCATATATAATACATACACATGGCAAAAACAATCCCAACAGTACAGAAAAATATATGGTGAAAATTAACTGTATCATTTCTGTTGTCAGTTTTCCAGCACCCCTTTAGAAAGGTAGCCAGCATTATTAGTTGTAGAGATGTTCTATACACATATAGAGAGAAATACATGTATCTCCCTTTCACATAAGTGGTGGCAAGTTGTACACACTATTTTATACTTCACTTTTTTTTTCACTTGACAATCTATCCTGGAGACCATTCCATTCAGCCACAAAATGTGCACCATTATCTGTTCAGTGCTTAATGTTTCATTATATGGATGTACTTCTATTAATGAATATATGGGTTGTTCCCAATCTTTTGTCAATATTAGCACCACTGCAGGCGATATCATTGTATGTACATGGCTTAATATATCTATAGGATAAAATTTGTAGGTATGGAATTTCTTGGCCTAGTTAATCTAAGAGGAGCTCATTAATTCATTATTCTGATTCTACTCCCAGGGCTCTCCTGCTATCTTTATTTTGATCCTTTATGGTAAGTGAAATAATTATTTAGAAAACTGTAGTTTCTATACTTTTAATAATCCAGAAATTACTTAAAATTTATTATCTCCTAACATGTTACCCTTTTCCACCTTTGTCCATGCTGAGCTCTGATAGGGATGTGTTTAAGGTATATATTTTTTGTCATTTTGGGTTTTTTTTGTTATTTTGAAGGGTAGAAGAGATAGTCATATGTGTTCATTCTATCAAATCTTGTTAATGAAAATTTTAATAGGAAAAATTTTAAATTAGATAGAAGTCATTAATCTAATTATTTTAAAGGCAATTTAGTAAATGAAGCCTGATTTTCCTTGTAAGAGTGGTATTTTCAACATGCAGCCTAAAATTGATTTGACATGGTTGGTTATTTTGTCAAAACACTATGGAATATAGAGAAATTAATGTGTTCTTCAAGATTTCAAAACAACAAACGTCAAACGTTTTTGTTAAAGAAAGACACAACTTTCCCCCCAATTCAGTTTGACATTTTATGTCTTTAGCTTGCTTGTGGACAGATTGCCTTAGCTTGGGTGGAATTCTGATTCTCACGTGAATGCAAGTTCAATTGTTCAAAATGAGATGATTTCACTGTTTTCTGTCCCTTCATCTTATCTGCCAACCAGCTTCTCTGCTTCTGTTCTTGCTTCATTTTGCACCCCTTTAAAGTCAAGAATTTGTCATCCTCACCCTCTGCATACAAGTGATTCACTGAACACACCTTTGCTGAGCTTCTCTGTGCTCGGCACTGTTTAGGAGCTGGGAACAAAGCAGTGAATGAAACTGACAAACAAGCCCTGCCTTCACAGAGTGTAGTCTAGTGAGGAGAGACAGAGGGAAAGTAACTTAACATATGACATGTCAGATTGTGGAAAATGACATACCGCAGTGCTTCTCACTATTAACTTCTTTCTCCATCCCCATTATCACAGCATTTTCAGTCTGTAGTACCTTAACTATTCCAGTTGTTTCATTATTGGTCTTTCCATTCTATTCCCCATACAGCTATTTAAGCAATCTTCCTGATTATATAACCCTTCTTATTAAAATTTTAATGGCCTCAATTATTTATGGTACAAAACTAAAAATTCTTAGCAGGGCATTCAAGGAATGCTGGTATTCCATTCCTGGCAATTTCTTTTGTCTTGTCTCTTGCTGACTACATCTTCACCATCATGCGTTTGCATCCTCTCCCACCACCACAGCCATGACCCAACCCCACATACCTGATGCCCCACTTGTGCTGAACAGCTTAATCCTTTCAGGGGTTTGGATGTTGTTTCTAGCCTGTTAGCCTTTGTTCATTCAGTTCTTTTTTTTTTTGGAAAGCCCTTCTTTCTACTTAGTGAGCAAACTACAAGAATTTCATTGACATATACTACTGAAGAAGCCTTTCTATAGAATTAGGATTGGAACCCTCACTTCTCTTTGTGTATTTATAATACTCTGTAAGGCTGTCTAGCATACTACTTTAACCCTTCATTGCCCTTATTTGCACATATGTCTCTTTGTTTTAAAGAGAGATCCATGTGCAGACAAGATTGCTAGTCTCTGCTCAGTAAATATTTGTTAAGTGGATAAATCATCACCAAAGAGTTGTGTTCAGGAAACTGGTTTGGAGAAACCAAAAAGTAAAAAGTATCACATTCCACACACAAATGGTAACAGCTAAAGTGAACAGGTCTGTTAGGCTACAGATCAAGAGTATTTTAAGCATTAAGAGTAAATTTTAACACAAGAGTCTCCTGGACACTATATTACTGCTAAGCACTTAATCAAACATTATGTGATAGAAACTAGGCAGACTGAGTTTTAGAAATTATTGAAGCTTTAGTGTTAATATATATAATATATAATACAATATATAATAAATAAAAGAGAGTAAAAAAGCTGGCTTAAAACTCAACATTCAAAACACTAAGATCATGGCATCTGGTCCCATCACTTCATGGCAAATAGATGGGGAAAAAAATGGAAATAGTGACAGACTTTATTTTCCTGGGCTCCAAAATCACTGCAGATGGTGACTGTAGCCATGAAATTAAAAGATGCTTGCTCCTTGGAAGAAAAGCTATGACCAACCTAGACAGAGTAATAAAACCAAGACGTCACTTTACTGACAAAGGTCTGTATAGTCAAAGCTGTGGTTCTTCCAGTAGTCATGCATACATACGAGAGTTGGACCATAAAGAAGTCTGAGTGCTAAAGAATTGATGGTTTTGAATTTTAATGCTGGAGAAGACTCTTGAGAGTCCCTTGGATTGCAGGGAGATCAAATCAGTCAATCCTAAAGGAAATCAACCTTGAATATTCATTGGAAGAACTGACGCTGAAGCTGAAGCCCCAATACTTTGGCCATCTGATGCGAAGAGCCGACTCATTGGAAAAGACCCTGATGTTTGGAAAGATTGAAGGCAAAAGGAGAAGAGGGCAGGAGAGGATGAGATAGTTAGATAGCACTGCCGACTAAACAGACATGAATTTGAGCAATCTCCGGGAAATAGTGAAGGACAGGGAAGCCTGGTGTGCTGCAGTCCAGGGGGTTGCAGAGTCGGACGTGACTTAGTGACTGAACAACAGCAAAAGTGTTAATATGACTTTTATGAGATATAGGTGGCACCAATTAACCCAAAAGTATTGACCCATATGTTTCACCACAGTGTTTTGGTGCCTTTTGGACTAAATCATAGTTTAGACAAAGACTTGAAGCAAGAATATATTACAGAAAAATGAAAAAAGACCCAGAAATACAGAAATGATTTGGGATAAGTAATTTTATGTTTGAAGATAATCTTGTTCATTTTCTGAGCAGCAAACAAGTACAGTCACCACCTAAATAACAAAATAAGAGATTTTGTGGCTGAATTAATCATGGACTTCCCACTTATAAAAGCCCACAGGTATAGTTGAATAAGATAAAGGCACAGAAAAAAAATACTGAGAAAATTAAACTGACTCCCTTTAATCACAAATTAGCTTAATTTGTGATTTATATTTATGTCACAGTGAGCAATAAATCTGTGAAGGTAGACATGGAGATTGAGGCTGGCTTTTGAAAATGAAAATAACCATGATATCAAACTGAAAGACATTTATAAGCTGCAAAAACACTTTGGCTCAATCTATCAAAAATAGAAAGGAACATTTTCACAATCATTTCATGCTGTGTTAGATATGGAAGAGATGATATCTGAGTTTAACAAGTGCTTTGTAACATGTCTGAGAATTTTAGAGTAATACCATGGCTACACAACAGATAATCAGCAAAGTTCATATGATTTTTTTAGGAATTTAGAAAAGTTAAACAATAATAATGTAAACCAATAGACTTAAAGACATCAAACATGCTACATATGGAAATTCCTTAAAGGACACGTCTCTAAAATATTTATTATTTACTCATTAAATTACTTAATAAAGTCTGGAGATATGTTTCCTGAGAATAGAAGCAGGAAGAGAAGGAAAGAATCAGGCTCATAAGTAATTCAATCATCACAATGCAATGACTTTTAAAAATCATCAGCGTAGCAGAATATTTCCCTGATGAATTATTAATGTTCCAGATAATTCAAAATAATTGAGTGATTTATAGAAAGTGCAAAAGTCCATGTTCATCAAGATATAGAATAATACAAACCCCTCGATAAGGATCCTAACAGGAATCCTGGTTGGTAACACAAGGTCTTTGAGCAGATAGTGGCTTCAGTTTTCACTTTGGCACAATCAACGGCCACTTAGTATAGGGTTGTGAATAGTGAATGGCTAATTCATTCTGTCATTAGGATGGATTTCCAGAAGTTTGGGGATCTTGTCACTAGAAATGAGTCTCATAGCTAGAAATGAGTATTTTATAAAAAATACATAAATTACATAAGCGGTTAGTTGTAGTTAAAAGGAAGCTTGTGTTGACCTTGAATCAGATATGTTGTAATGGCCTCCAATTCCATTACTAAAAGTGCTGCAGAGAGGGTAGCAGCTCTCATAAAGCCAGTTGCACCAAAATCGTAATGGGAAGAGACAGCATATGCTGAAAGGGCAGACTTCACACATGGAGGCAGAGCAGCTACAAGCGAGGTCAGAAGTCCCATCTCTATTGGCACCACTACTACCACTGAAAATTCTTGTCATGTCTGACTCTTTGCAATCCCATGGACTATAGCCAGCCAGGCTCCTCTGTCCATAGAATTCTCCAGGCAGGAATACTGGAGTGGGTTGTCATTCCCTTCTCCAGGGGATCTTCCCAACTCATGGATCAAACCCAGGTTTCTGCATTGCAGGCAGATTCTTTACTGTCTGAGCCACCAGGGAAGCCTCAGTGGCTCAGTTGGTAAAGAATCCTACTGCAATGCAGGAGACCCAGGTTCAGTTCCTGGATGGGGAAAATCCCCTGGAGAAGGGAATGGCAACCCACTCCAGTAGTCTTGCCTGGAGAATCTCATGGACAGAGGAGCCTGGTGGGCTATAGACCATGGGGTTGCAAAGAGTCTGACATGATTTAGCGGCTAAACCACCACCAGCCACCATAAAGAATTTAAGCTCTTATTTTTTGGAAAAAGGATCTTGAAGTTCAGATTGACCTCATCACTTTCTCCCAGTTTCACTTCCCTTATTTTTATTTTATTTTTAAAATGATTTATTTTAATTGGAGGCTAATTACTTTACCATATTGTAGTGGTTTTTGCCATACATTGACATGAATCAGCCATGGGTGTACATGTGCTCCCCGTCCTGAACCCTCCTCCCACCTTCCTCTCCATCAAATCCCTCAGGGTCATCCCAGTGCACAAGCCCTGAGCACCCTGTCTCATGCATCAAACCTGGACTGGCGATCTGTTTCACATATGATAATAAACATATTTCAATGCTATTCTCTCAAATCATCCCACCCTCGCCTTCTCCCACACAGTACAAAAGATGGTTCTTTACATCTGTGTCTCTTTTGCTGTCTCTCATATAGGGTCATCGTTACCATCTTTCTAAATTCCATATTTATGTATTAATATACTGTATTGGTGTTTTTCTTTCTGACTTACTTCACTCCGTATAATAGGCTCCAGTTTCATCCACCTCATTAGAACTGATTCAAATGCATTTTTTTAATGGTTGAGTAATACTCCATTGTGTATATGTACCACAGCTTTCTTATTCATTTATCTGCTGATGGACATCTAGGTTGCTTCCATGTCCTGGCTATTATAAACAGTGCTGCAATGAACGTTGGGGCACACGTGTCTCTTTCAATTCTGGCTCCTTGGTGTGTATGCCCAGCAGTGGGATTGCTGGGTCATATGGCAATTCTATTTTTAGTTTTTTAAGGACTCTCCACGCTGTTCTCTATAGTGGCTGTACTAGTTTGCATTCCCACCAACAGTGTAAGAGGGTTCCCTTTTCTCTGCACCCTCTCCAGCATTTATTGTTTGTAGACTTTTTGATAGCAGCCATTCTGACTGGTGTGAAATGGTACCTCATTGTGGTTTTGATTTGCATTTCTCTGATAATGAGTGATGTTGAGCATCTTTTCATGTGTTTGTTAGCCATCTGTATGTCTTCTTTGGAGAAATGTCTATTTAGTTCTTTGGCCCATTTTTTGATTGGGTCATTTATTTTTCTGGAATTGAGCTGCAGGAAATGCTTATATATTTTTGACATTAATTCTTTGCAATTGCTTCATTTGCTATTATTTTCTCCCATTCGGAAGGCTGTCTTTTCACCTTGCTTATAGTTTCCTTCATTGTGCAAAAGCTTTTCAGTTTAATTAGGTCCCATTTGTTTATTTTTGCTTTTATTTCCATTACTCTGGGAGGGGGTCATAGAGGATCCTGCTGTGATTTATGTTAGAGGGTGTTTTGCCTATGTTTCCCATATTTTCACTTTATTCTTTTGATGCTGTACAGGTCCCAAGGCAGTGCTATCTCAAGTAAGTTCGTGGTGCAAATGAAATCATTTGGTGAAGATAAGCTTTGGATGCTCTTGTTTTGTTTTGTCTTTTTTTGGTCTATTTTAGCATGTAAGTCATGTCACAATGTGGTAACTATTGAATACTGGTCATGAACCTAATCAAGGCTCCTCAGGTCCATGTCTGGAATCTCCGTCATAGCCTAAAGAGCACCTTGTGATTCTAAGCCGACACACAGGGAGGACAGGAAAAAGTGAACAGCTGATTTCATGATGAGGCCAACAACAGGAACAGGCTAAATGCCTCATCTACTCATTTTCTGGTGGAAATTTCAGTGGGGCTCTCTACAGGACTGGAAAGTGAAAAACTGAAAGTCACTCAGTAGTGTCCAACTCTTTGTGACCCCATGGACTATAGCCCACCAGGCTCCTCTGTCCATGGAATTCTCCAGGCAAGAATACTGGGGTGGGTAGCCATTTCCTTCTCCAGGGGATCTTCCCAACCCAGGGATCAAACCCAAGTGTCTTGCAACACAGACAAATTATTTACCATCTGAGCCACCAGGGAAGAACAGGGCTGAAACTAGAACAACCTGTTATCTACTATCTCCTGCTTTTGGTTCTGTTACAGAAAATTGATGCTACCTCTTTCATAAAGATACCCCATGAAGATATACCACATATCCAAGGTAAGAGAAACTCAAGTAAGATGGTAGGTGTTGCCAAGAGGCATCAGACAGCAGACACACTGAAACCATAATCTCAGAAAATTAGTCAATCTGATGACACGGACAACAGCTTTGTCTAACTCAATGAAACTAAGCCATGCCGTGTGGCGCCACCCAAGACAGGCGGGTCATGGTGGAGAGGTCTGACAGAATGTGGTCCACTGGAGAAGGGAATGGCTAGCCACTTCAGTATTCTTGCCTTGAGAACCCCATGAACAGTATGAAAAGGAAAAATGATAGTATACTGAAAGAGGAACTCCCCAGGTCGGTAGGTGCCCAATATGCTACTGGAGATCAGTGGAGAAATAACTCCAGAAAGAATGAAGGGATGGAGCCAAAGCAAAAACATTACCCAGTTGTGGATGTGACTGGTGATAGAAGCAAGGTCCGATGCTGTAAAGAGCAATATTGCATAGGATCCTGGAATGTTAGGTCCATGAATCAAGGCAAATTGGAAGTGGTCAAACAGGAGATGGCAAGAGTGAACGTTGACATTCTAGGAATCAGAGAACTAAAATGGACTGGAATGGGTGAATTTAACTCAGATGACCATTATATCTACTACTGTGGGCAGGAATCCCTTAGAAGAAATGGAGTAGCCATCATGGTCAACAAAAGAGTCAGAAATGCAGTACTTGGATGCAATCTCAAAAACGACAGAATGATCTCTGTTCGTTTCCAAGGCAAACCATTCAATATCACAGTAATCCAAGCCTATGCCCTGACCAGTAACGCTGAAGAACCTGAAGTTGAATGGTTCTATGAAGACCTACAAGACCTTTTAGAACTAACACCCAAAAAAGATGTCCTTTTCATTATAGGGGACTGGAATGCAAAAGTAGGAAGTCAAGAAACACCTGGGGTAACAGGCAAATTTGGCCTTGGAATACAGAATGAAGCAGGGCAAAGACTAATAGACTTTTGCCAAGAGAACGCACTGGCATAGAAAACACTCTTTTTCAACAACACAAGAGAAGACTCTACACATGGACATCACCAGATGGTTAACACCGAAATCAGATTGATTATATTCTTTGCAGCCAAAGATGGAGAAGCTCTATACAGTCAGCAAAAACAAGACCGGGAGCTCACTGTGGCTCAGATCATGAACTGCTTATTGCCAAATTCAGACTTAAATTGAAGAAAGTAGGGAAAATCACTAGACCATTCAGGTATGACCTAAATCAAATCCATTATGATTATACAGTGAAAGTGAGAAATAGATTTAAGGGACTAGATCTGATAGATAGAGTGCCTGATGAACTATGGACGGAAGTTCATGACATTGTACAGGAGACAGGGATCAAGACCATCCCCATGGAAAAGAAATGAAAAAAAGCAAAATGGCTGTCTGAGGAGGCCTTACAAATAGCTGTGAAAAGAAGAGAAGTGAAAAGCAAAGGAGAAAAGGAAAGATATAAACATCTGAATGCAGAGTTCCAAAGAATAGCAAGGAGAGATAAGAAAGCCTTCCTCAGCGATCAATGCAAAGAAATAGAGGAAAACAACAGAATGGGAAAGACTAGAGATCTCTTGTGAAAATTAGAGATACCAAGGGAACATTTCATGCAAAGATGGGCTCGATAAAGGACAGAAATGGTATGGACCTAACAGAAGCAGAAGATATTAAGAAGAGGTAATAAGAATACAGAGAAGAACTGTACAAAAAAGATCTTCATGACCCAGATAATCACGATGGTGTGATCACTGACCTAGAGCCAGACATCCTGGAATGTGAAGTCAAGTGGGCCTTAGAAAGCATCACTACGAACAAAGCTAGTGGAGGTGATGGAATTCCAGTTGAGCTATTTCAAATCCTGAAAGATGATGCCGTGAAAGTGCTGCACTCAATATGCCAGCACATTTGGAAAACTCAGCAGTGGCCACAGGACTGGAAAAGGTCAGTTTTCATTCCAATTCCAAAGAAAGGCAATGCCAAAGAATACTCAAACTACTGCACAATTGCACTCATCTCACACGCTAGTAAAGTAATGCTCAAAATTCTCCAAGCCATGCCTCAGCAATACGTGAACCGTGAACTTCCAGATGTTCAAGCTGAATTTAGAAAAGGCAGAAGAACCAAAGATCAAATTGCCAACATCCGCTGGATCATGGAAAAAGCAAGAGAGTTCCAGAAAAACATCTATTTCTGCTTTATTGACTATGCCAAAGCCTTTGACTGTATGGATCACAAAAAAACTGTGGAAAATTCTGATAGAGATGGGAATACCAGACCACCTGACCTGCCTCTTGAGAAACCTGTATTCAGGTCAGGAAGCAACAGTTTGAACTGGACATGGAACAACAGACTGATTCCAAATAGGAAAAGGAGTACGTCAAGGCTGTATATTGTCATCCTGCTTATTTAACTTATATGCAGAGTACATCATGAGAAACCTTGGGTTGAAGCAGCACAAGCTGGAATCAAGATTGCTGAGAGAAATATCAATAAGCTCAGATATGCAGATGACACCACCCTTCTGGCAGAAAGTAAAGAGGAACTAAAAAGCCTGATAAAAGTGAAAGTGGAGAGTGAAAAAGTTGGCATAAAGCTCAACATTCTTTCCCACTTTTTGATATCGTTGTTTGTTTTTCTGGCATTGAGTTGTATGAGCTACTTGTACATTTTGGAAATTAATCCTTTGTCAGTTGTTTCATTGCTATTATTTTCTCCTATTCTGAGGGTTGTCTTTTCACCTTGCATATAGTTTCCTTTGCTGTCCAAAAGCTTTAAAGTTTAGTCAGGTCCCACTTGTTTACTTTTGTTTTTATTTACTCTAGAAGTAAATTTATTTATTCTAGAAGTTTGGTCATAGAGCATCCTGTTTTGATTTATGTCATTGAGTGTTCTTCCTATGTTTTCCTTTAAGAGTTTTATAGTTTCTGGTCTTACATTTAGGTCTTTAATCCATTTTGAGTCTACGTTTGTATATGGTGTTAGGAAGTGTTTTAATTTCATTCATTTACATGTAGCTGTCCAGTTTTCCCAGCACCATTTATTGAAGAAGTCCCACTGTATATTCTTGCCTCCTTTGTAAAAAACAAGGTACGCATAGGTGCATGGGTTTATTTCTTGGCTTATTATCTTGTCTATATTTCTGTTTTTGTGCCAGTAGCATATTGTCTTGATGACTGTAGCTTTGTAGTATAATCTGAAATCAGGAAGCTTGATTCCTCTAGCTCCATTCTTCTTTCTCAAGACTGCTTTGGCTATTTGGGGTCTTTTGTGTTTCCATATGAATTGTGAAACTTTTTGTTCTAGTTCTGTGAAAAATGCCATTGGTAATTTGATAGGGATTGCATTGAATCAGTAGATTGCATTTAGTAGTATAGTCATTTTCACAATATTGATTCTTCCTACCCAGGAACATGGAATATCTCTCCATCTGTTTATGTTGTCTTTGATTTCTTTCATCAGTGTCTTATAATTTTCTGTGTACAGTTCTTTTGTCACCTTAGGTAAGTTTATTCCTAGATATTTAATTCTTTTTGTTGCAATGGTCAATGGGATTTATTCCTTAATTTCTCTTCCTGATTTTTCATTGTTAGTATATAGAAATGCAAGTGATTTCTGTGTATTGAGTTTGTATCCTGCAACTTTGCTAAATTCACTGATTAGCTCTAGTAATTTTCTGATACTATCTTTAGGGTATAATATGTACAATATCATACCATCTGCAAACAGTGAGAGCTTTACTTCTTTTCTGATCTGGATTTCTTTCATTTCTTTTTCTTCTCTGATTGCTGTAGCTAGGACTTCCAGAACTATGTTGAATAACAGTGGTGAAAGTGGACACCCTTGTCTTGTTCCTGAACTTAGTTGCAATGCTTTCAGTTTTTCACCACCAGAATAATATTTGCTGAGGCTTATCATATATGGCCTTTACCATGTTGAGGTAGCTTCTTTCTATGCCCATTTTTTGAAGAGTTTTCATCATAAATGGGTGCTAAATTTTGTCAAAGGCTTTTTCTGCATCTATTGAGATTATTATATGGTTTTAATCTTTCAATTTGTTAATATAGTGTATCACATTGATTGACTTGCATATATTGAAGAATCCTTGCATTCCTGGAATAAACCCAACTTGATCATGATGTATGAGCTTCTTGATGTGTTTTTGCATCTATGTTCATCAGTGATATTGGCCTGTAGTTTTCTTTTTTTCATGCTGTCTTTGTCTGATTTTGGTATCAGGGAGATGGTGGCCTCATAGAACAAGTTTGGAAATGTTCTTTCCTCTGCAATTTTTTGAAAGAGTTTTAGAAGGATAGGCATTAGCTCTTCTATAAGTGTTTGATAGAATTCTCCTGTGAAGCCATCTGGTCCTGGGCTTTTGTTTTTTGGGAGATTTTTGATCACAGCTTCAACTTCAGTACTTGTAATTGGGCTGTTCATATATCTATTTCTTCCTGGTTCAGTAATGGAAGATTGAACTTTTTAGGAATCTGTCCATTTCTTCCAAGTTATCCATTTTATTGCCATATAGTTGTTCATAATAGACTCTTATAATCCTTTGTATTTCTGCATTGTCTGTTGTAACCTCTCCTTTTTCATTTCTAATTTTGTTGATTTGATTCTTCTCTCTTTTTTCTTGATGAGTCTGGCTAAAGGTTTGTCAATTTTGTTTATCTTCTCAAAGAACCAGCTTTTAGTTTTATTAATCTTTACTATTGTTTCTTTTATTTCTTTTCATTTGTTTCTGCTCGGATCTTTACGATTTCTTTCCTTCTACTAATTTTGGGGTTTTCTGTTCTTTTACCAGTTGTTTTAGGTGTAAAGTTAGGTTTTCTATTCGATGTTTTTCTTGTTTCTTGAGGTAGTATTGTATTGCTATAAACTTCTCTCTTAGGACTGCTTTTGCTGCATCCCACAGGTTTTGAGTTGTCGTGTTTTCATTGTCATTCATTTCTAGAAATTCTTTGATTTCCCTTTTGATTTCTTCAGTAACCTGTTAGTTATTTAGAAACGTGTTGTTTAATCTCCATTTGTTTGTGTTTCTTACAGTTTTTTTTCATGTAATTGATGTCTAGTCTCATAGTGTTGTGGTCTGAGAAGATGCTTGATATGATTTGTTTTCTTAAATTTACTGAGGTTTGATTTGTGACCCAAGATGTGGTCTATCCTGGAGAATGTTCCATATGCACTTGAGGAGAAGGTGTATTCTTCTGGCTTTGGATGGAATGTCCTGAAGATATCAATGAGATACATCTCATCTAATGTATCATTTAAGACTTGTGTTTCCTTATTAATCTGCTGTTTTGATGATCTGTCCATTGGGGTGGGTGGGGTGTGAGTCTCCTATTATTAGTGTCTTACTGTCAATTTCTCCTTTTATGTCTGTTAGTGTTTGTCTTATGTTTTGAGGTGCTCCTATGTTGGGTGCATAGATTTTTACAGTTGTTATGTCTTCCTCTTGGATTGATCCCCTATCATGTAGTGTCCTTCCTTATCTCTTGTGATCTTCTT
Source organism: Bos mutus (assembly GCF_027580195.1). Lineage (NCBI taxonomy): Eukaryota > Metazoa > Chordata > Mammalia > Artiodactyla > Bovidae > Bos > Bos mutus. Next base: position 65,358,727 of record NC_091624.1, on the reverse strand, counting down.
CATTTTAAGGTCTATTTTGTCTTACATGAGGATTGCTACTCCAGCTTTCACTTCCATTTGCATGGAATATATTTTCCCATCCTCTTACTTTCAGTCTATATGTGTCTTTAGGTCTGAAGTGGGTTTCTTGTAGACAGCATATACACGGGTCTTGTTTTTGTGTCCATTCAGGCAGTCTGTGTCTTTTGGTTGGAGCATTTAATTCATTTTCATTTAAAGTAATTATTGATTATATATGTTCCTATTGCCATTTTCTTAATTGAGGTTGATTTTGTAGATCTGTTTTCTTCTCTTGAATTTCTTGACTATATCAGTCCCTTTAACATTTGTTGTAAAGCTGGTTTGGTGGTACTGAATTTTCTTAACTTTTGCTTGTCTGAAATGCTTTTTATTTCTCATACATCTTTTTCTGAGTTTGTCACAATTACCAAGACATCATATACCTCTGCAGCCCAACTAGTCCTTTGATTGTGATCTCTCCAGGGGAAGTGATGCCCAGAAGCCATCACAAAATGACATAGATTGAGGGGTTCTCTTTCCTCCCTTTTCAAATCAGTCCAGTTTCCCTGGCAACAATCTTGTTGACGGTTTCCAAAGTTGATAGACCAGATACCCCTGGTCAACCCTCTGGGAACCTGCCCAGTGGGAGGGCATGCTACCTGTTACTGAGTCCATCTCATGGGAAACCCTTTGGCTAGGGCAACCCTGAGTCTTATCCAGTAAAAGAGGTCTTTGAGGGTAAAAAGAATATTTTAGATTACTTTCTCACTTTAGGAAAAGATACATTTTGCTTCTTCGCTTCCTGCCCAAGCATAAGGATCATCATCTGCTAAAGTGGTTAGCAGACATTTGATCCTGTCCAATTTCTCCATAAGACATTTGGTTCATGCCAAAAAAGTCCCTGAACTTTGGTCCTATTCAAAGCATCCATGAACATATTGGGTCCATGCCAAGTGGTGGAGAAGATTCTTGAGAGTCCCTTGGACTGCAAGGAGATCCAACCAGTCCATTCTAAAGGAAGTCAGCCCTGGGGTTTCTTTGGAAGGAATGATGCTAAAGCTGAAACTCCAGTACTTTGGCCACCTCATGCGAAGAGTTGACTCATTGGAAAAGACTCTGATGCTGGGAGGGATTGGGGGCAGGAGGAGAAGGGGATGTCAGAGGATGAGATGGCTGGATGGCATCGCTGACTCGATGGACGTGAGTCTGAGTGAACTCTGGGAGTTGGTTATGGACAGGGAGGCCTGGCGTGCTGCGATTCATGGGGTCGCAAAGAGTCAGACACGACTGAGCGACTGAACTGAACTGAACTGAACTGAAATGGTTTGGAAAGAACTAAGTATCAAGGACATTTTGGTGTGGACCAAATTTCTTATGGATATTTTGGACAGAACTAAGTGTCCTGCAGAGAAGGCAATGGCACCCCACTCCAGTACTCTTGCCTGGAAAATCCCATGGACAGAGGAGCCTGGTAGGCTGCAGTCCATGGGGTCGCTAAGAGTTGGACAGGACTGAGTGACTTCACTTTCACTTTTCACTTTCATGCATTGGAGAAGGAAATGGCCACCCACTCTAGTGTTCTTGCCTGGAGAATCCCAGGGATGGGGGAGCCTGGTGGGCTGCCATCTATGGGGTCGCACAGGGTCGGACACGACTGAAGCGACTTAGCAGCAGCAGCAAATGTCCTGCAAGGCCAGAAACAAATAGCTGGAAGGCAGGGCATGTAAGCTTGTTGAGGTTGGGGGAGTTGCTTTCTTCCAGGCTGATTTTCTACACCTTCGCTGATGGAGCAGTGAAAGACAGCTGTTTAAATAATACTCACTTTAGAGCCTGTGGAAGAATATAGTATAAAGGGTGGGGGGGGATGTTTTAGAGGAAAATACCCATTTCAACCTTTGTAAATACTTTCAGATTCCCGAGGTTTCTTTGTGTGGCTAACAAAAAGAAAACAAGTGACAAGATTAAACAAAGACAAGTTTCCTATGACATATGTCTGTTTTCAAAGAGATATTGGTCTATTCCCTTACTTCTCTGAATCTTGGCTTTACCATCCACAAAAAAATAATTGACTGGGTGATAACTGGGGTTCTTTTTAGCTTTACAGATCACATAATTTCTCTCTTTGTGCTCAGAATGGCAGAAACCAGCATTAGGGGCATCTGATAGGTTCAGCTTTCTATGTGATACATTAATTGTATCCCCTTAACAATATCCCTATGAAGGGACTTGATTTTTATGGATGATTCTATATGAAAAATCTTGTTTCCATTTGCTGCTTTATCTAATCTATTAGCTTTGGGAAAACTATTACAATTTAAAAAAATTGAGATATATTAATAATTGGCATAAAGCACTATAAATTTAAAATGTACACTATGTTGATTTGATACATTTGTATATTGCAATATGATTACTATTACAGAGCTAACTAAATGATCTAGCAATCTCGCTTCTGGTTATATGTCCAAAGAAAATGAAAACAGGATATTGAAAAGATACTGTACTCCATGTTAACTGTATCATTATTCACAATATCCAAGATTTGGAAACAACCTAATGTCCATCAACAGATGAATGGAAAAAGTAGATGTGGCATATGTATACAATGGAATATTTTTCAGTCACAAAAAAGAAGGAAATCCTGCAATTTGCAACAACATGTTGCATCCATGTTGTAACATGGATGGATATTGAGGTCATTATGCTAAGTGAGATGTCAGAGAGAAAAGACAAATACTGTATGATATCACCTACATGTGAATCTAAAACAGTCAAACTCATAGAAACGAATCATCATTTTTAAATGTTCCCCTTTTATGTTGCTGGACCAAGTCCGTATAATCTCTGTTCCACACCACGCATACCATATTGTTGATACTTAACCCATTAAATACCCAGCTCTTATACCTATGAAATTGGTTAAGAGGCACATGACAACCCTTCCTGAGTTCAGGAAACCCTGTCACTTTCATGACTCAAGGAAACACCCAAAGCCATACTGTGGGCACTGGTCTAGCCTCTGAGTTCTCATCTTACATGGTCCCCCACAACCCTCTTGGAACTCTGAGACATTTTATGCTCTGGATTGGAGAGGAAAGATTGTGTATAGAATGTAAGATTTAGACTCATAAAGATTCAGAAGTGAATCATGACAGTTGCTAGACATGTAATCTTAGGTTACTGCTTAGGTGCTACTGTTGTGTCCAACTCTTTGGGATCCCATGGACTGTAGCCCACCAGGATTCTCTGTCCATGGAATTTTCCAGGCAAGAATACTGGGTTGCCATTTCCTTCTCCAAGGGATCTTCCTGACCCAGGGATTGCACCTGTGTTTCATGCATCGGCAAGCAGATTCCTTACCACTGCACCATCTGGGAAGCCCTCTTTGGGCTTCAGTTTCTGTTTATGTGAAATGGTGATAACTTTTTGCCTCTCTATTTATAAAAAAATTATTGCAAAGCTCTATGTGGAATTATCTTTTAAAATTATATAGTGTCATTTCTGGGATATGGTATGGACCCAAAATTGTTAATTTCCTTCCCGTTTCATGTTCCCCAGGCCTTCTCTCTCCCATTGTGGTGGCTTTGCCTGTCTATTCTCTCTGCTGGCACATCTTGCCCCTGAAGCTGTGTCTGACCCCTTTGTCCTCCCAGGCACAGTTTAAGCATGACCTCCTGCAAACTCATCTTGATTCTGATCATCCTTTACTCGGGTTAGGTGTCTGTCCTCTGTACTTCCTTAGAATTATGTGAATATACCTCTGACACTGTACCACAAACAATGCCAACACTAGTGACAGCAATATTATTGAGGCCGCTTGTGTGTCACACAATGAGCCAAACACTGCAAGCACTTCATAACATGACTTCAGCCAGTCTCACAAAACTCTATCATCTAATTACTGTTATTCCCATTTCACAGCTGTGACCTTGAGGCCAGAGAGATTGGATTCCATGTGGAAGCCCATGCAGTTAGAAAGGTGCGTTTGAATCTAGACAGCCTGTTTCAAGGGCATAAATCTCTTTGCTTGTCTGCCTCTTCCCATAGTCTCTGATTTCTTGGAAGACAAGAATATGTCCTCCATCTCTACATTCCTGTTACCCAGTAGCATCACTGACACATCGTGAGTGCTCAGTGAATGTTTGTGGAATGAATCCTTCATTCTGAGTTCAAATCTGGCCTGTAGTTTTCAGATGGGAACTGTATAATGTATACAAAGACTGTCTCCCTGACCAAAGTTTAGTCAGGCTCCTCTGAACACTCTCCTCCACTAGGCTCTAACCTTTGGGCTTCCACATTCATCTCTGCATTGATTGACTAGTTTTAGCAAGAATCCTCTGCCCTCAATGTCTTATCACCCTCAGTATCTGGCAAAATTTCTCATCCTCTCCCACTGTGCCACCTCCCTGGCCCCTTTCACCCCAGGTGATATTTGATCATCCTGGCCTGCCTTCAACAAGAATCCTTTTAGGTCAGTTTAGCAAGAAGCATCCTACCCTCTTAGTAATTTTCCATTCAGGGACCCTCCTCCTTCAACTCTGTAGCTATAAATCCCTACTTTTCCTTGTTCTGTTTGCTGCTGCTGCTGCTGCTGCTAAGTCACTTCAGTCGTGTCCGACTCGGTGCGACCCCAGAGACGGCAGCCCACCAGGCTCCCCCGTCCCTGGGATTCTCCAGGCAAGAACACTGGAGTGGGTTGCCACTGCCTTCTCCAATGCATGAAAGTGAAAAGTGAAAGTGAAGTCACTCAGTCGTGACCGACTCCTAGCGACCCCATGGACTGCAGCCTACCAGGCTCCTCTGTCCGTGGGATTTGCTAGGCAAGAGTACTGGAGGGTTGCCCAGTTGCCCAATTGCTCTTCTTTATTGCAAAATGCTATTGCAGTACACCCTTGAATAAATGCTTCCTTACCATCTTTAACAAGTATCAGATTATTTTTTTCTTTAACATATCTGAGAGTAAATACTCCTCTTTGCCCCCTCAGGGGGCAAGGCTGCAATCTTACACACTCAGTGTCTGGGTTCAGGTGCCTGTGTGTCTCTGCATTATTTCCCAGCCAGAGACTGGTCAGCTTTTTACCTAATAACCATCCCCAGTATCACCAGTAAAGACAGGATAGGCTCAGCACTACATCTTAAAAAGTTAGGATTCACTTCACTCATAGCCTTGCAGGCTAATCATAAACAAAATAGATACTGCCATTTGGTCAAGAATGTCCTCATGTGGTCATAATGCAGTATTAAAATACATTCCTAGCCTGAGAGAGGGTAAAGAAAGAAAACCTTCTGGGCTGATGCATGGATGTTTGCACAAACCTGTATTTTGAAGGACATGTTGGGCCAATGCCAGGACTCAAGATAATCCTGAATTATGTGTGTGTGTTTGAGTGAGTATATTTGAAAGCATCTGAAAACAGAGATGCAAAATTATATTTTAGTATGATGATTATTTTTTCAAGCAATGGCAAATAAAAGAAAAAATATCATAAAGACCATTTACTGGAAGTCAAACTCTCCCCAGACCCTCCCCTGCCTTCAAGTGTGCATGCTTGCCAGTGTTCCTGTATGTCTGGCCATCAGTCCCATGGTAGAGAAAATTTCTTGTTTATTTACACAATGCCCAGCCTGGAGATGCTGTTTTTCTCCTCTTCCTTTAGCAGTTTTTTAATTTCAATTTGTGCTTTCTCAACAGCTTTTTTCTAGGGCCACTAAAGAAGAATAAGAAGCAAGAATCTCCTTTGTCATATAACAAGAACAGAAATATAAAGGGAAACAAAAAGCAGCCCCAGTAGGTTTCCCCTTAAACTAGTTTGGCGAATGAAAATGAAGCTGATGGAAGAATGGAAGTCCTCCCATGAAGCTGCATTTTCTGACCTGACAACGGAAGAACATGACATTTGTTAAATGGTGAAAAGGAGTATTAGTCTAGGGCCCACTGACCGTCATATTATACCAACCTACAGTGAGCTTTATTTTGAAAAGATTTTATTCTTTCAAGCTCAGACTAAATTGATTCCAAGAAAGAACAATTCTGTTTATCAGCTCTGTTGTTTCCTCCTTAAGTCAAGTAATCCCTCTGTCTTCCTGAGGACAATTTCGACACACCATCTTTATCTTCTCACTGAATGGCTGTGTTTATTCTCATTGCTGCCCATTGCATAAACCATGGCTATAACTGCTCCAAGTCAAAACTCTTTGCAAAAAAATCTGCAGACTGATTTTGGGATTCATCATTTTTTTTTTTTTTTTTGAGTATTACTTTTTAGGAGAGGTAGCTTTCCTTGTAAACAGAGTAATTCTTTCCTCTTCATCTCTATTAGGATTACTTTATTATTCCATGTCATATATACATAGGTCAAATGTAAAAATATTTGGGGGAGAAATAGAGATTCAGTGGAGAAGGAAATGGCAACCCACTACAGTATTCTTGCCTAGAGAATCCCATGGACAGAGGAGCCTGGTGGGCTGCTGTCCATAGGGTTGCACAGAGTCGGACATGACTGAAGCAACTTAGCATGCATGCATGCATTGGACAAGGACATGGCAACCCACTCCAGTATTCTTGCCTAGAGAATCCCAGGGATGGAGGAGCCTGGTGGGCTGTCGTCTATGGGGTCGCACAGAGTCAGACACGACTGAAGAGACTTAGCAGCAGAAGCAGCAGCAGAGATTCAAACATAATCAAAATCAGGAAGCTGTGATGGGGTGATGAGAAAATTCTAACTAGGGAAAGAATATAGAGGCTGAGGAAGCAAAGGTCATTTCTGACTGGTATGGCTCAAGAAGATTTCATGAGAAGGCAAGGATTTGATCTGCACTTTGTGGGATAGCTAGATTTAATAGGGAAGTTCAATGGCGGTGGTAGGGAACAGAAGACAATGGTAAGAGAAAATAAGAGAAGAGTGAACATTAAAACGTCACATATTCCATTGGCTGGAGTAGAAGGTGACTTCCAAGGCAAGTAAAGAGAAGGTGACTTACGAGTTGTGAATGATCTTCAGTGTTAAGGAATCTGGACATAATTCAATAGGCCTTGTGCCAAGCACTTTATATATATCATCTTGTTAATCCTCACATCAACTCTGCCAGGCTCAGAGATCAGATTAGTACCCAAGAGTGCTTAACTGGTAAATGGCATAGTCAAGACTGGATCTCAGATTTGCTCAGCTCTAAAGAGTATGCTTTTAGCCTCTTAGGCTATCTTGCTAAAGTCAAAGACTGTAAGATGCAAATTAATCTCAGGGTGCAAATTGAAGGTGAGGCCCAGCTTCAGGGCTGCTGCATCAGATTTAAGATGAAGTAATAAGGGCTTGGATTAGGAGGTGGCTGTGTGATGGAGTGGAGGCTCAGTGCAAGGGACATCAAGAAGAATCACAAGGTGGGGTGATTTTCAGGGGTCAAGAGACAGAAAGGAATACAAGATGACTATTAAATTTTAGCTTTGGTGCTGAGAGCATGGGGTTGGTCTTAAGAGAAAAAGAAAAGCCAGGATGGCTTGGGAGGAGTGTTGGCCTAGGGCAGCACCCTACAAGGTAGGGGGTGATTCATATAGTGCTCTGCGGGGCAGTGAAACCAAAATGAGTAGGGTCATTGCTGCCCACATGCCCTCAAAACCTTTGCATTGGTGAGCAAAAAGATGAACTCTTTGGTATTATAAAATGCCTTTGAATAAGTTACACCAAAGCCCGAGGGCAGATTCTGAAGAGCAGGGAAAGGGAAAGATTTGGTAAAACTTGAGGCTAACAACAGCTTCTCAGGTTATAACTGCCACAGAGCAATGTGTGCGTACATGGAGATACCAGGACAGAGAAAAGAGAAGCTCTCATCAAGTTGATCTTTTTAGACAGCAAAACTGGAAGAATGTTCTACCTACATCCTATCATGACAACAGGGAGATATGAGCACATGCACACACATACACATATACACACATACAGTGGTTTTGTGAGTCACAAGACTTGGCAATAGTAAATATGCTGTCATCCCAGAAGCAATTCTGTACAATTTGAGTGTGTAGTTCTCTTAGATCAAGAATGTACCTTTCAACCAGCATAGCCCTTCCCACAAAGAACCCTCAGAAAAATGTTTACATTTACCAGTGCCATCAAATGCTAGCATTTTTCACACATTCCTGTTATACCGATTGTACAGTAATATGATGATGACTATTTTATTTGGAGATACTGATGCTGGGAGGGATTGGGGGCAGGATGAGAAGGGGACAACAGAGGATGAGATGGCTGAATGGCGTCACCGACTTGATGGACGTGAGTTTGGGTGGACTCCGGGAGTTGGTGATGGACAGGGAGGCCTGGTGTGCTGCGATTCATGGGGTTGCAAAGAGTTGGACATGACTGAGTGACTGAACTGAACTGAAAGAATGAAGTGTTCTACAGAGGTGAAATTTTTAGTTAAGTATGGGTTATGGCTTGACACCAATTAAAAATAAGTTAGTTAAAAAAAAAAGTTAGTTCTCTTGGATAGAAACTTTTCTACTCATTTGAGTTCCCTCTGCTATGCAGTAGGTCCTTATTACTTACCTATTTTCTATATAGTAGTGTTTATATGTTAATCCCAATCTTCCAATTTATCCCTCTCCTGTTTAACCCCTGATAACAGTAAGTTTGCTTTCTATATTTATAACTCTGTTTCTGTTTTGTAGGTAAGTTCATCTATACCTTTGTTTTTTCTTAAAGATTCCACATATAAGCGATATCATATGATATTTGTCTTTAACTGACTTACTTCACTCAGTATTATTGACTGTCAGGAAAGATAGGGCTATTTGGTCCTACTGAAATGGTCTCTGACCGTATCTGCTATTTACTAGTTCCTCATTCTACAGTCTGACAAACTCTTCTCACAAACTTCCCTGAGCCCTAAAGGGCAGGATTAGTGGCAATTGAGCAGAAGAGTGGTGGTTGCTTGGCATCTAGTACCTTTGCCTTTGTGGGATTTAGTGTCAGACTGTCTGATATTAATGACAGCATTCAAATAACTCTTTTTTCCCCCACTTATTTCCTGGTTCTGCATAGTTGAGGTTTCTGTATAAGAGATCTTCAGATAAATTAAGCATTGTCATACTTATAGCAGGAAAATTTTCTAATTAATCTTGTTTGAACTCTTTCTGTTAGTCCCTACCAGGGAATTAAGAACTGAACATGTCCAGACTTTTAAGGAGAGCAGTTGCTAAGTGACATTAGCAAGTCTGACTAAGATGAGAATAGAAGAGAGCTCTGGTGGCTCAGATGGTAAAGAAACTACCTGCAATGCAGGAGACCTGGGTTCGATCCCTGGGTTGGGAAGATCCCCTGGAGAAGGGAATGGCTACCCACTCCAGTATTCTTGCCTGGAGAATTCTATGGACAGAGGAGACTGGCAGGGTACTGGCCATGGGGTCACAAAAAGTTGGACACAACTGAGCAACTTTCACTTATTATTAATAATAGTGTCGTGTAAAGCTGCAGTGTGCAAGCACTCCTCTAAACATTGTACATGTACAGCTCTCACTAATCGTCCCAATGACCCTCAGTATTATTGTTCCTATCTTCCAGCAGAGATACCTAAAGCTTAGAAAGGGAGAGTAAGTTACTCAAAGTCACACAGTGGAAATTCTTACATTTTGTGCTCAAACACTGCTATTGAACAACTTTCCACTCATTCTGTGAGGTGACCCAGCAGAGTTCCCTGGATTCTATGGAGGGACAGAAGGAGAATGAATGGAAACCGCAGAGGTCAGAGGTAATGTCCATATTTTATGTCAATGGCCATTGCTTTCAAACAAATAAAGCTTGCTGATAAAACAGGCAGAGCAGCAGCAGAGTCCTATAGGTCAGTAGGGGCTGACAGTTCTCACACTGCAGTTACTGGGGCCTCATTTCCCCTTATTTTATGCAGTACTTTCCTCTACTCAGTGAGTAGAGGTGACAGAAAAATATCCACTAGATGAAAAGAATCATGACTGTTAGCCCTTTTCCCTTTTGCTCTCCAAAGTTCAGAATTCATCTCCTCTTATTTTCTGGAAAATAGTTTATGGAGAGGGTAAAAACAAACTGAATACAAAGAAAGAGACAGGATTACTAGTCAGTCTTGGACCTCTTCTTTGTTACATGGCAAGAGCACCTACTGATTAGTCAGATTATCCAAAAATATTCTATTATTGATCATCAGCTCTTTTAGACTTTGGTTTATTTTAAATAGAGAATTTCCTAGATGCCCCAAAGTGGAAATAACATGAAATAAACCAAGCTACTAAAGAAAGTCAATTTACCAAAAATAGGTGTGGTAGAATGGCATGGAAAGATATACATTTTAAGCTAACAATTATAAAACCACTGTATTAAATTGAAATAACTGCTGCAAAATAGAATGTAGTTATTTTCTATCCAGCACTTGTCTTTGAGTCTGTCACTTTGCTATTCATTTCTGGACATCAGAGAGAGATATTTCTTTCTCTTTAAATCTCTTCCTTATCAGTCCATTGCAGCATTACATTCCTTAGCTTGAAAGTTATGCATGGAGAGACATGGGAACATGGAAGAAATGTTCAAATGCTGAGTCCCTCTCTCAAGCAAACCCTCCATTTCTTTCAGTTATGTTTTCAGCTTCCCCTTCTCTTTTCTTCCTTATTCCTTCTCTCCCTTCAGTCCTTCCAAAACATTAGCTAGGTGCTTAAATATTTTAAGCACCAGACAGTGTGCACACCCATAAATGTAGATAGATATGAAATATATATGTATGTGGTGGTTTAGTTGCTAAGTCGTGTCTAACTCTTGTGACCCCAGGGACTGTAGCCTGCCAGGCTCCTGTCCATGGGATTCTCCAGGCAAGAATACTGGAGTGGGCTGCCATTTCCTCCTCCAATTACATATATATATTTAAAGACTCTTGGTTAATATGCACATATATAGGCAATAATCCTGGAGTGAGTTGCCATTCCAGGGGATCTTCCTGACCCACGGATCGAATCCGGGTCTCCTGCATTGCAGGCAGATTCTTTACCATCTGAGTCACCAGGGAAGCCCTATATTACACATGTAATATATGTAATTGCTGCTGCTAAGTAGCTTTAGTCGTGTCCAACTCTGTGCGACCCCATAGACAGCAGCCCACCAGGCTCTGCCATCCCTAGGAGCCTTTAAAATGGCAGTGCACTATCACTTGTATAGTGATATATTTGTATACACACACACACACATATATATATATACACAAACATACCTAGGAATAAGTCTATATTTCCTGTATCTATATTTTATATCTATACTATTTATATTTTTGTACTGTGCCAGCCTTTGGGATCACTTTTCCTTTGACTCATGTCCCAGGTAATTTTTGTTGTTCATTCATTCAGTCGTGTCCAAATCTTTGTGACCCCATGGACTGCAGCACGCCAGGCCTCCATGTCCTTTATAATCTCGTGGAGCTTGCTCAAACTCATGTCCACTGAGTCAGTGATGCCATTCAACCTCTGTCCTCTGTCATCCCCTTCTCCTCCTTCCTTCAATCTTTCCCAGAATCAGGGTCTTTTCTAATGAGTCAGCTCTTCGCATCAGGTACCCAAAGTATTGGAGCTTCAGCTTCAGTATCAGTCCTTCTAATGAATATTCAGGACTAATTTCCTTTAGGATGGTCTCAAAAGCAACCATTCTTTGGCGTTTAGCCTTCTTTATGGTTCAACTCACACATCCACTCTCACGGTATGGACTAGTGGAAAAACCATAGCTTTGACTATATGTACCTTTGTTGGCAAAGTAAAATTACCCAGGTAATTGGGTAGATATATAATTTAATTAACTTTTACTAAAGTTTAGTGGTATTGTGATTCCAAATAGAGATTTGTTTCAATGGAATGGTAACCATAGCTAGGGGAAGCTCAGTTCAAAGTATATATCCTTAAAAACTACATCCTAAGAGTAATTTATATAAAAAGCAAATATAGTTCTTCAGTTCAGTTCAGTTGCTCCGTCGTGTCTGACTCTTTGTGACCCCATGAACTGCAGCATGCCAGGCCTCCCTGTTCTTAGATAGTGAGAAAAGTTAGTCTTTCCATCCACACTTGTTTAAAGAAATAAACAATATAATATATTAGCAGCTAAACAAAGCTACATTTAGCTGTGGGGAAAAATGACACAATTTTCAGCAGGTTCCTGAAATTCTGAATGAAGAGAAACTAGTCCGTTTACACCAGGTATAATGGATACTTCTAATTCCTTGAAAAGAAAGTGGATTTTATTTTTATTCACCTTTTAGAAAAGAAAAACTTAGTTTTAATTAGGCAGTAGAGTGTGTTTGAGAGAATGACATCATTAGTGTGTGTGTGTGTGTGTATGTGTGTTCAGTTGTTTCTGATTCTTTGAGACCTCCATGAACTGTAGACCACCAAGCTCCTCTGTCTGTGGGATTCTCCAGGCAAGAATACTGCAGTGGGTTGCCATTTCCTACTCTAGGGGATCTTCCCACCCAGGCATCAAACCCGGGTCTCCTGTGTTGGCAGGCGTATTCTTTACCACTGAACCACCTGGGAAGCGACACAATTAGTGGCTCTCCATAATTATACTATCAACCTGAATAAGCATGTAAGGCCAAATTCACCCCATGCACAGATATGGTAACTCTATGGTTGAACTGAGGCAGCCTAAAATAAATTGGGCAATAGGAAGAATTTTTTTTTTTCCAAAAAAGAAATATCATGTGAATAACAAATCCTTTAGTCATTCAAGACAATATCTTATCAAGTATCTCATCAACTTTTAAAAAAGGCCACTAGAAGCACGACTACCATGCCACCAGGAACCAATGAGGAAGAAGACCAAGTCACCAGTGGGGAGGTGCCTGATCATGCGAAGGATCTGTCAGGCTAGTTCAATTCCTCTGAGAATTCCCAGATGTGACAGGCAGTCACCAGCTTTGCTGGGCATGACAAGTTCCATTTCAAGGAGTCCAGCATGTATTTTCAAGTAGACTGGCTGCTGTTATGGGCCCAGTCAACTTGAAGTTTCAATTGCTTTTCAAGCACTGCTTCACTGACCATACTTAGCAATCACAGAACCACCCAGGCCAGTGTGACAAAGGCTGGGAGAGAACTCGAAATTCTCTTAAAGAAAAAGCATATTTTAGCAGTTTTCTAAATCAAGCATCTAAAACATACCTTTTTATAGTGACTGATCCTATATTTTCTGATATGGACAAGGAAAGGAGGCATTTCTGGAACTGGGAGAGATCCAGGGAGAAGACGTCCTCCTCGTCAATGGTGACTTACTCACGCTAACGTGTGAGAGAATACTGGACATTCCTGATCTCTAATTCAAAGTTTATTAAGCTTTACCTATAGTTTTCTAAAATAGCCAGGTTTTTAAAATTTATAAATGTTTTTATTAGGTATCAAACAGAAGAAGTTGAAAAATGGCATCCTGCATTTTGTACTCACACACACCAAACACCCACATTAAATACACACGTTCACTATGCAAATGGAATTTTCCAGAATTGTCCCTATTTCAAATGTTCTGCCCAGCTTGTAACTCATGTCCAAGGCCATCTAGTCTAGATTTTAGCTTTGAAAATATAGTTTCTTGTGGGGAGCCGCCCATGGCAAAGGTCATGAGGAAGGAGGCTCGACATATGCAAAGGCGGGATCGAGCCTCAGGAGTCCCCCTGGAAATCCTCGAGCATCTACCCCCATAACCAGAGCCTGCCTACTTTACTACTTTGTGCTCTCACCTATACCTCTGACCTTACGGGGGCTGCCTCCCACCACCTCTTTTGGAGAAGAAGTTAACTTAGAGCTCCAGTTAATAAAAACTCCTGGGCATGACAAGAGTGTTTTAACCTACAAACTCCTCTGAAAGTTCTCTAGCCTGCCTGACAGGCTTGTCCGGCCACATGTGATTGCTCACAGCCTCCCAACCGTGAGAGGCACGAGATGCTTTAAACCTTCTAAAAACAGGTTCCTTAGAAAAGTTAGAAAACCATTAGTATAAGTATAGTGGGCTGATTAGAAATTGTATTGGTAAAGGGTTTTTCATTTGTTGAGCCAATGTTTGTTGCTAAGTCTCCATATCCCCTTCCCTTACACACATTAATGAATATATAGAAGAAATAAGTATTAACTTTTGATATAAATCACATTAGACCTTAGGCTAAGTAAATTCTATCCTTAAATAAAACCCAGTACACCCTCACCCTATAGGAATGTAACTTTATCTGGTACCTTCGGAAGGTGGAGTCTTTTTTAAAAATAATCACCCCTGGAGAAATAAGTGTCCTGGTTGACTGACCGCTGTCACAAGGAGAGGGTCATAAATTGTCAGCAGGCCCCCTGGCCAGAAGATGATGTAACACCCCTAAGACCTCTGTATACATTTGTATGAAGCACCTGACTTTGATAAAAGTCAGGACTGCTGACCCCGCGTGACTTTTGCATAACATCTCAGTGTATAAAAGTAGACCACAGAAAATAAAAAATTGGGATCAGTTCCTTGAAAGACTGGTCTCCCCATGTCGCTCGCTCTCTCTCAAACTCTGGCTGAGTCTCCATCTGGAGCACGGAACCCGCCATGCTTACTAATTATGCCTGGGCTTCTAAAATCCGACTGGGGAGGCCTCAGTGTCTCCTCTCCTTTGGGAGAATGGAAGGACGCCTGCGGCCTACGTAAGTGGTGCAAACTTCTTATCTTGAAGTTTTATTGGTCTCCCGCATAAACCAAGCCACTCAGCCTCTTTTCTCCACTGAATTTTCCTGCTGAGCTATCCTCATTCTATTACTCTTTATATCTCTAATTAATATCTAATTGAAGCTACTGTATCCTGATCCTCGCCAACACCATCCCCGCTTCAAATACCTTGGATCAGCCGGGGCTGTACCTCGGCAGTTTCTGGACTCATATTATCCACTATTATGATTCTGAGAGAGAAAGTCAGATTTGGAGTCAACAGATATTTTCTGAACACCCTCTCACATGTAAGGTTTCTGTTTTAATCCAATATCTAGTAAAATCAGAAGACCTTTATTATGTGGGCTATGGCACATTATTTTTTCCTGGTT
This sequence comes from Bos mutus, assembly GCF_027580195.1. NCBI lineage: Eukaryota > Metazoa > Chordata > Mammalia > Artiodactyla > Bovidae > Bos > Bos mutus. The sequence goes on along the minus strand of NC_091624.1, from coordinate 65,343,681 downwards.
TTCCTTATCAGCACATAATGGACTTATTGCAACATATTTTAATGAAATACAAAATGCATAGAATCTTTTAGGAAAATGAATTTTTGTAAGTTTCAACAGATATATAACAATTGTACTGTAATGTATGAGAATTATCCTATATCACAGTTACAGACAATGTAATATAATGATATATACCCATAGATTAAGCCACTTAACTGGCTCTGTGACTTCAAGCAAGCTATGTAACTGTTTTATAAGACAATAACACTAACAATATCATCTTCATAGGCCGTTGTGGGAAATGTTAATTAGCACATGTAGAACAGTCAGAAAAGACCTTGGCGTAAACTAAACTGGCTTGACAGACAGGCTAAGAAAACCAAGCCACTTGGGAAAAGGTAAATGCTCAGTAAATGCTGTAGCTATTAATGTTATTATTTAAAATCCTGGTTTCCTCATCTGTAAATGGAATGGGTGGATTTAACCTTGATGATTCCTATAGTTTCTTTGTTTTAGTGACCTCTGTTAAAGTCCTTTAACTTTCTATGGAGAGACTAGTATACTAAATCAGGGGATCAGGCTAACATTTAACACAAATGAAGATTCACCCTGAGGTGTTAAGAGCTCATGGTAGCAAACAGAAGCATAAAAATAACTGTTTTGTCTTGCTCCGTACAAATAACCACTGCTTTTTTATAATGCCAGGAAGATGAAATAATAATAAACAGGTAATTACTCCTGAGAGCTTAAAAACTTGGCCTAGCTTTGAATGTTTTGGGATCCATAAGGAGAGTGGCCTAGCTCAGCCTTAACAGGGAGTAGAACAGCTTGTCAATTGGTTGTGTTAGCTCCCTGCAGGCTCATTCTGATATGGTGATTTTATGTTATAAATCTGGGAAAATGTTTGGACAGGCTGACTGCCAGTTGTTTCAACAACTGCTATTATAAATCATTCATTCCCCCAAATGGTTGCTCTCTTTCTCAAATATCTTCCTATGCAAAATAAATGCTAGTCATGGGGTTTTATAAACCACTTAAAATTAGGCTTTGAGGTATTGAGTATGTCTTCTTCTGAAAAAGACATTTTTTCCCCTTACATTACACTGTTTCCCTTACATGTTCCCTTAAACATTTACCTATATTTAGGCTTTACCAAAATCCAAGGGGTATATTTATTGCACCCAAATGCATTAAAAAAAAAAAAAAATCCTAGTGAGAGACAAAGCAGTCCGGAAAGTACACTTTTTCTAGGGAACAACAATCCGGAAAAGAAAAAAAATGCTATTCATCAATAGTTTGAGTTCAATTGTATTTTATAAAATGAACTACATTTGATCAGGCACAGATTCACTGGTAACATTCCTTGCAAAAACAAAAGGCAAAGAAAGACCAAAAGAGAAATGGAACATATATGAGAGAAAGAATTAAAGGGGATTCTCTTTGGTGTTTGGAATATTGTCCCTGAAATAGCTTTTGTTGCACATAAAGAATATACTATACAGTGACCCAGGACCTCTTCAGTAGTAGGTCACCGTTTTGTGAGTCAATAGCTGGTATATAAGTAAGCCTGCTGGCTGGAAACAGGAAGCTTACAATGGAACTTTCTAACCAGGGCCAGATTATAACCACATCCGTGGAGAAAGCAAAATCAAACAAGGTAGGACTGGCAGGTACATGAGTGAAAGGCTGCATTCATCACAGATGTCAAGTACAAACTGGGTCTTCATATTTCTTTTTGTCGTGCCACTTCTTCTTACCTTATGGCTCCTTCACATAGACTGTCTATTTAAGGAACAAAGGTTCTCTAGTTGGTTAAATTCCATGATAAATCTAATAATTCATGCCACTCACCAGCAAATTGCCCAATAAACTGTTTGGGCATTAAGTGATCCAAATTAACTGTATTAAATAAATTTCATGAGTGAAAAGGGACAAGTAGTAAAGGTTGGCCCTACATAATCTGCTGTTCAAATGCTGGAATATTCAGTACATGCTCATAAGCAGCATTCAGGTGCAGTTTTAATGGTTAGGAAGGGTTTTGTTAAGCAGAGGTGTGGTCGGCTTGCTTCTTAATCCAAAGTTTATTAAAGTGTTCTCAGCAAGGTCATTACATTGTTGACAGGCCGATTCTAAAATTTACACCTGCCAAGGTGGTTCCACTACAGAAAGTAGTTTTGAGAATCATGGTGGAAGAAGCTACTAGCAGTACTGACTCATGTATCCTTATAATCAGACACTTATTCTTTTCTAACACCAGGACTGTAGGAACTTAAGTGCACTTTCCATATCTTTTCCTAATAAAACTCAGCCTAATGCTTTCACTGTAACATAATGAGTATTTTAATTCTGAAAAATGTACATTTATGAATGGTATGAAAAATGCAAATAGTTTAATGTTGAGTGAAAAATTTCACTTTAGAAATATATACTTGATTACAACTGTGTTTAAAATGAAACAAATCTAAAAATTTATGCATAAAAGCATAGAAAGTGAAAATGAAAATCGCTCAGTCGTGTCTGACTCTTTGTGACCCCATGGACTACATAGTTCATGGAATTTTCCAGGCCAGAATACTGGAGTGGATAGCCTTTCCCTTCTCCAGGGGATCCTCCCAACCCAGGGATTTAACCCAGGTCTCCCGCGTTGCAGGTGGATTCTTTACCAGCTAAGCCACCAGGGAAGCCCTAAAAACACAGACGGAAACAACAAAAGTGACTGGTGCTTGTGAGCCTGTGTTGATTTTTTTTCTCCTTTTATTTTTTGGTGGTCTCTAAATTTTCTATAAAAAATACATTTTCAATCAGCAGATATTACTTTCACATTGGAAAAAATAAACTGAATCAAAACTACATTAAAAATCAAGTTTCAGATGACTGTTCACTAAGAGATATAAAGTTTATTTGTAAAAAAAAAAGATTTTGAAGTAAGGAAAAAAAATTCTGTGTAAATGAATCACAGAAGGTAAGAAAAGCAGTGCTAGAAGGAACTAGGGGTCATCTAGCTGTATGTTTCATATGATCAGGTCATTTCTAGGTAAGATGTTTAGGCTGGAGAGTCAGAAGTCTATTCTTACACTAGAAGAGAGAAGAAAAAACACGAGATTTTTATTCAAACAAGTATGGACTCAAATCTTACGCTATTCCATAACTCTGTGTTCCTTGGGCAAATTACTTAGCCTCTCTCAAATTTAGAGAGGGAAGTTGACAAAAATATCAACTTCTTACTGTGTTTTTCAGATTTAAATAAGGAAGGGGAAACATGTATATAATTTCTTAATCCTGAAAGCACCCTCAAAATGGCAGCTTTTAAGACTGTCATTATTATTTGAATTCTTTGATTCCTCAGTGGCCCCAGGCTGGAAGTATTTTGATGCCATTTCTCTTGGGTTTAGAAGAGAATGAAGTACTAAAATCTCTGTTCTATATTTCTAGTACTGGATAGAGTAAATGTTTAAGATCATGGGAGATTTTTTTTAATGGAAAAGTTATTGTGATATCATCTCTTGAGCTCCATTCTCCTCCAGTTTCTTTCCCACTTTTTCTTTTCCTTTATTTCAAAATTCCTCACCTATAGTTTCTATTCTCACTGTCTCATTTCTTATTGTCTCATTCTCTCTTGAATGTACCCTATTCATAGGATTTTTGCCCACAACACCATCAAAACCATGCTTCTTAAGGCCACCAATGAATTCTGTCTCGCTAAATCTGGTGGCAGATTTTTAATCCTTGTGATACTTGATGCATTAAATGCACAAGATCATTCCTTGCCATATATTTATTTTATTTTATTATTTTGTTACCAGCAAAGCCCATTAGCAAGCCTAGGAAATAAAAATAGAATCTGGACAGCAAACTCTAACCTTTTTTTTGCCTTTGTGCTTAGTCTAGTGTCCTTGCTTATAGGGTACCGTGGGCAGGGGCCTTGCGCCTCGCCCTTCAGATCAGAGTTCATGGTGACAAACACCTGTGCTGACACCTCAGCTGGGTGCACCTTGTGCTAAGTGCCACAGCCGCCAATGCAGTGACGGTGGCAGGGAGCTGTGCACGGACCCTGTGCCTGGTACTGCGATCTGCAGCCGAGGAGCACAGCCCTGCCCACCTGCCACTAGAACTCCTCCCTCTCCAAGATGGCAAGATCCACATAAAGGGACCCCACCCATGGTCTCTCTGGAGACCGTGTACTCTACAGCGTGAGCTCCCAGCTCTCCATTCTCTGATCAAAAGATTAAAACTTTGCTTTGCTTCTGCACCAAATGTGTCTCATTGTATTGGCTGAAAGGACACTGGGCAGGGGACCTCTGCTGGAGCCAGACTTGGAAGAGTTGATAACACTTTCTGTATTTCTTCTCTGCCGGAACGGAGGCTGAATGGGGACAGATACTGCTGTATCCCTAGTCGCTAGAATAGCGCTTGGCATGTGGCAAGCATTCAACAGAGGTTTGAGGAATGAATGACTGCAAAAGTAGTCTGTTGAAAAAACTATTGCAGGTAACGAACAGATTGCCTTTCCCCGAAGGAGACCTTGAGTGGAACATGAACTTAGAATGTATATTCTAAGCTGAAGGCATCCAATGGATGCCATGAGTGGTTCTTGAGTACATTCTGGACTTCTGATCAGTGCTTATAATTTGTTGGCATGTGTAATGATTTGGCTTTAAAAAGACATGCATTTCCTACTTAGTCTTCTGCAGTGAGCTTCAGTTGCAAATGCCGATGTTTATTTGTATTTGATGTATGCTGTGCTGGCATCTGCTCTGCTTCCCACCCTTCTATGTGCCCATGCCAACAGGGTGTCTTGGAGTTGACTGGCATGTTACAAGGTTAAGAAAGTCTCTCTGTGCTCTGTCATATCCTATTGGGGATGAGAGCTACAAAGTATTCCTAATCAGGAAGAGTGACAGAATCAACCCACGAGGTGATAAAACAGCTGTAACGGAGACGGAGAACTTCTAAAGACCAGTGAAAGAGGAAGACGAAGAGCTTATGGCTCATGGATGGCAGAAAGCTGAGGTCTGGTTAGGAATCGAGTTGCTGAGAAACATTTTGTCTTAGGCAGAGTTGGGTCATGGGCATTTAAAGCTATGAGTAGGTGAGTGACAGTCCCAGCAATCTCAAAATTTATCTATGTCAGGATAGGGGTACTCACCTCCAACACTCTGACTCATTTTTTGTCTGTGGTAGAACTTGCAAGTTGGTTCTTGTGAGCCCTAAGTCTTGGGGATGCACGTGAGGGTGTTATCTGGACCCTGTACTCTTTCCTCAGAGAACTCAGCCCTCCCAGGGGCATACACTGCATTGAGGCTCTAGAAATGTAAGTATTAAAAGAGGAGATTTCCATGATTACCATGGAAAGGAGCTTGCCATTCAACATGGCTTTCTGACTTCATGATTTCTATAAGGTTCTATCTGAGTCAGGGATTATTTCCCTGTGTTTCTTGCCAATGAATGTGCATGTTTTTGCCAATGTTAAGTGGGGACATGGAGAGAAGGAATGAACAAATAAAAGGAGAAGAAGAAAGATAAATGAGAAGCATTGTTGTTTAGTTCTTTGGAAAGATTATTTGTCCTCTCCAACATTCCTGTTTAAAAGAGCACAAGCTTTGGAATTAGACACACCTGTGTTTGAATCCTGGCTGTTTCAGTTATGATCTTGGCTTAGGCAAGAATACTAATTTACCAAACCTTAATTTCTTAATTTGTAAAATAGAGAAATAACATCTATCACATAGGAGTGTTTTGAGTCTTAAATGAAATATGAGCAAAGTGTCAATAGCATAGCGTCTGAAATAGAGCCCACCCTAAAGAGTAGTTATAAAAAAGAGTAGGGGGAGAAGACACAGCATCAGACATGGCAGACATAGGCTTTGTTTGCTATTCAGCAAATATTTAAATTGAGCATCTACTTTGTATTTAGAAATGTGTGACATGCTAGGCAAGACAGATATGCTTTTGTAGAGGCTAAAGGTGCAGATAAACAAAAATATGTGCAAATATAAATAAATGAGAGGATTGTCAAGTGTGGTAAATGCTCCTGCTGCTGCTGCTAAGTCGCTTCAGTCGTGTCCGACTCTGCGACCCCATAGATGGCAGCCCACCAGGCTCCCGCATCCCTGGGATTTTCCAGGCAAGAACACTGGAGTGGGTTGCCATTTCCTTCTCCAATGCATGAAAGTGAAAAGTGAAAGTGAAGTTGCTCAGTTGTGTCTGACTCTCAGCGACCCCATTGACTGCAGCCTACCAGGCTCCTCCGCCCATGGGATTTTCCAGGCAAGATACTGGAGTGGGTGCCATTGCCTTTTCTGGTGGTAAATGCTACTAGGGAACAAATAATGGAATGAAAAGGGGGCACTGCGTTGTTGTGTTTTCATTTTCATTCGTTTCTATGCAAATTTTGATTTCTTTTTTGATTTCTTCTGTGATTTGTTGGTTATTCAGCAGCGTGTTGTTCAGCCTCCATATGTTGGAATTTTTAATAGTTTTTCTCCTGTAATTGAGATCTAATCTTACTGCATTGTGGTCAGAAAAGATGCTTGGAATGATTTCAATTTTTTTTGAATTTACCAAGGCTAGATTTATGGCACAGGATGTGATCTATCCTGGAGAAGGTTCCATGTGCACTTGAGAAAAAGGTGAAATTCATTGTTTTGGGATGAAATGTCCTATAGATATCAGTTAGGTCTAACTGGTCTATTGTATCATTTAAAGTTTGTGTTTCCTTGTTAATTTTCTGTTTAGTTGATCTATCCATAGGTGTGAGTGGGGTATTAAAGTCTCCCACTATTACTGTGTTATCGTTAATTTCTCCTTTCATACTTGTTAGTATTTGTCTTACATATTGAGGTGCTCCTATGTTGGGTGCATATATATTTATAATTGTTATATCTTCTTCTTGGATTGATCCTTTGATCATTATATAGTGACCCTCTTTGTCTCTTTTCACAGCCTTTGTTCATCGCAGCACTGTTTATAATAGCCAGGACATGGAAGCAACCTAGATGTCCATCAGCAGATGAATGGATAAGAAAGCTGTGGTATATATACACAATGGAGTATTACTCAGCCATTAAAAAGAATACATTTGAATCAGTTCTAATGAGGTGGATGAAACTGGAGCCTATTATACAGAGTGAAGTAATCCAGAAAGAAAAACACCATACTAACAGTATACTAATGCATATATATGGAATTTAGAAAGATGGTAACAATAACCCTGTATACGAGACAGCAAAAGAGACACTGATGTATAGAACAGTCTTTTGGACTCTGTGGGAGAGGAAGAGGGTGGGATGATTTGGGAGAATGGCATTGAAATATGTATAATATCATATATGATACGAGTCGCCAGTCCACTGGATGCTTGGGGCTGGTGCACTGGGATGACCCAGAGGGATGGTATGGGGAGGGAGGAGGGAGGAGGGCTCAGGATGGGGAACACATGTATACCTGTGGCACAACATTGTAAAGTTAAATAAAATTAAATTAAAAAAAAAGGGGGGCACTGCTTTTATAGGGTGGTCAGGGAAGGCTTCCTGGAGGAGGTGATGTTCAAGCTGTAAATGAAGAATAAGAGCCAGCAACATGAAGGCTGGAAGGAAAGGTTTCAGACAAATGGAAGATATAAGCAAATGTCTAAGACCAAAAAAGCCTCAGGGGTGTTTGAGGTGAAAGAAGACCAGAGTGACTGAGATGAGAGACCAGAGCTAGAGCAAGAAAAACAGGGTGAACACTGGTAATCATTCCTTGGGAAAATCTCTCTTGAGAGTTGGCCGCCTCCCACCCCTAAATACTATATTGTAAGAGATTTCTCCCTTTGGTTATCATTCTGTTCTCTACAATTATGGAAACAAAATGATGCCATTTGGCTGTAGTACAGGTTTATCTAGGTGTTTGAATTATTAGCATTTGACTGTGTCTTAGTGTTGTTAGATGAAAGAATGGTGGGTTTTTGTGAATGTTCTGCCTTCTCACAACAACCAAAACTGTCCCCAATGATAGAAGTCCTCCAGCCCATTTCCTGGGGAAGCCTGGCAAACGAGATTCACCATTCAAGACTTTGCATTCATGTATAATAGCACCTGCTGGGACCTCTGTTGGAATTTGTTTTTCCTGTGACCCAGATCCCTTTGGAGGTCAACATGCTGCCTGAAAAACTCAAACTCCATTTCTTGGATCCTAAGTCAGCTTGCCTCCACCCAGAGGGATGAGAGATGTAGCGCTCCTCCCCTGGGTGCAGACTGCCCTTCCTCCCACTTGCAACTTTATTTCACTCAGATCTGGAGAGTCTATGTCCCCTTCAAAACTAGGGCAGTAGACTTTGAACAGGTGATGACAGTAAGGCAGAAGTGATTGGAGGAGGCCGTTCAGGCCACTTACTAGCTGAGTGGCCTCCAGTCACTCCAAGAACCCTTTTAATCTGTAAAAATAGGGATGGCATTATTTGCCTCTTGGTATTGTAGCGAAGATAAAATTACAAAAAGCAACTGGCAAGCTAGTGTGACCCCATAGGACGGCAGCCCACCAGACTCCCCCATTCCTGGGATTCTCTAGGCAAGAACACTGGAGTGGGTTGCCATTTCCTTCTCCAATGCATGAAAGTGAAAAGTGAAAGTGAAGTCACTCAGTTGTGTCCAACACTTCGCGACCCCATGGACTACAGCCCATGGGATTTTCCAGGCAAGTGGTTTGCCGTTGCCATTGCCAGGGATGGATTATTCCTTTTTTTCTTTCCTCCTCTACTTCCTCCCTTTCTTCCCTTTCCTCCATGACTCAGTGATACCTTCAGCCTCTTACCTGTCTTTTATCGTTGCATGGCTTATCACTGGCATGTGTAGAGAGCCCATAATGTGGTGTGAGACCCCAACAGTCATTCTCACCACTGTTGTAAGTCATGGCCAAGTGTTTGGAGGAGGGTGGAGGAGGATGTGATCACAACATTTAAAATCAAGTCAGTAGGAGCCAATTTTACTTAATAATGCTCTTTCTCCGCCCAGTGCCACCAGGTGTGTTCTCATTGGATCATGATACTTCATTTGCTGGTATCTTTGGAAAATAATGTATTTCATATAAGTGGATTTTTAATTTATTTCACAGAAAAATGAGTCCATCTCCTTGTGGAAAATTATGCTAAACCTTCTCTAAGCCCAAAGGCACAGAAGGAAATAGAACACGTAAGTGATAATGGTGCAGAAGAAAGCATTGTCTTATATGATAAAGTCCCACTTGGAGAGCTTTTTAACATTTTTCACACTCAGGAAATACTCCAGAACTGAGTGAGGGATCCAGGTGTGGGGTCTAGGCATCAGCAGTTTTTAAAGCTCCCCAGGTGATTCTAATGTGCAGCCAAGGCTGAGAATCACTACTAAGCGGTTTCTTAATACTCTAAGCCTCTATGCTTCTGTGAATTATATGTCTATGTTTCTACGAATTAAAAAGAAGGAGAAGAAGTAGGGGAAGGAAACTACAGTTATGTGGCTGCCACAGGCAAATGCTAAGGCCCACAAGCATAGGGAAGGTTGAAGTGTAAGTCACATCACTATGGAATGAAGATGACAGACCAGTTCCAGAATAAGGGCTGAGCACTGGCCCCACGGTTGATAGCCATGTGCCAATAACAAACATTGGAAGTGGACAAATGGGCAGAGAATAAAGAAAACACAAATGCCAAGTGAGAATGAAAAAGAAAGGGAATATTATTTAATGGAAAGGAGACTGGTGGATACAATATTTAAATTCTTTTTGAGGGATAAGATGGTCAAGTAAAAACCCAAAACTAAATGACAGAGATAATAGAGCAGCAGTGATCTTTGTGCAGTTTGTCTTCTCTGATTGGGGTAATTTCCTCAGGTCAAGTTTTGGGTTTGGTGAAACTTGGGAAAATGATATATTGAGCAACATGTGATCAACACCAGGCTAATGGCCCTGCCTGAAACTTTGGAATTTGATGAATGTATTCATTTACCGAGCCTCACATCTAATAAGAAGAAGCATAAATACAAATATAGAAGGAAGTGTGAGCAAATGAGTTCAAATGATAGAAGGTATTTTATACACATTGATTAGCACGGAAAAGAAAGTAGAAAGTATCTGGTTTCAGACACCTGGTTTACGGTAACTTATGTATATAAATAGCCTCTCTAATTTCTTCCTATTTATTTTCCCCTCAACCCTCTACTCTCCTCTTCCCTCCTGCAAACACTGTAGGTCAAAAACACAATAAAACTTACAGGTTTGTGTAAAATTGTGTAATCAGAGGTGGAGGAAGTGTCTTACACTGTTGGTGGGAATATAAATTGGTACAGCCACTACGGAAAACAGTATGGAGGTTGCCCTCAAAAGCTAAAAATGGAGTTGCCATTTGATCTAGCAATCCCACTCCTGGGCGTATATCCTGACAAAACTATAGTGAGAAAAGATACATGCATCCCTATGTTCATGGGAGCACTATTCTCAATAGCCAAGACACGGAAACAACCTAAGTATCCACTGACAGAAAAATGGATAAAGAAGATGTGGTTCACATATACACAATGGAATATTACTCAGCCATAACAAGAATGAAATAATGTCATTTGCAGCAACACAGATGGACCCATAGATTATCCTATTAAACAAAGTAAGTCAGATTCAAGAGGGAGGGGGATACGTATTAGTCAGTTCAGTTCAGTGGCTCAGTCATGTCCGACTCTTTGTGACCCCATGGACTGCAGCACACCAGGCCTCCCTGTCCATCACTAACTCTCATAGTTTACTCAAACTCATGTCCGTTGAGTCAGTGATGCCATACAACCATCTCATCCTCTGTCGTCCCCTTCGCCTCCTGCCCTCAATCTTTCCCAGCATCAGGGTCTTTTCAAATGAGTCAGTTCTTCGCAGCAGGTGGCCAAAGTATTGGAGCTTCAGCTTCAGCATCAGTCCTTCCAATGAATATTCAGGACTGATTTCCTTTAGGATGGACTGGTTAGATCTCCTTGCTGTCCAAGGAACTCTCAAGAGTCTTCTCCAATACCACAGTTCAAAAGCATCAATTCTTTGGGCTCAGCTTTCTTTATAGTCCAACTCTCACATCCATACATGATTACTGGAAAAACCATAGCCTTGACTTGATAGACCTTTGTTGGCAAAGTCATGTCTCTGCTTTTTAATATGCTGTCTAGGTTGGTCATAACTTTTCTTCCAAGGAGCAAGCATCTTTTAATTTCATGGCTGCAGTCACCATCTGTAGTGATTTTGGAGCCCAAAAAATAAAGCCTCTCACTGTTTTCACTGTTTCCCCATCTATTTCCCATGAAGTGATGGGACCAGATGCCATGATATTAGTTTTCTGAATGTTGAGCTTTAAGCCAACCTTTTCACTCTCCTCTTTCACTTTCATCAAGAGGCTCTTTAGTTCCTCTTCACTTTCTGCCATAAGGGTGGTGTTGTCTGCATATCTGAGGTTATTGATATTTCTCCCGGAAATCTTGATTCCAGCTTGTGCTTCTTCCAGCCCAGCGTTTCTCATGATGTACTCTGCATATAAGTTAAATAAGCAGGATGACAATATAGAGCCTTGACGTGCTCCTTTCCCTATTTGGAACCAGTCTGTTGTTCCAAGTCCAGTTCTAACTGTTGCTTCCTGACCTGCATACAGGTTTCTCAAGAGGCAGGTCAGGTGGTCTGGTATTCCCATATCTTTCAGAATTTTCCAGAGTTTGTTGTGGTCCACACAGTCAAAGGCTTTGGCACAGTCAATAAAGCAGAAGTAGATGTTCTTCAGGAACTCTCTTGCTTTTTTGATGACCCAATGGATGTTGGCAATTTGATCTTTGGTTCCTCTGCCTTTTCTAAATCTAGTTTGAACATCTGGAAGTTCATGGTTCATGTACTGTTGAAGCCTGGCTTGGAGAATTTTGAGCATTACTTTACTAGCATGTGAGATGAGTGCAATTGTGCGGTAGTTTGAGCATTCTTTGGCATTGCCTTTCTTTGGGATTGGAATGAAAACTGACCTTTTCTAGTCCTATGGCCACTGCTGAGTTTTCCAAATTTGCTGGCATATTGAGTGCAGCACTTTCACAGCATCATCTTTTAGGATTTGAAATAGCTCAACTGGAATTCCATCACCTCTACTAGCTTTGTTCATAGCGATGCTTCCTAAGGCCCACTTGACCTTGCATTCTAGGATGTCTGGCTCTAGGTGAGTGATCACACCATCATGATTATCTGGGTCATGAAGATCTTTTTTGTATTGATCTTTTTTGTACAGTTTTGTATAGACATATGTATACCTATGGCTAATTCATGTTGCTGTATAGCAGAAACCAACACAATATTGTAAAGAAATTATCTTTCAATTAAAAACAAATTAAAAAGTCAGAAAGACAAATACTATATGATGTCACTTTATGTGGAATCTAAAATTTGACACAAATGAACATAGCTATGAAACAGAAACTTACTCAGACATAGAGAACAAACAGACTTGTGGTTTCCAAAGAGGAGGTTGGGTGGGGATGGAAAAGTGGGAGTTTGGAATTGGCAGATGCAAACTACTATACATTGGCTGGATAAACAACAAGCACCTACTATACAGTACAGGGAACTAAATTCAATATTGTGATAAACCATAATGGAAAAGAATATGAAAAAGTATATATATTTGAATAACTGAGTCACTCTGCTGTACAGCAGAAATTAACACACTGGAAATCAACTATGCTGTGCCTATTCACGTCCGATTCTTTGTGACCCCATGGACTGTAGCCCATCAGGCTCCTCTGTTCGTGGGATTCTCCAGGCAAGAATACTGTAGTGCGTTGCCATGCCTCCTGCAGGGGATCTTCCCAACCCAAGGACTGCACCCAGGTCTCCCACATTGCAGGCAGATTCTTTACCGTCTGAGCTACCAGGGAAGCTCGTTTATCAATTATACTTTAACTAAATTAAAAGAAAGAACTATGGAATAAAAGAAGAGGAGGAAGGGAATAAGCTGGGAAACACTGTCTATTTTGAAGAAGTAATTTTCAAACTTTAGTTAACTTTAGTTGACTGAAGTATTACTGGGAAAGGGTTGGAGAACTAAGATGAATTTAAAACAGAGAAAAGGTAGCTACGTCATGTTCAGCATGCCTTTTCTCCGGGTCTTTCCACATCATGAAGATGCTGTAGGGAGCAGAGTTTGGAAATGATTTGAATATGAGAGTTGACATTAGAAGATTTCCAAAAAAGACTCAACATCCTACCTTTTCATTGTCCTTCCTGCCTGTATTTCCCTCTTTATTTGTTTTACTACCTTAAAGTCCCCTAATCAATTATTCCTTTGGTTCAGTAAGTTTCCGCTGTTGGAAGCTCAAGCAAGTTACAGAGGTCAAAGAGCTTTCAGTCCTGCTGCTGGGACTTCAGATTTCCAGATAAGATGCTGTGCAGGCAGGACGTGGAATTATAGGAGGTGGGGGATGGGTAACACTGGAGGAAGATGATGAGGATGTCCCAAAGAAGGGAATGACAATCTTTTCCTTCCTTCCTACAACACTTTGTGGTTTCCTGTTCTTAGCCTTTTTATAACAAACCAGAGTTTTGCTAAATTATTTACACTGCTATATCAGAAAATGGATTCTGGAATGTAAATAGATCCTTGGATCACAGTCCATTTATAAGTGGATATCTTCCTAAAATGCATGATTGACTATTTAGCATGGAAGAGGTTATCTCTACAAAACTCATATTGAAAAATGTGGAAGTTCACACATTTAAAAATTGCTCAGAGTTTAAATGTTTATCTAAATGGGATATCTCTGAGGAACCAGAAGGAATGTGAGGCAAAGTTTATGATTCCCATGATTATAATTTGGTTGCTGCCATGGAGAGGCCTCTAATATAGTGGTTCTTAACTCTGGAGTTAGTCATACCTTGGGGAATCTGAGAATTGAATGCATTCTTTCCATGAAATGCATACACACACAGAATCTTATGTACATTTTCAGAGGATTCACAGAACTCCCTAGAGACTTCTAGTTGTTCTTGGACACTAGGCTGATTTGTTGCTCTATTGAATTCAGGGAAAACACTAGTCCATGTATTCCCATTTAGAATAGAAAAATTCCTGTTTGGGAATAGGCTGAAGGGTAGGAGTGAACTCTGTCCCACTGCTTATAGGACCCAGTGCATTTAACTTTGAGAGAGGATTCAAGAGCTTGCACAAAATGCAGAAAGATGTATTAGGCACAGTCTTTTCTCTCAAAGAAAATTAGATATGGTGACTAGAGTAATAAGGGACAAAAGTAGTAGTACTGTTCACTGTTGACCAGAAAAGTAGACTAGATCTGGATCACAGAGGATCTTGAACGCTAGGTTAAGAAACTGAAAATTAATTTTGAAAACCAGTATGTTTCAACCTACAGTCATTCTTGTACAATTTTCATCTTTCTGCCATTATTTATATCTTAATATGACAATTAGATCTTTTTTCAAACTGATACTCCTTTAAAACTTTTATTTTTTAAGGCTTAATATCTGTGGTTTTGTGTTTTATTATAATCATTTCTAATACATATGTAAATAAAAACATACCTTTTAAAATAATAAAATGAATTTGCATTCTACCTGAAATTATCTCATATGCAATTGGTAGTGGGTTTTCTTCACTTTGGAAAACATTGAAGAGTGAGATATGGGTTTCTGAGTAGATGGGAAGTCATAAGAGATGTTCTTTAAAAGGATTCATTGAGCAGTTGAGTGTTAGTTGGAATGGAGAGACTGGTGGCAGTGAGACCAAGCAGATACCAAAGATCTAGGAGAAAATGGTGAGACACTGGACCAGGGAGGCTAGGGAAAATAAAGAGTGGAAGTAAGATGAACAGTCTTTCTAGAGTTGGAACTCAAACCAATTGTCAAGTAAATTATTTAGTAAGTCAGCTCTTAAAGGAAATAAAATAATACAACGTGTTTATTTCTGTACATTATTTATATTTTAATTATTGCATTATTTTATTTTTCTTAGTAAAAGAAAATACTTGCTATATTTCCCCACTTCCTTACTCAATTAGTATTTTTAAATGAATATGGTTGAAAGAGGCATTAAAATTCTATGCATTTTTGTTGATTATGAGAAAGAATCTGAGACCTGGATTATAAGGTTAAAACTCCAATGGCTATTTTCTGTATACTTCTGTAATCTTCCTCAATTTGTTTAATTTTTCTAACTAACTGAAAAAAAAGATGTAATTCTTGTCCCATTTACTTTGCAGCTCAAATAACACAAGGAGTGCAACAGACCTTTTTCTATTATAAGGCATTATACGTCATGCATCATTTGATGAAAGGTGTTCTTCTCATTATTATTGGTTGTCTTATAAAGAAATTGTGTAAGTGAAATTTCATTCAAATTTCTTTTTTATTTCAATGAATATGCTATGAGAATATAGGAGAGTTGATCTTTAATTTGGGGTTCCTAGTTAGCCTGATTAAAATATTATGCTGGAAAAGAATAATTTCAGTATGCCTTGATGAAGAAATTTCAAGTGATTTGGACACTGTGCTTACATTTTCCCTACAGGACTATAATGCCTACTGTATAGGGGTAGAGGGCATTCCAGGAATATCAATAATGTATTCTTTTCTTTCCAGGACTCTAAAAATCTAGTAAATATTTGCTCTGATTATTATAGAAATGAAAGAGTAAATGAGCTCCTATTTTATTTTTTTAATTGATTAATTTATTTTAATTGGAGAATAATACCATATTGTGATGATTTTTGCCATACATCAACATGAATCCAGTACTTTGGCCACCTCATGTGAAGAGTTGACTCACTGGAAAAAACTCTGATGCTGGGAGGGATTGGGGGCAGGAGGAGAAGGGGACAACAGAGGATGAGATGGCTGGATGGCATCACCGACTCGACGGATGTGGGTTTGGGTGAACTCCGGGTGTTGGTGATGGACAGGGAGGCCTGGCGTGCTGCGATTCATGGGGTCACAAAGAGTCAGACATGACTGAGCGACTGAACTGAATTGAACTGAACTGAACATGAATCAGCCGTAAGTATACATAAAATCATTTTAAACTTGGTCATACCTGATATTTAGAACATGGAATCAGCTGAAACATTGGGGAAAGAGCTGAGAACTTGCAGAAAGATGCTCTTGGTTCAAGTCTTGGGGTTACCTCTAATAAGCTACCTGATGTTGGGCTTATACTTAAATCTTTGAGTCTTGGTTTCCCTAGGAAATACTAAAACTGACCTTAGCAAGGTTGACTGCAGTATCAAATAAGATGACAAGAAAATCATCTTTGTTAAAGTGTTATATAGACATCATCATTAGTGTTACAGTAAAAGTATTTATTTAATGCTCACTGTGTTCTTTGCATATATTAACTCATTTAACCCTTATAATTAACCCCATAACATAAATACTATCATTATCTCAACTTCCTGGAAGAGAAAACTAACTAATCTAAACACTAAATAACTTGCCTATTGCTACATATTAAATGACAGATGTAGGATTTGAAGTCAGACGCATTGACTCCAAAGCCTTCATCATCCTTATTCCTAAGATAAGGATATTCTAATCACCTAAAGAGCTTCAGAACTTCCAAAAATTACCCACTGTGTTTTAAGAACTAATATGGAAACATTTTTAATGGAGTAATACTTCCCCTACATCCCCTTTCCACCATCTCATATATGTGCTGTGCTGTGTTTAGTCGCTCAGTTGTGTCCGGCCTTAAATTATGTTATGCGTGTGCATGCTAAGTCTTTTCAGTTGTGTCCAATTCTTTGCTACACTATGGACTGTAGCCCTCCAGGGTCCTCTCTCCATGGGATTCTCCAGGCAAGAATACTGGAGTGGACTGCCATGCCTTCCTCCAGGTATCTTCCCGACCCAGGGATTGAACCCGCATCTTTTAATCTCCTGCATTGGCAGGTGGGTTCTTTACCATTAGCGCCACCTGAGAAACTTAAATTATGTTATAGGGAGAGTTAAATGAACTTAAAAGGATCTAGGTACAATTCAGCATTGATCTCAAAGAGCATTTCTATTTCTTCCCATGTACTATGTTCAGTTCAGTTTAGTTCAGTCGCTCAGTCGTGTCTGACTCTTTGCAACCCCATGAATTGCAGCACGCCAGACCTCCCTGTCCATCACCAACTCCCGGAGTTCACTGAAACTCACATCCATCGAGTCAGTGATGCCATCCAGCCATCTTATCCTCTGTCGTCCCCTTCTCCTCCTGCCCCCAATCCTTCCTATGTTAGATAGAACTATTTTCTAACCTTGATACATGACTCTATGACTTTTAGCCATTTGGCTTAAAAATACCTTTTTCAGCTCTGAGAAATTTTTTCCTTTGTGGCCATAGGAAATCTGCTGCACTTGTTTGGGCACTGATGTCAAACAAGGAAGACACAGGCTCACTCCTTTCCTACCAAGGAGGACTTTACCTATATGGTTCCTCTTGTCTATACTCTCTGTCTGTGAAGATGAGCAGGAAGGGAGATGAACATGAAGATGGATGACAAGTGACTCAAGTTAAACTGTGCCCCAAAGACAATTATAACCAGGACTAGAGAAAAAACAAAGATAAGAGTAGGTATCTACATGTATACTCTAACTTGCATCTGTAGTGACTCATAGACAGAATTTGAATATAGGTTTTTCTGTTTTGAGAGCTTGTTCCTCATAACCACCATACTGAGATACCTCCCCTAGGTCCAGTAATTTACGCAATTGGCCCCAAATCAAATGTACATCCATAAACCAATCTATGAAAACTTAAGGATACAAGACACTGTATTAGTAAAGATTTTAGGGCAATTTGTGGATTCTAAATATGTACCTCTCTGCCTTAATGTATATTCATCTGAATTCATTCATTCACTCACACCCATTAAACAAAGGTTTATTGGGATCCAATAAGCACAGTTAGGGATAGTGAATGCAGGGGAAACAGAATAACAAATTAGAGACTCTGCTCTTAACAGCTTACATGGAAAGCTGGATATATATTTTTATATATATAAATAACTTAAAAGTACAAATAAATGCCACAAGAGAGTTACAAATAAAGGTGTGAGGTATCTTCTAGGTGTGTGTGTGTGTGCACGCGCATGTGTGCATGTATGTGCATATATGTGCATGAGTTTGGCAACTGGCTATGGCTAAAGAGAGGGCTCTACACTTGAACAAATTCAAGGAAGTAGGACATTAAAAAAGGACTGCAAGAAAATTAGCTTGGTTAGTATGAGGGGTCTGTAAAAAAGTGGTGAAATATAAAACTGGCACTATAAGCAACACATTATACTCCATATTCAAAGGACTGATGGAACTGGTTCTATCCTCCAGCAAGAGTGTCTAGCAATACTATACAGCTGCTGCTGCTGCTGCTGCTAAGTCACTTCAGTCGTGTCCAATTCTGTGCGACCCCATAGACAGAAGCCCACCAGGCTTTCCCGTCCCTGGGATTCTCCAGGCAAGAACACTGGAGTGGGGTGCCACTGCCTTCTCTGTACTATACAGCAGGGGTCAACAAACAGTAATTTGAGGGTCAAATTTGGCCCCTGGTCTGTTTTCCTATAGCCAATAAACTTAGAATGGTTCTTATATTTTAAAGGTTTGTTTAAAATCAAATAAACAAACAGAAAAATATGTGACAGACCTGTTTGGGGCACACAAAACCTAACCTACTTACCATCTGCCTCTTTACAGAAGTTTGTAAATCCCTGCAGTGTATAAAATGGATTGATGGGGGGATACTGGGTTAGGGGGAACCAGGTTAATAGGGCACAGCAATAGGTTAAGAAAGGAAGAGTGAGGCAATGTTTGAAAGCATGGACTCTGGAAATGAAGGAGCCTGGAGGAAGACAAGGCTCGATATGTACGCATTTGGGAGTTGTCTCAAAATAACTGAAGTCAGAATAATAAATGAAAGGGGAAACGGCCAAGAACTGGTCTTTGATAAATCTCTTTTTATAGTATGAGGAGGAAGAAGAGGAGCTAGCAATAGAAAGATTAATGAACTGTAAGAGAAATGGCAAGGAATCAGAAAAAGAATCTAAAGTCTAACATCACTGACTTCTCAGGTGGGAGAGGGAAGAGGAGTTGACAGCATCAAATGCTACAGAGAAGTTACTGAAAAGGACACAAACTTGATGACCTAATATCTTTGCTTCAATTTATTCCATTAGCACATTTTCTATGTCCTTGGCTTTTCCTTGCCTGAAGGTGCTCTACCCAAGTGAGAATATGATGCTATTGAGATGCTACACCTTCAGCTGCTGGGACATAATAGTGATCCTATTCCTTAAATTTAGCTTCTCAGGTTGTTTCTGTCCATCATCTTCCAAATAAAGGTAGATACCAGGGCCCCTCCAATTCTCCCCAAACTACCTCTTTTCTATATCTCTAGACATCCTTGGAAGATTCTTGACTAATGTCTTAAAAAATCAGTTTATTTTCAGTCCTATACATCTTGAATTGATGGACTGGATAAACATAATAGTCTAGTTGCAACATTTACTTCCAGATTTTATAATCATTATTTGGAAATAAGACCAAGCTATAAGAAAGAAGGAACTTCATGTTGCCATACCATAAACATTCTGAAATGCATTACAAAACACCCTGAGAAGCAGTCAGAGTAACATGTAAGAGGTTTAGAACAATGATTGTAGAGAACAGGAGAGGGTGTCCACTGACTGCTACTGCTGCTGCTGCTAAGTCGCTTCATTCGTGTCGACTCTGTGCGTCCCCATAGACGGCCACCCACCAGGCTCCCCCGTCCCTGGGATTCTCCAGGCAAGAATACTGGAGTGGATTGCCATTTCCTTCAATGCATGCAAGTGAAAAGTGAAAGTGAAGTCACTCAGTCATGTCTGACTGTTAGCGACCCCATGGACTGCAGCCTACTAGGCTCCTCCATCCATGGAATTTTCCAGGCAAGAGTATTGGAGTGGGCGCCATTGCCTTCTCTGATCCACTGACTAGAGATGAATAAAGAGATTGCTCACTATGACCGAAGACCTAACTGAATTACAAACAATGACTCAGCTTTGGGAGTGACTGTTTGGACTATCAACTAGGAATAGGACACAGAAAACTACACTTTAAAACATACTTTTATGTGGATGAAAGTATATTTCATGTGGATGATCTCAGGAATTTGGTATTAGACTAGTGAATTATGGAGAAGCTTGGCATTCAAATTTGATATGAAGTGATGGTTGGAGGGGGGGAAAGATTCTTGTACTTGGGGGTGGGACTTGGATTTTAGAGCAGCATCAATTTTGAGTGGAGACATGATTTGTCAGGTGTGACTGGGAAGTGGTGGTATTACAGGGAAGAGCCAATTGTGCCTCCAAGTTGGGTCTGTTTCTTTTATTTCAGAACCTTTGCTTCACATAGCTTTTGTTCACTAAAAGGATGCTGTACAGACACAAAGATCGGCCTCGGGAACCCTGCATCTCTGCCTGAATGTTAAACCAAAATGCCTTTGTTCTGGATCCTGTCCATGAGTGGATAGGAAGGAAGAAATTAACACATCCCCTCCCTATGGCTGGACATTTCAGGAGATATTTGCTAGATTAATGGCCTTTTTGCTTTACTTCCTCTTTTCCCCTCATCTCTGTTTTATAAAAGAACCTGACATCCAGACCCTGATAATATGGTTATTTTGAGACATTAGTGTGCCATCTTCTCAGTCTGCTGCTTCCCAAATAAAGTTGTATTCCTTGCCCCAACACCTCATCTGTAGACTTATTGGCCTGTTGTGCTGCAGGCAAAGCAAGCTTAGACTTGGTAACAGTGGCAAAGTGAATAGCACTGGTCCCTAGGAGGTCCAGCAGCTGGGAAAGGAAGATAGCAAATTAGAGGAGCCATCAGTGTGGAAATGAAAGATTGTAAAAAAGGAGCCAGGCAGCTGCTATCCTCCACCATGACTTGTTTAGGGGCACACATATCATAGGGCTTACATTGCTGAGTCTATCAATACTCCATCACAACAAAGTGTTTGTAGAAAATGTACTGCCCAGGCTAAGGCTGGTGGGTTGGCAGTGAGGATGTGGGGGAAGCTTCTGCAGGAGTTCAGAGGGCAGGTGGGAGCTCCGAGAGGCAGCAGCAGAGGGAGGGAGCTGGCACTGTCCTCTGGAACTAAAAGCTCTGTGCTTTCTATACATGTAATCAGCCTCAGAGTGTGCTAAGCCACTGGGGCCCTCTTTTCCTGTCCTAATGTTCTTTATGACCACATCCCTTTGGAGAAGAAGGAAGTGGAGGACCGTTGACCCCTTACATTTGACCCCAAATTACTATGTTGCTGTGGAAAGTTTTTATTGCTTTTATTTTAATATTTTTTCCTAGATAACAGTGATGGGATTTAGCTCATGGGTTGGTTTCTAGAAGGATATATCTTCTCAGAAGATGACAGGATCTGAGGTGTTTGGACCCAAGTTTGGAAATAAGCAGAGTAGAAGTGATTTTTTTTTCAGGAACAATATGAAGTGTGTAGGAAGTACTCATACAAAGGGCCCAACAAGGCATATTTTCCATGAGGCCACATAGCCCAGAGGCCTGATTTGACAAGCTAAATATGCATCTGTAGTGCAGGTCTTTATGACACTGTAAATAGGATGCTGGGATGAGAAAGACGTAAGAACAGCTCTAGAACCAAATCCTTAAGTTGAACTTGGAAATGAATGGTTAGACTGACTTCAGGATATGACATCCCACTTCATTCATAAAGGGAATCAAAAGAAATTTGAAGAGGAACCTTCCTACACTAGTTGGTGGGAATGTAAACTGGTATAGCCACTATGGAGAACAGCAAGGAGGTTCCTTAAAAGACTAAAAATAGAGCTACTATATGATTCAGCAATCCCACTCCTGGGCATATACCCAGAAAAGACAAAAATACTAATTCAAAAAGAAACATGCACCCTAGTGTTCACAGCAGCATTATTTACAATATTCATGACATGGAAGCAACCTAAGTGTCCACTGAGGGATGAATGGTTAAAGATGTGGTACAAATATACAGCAGAATATTACTCAGCCATAGAAAGAATGAAATGATGCCATCAGCAATGTGAACGGACCTAGAGATGATCATAGTCAGCAAAGTAAGTCAGAAAGAGAAAGACAAATACTATGTGCTAGCACTTACATGTGGAATCTAAAATATGATATAAAGGAACTTATTTATAAAACAGAAATGGACTCACAGATAGAAAACAAACTTATGGTTACCAAAGAGGAAAGGGGAGGAGGGATAACAGGGATCAACAGATACACACTACTATATATAAAATAAACAACAAGGACCTACTGTATAGCACAAGGAACTATATTCAATATCTTGTAGCAAACTATAATGGGAAAGAATCTGAAAATTCTTTATACATATGTATACAAGATATATATATATATACATTATATATATAAAAATGAATCATTTTGCTGTACACCTGAAATACTAGAAATCAACTATACTTCAACTTTTAAAAAGTTGCAAGGAAACTCTGTACCGAATACTAGATGGATTAAATATCTAATCCAGGAGTAAAAACACAAGGGAAGTCCCATAAAAACTTTAGACCACCTAAATAAGAAAAAAAGAAAACAAAAGCAACTTGAAAGATGCTTGCTGTTGTGTGATGAGGAGGAGATACCTGGGCTCTGCAGCAGGAGAGCCCTGGCGTGGCTTGTCCTGGTTGTGCACACATCCCCACAACTCTTCAGCCTCTGTTCCCTCCCCTACTTCCTTCAAAAGGAGAAAAATCATGCCGAGCTCCTCCCACCTCCTTTCTAAAGCATCTAGTACTATCCATACACGCAGTCCTTCAAAATGGAAATTAATTACACTTATGATTTTAAAAATCCTAATTTCTGCCCAGATGTGGATGGAGATCAGGACAACTTACTGCTTGTTAAGATCACATGTCCTTAGTCTAGAGCTAGGGATACCTCATATTTCTTACAATGAATATGTCACCATAAAATACAGTTGACATTTCAGCAGAGACCACGATTAAGCAACAAGACAATTACCAAACAAAGAATCCCAGGGAACAGTCCTATAAAATACCCAGAAAAGTACATCCAGCCTCATTTGGTTTTATGATTTCCAACTAGTTCTTAGAATTTTGAGCCTGACTGCCTTTCTAGGAAACTTGGAGGACTGCTGAAATGCAGGGTTCTGGTAAGCTTTCATAGTCACTGACCTTAGCACTGTAAAATCATTAATAGTCAGGAGAAAATCCCTTCTGTAGCAGACAGAAGCTCAGAGTTTCATGCCCCTCTTAAAAGTGGAGGAAACACAGACTAATAGCTTGTGAGATAACTGCCTCCAAGATGGGAGGATGGCAGTAGCACTTTCAGGATTGATAGAGGCTCTCCTGGGATGCTGGCAGTCATGATTCTGAACCTGATCTCCATGCGGGCTTCTGTATATGGGGCAGCCAGACTACTTAGGTCAGGTACTCAAGAATTAGAGGTACTGTCCCATTCTCCTCACCTCACTCCTTTCATGCTAAACCTAGAAGCTGCTGAAAGGCTTTTCACAAGGGCTATGTGATGCTTTCTGGAGTTTGGTCTTGTTTATTTGAGTCAGATTTTTTTTTTCTAAATATTTAGTTCTTTAAATTGAGAAATCACCTCCTTCCCTCCTTCCTGGCAGCCTCAGTGAGCACCACTGTGTGCCAGCCACTGTTGCATACATAGGGACACTGTTGTGAACAAGATGGTTCCAGCCCAGGTCTGGGGAGCCTGTAGTCTACTGGGGAACTGGATGCAGGCAGCTCACTCCAGTTCCTCTCACATGCCCTGCCTCACAGCTGATCCTTTTAGGGTCTGGCCCTGGTGCCCCTCTGGAGGAGCAGTGCACCCTCATGTCTGCAGGGATAACCATTCTAGGATGCTCAGCAGGCTTGAGATTGTCCCAGCCTGAGTGAGAACACTGCTCAGGGGTGAACCGCTCCTCTACCTCCTCATCAGCGGGTAGGCTCCCATGGCCTTTGAGAATAATCTCATCTCACTGAGGCCCGCCACGAATAGACCTTGAGTGGATGATGCACTACCTTCGTTTCAACGAGACAATTTCTGAATAAAAATACTTACCACAGAGATGAAATACCATTGGTTTTCAGTCTAGTTCCTGATTTACTCATCAGGTGACTTGGAGTTTTCTCATCTAGAAGGTGAGAGTAACGGCTGTACCTCTCACACTGGGACAGTTGCTAAGATCACATGAGTTAATACGTGGAATGATCTGGCACTCTGCCTGGCACATAGCAAGGGCTCCTTCAGTGTTAACTCCTGCTATTTCTGCTCACCCTAACTGAAGGTCCCTGTGATGGCACATTTCTAAGACATTTTCCTGAGATGTGAGAAATGCTTCTTCAGTAGCTATGAAGGGCACTTTCGAAATTATAGAAATTTCCAAACTTCCTTGAGTACATTTCTTCATTTTCTACCTATACACATGAACAGATTAACCTGTACCCTGAGCCACTAAGATCGATGATACTAAGATACTAAGCACATCAGTAATTCACAACTCACAAGCCAAGTGAAACCCTAAACCTAAGAGGATCAGTGGAAGCATTCTCTGGGAGGAAACCCATGTTCTCTCCTCACCTCATTGCACTGAGGCAATCAGAGCATTTGGGCGAGCTTCAGTAGCAAAAGATGCTAGAACCCTGTGCCCACACTTCATTAAATCCGGCCAGAAAACACAATGTCTCAGCTATTGAGGGGAGGAAGCTACAGGAGCCAGTGGAGCCTGAGGATGGTTGTGAGCTTGGCTGGAAAGGAGAAACAATTGATGTGTGGTTCAAGAAAATGGTTAAACAGAGAGAAGGGGTATGGGGAGGTCTCTGCCACTCACAGACACACTGTTACCTACCAGTTCTTTCTTCTTCATGCACTCCATGAGGATGATGAAGAGGTGCTGAGCTTGGGTTCGAGTATATGTGAAAGTCTTCTGGATGGTTACCAATAGCTGGTCCCTCAAAGATTCATTTATAAGTCTGTAGTGAAAAAACATGTTGAAAATGAGTTAACTCAGATCCTATCTAGTACATATTTTTGACAAGTATAGAATACAAGAAAACGTTTATTTTAGATAGGAGCTTTTTCTTCCAGTATTTTTTTCCCACAGCAGTTATTCTGTGATAATCTTTTTTAGAAAGTACATTTAAAAATAAATCCATTTTTAAATCTCAGTACTTAAATGAGTAAAGTAAGAAGATAGATTTGGTAACTTTTAGTCCATTCTAAAGGAGATCAGCCCTGGGACTTCTTTGGAAGGAATGATGCTAAAGCTGAAACTCCAGTAATTTGGCCACCTCATGCGAAGAGTTGACTCATTGGAAAAGACTCTGATGCTGGGAGGGATTGGGGGCAGGAGGAGAAGGGGACGACAGAGGATGAGATGGCTGGATGGCATCACTGACTGGAAGGATGTGAGTCTGAGTGAACTCTGGGAGTTGGTGATGGACAGGGAGGCCTGGCGTGCTGCGATTCATGGGGTCGCAAAGAGTCGGACACGACTGAGCGACTGAACTGAACTGAACTGATGGTTCTCCCTTTTTTTTCTTTTATATGGCATATATCTAATGCCCTCTTGCTCAAGTGCTGTTATCAAAAAATACCTTCAATTAATCCTTTGCATCTTGGTAAAAACTTACTATATTACTTATTTGAAGGAGATTTAAATTTCAACTTCATGTCCAACTGTGGAAAGAAAAAATTTATCTCAATGAGGGATTTTTGAATATCAATGAATGAGGAGAAATAGGACTTAAGTTTCCTCTAAAATCATACCATGGAGATAGTAGCTGATCTGGTTCACAATTCAGGTCCTTTTACTGTGTTGTTTGCCAACAAAAGCCTGATCATATTGACTACTTTATTAAAAGATAGTTTTTGTATTATAGAAGAGTGAATTAAAGCAAGGAAGGTGCATCATTATCAGTCAAAGCTCAATTATCTCTTGAATATGGAACAATCACAACTAATTTTAACTCTTTTATCAATAGACTGGTGAGAATGGGCTACCTCCACCAGGCATCAAATAGCTGGAATGAAAATCCACTTTATATTGATAGATACTATTCCAAATCAGGAAGATAAAACTGCTCCTAAGGACTAGGGACAAAATTATCATAATTTGGCTATCTTTTACAATTGACAAACCACCTTCACACAAGAAGTACCAACTCCTAGATAAAATAGCATACTATAATTATTATCTCATTTGGTACCTACAAAAAACTTGATAGGCAAGAGATTTGTCCAACTCAAGAGGGAAGAACAATGTAGCCAGAAAAAGCCAGTTACTTAAGACCATTAGAAAAACAAGTGCAAAACCAGAACCAGAACCCAGTTCTTCTGATTCCTTGTCTAGTGCTCTTTCTACTCCACCATCCTGCCTCATATGACACCGAGTGCAATGCAAGTGTACTTGTACACCTCTTGGTGTACACCTCTCTTCATCACGGTGGATTACGCAGGAAATTATGATATCACTGACCTGCTGTGTCCCTGGATTGAAGATTCACTTAGACTCACTAGGCTGGATACTATGGTGGCCCTACTTTGAGGTGAGTGCATTCCCAATGACAGATTTATTCCAAGGACCCTGGAATGTCACTCAGCTCAATGGAGGATTGTGTTACCCCTTTTGCCCCACAGGAAGATTTATATCATGAACATACACATTTAGAAAAAGAGAATGACCCAGATAAAGTTGAAAAATGATACCAAATCCTCACAATATTACCGAATTATTCCATAGGACTCCATAGCTTTAGGTGTAGACCAGTTTGAAGCCATTCATTCATTCGTTCATATTCACTCGACAATTGCTTCAGTTCAGTTCAGTAGCTCATTTGTGTCCACCTCTTTGCGATGCCATGAATCGCAGCACACCAGGCCTCCCTGTCCATCACCAACTCCCAGAGTTCACTCAGACTCACGTCCATCGAGTCAGTGATGCCATCCAGCCATCTCATCCTCTGTTGTCCCCTTCTCCTCCTGCCCCCAATCCTTCCCAGCATCAGAATCTTTTCCAATGAGTCAACTCTTCTTCGCATGAGGTGCCCAAATAACTGGAGTTTCAGCTTTAGCATCATTCCTTCCAAAGAAATCCCAGGGCTGATCTCCTTCAGAATGGACTGGTTGGATTTCCTTGTAGTCCAAGGGACTCTCAAGAGTCTTCTCCAACACCACAGTTCAAAAGCATCAATTCTTCGGCACTCAGCTTTCTTCACAGTCCACCTCTCACATCCATACATGACCACTGGAAAAACCATAGCCTTGACTAGATGAACCTTTGTTGGCAAAGTAATGTCTCTGCTTTTGAATATGCTATCTAGGTTGGTCATAACTTTTCTTCCAAGGAGTAAGCGTCTTTTAATTTCATGGCTGCAGTCACCATCTGCAGTGATTTTGGAGCCCCCCAAAATAAAGTCTGACACTGTTTCCCCATCTATTTCCCATGAAGTGATGGGACCAGATGCCATGATCTTCGTTTTAGTGGTATCTATTTAGTGCCAGACATTGTGATGAATGCTA
This sequence comes from Bos mutus, assembly GCF_027580195.1. Classification (NCBI taxonomy): domain Eukaryota; kingdom Metazoa; phylum Chordata; class Mammalia; order Artiodactyla; family Bovidae; genus Bos; species Bos mutus. The sequence continues at coordinate 65,316,150 of NC_091624.1, read as the reverse complement.
AAGCTACAGAGATAAATGAGATATACACACTCATAACCAATTGATTTTCTGGAAGAGTCAAGACATGATATATACCCGGGCATATGTCTACTTGACAGGTAACCTGTGTGGGTGAGTCTAGAGATTTTTGCAATATAAAGTGTACATAAATGTTACACATGATTAACAACAGAAGAGACTCTTCTGATTAGCCACTTGATAGATCCAACCATTCATCTGCAGGTGTTTAATTCTGACAACAACCCAAAATCTGTTTTCTATTGCTAACCGTTTGTAATGAAATCCCAGTTCCCTGAGGTCATTAACTTTTGAAGGATCTGTCTGTCACTGGTATGTAGTTTGTCACTTAATAAAAACTGAGAAATGATGTGCAACTTAGTGGACTGTGGGCTTCAGTGGTTAGGAGAGCTAAAGACACTAAGCATCTTATACTTTCTAGTCCAATTTCACACCTGACTAAAATTGTGGCTTTGGTTAAATCATTTAGCAACAGAACCCATGGAATTCTACCTCTAGAAGTACAAGAATTCACCAGATTGGTGTTTTCCAAAGCATAGGATAATTGTCATTGTTGGAGCAGAGGTGGATTTAGGTGAAACAAAGGTGATATGATCCTTTCAAAGCAATAAGTTATACTCAGTAAACATTAAATAACTGCCATTCCTGGTTAACTTCTTTTTCTATCCTCTGACTGCATCAAGGGGAAAATTTCATTTCTGATGCTTCTTTGCCTATAACAGCTCACAAACACTTGCAAATCCCCCCTTTTGGCAGAGAAATAACAGGTTTTCGATCGCACATTCTTTGCAGAGAGTTTAATAACACTGTATTTAAAAAGATACTGTATGACAGCTTGACATGTTCATAGTGCGTGGTTTATGACTCAATGGGTTTCACTGAGATAATCTCATTTAATCTTCAAAACAGTATGCGAGAAAGGAAGGTGTCAATTCGTTTCCAGAGGAGAAGACTGTGGTCCTAAGAGGTTAGATGACATGTACAAAGTCACAGAGCTTGATGATTGCTGTGCTTTGGTTGGGTCTATTTTTCCTTCCATGGTATTGCTTTTCCTCACTGAAATCTATAAATGTCTTTCACTTTCCTAATCATCTGCACTGGAGGTAGAAATTTGAGTGTATTTGTTGTAGGAAATTGCTTTTCTTTGGTTTGACATAGAGAATATCTGAAGGAAATCAGACAAGATTGGAGAAGACAAGGGGGAACTGGTAAATGTGGACAGTGGCAAAGTGCATTTATTGTAATACCTTGAAGATGACATTTGCTTCTAATTGTCCACAAATATTTTTTATGCTGACATAGATGTCTTCCATTTGGCACAAATTCTTACTCGGTCTCTCTACTGCACCCTTCTTATTTTGTGACTACCTCCTTATGATATTGGGAGGCCTACTTTCTTGAAAATATTACTTTCTTAGCTCTTTGCAATTTTTTTCCCTGTACAACATTGGAATAATTTAAAAATCTTGACTACTATATTTAATCATGAGCAAAAATAGAAATAGCCCATTTTAGATTTCTTTTTATGGCACTAGAATGGTGATTGAAATTTTTTTTGACACCAAAACATGGTCAATTATTATATAAAATTTTAGTTCTAGAACTGGGTCTTTGACAAAATCTTGACTATTTATGGAAACTGTTGATTTGTGGCTCCATATGTACCAGTGCTATTTTTGGTAAACCTCAAATTAGAAGGTTTTCTGATTTAGGAAGTGCAGTCATTGAAGTGAGGAAAATCTCTACACTCTGGCATTTGTGTCTCCATTTAAATGCTGTACTTGTGATCTGCAGCTTTGCAGATGAGTCACAGGGTTATTTGAAATAGGTCAGTGTTTACTCAAAGCTCAAAGTAACCAATAAAACTTCCCACAGTTTGTTATTAGTATTCTGTTCAAATGCTGGCAATTTAACCCACATGGACATATTTTTCTCAGAATGAATTTAATTACCTGCAATATCAGAGTTTTGTTCCTAGATTTAAAAATTGGAAAATGCATTTAGAATTCAATGGGACTCGATAACTAGGCTTAGGCTAATGGCTTTCAGGGAAGGAGACCTTCTTATGCCCCCACAGACACTCTGATAACTTATTCAGATACAATATGAGAAAATTTTACTTGTATCAAGAATGATTGTTAATAATATCACAATTTGATACTTACAAAATATCATTTCTCATGGAATCTAAAAAAAAGAAATTTTATTATTTGCTTAAAGTGAAAGTGAATTACTAAATTCAACATTTAAGAGCACAAAAAGTTTACATCTTGTCTAAGGTCACAGAGACTAGTATTTTTCTTTTCTTCTTTACCAAAAATTATCATTCCCAAATGGGTGGGGTCACAGGTAACAGCATGATTCTTCTTAAAGAAGAGGACAGCATCATGAATAAAAGCATCATGGTCACCAGGGGCAGGTTGCCTGGATTTCAACTGTCACTTGCTAGCTGTGTGATCTTGTGCAAATTACTTAGTATTTCCATGTCATATTTTTTGTATATGTAAAATAGGGATTATAATAGTACTTATCTCATAGACTTATGAATATTAAATGGATTAATCTTTGCAAAATGCTTACCAAAGTGCCTGATACACAGCAAGTCTTATGTGAGCATTTGCTATTATTAAAGCACAGTCCTCCACAGACTTCCCTGGAGGACCAATGGTTAGGATTCCATGCTTCCACTGCAGAGGGCCTGGGGTCAATCCCTAGGTGAGGAACTAAGATCCCGAATGCCACATAGCATGGTCAAAAAAAAAAAAAAACAAGCACAATTCTACAGTGCTCCTTGGGAGAGTCACTGACCAGTTCCTCTTGTCAAGAAGCACAACCAGGGGCTGGGGTCTCTGTGTGTTATACATGGCTCTCTCCTGTCAAAAGGGCTCCACACACCTTCGGAGAGGTCAGAGATCACCATTCTTTCTTACATTTGAGGTAGAGATACTTAGATTTGGAGGCTTAATTATAATGGAAGCTTGCAAACACCCCATGCAGGCATCTAAACATCCATTCAATTCACTGAATAAACAATATTGGTGCTTCCTATGTGAAATGCACTAAGGCTAGGGGCAGAGAAATGAATACTATTTAGTCCTGCTGCTGCTAAGTTGCTTCAGTCGTGTCCAACTCTGTGCAATCCCAGAGACAGCAGCCCACCAGGCTTCCCCGTCCCCGGGATTCTCCAGGCAAGAACACTGGAGTGGGTTGCCATTTCCTTCTCCAATGCATGAAAGTGAAAAGTGAAAGTGAAGTCACTCAGTCGTGTCCGACTCTAGCGACCCCATGGACTGCAGCCTACCAGGGTCCTCCGTCCATGGGATTTTCTAGGCAAAAGTACTGGAGTAGGGTGCTATTGCCTTCTCCACTATTTAGTCCTAGCTACAAGTAACTCACAAGATTGTAAGTCACATATTCTGGTCATTTATTAACAGGTAACACACTCCAAATTTAGGAATGTAAAACAGCATTTATTTATTGTGATGATAATTCAAGAATTTAGGCAGAGCACAGCAGAGGTGACTCATCTTGCTCAAATGGTGCCAACAAATCACTAATTGGTTTCTTCTCTATCCTCCTCTACTACATTCCCTAGTGTTGATCTAATGGTTCTCTTACAAGGCAAATATGATTCTGTGACATCCTTCTTAAAACCCTGAAATAGTTTCCCATCACTAGCAGCATAATATCTCAGCTTACACATGGCATTTAAGACTTATCATGGTCTCTCTCCAGGCTAGGCTCATCCCCTGCCACTCTCTCACACATACTCTATGAAACACTATTATCATTCAAACACACCAGACTCTTGCATGCTTCTACGTCCTTCAACTTCCTGCTTAAAATACTCTCTACATCTGATCCCATCACTCAAACTCATCATTCGTAATTCAGCTCCAAGTCCACCTCCTGTGTGAAAATCTCTGATTGCCACTCTATTGACATTCTCATAGCACTGGATACTTACTAATTACTGTAATTATTAGACTGCATGGAAATTATTTATTTACATGTATGTAGGTTATACACTCCTTGAAGGAGTGAATGCATCTTAACAGTGCCTGTATCTAAGCTCTAGCAGAGTGCACAGCTCAATATTGGTTCTAGAAGAATGTTTGTGGGTTGACTGAGGGAATGAGTGGCCACCTGTTTTGTGGCAGTTGACCAGGTGGTCTTCCCCAGTCCCCTGTGCTCTGTGTGTTGGTATGAACTTCAAATCTGTTTGGGAGAATGCAAGAAGTGGCATAGGGTTTTCTGCCCCCCAGGAATCTGATTTTCTTGATTCTTTTTTTTTTTTTAAATCAGTTCCTCTCTGAGAAATATTCTAGGCCTCTGTGAGTTTTTAATCTCACATGGTATTTAGGAAAAAACTGGCCACCAAACTCTAAAACCTATATTTGGTTCTAATTCTGAAGGCTGTTTTCCCCCTTTGAGTAGCTTTGTTGCTCTTGTCAGGAGCATATGCTTGTTCACTGTGTTTCCCTTATAATGCTTAGGGCAATGCCTTGCCCATAAGAGTGCTCAATAACTGTTTGAAGACTTTAATTTCCTTCACATAGACTCTTGGTGTTTTTAAATTCCATCTGCAAGTAATTATATGACATAAAAATCAGCTCACTGGGGACAAAGAGAGGCTACATGCGCAGAGCAAGTGCCCGCAGGCTCCTGCAGTGCTCAACCCTGGGATCCCCGCTGGCTTGCCTACTCGGCATGGCCAACAAGGAAGCACCTTTGATGATGCAGTAGAAGAATGTGTGATCAACGAAGAATATAAAATATGGAAAAAGAACACCCCTTTTCTTTACAACTTGGTGATGATCCATGCTCTGGAGTGGCCTAGCCTAACTGCACAGTGGCTTCCAAATGTAACCAGACCAGAAGGGAAAGAATTCAGTATTCACCGACTCGTCCTGGGGACACACTTGTCAGATGAACAAAACCACCTTGTGACAGTCAGCGTGCAGCTCCCTAATGATGATGCTCAGTTTGATGCTTCACACTACAACAGTGAAAAAGGAGAATTTGGAGGTTTTGGCTCAGTTAGTGGAAAAATTGAAATAGAAATCAAGATCAGCCATGAAGGAGAGGTAAACAGTGCATGCTATATGCCCCAGAACCCTTGCATCATTGCAACAAAGAATCCATCCAGTGATGTTCTTGCTTTTGACTATTCAAAATATCCTGCTAAACCAGACCCTTCTGGAGAGTGCAACCCAGACTTGTGCCTCCGTGGACATCAGAAGGAAGGCTACGGGCTTTCTTGGAACCCAAATCTCAGTGGGCACTTACTGAGTGCTTCAGATGACCACACCATCTGCCTGTGGGACATAAGTGCTGTTCCAAAGGAAGGGAAAGTGTGGATGTGAAGACCATCTTTACAGAGCACACAGCAGTAGTAGAGGTTATCTCCTGGCATCTGCTCCATGAGTCCCTCTTTGGGTCAGTTGCTGATGATCAGAAACTCATGATCTGGGATACTCCTTCAAACAGTACTTCCAAACCAAGCCACTCAGTTGATGCTCACATTGCTGAAGTGAACTGCCTTTCTTTCAGTCCTTATAGTGAGCTCATTCTTGCCACAGATCAGCTGACAAAACTGTTGCCCTGTGGGATCTGAGAAATCTGAAACTTAAGTTGGATTCCTTTGAATCACATAAGGATGAAATAGTCCAGGTTCAGTGGTCACCTCACAATGAGACTATTTTGGCTTCCAATGGTATTGATCAAAGACTGAATGTCTGGGATGTAAGTAAAATTGGAGAGGAACAATCCCCAGAAGATGGGCCACCAGAGTTGTTGTTTATTCATGGTGGTCACACTGCCAAGATATCTGATTTCTTCTAGACTCCCAATGAACCTCGGGTGATTTGTTCTATATCAGAAGACAATATCATGCAAGTGTGGCAAATGGCAGAGAACATTTATAATGATGAAGACCCTGAAGGAAGCATGGGTCCAGAAGGACAAGGATTTAGATCATGTCTGCATTTGTGATCTTTAGACTCCCCTTTTCTTCCTTTCAACTCTGAGATTGATTTAACACTGGTTTTGAGACAGAGACTTTGTTTGGTTATCCCTCTATAATAAGTTCTATCAACAATGTTATTAGTTCAAACAGAAGGTGTTTTCTAAATATTAACTGGGGGCTTCTTGATTCAGCAAAGCCACAGACTTATATTTAAATTTTCTTTAGGAGTTTTCTAGTAATAGAGGTCTAAAAGTAGCCACAAAAGGGGGAATACAGTGTGTGGTTATTTTTCTTCTTATGCTATAGCCCCAAGTTTTTCAGACTCATTTAAGTAAAGGCTAGAGTGAGTAAGAAATAGAGCCAAGTGAGGTAGGTGTCTGAGCCATGAAGTATAAATACTACAAGATGTTGTTTTTATTCAGGAAATAGGGGAGATTCAAGTCATACAAATTCCTACATGCTGAACTTTTCTAGGATGCACATTTCCTTACATAGACGAGTCTCCTCTCAGTTTCTTCAGTTAAGTCAAAACGTGTTCCTCCTTCCCCATATATTTTTGCGTGTTAGTGTATTTCTTGAGCTGTTTTCATATTATTTCTCTCCTTTCTGTGAAATGGTGTTTTTAAAAAAAATTTTGACCACGAAGTTGTAAGGATGTATGCCTTTACCTGACAATTATACCACAGGTAGACTGTTCAGTTAAGTTGAGAAGAATGAATCAATAGCTTGTATTTGTTCTAAAAATTAAAAATTAAATTAATCCTGGATAGGAGTTGCTTTTTTTTTTTTTTAAAGGAGTTAGTCCTCGACCACTAGTTTAATACCATCTCTATTTTGGGTGACCTGTTTCACCAGCAGGCCTGTTACTCTCCTTGACTAACTGTGTAAGTGCATATAATGCAATAAATTGCTTTTCTATATAAAAAATCAACTCACTGTGATAACCATATGGAAAAGAATATGAAAAATTATATATATATATGTATTAACTGAACCACTTTGCTGTAAAGTAGAAATTAACACAACACTGTAAATCAACTATACTTCAATAAAATAAAATTTAAAAATCAACTCAACATACATCTACATTTTTTTTTCAACTAATTTCAGGTCAGGCATAGAATGGGTGAGATCAGTATTGCAATCTTCTATAGAGGATAGAATACTATAATTAAGGCTCTATGATATGGTGCTTCTGGCTGGAATCCAGTTCTTTCATTTACTAGTTGAGGGACCTGAGGCAGGTTATCCCATCTCTTTAATCCTCCATCTCCTTATCTGTTGAAAGGGGATAGAATATGTCTTCATAGATTGATACGTTCAGAAAAAAGGCTTCCCAGGTGGCACTAGTGGTAAAGAGCACAACCTGCCAATGCAGGAGACTTAAGAGACATAGGTTTGATCCCTGGGTCGGAGAAAGGCGTGGCAATCCACTCCAGTATTTTTGCCTGGAAACTTCCATGGACAGAGAAGCCTGGAGGGCTACAGTAGTCCATTGGGTCTGAAAGAGTGGGACATGACTGATGCCACTTGGCACACATGCACACACACAAACTTAGAAAAAAAGATCAGGTACACAAAGCACCTAGCACTGTTTCTTGTACATAATAGGTGCTCAATAATAAGTAGTTTTTTGTTATTATTAAATACCCCAGGGGCTTTCACACCTGCAAGGAATCCTAATAATGCCCAGATCAGGGCTGAAGCAAAGTACTGGGCATGCAAATTAGCTGGAGGAGATAAATTCTATGGAGAAAAGAAAAATTACAGTAATCAATGTAATACACCACATTAACAAATTGAAAAATAAAAGCCATATGATTATCTCAATAGATGCAGAGAAAGCCTTTGACAAAATTCAACATCCATTTATGATAAAAACTCTCCAGAAAGCAGGAATAGAAGGAACATACCTCAACATAATAAAAGCTATATATGACAAACCCACAGCAAACATTATCCTCAATGGTGAAAAATTGAAAGCATTTCCTCTAAAGTCAGGAACAAGACAAGGGTGCCCACTTTCACCATTACTATTCAACATAGTTTTGGAAGTTTTGGCCACAGCAATCAGAGCAGAAAAAGAAATAAAAGGAATCCAAATTGGAAAAGAAGAAGTAAAACTCTCACTGTTTGCAGATGACATGATCCTCTACATAGAAAACCCTAAAGACTCCACCAGAAAATTACTAGAACTAATCAATGATTATAGTAAAGTTGCAGGATATAAAATCAATACACAGAAATCCCTTGCATTCCTATACACTAATAATGAGAAAACAGAAAGAGAAACTAAGGAAACAATTCCATTCACCATTGCAATGGAAAGAATAAAATACTTAGGAATATATCTACCTAAAGAAACTAAAGACCTATATATAGAAAACTATAAAACACTGGTGAAAGAAATCAAAGAGGACACTAATAGATGGAGAAATATACCATGTTCATGGATTGGAAGAATCAATATAGTGAAAATGAGTATACTACCCAAAGCAATTTATAGATTCAATGCAATCCCTATCAAGCTACCAATGGTATTTTTAACAGAGCTAGAACAAATAATTTCACAATTTGTATGGAAATACAAAAAACCTCGAATAGCCAAAGCTATCTTGAGAAAGAAGAATGGAACTGGAGGAATCAACCTACCTGACTTCAGGCTCTACTACAAAGCCACAGTTATCAAGACAGTATGGTACTGGCACAAAGACAGAAATATAGATCAATGGAACAAAATAGAAAGCCCAGAGATAAATCCACGCACATATGGACACCTTATCTTTGACAAAGGAGGCAAGAATACACAATGGATTAAAAACAATCTCTTTAACAAGTGGTGCTGGGAAAACTGGTCAACCACTTGTAAAAGAATGAAACTAGAGCACTTTCTAACACCATACACAAAAATAAACTCAAAATGGATTAAAGATCTAAACATAAGACCAGAAACTATAAAACTCCCAGAGGAAAACATAGGCAAAACACTCTCCGACATACATCACAGCAGGATCCTCTATGACCCATCTCCCAGAATATTGAAAATAAAAGCAAAAATAAACAAATGGGACCTAATTAAACTTAAAAGCTTCTGCACAACAAAGGAAACTATAAGCAAGATGAAAAGACAGCCTTCAGAAGGGGAGAAAATAATAGCAAATGAAGCAACTGACAAACAACTAGTCTCAAAAATATACAAGCAACTCCTACAGCTCAATTCCAGAAAAATAAATGACCCAATCAAAAAATGGGCCAAAGAACTAAATAGACATTTCTCCAAAGAAGACATACAGATGGCTAACAAACACATGAAAAGATGCTCAATATCACTCATTATCAGAGAAATGCAAATCAAAACCACTATGAGGTACCATTTCACGCCAGTCAGAATGGCTGTGATCCAAAAGTCTACAAATAATAAATGCTGGAGAGGGCATGGAGAAAAGGGAACCCTCTTACACTGTTGGTGGGAATGCAAACTAGTACAGCCACTATGGAGAACAGTGTGGAGATTCCTTAAAAAACTGGAAATAGAACTGCCTTATGATCCAGCAATCCTACTGCTGGGCATACACACTGAGGAAACCAGAAGGGAAAGAGACACGTGTACCCCAATGTTCATTGCAGCACTGTTTATAATAGCCAGGACATGGAAGCAACCTAGATGTCCATCAGCAGATGAATGGATAAGAAAGCTGTGGTACATATACACAATGGAGTATTACTCAGCCATTAAAAAGAATACATTTGAATCAGTTCTAATGAGGTGGATGAAACTGGAGCCCATTATACAGAGTGAAGTAAGCCAGAAAGAAAAACACCAATACAGTATAGTAACGCATATATATGGAATTTAGAAAGATGGTAACAATAACCCTGTATACGAGATAGCAAAAGAGACACTGATGTATAGAACAGTCTTTTGGACTCTGTGGGAGAGGGAGAGGGTGGGATGATTTGGGAGAATGGCAATGAAACAAGTCGCCAGTCCAGGTTCGATGCACGATACTGGATGCTTGGGGCTGGTGCACTGGGATGACCCAGAGGGATGGTATGGGGAGGGAGGAGGGAGGAGGGCTCAGGATGGGGAACACATGTATACCTGTGGCGGATTCATTTTGGTATTTGGCAAAACCAGTACAATATTGTAAAGTTAAAAAAAAAAAGTTGGATGGAGCAGGTCTGTGAATGGGATGGAAAAGGCTATAATTCAAGACCACTTAGAAGGGTATCAATGAAGAGAATTCATTAGCTCATATTAAATTCTCTAGGCCAGAATACTGGAGTGGGTAGCCCTTTCCTTCTCCAGGGGATCTTTCCAACTCAAGGAAATGAACCCAGGTCTCTCACATTGCAGGTGGATTCTTTACCAGCTGAGCCAGAAGGGAAGCCCAAGAATACTGGAGTGGGTAGCCTATCCCTTCTCCAGTGGATCTTTCCAACCTAGGAATCAAATCGGGGTCTCCTGCATCATAGGTGGATTCTTTACCAACTGAGCTATCAGGGAAGCCCTCATTCTGTTCATCAGTGTCAAGTAAAAACAAACAAGTGATGCTAAGATACCCTAAAGCCACTACTCTCTATAATTTAACATCATCTTGAAGTCAAATATGTTATAGGATCATAACTCTTACTTGACCTAGATCTCCTCCTGAATCTTATATTTTGATATTTCTGGAGTCTGTGTGTTCTAGGAAAAGTGCTAATCTGAAAATCCTGCTGAGGAATTCAAAGCTCAGGATAAAAGAATGATACAACTTCACAACAACCACTTTACAGATGAAGAATCTGAAGTCTTCAGAGTTAAACTGACTCATTAAAAATTATAAGCTGAAAGCATCAGAGCTGGGCTTAAAGGGCAAGAGAATCAGAAGGAATGATCTTTGATAAATTATACTAATCTAAATATACAGTCTCAACTCAGTGTAGTAAAGTTAGTGATTTGTTTAAATGACTAGACACAAGAAGAGATTTCTTCTGTTGTATCACTGAGACAGGATTTTAGATATCTTATGTGTAAGGAGACTGAGGAATGTGGTTTCAAGGATCCACCACCACTCTCTCAGAGTTACTTTCTTAACTTAGCAGATGCCCAAAGTTCCTTTTAGTTAATTAAAAGGCAAATATTTTACTCAATAATTAGAAGCCCTGAGAACACCTCTTGGGATAAGCGATATTTAATATTAAATTCACTTAGCTGTAACCGACTGATATTGGTTTTCAGGAAGAACTACCTGACTAGGAAGTTGGAGAAGATATGAATAGAATGCAGAAAAGTGACCAACAGACAGAAATTACTTTGCCCAAGCTTTTACTGAGGATCAGCTTCAGATACAAATGGCTTCTACCAGCTAAGACGTATTAGAAATAGTACCTCTGACCCTGTTTGCACATCTAACCTAGAAAAGTTGTTTACCTGTGCTTTTCCTGAAGGTTTCCATCTAGCAATGTCAGGTAATTAGACTGATCTTCAAGAAGCTGCCTATTACTGGGCAATGCACATACCTTGATGGCATAGTCTGCTCTCTGGCAAATTCCACCTACCACTTCCCACAGAGTGATGTGTCTTACATTTCTTTCTTTATACCTACCTACCTACCTGTCTATCTGTCTATCTCTCTACTTTTTTAAACCCAGTCTACAATCCTGAGCCAGATATATTAAACAGAAGGCATAGATACATATACAAAAGGAGACAGAAGTAGGTGGTGAGTTGGGGTTGAGGGTGGTGGTAAGAGAAGCAATTAATACATTTTATAAGACAAAGTTTGTGCTATACATCTTATACTTGGCACTTCATAAAGACAGATTAATTTCAGATAATCCTAACTAGACTGTAACTCCTTGGATGCATGGATTACATGTTAATAGAAAGGAGTACTTATGGACTCCTCCTCTCTATGTTTATGGAGATGCTGAAGACCGCGGCTTTTCCTCTGCCCCTCTTATCTTACTTCCCTCACCCCTCTCCTTTTCCCCTTGTATATCACTTTTAAAAATGTTATACATGTTTATTATGTTTATTACCTATTATCTATCTAACCTTGCTAAAATTTAAAATGTAAGCTCCACAACAGCAAAAATGTTTGTTTATTTGGCTCACAAGTATGTTTTTGCCCATATCTAGAATACTGCCTGGAACATGGTAGGTGTCCAACAATATTGGATGCCTGAGTACATGATGTTGGTTGGATGTAAGAATGTAATTTAAAAATGAAGGGGACAATTTCTAATAACAGTGGAAATCTGTCAGACATTCAAGGGTTCTCAGTGCGGTAGAATCCAATTATAGAAATGTCAGAGCTGTGCTAGCTATTAGCCACATGTGGCAATTCAAACTTAAACTTATTACAATTAAATAAAATTTAAAATTCAATTTCTTAGTCACTCTAGCCACAATTCAATGGCTCAGTGCCTATCTGATTGGACAGCAGAGATAATAGGACATTTCCATCATCACAGAAAGTTCTATTGGACAGCGTACTCTTGAGGCAGACAGAGGTGCCGAGTCCTCAGCCTGAGGCACGGACCTAACAGGACACTAAGGTGGAAAATCCTGAACAGTGTTGGCTGCATCTCTACAACGTTTCTTCTTCCCCTTGCCTTTGGTTATGAATGTGCCCAAGAGTTGAAACTGAATTGTTGCCAAAGGATACAGAGACTGCCACATGGTCAGGTAGCTTCTCTGTTGCCAAAATTGTAAGGAAAAAACACTCTGATTTCATTCCAAGTGAAATCCCATCAGTGAATACTGCACATAGCCAAGCAAGAGGAACAGTCAAACTTTTATTGCTTTAGGCCCTGTATAAAAGACAGAATCAGAGCTGGCTTGAGATGTATAGGCTCCTTGGGCAGGCAAAAATGTTGGCACCTCTCAACTGACCTGCTTTAAATGCTGGTCCAATGTTTAATTCAAAGGAGAAGTTAACCAGCATGCAAAGCAAGAAGGAGAATGTGGAAGCTGGGTGCAGACCCCTCTGTTGTCTGGAGTAACGCAGATCTGAGGCAAGTAAACCTCTTGCAGTTTCTGGATCTCATTTTCACTATGGGACAAGACATGCAGCTCCTAAGAGCTGACATTCCAGCCACATCTGCCTGGACAGACCACTCAAGCTGTTTGATGCTGAACTTTCCTCACCTCTCCTCAATTTCCTCATTCATAAAATTGAGATAATCATCATAGCTAACTCAAAATGTTTATGTATCTAGATCAGGCTCTTGTATGTAGATCTTTACAAAAATAGCAACTTAAATCCCTCAAGTATGCACTTGTGGGGAGGGTCAGGGATGTGGAGGAAAAGAAGTGTAGTAGCTCAGTCATGTCTGACTCTTTGCAACTCTATGGACTGTAGCCCACCAGGTTTCTCTATCCATGGGGATTCCCCAGGCAAGAATATTGGAGTGGGTTGCTATGCCCTTCTCCAGGGGATCTCCCCAATCCAGGGATCAAACCCAGGTCTCCCACATTGCAGGCAGATTCTTTACCATCTGAGCCTCCAGGGAAGCCTGGAGGAAAAGGAATAGGAAATACCAATTCTCTTCTAAAGTAATTGTAAAAATATTCCTTCTAACCCCACATCCTACGCTATGAGATGTTGGGACAAATGTAATTTTATCTATTTTTGTATGTATTCTGTGATGAATTAGTTCCTAGCTTTAAAAAAAAAAGTTATTCTTTTTTCTAGCAAATTAGCCATTGGCAATTGCACTTCGTCCTTCAGTTCAGCTCCAAACATCGCCCTACAATAAAGAGCTTCCTGTTGTTCATATCCTGTTTATTACGCTTGTGTGAAAAGGCTCATATCATTGGGTAATTTAAACACTGATGTGCTTCACAGTGTTGATAAAAAATTGACTTATTTACTAAGCATCTTTTAGGCAGATAAGTTTCTTATTTTCCCCTTGGTTTCATAATTCAGTGTGCTGCTTGATGACTGCCTGGTAGTAACATATGCAGGCTACTTACAAGATTTTGTTTTTATTCTAGAATAAGAGTAGACATCTGTGATATTTTGACTAGTTTTCCTTCTTTGCACCATTGCTAATCTATCACAGTAATCTTTCTTCTGAGTCCAGATGTGGTCTCAGAATCATTCTCAACACATCATTCTATGACGTCTCTATCAGTTGATTATTGTTGACACTCAAAACAAAAACTTGTTATCCCTCCACCAGAAATTATAAAATCTCAAATATATTATCAGAGGGGGAAAACGAAGATCATAGAGTCAAAGAGCTCCAAACATTAGCTGGTCTCCAAGGTACTGAACTATGGTTTCCATGGTTTTAGAGAAGCTGATTTTTTATTTTTCACTTAAGACCTTTAGGGGTCACTGCTCATGGATGGACACTTCATTTACATTGAATAAATCCAAAAACACAATGAACGTGTATATCAACTCAAGGATGGTTGTCCAACAATTAGGACAGTAAAGGAAAGGCTTTATTGAAGCTGAATGGAGACTTTTCTGGACAACAGAAGTATAAACTTGTGTTAACCTTGGAGTCCTACTTCAATGCATCTTTAGTGTTTCTCTGGATGAAGAAGCTTTTATAAGAAGGCAGTTACTGCTGTAAATAGTTTTCATAAACCCTGTGGTTCATAATCAACATCTGAGAATTACACAGGGAATCTGACGAAAATCCATTAAAAACATCCCAAACATTATCTATTATTAATGACACTACTGGGTGAGATGTTAATACACTGTATTTTTAGCAGCTGCATGTTCTAATGTCCACCAGATTGATTTAGAATTCATCTCCTCTAAGGTAGAAGGATTAAATACCAGGACAGTTTATTATCTGTACCTCACTCAGATAATTTTTAAATGTATTTGTTGGTTTTAAAGCTCTCATGAGACAGAAACTATGCACTGAACTTCAGAAAGAAAAATTTCCTAGAAATTAAGTGGGTAAAGAAATGTCATGTCAATCCTATGTATAACTAGATCACTTTGCTGTACAGCAGAAATTAACACAACATTGTAAATCACCTGTACTTCAATAAAGTAAGTTTTTAAAAAGTTTCTGAAAGTGTTGTCCATGGACCCTCTCATTGGAATCAGCTGGGGTTTTGTTTTCAAATACAGTTTCCTGCATTCCAGCCCAGCTACACTGAATCAGGATACTTAGGGGACTCTGTCTTTTATTGCTTTCCAAGTGATTCTAAGCCATGCCTAAATGTGATGACCACATGCTTATTTGGAGTTTTTTCTATGTAACAAATGGCTGAGAGTCAGCTAAGCAAATCTCAGAGGAACCTAACTGATACCTCTGAAGTCTTCGCTTGCATTGATGCGCTATCTGAAAGTTGTGAGCAGTGGTTCCCTAAAAGAGATTTCTTTATGGTGATGGATTACCCAGCTCTGTGTTTTTCTCATGTTTGCTCTTTATTTCAAGGCACATTTCCCCAACTTGGAATTGAGCAATTCTAAAGTAAATTTAATCAATATAGAGAATGTATTGGTCAATTTAGATCAATAAAAGTTTTCACTGGCACTTTCCTCAATAAATAAGTTAATGCTTCATTATCCCCATGTAGACATGGAGGGATCAAATAGCAAACTCTAAGGAAAAAAATATTTATTTTATTTTGCACTTGCCTAAACAAACAAAGCTATTCTAGCCTTGTGGAACTTAGATACAATGACATAAGTACCCATATAACTATATCTTTATATATCCCACAAGTGGAAAACCTGAAGTAATACTCTCTTTATAAAACTTTCTCCATCTACTCCAACCTATGCCTCTTTCTGCTTTTTGGAACGCAGTAACATCTAATTGAAAATTATTTTTTATTGTACTAGCTCAATTGTACATCTCAAGCAAAGGCCTAAAACAAGCATTTGAAAAATATCTGGTGATTGATTGATTTGAAAAGTGATGTTATCAGTCCTACTGTTAGGTTTTCACTTAAAATTTAAACACACATACATATATATATTATTTATATGTTAATATATATACTTAATTATATTTAATCAATTTTATAATATTAAATTAACATATCAATTCCATTACATTGAATTTAAGTATATATAAATTCAGTTTAATAAAATATATATACACACACACTGAACATTATACTATCTCATATAATTTGTCCCCTTTACCAGCTTTCCTTCAACCAGTTCAGACTGGTTCTTTTTTCTGTGTTGAGCTGGATAAAAGAGGGTCATATGTTAGCTTTTCCCTGATCATTCATACTGACTCTCAGTTTAGATATAGTATTTGATGGGAAAGGGGAAAGGCAGCAATTGAGTTATTATATTGCCATTTTGTGGATAATTAACATAAATGTTTCCACTGACTGAATAGATTCTCATGAGGAATGCCACACTCAAGAGCTGTGTGCTCTGGTAACACTTTATACATTTATCATGTATACTATGAATACATGTATACTAGCTATTGGTACTCATGCCTGTGTTGTAGATTTCCAATTAATCTCCAATGTGCCACATCCTGCCTATCCTCTTACAGTGAAATGTTAACTTGGAAAGCAGTTTACAAAGGCAGCACTTTAAAAAATAAATAAATAAAGCCACCAGTATTCTGTGTCTGTACAAGATGTTTCCAACTTTTCTTAACTTCCCTTCTGAGGTCACAAGACAGAATCCAGTTTTGACACGCTTTTTATAGAAAATTCTAGAAAAGAGACAAGGCAAGATGAAATTAACAACAAATAAAATGGACACAAAGTTGGCATGCTTGCTATTTGTTTCCTTCTTTCTCACTTGACATTCCAATTATGTCTAAATCACGCTGGAGTACAATCCATCAAGATCAATTACTTTCTTTGGACAGGTCTTACAGAGACAAATTATAGGCCTGTGGCATCCTTCAGCTTTAGCTAGAACTCTCCTGAGCAGCAGAAGGAACCAGTGGCCACCACCCAGAAAGATATGCCTTAGGGAATAGAGTCTAGACCTGGGGTTCTAAAATGATACTTTGCTGATGGACTTTCTCCTGTCTTTGGTCATTCTGATGTTCTTTGGAGAGTAGCAAACTTGTCACATCTCTGTTAAGACACAGTGATATAATTTGAAGCCATGGAACAAAATTTTCCTTCATTTCTACTTTGTGTTTCATTTATGCCTTTACTTCATCTAATCCAAAGATGTAGGGACCCCACTGTTGTGTTGTTGCTATTTAGTCACTGAGTCATGTCTGACTCTTTGTGACGCCACGGACCGTAGCCCGACAGGCTCCTCTGTACCTGGGATTTCCCAGGCAGAAATACTGGAGTGGGTGGCCATTTCCTTCTCCAGGGGATCTTCCTGACCCAGGGAATTCATTTTTCCTGTTTTGGCAGGTAGATTCTTTACTGCTGAGCCACCAAGGAAGTTCCCTTTAAAGAGACAAATCAGACTTTTATCTTGAATACATTATTTACCTCCTATATTTGAAAGCAAGCCATTGCTCATTTATTCTTCACAATACCTGAGGCAAATTCCACTGGCACATAAGCATGTGAAGTCTATTTGTGTTTGCCCCATTGATAATCTTCCAAAAGTTATGACTACTTAAAACTTTAAGGTTTTCTGCCTCTTTGAGTTCTGCTTCTTGCCTCAGGTATCTAAAAATGGTAAATCCAGGTGATAATTTTGGGCATAAACTTGACAAAATAAACACAAACATCAATAATACAATTTGGATGAATAAGGGGCATCATCTCAGGACACACATTCATTCAGATGTCTTTTTCAGGCTGACATTTTTCATCGGTGAGTACTTGCTCATTAACTGATAAATGAAGGGCTAGATCATATTTCTCTGAAATCTGAGACTTGAGTTGACAATTATCAAGCAAAGTAATCTTTGGCTTGCACTTCAG
This sequence comes from Bos mutus, assembly GCF_027580195.1. Lineage (NCBI taxonomy): Eukaryota > Metazoa > Chordata > Mammalia > Artiodactyla > Bovidae > Bos > Bos mutus. Next base: position 65,298,322 of record NC_091624.1, on the reverse strand, counting down.
GCACCTACAATTGGAAAGGTATTCCTGACTAGGAGTAAAGCTGGTCATCTCAGTCAACACAGCACAAAGGGAATCCTAGTATTTAAAAACTGAGGTAGTTGAATCTAATGCTACTTGGATAGCATTCATCTATTTATGCTTGCAGTGCTGAGTCATTCATGATGCAGAAATAACATTTGATAATATTTCTAAAGCAATGAAATTAGTCAGGGAAAGTGACTTGTGACTCATTCTAAACTAAGACAGATGAGAAATAGAAAATCCAGTACATCAATAAGGACAAAAACAAAGTCTGCCCATTTTTTTCTGGTAGTATATGCCTCAGAACAGAGATGGGGAGAAAAGATAAAAATAAGAATTTAATTGCCACTGTCTCCTAGTTTATCCAAACTCACAGCACTGGGAGAGATAGTCTGCCTTTTTATACCACACATAATCTCATCTACAAAAGTTAATCAGTTTTTCCAATCATAATTTGCTTCCAGAGTCATTCCCTTTCAGATTCATGTTTTTGAAAGATGGTTATTAGCAGAGACTTTAAAGTCAAAATATCAAGTTCACAAAAGTTAAGATACAAAGTGTGTAAATTTTTTTTCACAACTTTAGGATTATGAAATTGAAAAGCTTTAGAGCTGAATATAAAAATTTATAGTCCTTAGGCCTATATTATTTAACAACTTGTAAATGAAGTTAAAATTTTAAAAATCATATTTACATTTCTAAAGTAACTGAAAAATAAAAATAAACTATTTAAACCCCAATTCAGGTTTCATAAACCAAGTATATATGTTCCCTATATTCAACATTATATGTACAATCACATACTTTTATTTGCATGCTGCTGTCGCTGCTAAGTCGCTTCAGTCGTGTCTGACTCTGTGTGACCCCATAGACAGCAGCCCACCAGGCTCCCCCGTCCCTGGGATTCTCCAGGCAAGAACACTGGAGTGGGTTGCCATTTCCTTCTCCAACACATGAAAGTGAAAAGTGAAAGTGAAGTCGCTCAGTCGTGTCCGACTCTTCACGACCCCATGGACTGCAGCATAGGTCTGTTTATATGAACATAGTTATGCATTTATATTTACTTGTAGTGAAATATGTCTCGACTCTTTTGGACTTTGTTGAAAATCAAAGAAAAAATGCTTCTTGATAAATAAAGTCCAGCTGGGCAATTTTTTTTTTTTTTAAGCATATAATAGGCACACTAATGATTTTTTAAATTGGCTGCACATGTGTGGTTGGACAATTTCTTATCAAGTTAAATAAACATGATTAATTCTGGCAGTTATTCAGAGGGCACACAGAAACATTATGAATGCATTTTATCATGTTAAATTTACAAATGCTTTCCTGAAGCAGGACATACTTTTATCATAATGTTAATATATATATATTTAGATTTAGGGCTTTCCTTGTGGCTCAGATGGTAAAGAATCCATCCACAATGTAGGAGACCTGAGTTTGATCCCTGGTAAGATCCCCTGGAGAAGGGAAAGGATACCCACTCCAGTGTTCTGGTCTGGAGAATTTCATGGACTGTATAGTTCATGGGGTCGCAAAGAGTCAGACATGACTGAGTGACTTTCACTCACTCATATTTAGATTAGCAAATATAATGTTCCCTTTTAGTTTTCTATGTTCTTAATAATCATTTTTAAATTTTTCTGAAAATTATTAAAGTTTTAGTTTTAATAATTCTAAAGATATAAAAATATCTTAACTCTTTATCTTCATATCAGTTACACTCATTATAGGGCATGGTATTTCTGACTTTTAATTTTAGAGTTGGGGTATGATGATCTGGGTGGGGGAAGGAAAAGAATCCATATGACGTAGAGCTGATCTGCTTGTATTTCAGTTTGTAACCAGACATGCGTTGATTTTATCTTTTTGGAGCACACAGAAAAATAATAAATTATAGCAAAAAGAGAAAGCTGAAGGCAGCTTAAGTATACTTATATATTTAAAAGATAGTATCACTGAAGTACTATATGAATAAACAATAGAGCATATACCACAAAACGCATTTCAGTAAATTTTTATAATATACTGAACTGGCCTGGGATCATGGGCTGTATGGCCTTGACAAAGCACTTAATTTCTTTGTGTATCTGTCCTCTAGGTTAAATAATATATAGAGCCATGTCCAGCACCAAATGTGTAATATTTCTCTTATATTAAAACAGAATCAGGAAAAGCAGCTTATCAGAGATTTCAACATTTTTCAAGGTACCCAACCCAAGACAACGACAAAAAAACAAGCATAAGGTCCATATTTTCATTGTATATAAACCTGGAAATCTGAAGTGCTGAGGTTTCTCAAAAGGAAACATGCATTCTGAGTGCAAACTTATATCCACTTTGTAGGAATACAACAAAATAATGCCATCACTAAGACAAAAAAAGTGCCAAAGCTAAAGGCTATATACATTCTTTAATAACCGATTGTTATATTTAAATTAATGAGAACTATGTGTGAGTTTTTAATAAAAGCAAAGCATCATTGGACATGAGTTTGAACAAGCTCTGGGATGGGAGATGGTGAAGGATAGGGAAGTCTGGCGTGCTGCAGTCTAAGGAGTCAGAGTTGGGCACGACTGAGCGACTGAACAACAAAGCATAGCTGAGGATCTTCAACTTTTATTGGTGACAGACACAGGACCATGTAAGCAAATATTCTCTGTTTAGATTGTTCACTATAAAATGGACTTATACTTACTATTAAAGAAGATAATGATAACTTCATCAAATTTGCCAGAAAGCAAACTCTAACTTGGTGCTTTTTTCTTTTAATATCAAAAGCTTTAACAGGGCCTAAAGTCACTGGAGAAGGCGATGGCACCCAACTCCAGCACTCTTGCCTGGAAAATCCCATGGATGGAGGGGCCTGGTGGGCTGCAGTCCATGCGGTCAGGAAGAGTAGGACACTACTGAGTGACTTCACTTTCACTTTCATGCATTGGAGAAGGAAATGGCAACCCACTCCAGTGTTCTTGCCTGGAGAATCCCAGGGACGGGGGAGTCTGGTGGGCTGCCGTCTTTGGGGTCGCACAGAGTCAGACACCACTGAAGTGACTTAACAGCAGCAGCAGCAGCAGCAGCAAAGTCACTGTCAGTGTTCACAATGTTAAGCTGAGAGCTCTGTGCCTCTGATTTTCTTCCTTTCACATGCCTAGGTACATGTACTAAGGGTTAGTACATGTACTAACTAAGGGAAGTGTGCTGTTTAATGCCTTGATGGTGTGCTCGGCTGGTGGCAAAGACAAGAGGAGGAATGGGGAGAGGAAAAATGGCATTGAGTTGCCATGCTGAGTCTATTTTAAGTCAGGCTGGGTGAGGGAGAGGTGCCAGAGGGAGTGGCCTGAGTAGACAAACTCACCTGTCATTACTCTTATTATAATGATACACTTGTCAGTTTATAAGACTTGCTATGAACTCTTTGAGGGTAGAAATAGCTTTTTTTTTTTTTTCCATATCTCAGTGCATGGCACCCAGTAGACACTAACTGTATATTTATGGAAGGGATGAATAAAAGATGTCCAATTCCTTTGGGGTTTCTTTCTCCAACTACTTCCATGAGTTAGGAGAACGGATTAGGTTAGGAAATTCCTTATTTAAAGCTTCAATAGCTCCTTTGAGTTCTCCTCCTTAAAGTCACCCACACCTTCAGATGAATTACTTCTAATCATCTGCAGGAGGGGATCTCAGATGCAGGGGATGGCTCTGCAAGGAAGTCCTCCAAGGGGTTGGTGCTTTGGACTGTTGAAAGCAGCATGCAGAAGGGAGCTGCTAGATCAAGGAAAGTGTGTGAAGGATTCAAGATCAGTTTACACAGGACCAGAGTGGTTACCATTACAGACAGTCCACTCTCCAAGCCAGTCTAGAGGGATATGATGGGACAGGGCACCAAACGCTTTTGTAAACATTTAGTATTTGTACACACATAGCAGCTTGGGGAAGCTGGTGTTTGGAGGTCAAGCCTGGAAATTGCACATCCTAGCTTCTCTCAAGTTGCTAACCTGCATTATATGGTCCAGGTTAGTTGTGCTTCACATGTAAAAACCCAGTTCCTATGCTTTTCAGCCATTTGTGTGTCTTCTTTGGAGAAATGTCAGTTTAGATCTTCTGCCCATTTTTTGATTTTTTTTTTTTGACGTTGAGGTGCACAAGCTGTATATTTTAGAGATTAATCCCTTGTCAGTTGCATAGTTTGCAAATATTTTCTCCCATTCTGTAGGTTATGTTTTCATGTTGTTTATGGTTTCCTTTGGTGTGCAAAAGTTGTTAAGTTTAATTAGATCTCATTTGTTTATTTTTATTTTAATTACTCTAGGAGGTGGGTCAAAAAAGACATCATTGCAATTTAAGTCAGAGAGTGTTCTGCCTATGTTTTCCTTTAAGAGTGTTATAGTATCCATCCTTACATTTAGGTCTTTAATTCACTTGGAGTTTATTTTTGTGTATGGTGTTAGAGAGTGTTTTAATTTCATTCTTTTTCAAATGGCTTCTCAGTTTTCCCAGCACCACTTATTGAAAAGACTGTCTTTTCTCCATTGCATCTTCTTGCTTCCTTTGTCACAGATTAGACCATAGGTGCATGGGTTTATCTCTGGACTTTCCATCTTATTCCACTGAGCTATATTTCTGTTTTTGTTCTAGTAACATACTGTTTTAATGACTATAGCTTTGTAATATAGCTTTCAAACTGCAATGAGGTATCACCTCACACCTGTCAGAATGGCCATCATTAAAAATCTACAAACAATAAATGCTGGAGAGGGTGTGGAGATTGATGGTGGAGATACACTGTTGATGGTAATGTAAATTGGTGCAGCTACTATGGAGAAAGTAGGGAGGTTCCTTAAAAAACTAAAAATAGAGCTACCATATGATCTAGCAATCCCAGTCCTTGGCATATATCTGGAGAGAACCATAATTCAAAAAGGACACACACATTCGAATGTTCATTGAAGTACTGTCTCCAACAGCTGAGAGGTGGAAGCAACCTAAGTATCAACTGGCAGAGGAATGGATAAAGAAGATATGGTATACATATATAATGGAATATTATGCAGTCATTAAAAAGAATGAAATAATGCCACATGCAGCAACATGAATGGACCCAGAGAGTATTATACTAAGTCTAGAAAGCCAGGCAGAGAAAATCATATAATATCACTTATATGTGCTGCTGCTGCTGCTGCTAAGCTGCTTCAGTCGTGTCCGACTCTGTGTGACCCCATAGATGGCAGCCCACCAGGCTCACATCCCTGGGATTCTCCAGGCAAGAACACTGGAGAGGGTTGCCATTTCCTCCTCTAGTGCATGAAAGTGAAAAGTGAAAGTGAAGTCGCTCAGTCGTGTCTGACTCTTAGTGACCCCATGGACTGCAGCCTACCAGGCTCCTCCGTCCATGGGATTTTCCAGGCAAGAGTACTGGAGTGGGGTGCCATTGCCTTCTCCGTCACTTATATGTGGAATCTAATAAAAATGATACAAATGAACCTATTTACAAAACAGAAACCAACTCACAAATCTCAAAATCAAATGTATGATCACCAAAGGGAAAACACAAATCTTGAAATCAAATTTATGATTACCAAAGGGAAAACATGGAGGGGGAGTGATAAATTAGGAGATCAGGATTAATACATATATGCTACTATACATAGAACAGATGACAACTGATGACCTACTGTATAGCACAAGGAACTCTACTCATTATTCTGTAATAACCTATATATGAAGAGGATATGAAAAAGAATATATACATATATATATTTATAAGGGATATACACCTAAACTAACATATTATAAGTCAACTATATTCCAATAAAAGTCATTGGAAAAAAAAAAAACAATTCCTTAGTGGAAGAAGGAAAATAGAAAGGAAAATGAAGAGGAAGGAGCCCATGTCCTACGGCCCCTCCATTCCCCTAGTTCTCTTTATCATCAGTGTGGACTAGTGTAGCTTTCATGGTATTTCCCACTTCATAGGACATTTAGAATATGTTCTCCTGCTCTTTCCAGCCTCCTTGTGGTGCCAAACCATCAATCAACTTACACACTCTCTTCCAAGCTTGGAACACAAGCTTAGCACTCATAGTTTAAATCCAGGGCCTGGCAAATTACCTACCCGCCTTCTTCTGAATATTTATGCCCAAATGCCAGGATATCGGATGCCCGTCCACTCCCATCACAGACAACAACTGGCACAGGAGGGGTGTCTCGAAGGTACTCCAAGACAATTGAGATCACATTGGGTCCTCCTTCCACAATTAGTGCCACCACTGGAACGCCTTGACCGATTCCTGCATTAAAAAAGGAAAAGAAAAGGAAAAAAAAGAGAAAAGAACACAAAGCCAGCAAACCAAAGAAACAAAAAGAGAAACAAAAAGCACAAACTAAAATTACTGAGCATGGGGAGGAAACAACATATGAAGGGATAACATACGGAGCAAAAATTTACAGAAAACCCTTTAGTAGAATTTTCCTACCAGAGAGTCCATTAGACTTTGCCCTCTCCCTGTAACTCCCAGGGTGCTGGGGTAAGTTAAAGTGTTGATGACCATACCTCACAGGGGAGGCATAGAGTGAGAAGGTGGGAAAGTTGGTTAGTAGAGGAAGCCAGTAGCCAAAAGATTGGAAGCTAAATGTGATCTTAAGCAAGTCTCATGTGGATCCAATGGCCAGTTTCCTATATGAAACATGGAAAGTTAAAAAAAATAAGTCACCTCCCTGAAGTTATCACAGTGCTAAGAAAATGCCTAAGTGGTTTTTATATTAAAGGCTACAAAAATCAGCTGGGGGTATATTTTAACTTGTTGAATCAACTGCTAGCTAAATTATGGGTCTATCTATTTCTGACCACAGGTGATCAGCTTGATAATGGATTTTTAACATATAACGGTCATAATAAATTACCCAGGGGATATAGCATCTGCCATTTGCGATTATTGTGTCCTTTACTATAGGGTGAGTTGCCAGGCACATGATGGGCAAACATTGGTTGAATTCAGCTGAATTAAGGAATTTCAGCTATTTACACTGAGTCAATAGACACTGCTGTTTTCAAGTAAAAAATTACCCTAACATCAGCACTTATGTATGTTCAATCTAACATAATAAAGAGAAGTACTGAAAACAAACGTCCATAAGAGACATAAAGAGAAAAGAAAGTGAAAGAAAAGTGAAAGTGTTAGTCTCTCAGTCATGTCCTACTCTGCAACCCCATGGACTGTAGCCTGCCAGGCTTCTCTCTCTGTCCATGGAACTCTCCAGGCAAGAATAGTGGAGTGGGCAGCCATTCCCTTCTCAAGGAGACCTTCCTGACCCAGGGATCAAACCTAGGTCTCCCTCACTGCAGGCAGATTCTTTACTATCTGAGCCACCAGGGAAGTCCATGAGAAACAAATTAGTTTTCAAGTGACACCTCAAGTTATCATCATTGGTGAATGAATAACTTCTTTTGTTCAATTTGGTGTCACGTTGTATTTTTTCACTCAGTATAGTTAGAAAAATGGGCAGTTCCATAAAAATGAGATGTTTTGTAAGGTACACAAAGCAGTTATCTTAAAAAGGAAAGAATCAGGCATTTGTACCATTTCTGTAAATATGAAAAACCCCTCAGTCACCTCAGTTCTTTCTCTTCCCCCTTCTGCTGTGGTATTTTATCTTTTATCAAGAAACTACTTCCCTATGAGAAATGAGTTTGATGTTTGATTTCTTGCTCCATTAGTAAAAGATTCTATTAGACTTGTGTGACCAGTTTTACTTCTAAAGTATAAGTACAACAGTCTCCTAGGGCCTTATCTCTTCTAAGTCAGTGTTTTTCATGGTTTGATTTTCATCTGCAAAGAATTCTCCAAAATGCCAGTTACACAAAGAAGAATGCTATTTTAAATTTACATTTAAAAAATGTAAGAAAATGACAATTGTTGATTAAGACAAGAAGCCAAGATTTCTTTTTGTTCCCGGAAGGAATTGTGAGAGAGATGACTCATAGTCTCATCAGAGTTTTCTGTGGATGGAAAGTTTTTGAGAATTAACTCTCTCAAATCCAAGAAGAGGGAAGTAAAAGGTCATGCTGTTCTCCTTTGACCCAGAGCCCTAAGGACTCAGACAAAATGGCATTTTAAAGCTCTGTTTTGGTGTCTATGAAGGAGACACTTTATCCACTGCTGTTGATTATGATTAAGTTCTTGTTGAAAGGCATGTTGAAGATTAACTTGAAATGTTAATACAGCATACTTCTTTTTGAGGAGAATTTTCTGACACAAAAAATACCCACTCCTATACAGATTTATATTCTAAAGTGCCTTGGAAAAGAAACTCTTTTCCAAGGTACATTAAAAGTTATTTTATAAAGCATTTTATGTTTAAACATAAACATATGTTTAAAGATATTTTATAAGGTATTTCCAAAGTACCATGCCATTTAGTTTTCTCCTTTGCTTTTCTTCAGCACATACTCCCATATTGTTTCATGTCAAGGGACAATACACCATACCATTTGTTTTATACCAAATGATAACATTTACACTATTTCTCGGATCTTCTAAGAGAGGCTAAATCCTGTTTAGCCTAAATTGGCTAAATTCTCATTCTTGAGCACTGATTCTATCCGTGGATCATTACTCCTACTCACAGACCAACTATGAGCCATTCATGGAGGAAGAAGTCATAAAATGGACCTTCTAGAATGTTCCTGATCTAGAGTCTACCAGACACTAGGCAAGATGTCTGGAAAATTCTCCTCTCTTTGAGAGGAAACACAGGTGCAAAGGGGACTTTCCTGGTGACTTAGACAGTAAAGGATCCACCTGCAATGCAGGAGAGCTCGGTTCAATCCCTGGGTCAGGAAGATCCCCTGGAGAAGGGCATGGAAACCCCCTCCAGTACTCTTGCCTGGAGAATCCCATGGACAGAAGCATGGTGGGCTACAGTCTATGACGTCACAAAGAATCGACACAACTGAAGCGACTGAGCACACACACATGCATGGGTGGGTGCAAAGGATCACTTTTCATGGGCAGAAATGTGAGCAATAAGCTGTCAGTTGTATCTGTCAATAAATCAAATTGTTATACCCTAGAAATATAGAAGCATTTAGATGGTCGTATTTCCTGTATTTGAAATGAAGCTGTAAGCAACTGAAATGAAGAAAACAACTATATTAATTCAGATATATATATTTCAGGGCTAAAAATTAGATGGAGCAAAATATCAAAACGTTATCTATTTTTTCATAAATTGAATATATCCAATATATCTAATGACTCCAAATTCTCTCCCATTTCCTTTAGATAAAAATTTGTTCCACAGACTATAAAAACCCTTAAAGCCTAAAATAAAAGCAGTTTTGATTTTCTTAGTTACAGGTGGTAGAGAATCAGGCCATGCCTAAAAATATGCTTTGTGTAAATTAAATGTGCCAATATATGGTAACATTAAACTTTTTTGTCAATACACACACAGATACACACACACACACATGCACCCCACTCTCATGTATTGTCTTTTTCTGAGAAAAGAAAATGATATAAAATAATTAGTAATGATCCAAAGTAATGGTCCTTAGCCTATTTTTTTTTGAGACAAGAATCTTTGAATACTTTTGTGATTCCAATGAAAGCTAATGATCTTTTTCCAAGAAAAACAAAGGCACATAAGGACAGTCACAAAAATGCTTCTATACAGTTTCAAAAGTTCATGGATTCCTGAAGTCTATTCATAAAACCTTGCTAATGGACCCTCACAGAGCCTCACCTAAATTAAGAACATTGATATACAGTTGGTCATCTGTATCTGTGAGTTTCACATCCATGAATTCAACAAACTGCAAGTCAAAAAAAAAAAAAAAATCCAGCAAGATCCAAAAAGTAAAACTTGAATTTGCTGGGCATTGGCAATTAATTTCATAGCATTTACTTCTATTAAGTATTATAAGTAATTTAGAGATGATTTAAAGTTTACTGCAGGATGTGCATAGGCTGCCTGCAAATACTGCACCATTTTATATAAAGGACTTGAGCATCTGCAATTTTGGTATCTGGGAGCTGGGACTGGAACCAATCTCCCGAGGATACTGAAGGACCACTATATATGCAAAGAGATCAGTTTGTGTTCTTTTATGAAGCTCACTGAAAGTCAAAGTGTTAGTTGCTCAGTCATGTCCGACTCTTGTGACCCATGGACTGCTAGGCTCCTTTGTCCATGGAATTCTCCAGGCAAGAGTACTGGAATGGGTTGCCATTCCCTTCTCCAGGGAATCTTCCCGACCCAGTTATCGAACCTGGGTCTCCTGCAATGTAGGCAGATTCTTTACCATCTGAGCCACCAGGGGAATTCAGTCCCATCACTTCATGGCAAATACATGGGAAACAATGAAAACAGTGCAGACTTTATTTTCTTGGACTCCAAAAATCACTGCAGATGGTGATTGCAGCCATGAAATTAAAAGATGCTTGCTCCTTGGAAGAAAAGCTATGACCAACCTAGACAGCATATTAAAAAGCAGAGAGATTACTTTGCTGACAAAGGTTTGTCTAGTCAAAGCTATGGTTTTTCCAGTAGCCATGTATAGATGTGAGTGTTGGACTATAAAGAAAGCTGAGTGCCGAAGAATTGATGCTTTTGAACTGTGGTGTTGGAGGAGACTCTCGAGAGTTCCTTGGACTGCAAGGAGATCAAACCAGTCCATCCTAAAGGAAATCAGTCCTGAATATTCATTGGAAGGACTGATGCTAAAGCTGAAGTTCCAATACTTTGGCCACCTGATGTGAAGAACTGACTCACTAGAAAAGACCCTGATGCTAGGAAAGATTGAAGGTAGGAAAAGAAGGGGATGACAGAGGATGAAATGGTTGGATGGCATCATTGACTTGAATTTGAACAAGCTCAGGGAGTTGGTGATGGACAGGGAAGCTTGGTATGCTGTAGTCCATGGGGTCACAAAGAGTCAGACACAACTCAGCAACTGAACTTAACTGATGAAACACATTGAGGCATCTGAGACAGGTTCTAGAAAAGGTTTTCAGACAAAACAGTAGTCTGGGGAAACTGTATCACATTGTTACTGTCCAGTTATATTGATTAACCAAACTTCCCACTGTCTATAGTTTATTTCTCCTCCTATCCTTCATGTCTTTCTCTTTTCCTTGTTTTTCTTTATTTCTTCCATTCACACTTTCTTTTCTAAATGGTATTTTGGATAAGGGACATTTTAAAAGTCTCTAGATAAAATAAATTTTATAAATCTGTAGCATATGACCTCATTAGTAAAGAAAAAAGCTTTTTAAAATATCAAGAATGGTATATTTTTATTAGTGAAATAAAGAAAGCATTTTGAGAATTCACTGAAGACCCACTGGATTCATAAGGACCACTACCAATTTATGCCCACAAAGGAAATAATATAATTACTATGAAGAGCTTCACAAATGTACTTGCTCATCTGAAACTACTGACTGACCATTCACAAAAAGCAGTTTAGATTTATAGTTTTTAAAAAATACAACCTTTATTATTACCAAAAAGTTCTCATTTTATCTAGGTCCCTCAGAGACTTTTTTTGGTCAATACTTGCTCTTTTGGTTTTGGTGAAAGTAGGTTAATTCCTTACTTGATAATAATAATTTTTCATTTTCTACCAGAACCAAGAACTTCTTAGAGATTTCCATTAGAATTTAATTTTAGAGCAACACAATGTTGCTTAATTAAGAAGAGGCAAGATGTTTGCCACACTCTTTATAGTTTTTGTAATTTTGGAACTAGAAGCATTATAGCCTATAAAAAAATGTGAGCTTGAGTAATGGACTTAGCAATCTAGAGGATTCCAGGTTGACCCAGGGCTTTTAAATTATAAACTGAGCCCCAATTAATGGTTCTTTGCAGAAGATAATCTTTTAGACTTTTGTCTCATTTTGTTATACCTGCTATGCAGTTCAGCCTGGGCTACCAATAATTCAAATGTTGTCAAAATTGGCACTAAACAAAGACCAGGTTGGGTACTGTGAATAAGGGAGGTGGAAGGGATAGAAGAACGTCTTAAAATTCCAAAAGAGTTTTTTCCCCTTTCTATTGACATGAGACTATAATCTATGATCAGTTCAGCCACATGTAAAAGTATTTGGTGTACTGTAGTGAAATTCTTGGACAACTAGAATTTTGATCCAACTAAATTAATCCTTTGGTTTACTGTCAACCTTACTGTATATGACCTAAAATGACAATGGGCTCAAGGAATACTGTATTTTTTGTTGGAAAACAGTTTATTATTTACATAATGATGGCACATAGAAGATTGATATTAAGTCAGTGACCAAAGCCACACATCATGTGATCATTATAATATAGGTCATTTAGAAAAGAAGCTTGAAACTTTACATGAGAGATGACTTCTTGAAGATCTTAGTCACTTTGAGACCAAGACAGGGTTGGGTAGACATTTCTGTTTACCAGATAAAACTGTTTAGCAGTAACATGGACACAGTTAACTCACTGGCCTTGCCAGTTCTGGGATTATGTGATTCTTAATGATTCAGAAGTTTGTCAAGAGAATTCATATGCTTTGAAAGTATGCACATAGTGAGAGTTTGTCAATATAGTTTATGCTGCACAATTTTAAATTTATATTAGTAAAATTTGTACATTATTAAAAAGCACTGAACAGATCCTCTTTATCCAACTTCTCATTTGAATAGTCTGGTCTTGGATTCAATGGTTGACTCAACCAATAGATATACTGGTCACTGTCTCCTATATTTGGATTATAAAGGGGTGATAAACTCACTAAGCCACTAAGGTCTTGTAGTTTACAAACAGAACTTTATACAGATTGGGGGGTGGGGTGGGTGGCAACAATTACTGTAGTGATGGGAGAAGAAGCAGTTAAGCTATTAGTATCTACCTGATTTTAATAGGCACCAGTATACTGCCTACTTGAGAAATAGTGACTGAAGTTTGCATAACACTACAGCTTTTTATAAGTATTGAATAGTTTTAGAATTAGGTTTTTGCTACCCTTAATGCAACTCTTCTGTGGTCTGGAAATTCTGGGATGGATTTGTGAAAATTAAATAAAGCTGGTAATCAGCTATATTTGACAACACTCGATGCTATTCTTGGTTATTAAGTTTAAGGTGCTTCTTACAATTAGGAAGTTTACCAGAACATGAATATTCAGGTATAACTGTAGAATATTACTCTACAGAAAATAATATTTTAATATGCTTTTTTTCCCCAAAATAAACATGATTGGAAATCTCTGAGCTACTAAGGAGCAGCATGAGCCCAAGAAAATATCTAGGGATGATATAAAAAAACGCACCTCATTTTAACTAGAATGTCTCTTCAGTCTTCAAAGGAAGCAGATGTTTTAGATACTGCCTTCATGTTTTGGAGATAGAATACATTATCTATCCAAGAGAACAGAACTATAATTGGAATGTGCCTGATCTTACTTGGAAATGGGTAATAAACCCATTTGTTTTAACAAATCCTGACCATATACTCAATTGGTAAATGCGAATTCCAGTTCAAACCAATGTCATGTATCATTATTATTACACTTTTTTGTCACTATAATTCTGCACCTAAATGGATGCTTAGAAAATTATTTGGAAATATAAAATACGGCACAAATTATTAAGAAGTCAGAAGAAAATCACATGCAACAAGATGCTTCACTGTTAGACATTTGATCTAGTCTTCACCTTTGCCTGTCCTTAACTATATTGAAAGTCCTCAGATGCTCTTTTCTCAGTGTGAGGACCCTGGCAGGAGACAGTAGTTGGGGGTCCTTTGTAAAAGAAAAATTGGGGATGGAAGAGGTTCTTTTTTTTGAGGTAGGGTTTTAAGAGGCAATATTCAAGCCTAACTTGGGTGTAAGCATACCATCTACACGGTGTCAGGTAGGCCTTCGTTTTAGAGCATAACTGATGCTCATGTGGGAAGCCTGATCACCAGTCATGGTGACTCCTTTGCTTCTCTCACTCACAAGGTCTATCAAGGAACTTCACTCCAACAGCAGACGGGATTTAGATGGCTTTCCAAGAGTTCTAAGTCCAAAGGCAGAGACAGTGATCACACACTCTGAATACCCTTGACTCCTGGAGAGGGGCACTCTCTTCTACAAGCCAGCTAGGCAGGGGCATTGCTTGCTCCCTCCCTGGCAATGTGGGCCCCAAGACTGGGGTTCTGCCTTGATTTCAGTGAAGTTTTCTGGAAGCACTTTGTCATGCAACAGCACCACCATCCCAGCCCTACACTCTGGAAGCCTGGCCCTGTCTCACTCTCTCAGATGACACTTTTCTTTAGATCACAGGATCCTGTCTGGAACTGGGCTGAACCTGTCCTGTCCTGATCTCCACCTCTGATTCTCAGTTCCACAACTGCCTCTACCTTCGCTTATCTGCTGCCTCCTGTTGACCCCCACTTTCCGGCTCAGCATGGGTCACTCTCTTCTATTTTACCCCCTTACTACTAAAAACTTTGACAATATGTTTACACAAAACTGCTAACATGGTAGCTGGAATTATGCAGAAATGCATCTTGATATGAATTGATAAACCAAAAATATATTTTAGAATTCTACACACGTCTAGTACACAGAGTTGGCATACAATTCATAGGGTTGTTTAGAGTGATAAATTGAGCTATTTGTAAAGTACATAGAACAGAGCCTGGCACTTACTGAGAACTATGTGGTTAAACAAACACAACAGTAAAGATTCTTATTTATATTTATTAGGTGCATAAAAGGTTTCTACTTTAAATGTATAAATGATTCATGAAGATAAATGTACTTTATGTATTTAAACCAAAAGAATGCTCAGACAAATAATTTGAAACACACTTTTCTGAAGTCTGAATATTCTCTCATGCAGACCAATAATATGCTTAGGAAGCCCAATTCCTTTATCTTGTATCCAAAACACTAGAAGTCTCTGCTTTGGTGTAGGTGATCTTTCGTGTCATTCCCCAAATGCTTTCTACCAAGGGGCTTCTCCTCAGTGATTCAATCAACTTAAGTCTTTCAAATTCTGTGGGTTGGATAGAGATGTAAATGCCAAGGAACAGAACCCATAAGTTGATTTCAAGGATATTAAATGCTAATAAACAAACTTAGCTTTTGACTTAGTCAATGGAAAACAGTTATCCTCTCATGGCCAGATAGCTCTGACTGAAATGTTCTGCTATTAATGTCTGTATGTTTTTAGGACATCCAAACAACATCCCATGTGAATCATTTCAAAAGCAAGGGAACAGCCAATCCCAAAGGCTATAAGGCAAGTATTACTTTCATAAAAGGAGAGCGCCAGCATTATTTTCTTTGAGGCCATTGTTTGCAGGCTGAATGTTTTAATGTAATTGATCTAAGTCTACAAGGAAACTCACTCAAACAAAGCAATAGCCTTCCTAGTTTCTGCTCTGTTCAAAAGCCACATCAAAAGGCATTCCTTGCCTTCTCAAATATAAGGTAATCAAAGTGGTTCTAACTCATTTTACTTTTTAATTCTTTGCCCACACTCCCCTATAAATGTGCCAGGAACCAAGTCCACAGCTTGTACAAGTTCCATTGGCTTCTTGGCAGAATTCGTAAGCAGCAGAGCAGCCAGGGGAATTATGAATTGAAAAAACATGGACAGACCTAGCCCACAGTGCAGGGCATACCTGGGTAGGAGAGGGAAATGGTAAGAGAAAGGAAAATATTGCTGGTAATGGCAAAATGGCATATTAATTTGCCCTTCCAAAATAATTTTTAAAAATCTCTCTGCATCATTTGAAGGAGTCTGCAATTACTTCTCCCTGGTCTAAATGTGAAAAGTTTTATTCTCCCTTTGAGGCATATTCTTCTTAACTTACTCTTTCTGGAGAACTTACATGCATCCTGCAGTTCCCAGGTTCAAAGACAAGTCTACCTTATGCCCCCCTTTCACCCCCCACCAGGCAGAACTAACTATTCTCATTGTGTGTTCTTATAGTGTTTATTTTTTTAAGAAGCCCATGCCAATGGATATTCTTTATAAATTTGTCAACAAACTATTTTGTTATAAAAGAAAAAATTCTCATAGTACCTCATATGCTGCTGCTGCTGCTAAGTCACTTCAGTCGTGTCCGACTCTGTGCGACCCCAGAGACGGCAGCCCACCAGGCTCCCCCGTCCCTGGGATTCTCCAGGCAAGAACACTGGAGTGGGTTGCCATTTCCTTCTCCAATGCATGAAAGTGAAAAGTGAAAGTGAAGTCCCTCAGTCGTGTCCGACTCCTAGCAACCTCATGGACTGCAGCCCACCAGGCTCTTCCATCCATGGGATTTTCCAGGCAAGAGTACTGGAGTGGGGGTGCCATTGCCTTCTCCATATCTCTCATTAAATTCCAAGTTTGGACATCTCTTTTCTCTCTAGGTCGGTTAATCTTTGTATCCACAGCATATCAGATAGTGTTCTACATGCGGTAGTTGCTCACTAAAATTTGGGTACAGAAGGAAGGCAAGATACTGAATCTCCTCAAGTATATCTTGATTGCTCATAGATTAGACAACAATGTAATTATTTCCATAGAAATTTTCAAATCTTTTATGATATAAACAAGTTTCCCTCAGTCTGATTTCAAGGCACTCCAATCTGATTTAAATTCTCATGAAATCAGGAAGTGAAGTGAAATGAAAGTCACTCAGTTATGTCCTACTCTTTGCAACCCCACAGAATTCACCAGGCTGGAATACTAGAGTGGGTAGACTTTCCCTTCTCCAGGAGATTTTCCCAACACAGGAATTGAACCGGGGTCTCCTGCATTGCAAGTGGATTCTTTACCAACTGAGCTATGAGGGAAGCCCTCATGAAATCAGGAATTATACCAATGCCCAGTTTCTGTGCTTTTTAGTTTTCCTTGGACTACTGAGATTGCTTTCTGATTTCTCTGCCTCTTCAACAAACATCACATAACTGCTAGTTATCATCTGTAAATAGTCTTCTCTGTTACTAATCTTCAGTGGGTTCCCAATGCTTATAGATAAAGGTCCAAATCATTTTGCATGACAGACAAGGCTCCCTGTATGCTGGACCCAATCTTTATTCACAGCCTCATCTCTCCAGAACTTTCTGTTCACTCTGATTCTAGTCTCATCTAGACTATCTTCTCTATCCTCCATCTAGGATTATTTTAAAATATCTCTTTGCTGCTGCTGCTGCTGCTAAGTCGCTTCAGTCGTGTCCGACTCTGTGCGACCCCAGAGACGGCAGCCCACCAGGCTCCCCTGTCCCTGGGATTCTCCAGGTAAGAACACTGTAGTGGGTTGCCATTTCCTTCTCCAATGCATGAAAGTGAAAAGTGAAAGTGAAGTCGTTCAGTCATGTACGACTCTTCGAGACCTCATGGACTGCAGCCTACCAGGCTCCTCCATCCATGGGATTTTCCAGGCAAGAGTACTGGAGTGGGGTGCCATTGCCTTCTCCAAAATTTCTCTTTAGCTATCCTAATTTTCAGAGAGGATTATCTCTCCCTACTCTAGATTTCATGAGGAGGAACTTTTCCTAAACTCATCCTTGGGTTTCCTATGCTCTTTTACTCACTTGGTAAATTGAAGAAGAATAATTGGATTTGCTCACTCTTCTTTCTCTTGGCATCTTCTTGCCTGCAGGAAACCCAACATCTCCCAACTCCTCCAGTACTGGCCCTGAGGATGTGTGCAGTGGATGGGGGATGAAGGCTTACTGTGGAATTCTGCATAATGCTGGTGAGTCAATAAACCCACTTGGTCAATAGTCTAAAAGTCATGTCTGCTAACTTGTCCCTCAACTAAAAATGATATTCTGTGTTCCATCAACTACTTCTTTTATTTCTCAAAGTGTTTAGAACTCGGATGAGGAAGACAGGTGCTATTTATTGTGGACCCTTATAAACTCTAACTCAATCTTCCAAGTCCAGTTCAAATTTTACTAATTCCTGAGGCCGTTCCTAACTCCCTGAGGCAATATTAATTATTCATTCCTTGTAGTCCCATTGTTTAGTTTTTTATTTTTCTACATATCCTTTGGCATTTTAAAAATTCTGTTTTGCTTTAATGAAAGTTTCATTCACTATTGTAAACTCTTTGGGACAGAGACAACATTCTAGTTTCTACAGTGCCCCACACTTAGAAGGCAGTTCAAATAAATGCTTGTGAAATAAAACAAAATTAGAAAGTACAATGCCTAGGGTCTATACCTTGGGACTACTGCTGCTGCTAAGTCGCTTCAGTCATGTCCGACTCTGTGCGACCCCACAGACGGCAGCCCACCAGGCTCCTCCATCCCTGGGACTCTCCAGAGGCAAGAACACTGGAGTGGGTTGCCATTTCCTTCTCCAGTGCATGAAAGTGAAAGTGAAGTTGCTCAGTCGTGCCGACTCTTAGTGACCCCATAGACTGCAGCCTACCAGGCCGCTCTGTCCATGGTATTTTCCAGGCAAGAGTACTGGAGTGGTTGCCATTTTCTTCTCCATACCTTGGGGCTAGCACACCTGAAAAGAAGTGACTAAATAAATAGGTTGTTGTAAAGAGACTGAGTGTCATATCTCTATACTATTGATGAAAACTGCTGAAATAGAGATGACAGCCATTTAAATGGTCCCTGGTGTTCTTTCACAGGCTTTTACCATTGGCCTCAGTGGTGGTTAGACCTAGACGAGAACATGCTCAGTAACCTGGATGAGTGCTCACAGTTTGGCTGTCCATCTGGATTAAATTTGGAAGAGTCCAGATTCTTACTTATTTCTCAGAATTGGACCTAGCTAGAGTGACAACACAGAGAAGGCAATGGCAGCCCACTCCAGTACTCTTGCCTGGAGAATCCCATGGACAGAGGAGCCTGGTAGGCTGCAGTCCATGGGGTCGGGAAGAGTCAGAAACGACTGAGCGACTTCACTTTCACTTTCATGCATTGGAGAAGGAAATGGCAACCCACTCCAGTGTTCTTGCCTGGAGAATCCCAGGGACGCTGGGGCCTGGTGGGCTGCCATCTATGGTGTAGCACAGAATCAGACACAACTGACACGACTTAGCAGTAGCAGCAGCAGAATGACAACATGTCCTGGCCACTGGGTAAAAGGATGCAAGGTTTACACTCTTCCCCTTGCTGGAAGAATGTCCATAATAGTTATTACTTCCTCTGGCTGAGATGAATAGGGAACTATATGACTAAAGCGGAAACCTAATTCTGTCTCTGACGTGATGGATACATATTAGCAGCTATGCAGCTGTAGACCAGGAGTGACCTTCATTTACCACCCAAGTTATTGTAGTTATTAAGATAACTGACTGCTATTATCATGTATGAGACAATGGAAGGGTACTGATTATTTGGGATTTAATATTGATATTTAATTCAATTTCTGACCAGCAGTTGGGAAAAGCAATACATTTTTATTTGATTATCTGGCATCTTTTCCAAAAGATAATGTGCTCAATCTGATCAAAACTTGACTGTTAGTAAATTCTCAGTGAGAAAATGGTGATAGTGTCATGGGGAACCTTCTTTCTTCTGGTTTCAAGTTTCCATGAGGAGGGAGCTCCATTTGGGTGACTCATCTAGCCTTCTGTCCTTCTCTTACTCATCTCCACATATATAATTGAGTAATCTGGTTGAGGAGAAGGCAATGGCACCCCACTCCAGTACTCTTGCCTGGAAAATCCCAGGGATGGGGGAGCCTGGTGGGCTGCCGTCTACGGGGTTGCACAGAGTCAGACACGACTGAAGCGACTTAGCAGCAGCAGCAGCAACCTGGTTGAAAAGTCTTTCGGTGAGGAGGATTTATCATCTTTTTTCCTTTTCCTCCATGGACCAGTGCCTGTCAGTGATATTAGTAAAGTTGTTTCTGTAGACCCAATTTTCTTCTCTGGTTGGCTGCCTATGGGCTGAAGTAAGCAGGCAAACCCATTTGGCCCTCACACTAAGTCATTATCTCCAACTACTTCATCATTAATAAAAGTGATATTTTGATCTCCATCTGCTTGACTCTAGTGTTCAACTCTCAATTTGAATCTTGTCCTGTCAAGAGTGAGTTATAATTTACTGGACTTCCTCAAGGTCCAACATCATGAATCACAATGCTGTTATTTCTGTTTCTGGCATTCATTTTGAAGCAGCATTTAACAAATTTGAGCCTCTGGTTCAAGTTTGTGAGCATGATCTTATTTTTCAAATGCAAATAAAGCCTTTTCTGAAGACAATTTTTCCTTAATGTCCTTATAGTTCCTTAAAAGGAAACAACAACTGCCACAGATTTTAAAAAGCTTATCAAAAAATGGAGCCCAAACAAGGTGCTTATGAATTTCTGGGTTGCAGTGAATGACTATATGTAGTGAAGTCTACTCAGCCAACTGACTGAAGGCTCTTTCCCCCACAGGTGAAGGAGCAGCTAGAGCTAGAGCACCCACCAGTTGCTGGGCACTCAGCCAGGCAGATTGTACATGCTCACTCAATTTGCTCACCAACTCTATGATAGAGGTATTATCATCCACATTTTACAGTTAAATGGAGGCATTGAGAGCAAATTACAAGTCTGAACAGGGTTTCAAACAGAGGTCTGTTAGGAAATTCAGAGCCTGCACTCTGCATTCTACTTGGCTTGTCTCTCACTATGGTGACTATGTAATTTATCATACAAAAACCAGGGCGTTCTCGTAAATGAAGAGGTCATCATTAATCATTTCTGGGGGATGAAAACCAGAACTATTTAGTTTTGGACAAACCTATACATATGATCTCTCTAAGGTTTCAAATGAAGTTCTAGCAGATTTTTTAAAACAGATGCCAATTTCAGATATTTAGAAAGGAGCCTGAGTTTATTCACTGTTTCTTTGCTTGCCTCTTCCTGGCTTACAAAAGCCACGACTCACTAGTTGCCCCTCCCTGATTCCTGAGATCCAGTTTCTAGTGCCATCTAAATAAAGCACAGCTGTTCATTATCAGAGATATTTCTTCCTCTAGACACAAGCTCCAAGGGAGGATTAGATCATTAAGCAAAGGAAAATAGCAACAACAATATCAGCAGCACCTGCATAAATCCTTTAGGGGGAAATGATCAATTTAAAGTTTTTCTCATGTTCTAGCATATCCTTGTTGGTGCTGGAAATAAATCACTTCTTTTCTCTCTTATAAATAAATGCCTCATTACATTCAATCTCTTATGCACACTGGGGTATCGTGATGAGAAATCGGATATAGTCAAAACCTAGGGGCATGCAGGGGTATTCTGGGTCCTTAATCACTGGAGGTGGTTAACCTCATTATCCTACTCTGTCAGGTTGGTGGGAAGTAGCCACTTGGCTTGGAGGAGGAAATGGCAACCCACTCCAGTGTTCTTGCCTGGAGAATCCCAGGGACGGGGGAGCCTGGTGGGCTGCCGTCCCTGGGGTCGCACAGTCGGACACGACTGAAGCGACTTAGCAGCAGCAGCAGCCACTTGGCTTATTACTACTGTTGCCATGAAGAGTCATTTGACTGCAATAATAAGTGCTAACTTATTAGGGTTAGCACTTTAGGGTTATCCTAATGTTTTATATATATATATATATAAAAGAGTGTGACACTCAAAGGACTGCTCTTAAAACCCTGATTCTAATGTGCAAAGAACTAGTTTGTGCACTGAAAATTATCACAAGAAAGGGTGGGTGGAAATGCCCATTTTTCAGTTCTTGGCTCTTCTTACCATTAGTGCCTTCTCTAGCAGGATGGCTATCAAACCTAGCATGCTCCAGAATCACCTCGAGGATCAGCTAAAATACATTCTGATCAGTGGGTCTAGAATGGGACTTGAGGATGTGCGTTTCTTTACCAGCTGATCCACAAGGGAAGCCTGAGGATGTACATTTCTAACAAGTTCCTGGGTGATGCTATTGTTGCTGGTCCAGGGACCACACTTTGACAACTACTGTCTTCACAGTGCAGGGAGTGGAGACTCTGGCCTTTGAAAAGAAGTGAAATCTAAGATGTGCCCCTTGGAGTAAATTAACATGAAAGCCCCTGCAGTAGTACTGAAATGTCCTTGTTATATTTCCAATAGTCTATTAAAGTCTAAACAGGAGTCTGCAAACTTTTCCTATAACAGGCCAGACAGCAAATGTTTTCAGCCTTGCAGGTCAGGTGATTTCTGTTGCAAGTGATCAACTCTGCCACTACAGCACAAAAGCAGCCTGAGATGGTACAGGAAAGAAGGAGGACTGACCTGGCTATGTTCCAATAAAGCTCTGTTTACAAGGTAAGTAACGTGCTCGTTTTGGCCTACAGGCCATAGCCTGCCAACCTTTGAGTAACTAATGTTAAAAATGATTCATATAAGGCAACATCTGTTAGTTTGCTAAGTCCAAGTATGCCTATGATCAATGAGAAACCAACCAAGTTGGAGACCTATGTCAGCAAAGCACTGACATACGTTCTCTGTATCAGCTGCACATGGTTGGTAGACTACTGCCTACACTGGAAAGTAGGTACTCTTCTTGCAATTCAGCCCCTACAACCAACTATTTAAAATCCAATGGCTCAGCACTTCACTCTAATTCAACAGGAGTTTCACTGAACTGCTGGAAATTATTCATCTATACTTAATATATTCTCTACTTGGTACTTTGCTGAAAAGTCAATAATAATTGAGTTATTAGTTAATTCATATTTTGTTGCCAGGAATGACTGGCAACATTCCTGATGATCAGTCCCCAGGTCTCTTCTTACTTGTCCTGTCAATAGAAGTTGACATGGTTGGTCGGTCCTTCCTCTTGGAAATATGTTCTTTGCTTGGTTTCCAAATAGCATTCATCTCTGGTTTCCCTTTCACTTAAGAAGCAGTTCCTTCATCTCCTTTGCTTATAGAAGGACTGTCTTAAACCTTGGTTCTTGATTCTCTCTGTCTTGTCCTCTCCTCACACACTGTCTTGGTGATCTCATCCACTAAATGGTTTCCCATACCATCAACACATGGACAACTTCCATCTTTATGAATCCAGGCCAAATATCTCCACCAAACTTGAGTTTCACATAACTGTGCTTCTCTTTCAGTCTCCACACATGCTATGAAGCATCTCAGATCTGATATGTCCAAGTTAAGCTCCTGATATTGTCTCATCCCCACCATCCCCACCCTCACAGTCTTTTCTACTTGGGAAACAGCAACTCTATTCTTCTAGCTGATCAGCCCCCCAAACCTGGAGCCATACCCCATATCCACTCTTATGGTAAATCTTGCCTGCTCTACCTTCAAATCACAGCTCAAATTTGACCACTTCTCACCTCCTCAACTGCTGCCACCCTTAGTCTAAGCCGCCCCTGACTTTTGTCTGGATTATTGTCATTTTGGCTGGCTTTTCTGATGTCATTCCTGCTGCCAATTTGGATGACTGTCAACTCAGCAGGTACAGCAATTCTGTTGAAACATACAAGACCATCCCTTTGCTCAAAACTCTACAAGTTCCATTTGCCACAGAGTGAATGTGAAAGTCATAGGTCTTTCTGTCCTCTCTGGCTCTTGTTCCCTCTTTGGCCTCCTCTCCAACTCCCTTCCTCCTCTTTCATCCATATGACCACACAGGCTTCCTGATGCTCCTCAAATGTGTTGCTCACGTTCCCACCTCTGTGCCTTTTTATTGCTGATTCCCCAGCTGGAAATGGTTTCCCCTAAGACATCACATGGATTTCTCCCGCACTTCTGCCGAGTCTTTACTCAGATGTCTCCTTTTCGGGGAGTCTTCCTCTCATTCTACTGATATTTGCAGCCCCTTCCCTGTACTCCCCTTTCTGCTTTCTCTCTCTTTCTCTCTCCCCAGCACATTTCACTATGAAATACACTATGTATTTTATTTATTTGTTTTTTGTCACCTTCCACCCAAATGTAAGCTCCATAAGGGCGGGATTGGCACAGACTTCTGGTCTGACAAGGCTGCTGTGAAGTGTGCCTTGGGGAGCTGAGTCTGGGTCGGCAGAGCCCTGGGCATGGGGATGCCAGCTTCAGCAAAGATGCTGCTGGCTTTCCTCAGCCAGGGAGCACCAGAGCCTTCCACCTGGGACCAAAGAGGCTTGGACAGTCACTGTTACCACTGGTCACCTTGGCTGAGGGAGGTTAAGAGGCTCTTATTCAACTCTCCTGGTACACCATAAGCATTAGAGAGGAGGGGTAGGGGGAGAGAGAGAAGGGAGAGTGGGGTGGGGAGGGGAGAGATGAGAAGAAAGAGGGAGAGATGTAGGGGAAGAGAGAAGATGGGGGAGGGAGAGAGAGAGGAAGCAGGAGGGGAGAAGGGTAGAGGCAAGAGGTATGAGGAGAGAGGGGAGAGAGAGGAGAGGGAGAGGGAAGGAGAGGGAGAGGGAAGGAGGGAGGTGGAGGGAAGGGAAAGAGAGAGAGTGTAGGAGAGACATAATAGATAAAGATTAAATTTACCAAAACTAGCTGGAAAGGGGACTTGGATTTATTCGAATTAAAGAAAACTATTATGTGACATTCCTTACATGCCCAACTTTATGAACAATAATTCATACACCCAACAACAGTTCTTATTACTTGAAAATGGAAACAAATAAATCAATGGAACAAAACAAACCCTGTTCCACGCATACCAAGAAAACAGGATAGAAGGACATACAGGGTGAAGTGAACTTTCCACTTCTCCCCAAACTCCCCCATGACTTCATATTAAATTCTGATGTGCAACAGAGTCAATATTCACTTCCTGTGTTGTTCTTTTGGGTGAAAGAAATGCTGCTAATGAGGAAGGGCTCAGCTCAGATTCGTCTGATGGCCAGAAAAGCTGACTCTTTAATCTTCACCACCCCCCCGCCTCACTGTTTTAGCAAAGGTGCACCTGCCTCATTCCACCAGGAATTGGCCAGAGAACACATGTGGACCCAGAGATGCCAAGGCTCATTAGCCAACAAGATCTGTTGATTCCTCTGCCTGGGATTTAGGACTTGAGTGTTTGCCTGCAGGGTTGTGGCATGTGGGACTGCACGGCTTGTGAAATCTGGCCTCCTTGCAGAACAGGGACAGCCTGTTCAGTGAGGGGTAAGAGTGCTTGTTTGCCTCAGCGATGGATGCCAAAAATACAAAAAAAGCTGCTTGCTTATTTGGCCAAAATGAGGGCATAACATCTCTATTTTTCTCATATTTTTCAGGGGTTAATGATCTTCAGCTACAAGTTTAAGTTAAAAGATTTATTTTATTCTGTTAAAACTTACAACAGCTTTATAACTGACATCTTGGGAGTACTATTTCTAGTCATTTTCCAAGTCTATATTAAATATAGACTTCTATCCACTAGTTTAAATGGCTTGAAATGATCCAAACACTATTTTGAAAAGGTGGGTAAATTATTTTAAATCCTGAGAAGGGGCTTTGAAAGGTCTTATGACAAGTTCTCTAGCCTGATCCGCCACTAGTGAATTAAAATCTCAGCCTGCCTTTTTTAAAGACCCCCTAGTGAGATACCTTATTTTCTCCAATTATATCCCACTGTAAAATTGTTGATTATGGCAGAAAAGTAATCAGTCAGCACAAGTTTTCCTATCTATTTTATGTTTGTCTAACTTTCTAAAGTTAACTACACATTTCTACTGAATGGTTGATACTAATCTAGACTGAAAAGCAGCCGTGGGCAATTATCATTTTAGGTAAGTGGGGAAAAATCAATACTTATTTCTGTTTCTATGTAAGTGGAAATAATGAAGCCATGTTGGCACTGGTTATCACAAATATGTATATCCTAAGACTATCTAAATCCACAAGACAGAAATGATTTAACCACAAGCACGAGTCAACAGAAACACAGTCAAATTTCCAGAATAAATGCTTTTATGCCCATGATAGTTGGAAGTATGCATGATGGTCTCTGCCTGTACACATTTCTATTTATTTATCCTCCCTGAGTTTAGGTATTACTGTTTTATTATGTGTCCTTTCTATATAGCTTGTAGTTTCTAAACATGTCTATTATATTTTTACAACAGGCTAGAAATGAGAGTTAAAATAAGGCCAGAAAATCAAATATTGATGTTTATAATAATTTATTGATCACCTACCTACATGGGCCAGGCACTGTGCTAGCTTTGCATGATGACAAAGGTGAGGATGACTCAGGCTCTGCTCACAGGGAGCTCACAATCTGCAGGTGATGGGGAAGGGGTACACACAAACAGACAACCACTCTGTCAAAGAGGCTGTGCTATAACACAGGTTTATGGAGTGCTGTGGGAACGTGGGTTATGTGGTAAACAGCTGAGTCTAAGACAATCACTTGGGGGTGTGTGTGTGTCTCGGGTTTGGGGGGTTCTGATAGGATTTCAGAGAAAAGAAGATTTTCAAGCTGAGATTTAAGAGTGTAGAATTTTGCCAGTAAGTAGAGTTGGGAAAGGCTGGAATTTCCACAAATGTCAAAATGGGACAAAAACACATCCAACAGGGTATGTCACTTAAGAGAAATTGCAAGTAGCTTGGAATGGGTGGGACATAAGGTCCACAGGTGTTAGGAAGGAGAAGAAAGCTGGAAAAACAGATGAAAAGATATGCAAGGTCTTCCAATCAGCCGTGAAAGGAGGAAAAGACTGAGTTCCATCAAGGAGGTTTATGTTATCATCAGAGGAAGCTGTTAGTTTTGCCAGTAAAAGGAAATGTTGCTGACTCAGACCAAAATGTCAGTCAAATATTTCCAACCCAAATCTTTCTAATCTGAAAGGCGATCTCAGCATCCTTTCCTACATGTAAGAGAACCTAGTAGATCTTATTAGAATGGTGGTCAGTTCCCCAGTTCAGACTCATTTGTTGACGGGAACTGTCCCAGTCCCAGAATAGACAGTTCCAATGTGGAATGAGGTCTTTCCTAAAAAAGACAGTGCTCCTAGCTCAAACTGGAAAATAAGTCAGATAAATGAGACAGGCAAATACCAAGAAACAGGTTTCACTAAAATGTGTTCTATTCCTTCAATATTATTCTTTTAACTCCGTGATTATCTTGACTGACAAAATGACTTCTCATTAAGAAGCATGGCAAACAGTTCAGCGTCACAGCTAACTTCCGTCAAGTCATTTTATAAGATGAACAGAGGGCAGATATCTAAACTGTAACTGTCTTCTTCACACAACCTATTCTTTGAAGGGAAAATTCTTTAAAAGTCAAAGAAAACTTCAAACAACATTCAGTTGACAGCATCAAGAAAATGGCAAGTTATTACAGTCCACAGTTAGCTGATCATGTATTTTGGATGGTCTTCTCCTTGAATGGTTGAGTCTGCCAGTAGTAATAATTTTCAATGATGAGGCTGAACATGTTAGAGCATCCAAGGAAGACAATGAGATGTTCCTGATGTATATGTAAGCTGCTCAGAGGAAGTTTAACATCCTTTTCAGGTCACTTGATTTGAATCCAGGGCTATCAGTCTATGAGAATCTAAATTCACTGCTTCCTACTTTCAGGGCTCCCCGGATGAAGTTCTGCTATAACTTTTACTTGTTATTTATCTCATGGAATAGTTATGAGCTCAGTGATGGAAAATTCATGTCATGGTTACCCGCAATGTATTGGATGATGGTGCAATGATCAAAAAAGATGCCGGTGATGACAATTGAACGTCCCTTTGCCTTCCCAGCCTCCTTCATATATTCTCAGGCATAGGATGACAAAGGGAAGTCCACGAGTCACATGAAGAAAGACTGTAGCCATGGGCACACGACCAGGAACTCCTCAATTTGTCTTCACCCCTGCCGCCCATGCCACCACCCCATCCTACTTCTTCCTGATCCTGTTCCTGTGAATTCCCCTACCATCTTGCCACTAACCACAATCCCTCCACCCAAAAGTTCTGCCAATGCTTAACCCCAACTGGATCAATGTTCAACCCACGCCTGACAGAGATTTCATGTTCAAACAGTTGTTGAGTGAAATCATGACCCCTAAACCCTCCAAGGTAACAACATTTTAGAGAAAGGTCCTTTTAGATGAAATAATGCTTCCTTATATGGGGCAAAAAGAGCAACAATTTTGGAATCCCATCAGCCTAGGTTTGCACCTGGCTGTGCCACTAAGTGGATAATAAAACAAGGGCTTAACTACCCTGAGATGCCATTTCATCAACTATAAAGAAGGTAGATAATAATTCCTACTTTGAAGGGTTTTTGTGACTGTTAAGAGAGACAGTATACATGAAAATGCTAGCACAGTGCCTGGAATATACTAGGACTTCAATAAATGCTCACTTCTCTCTTCTCCATCTTATGTGGTATTATTGGGATGATAAGTAATAGAGAGTAGTTAACCTCTGATGTGGTTGGATGTTTTAGAAGAGATAGAGATAAACAGCAGTCACAGGGAGGGATAGTGTTAGGAATGTGTAAAGGAAATTACTATTTCTATGGTTAATTTTCTTGGTTGGGGTTTAAGAGGAGATTCATGTTGTCCATTAATTATACTTACCAATTGGGTCTAATTGGCAACTACCCCAAAATGAATAAAACAAGCGGGAGTCAAGAGAGAAAAACGGCAGGCATCCTGTCAAAAAATAAAATCTTTGAAATTTCTACAAGCCAACCGTCACATACACATTTTATTAAAGCAGACTGATCGCCCAATTTGTAAATGTACACATGTGATGGCAACTCAGGTTGCATATTCAGATCTATGCACAGCATCAGACAGCACTCTGCACCAGCTATTCCACGCCTCGTTGCTCCTTCAGTTGAACAGGCCCTTAAAATAAACATCCCCTTTGCTGGACATATCCTTCATCATTCTGTTTCAGTCTAGGTAACTGCTATAGGAGTTAAAGAGTTAAATGAGTCAAACCATGTTAAGTGCCTATAACAATACTTAGCACTCAGTAAATCCTCAAGAAATGTTTGTTGTTGTTATACTAATTATACTAATAATATGTCTTCTGAGACCAAACAAGAAATGGATTCCTCCCACCCTCCTTTAAAAAGTCTTCTTATTAATTTCTAGAAATATGTGTCTTATTCTCACAAAATTAGCTACTTTTGACCTAAAAGAAGTAGTTTTTTTAGAGGCCAATGTACTTATTTTCTTTTAAAGAGGAACTGAAACCAATGTGTCACTCAACATACCTAATGTTATTTACTGAAGAGATCCCCACATTTCCCTCTCTTCTTCTTTTATCAGCCAAGAAAATGATTAATTAGAGTCATCTATTTCCATGTCTATCTGTCATATAGATTATATATCTTTATCATCTATCTATCTTCAAAAGAAGTTGAAGACATTTCATTATAATAGGTTTCCTACCAATTTGGCTATTCTACCCATTCTAGATAAATTTAGTGGTGAGTCATGTCTCTGGAATGGTAACTTATTAACAAGCTAGTTAAAGGCTAGATGCCTCAGGCAGGATCTCATTTCAAATCCAGGCCTCAGGAGAATCTGCCTCTGCCCCCTTTGCTCCTTCCCTAAAACAGCATTTACAGAGGGGCCCAGATCCTCAAGTGAGATCTTCCAGACTTAGTTTTCTTGGATCAAGTTAGGTTTCTAGAAAGCGCGCCAGTTGTTGTTGGTTGGGCAGGGAGTAACTAGTTGGTGAGAGGCATAGATGGGTCCCACCCCACTTTTCAGGGAACATTACTTGGTAATTCCTCAGTTTCTGTAACTTGGCAGAGCAGCTTTTTCATAACAATATTCCTTGAAGCACAAAATATAAGGGTTGGCTGTTCTGGATTCTCAATAGGTTGCAAAATAATAAACTAAGAGTAACTAATGTATGTTTTCCAAAGACAGTGCTAAGTCATGTCCGACTCTTGTGATTCCATGAACTGTAGCCTGCCAGGCTCCTCTGTTCATGGGATTCTCCAAGCAAGAATGAGTACTGGGGTGGGTTGCCACTTCCTTCTCCAGGGGAATTTACCAATCCAGGAATCAAACCCCTAAATTTACTAATTAGCACATTCCTGAGAACGGAAATTCAGCTTGGGAGCACATACCTCCCAAGGCCGCTCTACTACTCACTGTATGCAACAATTAGACCACTTGCTAAATACTATAAGCAAAACCTCAAAGAGTTGATGACACAAATCCTCCTGGAAATTTAACACAAAAGCACTTGTTTAAGGAACCCAGCACAAAATTGGCTTAGCTGCATCTTCCTGCAGACTGAACAGCATACTGGTATTTTTAATTTCTTTCTTTTTTTTCCCTCCACAGTTACCAAGCCCTAATGAGCAAAAGTTAAATGACATTTTAGTGCAGATCAACCAGATTTGTTGCATGGCTAAAAATGGAAATGTCTGAACATCTGCTGTCAGTTGACTGTGATTCCAATTCTCCTGATACTTCCTTGTTTACCCTTCAGGATGCAGTGGAGAAAATGGTCTCAAGGGGGAAAATGGGAGAATAAAGGGCTAAGGATTTTGCATCAAATAAGGTTGATATCCCAAGTGCCCTGCTTTATTCCTTCCTCTGGTGGCTGGAGAACCTTTTCTTATTTGAGGTCTCCTGGTGCTTTGTTAAAAAGAATAAGAGAAGTATCTCCCAAACTAAGGGGATAACAATGTTGAGCAAAGAGTAGCAGATTTGAAGTTTGGAGTCCTGAGTTCAGGTAAAAGTTGTGCCAGTTAATTCACTATGAATTTAGGTAGGACACATGACTGACCTTTTCCAAGTGGGCCTTCCTATCTGAGAAATGAAGGCAATGAACTAGATGAAATATATATGTATACATAATATCTATGATAATTTACAGTTATGAAATATAGAATATGAACATATGAATAGCTCTGCTTCTGCCCCATCTAATCTATGCATACATAATAAGTCCTGTTTATCACATTATATGATATTCTATCTTGATAACATTCTATTAAGAAGCTTCAATAAAAGGGAAACAATGAAACATCCATATCTTATCCGTATGATTTTGATGATCCTGTTTCCTAAAAAACAAACTAAGCCTAGTTCACATATAGACCTTATATTTGCAGCTGAAATTTTGCTTATGAAGATAGGGAAAACAATTTAATGAAAGTAAAATAAATGTAAGTAGACATATGCTATGCACTACCTTTCTAAATACTGAAAGCTTTCACCTGCATGGTGCTTGCAATCTGTTACCCTGATTCCATCTATCAAAATCTTCCTTGACCACTCCCCCTCCATAAACATTCCATCCAGAAGCTTTTGGTCTGAATTCCTGTTGTACTTCATATCATTCAAGGGCATTTAACACCTGCTGCTGTTCAATGCAGCCCTTTCATACTGAGAAGACATGGAGCACAACAGTTTAGGCGCGGATGCAGGCAGACTTCTTGGATCTGCCACTTACTAACAGTCCGACTTTGGGGGCTGTTACTTGTCCTCTCTTTGCCTCAGTTTTTCTTTCGGCCAATGGGAATAATAATAGTACTTATTTCACAGGGTTGTTGTAAGGATTAAATCAGTTATTTCTGGTAAAATTTTTAGAATAGCACTTGATAGCTAGTTATTGTTAACTTAATTACAAAACTCTAAGTTCTTCAGGTGCACTGCTGCTGCTGCTGCTGCTGCTAAGTCGCTTCAGTCGTGTCCAACTCTGTGCGACTCCATAGATGGCAGCCCACCAGGCTCCCCCGTCCCTGCGATTCTCCAGGCAAGAACACTGGAGTGGGTTGCCATTTCCTTCTCCAATGCATGAAAGTGAAAAGTGAAAGTGAAGTCGCTTAGTCGTGTCTGTTAGTGACCCCATGGACTGCAGCCCACCAGGCTCCTGCATCCATGGAATTGTCCAGGCAAGAGTAGTGGAGTGGGTTGTCATTGCCTTCTCCGTTCAAGTGCACAGTTATGTCTTATTTATCTAGCCACCTCTCCACTGTGTTGTATATTTAAGATATACAAGTAAATACTGGTAGAGTGACAGAAGAAGTATCAGGGGGAAATTAACAGGTAGTGATCACTATTTATTTTAGGTGACAGATTTTTTTGAGTTTTCCTTCTTGCCACATTTTGAAAAGCTGAAGAACTTTTGACATGTGTTTGTCTCCATATAAAACATCTTAAGAGCATAGTGGAGTCAGGAATATAGTGGGAGCCTTTTATTCCAGTGTGAGCATTACAGACAATATTCAGAGTGAAACGGCTTTTGACTGAGTTGAGTGTGAGCCTGCTCCATCATAGGGAGTAGGATCCAGGAAGAGGGGAGCTGGACTATAGGGTACCCAAGAGCCTAGTAAAAGGAAAATGAACAATTTAGCTCTATAGAATTGTGCTCACAGTAGAGATATAAAAGTAGGGTATTTCCAGTAGCCCCATCACACTAGGATATCTGATTATGGCTAAGGACTGGGAATAAATTTAGGGCATTTTGTCATTTACCAAATCTAAACAGGGAAGATAATTTTGGTTCTGATTTCACCTATTCTCAAATATAAGCATCAAACCTGTTATATATAATTAAGAAAACGTAAATGTGGTTATAAACACAGTTATACTGTTGTTCAGTAGGCTTTCACTTAAGAAAAAGAACATAAAACTACCATTGGATATATTTCCATATGAGCCCAAACAGAACTATTACATTTTTCATAATAACTTCAAAGCATTTCACTGTATGTCTACATGTAATTTGCATGTGTGCTCAGTCACTTAACTCAGTTGTGTCCAACTCTTTGCAACTTCACGGGCTCTGTCCATGGGATTTTCCCAGCAAGATTAGTGGTGTGTGTTGAATTTAATTGGTCATTTATTGGTGAATATTTGAATTATTTCCATTTTTATTACTGTAAACAATATGACAATAAATATGCATAAAATAAATTCCTAGAAGTAAAAAAGTGTATGTACATTAAAATTTAACAGGGTAGCCAAATTATCTTCCAAATAAGGTTGCCCATATTTGCCCACCCTCCCATACAGATTTCCACACATACTTATTGACACTAGATAATTTTAACTTTGGTTTTTGTCCATGTTGATAGGTTAGAAAGCATTTCATTGTTGGCTTGGCTTTCATTTCTTTAATTTTGAGTGAAGTTGAGCACTCCACACTGTGCTGCCATGCCCCCACCCCCAATTATCCTGTTAATATATTTTGCCCATTTTCTTACAGGATTTTCCTTTTGGATTTGTAGATGCCCTTTGCTTATTATGTAAATGATATCTTTGTCATGGATGTAAATATTTTCTTTGCTTTTCCATTTGTTTTTTGAATTTATTTATACTATTTTCTTGATAAAGGTGAAAGAGGAGAGTGAAAAAGCTGGTTTAAAACTTAACAATCAAAAAGCGAAGATCATGGCATCCTGTCCGATCGCTTCATGGCAAACAGATGGGGAAACAATGGAAACATATGACTTTATTTTCTTGGGCTCCAAAATCACTGCAGATGATGACTGCAGCCATGAAATTAAAAGATGCTTGCTCCTTGGGAAAAAAACTATGACAAACCTAGACAGCATATTAAAAAGCAGAGACATTACTTTTCCAACAAAGGTCCATCTAGTCAAAGCTATGGTTTTTCCAGTAGTCATGTATGAATGTGAGAGTTGGATCATAAAGAAGGCTGAATGCCAAAGAATTGATACTTTTGAACTGTGGTGTTGGGGAAGACTCTTGAGAGTCCCTTGGACTGCAAGGAGATCAAATCAGTCAATCCTAAAGGAAATCAGCCCTGAATATTCATTGGAAGGACTGATGCTGAAGCTGAAACTTCAATATTTTGGCCACCTGATGCAAAGAACTGACTCATTGGAAAAGACCTTGATGCTGGGAAAGACTGAAGGCAGGAGGAGAAGGGGATGACAGAGGATAAGATGGTTGGATGGCATCACTGACTCAATGGACATGAGTTTGAGCAAGCTCCAGGAAATGTAAGGACAAGGAAGCCTGGTGTGCTGCAGTCCATGGGATTGCAAAGAGTCGGACATGACTGAGCAACTGAACAAGAATAACATACTAATTTCTAATGGAGTTTCTAAATATTGAATCTGTTTTCTACAGAAACAGTCTGTCTGAATGAAAAACTCACAATAGCTCTGAATTTGGTATTAGAAACAGATAAGGGAAAAGGATACTAGGCAAAGTACAAAAATAGGCCAAGAAACCATTCAATACAAAGAGTATCTACAGAGGAAAGGTAAGGTCTATTTTCAAAGTGCTGGCCTATGGTTTTATTAAATAGATCCTCCTAGGTTTATTCACTTAACAAGATAGAAAAGAAACCCCAGCTATTTTTAGTTCTACCTTTTTAGTTTTACTGAATAAAAGCTAAAATCAAAACAAAAGCTACCTAGGGTTGGATCAGTAATGACACATGTATTTCAGTCTCTAAAACAAGGTGACCATTTACCATTTGTTAAGCAAAGTGCTACTAATTAATTTTTTATAACTGTCAGGGTCAGCAAATAACTTAATTATATATTTTCAGGCATTCAGAAGGTTTCAAGAGCCTTTCAGTTATATTTTGCCAAACTGCTAGTTATCACTTAGGGGTTATAAAATGTAGGAATGTCAAATTGGATAACTGGAACAAGAAAGCTTTAAATCCCACACAAATGCATCTGCTTTTCAGGTCTTCTCAAACATTTTCTCAACAGAGTGAGAAGATAGGTTGCTCTTATTCCCTAAGGAGGATTTTTCATCCTTTTTTCCCCAACTAGGCCAAGACTCAGTTACAACCTTTCCTCCTCAGGAATGATCTGAGGGGTGACCAATCTCCATTCTACTGCCTGTTACCAAGAGTATAATCCTTTGTAGGCCACATGAAATTATTTCCCAGGCTTTATCTTTGAAATATTAAACACAACATCATAGAAACACAGAACAGAATCTGTTCTATGTATTTTTAATATTTAGGCATTTAAAGGTTAGAAATGATGTGTAAAATATATGTGGCTACAGATCTGTTATGGAATGTATATAAATTATACCAGCACAGCCTGTGCAATCAGTTTGAGGCTAAGAGGATCTGTTTGGGTTAACCCAAAAAGTTAATTAAATTAATACAGTTTAAAATAATGTATACAATTTTAGATGGCATATCTCAATCCAATTTCAAGGGGAAATTACAATCTATCCTTGAGCCAGTGCAAAACTTTTCAACTATATATCACTAAGAAACACACAGATGAAGAGTGAAAGGGCACAGGATGAAGCATATGATACAGATGTTATTTATAGACAAAGCTCCTCAGTGAACACACTGAAACGTATAGGTGTATCTTACTTATGAATGGCAGGTAAGCTTTACCTCACGTGCCAACCCCAGCCCATTCTTCATAACCATATGAAATGCTATGCTGGAAAGGTGTGGCAAAAACTACTGACTGTACTCCGATATCTATTCTCTTCCTTCATAGTGGTAGAATTCTAGCTCTTTGCCTAGGATAGTTTCGAATCTACTTTTTGCCAGATGTGAACATAGCATGTAAGCCAAAATCCTGTATATGACCTCCTCATTGTGCCTTTAAGGGGAAGGGTTACGACTTTTTCCTGATTCCTTCTGACCAGAATCTAGGTGTGATAGTGTGTTCCCACAGACCATGAAAACAGGGATGTACAGAGCAAAAAAAAAAAAAAAGAGAAGATATCTGAGTCCTCAACACTGTGAGGGCACTACATCAGGTCTGGACTCACGTTCAGAATAACACATGTATAAGGAACAAACTTCTGTCTTACTGAGGCATCCATTGTTTTGAGTCATTGTTACAGCAGCAGAACCTGTGTCTTCATGAATGTAAAATGGTCCTAGCTGTATCAAGGCTCAGTGGGAAAATGTCTCGCTAGGTTTGCAGTGTTAATCATGGGTGAGGGACATGATGGTTCCATGCTAATTCCAACTTCTTACTGTATTTCTATCCAACCTACTACAAAATGGAAAACCTTCCAAGGAAACTCTGATGTAACTCACACCTTTGCCTTCTACCTCCATCTCTGTTATTGTTGACACTTAGGCCTGGTCTTTTGTGTTTTGCATCAATACAATGAGACTCACTTAACAGTCATAATAAGAATAAATAATATATGTAGTATTTATGATATAAATTATTTATTTATATATAAATGACTAAAATCTTTTAAAATAGCTACCCAGGAAACTATCTGCTTATTTCGATAATGCTGCTTTTGCTAAAATATTTCTAGAATTTTTTTGAAAACATTAAGTTTGCACGTTTCTTATAAAATATGAATGAGTCAAAATCACTTAAATGTATTTAATACCAAATCAACAACTCTTTACTGAGCACTTACTATGCATAATATTATGCCAGTTCTGGTGTCAGAGAGGTTGGTAAACAGTAAGGATGTCAATAATATTCTTTAGATGATCTATGTCAAATTTCCAGGGTAAGTTGTCTTCATAATTTAACAAGATGAAAACACTAATACATATAAGAAATCTATAGCCAACTCATTGGAAAAGACCCTGATGCTGGGAAATATTGAGGGCAAGAAGAGAAGGGGGTGACAGAGGATGAGATGGTTGGATGGCATCACTGACTCAAAGGACATGAGTTTGAGCAAACTCAGGGAGATAGTCAAGGACAGGGAAGCCTGGCGTGTTGCAATTCATGGGGTCGCAAGAGTCAGAAATGACTTAATGGCTTAAAAGTATAGTCCAGGGAAATCAGAGACATAAAAAGCACTACTTTATAGCATTTTATGTCATGATTTTATTCATTCACTCAAGGCTTATATTACTGCCCTGCTCCTTTATTTCCAAAATAATTCCCAGTAATTTATAGATTAAATTTAGAGGTCTCTTTGTATTCAGTTTTAAACTCTTTATTCTCTTAGGACCTTGGTGCATCAAAATATTCCCTTGGCAATGAATTCTAGTGAGTAGGCTCTTCAAGGGCCTGCAGGTAAAGCAACCACATTGCTGGGCCTCTGTCTCAAGTCAGCTAGTAACTGTGGATTCTAGGATTTCTCTGAACACCAAGGACTCTGACAGGACAGCCCCTAGCATTGAGCACATTTCTGGAGTCACTGAGCCTGAAACATACAAAGCAGTGGTGCTAAAAGAGGGTGTTGCTGAACCAGAAATTCTGATTTACTTTGTGAGTCAGTTCTGCTGGTAAGCAGGTTGGTATGTCTGTTCAAATGAAAAACATCTTCCTTAGAGCCATTATGGCAAAGAGGTCAATTCAAGTCCATTTACAGTTTTCAAATACACTGAGAGCTCTAACACAAATGATGACTTTGGTCTTCATCCAGAAGAGAATAGATTCAGAGCAAGTGAAGTTGGATAAAAGCGAGAACTTCCCAACAGCAAGGGATGTTAGGATCTGAAGGACAGGCCAGGGCTGGCACCCAGCCTCTGCTGTGGATAGAGGATACTAAAGTCTTCACAGTGTTAAATATTTTAAATCTCACCACTGGCTCCCTATTGCTGCTTCTTCTACATGTCTTTAGAATAGGACAGAGCATTTTGGATGTGTGTGACCCTGCTGAATTAGGTGCTGGGTACTAGAAAGATTTTGAAAAGAAAAAGAAACTCAAGGAAATATACTCAGAGTAGTATTTTCTAAGAGATGTGATTGGCATTTGGTCCAGGTAATTTCTTCATGTGAAATTGTCCTGTATGAGAATATTAACATTTCTGCCTCCTCCCTTGTGTATTTTGGGAGTGCCAGAAATTGTCAACCACATCCATCCGATATTTTAAAATACCTCCTCTGGGAGGCAGTGTCACCTTAGTTGAAAACTACTATGACCATGTTTAAGAATTATCACCATGAAATGGTGGTAAAGGAACAAGAATATAGTTATGAGTACTTTTTCTGATTAAGGAAATTTCACAGAAACAAAATGCTTTAAATTGATAAGTGTCACATCATGGAGGTGAGCTTTTTAAAATAAAATCTCCTGGGACCTGTAGGACTTTACCAGCTTGGTTGAATCACTGTGTTGATTAGCCTGTTCATGGGTCTCCTGTACCAAACAACTCAGTGGAAAGCGAGACATCTGTTCCCATTATAAAGCAGAGCTATGACATTCTGTGCTACTGGGTGACATTATTATTGTCATTATTTTTATTAGTTTGTGTAAGCACAAAATCACATATAAATAGGTATATTGGCCAAGGGACTGCATAACAAAATATTTGTTTTTTTTTTTCCCCAGAGAATTCTAAATAGTAAAATCCTCAAATACCAAATTTGATTGTGCTTTATGAATTCTGTGATCATTTCTGCTACTTGTTTACTTAGAACTGCCAAGCCAATTTTAATCTGCTGCTTTAGACGAAAGTATTCTTGGTGGCTTCATTAGATGAGGCTATGCTCAAATATCAGTTGTTACTCTGGGGCAAAGAAAATGCAGAGCATCAAATTCTCTTTCAAGAAAACCCTGATGGTAGCAAAAGCGCCAGCTACAAAAATCTGAACCTACCCAGACAGCCTCATTCATTAATAGTGCAGAGTAGGTATATCTACAACAACTGCCATGGGAACAGCATCCTCTTAGACGGGATGTAGTCTGATGTAGATTCACTTTATAATATGAAGAGGACAAAGTTGGAAAATTCTAGCCTCATAATGAAATTTCCTACAAATTTATTGTTCACGGTCCAATTAGATATGTAATCTGATAAAACTTTGCATTCAGCCAAACCTAAAATAAAATTCAAACACAAAGTAGTAACACTTTAATCAATCAGAGAACAAAGAGAACTAGATTTCTGTCCTCTTCCTCCAATCTTTTAAAATCAAATGGTAAATTATAAGCAGGAAATCTGGCCCAATCTAAACTTTATATACAAGTCCAACCTCATATATTCTGAATCAATTCATATTTAGCCCAAATTCTAACACTTCAGTTCTCAGCAAACCTAACTGACATTCATAATGATTGCTCCAGGACACTAGAATAACTTTACTCTCTAAAGAAATATTAAATTTTCTCCATTATATTCTTTATTCAGGAAAGAGGAACAACTACAGTTTAGAATATATTTTCAACAATATTGAAAAAAAATTTTTTCTATTTATTGCTGCAACAATCAAGACTTTAAATGTATTCTTTAAGAAGTTAATAGAGTCTTGTTAATACGTTTCAGAATATAATTTTGAGCCTCATTTTTTTCTTTGGGCCCTTTATATAATTCCAGGGATACATGGCTTCTCCCTAATGAGCAGAGCCAGGTTTGATTTGTGGTAAAGATGTTCTGACAGACATTCTAGACTCTGATGGGCTTTGAATGAAGGTCTGGGTCTCAGGTTGGACCCTATGGCAGCCCATCAGGATATACCAATACAGAACATGGTTTCCCATGGGGAGCTGCTGTGCGTGTCACCAAGACGGCAGGAAGGTAATCAGTGTTTCTGAATTGCCACATGCCAGACTCCTTTCCCATGGTGACTCGTATAATCACGCACTGTGGAAAAGTATTATCCCTGATTCACAGACATAGAAACAAAGTCTGAGAGAAATACAGTAATTTGCCAAGGTCACAGAGCCATGATCTGAACCCCTGTCTCCCCGCTACTCTCAGCTTATATTACTGGCAATATAAAGACTTCCTTTATTTCCAAAGGTTATATTCTTCCCTTCAAACATTTCAAAGAAAACCACAGCTGCTGGGGATTTTTCTAATCTTTCTTTTTAAGAATTGCAAGGTAATACTTGTTTAAAATTTTTTTTTTTTTTTTGGTGAGCTAAGTGTAGAATTGGGGACTAAGAAATGATTTTCAAAATTTTAGATGAATTTTAGCATGTGATAATGTATTGATAGTTCTTAATTTTTATTTTTTGAAAGAATTGTTAAAGGACTCTTGGATCAATATTTTCCATTATATTGCTACTGAGTTAAGGAAATACTTAAAAAAAAATCTACCTTATATATGGCCTACACAAGTTAAAGAAATGCTTTGGTACTGAAATATTTATGGATGAAATGATATACTGTTTGGATTTCTTTCAAACTTATCCAGAGAAAGAGGTAGGTGGTTATATACATAAAGAAAACAAGATAGGCTGATAAATGTGGAATATGGATGACAGTTTATGAGGGGTTATTATAATATTCTCTCTTTTTTTTTTTTTTTTTTTGGAAATTTTTAACAGTAAAAATGTATGTAGAAAATATGCTTGGGGTTTTAAAGTCTCATCAGGTTACTTATATGCTACTTTCTGGAGCCGTCCCTTGGTATTCAGTCTTTCAGTTAACATGTGTTTATTGAATAGCTACTATATTCCCAGCATTGTGCTAACTTGATTCAACTTAAATGAATATGTGAACAACAATAAAATAAATATGAGGGATTGTTTATGATGAATGCTTTTTATTCAAAAGTCTGAAATTAATATAATGCTTGGGAATACTAACTAAAGATGTAGGTCATCTTTGAGAATTCTCTTAATCACTTCTCTGCACCGTATTCTTATCTTTTAGATGAATGATTTTATGCTGTCATGAATGGGCACAGAAATGGGTGGGGAAGCACGGCTTTCATTCAGATACTGAAAATACTCCTGGGCTATAGGTATATAGAGAGAGTGCATACAGCCTCACTCCCTTGATTCTCTTTTCCTCTTGTCTACTTGCTTAGCAAAAAACCAACAGGCTCTCAGTCTAACTCTATGCTTATTTTCCTACTCAAGCTGAACATGCCTGGGAAAAAAACACACAACAATGATGATCCATGCCTCTGTAAAACTATGACCACAAATACCAAGTGGGCAATCCTACATTTCCCTAGGCAGCTCACTCTCTGGGCCTCTACAATTGTTTTCTCTTTTTTTCTCCCTAATCTTCTATACCCCTTGCCCTTTCACACTCTTAGCCAATGATCTCCTGTATTATTTTCTTCAGATACAGAAGGCATTTATAGAGAACTACCCAATCTTCCCAGCAGAAAATGTTCCATTCCATCCACATCTGTGCCCATTGATTCTACCTTCACTCTGGCCACCCAGGATGCAACTCCCCTGGCCTTCCTAGGGCCACATTCTTCATTTGTGCACTGAATCTCATCATCTCCCTCCTTCTCAAGGACTTTGTCTCAGCTCCCTTGAGACTGGTTTTCAACTCCCTTTTCTTTCTGTAGAAACTTACTCATGGGGGCTCCCACTAGTCCTGTTCTTTAAGAATACACTGGTGTCTGTAAGGATGACTGTGCAGTAACCTTGATGTGTCTATTCTTTCTCCTGAATACTCAATTTATAGCACTCTTCTTGAGCTCTACCTTCAAAATATATCTTAGTACCAATATTGTGCGATTCTATATATATGAGGTATCTAGAACAGGCAAATTCATAAAGATATAAAGTTGAATAATGGTTAGCAGGGATTGAAGAGAGAGAATAAAGATGAGTCAGTGTTTAATGCATACAGAGTTTCGGTTTGGAATGATGAAAGGTTCTGAGGATAGACAGTGCTGATGATTATACAACAATGTAAATGTATTTCACACACTGAACTGTATACTTAAAAATATTAAAATAGTAAATTTTATGTTATGTATATTTTACCACATAAGTATATATTTGAATCTACTGCTTTTTACTACTTTTATTACTATCATCCTAATTTGAAATACTGTCATCTCTCACCTGCATTATGATAATAGCCTACTGAAACATCTACCTGCCTTTAATCTTGCCCCCATGTCAGTCAGATCTCTACATACAACAGCAGAGTGATGTTTTAAACCATTAGGGAGATGCTGTAACTTGCCAGATCAAAACTCTGTTAGAATGAACTCCAACTCTAAGATCGAGCTTGTCATCAAAGACCTGGGTCTTTGTTCCTGCTTTCACTCTTCTCAGAATGCTCTTTTCAGAGCTGGCCCCCTCACTTCATTCAGTTTTTTGCTTACACATTACACCGTCATGGTGGCCATTCCTGATCACCTAATCTAAACTTTCCTCCCGACACACATATGTGCATGCATGCAGGCACATGTACTCACGAGAAACACATGTATACCTTCCTGTTTTATTTTTCTTAATGGCTTTCTTACTACATGTATTTACCTATTTATTTATTAATGTGTTCGCCCCTCTTGACTTGGCTCAATGAATTATCTACTGCTGCTTTTCTGGACCTTAATTGTGACTGGTACATAATAAGAGTTCAAGAAATATTTGTTTTCTAAAGGCATGATGGGGAAAGCTTTGCACGTTAAATCTGAAGTTTAGAAAACTGTAAATGGAAGTGTGCTCTTCAGCCACTCACATCCCAAAAGATTCTCCTTTCAAAACAAAGAAGTCCTTCAGTAACCAATGACAACAGTCCTTTGGGAAGGACTGCTGACAGCAGGAATGAGTGGGGGACGGGAGAGATGAGATAATGAATGCCGGAGCACTGAGAAAAGCCTTAGATGCTGGTGCTTGTAGTATGTTATTATTCATAATTGTCATGTTGATGAGAAAGGGCTTAAAAGTCTCTTGAGAAAGATTTACTTAATGTTTAAGGAAAATACTCTTCAGAAGATTGTCATTTATTTGAGAAAATAGACTCATGGAAAGATTCCTATGGTATGCAGGTCACCCCTAAGTGATGAGGAGGAATGACACCTTAATAGGAAAATGCTGAGTGTGTTCAGACATCCCTGGAGTCATCCTAGGCATAAAAGGTGGTGATAGTATTACTCTGGTATCTTGGTGGAGGGTCTAATCTTCCAGAGGCTAAATTAGGGCTTCCTAAACTTGAGTTCTCCTGTTGTATTATAGATTTCTTAAACTTTTGAAGAAGGAAATTAAGATGTAATTTTTAGAATAGTTATGTAATAGAAATTTATTTTTAATAAGAAGCAAACTATTGTTAATTATAAAGAAAAAAAGTGTTCAGATTAGAGAGCAGAAGTGCGTTAACAGTTTATATTCTTACTTCTGCTGTTTCCTATTTTAAACAGGTCAACTTTCGCCCCTTATTTCTCAGTCAGTCCTATTCTGGAGACTTCGGGGTTCTTAGTGGGCACCTTGCGTTGCTGCTAACTGAATGGATGTCTCAAGGTCTTTCTTTACTTCCAGAAGTCTGGGTCACTCCTTA
This sequence comes from Bos mutus, assembly GCF_027580195.1. NCBI lineage: Eukaryota > Metazoa > Chordata > Mammalia > Artiodactyla > Bovidae > Bos > Bos mutus. The sequence goes on along the minus strand of NC_091624.1, from coordinate 65,255,400 downwards.
AGCTCTGAGGTCCTCATTGTTCCTCCCCTGTTTTGTGGGGTAAATGCAGTAAAAAGAGAAGTAGAGTTAATGACTCATGAGTCTGATATGGAGGGTGATGTACAATCTGTGTTTGCTTGAGACAGAGCGGGCCCAGAACATGGAACTTTCAACGGTAAATCTAAGAAAGTCCCTGGAAAAGTGAATAAGTTGGCCATCCTCCCACTGCCAAGTTCAGGCATAGAACTGGTAGAAGAGCTAACTCATAGCATCATTCACTACAACTTGTGGCAAATTCTTGGTCCTGAGCCTTTTAACTTCCTGTGACTTTAGGGATCTCCTCTGGGCATCTTTAACCCTCTTTTTCTCACTGAATTATTTGCATTGAATGGAAGCCTATGGATTTCTTAAAGCCTCAAATACAGTCCCTAAAACAAGGAGGAAAATTATGTTTCTAAATTATGATGAATGAAATGACTATTTGCCTCTGTCTACCCCTATTCTGTTCCAGCGACTATCATTCAGACTAACCAAGGGGTTCAGCCCCTACCCCAGATCTGAGGTCTAATCTTATTTGTGGACTTGAAGTATTTCAGGAATCTCAAGCCAGCTTCTCTGACCCTTCTTTCAGCTTGGAACCTGGATCTGTGCTTATTCCCTATTTTGTGGCCTAGACCCCTGATTGGGGCTCCACTTGTCAACATGTGTGCATGTCACTACCTGCCTTGATATGCTTGCAAGGGTCCAGTGTCACATGACTGGTATGAAGCATGTACATGGTGTCTTGGCTTCTCCAGAATCCCTGATGCCACAAGCCTTGGCCTGCTCTTCAACTCTATGCTGCTGGGCTTTGCTCCTCATGGAGGTCCAGCCACTGTCCACAGCCTCCTCTGCAGGGCCATTCCCACAGATAGCACCTCAGGGAGCTTTGGAGAAAGGTGCATCTCCAAATTAAAAAAGGGTGCCTTCTCTGGAATGACCAATTAGAAAAGAGTGTCTTTCCTCAGGCAGCCAATAAGGCACAGGGTTTGGCACATACAGCTCTGGCTAGGTTTTAGCTCCTGCTGGCACCTCCATAGCTAAGAATACAATTTACACAACTACACCCCTAGCTCTCTTCACAACACTAATGAATATATCTGGCCCAGCTGCCATCAGGACCTGACACAATGGCATGGTTTGTGTGTCTGGACAAATGTGGTCTCATTACTAAGCACTGAACTTGACCCTGCATTTGCTCTTTGTCTACCCTGCTTCCATCTTCTTCAGCTTTCAGGTTACTCCTATTTAGGCTCCTTCTTAACCTGCTGGTGTAAAAAAAAAAGTAATCCTAAAGCCTATGAAAACCTAAATAGATAACATTAATTAGATAAGATTTGCTTTTCTATCAAATATTATAATAAAATTCAATTTTAGTATAACAACCACCCATTAGCAATAGTGCTTTTTTACTTTTGATCTCTGCTGGTTTCTGGATGGATTTTCTAGTCTTTTCTACTCTTTTTCCCCCAAAGATTGTTACCTTTGGGTAATCCTGTGTTTTCTCTTTCCAAAGACTATTGAAGTTTCTTAGATAGAAGAGAGTTTTCTAATATAATTTTGACTTCAGGCCTACATCACAATTTATTATTCCAGACTTCTCTGTGAAAAAGATGAAGGTGTGAAACTTGACTGTTAAAACAGCAGTAGCTCCTAAAAGGTGGAACCAGAAAACAGAATATAGGAAAGACAAGTTATGGTCTGACAGCTCTGGCATCCCAGTTCTGGGAGGAAGGTGGTGACAGCAAGCACAATCCATTCTGGATGATGCAGAGAAAAGATGAGAGATGAGAAAAGCCATTTGGACCCGTTGAATTGTGTTACACTGAGATTCTGAAAACTTACTGAGCCAAAGAAAATCTTTTATTATTTGGAACTGCAGGCTTTGAAAGTTCAATCAATTAAAGCCAAGTTTCCCTGATGGAACACAGAGTTACCACAAAGCCTGAATCTGCCATGAAGCCATGTGTTACTTTGTGAAAACAAACTGAATTTTATTTTGTGAGGAAGGACAGTAGATTGTTTATATTTCTCTTTTATATTTAAATCAAGCCATTTAGTGATTTCAGGAGCATCATTGTTTTTACAATGCTACCTTCTATAGTTAAATGGGTACATAATAAATATTGCATAGAACACATAAATACTTAAGAGATAATTTTAGTGAAACCATAGGCTAAGTATTACATGGTACCCATAAATACACATATATATCTAAATATGTAGGTATCTAGAGACAGTGAATGAATACATACATAAAATTAAGAGACAGAATTAAAGTTTCATCAAGATGGTTAGACATTATGCTTTAGTTTAGAGAATATCAGTTCCCTTGAAATGCCTTTGCACAGCCAGATCTATGCTAACATCAAAAACTGTTTTCTTTTAGCCACCCAAAATAGCTTAATAAGTGGAAAAAATTTCTCCAGGGTGCTTTCCCTCCTTAGAGCATTGTGTAAAGGATGTAGAAAAAAGTTTGGAAAGAAAGGCTTATCTGCATTTATAAACTCCAGATGGGGTTGGATTTTTCACACATAATGAATGAGCTTGAGTCCACTAATTATATAATCACTTCTTGAGCCTCCAATCATCCCCCTCTAGGTGACTTCCTCTAATTCTAACCATTAGCCATGTAGAAATAATGGTCTGCATTTGAAATTTCCTCACTTTTATCCTATTTGCTATGAGGCATGAGTAGACAGCAGTAGACTTACTTGTGTTTATCTTCTGGAGTGAAATATGCTTTTCCAGTTGTCTCCTAAGTTTCACCTCTGCTCCATACTTTCCAGTGGTCCCATTGTCGGCCAGAATGAAGTGGGAATGCATACTGTTGAGAACTGTGAGCTTGCTCATGGGATTGGACATGGTCTGATATGGCCGGACCACCTGTAGAATGTCAAAAGGAAGGGGCAGAAGTCAGAGAAAAGAGTATTAAATATGAAAAGGAGAATCAGACAGACAGGAAAGAGAGAGAGGGAAGTGAAATAAATTCTTTGGGACAGTGAAAAAATAGTCTATATCCTCTTTTTAATACTGTTTCAGGTAGAAGCAAGATTTATAGTAAATGTTCTATTCAAAGCATGATTATGCTTAAAGGATTATGTATTTATTTAATTTTTGGATTCTTTCTGTATAGAAAGAAGAGTTTATGATTTTAGTGTTCTCAAAAACTGGCATGTGAATGTCTGTTTCATTTTGGAGTTGATTGTTTATACATGCTGATGAACCAAAAATAATTTTTAGGTTTTTTTTGCTTCTATGTTTCTTCTCTCAATCGTGTCCACACTCTAACAGGTACAGAAGAGCAGTCATGATTCGGGAGTATAGTGGAGGGTTAGGGGTGGAGGGTAGGGAATTGAGTAGGAGTGACTGCTCTCATTCAGCAGTCTGAAGGTCTATTATTTAAAAATCTACACTGTTCTTCTTAGACACCTTAAGTGGAAACACTGAATGTAAAAATAACTGTCCCATGAGATGAATATGATCAGGCTTAAAATGTTCATCTCTGTTGTATTTTTTGGTTGTGTTATCTTAATTTCATGGTGAATTATACTACCTAAAAGAGAACAATGCTTAGTATGGTCTTTTAGACTTTTGATCTAAAAAGAAAAACAAAACCTATTGTGAGCTAGTTGCTTTATACATTATCTATCTTCCTTGAAACAGTCATGCAAGGTAGATGCTGTTATGTTTATTGTGTATATGAGGAAACAGAGATGGAGATGACATAGGTTTTATAAGAGTTTACTACACACAGAACCAGAATTCACATCCAGGTCTGCCTGATTCCAAAATCCATGGTTATTCATTCCCCTTTCCCAAACTGTTTAGACACAATGGAAACAAAATGATGTATTAGAATATTTAGGTAAAAACTTCACTCAAGACTATGAAAAGGAACATTCAACGAACTCATTGTTATACAAACTCCATACAGTTATCTCTGTACTGAATCACTGAAATTGACAAGAGAAATAAACGTGAAAGGGCTTTTATTTCTGTGCCTTTATGCAGTCTATACATTAATTATAGAGTTGAGATGCTCTTGTTCATTTTTGGTATGAAATAACTCATCAGGAAAAGCTGTAGTAAGATTGAGTAGTTTGATAAAGGAATTACAAAGTGATTTAATAAAGACAGTGTTAGTAGAAAAGATCTCATAAAAGTCATATTTTACACCTTGATGCTGATTCAAAACCCCACATTTCTATGTGCCTGGCACACATAATCTACTCAATGAATAGTGAATGAATTAATTTAAATAAAACTTGAGACAGTTGAAAATTAAAAACTCTCTCTTATATGAATTTTTTGGGAATTGATCTAATCTACATTTAAAATGGGTAATTCTGAGCTTTTGAAATATCCTTCAGTCCTTTTAAATATGTCTTTATTTGTTAATATAGCATAATATAACATTAATTCACAGCTTCATTCTTGTTGGCTCTCATTGATAAAGGAAGCCCATAAATTTGTGATCATTGCTTCCAGTAATCACATGGAGCAGTATTCAATGACTCTTTTGTCTAGATGAGTGAATGAGAGTCCCCTCACCCCTGAACTACAGAGAGTGTGGTTGGCTAACCCCATCCTGAGTTCTTTATCACTGAAAGAGTAGGTCGCTTGTGGTTAAAATTTCCATTTTGTTGTTACTTGTTTTTGATCATAAAACATTCATTCTACTGCAGAGTGCAAGTTAATAAATATTAATGCTTTGTTGAAAAAGACTTAGCAGAAGACTTTCTCCTATTCTTAAAGTGCCTATGCATTGTACTTTTGGACAAAAGAAAGCACTTTAGGTTACTGTTGTCTCTTTCCTAACAGCAGTTCCCCAAGGCTCCATGCCAAGAAAGAGGGAACCCCAAAGCAGTTCTGTGAGGGGCATGTAGATTTTCTAGAGGTTAATGATGGTGAACCCTAGACACATTCTAGCTGAGATACAGGGCATGTTTTCTAATTCTTGGGAACCTAATTAAAGACCATAAGTGAAACTGACATTTTCAAATGAATAAAGGAGTGAAAATGCTTCCGGGCCAACCTGACGTAATTACCATGATCTGAGATTAAAAGAACATAATTAAATCATCTGACTATATTCTATATATGTTTCCCCTACCACAATATTCCAAGGACATTGGTACTTCAGTCTTCAGAGTTTTTACTTTCTTTTCTTGTGAAACATGGTGCATCAGCTGTTTGGAAATACTAAACATTTCAATTAGTTATGATAGGAGGGTCAAGTTTACACTCATGAATTTTAATTTCTTCATTTTATTGCTCCCATTTCTTTGAATCTTATGTGAAGATAACTTAAAGGTGGTTATATTTTGGCAAATATTTTTTTCTGCTGAATAATAGAGGATATAAATCAAAAACATAAGTTAAATGTCCTAAATTATTTTCTAGTCATCACTGGAAGAAGGTATGTTGACTCCTAGAACAATCATGAACATTTGGGGCATGGAAATCTCTTTGAATCCCAGTTCTGTCAACAGTGTGTGAATATGAATCTCACATTTTTAATCTGTAAAAGGGAGATGATAAAACTGCTTACTTCATGGGGATTAGATGAGATTATAGTGTAACTGGCAAGTACAGTTGCTGTAAGTAACTGGCACTATGCCTGATAGATTTTTCAGGCAATCTACAAATGTGAATTCCCTGTCAAGTTGGGCTTTATTTTACCAACTATAAACTGATTTTCCAATTGCAAACTAGTGACCAAAATGAAATGATGGGAGACAAATCATTGATTTCTGTTTAACACAGGTATTTAAGCTAATCAATATAAGTAAAGAAAACAAATTAGTAATCAGTTGCTTAAAATATGCAAGTGTTTTTTTTCTTTTTATGTCCTCGTAGGTCATTTAAGATGGTGATATTCTGGAAATGTTTGCTGATTAAATGCAGAGTTGGAAATAACTTCCTAAATACTTCAGAGGAATCCACTTGGGTCCAACTTTTCTACAAAATCTACTTAATATTCCTCATAACAAACATACCAGCAGTCTATTTTTGTTCAACTTACAATTTGCATATCTACAAAAGATATGCTGATCTTCCTGTTATGTTTTTCAAATAGAAAAAAATAATGCCTTCGTAGCACATGAATACAAATGAATTTTTCCTCTGACAAAATTCTGGAGGTAACGCATCCATTTTTATTGTTAAGAGCTCATAAACAGAGGATGTTTTTGGAAACGTGTGTGTATGGGCATGCGCACGTGTGCATAGCAAGAACAACTGTGGCCTGTAGGTATACGGATTACTCCAGCACGTTTCTCAGCCAGTGTTTCCTGGAGAATCAAACTCTAATGTTCTGCAGTATTGATTGTATATAACAGATCATTTCCTCTCCTAAGAATACAGGATGGTACATGTTATATACCACCCTTGAGAGAACTGAGAAGAGAATCACTCAAATAATATTCTATATTTTGCAGTTCAAATGAGGAATCTGTGTTTAGAAGGGCAAATGGTGTCTGAAAGGTCTACATATCAAGTGATCTTCATGATTGGTAATTACATTGGTATCTATACATAGAAGGGAAATCTGCACAGAAATGGATTTTCGATACTTAGTATGTCATTCATTAATCTACGTTACACCACTTTGTCTGGCTGCTTGGTGATGTCTGGTTCCAAGGCTTCTGTGGATCACAATAAACTGTGGAAAATTCTGAAAGAGATGGGAATACCAGACCACCTGACCTGCCTCTTGAGAAATCTGTATGCAGGTCAGGAAGCAACAGTTAGAACTGGACATGGAACAACAGACTGGTTCCAAATAGGAAAAGGAGTATGTCAAAGCTGTATATTGTCACCCTGCTTATTTAACTTATATGCAGAGTACATCATGAGAAACACTGGACTGCAAGAAATACAAGCTGGAATCAAGATTGCTGGGAGAAATATCAATAACCTCAGATATGCAGATGACACCACCCTTATGGCAGAAAGTGAAGAGGAACTAAAAAGCCTCTTGATGAAAGTGAAAGTGGAGAGTGAAAAAGTTGGCTTAAAGCTTAACATTCAGAAAATGAAGATCATGGCATCCGGTCCCATCACTTCATGGGAAATAGATGGGGAAACAGTGGAAACAGTGTCAGACTTTATTTTTCTGGGCTCCAAAATCACTGCAGATTGTGACTGCAGCCATGAAATTAAAAGACGCTTACTCCTTGGAAGGAAAGTTGTGACCAACCTAGATAGCATATTCAAAAGCAGAGACATTACTTTGCCAAGAAAGGTTTGTCTAGTCAAGGCTATGGTTTTTCCTGTGGTCATGTATGGATGTGAGAATTGGACTGTGAAGAAAGCTGAGCACCGAAGAATTGATGCTTTTGAACTGTGGTGTTGGAGAAGACTCTTGAGAGTCCCTTGGACTGCAAGGAGATCCAAGCAGTCCATTCTGAAGGAGATCAGCCCTGGGATTTCTTTGGAGGGAATGATGCTAAAGCTGAAACTCCAGTACTTTGGCCACCTCATGCAAGAGTTGACTCATTGGAAAAGACTCTGATGCTGGGAGGAATTGGGGGCAGGAGGAGAAGGGGACGACAGAGGATGAGATAGCTGGATGGCATCACTGACTCAATGGACATGAGTCTGAGTGAACTCTGGGAGTTGGTGATGGACAGGGAGGCCTGGCGTGCTGTGACTCATGGGGTCGCAAAGAGTCGGACATGACTGAGCGACTGAACTGAACTGAACTGAACTGAAGGCGTCTGTGTACCTTGACTTTTCAACAAAGAGGGAATGTAACAGAAATTGCTCAAGGAGTTAATGAGGTGGAGGGTCTTTATATAGGACATCTGTAGGGCCATTATCATTGTCAGGAGAGAACTGATCTAGAGACACTGTGGCAGAATTGAACATTGTTCAGGAGCATCTGTTCTACTTGGATAGGCTTAAATCAATCATGTTGGAGTTGATATAGGGCACTGGCTGGAATTTTCCTAGTTATTTTTACGCATGTTCTGGTCTCACCTGGGAGTACCTAGTAGGAAGTCAGGAGATGGAACTTTAAGTTGTAGTTCCTCTAATTACTAATTTGTGACCCTGGGCAAGTCTTTCAACTTATTTGTCTGGGGCGTGTGTAATTTCCTCCATTCTGTCTCACCGCATCAAAAATTTGCAACGGTGGACCAGTGTTACAGCTTGGTTACTGCTCAGTTTTATTTGCCAGGCAAAGGAAAATACATCCTTGAGGTGTGAGGGCAGGTCAACCACAAAAATAGAGGGCTCAATTTTGGCTCCTCTTTTTATGTGTTTTTTTCTCCTCCCCCTGAGCCTGCCCTATGTAAATTAGGCTAGCCAGGAGGGCTGTTTGTTTCACCTGAGGTTCTCACTCCCATCCTCGGACCTTCCTCTGTTCCATTTTCATGCTTCTCCCTCCTTTGTCTTTTATCCACCGGGATTTTGGACTCCTTTTTCCTATTCTAACTACCTAACATATTCATTCATTCATTCACACACTCAGAATTTCTCTAGGAAATGTACGTGGTAAGTAGTGGACTGGCTTAAAGAGACATATAATCTTGCATCTAAGTAATATCTGAAATAAATGTTCAAAATATATTTATCAAAATAAACTTTTTGGATGGTAGTTTCTCATCTGTAAGGTAGAGGACTTGACTATAAATTCTAAAGGCTTTCTATCTCTAAAGTTGAGTCTGAACAGTCTGTACTAAAAAATCCACTTGCCTTTCCCAAGTTAGTACACAATGATGACTTGCTATGTGTTTTGGCTACAAAAAAAGTAGTTTGCTTATATCTTGGGGGTCTCTTCCATTTTGTGGTGCTTTCCACAATGCAAGAGTTGTTTAGGTATCTGTGACTTCTTTCCTGAATAGAACTGAATTGAGCTAAATCAGGTTTTTGAGTCATCAATCACAAGCCTTCTGCAATCCCAGACCTTATTACCTGGTGAGGTGTGTATAACCTGCCCAGGCAATAACAGGGTAGGGGATGTATAGCCCACTGAATCACTCTTTCCCTCCTAATAGCACCATGATTATAATTTTTACAGGAAGAAAATTAGCACTCTTTTTATCACTTATTGCATGCCAGGCACTGTGATAGACACTTTTAAGTGGATTAATCCACTTCATGCTTATTTTAAAGACAAAACTATAGGGCCTCAGAGATGTAAAGTGTCTTGGCCAAATCTGCCCCGCTAAGCACACTGTTCCCTCTAAATCACATGTGGACCTTAATTTCCTTTACAGGACAGGAGACATTTAGAGGAAAGACAGAGGACCCAGGCTGATTTTAAATTTCTAAACGATATTATGGTTGGTTTTGCTGTTGGACATTTTTGTCAGTGACTCAGCCAGGCATTAAAATCCTTCTGACAGCTGATCATATTATTTCCAGACGAGGCCTCTAGAACTAGAGAGTAGACAGAGGTCAGGAAAGGCAGCAGCAGCAAAATGGGGTTTGTGCTTTGGAGAGAGAGAAACAAAAGCAGTGGCAGGGTTCTCTTAGGATCAGGCATGTGTTTCTGGGAGAGAAAAGAGCATACCACAGAGCAGTGGGAAACGACCTCTGTGTCTGAGATAAAGAAATAAGGGGACTGAGAGAATGACATTAAAGAAAAAAAGAAAGGCACAGTGCATCCTTAAAATTACAGTGAAGCCTGAGCTAACAGGGCACTGGCTTGTTGTTTCCTATTCAGGCAGCTCAGCTGTAAGTCTAGGTATAAAGCAGGGTCACACTGAAACCCAGACACTGTTTCTCAGCTCTGCAATCCAAGCAAGAAACTAGCAAACCCAGAAATCCATCTGTAAAGAATGCCCAGATACTTTAGCTGCTTGACTCCCACTAAAATCCACAGGAAAACAAATGCATCATTTTACAGCACTTTGAAAATGTGTTCAACTAATGGGCTTCAGAGAGTTGCACCATCCACATTTCAGGCTTTCTGCTCAAATAGGTTCGCCTCCTTTTGCCTGTCCTGAGGGGGACTGTGTATCACTCAGACACAGGGCTTACTGGTTGTGGGAAAAGACCTTAAGTTTTGAAAGGGGTTCCTTGCTTTAGAAATCACCATGTATCAGTGGGGTGATTTTAAAATATATTTAGAAATTCTTTGAAAATCTTCCCTTAATATGGCTGGATGCAGTGACTCACTTTTAAGTATTAATAGAATCAAAAGGGATGGTGTGTAGCTTCCAAAACTAGGTCATAAGGGGCTTCCTCTTTGCTCTCTCTTGAACCACTTACTCTGGGGTGAGCCAGGTGCCATCAATAAAGCACCCTTCTGGATAGGTAGGTCGACATGGTGAGAACTCTCCCCAAAAGCCATGTGACTGAGTCATCTTGGAAGAAGGCACTCCAGCCCCATTCAAGCCTTCAGGTGATGTAGCCCCAACTTACAACTTGACTGTGACCTTAAGAGAGACCCCAACTCAGAACTACCCAGGTAAGCTATTCACAAATTTCTGATCTTCAGAAACTGTGAGACAATGAATATGTCTTAAGCCATTAAGTTTTGAGGTACTTGTTACACAGTGATAGATAGCTAACATAATAGTGTATTGTTATTATCTTCTTTGAGATTTCAAAACATATTCTTTTCCCTCTATGCTGGATTCACTGATGCATCACAATTTCATGACTTCTAGCGACCCTGGGTCCTCGGAGTTGCCTAGCATTCCATCTCTGGGCTCCAATTAGTCCTGGTTCCTGTTCTCCACTGGGGCAATGACGACCATCCTCCACTCTCCTCATATGTCTGACCCCAAACACTGTGATATCCTCATTCAGCAGATCAACTGACTCCTGTGCTTACACACTTCCCAGCTGGTTGACTTTAAGCAGGTTATTTACTATCAGTGTGTCAGTGCCTTTATTTGTAAATGGAGATTATTATGATTATAGGCCACCTCATTGGGGCATTTTTGGGGTTCAGTGAGATATAAAACTCATGAAACAATCCACATATGAACTCAAATAAATGACAGTTGCTCATATATGGAGAAGTAATATTGCATAATAAGTAAAGATATGATTGAGGGTATTGGCTGGCCTAGGTTTACATCCCAGCTACACAATTTATTAGTTATGTAACACTGGACAAGTTACTTAATTTCATCATGTTTAGTTTCTCTCATTAGTAAAATGGGGATACTAAAAATAACTTTTGAGTGCCATTATGAGAATTAAATGACTGTCTGTGTAAAATGCTTAGATGGATGCTGATACTTATTAAGCTTTACAATAGTGTTGATATTATTATTTCTGTGATAAATGATAAACCTCCAACTAAACGTCAACATCCTACCATCAATTCTTTGCCTACATAGTTTTTCTTCTTCTCCTTTGGTTACCAGGGTACACATGGTTAATCTCCCCTTTAGCTCTCATCACCACAGGGCCACTCTGGGATTTATTTCACCACAGGGCCACTCTGGGACTTATTTCATCAATTATCTCCTCACCATCCCTAACTCCATTTATACCATAAACATAAACAAACTCAAATCTTTCCCAGTTTTGAAGAAAAAAATCCCTCCAACTAAGGTTCTCTTTGGCTACTCATGTCCCTTCTCCTCATCTCAGCCAAACCTCTAAAAGGAGGTTTCTAATCACCATCTCTACTTTTTTCCCCTCCTCAACCTATTGAAATGTTGCTTGATCCTTCATTTGGCTTCTGAAACAGCTTTGATCAGTGATGCAAACGATGTCTGTCTTGATAAATTGAGTGAATGCTTCCAAGTCCTTATCTTCCTTAGTCCCTCAGTTATACTAGGCATTGCCCTTCACTCTATCCTTCTGAAGCACACTCTTCCCTTGATTTCCATAACACTCTCTGCTTTTGCTCCTCCCTCTTAGCCTTTCCTCTGGTCTCCATTTACAGGCTGCTTCTCTCTGCTCAACCATTAAATATTGGCTAACACCAGGATTTGGGATATCCTCAGGCCCTCCCTGCATCCTGTCCTGTATTGCAGTGACTTTAGTTGTCATCTCAGAGAAGGCACCCCATTCCAGTACTCTTGCCTGGAAAATCCCAGGGACAGGGGAGCCTGGTGGGCTGCCGTCTATGGGGTCACACAGAGTCGGACACGACCGAAGTGACTTAGCAGCAGCAGCAGCAGTTGTCATCTATATGCAGACACCTTCTGAAACTAAGTGGGTAACAAAATCTTTCTCACAGTCCTGCTGGACAATTTCACATAGATATTTCAAAGAAACTTTGAAACCAACATGTCCAAATCCAAATTCAACACTGCTTACTGAAACTGCATTGTCGTGCAATTGAATGGAGTCCCGAGCCTGAGTGTGGTCCAGGGTTAGCTAGCATTGGCTCCTTTATGACTGTACAGCATTGGTTGGGTCTCCTTGTCTCAATTTCTCCTCTCACATCCTCTGAATATATTTTATCTAACCTATCACAGAAGTCCAACAAATATCATGTAAGGACATTCTTGGGAGGTTTTCTGAGCTTACAATATGACGTTCACATTTGGCTTGCATTTGAAGTGAAAAATATACTGAGTTGAAAACTGTACTAGAATTATCCATCAATTGCATTATTAAACTCAATATTTCTTGGCTTAAACTATAAAAATGACATCAAAAGAACACTTTCCAATTAAAGGTAACAACTTTTAAAGGTTATAAAATCCTGAAAATAAATGTATAGTTTAGGGAAAATAGAAGATATCATTGAATTCAAGATAATTTAACAACCACATGAGATCATGTTTTGAAAAGCTACCCAAACACAATTTTCATCCTCAGGTTAAGATGAAAAGTGCTTTTTCTTGTAATCATGTCTAGATTTTTCATTTGGCATGTTTTATTAATTTAAATTTGGGAAAAGACAAATCATAAAGGCTTCCAAAACTGTTAAATTACCTGAAACAATTCTGGTCAGACTGTTTTCTAAAGCAAGAAGCTCAGTCTGAAATGAGTCACATGAAAATCACGATTCATTGAGTTCTTATAACGGCACTCAGAAGTTGTTGTTTTTAGTCTCACTATCATCCTTCCCATTTTACTGATGGTGAAACTAAACACGGTGTGATTAAGAAACTTGCCCAAAGTTACATAAGTACTAAGTTGTGTAGCTGGGATGTAAATCTAGGCCATTCAGTTCCCCAGATCATATTCTGACCAATTCACACTGGCAACACTTTCATAATCATAATTGCAGATTGAGAGTATTTTAGGGACAAAGAAAAGGGCTCTGGTCACTCTCATTGAGACTACTTTTTTTTTTTCATTCTACTTTTGAGTTCAATCGACAGGCATAAATTACCAGCCAGTATCTCAACTAACAATAAAAACATAATATCATTAAATATTTTCTTATAGACCACCTGGCATACTACTAATTAACAGTATAGGCTTTGTAGACAGTGAATCTTGGCTCTAATCATTATTTAGTTTTCTGATGAAATAGAACATAGGTCAGAAGGTTAATATATATAATCACAGAGAGCTTGCTCAAATAAGAGCTCTCTCTCTCACACACACACAAATTAAAGTTACTATTATGATTATGCTCATGGAAGCTGTATAAAACAGAGAGAGCAAGTGATTTTTATAGTCAATTTAGAGGCAAAGAAATCAAGTTTCAGAGTTTCAGTGACATGTCAATGCCTCATCTTCATGCAGAATATCATGTTAATGGTTAATGACAAACAAGAAAACAATTTAATTCCTATATTTGATGAGTTTTTAATTAAGTTGAGGAGTAAGATAGTTGTGGGAGAATTGTAATCAGAGATATGACATTGTGGGTGAAGTCAGGAAAACTGTCTTGGTGGAAGGGAGGTTTGAGCTTCGTTTGAGGGCAGTATAGGATTCTGGGCCATGGAAGAAAGGAGCAGTACCAATAATATGGAAACTCACAGAGGTAGAATTAAACTTAAGAGCTGAATAATATTCATTTTAAGGTCTAACAGCAGGGCAAAAAATTGTTATCATATCAGTATTCACAGTATTATTCTTCATTAAAGTCTGTTGTTTTATTAATTGAAAAGATTTGGTTAAACAGAGTTGAAGGTATTCACATTTTAAAGAATTAAGGCGAGTTCTATCACTCAGACAAGAGGATCATGCATCTGATTCAAAGGGGTTAGAGAAGAGCCTGTTGGCCTCCACATTCCCTACCCAACACGTAGAGCTTTCACCATTCACCTCCCAATTTGAGCTACAATGTAAGAAAATAGTTTTTCATGCAGATGCTTGGGTAAAAAAATCCCTCACTATAGTTACTATAGTATGCTCAAGCTCTGTAATGAGTAGAGATGGAGTTGTGGTAAAGTTGTGAACCAGATAAGATTTATTATTATATATTTTCCCCATAATGTTTTGTTTTCCCAGAAGCCTGAATTTCATCATGGCCAATCATCTTCCTCAATATTTATTATCTACTATGCGTGTGGCTCTAATTTGAAGTCAGAATCCAAAGATACATGTCCTGTATCTTTCAAGTCTAGTTCAGAGATAAGACTTGAAGTAAGTGCTTTAGAATACCTACAAGCACTCCCTAGGGCAAATTAAACTTTCTTCTTTAGTTTTAGGACTAGCAGTTGCATTTATGGTGCCATTCCAAAGGTATATTCAAATTCTAAGATGAATAGCAATGCAACTGTGATGTCTACTACTTCTATCAGTAACATAACTCTGGTAACAATTGAATTTTCAGCCTCTAAATGGCTCATCTGAGAGCCAGTCCCATAGAGATAAAATGATTTATATTTTCTGTCAGTTTAGATATAAATCTACTGTAATAAAATATTTGGCATTAGATATAGAGCGTTTCTTTTATCCTTATATTTTTATTTCAAGTAAATTTCCTAGATTTCCCTTGACATTTATTTTGTGCCACTTCAATCTTATTTTGGGATATAGATATACACTTGAGCAAAAATTTAACAATCCTATGTTTTCAAATGATTGCATTTTGATAGAATTCTGAAATGGCCAGGAATTTTAATAATATGTTGTTTTCCTCTGCTACCTGTTGTCTGATATCAAAAGGTTTCCTTTTTAATGTTTATTACACATGAGTTTGTTTATATAAAATGGAAGAAAAAAGATAGAAGGTATTGAATCGAGCCAGTTATGAAAATTATTGTAACTACTTAAAAAAGTTTACCAGACAACACTTCTATTTCAATGAATTTTGGGCAGATTTTCACCAGTGACTACCAACATTTCATTCAAATACTTCTTTTATGATAGCCTGACACATATTAGAATGTCTCTTAAGCTCTGTCATAAATCCTGTACACCAGAAACAGCACTTTTGCTCCAAATAATTTACAGACACTGTCACTGAAAAACAAACACTATTATATAAGAGCTTGAGGAAATCCTATGCATATTCTGGTTTCCCAGTTTGGGGGAAAATATGCCAGAATGGTTAAAATGCAATAGACCTTGGTCAAAGATTTACTAAAGGACAAAAATACAATTGTTATTCCTGTGCTTTCTACAACCTGCCAATTTTATTTCCTTTTCTCAATCTCTCTGCAAGTTCACTTGGATCTTGGTGAGCCATGACTTGCCTTTATTAGACCCCTGTAAGCGGGGACAATGAATGTGCACATTTTACTGAACTTATAGGTGGCTTTTTCTGCTCTCTGCACTGGGATCAAGACCAGTTTTTCACTGGGAAATCCAATAATGTGAGTAAGCCCTATTGGCATAGGCACAAGTTCCTATAGGCATAGCACTGCTAAGAAATACAGGGAGAAAGAAAAGGAGAGTGAAAAAGAGAAGAACGTGAGGAGGTAAAATCAAAGGAAAAAAGCTAGAATTGGAGGAAAATGAATTAGAGGTGATTTTTCTAACCCAGCAAGGCAAGTGAACCCAATATAAGTACTGCCTTTTTGCAATCATATAGAATTATAAGACAAAATGACACAGAAAGGCAGTGCCAGCATTCTTTGAAAATGATTAAGCAACTGAGGTACTTACATAGCTACTCTATCTTGAATAAAGAAATAATTAGCTTTCATTTATTCATAGTTCATCTGCATGAGAAAGTTCCAAAATGGTTTTCCCACCACAAAGCTGAATAATAACAACTCAGGTTTACAAGAGAGATGTGAATCTATGAACATTTAGAAATGACTTCTGAATCATCACAACATTTTAAATAGTTAATTCATTTGTTAATAAAATGAACAGTTAGATGCTCTTGGTATTAGGGGACATTTTAGCATATTCTAATTCTTTAAGAACTGTTTTTGTTCTAGTTCACAATTGATATATACTTAAAAGTCAGTGAGGAATCTAAGGCAAGAATTAACCAAAATATATTCCACAAAGACTAGTCTCAGATACTTTGAAAAAAAATTAGAATTATTTTCCAGTCAGTTCTGCCAACATAACAATCTGGGAATTGCTGCTTGAGAGATTTAATTTGTATGTGATATAAAACAGCAAGTACATTTTAGTTAAGAGAATACTACACTGACAAAATATATTCTGGATAGATTTGTGTTTCTACACGTAATTTGGTAGCATAGATATGGACATTTCTTATTACTTAAAGGTTCTGAAGGATTCAAAGAGTATTTATTCACTGCTTCCATTTCATGATCTTCGACTTTTAAAGTCAAAGTTTTTGCATTGTATTTTAAAAACTGCATATATTTCACTGAAAAGGATGGTTTCACTATATTATAACACAATAGAAGAAGTGGTTTAGGACCAGTTACTTCTCAACCTCTTGGATTAAAAAAAATTTTTTTTTGGGGGGAGGGCTCAAACAGACTTCATGTTACTTAGAAAAAACTGCTCAGCACATTTATTATACTGTATTGCAGGTCTTTATTGGGAACGAAGGATTGTACTGATCTGATTTAGAGAAGCACTGATAAATAATTAATTGCTAAAATTATTGGGGACAAAGAAGTGAATAATGCCTGGCAATCTGTGTGCATAGTTTAACCCATACAAGTGGAATTTTGGAAAGTATTACATAAGGGGAAAATCTGGTTGTTGGTAGCAGAGAAAAACTCTAAAAGGGAGGTAAGGAATGACTTGTCTGTAAGTTTTAAACAAATAAAAATGAGACCCTGGAAGGCACAGAAATAAGATGATGATTCAGAAAAAAATAGGATCAAATTCTCTGTTCAGTGTGTGGTTCTAGACATCAGAATAGGAAAGAGAGGGTGATACTCTTCTGAGTTTGGTCAAGGGCTTCTGAGTAGTCCTGGAGTGGGGAATAAAGATCCCCAGGAGTGTGCCCACTCCTCACCCAAGCATTTAGCAAAGGAAAGGGAAGCCACAAGTTTGAATGGAAAGAATCTCCCTCTGTAGCCTCCTGTCTTAGGTGAAGGACACTCAAATAACAAAGAAGCTGGAGACCTGGGTGAAGAAAAGTCCCCATTTTATGTATTAGTCAATGAGCTCGTTTTGTTAATTAATTTTAACATAACTGGGCCAAGAGTACTTGCAAAATTTGATTGATATTTTGATTGATTGATTTGATTGATACCTACTGATTCAAAACAAGAGGGAAGTTAAGTTTTACTTAGGACTTTCCTGATTAATTTTATTTTACTCTTTTGATATCGCCTCTATGAGAAGTAACATGGAGGAGAAGCTCCCAGAACTTACATCTCTTCCAATCAGGTCTTCCTGGTTTTCCACAATTCCCCAGGGGGCGATACCTATGGTACATATCTTTCCTCGAGACTTAGATGCATGGTCCTTCAAGGCATCGCCAACATGACGAATAACACCTAAGCAGAAAAAGAGAAGTGTCAATTTTTCCTTTCAAAGCATTGGTTTCCATTGATCTAAAAGGAAACTGTGGTAACTGTTTTTTCTAAGATTAAATGCATTGAATATAAAATTTTGACACATTTCTACAAAACTACACTCGTTCAGGAGAGAACATAAACTTGTAGCTCTAATGCTGGATATGTTTACTGGACTTACAGATGAACTCTAGCAATGAATTCCTTATTTTATCTCTAATGAAAAAAAAAGAATACAGTGTCTATGAAAAGGAAAATACTTTATACTTAGAGAATCTTTTTCTTATAAGCACAATGATGTATTAACATAACTAAGAACTAACAGCATGACTATATGCTATAAAAAGCATCATTTATAATATATTAAATCTGTACCAAAGTTTGTATATGAATTAGGGTCATCAAATAAAGTAACTGCTTGCTGCTGCTGCTGCTAAGTCACTTCTTGCTTAGCTTGGATTTTGTTAATCTTGATTTCACCTTCTTATATACAGAGACATAATGTGGAGACTCTGCTTGTAAAGAAAAGGTTGACATAGTCTGTGGAAAATTTATGTTAAAAATACATGAATACATCTTTGTAGACATCATTCTAATTATTTTCCTCTCTATCCAAATGGCCTTCCCATCACCACAACCTTCCTCACCATAGTTAAGAGTGAGAAAATTCACTTTACAAGATGGTAGGAAACGTACCTTTTACTTTTTAATAAACTATTTGGAGAAGATGTAATTTCTAATCTTTTAACTTCCCTCTCAATGACCATTTTTATAGAAGTTATAAAATATATTTTCTAAGAAAAGATGTTTCCACTTATTCTTTAAGGAAAACACCACCCATTCTTCAAGGAAAGCTCATACCTAGTGCCATCTCCTTTATGAAAGCTAAGTTGGGTTTGATTTCTTCTCCATCTGAACAGGGTTGCAGTTGGGGTATTTTGAAGAGTTCAGTATGTCACTGAACATATTCTTCTGTGGTTCATAATCACAGGTGAGAAAGAATGTCTCTGCTCAGAGTAAACTCACTGAGGAGAAGGTTGGAGATGAGTGTCTTACTCTCTGCAGGTGCTTCAGGTGCCAGCACAGAGTGAGGGCCCAGGAACTGGTCACTGAACTGACTAAGCACACAAAGCACACCAGGCAGTTTAACCACAGGAGACAACAGACATGTGTGAACAGCTCAATTCTGCAATATTTATTACATCAAACAGAAAGAGCTGCCTTTAAAAAAGTCAAACAACAGGGTAGTGTAAATAGCCACTAATCCATGTTCAGTTGTGCTGGGAGTGTTGAGAAGAGCATCAGTTTCACTTACTCGCCCATCTACGGGTCTTCTAAAAGAGAGTATTGATAAAGAAAAACAAATACAAGAGCAAAGCTATCAACATTAGTGTTAAATTTTTTTCCTATTTATGTGCAAAACTCCTTTGGGGTCCAGTCCTGGACAAGAAAGCTAACCTTATGGTACCCCTCCTTCCATCTGCCACAATTCTATTATCACCTCTTACTCAAGCTGAGTGTGCCACCATTAGAGCCTCACTTTGAGTCCTGGACTGAACACTATGCCTGGAGAGAGGTAGAGGTGAACTCTTTGGTTTACAATATTTATGCTGTAAATTCTCCTTTTGATATTAGATGCTTTTCACAAAAGAAGAAAAACAATATACAATGTCCCAAGTTCCTGCAAACAGAAGATAAGTATTTCTTTTCTTTTCTTTTCTTTTTTTTTTTTTTTGAGGGGCGGGTGGGAAGCTGGGCTGTGCTGCCCTGCTTACTGGAATCTTAGTTCCCTGACCAGAGATCAAACCTGGGCCCCTGATAGTGAGAGCGCTGAGTCCTAACCACCAGACACTAGGGAATTCCCTAGTAAGAATTTCTTTTAGAAACTTTTGAGTTGCTCTCCATAGGAGCTGCAGGTTATGTCAGGAAAGCAAAAGACTGAATAATCATAGGCAAATGATGCCTGTTAAACTGTGAGTGGAAGTTGGAGCTTAAAACCTGAACAGCCAAGAAAGAAAACGGTTCTGTAGATGTTTGATCACCATAAAATAAACAGCTGGCTGGGCAGGTCATTCTAAGATCATGTCAGTTTACAGACTGAGTCAGGGTTTCACATGACAATGACAGGCACAGGCAATTGGCAGAGTTTACTGCAGAAATGCACCTATGTTGTGGTGGGCTGAATGTTCACAAATTCTAGATATGGAGAAGAATTCTGAGTGCAGGTCTCATTTAAACATCATCTAAACCAGCGGGCCCCAACCTTTTTGGCACCAGAGACAGATTTCACGGAAGACAATTTTTCCACGGACAGGGGTGGGGTTGGGGAGAGAGAGATGGTGCAGGCAGCAATGCAAGTGATGGGGAGTGATGGGGAGCCACAGAGGAAGCTTGCCTGCTGCTCACCTCTTGTTGTGCGGCCTGATTCCTAACAGGCGGTCCACGGCCCAGGGACTGGGGACCCTGATCTAAACTACAAACAAATGACTAAACAACACTGAGATAACATTTTTATTTAAAACTAGTTGGTCCATGGTTATGTTCAGAATGTCCCATTAACTTCAAATGTGTCCACATGGGCAGACTTTGAATCTTAAAACAAGTCTGAATTAACTTACTGCAGCAATACCTGTCTCTTCCAATTGGCACTTCTGATTCACTCTGGGGAAACATGTCAAAACAATTTACAGGCATCCATTCCATTATCAAATGCACATTCATAATGTTCTGCAGATAAGCACTTAACTCTAAGTGGCTTTTCAAGAACTGATTTGACAGCCTCCTGGATCACAATATAGAAATTCATTTGAAGGTAGAAAAAACTACTCGGACTTCAGAGTGGGATATGTTCTATTGGTGCAGAGTTGATTCAATGAAATATTTTAAATGATAAACACATACTACTCCAGAGTTTGCTGTCATCCTAGATGGAAAGGGCATTTTTCAAAAGTTAAAGCTACTTGCATCAAACTTAAAGTCACTTAAAGAACAGATATGGAATCTCCCATTTAGAGCAAAAGTTATTCCTTAAAAAAATATTGGATGCTTGTTTGGCAATTTGAGGCATTGAAAACAACCTGTCAAATTCCATCAGTCATGTTTATAAATTCTATATTGTCAAGTATTCCAGTCTGTGTCTTAAGTGTAAGTAATTCTTGGTGGAGAAATGGCAGTACAGTTATCATTTAGGTAGAGGAAGGAGTGAGAAACACTGAAAGGAGCAATAACCAGCAACTGTGGACATAAAGGGGTAGGGGATGAGGTGAGGATATGCAAACATATTTAACCTTAGAAGAAAGTGATCTTAGTCACACATTCTTGTGATCTTATGCTGACCTTCTCTGTCCTACTTCCAATTACCTGTGTTAACTCCTCCAGTGAATATCCATGCTCCAGTTGTCATGGCTGCTTTGATGAGACCTTTTCCAAAGACTTGCTTGAGTTTTGGCTGGAGTTCAAAGTTCTGCAGGCCCCCATGCACTGAAATGAGAAGCTTGGGAAGCTCCAACTGCCATTCCTTGGTCATCAGGTGTAGGAGGAGATCAGGTTTTGTATCGAAAGATACTCGTACATACTAGAAAAAGAATGACCGTTGATTAGGGAGGCAGGGCAGGGTGGCTGTAGCTGCTTGTCTTTACTGATTGCAATGATATGTGCAGTTACTTGAAGAAAATGTCTTGTAAGAAATAAATTTTTTTTTTTAAAAGGGCAAATCAATTGCTTTACTGAAGACCTTCATTAGATAAAGAGATTCACCATTTTTAACAGGTTTTTTTGAAATTCTGAATGACTACAGATTTTAAAATTATTTAACTTTCTAAAATGCAGTATAAACACAGCTTTCCCCAGGATGACTTCTTTGCTCAAAGGAAATCGTATTTATATTTAATCTTAACATTTGTGCAACAGTTCAAATGTTGCTACCATTTTCAATATAAGCAATCCCTTTATAACAACTGAACCTATATATGACTGTTTCTGTGACCCTATTATTTTGATAGGTTTAGAAAAATTCTACAGTTCTACATAATGTAACAAGAATGTTTAAATATGGTAACAGCTGATTACATTTACTTAAACCTAAATTAACTGCATACAAAATGTTTGCTTTATCTTTCAAAGAAAAGTGACAAAAGTCATGCCAATTATTTTTATAGAATAGTTGAAAATATTAGAGTGCATAGCAGATATCAAGGTATTTACATATGCAACTAGAAATAAAGTTATTGTAAGCATATATAAATAAAATTCTATAAATACATACAATGACAAATATACATACATATATATATATATATATATATATATATATATATATAAACTAAACATTTAGATGGGCTTCCCATATGGCTTAGGTGGTAAAGAATCTGCCTCAATACCGAGACCCAGGTTCTATCCTGGGTCCAGAACATCTTTCGAGAAGGGAAAGGCTACCCATCCTAGTATCATTGCCTGGAGAATGACATGGACAGAGGAGCCTGGAGGGTCTCAAAGGAGTCCATGGGGTCTCAAAGAGTCAGACATGACTGTTCAACTGTCATGTTATATCTTTTTTAAAAATTATATAAATATTCTCATTTAAATCTTTGTTTAATTATATAAAGATTTCATTTCTATCTGGAAACAACTAGAATACCTGGCAAATGCACTGAAAAGCCTTTTGCAATGCATTGCTGAGCTGGCATGAAAAGAGAGAATATTCAGATACCTAAAGAAAGTGGAAGCTGGAATCTCAGGAAGTAAGGAATATCAAGGGAAGCTTTGGTCTTGAGGCTTTCTCCTAAACCCTGGAAGACCCTGAACAGCTGTTTTAATAGCTTAATGCAGTATTGGGGTCATAAGGAGAGACCCCACAGCTTTATGTGTGGGGTCTCTCTTTAAATTCTCCTCTGGTTATTTATAAACAAAAGTGGGCCCTCATACAGATTTTGGTCTACACCTGCATTCTCAGTGTGGTCTGAGAAACATCAGAGTATTTAATGTAAGTGGAGTAATGGCTCCAGATAACTGGCAGAAGCACATGCAAATTATTTGTGGAGGAATGTATCATCAATCCAGGTCTCAAGTAATTCTCTTGGGAAAATAAGCATTTCATTGTAAAAAATATTACAAATTACATAAGGAGATAAAGCAACATGAATGAGAACCAAAAGACACAATAGGTAGCAGAATAAGATCCTCAAAGATAGTAAAATGCTCTGACAGAGAATATAAAATGGCTACATTTAATATGTTAAGAACATAAATGAGAAAGCTGAATATATGAATAAAGAAAAAGATGATAAAAAATAATCACATACATTTGAAAAAGAGTAAAAAACAGAACTTCTAGAAACTAAAATGTAAAAATTTAAATGAGAAATACAATAGAAAAATGCAACTATAAGATCAGACATTCTAACTATCAGTTCAGTTCAGTCACTCAGTCATGTCCAACTCTTTGCGACCCCATGAACTGCAGCACGCCAGGCCTCCCTGTCCATCACCAACTCCAGGAATCCACCCAAACCCATGTCCATTGAGTTGGTGATGCCATCCAACCATCTCATCCTCTGTCGTCCCCTTCTCCTGCCCTCAATCTTTCCCAGCTGAAATCAGGGTCTTTTCAAATGAGTAAGCTCTTCACGTCAGGTGGCCAAAGTATTGGAGCTTCAGCTTCAACATCAGTCCTTCCAATGAACACCCAGGACTGATCCTATAGATACAGAGAAATAAACCAGACGCAGCCTAGAAAAACCGGAGAATTGGAAACACAGAAGAAAATGTGATAATTTTATAGGAGGTAATCAGAATTCTAGATAGAAATAAAAGAGATAACAGGGAAGAAACAATACTTGAAGAGATATCAGCAGGGAATTTCTCAGAATTACTAAAAGATTCCAATTCTCAGATTCAAGAAGTTCAGTGAATCTGAAGCAGGATAACTAAAAAGAACCCCCATCCATACATCAGTCATAGAGAACACCAAAGGGTTGGAGTGGGAGAAGCATTCAAAAGGAGCTAGAAAAGAAATACTGATTACCTACAAGGAAACAGTCACTAGACTGAAGGCTTATTTCCAACAGCAACAATGGATGCAAGAACAGCGTCTTCATTGTGCAAAGAGAAATTATTTGTCAGTGTAGAATTCAACAAAAAGTATCTTTCCAAAATAAGATCATTTTACAGACATTTTCAGACTACTAAAACCAATGGCAACCCACTCCAGTGTTCTTGCCTGGAGAATCCCAGGGACGGGGAAGCCTCGTGGGCTGCCGTCTATGGGGTCGCACAGAGTTGGACACGACTGAAGCGACTTAGCAGCAGCAGCAGCAGCAGACTTCACTGAAGGAATTTTTAAAATACATGGAGCAGGCAGAAGTTACATGATCCCAGATGGATGATCTGGGATACAAGAAAGGGTAGTAAATAAAGATATTAGCATAAACAGAGTAAATCTTAAAAGACGTTGGTTGTAAAATATAAAATGATAATAGTGTCTAATTTATGGTGGAAAGGGATAGAATAAAGTGCTGGATAATATAGAATATAAATTAGGAAGCAACAATGAGAATTAAAGTATTCTAAAGTCTACATATTGTGAGAGAAAAGTATTAAGTTTGGAATTCGTTAAATATTAATGTTGAAGCTGCATAACAAAAAGAATAGACTTGCATGTAATTATACAAGCATGCTTACAGATGTATAACTATATACAGGTATCCAGGGCATGACAATGTATTGTTATATTTTTTGGATCTGGGAGATCCCATTACTATAAAAATCTCAAAAAATATATGTTATTCTTTTGTTAAAGTATATTTTAAGTATATTTAGCTGAAATGTGAGGCAAAAACATACAAAATAGGAAAGTAGCTTGATAAATTAAGCTGCATCAAGAAATACCAAAGAGCTAGAGTTTACAATTTATTGTACATATACTAGAAATACAAAGAAGTATTAGAATTTAACTAGCTGATTTTATATTGATTTGATCTACATAGCAAAAATTAAATCCATAATGGAAAGAGTAAAGGTTGGCAATTTTAGCTAAGTACATTATATTAATATAATTTTATCACTTATATCAACAGAATTTAACTAGAGTTTATAATGTGTGAAATAGGAACCTTAGGGCTGGAGAGAAGGTATCGCAGTGGTAGAAGCAAATATAAATGTTTCTTAAATAAAAGTTTTAAAAATTATCATTGTTATATTTGTTATCTCATTGAGTGACTGTTTATAAGAAGGCTACCTATATAATGGATGCTATGTTTTCTGTGCCTATACACTGAATTTATGCTACTTAAGTAGTCATAATTTGGGAGCTTTACTAGATTAAATTTATATAATTTTGACTAATTCTAGAAAGGGATACTTAGTCAAATAAAGTAGAACTGAGATTCAGAAGGCTTCAAAACTATATAAACAGTTCTGTATGGGAGATGCTAAAAAACTGCATTTCCAGTTATTCAATATCTTGATATCTCAACATCACTCTCTTATTCCTTCAAAAAAATAAGGATCCATATTCTTCTAAGGTGAGATATAAATTACACTTCTAAATATAGAAAAACATTTAAGTATAAAGATTCTTCTAAAATTATATGCCCCTTCCAAGCCTAAATAGTTGTTTCAGGCTTGTGATTAGGATTATAGCTTTTTGAACTTCAAGATACCTCACTGAGTGTCCCCACCTGCATGTTTCATTTAGCCATGTCAATAATGTGATATTCTGAGCCATAGGGAGTATCTGGGAACAGACACACCTACATACTAACTCAGTGTGAAGAGAGACTACAGTCACACTAAATTACTACAGAGACTGTGTAATAATTTTCATAGGCTTAACCTAGCTAAATATGCATTCTGGAGTTCAATTATTTACAGTGATTAGTAAGAGTAACTCAAATATGTTTTTAGGAATAAGTCTCACTTGGTAAATAATTCACTTTGGAGCTTCTAATGTTATATATACAACTTACCAATAAGGAACCAAATTTACTGATCACATGAACAGTTCACTGGAAAACTACCAATTTAGTGAATATTTTAAGATTCCTTTTGAACTAGATTAATCTTTTTCCTAGTTAGGAAACCAAGAAAAGCTTGTTTATGACCACAAAACACTTGTTACCCAGTTAATAAGTTCTCCAGTGGAGATGAATGAATGACCTTAGATCACCTTCTCCCTAGCTCTCTATCTTACTGAGGAAGAAAGGAAGGCCTGTGTAAGGTCCTTTTGTTCATAAGCTCTCTTTCCATATTTCGCCTGGCTCTCAATTTCTTAACTACTGAGAAAAACACCCTAAATCTACAACCAAATCCCTTGTGTTCCAGGCACATATATGCTGTGTGTGAATTTACACTCCAGGTCTCTCTGACGCCAGGTCCTTACTCTTGACCTCAAAAACATAAATGCCTTTTCTCTCCTTACTTCTCCTTTTCCTTTACCTATAACCAAGCAGTCTGCGAGTTCTAATGACCCATTTTCCAAATCGTGTTCTCAACCAGGCCTTTCCCTCTATTGCTTTAGTTGCTATTTTAAGAATAAATGCTCTTACTAGGATGTCAGTATGTGTCATGACAACAGTCCTAATGGCTTTTCTAACCCTGTGTTCTCAATGAGACACCAACAGGTGACTCCTATCCCCAATACCTTTTTAATAATACTATTTTTCAATTCAAAGGTTTACATCACATGTAAACTCCCATTCTGCCTGTTGTGATCTCCACAATTTGGCCTTACTCTACTTATTTAGAGGCATTTCCCCCACTCTTTTCTGTATTTGGTTAATTCTATTCCTCAAGTCCTGGAAAACCCAGTTTCTCCCCTTTCATCTACATAAATCATTCTTGTCTTTCAAAGGCTCTTATTGACTTTTCCTTAGAATGCAAGCTCATGTTGACACAGTATAACTCTTAGTCAAACTCAGTATAATATACATAGATATTTTCCCCATTGTTTCTTACATGTGTCGGTTTTATCTCCCCATTTGCAAGCTATCTGAGGGGAGGGGGCTCATGAGTTACCTGACCTATGAGTTTAGATAATCCTTTCCCTCCTGGCTATGGATGTAGCTACAATCTCAGAAATAAAAAGGAGTTTGGAAATATCATAGCAATCATGGGAACTAGAAGTCAACTGTTTCAGTTCTTCTGCCTTATGGATGAGGACACTGAGACCCAGGGAAATCAAGTGACTTGGACATCAGAATTATTAATAGTTATCTACTAGTTAACCACTCACCCAATCCATTATTAAAGCAACTGTTACAGTGGAAACTCTAGGTTGAGCTGGGCTCCTCAAACTTTAACATTGAAAACTCATCTGGGAGAATCTCAAAAATTCAGGTTCTTATTCAGTAGGTCTGAGGTGGGACTTGAGGTTTTGCATTTTTAACTAGCTCCCAAAAGGGACCACATGAGTAGAAAGGATTACAACTTTTCCCAGACCAAAGATTCTAAGGGGTGTGTCTTGTGTTTATCAGTGGGCCAAAGGCAAGAAAGAACACTTTAATATTTTACATAAAAATCAAGAGAAGAATGGAGGAAAAACTGGAAAATTACTCAGGCCATGAGAAATAGGAAAGTGCAGTCATTAATAAGCTACTCAATTCCAACTACCTGATTCTTTTTTACCAGGACTAATTCTTATACAATGGAATCCATGATTAACTACATTATTTATGTTATCTATCAGCCCACCCCTGATTATCTAGAAGCTGATAAATAACACAAATACTAGCTGTCCCTGTCCCTTTATTGTTGGCCATTATTTTAGATTTATTTTGTTCTTCTCTTGGAGAATAAAAGATCTTTTAAAATGGAAGTATTTAAATGGATCAATCCATTACCTTTTGTCATGTTTTTGTTTAGCAGCTCAAGGAAACAGTTTAGGGATACAAGGGTAATTAAAATTAAGGGATAAAAGGATATTTTATGATTACATGGAGACTTCAATTTTTAAATTATATTCTTATGCCCATAAAAATCATGTTATTCAGTAACCTCTCCTGGAACTGTATTAGTAATATAACAGTTAATTCTTGTGCCAAAATCAGCAGCTTCAGGTTCATAAATGGTTGTACCCAGAGCAATTAATTCATTCCTGCTAAATGGTCAATGTGATTAGAAATTAGGAGCTATTTTGGTTATCAAGGTAAGTAATTTTCCCTGTCCACTTGTGAAGTCATTAATTGCTAAGGGGTCACCTTACAAATAACCAGAAATCTTCCTAACATGTATACTAAATTCTGTGACCTGGGCAGTACTCTGATGCAGTGATGCTTGCTCCCATTTACAGGTTTCCCTGGAGGAAGGCATGGCAACCCACTCCAATATTCTTGTCTGGAGAATCCCTATGGACAGAAGAGCCCCGGGGGCTACAGTCCACGCGCCCCGTCGGACACAACTGAGCGACTAAGCACAATCATGTGCAGCAACACACTCAAGCATCAGATACTGGCACTGTAAGTCGTCTGATCAGTTTGAGACCCTCTCTTGTGAAATGAGGGTAATCCTGAACACCACATAGAACACTAAAGAGAAAATTGTGGGAAAGACCTGGAAGGAAAACCAATACATGGAAATTAGACTATAGGCACTCACAAATGACTTTTGTACCACATGACCTACATAACTTGCCTTTAATGTACCTTTCAAAGTAGACCTTTGTGAGTTATCTGGGGAGTGACTGGTACAAGTTATAAAAAGTACCTATCCAGAGGGAAACTTCTACCTATGTCTGTGGCCACCAATCCTATCCTTCTCCTTCATGCCTTTAGTTCCCTAATTTTAATTTCTAGAAATAAATTGAGCTCAAATGAGTTATCCACACCTGTACTAACATCATTAGTGTCCCTGCCTGACAGGAGACAGCCTGTGTGATGAGCTAATGAGATTAAGAAGAGTATCTAAAGAAAGCACTATACAAAACAGAAGTTAGTTCTGTTTGAAATTGTACTACGTGATCTATTCCTAGGTGCTTTGGAGGCCAATGCATACAAGCATGATTTTCACAAGAACACTTTGAATTCCAAACCACAAACTTACAAATGAAATTTTGTAAGTAAGTCTATAATAGCAAATTAGAGTTTTTGTTTTGTTTGAGTGGCAGAGGGCTTTGGTATCTAAAAATTTTGAGTTTTTGCTTTTTCCAGTTGTTAAGTTTTTTTGCTTGTTTGTTTAGCAGGTGATTTCACTGCAGTTTTTCCTAAAGCCACTCTAACCTGCTCCATCACTAGAAATGATAACTATTCACTTGTCAAAGCAGAACTCAACTTTACTACGGCCTCACTGCATTAAACTGGGAGGGAAATCACAGAGGTGCCACAGATCAGACAGCATTCTTCTCTTCAAAACACCCAAGGTGGTGAAGGCTGAGTGGAGAAGCAGCCATCACTACTTAGAATAGACTGGGGCTGTTTAATTAGAAATAATAATAATGTTTCTTAAGAATTCTGAACTTGACCCATTGTGCAGTAATTTGTCTCTGGTTTTAAACTAAATTTTTACTCACATCGTTTTGCCCAGCTTTTAAATGAAAAGGTAAAATAACTACAGGACAATAAATCTGGTTACACTTCAGGAAATGGTAAATGGCAAATCTTTCTAACCCTCACTGAGAGACCATCTTCAATTCTGAGAAATAATCAATTGGTATATTTCAGTAGTACTTTCTCTGAGTAATGGAACTACTACAGCTAAACCTATTTTAATAGTATTTTTAATGCCTTTCTTCTGAGCACGTAGAGGGAAATTTGCCCCATTTTCCTCTATAGAGAACTGTGACAAGCATCTTTTCATTTTCTAATTCTCTGTAGCCCCATTTAAATGAGTAGTTTTAATTAAAGTTGTGGCCAAGGAGAATATGTTGCATCAGACTCCTGAGACAATTTTGCTGATGTCAGCTTTCCAAGTCCATGGAGCCTTTGGTTTTTCACCAAGTGTTTAATGCTTACAGTAGTTTAATGTGCGAGCTGAACCACTAGAAAGAAAGATCCCTAGAAAGAAAATATTTGGAATGCAAATGTAAGGTGTCACTGTTATAGGAGTTTTTGTTTGATTGACTCACAAAATATTGGGAGTGAAAATGCCATTGTAATTTATCCTATATTGCTTTTAGGATTCTTCAATATTAGATAACAGGTGCTCCGGGTGATTGATGCTGATAAGCCAAAACTAAAGGTTTAGAAATAATATAAAACTTCACTGAGCATATGACCTAGTTGCAGGGGTGTACTCTGCGAATTTTCTGCCAGAATTGCTTTTGTGTAAAATTTCCTAGAGCAAGATGGGTTTCTTGAGGAAGGTTAGTTCTTACTTCTCTATAGGTCTGTGATTAAGATCAGAAGTTTAAATGATACATTCTAGCTTTATTCCCAGTTTCTGAAAGGTTTTTCAAAGGTACTGCCAATAATCTCAATAGTCTAGAAATTTCAAGGTGGAAAATGGAAAGCAACAGAGCAATTACAAAACCCCTCAAAAACTACACCATGCTATACAAAGCTGCTTAGTTAGCTATAGTCCAGTGATGAGGCGTTTTGTTTTGTACTGGGATTTATTTAATATATTTTGTGCATGTCAATCGATGATTCTCATTTCAAATCTCCATAATGCAAAGAAAGACAATTTTAAGACAAGAAGATTTAATCCTAAAGCATTTTAAGAGTATAAGGTTGTAGATGTCATGCTGCTGACAGCATGCCCTTCCCCGGGCACACACCGAGTATTATATCTCCTCAATCTCACCTATCCCCTCTCACACCCTCACCTTAATGCTCAGAATAGAAAGATTGCATCCTGGCTGACTCAATACTTAGAGCTCTAAGTGTGAAATGAGGCATAGCAATAATTCTCTAAATTATATGAAAACTGTAATAAGGGGCTCAACTTGATCTAATAAGCAAAGTGAATATCAAGGGAAAACCTGAAGAGAATTATGTAGGTGACTTGAGAAGTTTAAATACAAGTCCTTAATTAGGTTATACTTACCTGGTCCGTAGGTCAGCTCAGCAGTAATTGGAAGAGATGATTAGTAAGCAAATGAGATTCTAATTAAGTCCAGCACTGCTTCCCTCTCTAAATAGTTTAACAGCCTCAGCCCCAGATATGAAGAGTCTTTGAGAAGGGACCCAACGTCTGCTGTCAGACCATCTTATTATTGCTAAGTCAGTTTTAAAAAGTTGCCTGGAACCTAGTATAGTAAGAAAATGCCTAAACCAGGGCTTCAGTATCTTAGAACCTTCTTTTGTCCCCGAGTTCTGATTTTATGAGGCATCTGAATGAACTGCTAGGTCATTTAATCCCCAGGAATGGACGTTAGGGGCATGCAGTTTGGTAGGATGTGGCTTCATGTAGAGAAGAGAGGAATGCAACTCCTTCACTCACTGTCAGCTTTGCACAAGACTTCTTTCTGTGCCACAGTTTCTCTCTCCATAAAGTAAGAGAGATGCTGGTTTCACTGCTGTTTCACTGGGGTTTGTCAAGCCTGAGAATTAGGGACAGAACACCAAAAGTACTGGGAAGGTCTTAGATAATAGTTTCGTTAACCTAGGATATAATTTTATGAAGAACTCTTTGTGTTCACAGCTTTTGAGTTCAGTTAACCTCAACAAATACTAGTGATCTTATAATTCTACTAAAAAGTTTTCAAAACCCTTAGAAAGGAACTGGCTTCCCTTTGGCTCAGATGGTAAAGAATCCACCTGCAATGCAGAAGACCTGGGTTTGATCCCTGGGTTGGGAAGATTCCCTGCAGAAGAGAAGGGCTAGTCGCTCCAGTATTCTTGCCTGGAGAATTCCATGGACTATATAGTCCATGAGGTCTCAAAGACTTGGACATGACTGAGCGACTTTCACTTTATTTCTTCACAGAAAGGAACTAGTAACATATAGTAACTAGCTTCTTTTCAAAACATCTACTATAGTCTGTACCAGGCATACAAGACAGAGAAGAAAAAGATTTGACAAAGAGTCCTAAGGATCTTTAGTTCAAAAACTAGCTTTGTCAAATAACTGGGTGACTCTCAGAAAATAATTTAACTTCTTTGGGCTCGAGTTGCCTATCTGTAAAATAGGTAAAGAGATTGGTATCATTTAGTATTTTTAAGGTTGGCTGAACAGTAGAATAACTGAGCTAACTTTTAAAACACTTTGGATGTCCAGGTTCTTCCCCAGACCTCTGGGAATGATTCTGGGCATGGGCATTGGTAGTGGCCCCACAGGTTATTCTGAGCCTCCAAGTAGAGAACCACTGCATTGATCTCTCATTGTCTTAGGTGATCAAAGTTCTGTGACATCATGGTGTGCTGTCTATGTAGTGACACAGATACAAATGTGAGATGTGGTTCTCACATAGCTCACCACATTTTAATAATGAGTCCCTTTACTTCAACTGAATCTTCCACCAAACTATGGCACATTCTGCCTCACACTGTGTCCAGACCACATTGGCATTTTGACCCAAGTGCGTCAATTTGGGTTGTCTTGAGGGGAAAAGTTAACGTTATATCTTATTTATTTTTTTTTAATTAATGAAGGTCAAAGTTAACCTGCCCTCTAGAATTTTTTGACCACTTTGTTAAAAATCATTTCAACTTTCAAACGTTCTTGTTAGGAGAAGGGGACCAAAGACATATTAAGTTAGTTGGCCTATTTCACTTCAATCTTGGTGAATAATTTAACCATGCCTCCCCCATCTAAGGATTGGCACTCTTAGACAGTAGGTGCTGATTTTTCCCTTTGACAAACTGCATGTCAGTTTGCTGGAGAGAACAAGTGGTAAAGAAGGCACATGCCTGTGTGCTCAGTCACTCAGTCTTTTCTGACTCTTTGGGACCCCATGGACTGTAGCCCTCCAGGCTCCTCTGTCCATGGGATTTCCCAGGCAAGAATATTGGAGTGGATTGCCATTCCCTTCTCCAGGGGATCTTCTAGACTCGGGGATTAAACTTGTGTCTCCTGCATCTCCTGCATTCGTAGGCAGATTCTTTACCATTGAGCCACCTGGGAAGCCCATTAAAGATGGCACAGGGTGGCAAAAAATGACTGTCCTGCCTGATAAAACAGGTCATCTGTCCTGTGGATAACTCCACCCCTTTTTCCAGACAGGAGAATCAGAATAATTCAAGGCAAGGGCAAGGGCAAGGGCAAGGTACGGCATGTGGTCTGTAGTATTTCAGGGCAAGGTAAAGACGTAGCTATCCCTGCCTCAGCTGGCAGTACTTTGGTGGATTTTGTGAACAACTTTATGGGAGGTCTCACCCCCACTGGATACTGAGCACTTCCCAGGGAGGAAATGGTAATCCATTGTTGGGTTGCCTATCCACTGAGGTTTGGGGCTGTCAGTCATAGGGAAGGAGTACTGATTTCCTTATCCCTGCTGAATGCCTTCACTTTCATTTTATACTGGGTCCCACAAATCACGTAGCTGACCTTGCCTAACCCGACTGCCAAGATACAACTCTGAGTTTGATATAACTATGTGAGGCCATGGGGAGAACTGTCAAAGTTCAATGTCCTTATGTGTTCACTCTCCTGGAACACAGTGAAAGATCTAGCTGCCTCTTGAAGTTTTTTCTCTATTCCTAAGTATCACATTATACACATATCATATATTAACTGTGTGACATGGGGCAAATTATTTACATTTCTGTACTTTAAAATGTTATTTTGTCATATAGGAAAAATAATACTAATGTCATAAACATGAAATATATAAATAAATATAAATACTTGGCATAGCACTGGGCACAAGTATTAATCAATTTTAGTTGAATAAAAAATTCATTATTTTTTATACACTCTGAAAATCATTGCAAAAGTATTTTGATTACTACTTTGAAGGATACACATTCTAGTAAATATATTTGAAGTATCAATCTCCAGGGTTCTTAGAAATTTTAAATTCACTAAAAACTCTTCAGGAGGGGAAAATTTTTAGGTAGAAGAAAAACTGTATGAAGAGAAGGAATCCTTATTGCCAAATTTAGACTTAAATTGAAGAAAGTAGGGAAAATCACTAGACCATTCAGGTATGACCCTAACCTTACAATTATACAGTGGAAGTGACAAATAGATTCAAGGGATTAGATCTGATTGACAGAGTGCCTGAAGAACTATGGATGGCGGTACGTGACATTGTACAGGAGGCAGTGATCAAGACCATCCCCAAGAAAAAGAAATGCAAAAAGACAAAATGGATGTCTGAGGAGGCCTTACAAATAACTGAGAAAAGAAGAGAAGCAAAAAGCAAAGGAGAAAAGGAAAGATATACACATTTGAATGCAGAGTTCCAAAGAATAGCAAGGAGAGATAAGAAATCCTTCCTCAGTCAGCAGTGCAAACAAATAGATGAAAACAATAGAATGGGAAAAACTAGAGATCTCTTCAAGAAAATCAGAGATACCAAGGGAACATTTCATGCAAAGATGGGCTCAACAAAGGACAGGAATAGTATGGACCTAACAGAAGCAGAAGGTATTAAGAAGAGGTGGCAAGAATACACAGAAGAACTGTACAAAAAAGATCTTCATGACCCAGATAATCATAATGCTGTGATCACTCACCTAGAGCCAGACATCCTGGAATGTGAAGTCAAGTGGGCCTTAGGAAGCATCACTATGAACAAAGCTAGTGGAAGTGATGGAATTCCAGTTGAGCTATTTCAAATCCTAAAAGATGATGCTGTGAAAGTGCTGCACTCAATATGCCAGCAAATTTGGAAAACTCAGCAGTGGCCACAGGACTGGAAAAGGTCAGTTTTCATTCCAATCCCAAAGAAAGGCAATGCCAAAGAATGCTCAAACTACCACACAATTGCACTCATCTTACATGCTAGCAAAGTAATGCTCAAAATTCTCCAAGCCAGGCTTCAACAGTAAATGAACCATGAACTTCCAGATGTTCAACTTGGATTTAGAAAAGGCAGAGGAACAGGAGATCAAATTGTCAACATCCACTGGATCATTGAAAAAGCAAGAGAGTTCCAGAAAGACATCTATTTCTGCTTTATTGACTATGCCAAAGCCTTTGAATGTGTGGACCACAACAAACTGTGGAAAATTCTGAAAGAGATGGGAATACCAAACCACCTGGCCTTCCTCCTGAGAAATCTGTATGCAGGTCAGGAAGCAACAGTTAGAACTGGACATGGAACAACAGACTGGTTCCAAATCGGGAAAGGAGTACGTCAAGGCTGTACATTGTCACCCTGCTGTTTTAACTTATACGCAGAGTACATCATGAGAAACGCTGGACTGGAAGAAACACAAGCTGGAATCAAGATTGCCAGGAAAAATACCAATAATCTCAGATATGCAGATGACCCCACCCTTATGGCAGAAAGTGAAGAACTAAAGAGCCTCTTGATGAAAGTGAAAGAGGAGAGTGAAAAAGTTGGCTTAAAGCTCAACATTCAGAAAATTAAGATCATGGCATCTGGTTCCATCAACTTCATGGCAAAAAGATGGGGAAACAATGGAAACAGAGACTTTATTTTCGGGGTCTCCAAAATCACTGCAGATGGTGATTGCAGCCATGAAATTAAAAGACGCTTGCTCCTTGGAAGAAAAGTTATGACCAACCTAGACAGCATATTAAAAAGTTGAGACTTCACTTTGCCAACAAAGGTCCATCTAGTCAAAGCTACTGTTTTTCCAGTAGTCATGTATGGATGTGAGAATTGGACTATAAAGAAAGCTAAGCAGCGAAGAATTGATCCTTGGGAACT
Organism: Bos mutus; assembly: GCF_027580195.1. Taxonomy (NCBI): domain Eukaryota; kingdom Metazoa; phylum Chordata; class Mammalia; order Artiodactyla; family Bovidae; genus Bos; species Bos mutus. Next base: position 65,219,940 of record NC_091624.1, on the reverse strand, counting down.
GGGTGTTGGAGAAGACTCTTGAGAGTCCTTTGGACAGCAAGGAGATCCAACCAGTCCATCCTAAAGGGAATCAGTCCTGAATATTCATTGGAAGTACTGATGCTGAAACTGAAACTTTAATACTTTGGCCACCCAATGTGAAGAACTGACTCACTGGAAAAGACCCTGATGCTGAGAAAGATTGAATGCGGGAGGAGAAGGGGATGACAGAGGATAAGATAGTTGGATGGCATCACCGATTCAATGGACATTAGTTTGAGTAAATTCAGGGAGTTGGTGATGAACACGGAGGCCTGGCCTGCTACAGTCCATGGGGCTGCAATGATTTGGACATAACTGAGTGACTGAACTGAACTGAACTGAGAAGCAATCTTGGCTTTGTCCATTATAAGAGGCACAAATGCCACACCCATAGTAACTGTCTAATTGTTGAGGTCTACAATGAATAAAGTAGAGAGGATGCCGGGTAAGAGTTCATTTTCTGCTTTGCTAGAATAAACAGATGTAGGAGGTTGATGTAATGTGGAAGTCAAATTGTATAATTCAGTGGTTTATAAGCCACAAATCTCCAGTCACTAGCAGGTATCTGCAGTGCTAGCCTTCAATCTGTGACTGTCACTAATGCCATCTTATGTAGCCTAGAACTTCGGTGGAAATATGGAGCACCTCTTTGGATTACCAGGAAATAAAGGTAGCTCCTTCACTGCCCCATAACTATGATTTTCATAAATATATTGAGCACTGGCTGTATACCAGGTAATTTTATATTCTTTCTAATCCTTGTAAGAGTTAGTTGCTCAGTCATGTCTGACTCTTTGTGACCCCATAGACTGTAGTCAGGCTCCTCTGTCCATGGAATTCTCCAGGCAAGAATACTGGAATAGGTAGCCATTCCCTTCTCTAGGGGATCTTCCCGATCCAGGGCTTGAACCCAGGTCTCCTGCATTGCAGGCAGGTTCTTCACTGTCTGAAGCTACCAAAGATCCCATAAGGCAATTATGTCCACTTCGTAAATGAGAAATCTTGAGGTTCAGCTAAGTCAATTGGTTTAACCAAGATTTTCTGACCAGCTAGAGAGATTGAGTGTATAAATACAGTTCTATAAAACTTGAAGATTATGCATCTTATTTTAACTGACTGCAAAGCCCCTCTTGTAACTAAAGTAAGTGAAAGCTTGGTGGAAGTAATAACATAGCAAATACTAATTTAGCTTTAACATCAGGTACTGTTCTAAGTACTTAATACATATTGACCCATTTAATCCTTGCTATAGCCTTATATAGTAGGAATTAGCATCTTCATTTTGCAGATGAGGAAACTGAGGTACTGGGCAGTTAAATGAACTGAGCCAGATTATGAACCAGTAAGTGACAGACCAGCTTATAAACAAAGCCATGTGGCTTTGCATTCTGGGCATGACAACTAGGTAAAAGAATTGGAACTTCTTTAATTATTAATATTTTAAAGGGTTATCTGAAAAAGTATGGTTTGATTTTCTATAGTAATTTGCCAAGATATGTACCCAAATGTATATCCTGCTAAACATTAATCAAAATATTTCAAAAAAATTTCAGAGCCTGAAGCAAATAATAATAATGAATAGTAGTAAAAACAGCTGTTGAAATTAATTTTACATCTATAATGTGCCCTGGCACTGTGCCAGATGACTTACATATGTCATCTCATTTAACATTTATAATAATAGTTTTATTATTTCTAGATAACAGAATAAATATCTGAGGCCCAGAGAATTTCCTGGTGGCTCAGTCAGTAAAGAATCAGCCTGCAATGCAGGAGACCTAATTCAATCCATGGGTCGGGAAGATCCCCTCAAGGAAAAAAAGGCAACCCACTCCAGTATTCTTGCCTGGGAAATTCCATGGACAGAGGAGCCTGGTGGGCTACCGTCCTTGGAGTTGCAAAGAGTCGGACACAGTTGAGTGATTAAACCATCAGAGAATTTAATTAATGTTTCTCAAGGCACACAATAAATATATGATGTGTCTGGGATAGACTTTGCATTCAGAGCCCACATTCTTCATTACCAAACTAGTACTCCATTCTTTCATAATTTTTAGTGGTGGAAAACTTTATCTTCTGAGAACTGACCTGAGTTTTAAAAACCAGCACGAGTCATTTGTGACTAAGTCATTTGTTTTTTGAATTTCAGGGACTTGAGATTAAGAACTGACTTATTGGAAAAGACCCTGATGCTGGGAAGGACTGAGGGCAGAAGGAGAAGGGGACAACAGAGGATGAGATGGTTGGATGGCATCACCAACTCCATGGGCATGAGTTTGAGTAAGCTCTAGGAGTTGGTGATGGATAGCGAAGCCTAGAGTGCTGCAGTCCATGGAGTCACAAGGAGTCAGACATGACTGAGTGACTGCACTGCACTGAACTGAGATTAACTTCTGATCAAAAACACCACTTGATGAAAATACAGGGTGCTTTTCTGCTGTGATCGATAAATTGTCTGAAATCAGTCCCCTAAACACATTTTGTGCACTGGTGGCAACATGGTAATTACAATATCCCCAGGTGATGACTTTGGAGGAATGCTCTTCTTACAGAAAATTTATGCTCTACACTTGACAGGCACTGCATGTTAATGAAGGAAATAATGGCTAGAAGCTTATCATATGCCTCTGGGCTTGTGTCATGTTGCTTACAGGCATCATTCAAGCATCTATGTAGTCACTGGGTATACTACTCTATAATGATTGTTGACCACTAAACCACTTCATCATCTGCAGCACTTTTCTTACAGGGAGAACTTGCATGACTTTTAATTAATGCATGGTTCCAGAGGATCCACACTATTTGTGATTCAACCCCATATTCTGAATGAAGACTAAGCTGAGTTGGTAACTCTTATGACCTTTGCGGGAACATGTATCCCTTAAGTGGATGAGGAAGTTACCAAATCTCCATATCCCTTGATTCTGTCTAGGTCAAGACTACCTAATCCTTTCTTTGTTTTCCCAGGTCTTGGTGGAGGTTGCACATAGCATCCTCCTTTCCAATATATTGTTCAGAATTAATTTTCTTAGGAAAGAACTGTGAGAATAGCTTGGTCAGCCATTCTTGGTGAAGAAAATACTGCAGTAGTGGATGTGGAGTGGAGGAGTGGATGGGGGACAGCAGAGAGGGAGAAGAAAGAGATAAAAGAGGTGGCTTTATTGCACATTTATAGACTGTAACTGGTGTGAACTGACTTCCCCTGCATTTTGCAATATGCTTCTTTAAGCAAAATTTCCTCTCCAAACTCAGAAAACTCTGGCATGCCTGAGAACAGTCACCTCCAACTGCTCTACCCTCAACTAACTAACTAACTGTCTCTCTCAACAGTTAGAAGCAAGCTTGTTGGAAAATAGTGTTTCTAGAGCTTCCAAAAACACAGTAGACTTTTTTTCTTGGCAAAATCTGTCAGCCAAGTAGGGAGGAGTCCATGATGAAAGTTATAATTTAGATGTGACAACCCTTAAAAGTAAAATTTGTGTATTTCTGAATGCCTTCTTTCCAAAAAAAAAAAAAAGAAGTGCTTTTCATATGGAGCTATTCTATTGAGAACATTATTGAATGCAGCTGCTTGAAGAAAAAGCACTTAATTTGGATGGCAAGATCTCTGTTAGAACAGTGAAGGAAATACTCTGGGATGATCATTTCTCCCTTAAATTGAGAGAAATGCTAATTACCAGTAAAATGAAATGGAGACCTAAGGGTAAGATTTTTTTTTTTTTAACCAAAGGAGTTAGAAAAATGTCTCAATAGATGAAAGCCAGAAAATAAAATAACAAACAGTGAATAATGATAGAAAGCTACTTGCTACTATTATTAAAAACAATAGTCACTAGGTCTGATCTCATACTAATTATTCTAAAAATCCTGAAAGTAAGGTCTTCTTTCCCCCATTCGATAGAGGAAGAGCAGAGAAGCATAGCAGAAACATAATTAGAGCTGGTCACCCAGCAAGGAACTGGCAAAGTTGAGATTTAGCCCAAAGACTAAATTTCCAGCTTTTCACCACTCCTCTGAAGGACTTGAAAGAGAACTTGAGAAGTGAATTACAGTGTTCTGATTACCATGGCTTTGTTGGAATGGCCGCCTCCTTGGAACTCGATGGTCCCAAAAGCATCGGTGGGGCTGAGTTGAGTGTGCTTGCTGATGGACCACTTCTCAGACTGGATATCATTTCGAGAGAGGCGACTTTCATTTTTCTCATTCTGAAGAACCGAGATACTGGGAGTGAGGCCAACATGCTGGCCTATTAGACGCCCACAGCAACACCTATAACGTAAGAGGTCAAAGTGAACCCCTTGTACTAGTGACAACTGGAATATACACTTAAGGCAATCTGCTGGAGAAATCTACAAACTGTAGCAAGCCAGCAAGTCAGTTTTCAGGTGGAAACCATATGTGGCATACGTGACAAATGGTGAACTCAGGATTTACTTGACAAATTAATACACTTCTTCTCTGGCCCTTCCTCATTTTGCTCTAGCTGTAATGTGCCTCCCATCTTTCTGAACCAACCCCCTTTCACACCAGCCATATTGTTCAGGACTGGAACCTAAGAACGAAAGCCCTGTAGATTTTTCTACTTCTCACTCCTCCCATCTATTAAATCTTGCACAAAGGCCACTGAGCAGCTTTAAGGGGAGAATTTTAACAGGCACATTTAAATAAGGACTCTCAATCACATGTGAGTAAGAACCTAACTTGTCTTTTCCTAATTGACACTCATTGTCAAATATCCAATTCTGAGAATAAAAATTTGCAACTTAAGTTTTCTTGAAGAAACAAGAAAAAATTATTCACAAGATATCTGAAAACAAAATTTATTCCTTACATCATGAAAATGTTGCTTGTACTTTACTACTAGCATTACTATGACTATTAGCAATAATACTGATATGTAGTTACCATTTATTAAATACTAACAGTGTGACATTCATTGTATGGGTACAACATTATAATTTTAAAGGTATTCAAGGTTGTACAGCTGGTTTATATGATTCCAGAGTCTATATTTTAAACTACTTCATTATATTGTCTTTTCATAAAGGCACTTCCAGATATGCATATATTACTTTATCCCAAATGCTTCATACTTTCTATACTTTTGATCATCAGGAAGTAAGTAGAATTTAAAAAAATGTTCTTGAATAGAAATCTGAAGGTCTGCAGTCTAATCAGTAATCTGCTAGGAGTATATCATTTAAAAGTCTCTTTTTTCACTGTAGCTGAGCATGTTGGTAAAAACTACCCATTTTGATGAAATGCTGGAAAAGGAAACCACACTAAATGTATATTTATATTTATATATATGTATATATAAATATAAAATCCATTCTTACAATGATGAAGTCCCTTCCTGAGGGTGTACCTGTTATTTTGTACAGGCTCTCAAAGAATTAACTACAGTCATGGCATATTACATGGTGTGTATATATAAGATTGTTTCAAAGATATTCAGTAACAATGAAATCTATTGCAATGGACAGTGACTAGTATCATAGTTTTGTTCCCATAACTGCTACGTCAAGTTCTTGCTACATTATAAAGACAGCAAGCTTACCTATGGGGGTCTTTGGTGCTGGGGATGATGTGAACACATTCTCTTTTATAAAAGGCTCTTTCTATCCAGGACTTCTGAGCCTGAAAAAAAGGAAGAGGAAAGGGGAACACAGCCTTTAAGTATTTTTGACTAGAAAGCAAAATTCCACAAACACTTAACAGACGGATATCTCATAAACTGAATTGAAACTGTTGTTACTTCACACATAAATGCTGTATATAACAAAATCCCTTACTATCATTATCTGCTGATTAGATTTTTTAACATTATAATGTGAGAATTAAAGGAAAATGACTATAATAAAAAATGCTCAAGTTCATAATGACTTCTGAAGAACAGAAAAATAATGCTATTTACAGAGAAAATGAAAGCTATAGAACAGTATGTTTGTAACCCTTTAGATAACAAGTATTAGTGGCAGGAAGAAATATACCTAAATAATCATAAAGTTTTCATGGCTGACACTTTCATTAGATTTTCTTTATAGAAAGAAAGAAAAATGGTGAGGAAATGACATAATTCAAGCCCTAATCCATCACCACGCTTTTACTAAAATCCAAATTATCAATGCTTGAATATGGAAAGGGAAAAAGGAGATGGAAACATAAGAAAGATAAATGTCTTAATCACATTTCAAAATTTCACAGGTAATTCCTTTGGAAGGAAAGTAGATGCCACGTTTTTTGGCATCACACATGCCTTTCAGCACATGAAATACAGCGTCTTAGAATGAACATTGTTGGGACTGTCCACACAGCAGCCTGGCCACTGAGATTAGGTTCCCAGAAGGATAAAGCGAGTTCCAACAAACTGTACCATCTTTGTTCCAAAACAGTGTCCATCCTTCCTCCCTTAACCCCTTTCTTTACCAGCATTTGAAACAGTATAGGAGTTTCCTATGAAATCTAGTAAACTACTCAGAAGATTCCTTTTCTAAGCGAGTGGTTAAGATAGAAGTTGGTAGAGTAACATGTAATGTTATTTCCACATGGTGTCATCTTCTATCTAACCTAGGATCAGAACAAAATTCCTACTTTTAAAATACACAGAGAGTTTGGGATTGACATATACACATTGCAATTAATATATTTAAAATGGATCACAAACCAGGACCTACTTTCTTGTGTAGAGCATACAAAATTCTGCTCAATATTCTGTTAACAACCTAACCAGGAAAAACATTAGAAAAAAGAATAGATACATGTATATGTATAACTGAATCAAATTGTTGTATACCTGAAATTAACACAACATTGTTAATTAACTGTAAAGTAAAGTAAAGTGAAAGTCACTTAGTCGTGTCTGACTCTTTGGACCCCATGGACTATACAGTCCCTGGAATTCTCCAGGCCTGGTATTGGAGTGGGTAGCCTATCCTTCTCCAGGGGATCTTCCTGACCCAGAAATTGAACAGGGGTCTCCTGCATTGCAAGCGAATTCTTTATCAGCTGAGTTAAGAGGGAAGCCCTAATTAACTATATTCCAATATAAAGTAAAAAGTTAAAAAAATACATACAGGGCCAAAGTGCAAACAAGCTGTTTACTTGGCCTGTCTCAATGACCAATGTTGACTGTTTCAAGTCCCTGTTTTGTTGGCTATAACTGATACTAACTCTTCTAAGGACCCAAATGGCTGTATAAGTTGTGCTAAGGTCTTTGTCCTCAGCCCCTTAATACTGCATCTCTGTCCTCTTTCACAGTGGAGTCTATGTGAGCATGTGGCACTGAAGGCATAACACTTAGATGCATAACAAAGCACATTTTGAAAGTAGCAACACAGGGAATGCTTGAAGGGTACAAAGGACCAGCATCCCATTTCAGTCACGGTTGCAATCAGGTCGCATAATTTCTGAGTGCTTATGCATTGTCCAAATGTAAAGGAGCAGCCTCTCTGCCGAAGAGATCCTGGGTCCAAGTGGCCCTCTGCACTGTCATACCACAAAGGTAACATTTGCAGTTCTGTTTGTCATTGTGGCATGGAGAAAGATTCAGTGTCTATTTTCAAAGTTTTTCTTCTCAAAAATGTAGGAAAAACTAGTGGCTACATCTTTGCAGCAGAAATAAGCTTAGATAACCAGTATTTATCTTCGTATAAAGCCTGTAAGTTAAACTATTCATAGGCTGTGATTTTTTCCCTAGAAACTGAATACTTTCTTTGATAATATCTCTTGGCAGATAGATGGTAAAAATATTCCTCTCTGGATATCTGAAACCAACTTTCCCTACACCTTGGGGAGCAGAAAAGGGAGAGCATACTTTCACTTTTTGGGGGCCCACTTTGGCTGGCATTAAGAAGGATCTTTTGGGAAAGCACCTGGAAATTTCAGGGAGTGCTGATCAATACTCTGAGAGAAAGTAGGAATGGCAGTATGATGGGGAGAGAATAATGTCTGCAGTTAGAAAAGTGGTATGAATGAGACTGCAGCTTCAACAAAGTCATATAATTTCTCTGATCCTGTTTTCCTCATTTATAAAAATGGGCACAACCATAATGCCTGAAACACAGAGTTGTTATCATTATATAGGTAGCAAGTTTTCATTTCAAGAAGAGGAACCAGTCTTACGTTGGTCTGGTACTAAAAGTTCAGATAAAGGTTTAAATGAGAAACACTATTAAATTGCCATAGCAGATCTGACCTAAATTGACTTTATGTCACACTGGAGATGATATGCTCCCAGAAGGCCTGTCTATAGACAAGGTATCTAGAAATTTATTTAACTTCTCTGAGACTTTTCTATAACATGAGGATAATCATAACTACTTTGGAAAATTGTATTAATCAAAGTAGATGATTCAGGGTAAGCATCTGGCACTCAGTAGGTAATAACAATGCCTAACTTTTATTTGGGATTTAGCATGTGCCTGAAATTGTGCCTTATATGCATTATCTCCATGGAGCCTTATAAGAACCCTATGGGGGAATTATTACTATTATGTAGTGTCTGTGTGAGATGTAACAAATTAGAAGTTAGACTTTGAACTTGAGCTGTCTAACTCCAGAGTTTATACTCTTACCCACTCTGCTCAACTGTCTCTCCAAATTCGACGTTATTGGTATTAAAATACCCTAGATCTGGGCAGGCCTGGGAGTGCCCTTGTAGAGGCATGTCTCAGAATCAGTTCACACTTGCACCTTTCCCCTCCTTATTTCCTCCTTCCAGTTCCCACAAATGAAGTAATCAACACTCTACTCTCTCTTCCTCTCTCCCTGAGGTCGAGGATTGAGGTGGGACATTAGGCAGTCACAAGAATATGAGAAAAGTAAAAGAAGGGGGTATCATTATAATGGCTACAGCAATGAAATGTAATCACACAGGACTCCCAACTTGAGAGTTTCTAGGGCACCTCCATTATTTCTCTCACTTACAGATCCTGGTTCCAACATGGAAGGCCCTAGAAGCTTTACTCAGATGGCGTGCAGTAAGACTGACTGCATAAAGACCAACTTGTTTGTTGGTCTTTAAGTAATTTGACTTGCAAGCGGTTTAGCAACTTAATTACCTTCCCAAAGGTGAATAGTTACCTCACTGTCAGCAAAGGGATTAAGGATCAGTTTTTTCTTATTATTACCAAACTAACAATTTCTCTTACAAAGGCATAGAAAATTGCGAGGGGGGGAAAGGAAATGTAAAAAATTTTTTCCATCATTCATAATTGAGTTGGATTCTTTTTTTGAGAAAGAAAGCGTAATATATAACAGAAAGAGTACATGTATAGCACACAAATTAGGAATTCTACCAAACATCATGTACTAAATAGGAGAAATTTACTATGCTTTATTGTGGGCTTTACTTTACTGTGCTTTTATTCAGTCTTCAATGTAGACGGATATTAGATTTTAAAAATCATTTTCCTGGCATATTTGGTGTATAATCATGATTTAACTTGCCCCCTAAATTAATTCCCTTTTCCTTTGTTCAAAGGCTTTGAACTACTACTCTTTGTGAAGCTTTATACTTGGCTGCAACACCCAGCTAAGTTGGGTTAGAATGGCTATCCTTGATGTTAGAAAGCATAAAACAGTTTGGACATGCCATGTTTCTAGTTGACCTTAATTCTCTTCTAACGCAAAACTTCAACGGTGTGCCCGAAAATCTTTTATTTTAAAATATGCTTTAGAGGACTCTTGTACTCTTAGAAAAGGTGACTGCTATCAGCCCTTAGAAATCACTTTTCTAAAGGTAGAATGGTCACAAGACCATGGCTGAGTTTGTGAAGGGCTATTTTCTTTCTTGTCTTTCTGTATTATCAGTCATGTGTGATGTATAATAAGGAAGTGTTTTTCAAAGGCTAATAATTAAAAGACATTTTTTTCAAAACAAAAATTAGAACTTTCACATTTCAGACAAAGTATATCACCCTCAAAGAACAGAGTACATATGAATTTTGAAAGTCAATTGTACAATAAATAAAGCATCAAAATAATAGGAAGCAAAAAAAGAAAAAAAATTAAGTTGTTTCATTTAACCAGTTTCAATTGTTTTTCACAAAGACTCTGCAATAAACCTTAGTCCCTCAAACTTTCATGACTCTTCTTACCACCTACTCCCCACTCACTTAACTATAGAGTTAAGACTTTCTCCAGCCAGGAATAATATCTAAATCTCCAGAAAGCCTCGGAAACTGCTATTGCAATCACCCTGTTGGTAGAGCAACTTCACAGAAGGACACCAACCCAGACCAATAATCGCACATTAGACAAGAAAAAGAAAAAAAAGAGTTCACTAACTTCTTAGGAACAAATTACGAGCAAAATTTTACTACGTTCCTCATTTTGAGACTCTCAGGTTTAAAATTTACACTCTGCCCTAATCAGAACAAAATACCAGAGACTCCAAGACACTGAATGCCTGTGTTCATTTTTACCTTTTGCTTTTCCTCAACATCTCCCTGGCATTCCCTGGGTCTTCCTCTAGATGCCCAGATCCAATACCGGAAAGTTGAACAAGAAGAAAATGAGCTGAAATAATTTTACCTGAGCACTGACTCTGAGTGGTGGCAAAGGCAGTCCCACGAGCAGCTCCTGTTGCTTTCATTTTGCTGCATCTGGGGTTGGTCATCCCGTTAATAATGCTCTTATGACCGCCCACCGGAAAAAAAGTCACTTGCCGGGCTCTTCCCCCAAGAGACGTTTCAAGTAAGCAATGAACTTGGGCAGATTAGCCCCTTGGAATGTGCTGCTTTGGGATTAGCCTCACTAAGAATCCCATGGACATTCCCTTGCAGCCCTCAAACACTGCTTGATTTGAACATCTAATCTGACGCCAGAAGAAAAACAAATCCCCGGAGAGATCGGATTTAACTGGCACAAGTCCTGACAGGCTCTCCCCCCTTGCCTTTTTCCATTTTCAGAGAGAAGCCTTGTGAAAGTGTGATAAGGTGTTCTGAGTTCTGAAAAGTTCAACTTTAGAAAGCAAATCCTTCTAAAGAAACAGTATATTAATGTTCCAAGTGGTTTGAACACACAAGCAGCATTGTTCATTCCTCCCCAAAGGATGGAATGATAGCATTTCTTTAAAGAGGAACTGCTAAAAACTCTGAATGTTTCAAAGAATAGTTGAGTCCCTAAATGTGAGCCCAAGGAGAATAAAGTTGGGGTTTATCAGTAATGTTCCACAACTTCTGAAATGTCAATAAATAATAATAATAAAACTGATCACACGTCTTACCCTGCAGCCCCTCCCCCACAACTGTAACTGTGTGACTAGAAACCTACACTCCCCCGTTTCCCTATTAAAAAAAGATGAGCTGGGACTGTTATAGCACATGGATGCAGGCTGCAAGCCCCGGCTTTGTGATGTGCTTATCTGGGGTGGGTGGGGCAGGGGTGAAGGCAACTTAGAAGGTCTTGCTCACACAACACAAAAGAACTCTTTCAAATATCTTCCAAGAGTAAGTGTTTTAGATAACAGTATTTCTTAGCTAGATAAGTGAACAAACCGGGAAGAAGAGAGTTCAACTTTCAACAAGGCAAAAATAGTTTTTAAAAAGTGAGTATGTGAACACTTCATCTCCAAAGGACTTATCTCTTCTTGCAGATGGAATTCAGAGCTGAGAGGTCTGTTTGTTATCAACTCTGTGGGCTGCGTACCTGTGAGGACAGTGGCACTTTGAGCTTCATTTTCCCACAGTCTCCTGTCACAAGTGCCTGCTATGTGTTACGGGGGCACTCCCTGAGAGTCACAGTGTGAACTGGGTAACATTTCTATCTCTGATCAGGATCAGGTCCACAGCCTTCTCCCTGCCTTTCTGCAGTTTCCAGGATGGATCTTTCAAACTCCCCCATCTTCTGGTCTCTCACTTACCAAGGTTTCCCTGGAGACAGCAGGTAACAAATTACTAAGTGACTTTCAACTGAGGAAACATTACAATAAGCAAAATGCAAATGAATCATCAGACTGAACGTTAGCATTAAACACCAGATGGAGAAGTCCCTTTGACAGTCTTCAGGAGTTAGCTCCAGAATAATATGTAGTGATGACCTTAATAATATGCATACCTGTACTTCTATGCAGCTGTAACATTCCTATGCCTTTATTCTTAAGGAATCAACAGAGATGTGAGCACACAAAGGTGTTCATTGCAACATTTTTTATAATACAGAAAAACTGGAAACAAAAGTCCCTCAATGGGAGGCTAATTAAACTACAGTTCATGCTGTTTGATGATCACAGGTTTCAGAAGACTACATAATCACGTAGAGAAATATACATTTTTTCATTGTTAGCTGAGAAAAGCAGGACAAAATTGTAAGTAGAGAATGATTACAAATTTTAAATAGATACAGAGATGGGATTTTTTTTTTTGTTTTGCTTTTTTATATTTTCCAAAGTTTTCTTCTGTAACTATATATTTATAGTCACTGAACTATCTTCTTTGTGGCCAGAAGACTTCCAGATCTTTTTCCCAACAGTTAAGCACGACCTTATGATAATGGGGCACAGAGAGAGGGGGAGGGGAGAGGGAGAGAGGGAGGGAGGGAGAGAGGGAGGGAGGGAGGGAGGGAGGGAGGGAGGGAGGAGGAGCAGGGAAGGGAACAGAGAAGAGGAGGAGAAGGAAGAGGAGGCGGAGGGCTGGCTGGCACGCAAGGATCTGAGAGACACTGACCTAGCAGTTGTAGATTATGAGACTAAAATTGGTTACAGATAATCCTATGTCAGAAATATTTGAAAAATTCAGCTTTCTCATCTTCCTTCTTCACTAGATACTACTTCAATTCTTCATCTGACTTGAGTTCAGTCAGATCCACACTGAATCTTGTAAATATTGCCCATGTATTTTTTAAGCCCTATTTTCTCTAGTCTTACTTTTTTTTTTTTTTTTTTTGCTCATTTTTCCTTCCTAGAGAGAAATACTTGATAGGGACAAGAAGATGAGGCACCTTCCATGAACTTTACACCAAAGACAAAATTACTGTCACCAGAACCATGAGCATTCTAAGTGAACAAGGAAGCCCCAGGTAAACTCAGCACAGCATTTCTTTCCTGTAAGGTTACCTGATCTTCAGGACCCTTGGATTTGAGAAGGTAATTAGTTCCAAAGAGATTTTAGCTCTGGGCCACACGGTCCATGCGGATCTTTTAAAAATCCTATTCATTACCCAACAATGCAACCCCAACTCCTGATACATCACCAGCCTCTTTCAGACGTAGTTTAGAGAGAATAGAATTTGAATACTAACAAGAGGAAACCACAAGTGTAATGCAAACTGTGGTTATTCTTCACTCCTCTTTATGTAATGACAGATTACCTTATTCTCCCAATTCATTATTAAGTAAAAAGATCACACTTGAATGTATTAAAAAGTTTCCACTGGTACATAACTCAAGTTGAAAAAATGAAATCCAATTTTCTACAAGTATAAACTAGATTTTGACAGGGATGATTTGTATTTCATTTTTATAAAGATGTACAAAGCACTCTATCCTGTGATGTCTACACTTAACAACAACGACAACAACAAGAGCATGATATAGAGGAGGGCTCAGTAAACATTTTCTGTAAAGTGCCAGATGGTAAATAATTTAGACTCTCTGTGGGTCACACGGTCTTTGTCACTCAACTCGGCTGTTGCGGCACAAAAGCACTCCTCGTAGGTCACGAGCATGGCGGCATTCCAACAAAACAAGCAGTGGGCTGGAAGGGGTGTGTACTAATCAGTCCATGCAAACAGAGAAAGGGGGTAGCCTGATGGGGCAGGAGGGGAGGGGGTGATGGTCCTAAGAACCAGGCCTCCATGGTACCGGCACTAGCTTTTCTTGGCTCTTCCTCAAGCATGTCAGGCCTCTACGTCCTCAGGTGCCTCTGCTTCTGTTTTTCTTTCTACCTGGACAGCTGCATCCTCAGATCACCCACAACTTGCTTCATCAGTACACTAGCACCACCTGAGTCATCATTCTCTACTTCTCTACTCCGGCTTCCCTTTCTTTTCCTCAGCTCTTCACATTACCTAGTCTTTATGTATTTATCGCCTATGTCCTCCACTAGAATATAAGTTCCTGAGGGCACTGATTTTATTTTGTTAGTGCTGTCACTCCAACACCAAGAACTATGTTTGGGATGTAGTCAGCTCACACAGGTGACTTAGGGACAACATTTGATTTACTTGTATATCAATTCCTCACCTGTAAGATGATGACATCAGATGGACTGGACTCATGTTTCCTAAAGGTGGTACCCAGATGCATTTTTCTTTTAACAGTTGGATTTATAACAATATATAATATTTAAGCAATGGCTAAACCTATAATTTAACAAATATTATTGTTTGGAGACATCATATGTTTTTTATTATGGAGTTATGAAAAATGAATATATTAAAATATTTAATAAATTAGATTAAAAATGATTTGAAGATAAAGAATTATGATGGTATCACATAAGAAAGGGAAGTTTGGGAAATACAAGACCAATTTCTCTTAAATATTCCTTGTTTTTATTCTAATATATGTAAATAAATGTACTGTGTTCTCTAATATTCAGAGTTGCCATTGACCTATAAAGTAAAACAGTGCCAGGGAAACATGACAAAGCCAGCTGCCTCTGAAGCATAGTATCACCAACATGGTTTTCTTAAAACAATCAATCAGGACATCCCTTGGTCAATACTCTTCTTTGGTTTCCCATCCTCAACAAGATGAGACCCGTTCAGTATTTTAAAATGTTCAGGATCTGCCTCTGAAACTACCTATTCAAATCACTCCATCTCCCTCCAATCTTTAAACACATTATGTTCCAGTCCACTAGATTATTGATTGTTTCCCTAATGCACCATGCTGTGCCATGCTCCTCAACCTTTGAATATGCTGGCCCATTCACCTGGAAGGCTAGGTTCCTGCTTCTATGCTGAGCAAACACCTGTTTATTCTTCCAAACTCTGCACAAAACATTGTATTCTTTGACAAGCTTGGCTGACTACCACCAGACAGAATGAATTACCACAACTACTGATCCACTTCAATACCTTGCTCACACTTCCATTAGGAGAAAAGTCATATAATTTTAAAATTATTTGTTTTCATGTCAAAATTTATAACCCCCCCACTGCCTATTTCTTCTTGGAGAAGGAAATGGCAACCCACTCCAGTGTTCTTGCCTGGAGAATCCCATGGACAGAGAAGCCTGGTAGGCTGCAGTCCATGGGGTCTCACAGAGTCAGACACAACTGAAGCGACTTGGCAGGCAGCCTATTTCTTCTACACACACACAGTATTCTGAGTCTATCACGGCATAACTGGAGTTTTGAAGCCTTGTCCAGGACACTCCCCTTCTTCTTCCTCCTGTTTTTAACATTGTTTCTGTGGAAATATCAATTTCTCATTCCTAATTAGTCAGAGTTGGGGAATAATTATTTGTGAGCTATTTACACTAAATTATTTTAATTACTATAGTTAGCATATACATTATTAAATTATTTGTACTAAAATTCACTTTATAGCCTCTAAACTTAAATCATATACACCATAACATAAAGTTAGATTATAATTTTATCATTAGTTAGGCAAAAAATTCAATAAATCATGCTTTACAATTATAACTGAAATTCATCTTTCGTCTGTTGGTCATACTGCATAAATTATACCTAAATACATGCAGAATTTTATGTAGATTTACTATGAATATATACGAATGTTAATCTCACAGAATTTTTGTAAATAAAAATATATATTGCATTTCTTTGAAAAATTGTTTCATTATAAATCAGTACATTATTGCATGGCAGTAATATATTATAAAGTATTTTACAGTTTACAAGTGCTTCCTCACATAGTATTTTATGCAATATTCACAATAATTCTGTAAGGTAGGTACATAAAGTTCCATTATACAAATTAAAAACTGGGGCCTATAGAGTTTTAGTCTCTCACTAAGTTGTACATCAGCTATTGGCTCAGCCTAATGGAGCCAAAGTCCTTGTGCTTCTATAGGATACAGAGGGTACAGAGAACCCTGCATCCTGTATATTCCAGGACTAATTTTAGGGATGCTGAGTCATTTTTGCCTTCTTTGTGGTGGGATAAGTGCATTTTAATTATTCTTATCTTAATAAAAATGTACATATACACTTCATCAAGCCTAAAAGCCTGCTGAAAAAATGGAAATGAGGATACAGACTTCTATTTCAAAAGTATCCTATTTATGATCAAGGATTAGACATCTGCTTGAATATAATTGCTGTTTCCATACATGGTGACATAAAAAATTAGAAGTCCCACACATACTTTTAGCAACTTTACTGCCTTCATTGACCAAAAAGCGTAACTATAGTGGAGTCAGCCATATAAAACTGGTTTAGGCTGCAAGTGTGGGAAATACAACTTTGTTTTCTGTCAAATAAATGCAGAGCTAGGGTGATGTAATGTCATCCTGTAAGTCCTTAATTCTATTTAGCTTTCACAATTCATTCCAGCACCATCCTTATTTTGTCAGAAGCCAAAGAAATGTGCTGAATCACGAAACTGGTACATTTTGTTATGTAGAAACACGGAGTTTATGTGACAAATAATATCATAGATTTATAGGCTGATTTTTATTTTGTTTGTGTCTTTTGCTCTGGGAGGATGAAGATGTTAAGAAGAAAGTGACAGTGGATAAGTAACTGTACTTCTATTTGTAGTAGAGTTCTCATATGAGGATTAACTACTTAGGAAATCAGTCTCTCTCTTATTATTTTTAGTTTATCATCAGTCCTAATTTAAAGTATTTTGGGTAAAGAAACAGATTCATCTTAATCAATGAGTGATTAAGTTCAGTTCAAACTCTTTATCCTCACAAGGTATAGACAAATTTGGTTGCAGGATTTTATTTCTGAAATCCTGATTTTCTTTATCCATTCAAAGGCAGAGCCTAGAGGAAGCATGGCTGATTAAAAGTCCCGAGACACGCATCCTAGCCATGTCTTGTTGAGTTGCTTAAACCTGGGGGAGGACTTACTCTTGATGATCTTCTAGGTCAAGCTCTGTTCTCAGAGCTAAGGAGTATGGGAATCAGAACCTGCGAGCACTGTCATTGGCCGCTCATCAATGTGTACAAAACAGGTGTAGAGGTTACTTTTCTTAAATAAGAGAGTATTTTGTTTTAATTTTTACAAATTCATGAAACCACTGTTCTTTTTATAACAAACAAAAATGTAGCAGAGCACAGTTTTGTGCTTACTGAGCACAAAGCACATAAGGAGATTTGAATTAATAAATAATCCCTGAAAGAATTCTCCCCAGACTCCAACCATTCTTAAGAATGCCTCTGGTTTAGCAATCTGGCACATGTGTCAAGTCCTAATTCTTTTTCAATAAGACTTCAAGTATTATTAAGACATTATCACAATTAATTAATAACTTGACATTTCTGGTTCTGCCATTGAGAGAGTTTTCAAGACCAGAACTTTGTGTTCTCTTGCCCTCATTCCCAACCAAATGATAAATCAAATTCTGATGATCATTCCCATCAGAATATGCAGTCTGCCCACAATTTGTAATTTTTTTAACCTAACAATCAAGAATTACTTAACTGGAGAAACTGAGGCCAAATCAAGACCATTTTTTATCATCAAAAGTGAGTTATAAGCAGATTGGTCTAGTAATGCAACTGTAAAGCTATTTCTATTACTCTCTGGAAATGAAAAATTATTAGATATTAAGTTGTGCTTAGTCACTTCAGTCATGTCCGACTCTCTGCGATCCCATGGACCATGGCCTGCCAGGCTCCTCTGTTCATGGGATTCTCCAGGCAAGAATACTGGAGTGGGTTAGTGCAGCATAAATGTATTTCTGTGTGATAGTCATCTTTCTTTGTCAAATTACTAGATTCTCAAGCAGAAAATAAAGCCATCCACATAAATTCAGCCTCTGGTTATGTTGTACTAATGCGATAGTTTAAAGCTTTCAAGGTTATTAGCTTCTATATATTGGCAATGCATTTCCTTACATACTCCCTACCAAACCCTATATCTTTTGACTTATTCCTACCTTAGTACGTTAATATAAAATTTCTCTGAAAGACTTTAGGTCCTGGAAGATACTAACACATTTATTAGCTTTCTCTAAATATATTTAAACTTGATGCACATAGAAATGAACAAAAATTCAAAAGTAGGTGTAAAAAATATTAGTAGGTAGTGCAGAAATACAGATTTAGTCTATAAATTGTATTCCATTGGATAGCAATGTGAGTTTTTTCCTCCTATTTTCTTAGCATCTCATCCTCACTCTGATGTAGAGAGTTCATTCTTTGGATATTTGATGTCAAAATGAATTTCTGATAGCAAAACACTTCTGAAAGAAGCTATGCTAATGAAGCTATTTTTAAAAATGGACTGTGCTGGCTTTCTAACTGGTCCCTTTAATTCATTCTCCACCCAGCGAAAACAGTGATCATTTTTTCCTCTTAATTAATAGACTTTATTCCTTAGAGAAGTTTCAGGTTAAAAAAAAAAAATGACCAGAAGTACAGAGAGTTCTCAAGTATCCCCTCCCTCTACTTCTCCCCATGGTTTCCCATATTATTTAACATCTTGCATTGCTGTGCTATATCTGTTGCAAATGATGAACTGATAATGATACATATTCATTAACTAAAGTTCACAATTTACTTAGGTTTCACACTTTGTGTTGTACAGTTCTATGGGTTTTGCCAAATGCATATCATGTATAAATCATTGAAATATCATATTGAATAGTTTTATTGATGATCTTTTAAAAGATACATTAGCTCATGGCATTCCATCTCCCTTCCTCCATATCATTCAGTGACTTCCATGACTCCTAGAAGAAAATTGACATTCCTTAGCAGGTCTCACATGCCTCGCATAGTCACATCCCACTTACTACCTCCATCCAGGCCAGCCTTCTTTCAGATCTACTACTGATCCATATAAAAAAGTCAAAAGAGTAAAACTGTCATGATAGAAATTAGTCTTTAATTTGAGAACTGCTTTCTGATGGGATACAAACAAATAATATTTATGACCTGGTTGGAGGAGGTTGTGAATGATTTGACATCCACATTTCTGAATAAATTTTCAAAAGTAGCAATTCTCCACAGCTTTGTTTAATTTGATAATGTAATTTATTTTAAGATTCCTGTTTGGCATATGAGAGAGAAGTATGATAAAGATTTTGAAAGTAATTAGTAAAGACATTCATTACTGAAAATCATGGAGCAGACTATCTTAATTCATTTATTAATATAAACTCCAAACCCTAAATTTTCAAGAGACCTTTGGTCCCTTTCTCCAATATTTAGTAGAAAACTAACTTCTTCCTGGTGAATGGCACCCTGCTTCTAGCAGGTGATATAATGGCAAATGAAAATCATAAATATGCACACTTATGTGAAATTTCTGACTCTGGAAGGCTATTCTATGTGTTAGAATACTATCTGTGACCAGTGTTTAAAACTGTCACTATAGGTAAAAGCCATCACATCATGGCAAATAGATGGGGAAACAATGGAAACAACAGACTTTATTTTCTTGGGCTCCAAAATTACTGCAGATGGTGACTACAGTCATGAAACTAAAAGACGTTTACTTCTTGGAAGAAAAACTATGACAAACCTAGACAGCACATTAAAAAGCAGAGACATTACTTTGCCAACAATGGTCCATATAGTCAAAGTTATGGTTATTCCAGTAGTCATGTATGGATGTGAGTGTTGGGCCCTAAAGAAGGCTGAGCACTGAAGAATTGATGCTTTTGAACTATGGTGCTGGAGAAGACTCTTGAGAGTCCCTTGGACTGCAAGGAGATCAAACCAGTCAATCCTAAAGGAAATCAATCCTGAATATTCATGGGAAAGACTGAGGCTGAAGCTGAAGCTCCAATGCTTTGGCCACCTGATGCGAAGAGCCAAATCATTAGAAATGACCTTGAAGGTGGGAAAGATTGAAGGGGATGACAGAGGATGAGATGGTTGGATGGCATCACTGATTCAATGGACATGAGTTTGAGCAAGCTCCTCGAGATGGTGAAGGACAGGGAAACCTGGCGTGCTGCAGACCATGGGGTTGCAAAGAGTTGGACAGACAGTGACCGAAAAACAACAAAATAGGTAAAAGTATAAAATATAATACTGATTTTCACTCACACATACACATCCAAAATAATACATTTCTTTTTTTCAAAAAGTATTTCTTTTCCTTTCTACTTTTTTTTGACATATTAATATGTATACTAATGGAAAAGGTCAGTTTTGATTCCAATCCCAAAGAAAGGCAATGCCAAAGAATGCTCAAACTACCGCACAATTGCACTCATCTCACACGCTAGTAAAGTAATGCTCAAAATTCTCCAAGCCAGGCTTCAGCAATACGTGAACCATGAACTTCCAGATGTTCAAGCTGGTTTTAGAAAAGGCAGAGGAACCAGAGGTCAAATTGCCAACATCCGCTGGATCACTGTAAAAGCAAGAGTTCCAGAAAAACATCTATTTCTGCTTTATTGACTATGCCAAAGCCTTTGACTGTGTGGATCACAATAAACTGTGGAAAGTTCTGAAAGAGATGGGAATACCAGACCACGTGACCTGCCTCTTGAGAAACCTATATGCAGGTCAGGAAGCAACAGTTAGAACTGGACATGGAACAACAGACTGGTTCCAAACAGGAAAAGGAGTACGTCAAGGCTGCATATTGTCACCCTGCTTATTTAAATTATATGCAGATTACATCATGAGAAACGCTGGACTGGAAGAAACACAAGCTGGAATCAAGATTGCCGGGAGAAATATCAATAACCTCAGATATACGGATGACACCACCCTTATGGCAGAAAGTGAAGAGGAACTAAAAAGCCTCTTGATGAAAGTGAGAGAGGAGAGTGGAAATGTTGGCTTAAAGATCAACATTCACAAAGCTAAGATCATGGCATCTGGTCCCATCACTTCATGGGAAATAGATGGGGAAACAGTGGAAACAGTGTCAGACTTTATTTTTCTGGGCTCCAAAATCACTGCAGATGGTGACTGCAGCCATGAAATTAAAAGACGCTTACTCCTTGGAAGGAAAGTTATGACCAACCTAGATAGCATATTCAAAAGCAGAGGCATTAACTTTGCCAACAAAGGTCCATCTAGTCAAGGCTATGGATTTTCCTGTGGTCATGTACGGATGTGAGAGTTGGACTGTGAAGAAGGCTGAGTGCCGCAGAATTGATGCTTTTGAACTGTGGTTTTGGAGAAGACTCTTGAGAGTCCCTTGGACTGCAAGGAGATCCAACCAGTCCATTCTGAAGGAGATCAGCCCTGGGATTTCTTTGGAAGGAATGATGCTAAAGCTGAAGCTCCAGTACTTTGGCCACCTCATGCGAAGAGTTGACTCATTGGAGAAGACTCTGATGCTGGGAGGGATTGGGGGCAGGAGGAGAAGGGGACGACAGAGGATGAGGTGGCTGAATGTCATCACTGACTCGATAGACATGAGTTTGGGTAAACTCTGAGAGTTGGTGATGGACAGGGAGGCATGGCATGCTGCGTGCGATTCATGGGGTCAGAAAGAGTTGGACACGACTGAGCGACTCTACTGAACTGAATGTTATTAGGTTGGTGCAAACATAATTACGGTTTTGGACTGTGAATTTTAAATCATTAAATTAGGCTCAAACACATCTTTATTAATCAAAATATGAGCCATTACAATCAACACATTTTGCCAATGAGAAATAGCTTTGTTTATTCCTGAAAGCATGAAAATCCATACTTTGGGATTAGACAAACCCTTGAAAAGCATTTTCTGCATCCTTCTGGTGGTGGAAGCACTTTTCCTGCAAAAAGTTGTCAAGATACTTGAAGAAGTGGTCATCGGTTGGCAAGAGGTCAGGTAAATATGGTGGATGAGTGCCCAATTCACTCAACTTTAGAAGCATTGGTTTTGTGACGTGTGGTTGGGCATTGTAATCAAGAATTAGGTCCTTCTGTTGAACAATGCCAGCTGCAGGCATTGCAGTTTTCAATGCATCTTATCAATTTGCTGAGCATACTTCTTAGATATAATGGTTTCAATGGAATTCAGAAAACTGCAGTGGATCAGATGGACAGCAGACCATCAAACAGTGACCATGACCTTTTTTTCATTCAAGTTTTATTTTGGGAAGTGCTTTGGAGCTTCTTCTCAGTCCAACCACTGAGCTGGTCATCACCCATTGTCATATACAATCCACTTTCGTTGCATGCCACAATCCAATTGAGAAGTGGTTCATTGTTGTTGCAAAGAATAAGAGGAGATGACACTAAAACGTTGAATTTTTTTAATTTTTGGTCAGCTAACGAGGCACCCACTTATCAAGCTTTTTTTTTCACCTTTGCAATGTGCTTCAAATGCCAATGACCATAGAACTGAGTTGATACTGAGTTCTTTGGCAATTTCTTGTGTAGTTGTAAGAGGATCAGCTTCAATGATGCCTCTCAATTGTTGCTGTCAACTTCTGATGGCCAGCCACTATGCTCCTCATCTTCAAGGCTCTCATCCCCTTTGCAAAACTTCTTGAGCCACCACTGCACTGTATGTTCATTAGCAGTTACTGACCCAAATGCGTTGTTGATGTTGCGAGTTGTCTCCGCTGCTTTACAACCCATTTTGAACTCAAATAAGAAAATCACTTGAATTTGCTTTTTGTCTAACATTATTTCCATTTCCACAGTCTAAAATAAATATAAAATAAACATCAAGTAATAAGTCATTAGCAAAAAAACATAGAGCAAAAAAGGTACATTAAATGATGAATAACATAATCACATTTATTTAGAATGCATTCCAATATCAAACAGCAAATTTCAACAATGAAAAAACCACAATTACTTTTGCACCAACCTAATAAATACTGCCTCTGCTTGAGGCAACAGTAGATGAAGAACAAGGATGAAATGTGGGACTCATGTTAACATACATTTGTGTATGTGTTCAGATTCTAACAGTTATTTGAAAGTGAGTTATTATAAAAGTGAGCATACATTTCTACAAATGTACAAATCTAATATTTTATAGGAGAGAATCAAGTAGAGAAAATAACCTCCTATGCTACAGTTGCAACGCATAAGTCTTTCAGTTCAGTCTCTCAGTCATGTCCGACTCTTTGTGACCCCATGGGCTGCAGCACGCCAGGCTTCCCTGTATAAGTGTATGCATACGTCTTTACATAGTCATTAAGCATAAGATGTAAACAGAAGCTTAGTCATGAAATTGTTAATTGTACTTCATTAGAGTTGATGCTATCTGGAACTCTGACTCCAGTCATTATATAGAGAATTTGAAAATGGGCAATCAGAGGTGTACTTGCTTATTTCTAAATGAATTCTCACAAGCATTCAAGAATATTTGTTGAACATGAACTTTGTACAAAGTTCTTTTAGTTGATGAGGTGGTATAAAATTTATGAAGACCTCCTATTTACTTTTAAGTTTACATTGTATTCTAGAACAACGCTTCTCAAATGATTTGTGGTGAAGGACAATTTGAAAAACTTTTTTGAATCCATTACAAACTCATAGTTTTGTAAAATGCCATGACCTGATTATGCAGTTGGATTTTGTGGCAGTGGCAAACTGCTATAAAAGTTTCTAAATGTTTATTCTCAATTTTTGCTCCACTTATTATTCACAAACAGTTCACGGGCCAGCAACAATACATGGACCATAAGGCACTACTTGATGAGTAGTCCATGAACCAGCAGCATCTGGGAACTTATTAGAAATGTGGATTCTTAGGACCAACCCAAGATCTACTGAATCTGCACCTGTATTTTAATAAGATTCCCACGTGAAAAGCACTGTTCAGAGGGAAATCAATCAGAGGAATGAAAGATTACAATATTTAATAAAAGCAATAATAGCAAACAGATTTATAGCCCTTACAGTATGCATGCATGCTCAGTTGCTCAGTCATGTCTGACTCTTAGTGACTCCACAGATTTTAGCCCTCCAGGTTCCTCTGTCCATGGGATTACCCAGGCAAGAATACTGGAGTGGGTTGCCATTTCCTTCTCCAGGGGATCTTCTCAACCCTGGAATCAAACTCACATCTCCTGCCTTTCTGGCACTGCAGGCAGATTCTTTACCACTGAGTCATCTGGGAAGGCCTACAGTTATCCATACACTGGGCTAATTATTTTCATATATCAACTGATCTGATCCTCATAACAAACGTGTGAAGTTAAATGCTTTCATTATGATAATTTTTCAGGTAAGGACACCAAGGCAGTAGAGGTTAGCCATCTAGTTCAATGACACAGAGCTAGGAAGTAGAACAGCTTCTGAGGGTGTCAAGGAGGGAAGCATAACTTTGTCCAGGACAGGTATTTGAGCTGGGTCTGGCACAGAGCTGACATTCCTAGCATACAGTAGGCACTTAAATGATTATGGGTGCATTTTACTAAATTACCTAATTTTTGTTCTTCCTTATTTCCATAGTTTCAAGGAGGTGGTTTCAATTTAATTACCTGTTCTCATACTCCACACTTTAGGATTTAGCTCAAATTGTTCTTTCTTCTCCTATTTCCCCTGTTGCCATCTTTACAGTGAACGTGTTTGTTTCCTTCCCTGAGCACCCCTGTACTTTGTTTATTTTCTGCCCATTAACACTTTCTGTCCTTAACAGTGTGCAGCTAGCCTATGTCCTCAGGCTCACGTAGGAGAGGCACCATATCTATTTATGTTATTACAATCTTCTTGAACCTCAAGTGTCTGGTACATCAATAAATCTTTGTTAAAATTATTGGTAATATAAAGTTACCAAGAAAATTGATCCTTCAACTGTGGGTTGAACATTCTTTTACATGTTCATTTATTAAATGCCTTGCTCTCTAGATTCCTAACATATTCAGCACCAGTAGAACTGTTGAGTCTTAAAACATTGGCACCTGTCAGTTTTAAAGAACTGCCAGTGAACTGACTGATCACACTGATCACACACCCATGCACACCGTGTATGTGTGCATAAACACACATATGCAATGCTATGGACTGGAACCCCCCAGGCTCCTCTGTCCATGGGGATTCTCCAGGCAAGAATACTGGAGTGGGTTACCATGCCCTTCTCCAGGGGATCTTCCCAACCCAGGGATCGAGCCCCCATCTCTTACGTCTCTTGCATTGGCAGGCAGTTTCTTTACCACTAGTGCCATCTGGGAAGCCCCTGACACATACATTCACACACTATTTTTTTAGTTGGAACCTGGTAGGCACACACCAAGTCCTACTTTTACCTATTTTGTATTACAAAAACATGCTGGAGAGTACTGAAAAGAAGCAAATTTTTAAAAAATGTAATATATCTCCACCCTTCCTTTGGGTATTGTAATTTGTTAGTGCATTTTCAGGACAATGGGTCCACAGATCATTCTTGAATGCTTGGATCTTCAAATTAATATTCTGTAGTCTAAGGATGAAATCTTAGAAAAGTTCTGGATTGTCAAATGCTATTTTTATGGTATGCAGTCTTTTCTTAATGTCAGTAGTTGCCATTATTTAAATCCAGCCATTTGTTAAACAGTATGATTGCCCATTAATTATGTTTTTCCACTGAATTTAGACATATTATACCTTCCCTCTGCTCAAAAAATTTCAAGTCTTAGAAAATACACGTTGATGGAGATGATCTGAAAAATATTTTTAATCATCATAATTTAAAATAATAGAGAAGATCAGAAGTTTTAATATCTAGGTAGTTTTTAAATGACAGTCCTTGCTAGATTCTGTTATACCCAGATAGAAAATTCTGCATTTTATACTGTAAAAACAAAAAAAACTGTGCCAACAGAATTCTAAATGGATGGATTTTAGTAATCATTTGCATGTGTGTGCCTTGGACAGGTTTAAATGATTAATTGGTCCATAAAATTGATGACAAAAACTTGAAACGCTTTGTTCAATTAATTCTATGGCTCCCTTTCTTTGTGTTGTTAGGTGCATGAATCCTTCCCTTGTTCACTATTTCACATTTAAGGGCTAACTGATGAGTTCCTCATGGCATTATTACTATCAACTTGAGCTCCTGTGCCAGACATCAATACGAGTCACTTGGAGAATACCTATGTGAATCCTAAATCACTCAGTCAGTGATTCTGTTCTGAGAGTTCTCCCTTGACTGGATTGAAGAAATAGAGGGATGGAATGGTAGCCAGCTGGTGTTCCCATCAATGACTGGGGATGAAACATTGTATTGCCTCCATTTCTCCTTTTGAAAACCTAAAGGACACTGCTTTATTACCTCACAAGGTACTGTGGTCTGGATTGATAATATGATAACAATCTTATATTCTTTGAATGTAATATGAAGACTTGTTACACAGAATGCTGGCTTGCTGTATGCAGAATAGAACATTCTTTTTAAGCTTTCTTTTTATGGTAGTAGGTGGCCGAACTTAAGCAGTTTTAAATTACATTTTTGTTTGATTTATACCTAAATGTCAATTTTCTCTGGATTAAAAAAGGCACTGTATAAATTTATGTGACAAAACACACACATGCTCACACACACACACATACACAAACTATACAACCACCTAATAGGAATTTTCCAAGATTTGAATAACATGGAATTTGATTACACAGTGCATTCTGGGGCTCAGCCACAGTAGGCTGTAGATACCAGGCAGGCTGATTATGACTTAAGCATTGTTTCAATGTGATTTTGCAAAGGATTTCATTTAATGCAGATTAGTAAGTTTATTAAGCTGTTGATAATTGAAGCCTCTTAGGTTCAATAAGTACCATCCAGAGAGGTAGATTAGTGGGGTTTAATTTGTTGCTCTCAAATAGCAAACAAAGACTTAGCAGAATAATTACATCTCCTCTTGTGAACTAATAAAAGGCGACATCACAATGGTGCTTTTGGACATTTCTGCATTTCTGCAGTTTCCTTTAGAGCACTGCCTATGGAGTTTTATGCATGTCTCAAGTGACACCAAAACCTGTCACCTATGAGTTATGTTATTTAGAAATTAAGATTAGTTACATGAAGGGTGAGCTACAAATAGAAATATTCTCTATAGAGCAATCTGTGCTCAACCTCAGAACTTCTCTACTATTTCCTAAAGCTTTCTGTTCATTCCCTTGTCCAGATTATAAGTACCTCAAGGGCGGGGGCTATGTCTCTCATCTGATTCCTCAGCAATTAGTACCATATCTGGCATATTTAGCACTCAGTCTGTTTGCCTAATAAATAATGAATTATCTTAAATAATCAGAAGTATGCTCTAAAAATAACATTATCACTAAGTTTTCAAGTTCTAAGAAGTAGTCTTAGCCAAAGTATAAAGTTTCTGTGTTAGCCAAAAGACTAAGAGTCAACATACGAAAGAGACTATACAAAAGAGTAAAATGATGATTTATTATCCAATAGATTCTTGGGCACACAAAGCATTCAGCCAAATAGTTGACCAAATAAATTAGTGTCTTGACATTACTCAATCCTCACTTTAGTTGATTTGGTCACATGCATTTGGTGTCATCTAACGATGAAGAGAAAGAGGACTCATTCCTCTGGGAATGCTGGGTCTGCCATATTTCTAACAGAGTCACAAACTAGACGAGGGCAGCTAATATAAATAACATTTCCTAACAGGAAATGCCAAAGCTGTTTGGAGTGGTAACAAA
This sequence comes from Bos mutus, assembly GCF_027580195.1. Lineage (NCBI taxonomy): Eukaryota > Metazoa > Chordata > Mammalia > Artiodactyla > Bovidae > Bos > Bos mutus. The sequence goes on along the minus strand of NC_091624.1, from coordinate 65,192,275 downwards.
TATGTTTCTAGAAGTAATCTTGGTATTTTTTTTCTTCCATGATTGGATATTAGATTATCAGCAAGACTGCAGGTATGGAGACTCAGGCCTTAGGAATCACTGCTGGTTTCTGTCTTCTTCATAGGCTTTTCAGCTACTTTATTTTTTCAGAATGACACCCAAACTTCAAAGTTAGGGAGACATTTTGAGTATTCTGGGATCTTCCTCAAAATTAGTTTTAAACTTAACTCCCATCCTGTGTCTCCCACTTCATATTATTGATCATATGAGGTCTACCTTGACTTACTGGTAAAGTTCTCCCTTGAAAGTGACTTTGCAAGGGTGGTTTAGCTGCAGGTCATGGCAATGATTCCCAATGACTACATAACATCATAAAGAGCAGAGAAAAATGAAACCTGATTCTGGTCCTTCATCTGAGTGAGTGGTGACTTTGTTTTAGACTGGGTCTCATTTAAACCATGGACTCATCCCTCAAAACAACATCCCTAGATATCTATGTTTCCTGTAACACTTCACATAATAGGATGGTAACAAACTGCGAAAAGATACGTATAAGAGTACTGAAGAAAGGAATTATGGGGAAATACTCAAACCAGTGTACTTCCTAGAGATCTCAGTCAGTGCCTATCTGTCCATATGCCCATTTTTATTATGATAACCATATCCTCACCCAATATCCCCACACCACCCACGGCTGTAACTGAATAAACCAGTGGACCACTGGTTGTGCCTGACTCCAGAGTAAAGGTTAGCCATTACCTTTGACTTATGGACTGACACTCAAAGAAAAGCTGATGAATCATAGTCCTTTTCTTGATAATTTGAACTTATACACTCAGAGAAAATGAAGCCAGGAACCATGGGGATCTAACGCAGAGACGTCTTGAGGTCGAGAAAGTTCCAATTAGGTAACAACACTTAGGTGTAAGTAGAAACTCAGAGAGGGGAACGTGCATTATCAGAGTACTACACCACAGTGCCTGTGTAATTAGAAGCAGAAGCACTGTGTATAAGAAAGAAACCAGGTAGACAATGAAGGACAAAGAGATGGAGAGAGTAATCCTGCTTCCTGATGATTTTCTCATTCCAATTCTAGTCAATCTCTAAGCTCACAATAACTTCCTCTCCCCTAACGTGACTTCAGTGATTCTCATTAGAATAGCTAGGAAAGGTAACAGCAAAATCATATGAGCCAATAGATACCCACAACAGATCCAGTTCTCAAGTGCTGCGTCTTGTTTGCTCTACCTGAGCTCCATGTTGGAAGAAACCGACACTGAGGGAGAAATGACTTACTCAAGGTCACACCACAAGCAACTAGCAGAGCCAGTAATAAAGCCAGCTCTTCTGACCCAGATATCTGTGCACTCTAGCCCGTCACATTTACTCTCTGTGGAAGGCAGAGTCACCTGGCTTATAAGATAGAATATTTTCTGTCTCTGAAAAAGCTGATTTGTAGGATAAGTACAAAGAGGCTGACATATTCTTCTTGTATCAGGTACATGATCCTAGTTGTTATTTTGCTTTTGGAAATAGTTACAGTGTTAGTTCTGACACCCATGGGTCTTGGATGTCCTAACATTTCAATCAATGGGATTAAATTAAAGGAACTTGATTTTTAGCCTTTGGGTAGTTGTTTTCTTGGCTGTACTGAAAAATATATTTGGGGGATCATAAGATATACAGAAACATACATTTACAATAAGATTCATCCCCCTTGGTCTCCATCCTTTGTTGCTGTTCATAATAAAGGGCTTCCTAGGGTATCTTTCTGTACTAGGGGGTGGTTTACAGTGCTCCATTGCAGGAACAGTGCCCATGTGCAGACCCATCAAGCTGCTTTTTTACAGCTTATTTTGTATATGCTTTCCATATTATAAATGTTGTGCTAATTCATTGAGGGTCTTTTAGAAACAGTTATGCAGGAAAATGTGTGTGTGTGTGTGTGTGTGTGTGTGTTACCTCTAATCTAGACCTCCAACCAGAGAGAACTCTTGATAACATGATGGCTCATGTTCTTGGTGGAAAAGTATAGGATACCCCAGAAGCCTACAAGGAAAATGTCTGATTTCTCCCTGAGGTGCAGTGACCTGGTGAAAGCATGCAGAACTGAATTAACCATTCATCTGAGAATGTGCTGACCAGGCATGTGAGGGCAGAACTAGTGAAGGCCCCAGCATGGGGCAAAGTGTGTCTGTGGCAAAGGTACTCCTTATTATAGGAGAGATGTAGCACTTTATACAAATACCCCAAGGCATATTTAAACAAATATTCTGTCTTCCTGCAAACAGAAGATACAGCTATGCTTTTGTTTTTGCAATATCCTAAATAGGCTTGATTTATGTTCCCACTTCACAGAACTGGAGGACATGCATTTGACTAACAAGTGATTTAAAAAAAAAAACTAAGATAATCTTGGAAATAATTATAAGCAATATAATAATTATATTATATAATAATAATTATGTATTAGAAAACAGGTTTAAGAGTCAATGACTTGAAGTGGAACTCCTGCTAAAAATTATCCCAGGAGTTTGTGAAAAATGCACATTATGTTCCCTTGCTCACAGATTTGCATCTGTAGGCACTAGTGGATCTGCAATATCTCATTTCTTAAATAACCAGTTAATTCTGTGAACTACTGTCTGATCAACAACAGTAACATTTGCTATTGGTCATTGGTTAGAATTGGAGTTTCTCAAAGTTGGCTGTTTATGTTTATTTGCAAGATGCAAAACCCACTGTCACTGCCTAGATTAGGTTCTGTCTCTCACTCTAAATTTCTGAACAGGCCTCTCTGTGCCCACTCCCTTGCTCTATTCCATCCTTCACAGTGCCATAAGAAATATCTTCTTAAATGAGAAATCTTCAACCTCATTACTGTTGACACATGGGGCTGAATAATTCTTTGCTGGGTGTGGGTACTGTCCTGTCCTTATAGGATGTTTAGTAGCAACATCTATGGGCTCTACTCACTAGAAATCAGTAGCATCCCCACCCCTGGTTGTGACAACCAAAACTCTCTCCAATCATTGCCAAGTATCCATTTGGGGCAAACAGGTCATGGTTGAAAACCACTACTCTTAAACTTTAGAGAAGAATAGGTTGTTCTCTTCTTCTATTATCCAAATATTCACATGGCATTCAAATACCTGTGCAATTTGCCTCCAAAACATGTTTACAGCCATGCCTATTGCTGAACTACTCAATGATCCTCACTATTCACCAACTAGGCCATTCTAGTTTATCCAATATTGAGAATCATTGATATTCACACCTCTATACATTGTTGTATAGGCCTTCCCAGGTGGAGCTAGTGATAAAGAACCCAGCTGCCAATGCAGGAGATGAAAGAGATGCTGGTTCGAGCCTTGGGTCAGGAAGATCCCCTGGAGAAAGAAATGGCAACCTACTCTAGTGTTCATGCCTGGAGAATCCCATGGACAGAGGAGCCTGGCAAGCTATGGGGTTGCAAAGAGTTGGACATGACTGAAGTGACTTAGCACACATGCACATACATTGCTGTTGTTTTGTTGTTCAGTTGCTAAGTTGTGCTCAACTCTTTGCGATTGCATCGAGTGCAGCACGCCAGGCTTCCCTGTCCTTTACCATCTCCCAGAATTTGCTGAAATTCATGTCCATTGAATTGATGTTATCTAACCATCGCATCCTCTGCCACCCCCTTCTCCTCTTGCCTTCAATCTTTCCCAGCATCAGCATCTTTTCCAATGAGTTGACTCTTTGCATGGGGTGGCCAAAGTACTGAAGCTTCAGATTCAGTTCTTCCAATTAATAATCAGGGTTGATTTTCTTTAGGATTGACTGCTTTTGAGTCCAAGGGACTCTCAAGAGTCTTCTCTAGCACCACAATTATAAAGCATCAATTCTTTGGCACTCAGACTTCTTTTATGGTCCAACTTTCACATCTGTATATGACCACTGGAAAAACCACAGCTTTCACTATACGGACCTTTGTCAGCAAAGTGATGTCTCTGCTTTTTAATACACTGTCTATGTTTGTCATAGCTTTCCTTTCCAGGAATAAGCATCTTTTAATTTCATGGCTGCAGTCATTGTTCACAGTGATTTTGGAACTGAATCTAAGAAAATAAAATCTGTCACTGCTTCCACTTTTCCCCCTTCTATTTGCCATGGATTGATGGGACCAGATGCTATAATCTTATTTTTATATTGAGCTTTAAGCAAGCTTTTTCATTTTCTTCTTTCACCCTGATCAAGAGGTGCTTTAGTTTCTCTTCACTTTTTGCCATTAGAGTGGTATCATCTGCATATCTCAGGTCATTGATATTGTCCCAGCAATCTTGATTCTAGCTCATTATTCATCCAGCCTGGCATTTTGCTTTGATGTACTCTGCATAGAAGTTAAATAAGCAGGGTGATGATATACAGCATTGTTGTACTCCTTTTCCAATTTTGAACCAGTCTGTTGTTCCATGTAAGGTTCTAACTGGTGCTTCTTGACCCTTATACAGGTTTCTCAGGAGACAGGTAAGGTGGTCTGGTATCCCCATTTCTTTAAAAATTTTTCACAGTTTGTTGTGATCCACACAGTCAAAGGCATTATTGTAGTCAATGAAACAGAAGTAGATTCCCCAGCCCCCTCCCCGGAATTCCCTTGCTTTCTCTATGATCCAACGAAAGTTGGCAATTTGATCTCTGGTTTTGCTTTTTCTAAACCCAGCTTGTACATAAATCTTGGTTTCATACTGCTGAAGCCTAGCTTGAAGGATTCTGAGTATAATTTTACTAGCACATGAAATGAGTGCAATTGTACAGTAGTTTGAACATTCCTTGGCATTGTTCTTCTTTGGGATTAGAATGAAAATTGACCTTTTCCTCTGTACATTAGCTTCTGCTTTTTCTCAGGCCTTGAGCCCCCTTTTCTTTTTTTGCTTGCTTTCCCAGGAAAACCTGATACCTTCAAAGCTTAGCTCTAAATTCATCTTCTCCAAAGTTCTTCTTGATTTTCCTAGTTATCTCCACTTCTTCCTTGTGTGTACTGGTTCTATTTTGCCTCTGTCTAGAACTTCTTCATTCAGACTTGTCATTTTTTTGCCCACATCTTTCCCCCTCAGCTGCAAAACCAGAATGTATTTCTTCCTAAGTCATTGGCACTGAGCAAAGGGAAAGCACAAGTGGGCCCTTAATATCTGTGCAAATGAACTGTGCCATTTAAAACACACCACAGAGAATACAAATTTTTAATTCATATGTTATAAAAGATATGTGTATATGTATATATGTGTATAGATATATATATATATCTCAAATACATATAACCAAGAATAATGGAAACAAAATTAAATGTGTGTGCTCTAGACCTACAGCACTACACTTGTAGTCAAGGTATTAACCATCAATATTTTAGAATATTTAATTGGCATTGTTATTAATGAGAGTTAAGCTAAAATCAGGAAGAAAAAGTAACCACACTACTCATGCTGCTAAGTCACTTCAGTCGTATCTGACTCTGTGTGACCCCATAGACGGCAGCTCAACAGGCTCCCCCATCCCTGGGATTCTCCAGGCAAGAACACTGGAGTGGCTTGCAATTTCCTTCTCAATGCATGAAAGTGAAAAGTGAAAGTGAAGTTGCTCAGTCGTGTCTGACTCTTAGCGACCCCATGGACCGCAGCCTTCCAGGCTTCTCCATCCATGGGATTTTCTAGGCAAGAGTACTGGAGTGGTGTGCCATTGCCTTCTCCATAAATAGCCCCCAATTAAACAAAATCAGTCCCAAAACATCCCATGAGCTATGTTCACTTCAGTGTTTTCCTTCTTTTAATATATAAATTATACTTCAAATTATCTTTGAAAATCACTGATTCAGTAGGTGCTACACTGGCATCTTTGGTAGAATTCTTACAAAGGGAACTCCCAAGAAGTTCTAGGTTCAGGAATTATTCTATTAATGGATTAATAATTACAGTAATTTACAGCAATTAAATTGCTTGTCTCCATTCTCCCCTCTTTGCCCTGTGCCTTTACTTCATGTCATATAACAAGTGCATCTAGTTGATCATCACCATCCAACCTCAGCCCAGATCTCAAGTGCCTATTTTGACTGCCTTGGGTGTGTGTGCTCAGTCATGTCTGACTCTTTGTGACCCCATGGATGGTAGCCCATCAGGTTCCTCTGTCCATGGAGTTTTCTCTGCAAGAATACTGGAGTGGATTGCCATTTCCTATGCCAGGGGATCTTCCTGAGCTAGGGTCAAACCCATGTCTCTTGTGCCTCCTGCATTTGGAGGCAGATTTTTTACCACTGTGCCACCTGGGAAGCACTTCGGGTACCTTAGCTACCCTAAACTTAGAAGGGAGGGAGGGGGACAACAGCTCAAGAGTGAAACAAGGACTACTGAGGAAGATGTGGCGGTGGAGGTTCTTTGAGACTTCTGTTTTTACTTATAAGGTGTCAATATTTGTCACTAATAACTGGGAGAAAACCAAACCAAAACAAACTTTAAAAGGAGAGTCGTTCTTCTATATGGGAATCTATAACTGCACTCTGTCTGGGTTTACTAATGTATAGTATGTAATTCCTGGAGTTCTTTCATATCACCTTTGTCCAGCTGATGGGGTCCCTGCTTAGAAAGAAAAGGGGGCTGAAGATATGAATTCAGGTGATTTAGTTTATATTCTTTCAGGTCATGTTATACCTAAATTGTGTCATATCTAATGCAGTCTTCCTCTTAATTTCAGTGTTGAAGTTACAAAAAGAAAATGGAAGACTGTTTAAATGCTAGGAAGATCTTCAAAGAGCTAATTATTCACTGACTTCATTGTTAATCATCTAAAGTGCTAATATTAATAAGACTTAGTGGGAAACTCTATGAGGAATATAAACACACAAATGCTTTCTCTTCCATTTTTAGGGCATTTTGGAATATACAGCGTACAAATCTAACAGGTATAATTTTATACTATAATATTCATGTCAATATGAATGCCTTCTTTTTATGAATTATTACTGGAGAGTTTCTCTGAATATCTGAATTGAGAAGAATAAACTTCTAGCAGGAAATGTTTCTCATTTCAGTAGTTATATAATTCTTCTCATTTATGTTACATGTGGGTGAGCGAGGCAGCTCATACACATCTTATATTTTCTTGCTATCTAGTTTTCTGTGTGTTTCAACATCTGCATTTCAACTATCAACTCATTCATTCCTTATCACCAGTACTGTTTTTTCTATTTTATCTATGTACATAAACATACATATTTAACTCTCATATGCATGAAGAGTTACATTTGGGCAAAAGCAAAGATATTGTACAAGTCTATAAAATACTGTATTCCTTTCCCATAACCATCATATGATGAAAAATAATGTCAACAATTGTACAACTGCAGCATGACAAGTGTGAGTGCCCTAATTGGTCAATTGGACCAGAATGATGAGTTGTTATTTTTTTTTTAAACCAATGTCACTTCTAATCTATTACAATGGTAATGAACAGCCAAGCAGCCTATTTCCCATGGATATCTTCAAAGCTCTACAGATTGCCATTTGAACCATTCTTTAATTGCATCTGGCACAGATTGTAGCATGCTCCATAGAACCAAGAAGGCATATTAACAAGATTTGGCTTTCCCCAAGTCACTATAATGATGAAGCTTTATATCATTAAAGGAAGTTTAGCTTCAATCTTTACTATGAACTATTATAACCATGTAGCACATAATAATTCTCTGAAAACTTGAATTTTTATAATAATATTTTTATTTTTTAAAATTTCTTATTGAGATAATATGAGTTAAGAGTATGTTTTCCTTGCGTGTGTGGTTTATCCAATCTTAGATGGAAAATTTCTGAATAATCAAGATAAAACTGGAACTAAACAGCACGTATTCTCCAAAATTTTTCTCAGAAAAGTTCTAATTGATTAGATATAATTTTTGAATTTCTTTTGCCATTGACAAGTACATGCTTTGCTTTCAACTTTTGCTTATTGTCTTACCTCCACTGTTAATGTACATTGCATATCATTTTTTAAGTTTCCTGTGATAATTGGAAGGACTAGATGTAATTTACCCTCCTTCTGAGGCCATAATAATTCACTAACCTTTTTGACTAGCCACTTTGCCTCAGCAGAGACCCTGACTCCTGAGCCTAGGATAAGAAGAGGAAGGAGATATGGTCCCCTCTGGGTGACCTTTGCTTGAGAGGTGATGATGTCCATTTTGGAATGGAAAGAGACTGAATCAATAGCACTCCTGATCAAACATGGAAGATTAGATATGTACAGCTTTCCTCATTATTCTTAAATATTCTACAGTGAGTAAAGGAACAGCAACCACAAAGGCATAACTCATGAGGACAAGAGAATGGAGAAGGAGGTAGGAACACATGAAGGATGTTAACATTTTTGGAAGTTTCAAAGTGGATGAGTGGTAACTGACTTAGCTAATAAGGGACTTTTCTAAGCTAAGGGACTTGAAAGGGTGGCACAGGCAACAACAAATGAGTTGATTTACTCTGCTGAACCTCAGACAGGCTCAGGAATAGAGGAAGCAGGTGTGGGAGGGGCTGTGAGTCCAAGCACACAGGGATAATTGGTTGAAAATATTTGAAAGAAGGAGCCAAATTTCCTCCTCCACTCCACAGAGACAGGAAGTTGCCCCTCTCCCACCTAGGAACCTCAGAGGACTGGATTCTAGACACAGCTGAAAAAAGGCATGAGGCACCAGACTGAAAACAAAAACACCGAGTGAAACTCTACAAACAGACCAGTGAGATCCCAGAAGTTCCTTTCCTCTCTCAGATACACACGGGGAGCTTGGCTGAATATCCTCACCCCACTCTGGTTACTTTTACTTCACTGTGTACCTACCTTTACACAGGACATTGGAGGACTTTTCTTTGGAAATACTAAAGAGCACCAAACAGAGACCTAAGGATCTTGATTTGGGGGGCTCTCCCAAAAAATATTTGGTTCTTACTGAAAAGGCCACCAGTCAAAAAAAAAATCCCACCTCAGTACAAGGAATTTCTAATTTGCATTTTAGTGACTCATTATTAAATATAACAACAGTAAAGGGTTACTAGGACTTGAAGGAAGCCTCTAACATGAAAGACAGACCATCAAAATCAAAAGGAAACGGTGCTGAGGAAAAGGGTAATAAGTACAATCAGTAGTCTCAGCGAGATAAAGAAGCCCCATGCATGAAAGAAGAGAGATTATAACAAAGGGCATTTCAAAAACAAAAAGGGATTATTAGAAGTTAAAGATATGAGAAAATCTTAAAAAAAAAAATCTGTATAGAAGTGCTGGCAGATAAAGGTGAAGTTATTTCTTAGTAAATAAAAAGAAAACAGGAGAAAAAAAAATAAGATTAGGGAATCAGTAGAGAAGGTTTATAGAAAAAAAGAACACCAAAGGAGGAAATTATAAAAAAATAGATGCAAGAAAAGTTTCCAGAATTGCAGAACATAAACTTTCAAATTGAAGGAGCCATTGAGTGCTCGGTCCAATGACTAAAGATGAACCTGCACCAAAGTATTGCTGTTGTTGTTTTTAGTCACTAGGTCATGTCCGACTCGGAGAAGGCAATGGCACCCCACTCCCGTACTCTTGCCTGGAAAATCCCGTGGACGGAAGAGCCTGGTAGGCTGCAGTTCACGGGGTCGCGAAGAGTCGGACAGGACTGAGCGACTTCACTTTCACTTTTCACTTTCATGCATTGGAGGAGGAAATGGCAACCCACTCCAGTGTTCTTGCCTGGAGAATCCCAGGGATGGGGGAGCCTGTTGGGCTGCCGTCTATGGGGTCGCACAGAGTCGGACACGACTGAAGCGACTTCACAGCAGCAGCAGCAGCATGTCCGACTCTTTTTGTGACCTCATGGCCTGTAGCCCACTGGACTCCTCTGTTCATGGAATTTTCCAAGCAAGAATACTAGAGCGTGTTGCTATTTCCTTCTCCAGGGGATCTTCCTGACCCAGGGATCACACATGCATCTCCTGCATTGGCAGGCAGATTCTTTACCACTGAGCCACCAGAGAAGTACACGCCAAAGCATAACACTCTAGAATATGCAAAGACTGAGAAAAAAAGAACATTCTATAAACTTCCAGGCAGGGGAAATAGGTTTCATAAATGAAATTAAGAGTCAGTGAAATTTACAAAGCAGTGGGAGTTATCTTGAAATTATGAGTGAAAGTAATTCTTAATCAAGTGTGAGAATAGAATGAATTTTAGAATCTAAGCTATCTCAAAACTTAACCTTCTATGCACCCTTTCCCAGAAAGCTACTGGAAAACATGCTCCATAAATATGAGAAAACATGGTATTCAAGGAACAGGGAACCAAGCATGGGACAGGGGCAGAGGGAAATCAGAGGAAAATGGAAAAACGAAGTGCCAAATTGACAAGACAGCTAGGCAGCACATCCAGGACCAACAATCTTAGACTGGAGCCGAAGGACCGATGGGGAAAACTGGATGGAGATATTTCATGAAGCTCCTGAAGGTACAGGGAAAACCTGGTTAGAGGTCCAAAGACAATCATGCATATCAAAACAACAAGAAACACAGATAACCTAAAATATTGTTCAGGAAATGAAGTTTTATAATCTTTTTTGCCTCAGCAATTAGCAAAGTTTACATAATCATAAAGATGAAAACATTGAACGTGGATTGAAAAAAAATTGCCAACGCTCTATGGTGAATAAGGGGAAGAGGAAATGTGTGTTGGGGAAGTACAGTAAAATAGCTAAACTTCATCTTCCATAGTAAAAATGTATATTATGAAAAATAGAAAATGTACAAGTATTATTTACAAACAGAGATAAATATCAGTAAAGGATGCTAGAATAGTGGAAAGTGAATGGGAAACAAGAATGTGGAGTGAGGAGGAGTGCATATAGGACTGGTTTCTGTGTTAAAGTCTTTGCAGTTCAAGGGTACTTTTGTACAACACAGAAAATATAGACAATATTTTATAATAACTATAAATGAAATATAACATTTAAAAATTGCAAATCACTATATTGTAAACCTCTAACTTATAGTATACATTAACTATTATAAAAAAATTTAAAAAGACCTTGCATCTCTATTTTATTTTTTAAGCTCTATAATAAAACTATATGAAAAGAATTAAATGAACAACAACAACAATAAAATTTGAGTAGGATCATTAGTTACCCTTCCAAATCCTCCTGGGCTGTTATGTAAAACAAACTTGTATTATCTGTTATGAGTCCCTGTGTTTCTTATGCACTATTTCATTTAATCCTAATGAGAACTCTATGAAGCAGGCATTTTTATCCCTACATCCCAAATGAAAGAACTCAGGCTGAGTTCCAAAGGCCTGTCCAAGGTCAGAGGGCTAGCAAAATCAGGTCTTATCATAAACATTTTTCACTCTGAGTTTCAAGTTCTCATCATATTCTAGTTTCGTTTAATTATTGTATAGAAGTTTGATTCGAAGAAGTTACGGAATGCATGTTTATCCTAGCATTTGTAGTGTTTCACAACAAGGTGGGCATTTAGATGATAACTTTAATCCTTTTGTGGGGGATTTACAAAGAAAGGAGGTGAAAAAAGGGAAAGCAAGATCTGAGAGAATTCTTTATTTTAGTATGTACCACCCACATTATTTCAACATCTTGTGTCTTAAAGTTTTGAAAGACTAGATTTCAAAATTAATTTTTCATGGGAGTATTTACTTTTTTAGTCAACAGGGTGAAAGGGAAAGTGCTAGTCGCTCAGTCATGTCCCACTCTGAGAACCCACGGACTGTAGCCTGCCAGGTTCTTCTGTCCATGGAATTCTCCAGGCAAGAATACTGGAGTGCATGGCCATTCCCTTCTCCAGGGGATCTTCCTGATCTAGGGATCAAATCCGAGTCTCCTGAATTGCAGGCACATTCTTTACCATCTGAGCCACCAGCATACAGGCACAAAAGGCACTGTCATAAGTAAAATGAGTTACTATATTTAACAACTTCTTTCTTCAGAGACAGAAGCTGCTATTATTGTCAGACGTTAAGCTAGGCATCTACAAATGAGTGGAAATATCTAGAAATAGTGTATTTTCCATTTCTTTCTTTACATTAATAGGGTCAGACTTTGATTTCTGAGATTGAAGATAAAGCCAATTTCTAACAATTGACTATTTTCTGGGGAATAGTTTTAGCTGACTATCATGAGGTTGTGCCACTCTTTATTTTTAAAATAATTATCTTGGGCACAATAAAGGATGGAAACAGTAAGGACCTAACAGAAGCAGAAGGGATTAAGAAGAGGTGGCAAGAATACACAGAACAACTATACAAAAAATATTTTAATGACCTGGATAACAACGATGGTGTGGCCACTCACCAAGAGCCAGATATTCTGGAGTATGAAGTCAAGTGGGCCTTAGGAAGCATTTCTATGAACAAAGCTGGTGGAGGTGAAGGAATTTCAGCTGAGTTATTGAAAATCCTAAAAGATGGTGCTGTTAAAGTACTACACTCAATATGTAAGCAAATTTGGAAAGCTCAGCAGTGGCCATAGGATTGGAAAAGTTCAGTTTTCATTTCAATCCCAAAGAAGAGCAATGCCAAAGAATGTTCAAATTACCATACAGTTGCACTCATTTCACACATTAGTAAGGCTATGCCCCAAATCCTTCAAGCTAGGCTTAAGCAGCATGTGAACAAAGAACTTCCAGATGTACAAGCTGGGTTTAGAAAAGGCAGAGGGACAAGGGATCAAATTGCGAACAGTTGATGGACCATAGAAAAAACAAGGGAATTCCAGAAAAACATCTATTTCTGCTTCATTGACTACATGAAAGCCTTTGTGTGGACCACAACAAACTGAAAAATTCTTAAAGAGATTGGAATATCAGACCACCTTATCTGTCTCCTGAGAAATCTTCATGCAGGTCAAGAAGCAACCATTAGGACCTTACATAGAACAATGGACTGGTTTAAAATTGGGAAAGGAGTATGACAAGGCTGTATATTGTCATCCTGTTTATTTAACTTATATGCAGAGTACATCATGTGAAATGCCAGGCTGGGAATGACAAGCTGGAATCAAGATTGCCAGAAGGAATATCAACAATCTCAGAAATGCAGATAATACCACTCTAATGGCAGAAAGCAAAGAGGAACTAAAGAGCCTCTTGATGAAGGTGAAATAGCAGAGTGAAAAAGCGGCTTGAAACTCAACATTAAAAATCTAAGTTCATGGCATCTGGTCCCATCACTTCATGCAAATAGAAGGGGAAAAAGTGGAAGCACTGACAGATTTTATTTTCTTGGACTCTAAAATCACTGCGGATGGTGACCACAATCATGAAATTAAAAGATGCTGGCTCCCTAGAAGGAAAGCTATGACAAACCTAGACAGTGTATTAAAAAGCAGAGACATCACTTTGTCAACAAAGGTCTGTATGGTCTAAACCATGGTTTTTCCAGTAGTCATGTACAGATGTGAGTTGGACCATAAAGAAGGCTGTTGTTGTTTAGTTGCTAAGTCATGTCCAACTCTTTTGCAACCCCATGGACTGTAGCTGCCAGACTCCTCTGTCCATGGGATTTCCCAGGCAAGAATTCTAGAATGGATTGCCATTTCCTTTTCCAGGGATCTTCCCCACATAGGGACTGAACTCACATCTCTTGCATCTCCTGCATTGGCAGGTGGATTCTTTACAACCAAGCCAGTAGGGGAACCCAAAGAAAGTGAGTGCTGAAGAACTGATGCTTTCAAATTGTGGTACTCTTGAGAATTGCTTGGACTGCAAGGAGATCAAACCAATCAATCCTAAGGGACATCAACCCTGAATATTCATTGGAAGGACTGAAGCTGAAGCTCCTATACTTTGGCCACCTATATGAAGAACCATTGCAAAAGACTCTAATGCTGAGAAAGACTGAGACAAAAGAAGTGGGTGGCAGAAGATGAAGTGGTTAGATAGCATCACCAATTCACTGGACATGAATTTGAGCAACCTCTGTGAGACAGTGAAGGACAGAGGAGCCTGGGTACTGCAGTCCGTGAGATTGCAAAGAGTCGGTCAGGACTTTGCAAAGGAACAACAGAACAATAACAATTATCTTGAAAAAAATACTATGGTTCAATTCTATTCAATTTTGGTTAATTCAATCCTTTATGCTTTTAAAATGAAAAACAAATCCAAATGAATACACTATTTCTTCTTCTTTAGATTCAAGTTTTGTATTGGCCTGTTTGACCTCAAAAAAAAGGATGGAAAAACTAGCTAGCACAACATTGTAAAGACATTATACTCCAGTAAAGAATTAACCAATCTGCACACATTTATGAAAAACTATCATGATCATGGATGGTAATCTATTCAAAGGATCTATTAAACTTAAAGAATCTATATCTGCATGTAGGCCAAGGGTTTCCAATTAAAGAGTACTTAATTCCTAATCAATACTAGGATACAAGTCATTAAAATTGGTGATTGTTATTCCAACTATAGTGTGCGGTAGAATAGACAAAAGGCAAAAGGGAATCCTCCTACACTGTTGGTGGGAAGGTGCAGCTACTATGGTAAACAGTATGAATGTTCCACAAAAAAAAACAAAAAAAAAACAGAGGTGTCATAGGATCCAACAATCCCAATCTTGGGCATATATCCAGACAAAACTATAATTCAAAAAGATATATGAACCCCTATGCTTACAGCAGCACTTATTTACAATAGCCAAGACATGGAAACAACCTAAATGTCCACTGACAGATGAATGGATAAAGAAGATGTGGTATACATATACAGTGGAATATTACTGAACCATAAAAAATGAAATAATGCCATTTGCAGCAACAAAGATGGACCCACAGACTATCATACTAAGTGAAGTCAGAAAGAGAAAGAAAATTACCATATGATATCAATTATGTATGGAATCTAAAATTTGACACAAATGAGCATATCTATGCACAACATATTCTGAAAAAGAGGCAACACTGATGATCTATTTCCTTCAAGGACAATCTTCTACACCAGATCACTATTTTGATATCTAGGTACAGATAGTGCCTGAGACAGAAATAACACATTTGTTAATGAAACCACTGCTCAAACATCTTCAAAATTGGAAGAGCTGCATAACCATACTGTGGAAATTTGCTTGGTATAGTCACATAGACCATACTAGGGACCTGGGTCAAGGAGGCTTTGTTAAAAGAACCTTTGTCAAATAATTGAAATACTCCTAGCCCAAATTTTCTCATCCATAAAAAGGGAGACCTGTTTGCATCATAGGGATTTTGTTAAGGTCAGATGAATAAGGAATTTAAATGGCTCCTATATAGGAAGCTCTTTTATAAATGATAAAGTACCATAGAAATATGTTATAATGCTATAACTATTAATACAAATAATAATATTACAGCATAAATATCAAGATGCCCCAGGGTGACCACCAACAGCTTATGGTATACTATGGTTACTTTTAGTTGTCCTTGATAACTTTGGGGATTAAAAGAACACCTCTAAGATGGAATAGTTAGGGACCTGTACTCTTATTTATTGAAAAGGGAAAGCTAATTCATGTAGCTGGAGTCACATTACTGTGCTAGCAAAGCCCACACCACAACCCAAAGCCCACACGTGGTCAGATTAAAGGGCTAATAGTAATTAAAGATTGACACACAGTGAATAAGATTAATATTAGAAAAGGATTACATCAAAAAAGATTTACATCAAAGGATTCTTTTTTCTCCCAAAAAGGCTTGGGATGTGAAAGAAGTCTTATGCAAAGCATTCTAAGCCTCTCAGTTATTTTAAAAGAAGCTGAAAAAAATATGGCGAGGTAAGCACAATTTTTTTCTACTGGAAAATACCAGAAGTTATAATATGCTTAAGGGTTTACTCCATATATAAGAAATAAGGGGAAAATTGGGTCACAGATGTCCAAGAACTTGGGAATCTTGAGGAACAGGTAGAGGAGAACATGTACAGCAGGCAGAATGAAAATGTGTTCAGAAACCACCCTACTAAATTTCAACACTGATTTATGCTTCTTGTTGAGATACAAAGAAGTAAGTTTTCTTGTGAGGTTTTGTGTGTAAATGTAGTGGATGCATGTCTATGCCTGAATGTAAACAGTTATCTAACTATGATGTAGAACTTTAGAATACACATACAAAATGTATGTGCACACACATGTTAATTGGGAATATGATCTAAAATCAAAATAAAAAATGATATGCAGAAAATTACCACAGAAAAAGTCTACTTTGCTTTATGACAGCTTAAGAGTTGGGAGGTCCGATGCTGTAAAGAGCAATATTGCATAGGAACCTGGAATGTCAGGTCCATGAATCAAGGCAAATTGCAAGTGGTCAAACAAGAGATGGCAAGAGTGAATGTCGACATTCTAGGAGTCAGCGAACTAAAATGGACTGGAATGGGTGAATTTAACTCAGATGACCATTATATCTACTGCTGCGGGCAGGAATCCCTTAGAAGAAATGGAGTAGCCATCACGGTCAACAAAGGAGTCTGAAATGCAGTACTTGGATGCAATTTCAAAAACGACAGAATGATCTCTGTTCGTTTCCAAGGCAAACCATTCAATATCACAGTAATCCAAGTCTATGCCCCAACCCGTAACACTGAAGAAGCTGAAGTTGAACGGTTCTATGAAGATCTACAAGACCTTTTAGAACTAACACTCAAAAATGATGTCCTTTTCATTATAGGGGACTGGAATGCAAAAGTAGGGAGTCAAGAAACACCTGGAGTAACAGGCAAATTTGGCCTTGGAATACAGAATGAAGCAGGGCAAAGGCTAATAGAGTTTTGCCAAGAGAATGCACTGGTCATAGCAAACACCCTCTTCCAACAACATAAGAGAAGACTCTACACATGGACATCACCAGATGGTCAATACCAAAATCAGATTGATTATATTCTTTGTAGCCAAAGATGGACAAGCTCTATACAGTCAGCAAAAACAAGACCAGGAGCTGACTGTGGCTCAGATCATGAACTCCTTATTGCCAAATTCAGACTGAAATTGAAGAAAGTAGAGAAAACCACTAGACCATTCAGGTATGACCTAAATCAAATCCCTTATGATTATACAGTAGAAGTGAGAAATAGATTTAAGGGCCTACATCTGATAGATAGAGTGCCTGATGAACTAAGGAATGAGGTTCATGACATTGTACAGGAGACAGGGATCAAGACCATCCCTGTGGAAAAGAAATGCAAAAAAGCAAAATGGCTGTCTGGGGAGGCCTTACAAATAGCTGTGAAAAGAAGAGAAGTGAAAAGCAAAGGAGAAAAGGAAAGATATAAGCATCTGAATGCAGAGTTCCAAAGCATAGCAAGAAGAGATAAGAAAACCTTCTTTAGCAATCGACGCAAAGAAATAGAGGAAAACAACAGAATGGGAAAGACTAGAGATCTCTTCAAGAAAATTAGAGATACCAAGGGAACATTTCATGCAAAGATGGGCTCGATAAAGGACAGAAATGGTATGGACCTAACAGAAGCAGAAGATATTAAGAAGAGGTGGCAAAAATACACAGAAGAACTGTACAAAAAAGAGCTTCATGACCCAGATAATCACGATGGTGTGATCACTGACCTAGAGCCAGACATCCTGGAATGTGAAGTCAAGTGGGCCTTAGAAAGCATCACTATGAACAAAGCTAGTGGAGGTGATGGAATTCCAGCTGAGCTATTTCAAATCCTGAAAGATGATGCTGTGAAAGTGCTGCACTCAATATGCCAGCACATTTGGAAAACTCAGCAGTGGCCACAGGACTGGAAAAGGTCAGTTTTCATTCCAATCCCAAAGAAAGGCAATGCCAAAGAATGCTCCAACTACCACACAATTGCACTCATCTCACACGCTAGTAAAGTGATGCTCAAAATTCTCCAAGCCAGGCTTCAGCAATATGGGAACCGTGAACTTCCTGATGTTCAAGCTGGTTTTAGAAAAGGCAGAGGAACCAGAGGTCAAATTGCCAACATCCGCTGGGTCATGGAAAAAGCAAGAGAGTTCCAGAAAAACCATCTATTTCTGCTTTATTGACTATGCCAAAGCCTTTGACTGTGTGGATCACAATAAACTGTGGAAAATTCTGAAAGAGATGGGAATACCAGACCACTTGATCTACCTCTTGAGAAACCTATATGCAGGTCAGGAAGCAATAGTTAGAACTGGACATGGAACAACAGACTGGTTTCAAATAGGAAAAGGAGTACATCAAGGCTATATATTGTCACCCTGCTTATTTAACTTATATGCAGAGTACATCATGAGAAACTCTGGACTGGAAGAAACACAAGCTGGAATCAAGATTGCCAGGAGAAATATCAATAACCTCAGATATGCAGATGACACCACCCTTATGGCAGAAAGTGAAGAGGAACTCAAAAGCCTCTTGATGAAAGTGAAAGTGGAGAGTGAACAAGTTGGCTTAAAGCTCAACATTCAGAAAACGAAGATCATGGCATCTGGTCCCATCACTTCATAGCAAATAGATGGGGAAACAGTGGAAACTGTGTCAGACTTTATTTTTTGGGGCTCCTAAATCACTGCAGATGGTGACTGCAGCCATGAAATTAAAAGATGCTTACTCCTTGGAAGGAAAGTTATGACCAACCTAGATAGCATATTGAAAAGCAGAGACATTACTTTGCCAACAAAGGTTCGTCTAGTCAACGCTATGGTTTTTCCTGTGGTCATGTATGGATGTGAGTTGGACTGTGAAGAAGGCTGAGCGCCGAAGAATTGATGCTTTTGAACTGTGGTGTTGGAGAAGACTCTTGAGAGTCCCTTGGACTGCAAGGAGATCCAACCAGTCCATTCTGAAGGAGATCAGCCCTGGGATTTCTTTGGAAGGAATGATGCGAAAGCTGAAACTCCAGTACTTTGGCCACCTCATGAGAAGAGCTGACTTATTGGAAAAGTCTCTGATGCTGGGAGGGATTGCGGGCAGGAGGAGAAGGGGACGACAGAGGATGAGATGGCTGGATGGCATCACCTACTCGATGGACGTGAGTCTGGGTGAACTCTGGGAGTTGGTGATGGACAGGGAGGCCTGGCGCGCTGTGATTCATGGGGTCGCAAAGAGTTGGACACGACTGAGCGACTGAACTGAACCAAAGAGTTGGGAAGTAACTTCATGATAGACAAGCACATGTTTCTCATTTATTAATACAAGTGAGGAGAAAGTAGTTCTTCAGAATCACAGCACCAGAATAGGAAAGGAGCTTAGAGACCAAGGAACCTGGTGAGGTACAGGTGGTGGGAGTTTCCTTCCAGAGTTATTTAGAGGCTCAAACAAAACGCCTGTGAAGACTCTTTGGAAACTGCTACACAAACAAATGAGCAGAAGGGAACGTCTTCAGTGGGGTTGTCTCGTGACACAGTCAGCTAAGAGCAGTCAAGTTTAGGGCTCAGCAGAGGTTTGCCCTGGCCTATGGGGTGAATAGATACCTGGGCAAGAGGGACCACGGGACATCACCTGGCCTTCCTGGGACGACTACTCTCTGTTTTGTTATATTCAATGTTTGCAACTCATGGAATATCTCTCTTTAAATCAAGGTCTGTGCCTTTGGTACAAGAGCCAGGGATACTGTCATCAATTTTCACCCATTTATTTATTCAACAAATGTTCCCTGTTTACCTACTCTGTAACACACACCATTTTAGGAATTTGGTTATATAGTATTGATCAAGAGAAAGTTGAACAGGAGAATAAAATTCAAGGTTGATGCACTTGCTGCTGCTGCTGCTGCTGTCACTTCAGTCGTGTCCGACTGTGCGACCCCATAGATGGCAGCCTATCAGGCTCCTCCATTCCTGGGATTCTCCAGGCAAGAACACTGGAGTGGGTCACTTGAGAAGTCTACAAAGAACAGAATATGTGTCATTGGGCCTCTCCAGGGTCCAGACCTATATCTGTTTGAGCTGTCATGTAGAAATCTGGTAACATTATTAGCATTTATGCAGTACTTGACTGTTTGCTACATTAGTAGCATCATGTCTATACTAATTCTTACAATAGATCTTTAAGGGTCTATGTCTTCAAGAAACTTACATCTCAGTGGTACACCGGCTTAACAGGACCCATGAGAATCAGAAATGAGAAAAAGAGCACAAGTTTTGGATTCAGAAAACATCTGCTGGAGTGGTGCCTCTACCAGGTGCTAGGGTCAGGCCTTAAAGAGATCTGGCCTTATCTTTTTAGAGACTTTATTTCTTATGAGCCTGGTGACAATGATAAGAGTCCCCAGCTATAAGGTGAACTGAACATCAGATGAAATACTAAAGTGTCAGGTGGTATACAAACAATAGTAGTATTATGACAATTCTGTATGCCCATCTATACACATGCAGATCTGTACAGATGGGCATACAGATCTATGCTGCGAAGACAGATTTATCTATTGCAGAGATCTAGTACTGCATTTTCTATTCTGTATGGAATTCTGAAGTGTACACTATTTTGACTTTTGTTCTTACGTATAATGCCTATTAACTCTGCAAAAGGTTAAGGTTTTAAAAATTGTTAATATTTTCTGCAACTGGGCAGGATCACCTGGCCCATTTCAAATAGGCCCATCTTACTACTAAATAGTTTATATGTCACTAAAAATCTAGAGGAACGGATTAACTGCCCAAGCTATTTAAAATGAAACTACATAATTAATATTTAGATGGAATCTTAATTTTGCTTCTCCTTCACATTTGATATTTTAATTAGAATAATATAATACTACAAATAGATCAATTAGAGATGACTTACAATAACTTCCAGTGTTTACGTAAATGGATTACAGAAAATTCCCAGTATTTATGAGTGAAGAGACTTTTTAAAGATAATTTTCTACTTAATATTATACATATATGATATATTACATATATTTAATATGTATTTTTGTATAACATGTTATATATATATTCTAATATATATATTTAAACACTATATTTACGGATAAAAAATGTCTAGGAGAGTTTCAAAATAATAGTAGGAGGAGATAAAGTGGGTGTGGAGTCAACTGAAGCAAGACTGACCATGAGTTGGTAAGATTGAAGCAAATTGATGGGTATATAGGGGCTTATTGAATATAATCATTTCTATACTTCTATGTATATTTAAATTGTGTGAATCTCTATACTTTTGGGAAAAAATTCACCATTTTCAATGAATTTACCACATTACAAGGTATTTTGGGGCAATTTGCACTGAGGATATATTTTACAGATACAGAAGGACATTAAAAAGTTAAGTAATATGTATACTTTACAAAAAGAGACAGACAAAAGACTAGTCCTTAAAAGGGATAATTTTACAAGAAACACATCTGGAAAAAATAGCAAATTTAAGTAGACACAGCAAAAGTATTAGATAACCCTAAATTAGGAAAGAGGGGATTATCTGGAGTGTGGCCATGGTGAAAATTCATCGCATGATGAAAGCAACCCCTCTTACAAAATGCATTACTGGTCAGATGGGTCAGACAGCGGGTGGCCTAAATGATCAAAAAGAAACTAAAAAACTGTAATTGATGAGTAAAAGGATGATCGTTAGAGATTAAAAATACTTTTGGAAAGAAAGGTGAGATGAAGTTCAATATCCAGAAAAAGAGATAGAGGCCAGAATAGTAGCAATTCATAAAAATGCTTAGGTTTCAAAAATTACAAACATCCAGTTATAAGATAATTAAGTACTAGGGATGTAATATACAACAAGATGACTATAGCTAACACACCTGTACGATACATAAGAAAGTTTTTATCCTAAATTCTAAGAGGTCTCATCCCTGGGAAATTTTTTTCCTTTCTCTTTATTGTGCCTTTATTAGAAGATAGATGTTAACTGAACATAGGGAGGTAATCATTTCATAATATATGTAAATCAAACCATTATGCTGTATGCCTTAAATATATACAATGATGCATGTCAATTATTTCTCAATAAAACTGGAAAAAAATTTAGTTAAAAAAGGTTTAGGGTGATATCTTTTGTTTTATGCAGGCTTTTTTTTGCTGTGGTAAGGTGTATTTAAAAGTAGAGACATTACTTTGCCAACAAAGGTCCGTCTAGTCAAAGCTATGGTTTTTCCAGTAATTATGTATGGATATGAGGGTTGGACTATAAAAGCTGAGCACTGAAGAACTGATGCTTTTGAACTGTGGTATTGGAGAAGACTACTGAGAGTCCCTCAGACTGCAAGGAGATCAAACCAGTCAATCCTAAAGGAAATCAGTCCTGAATATTTATTGAAAGGGCTGATGCTGAAGCTGAAACTGAAACTTCGATACTTTGGCCACCTGATTCAAATAACTGACTCAATGGAAAAGACTCTGATGCTGGGAAAGATTGAAGGCAAGAGGAGAAGGGGACGACAGAGGATCAGATGGTTGGATGGCATTACCAACTCAATGGACATGAGTTTGAGCAAGCTCAGGGAGTTGGTGATGAACAGGGAAGCCTGGTGTGCTGGAGTCCATGGGGTTGCAAAGAGTTGGACACAACTGAGTGACTGAACTGAAGGTGTCTGTACAGTAGCAAATTTTAAGGATGTTCACTTCTAACTATCTGTCATGACTTACTGGAGTAGGTGACAAGGGGTAGTTCTACAGCCAAGTAGAAAGTGGTGATTTAATCTTATACATTTATTTAACTAGATTGATCACTTAAAGGCTAAAACCCTTCCAAATATATTGGAGTTTAGATGAATTTCCTACTTCAGCTACCTATATTGATTACACGAATTAGATTAGCTTTCATATCTTCAATTTCTTTTACAAGATACAGACTGTCACAGAAAATAACGAACAAGATTCTAGAAGACAAAAGGATTCAAAAGTGAAGTAAGCCAGAAAGAAAAACACCAATACAGTATACTAACGCATATATATGGAATTTAGAAAGATGGTAACAATAACCCTGTGTACGAGACAGCAAAAGAGACACTGATATATAGAACAGTCTTATGGACTCTGGGAGAGGGAGAGGGTGGGAAGATTTGGGAGAATGGCATTGAAGCATGTATAATATCATGTATGAAACAAGTCGCCAGTCCAGGTTCGACGCACAATACTGGATGCTTGGGGCTGGTGCACTGGGACGACCCAGAGGGATGGTATGGGGAGGGAGGAGGGAGGAGGGTTCAGGATGGGGAACACATGTATACCTGTGGCGGATTCATTTCAATATTTGGCAAAACTAACAAAATATTGTAAAGTTAAAAAAAAAAAGTGAATGCACACGAACTATTACACAAAAAAGTACCAATCGATTTGTGAACAGGTAGAGATGATGAGTACTCTCCATAACAAAAAGGAGAAACAAACAAAAAAACCCCACAGAGCTGTTTAATCACTACTGATGTTCATTGTGCATATTTTAACATTTATTAATAAAAGCCTAACATGCTCATTGTATATTGTTCTTGGGTTGGATTAGGCAGATTTTAATTAAAAGATTACCACTAACAAATAATAATGATGAGATTTGTAAGGACTAGGGCCTAAAAAGAGATTTATGTTTTATTAAAACCAATTCCTCTAGTTTACAATAGTGTTCTACTTGCCAGAGCAGTGAAAAGAACTTCCTAACATCAAAGAGCATTTTAGAGCTAAGCAGACATTCTGGTTTTCTGATTGGTGAGAAAATCGAGGTGCACAAGAGAGAGGGTCTAGTTCCAAACCTGACATCCATCGACTTCTTAACAATTCCTTATGAAGATCTTTGATTATATTAAAGAGTTGCTCCAGAAACCTCCAAAGAGTCTTGGGGTTAAAAGTTCCAAAAAGTCTAGGCTGAGTTTTGAAGAGGAAATTATTTTCCCAGACATAAATTCCTAGAAAAATTATGTAATCCGCAGGTAAATGTCTCCAATGGGAGAAGCAATTGATTATATTTAGTGAAGGGAAGAATCAGAGAATATTACTGGTTTGTAAAATTAAACAATGACTTCTAAAGTATACTGATAACGTAGAAGAATTCTCATTACTGTGTACCAGCTCACTGCCAATTAATAGTATCTTTTATGAAGGTAAAGGAGTGTCAGACTGGTCAATTATATTAATAGCAAGACTCAAGATGTCCAGGTAGTTGTCATTACACCAGGGAAAACTGATGGTTCAAAAGCATCGCTCCAAGCTCGAGGACTTCCCTGTAGCTCAGATGGTAAAGAATCTGCCTGCAGTGTAGGAGACCTGGGTTTGATCCCTGGTTTGGGAAGTCCCTCTGGAGAAGAGAATGGCAACCTAGTGCAGTATTCAGCATTCTTGCCTATAGAATTCCATGGACAGAGGACCCTGGCAGGCTACAGTCTTGGGGTTGCAAAGAGTCCGACACAACTGAGCGACTAACACTACTACTACTACTATTTGCAATCTCTGGGAATATTCCTCTTGAATAAGATCCCTGACAAATGCTATGTATGAAGCAACTCAGAACAGTCTTTATTTTGGTATTGAAGGAACCTGAATTCTCACTAAACAGTTTGTAATAAGTTTAAAATAAATGTTTTTGAAAGATTTACTTGGTTTTTCCTCTTCTTCTACCAATCTGAAAGCAGCTTGAGGAGAACAGAAGCTTCTGATAAAATTTGGACTGGCTTACTGGGAATGAAGGTGGTCCACATGGCTTTGGGAAATGTGTGCCTAACTGGCAAGCTTGTTACCGATGTGCAGCTTGGATAATGGAAAGAAATGTACTATCCTTCTGTAGAAAACATTTAGGGAAAGAAACAGAGGCAAGGCCATTGCCTGTGTAAGTGTTCAGAAAACCTGAAATTTGATGTTGCCAGAGAAAGGAGTAGGGTATGGACGACAAGAGAAAAGAGAGAGAGAGAGACATCAGTGGTACTGGAATGGGAAGCAATAGGGCAACCAAAACTGAAAGTGTGAAAAGAAAGACTTCATTTTATAGCATAATACAATCTACCACTACTGACTATTAACTGGATACCATATTTTGTTGTAGCCTTAACAGATGACCTGTCATTTCTGGAGGTAATCTTACAGTTATTCTTTACTTATTAAAACAAGGTCTCTCAGACAAATCTGATCACATTCAACAGATCCTCATTGCCTAAGGATTTGTGTCCAAATTTCTTATCATGACATTCTGAATGCTTCCATCTCTTTTCTTACTCATCTTTCACTCTGTCCTCTGTCCAGACTCAATTGTTATGAGTCTGGATATGGTGACAAAAATGAAAACTAAAGGAAGCACCTTTGATCACTGAGCTCAAAGGGCACATTTATTAACAACTCCATAAGCATTTTCAGATACTATAGAGTCAGTCCTTAAGAGACAAAATCCTCTGGAGACAGCTCCAAATACCATCAAGTAATATGAAGGGCAGCACATTCTGGAGGCATGTTTACTTTGTATGAATAAAATTATCAAGATGTATTGGAATACACCATAGAAAGAATATACTTGGGAATTTTATTATGTATTCAGAAATAAATTCAACAAGCAAATTTAAAATAAAATTTAAGCATTAAAAATAGTTTATAATGGGAGAACAGCAATATGTAGAGCTATGAATGATTATTAGACTTTGACAAGTTAAAACATTTGAAGTATCGAAGTTTTGATATTACCTAATGGTACAGAAGAACAAAAAGAAGGTGAGTTTGTTTGTTTCTAAGTTACTAACTTCCAAGTTACTATTAATTAATGAATGACACCAGAGGACAATTTATAAGAAAGTTTGTGAGGGCGTATATTTGTAAAATTTTAAACTAGCTGATGATGTCCACCGTTGTAATTATGTTTCTATTAAATGTCATTTAGTGTGCTTGTTGTAGAAATAGGATAAGATGACATGGGTAGATGCCTGTAGCCACAGAAAACAATGTTTATCTTCTGACATTCTTATTCTTTGGTGGCTGCGGGAGGAGTCACATAGAACATGAGGGTCAACACTGAATATCTAGTCAGCAAAACACACCAATTTTTATGTAATTGTCCTTTACAAGACCTGTTTCTCTCCAGTATGTCTAGCTAATAAGAAACCAAATCCACCCCACTGGCAAGCAAATAACACATAGGAAGGCAGGATCAGAAAAGTCCCAGGAGCAAACAAGCAGAATCTTGTGAGGTTGGTTATGGCTCCAGCTCCAGTTCAGGCATGCCCCTGCATTTCAACATCCCACATACTCAGCAAAGCTGTGGTTATGTCTGACCTCAATGCATTCGAGATCTGGGATGCCTCATTTCCTCCTTTGTGTCTGATACTGTATCTATTCAATAAATGCTAATGACTGAATGGGAACTGGTTAAGATTTATTTTGTTACTCTGGGGGCCACATTTTAATCTTGGGGAACATAAGGGAGGGACACAGATTCCAAATTTTGCACGAGATACACAGATTCATTGCATTTTCATAGACAAGTTAGGGTTAGTTCAGTTTTCCTTCTAATCTTTCATCTATTATTTGAATTAGAATCATGTTAGCTGCTTTTTTTCTTCTTCCAGAGAAGTTACAATGAGCAAAACACAGGCCATTCATTCAGTGATTCAGTTTTCAAGCACATTTTCAGCCCCAAGCACCATATTAGGTGCTGGGGATTCTTGATGAATGAATGAACAACTGAATAAGTATGTATCTGTGATTTCCACTAGTAATGTTTCAAAGGAAGAGAAAGTTGCTGGCTTGAATGTTATTAGAATAAGTCACAGAACCTTTTGAAAGAACTCATAGTGTCATGTCATAAAGAGCAGAGCAACATGTCCCTGTTCCTGCCTCCAATTTACAGTCTGGGCAGAGGCTGCCCCGAGCACATAAGATGGCTGTAACACAAGGCACAGTGTGTTCTGCCGTAAACGTAACAGAGGACACAAAGCAGAGGGGGACGTGAAGATGTTATCCGTGTAGCTGGCCAGGGGAAAATTACAGCCGGAACTCTTTCCCAGGAAGGAATTCAGAAACCAAATCCAGTACAAAGGAAAGATGACTCCGTGTTAGTTTGTACCTTACTGTCCTTTCCTGTGTTGAAACGTTAACATTTTCAGATATAATGGGTCTTTTTTCCAGGTCATGAAGCACAGACAATGTGCCGGAGGCCTGAACAAAGTTGGTGCATCAGCAGGGCTTTGCACTTAAAACAAACATCTGAGCTTTCCTGACTGTTTAAATGAGAGCTGGGGCATTAATACACAGTGAAATGACTGACACATTTTGTGTGGGGATTAGCTCCATTATATGGAAATGCCATGCTGGCACTCCTACATTAACATTCTGGACCTCATAAAGTGTGAATGGAGGCTTCATCCGCCTTCCCAAACGATAATTTCCTTAAAGAATTATATTAAAAGTATTCCTGGGGAACTATTTTTAAAAAAGAGGATTGAGTAAAAAGAAAGAAATCACAATTAGATATAAACATACCTTTTTTTCCCATAATGAAGGATTTATAAGATAAGAAATTTACTTTTTTATTGTTAAGTTTATTTAGAATGAAGAAAACAAAAAAGCAAAATGATGCATATAAAATACTAAAGAGTGATTTAAGGTAAATTTTACCTATAGAATATTGTTTAATTTTATTAGCTAAAAGCACTAAACAATAAGGGCAAAGATCTAGGTTGCCATAGTTTTGGCTGTATTGCTTGCAAACAGCAGGGCTCTTCATATATAAGAGGTATCTAAATGAGTTTGTTTAAATATTGTACAATTAAGAGTCCACTGTGTATACTCAACAACAGAAAGGAGAAAATGTTTTCTCAGAGATATAGCATTATGTAGGATTTGAAGTTATCATATATTTTCTTTTTGCTTACTTTTGAAATTAATTAACAGAAATAAAGATTCTTTACTTTTATGGCAAACCTGATCATCCAAAACACAGTTCCAAGCCATAATATTTGTTGGCTGTACTGAGTGACTGAATAACAACAAGAAAAAACTAAGAAAGTTTTCTGAGAAGTTACTTCTTTCTAATCAAAGAAGTGCAACTCAGATGCTCAGGGGCCCACCTTCTCGAATTTACTACCTAAACCAATGAGTGTAATGCATACTGAGGTTTCCAAAAGCCCAGCAGATTAGAAACAGTCTAGTGGAAAGTATGAAAGAGGAAGAGGGATAAGAAGGAAGGAACTTGAGGGCAGATAAGAAGTAACCGCAGAAGGCAGAACATCATGGGCCCATCTAGGGATGGGGTAAATGTCCAGAGTATATTAATGGGCCTGGAGCAGCAATTACTTTCAACACAAAATGATGCAATTCTCAAGGAAGGGCTAACTGGGTTTTACACATTCAATTAAAAACAAATTCTAAATCATTTAGAATATTTTCTCTTTGAAGGTGTTGAAGTTTTGCTAATTTTAAGACATTTTAAAAGAAGACTTAGAGGAGAGTTTTAAATTGACAATTGGCTTCCTTTAAGATTAACCAAACTTGAAAGTAGCTTTTCTAAAATTTTTGTTTGTATTCCAGAGTTTAAATTTTCCTTATGACTGGTAAAGCTCTCCTTCTAATGATGCTTGAATCTCATAACACCTGCTTCATCTACAGGGTAGTTTAATGATGTAGGTAAGCAGAAACTCAACTGTTTTGGCAGGTTTCAGGGTATCCTGGGGAGGTGCTAATAATCCTGAAAAGCCATCTCAAGAGCGTCAGTAACAAATAGATATGGCTCATGCCAATCATTATCTATTTTCCTCCTCTGGAATTTCTATGTCTTCAAAGTAATGTAGGTTATATTCTAGAGTAGTATTTTCAGATTTATGCCTTTCATGGCATTCTTCCCACAAATTGTTGCTTAAAAGGTTTCTGAAGTGTATGCTCAAGATTACAGGACACTGGAATCTCTTTGTGAATGAAGTGAAGTGAACTTTGTGGAGATGCCCAATACATATGGACATATTAAAGAGCATAACAGCTTCAGTAAAGAAGCTGTTTGTGTTGTTGCTGTTGAGTTGCTAAATTGTGTCTGACTCTTTGTGACCCCATGACTGTAGCCTGCCAGTCTCCTCTGTCCATGGGATTTCCCAGGCAAGAATACTGGAGTGGGTTGCCATTTCCTTCACCAAGGAATCTCCCCTACCCAGGCATCTACCCCCATCTCCTGCATTGGCAGGCAGATTCTTTACCACTGAGTTGTTTGGGAAGTCCTAAAAAAGCTGTTTAACTTTGTTTAAATCAACATTTTCAAAGCAAATTAAAAGTCACTCTTCCCTTTTGTATACAAACCAGTAGCAACTGTTAAAATTTTCTAGAAGATAACAAAAAGGCCTATGTTAGAATTCTCACTGAAGTGAAGTGAAAGTCCCTTAGTCGTGTCAGACTCTTTGTGACCCCCATGGACTATACAGTCCATGGAATTCTCCAGGCCAGAATACTGGAGTGGGTAGCCTTTCCCTTCTCCAGGGGATCTTCTCAACCCAGGGATGGAACCCAGGTCTCCCACATTGCAGGTGGTTTCTTTAAGCTGAGTCACAAGTGAAGTGTCATTAAAACCAACTGAGGGGAATGACTTCTATTTAATTGCAATTATATTATTTTTTCCATAAAGTATATTTAATTACTCAGAAGACTAACACCACTGTGCAAATAGGCCAACAAGACTTATAGCCATAAATAGAAGCTAAACATTTTATAAATACCTTGACATTAGGAATGCAATGAATAAACATTTGTCATCTTTGTGATTAATAAATACACTCAATGATGATCAATACCAGGACAAAGCATCCTCCATTTCTTGAACCTAGATTCTGATATTGGAATCACTTCTTGTTGGAGAATCCCCTGACTTCTCTACTCACACACAAATTAACAAAAGAGCTCATAGGAAGATAATATGTTTGTCCTTCACAACTTAAAGAATCGTTTTTTCCTGAATGTTTATTTCTGTAATAATATTTAAGGAAAACAGTCTTGTGAATCAGCCTCTTTTTCCTACTGTATACAAAAAATCCCAGGCTGTAGCCAGGGATTTTGGAGTTTACATCTATCACAGAAAAGAGATGAAGAGGTGTAAAAAAAGAGAATCTTACCCTGGGGATGGCACATAGTTTTATCATTTTCTGCCATGAGGCTGTTAGGGGATAGCTGCATAATTCTTCACACAGCCTGGACTCTGAGGAGGGGGTAGAAATCAAAGGTGAGGAGGTCTGGTGACTTCTAGCAGGTAAAGCCAGGGCCATCCTTTTGTTAAATTTCATGGAAGTAAATGCCAGAGAGTTTGGGGGAGTTCCTGGAAGTTTGGGGAAGAATCTTCCAGGCTGAGAGAGAAACAGCTAGATGAGGATTTAATATATGTTCAGTTAAAGTGGATAAAAATGATGCTTTTAAAAAAGTTCAGATACAAAACAGGAAAGACAGGGTAACTTTGGGATGGATAAAGAGTTCAAATGGACTAGAACATATCCAAATGTATGAGTTCTGTATAATTTACTATTTCCTTTTGAAATTTATATTATTTTATAGCAAAGCTTTTAAAAATGGTACAATTTTACTTAAATAATACAGTTGATTCTTGTTAGTCATGGATTCTGTATTTTAAACTGTTCTACACACTATAATTTATTTGTAACCCTAATTCAATACCTAAGGCACATGCTCATTCCTGCGCAGAGGGGCAAACACTTTGACTTACTTGACATGTGCGTGCCCTGGTGAGGTCGAACAAGATGACTACTGACTTGCTGTTTCAGTTCGCATGCTGTATACTTTCCACAGTCTATTTAGCGACATATATCTTTTACACTTCATGCCGGTGATTTCTTTTTTAAAAAAGTTATGTATTTATTTTAATTGGAGGATAACTACTTCATGATATTGTGAAGGTTTTTGCTATACAACAACATGAATTGGCCACAGGTATGATATTCCTGTAATATTATGCTTAAGTGTCTCCTAGTGTTCCTTGGTATGGAAAGGCTGTGATTTGCCTTACAGAGAAAATGTGTGTTATATAACCTTCATTCAAACGTTAAGTTATAGTGCTTTGGCTATGAATTCAATGTAATGAATCAGTAAGTATATTAAATAACCTTTAAACAGAAACACATATAAATCAAGGTTATGTATGGATCAGTTAATGAAAATGTTATGAGCAGAAGCCCACAGGAACTTAACCCTGTATTTCTCTTAGGAGCAATGACCCCATATTTGCTAATTCAGTGTCCCTGGTGACTTTACAGAAAATAATTACAGATAATGAGAATCAACAAATAAAATAATATTTAATTATTTAAATAAGGAGATAGATTTAACTTAACTTCACCAAGAACAACTATATGAACTAGACAAAATATACATTGAGTTTTGAAGACATTAGGAAGCTGTGACAGTAACCAGGACTTGTGGAGCCAGGGTTCAGGACAAAAAGGAAGTCCACAGAAGTAAGAATAACAGTACTGAATGAAACTAAAGACAATCTAAACAAATGGAGGGATACACCATGACCATGGATTGGAAGATCCATACTTGTGGAAATATCAGGTCTCCCCGGTGGACTTGTATTCAGTGTGATTTCAATTAAAATCCCAGGGATCCAAATAGTCAAAACAAGCTTGAAGAAGAACAAATTTGGAGTATTCACACTAGCATATATGAACACTTATTATAAAGCTACAGTTTGATACTGGCTCAAACATAGACAAATGGACCAATGGAACAGAACAGCAGAACGGAGTTCAGACACAGACCCTCATATATGTTGACACTTAATACATGACCAACATGAAATCTCAGAGAAATAGATAAAAGATAAATGCTGCTGTGTTAACCACATATCCACATAGGAAAAGATGCTCTGATCTAACATCATCAAATGACAAATCCCAGGTGGATTATAGATATAAATATGAAATGTGAAATAAAGCTTTCAGAAGAGGTCAAGTACTTTTGTATCTTTGGAGTAGGCAAAGATTTCTTGGGACATAAATCATAAGAAAGAAAGAATGAGTCATTATAGTAAAAACTTCTATTAATCAAAAGCTCCATTATAAGAATTAAAAGTTACATAATGGAGAAAATATTTGAAATATACATAACCAATACAATACACATAACCAATTAAGTTTACACACGTGAAATCTTTTAAATCAATAGTTCAGTTTCCCTAAAAATTAACCCCAAGGGAAAGCTAACAAGAGGGAAAGCTTTACTGGAGGGTTAAAAGTCCAGGACAGCAAGAGTAAAGGTAGAGAAGATAGGCAGGGAAGAAGGGAAAACAAATACCTAGCTACCCACAGCCTTCTACGAAAACCTAGCTGACTGCTCAGTTTCCAGAGAGGACATAAAGATACCAAGAGCATATGGAAAGGAGGGAAGGAGGAGAATTTGTATGTTGGTTTCCTTCTAGCTCGTGTCTTCCACTGTCAAATTTTTATATTTCCAGGTTAATTTACTTGACCTTTCTGCTACTGCTACTGCTAAGTCACTTCAGTTGTGTCCAACTATGTGCGACCCCATAGACAGCAGCCCACCAGGCTTCCCCATCCCTGGGATTCTCCAGGCAAGAACACTGGAGTGGGTTGCCATTTCCTTCTTCAATGCATGAAAGTGGAAAGTGAAAGTGAAGTTGCTCAGTCATGTCCAACTCTTAGCGACCCCATGGACTGCAGCCCACCAGGCTCCTCCATCCGTGGGATTTTCCAGGCAAAAGTACTGGAGTGGAGTGCCATTGCCTTCTCTGGTTTATATTCCTACTCACCATCTAAAAGTCACCTAGCCCTACTGATTGTAGTTTTTAAGTATGTCTTAAACCTGTCCTCTATTTTTAATTCCCATTGCCTAGCCAGCTGTTTTGGTTCATGCCTTCATCTTTTTTTGCTAACAAGCCTCATGATGTCCCATCATCCTGTCTACTCATTTACTTCCTGGGAACTAAAAAATATCTCCTGCATACACCTCAACATCCATTCTTCTTCCTTGTAGGACTGGCCGGACCTACCTTGGAGGGACAAGGGTTGAGTAGCCATGGGTGAAGATTAAGGCACAAGAATAAAGGAACTGGCTTAGACTTCAGGAAACAGAATGATGTCTAACCAAAGAGAAGAGTAAGAGTGGAGTCAGAATAGTCAAAGTAGATCCCTCCATGATTGCCTCAGTGAAGTTGATATGAGGACAATCTTTCTGGCCAATATAGACAGGAAAAGTCAAAGAGAGAAAGAGGGGGAAAATAAATATTTAAAAGAGTTAATGCAATCTTCCCTGGGAATCATTATATTGATTTTTAGTTTTCCAGGAAATTTTAAATTCTCTTAGTATTTTTTAGCCCCAAAGCAGAGTTAAGAATATTTTATAGAGATTAAATAGTTTCTCAAAGTTAAAACTACAGAAAAAAACAGCCCTTTCATAGGTAAAATATTATGTTTGGAGAAAAACATTGTTAGCTGTTAAAGAGTTAAAAACAGTTATTCTAAGATGTTCTAAGAAATTCTAAATAGCTTCCTCACAGGACTGATAAAACAAAGTAACATCAAACAGCTAAAACAAATTGAAATTTCTTAGTCTAGTTTCTCAGAATAGATAGTAGGTGAAGAGAGTGAGGAGAGAGCAGTGTAGCTCAGTAGAGCAAATGTTAAAACAGGCTTGGGCTGCTTTTCTGAAATCAACAAAAGTATTTAGAAAGCACTACTCAGGGAAAGAGCAGATGGAAAGCCAAAACAAATGTGGACATTGCCCCTAACAAGTATTTGAGATCACAGACTTGGGAAGAAAGCCTGGAAAAAAAACAATAAATAACGAGAAGTAAAAGCAAACTAAAATGCAACGGGCACCAACTCTGTAGCAGCCACCCGTTGTGAAAGGTATTTTAAGTTTGCCTCTCTCTGTCTTTCTGTCTTCCTCCATCATTTTGTTTCTCTCTCAATCTACTTTTCATTTTTACAAAGTAATTGAGATACAACTGATATTGAATAAACTACACCTACATGAAATGGGTTTATATATGATACCATTGATACCAAGCATGATACCATTTCTATAACAACATACACTTAACCATCCCCCAAAGTTTCCTTCTCTTCTTTATAATACATCCATCCCATCCCAGGCAACCACTTAGATTAACAAGTATCCTGTTTATGAGAAGGCATCCTATAAAATAAAGTCTAAGTGGACAATCTATAAATGTAGAGTAGTACAAATGTTTATCTCTCTAATGGTGAAATTGTCAAACCCAAAACAAAATGGTAGAAACAGCCTCTTTTTTTTTTTGCTTTTCAAAATTTGCAAATGAGTCATTTCCACATATTTTGTTTTGTTTTCCAGGTCTCTGTCTCTTTGACATATTTCAGAGGTCTGAACTATAAATTCTGCATGTACACAGAGGTCTCCCAACAGTCTTATTTGGTTTACCCAGAAATGATTTACTATACTCTCTGGGGTTAAAAGTCTTTGGGGGTCAAAAGTCAGTGCTAGAACTGGTGCAGAGTATACTGACCTCCTCTTCCCTGCATTGGTGAAGATCACCTCTGGATTTCACATTTTTCACATCATCACCACTAATTAAAGTGGGCTAGAGGAAGATATTATACAGAAAACAAAGGTCATCAAGTTCATGTACATTTATTTACAATGTCCAAGTTTAAAGGAGTAGAGGAAAATAGCCACTGCTAAAATCTGTGTGATTTCAAATAGCAGAAAAAGATGTAAATAACCAATAATCAATGAATGACTGGCTTAGTGTTATCAAGTATTAACTGTTCTAAAATAGGAGGCATAACTCTCCTAGACTTCAGACAATACTATTAATACAAAGCTACAGTAATGAAAACAGTATGGTATTGTCACAAAAACAGATAAATGGATCAATGGAATAGAACAGAAGAGACTAGACATAAACCCACACACCTATGGTCAACACGTTTAATCCTCAATAAAGGAGGGAGGCAAGAATATACAATGGGAAAAAATCTCTTCAAAAAGTTATACTGGGAAAGTTTGACAGCTGCATGTAAATAAATGAAGTTAGAAGACATCCTCTCACCACACACAAATGTAAACTCAAAATGGCTTAAAGACTTAAATATAAGACATGAATCCATAAAAACTTCTAGAAATGAACTTAGGCAAAACATTCTCTGACAAAAATCACACCAATGTTTTCCTAGGTCAGTCTCCCAAGGCAACAGAAATAAAAACAAAAATAAACAAATGGGACCTAATAAAACTAACAAACTTTTGCACAGCAAAGGAAACCATAAACAAAACAAAAACACAACTTACAGAATAGAAGATATTTGCAAACGATGTGACCAACAAGGGCTTAATTTCCAAACATACAAACAGCTCAAACAACTCAACAACAACAAAAACCAAAACAGCCCAACTGAGAACAGAAGACCTAAATAGACATTTCTCCAAAGAAGAAATACAAATGACCAATAGGCACATGAAAAGATGATCAACATTTCTAATTATTAGAGGAATGTAAATCAAAACTGCAATGAGGTACCAGCTCACATGAGTCAGAATGGCCATCATTAAAAACTCTACAAACAACAAATGCTGGAGAGGATGCAGAGAAAAGGGAACCCTCCTATACTGTTGGTGGGAATGTAAATTGATACAGCCACTATGGAAAACAGTACAGAGGCTCCTCAGAAAACTAAAAATAGAACTACTATGTGATTCAGCAATTCTACTCCTGGGCATATATCCAGACAAAACTCTAAGGTAAAAAGATGCACGTATCCCTATGTTCATAGCAGCACTATTTACAATAATCAATACATGGAAACAAGCTAAATGTCCATCAACAGATGAATGGATAAAGAAGATGTGGTACATGTATACAATGGAATACTACTCAGCCATAAAATGAATGAAGTACTGCCACTTGGAGCAACATGGATGCAACTAGAGATGATCATACTAAGTGAAGTAAGTCAGAGAAAGAGAAATACCATATGATATCACTTATATGTGGAATCTGAAATAGGACGCAAATGAACCTATCTACAAAATAGAAACAGACTCAGAGACACAGAGAATAGGCTATGGTTGCCAAGGAGGAGAGAGCTAGGGGAGGCATAGGGTAGCAGGTTGGGGTTAGCAGATGTAAGCTGTTATATATAGAATGGAAAATAACAAGGTCCTACTGTATAGCACAGACAACAATATTCAATATCTTATGATAATCCATAATGGAAAGAGTAAAAAATATACATATATATAACTGAATCAGTGTTGTACAGCAAAAATGAACATACTGTAAATCAACTACACTTCAATAAACAAACAGACAAAAGTATTAACTGTTCCAGAGTAGAATCTATGCTGTCCAGTAGTACCAGCATAAAGACAGTAGGTTGTTACTAGACCAATGAATTGAATTAGGTTCTTTTAGGTTTAAATCTAATTTCCTAAGTCTTTGTGGTATTCTGAGCATCTAATTGTCTCTCCAAAAGTTCCCAGGGTAAAATATTAACTAGTTTATCAGATTCTTGAAAACATAAAACATGCCAAGCTTTCAGGTTCTTGCTTTCCTTTATGTGATGGTCAGCGATCACACGTAGATGCCAGTACACCAAGATGTTCTACTGGGCATGAGAAAGACCAGGTCAAAGAATAGAGAAATAAAATTACAGATTTCTCACCAAGTTCCCTGGGCAAAATGAATTAGATCATAACCTTTAATAATGGTTGCTAAACACCACAATCTACATCTCTTAGAGTCACTGGAGGTATAATGAGAAATAAAGTGGTGTCAAACTAAGCTTCCTATAGAGATAGATGCTGAAGCAGAATAGACATGTGCAGTGTGATGATGAAAAGGCATGGATCAAGCTGCAGTTACAACTAAGTAATGACTATGCTTTTAAAAGTCTGTAATAATGACTTCAAATATTTCTTTGTAATTTTAGAAACATTTAGACTCTCAAGAAATATCATTAGAATATATTATTAGAAATATCATTAGAATATATTATTTTTATGATTTCTAGTCTTGAAGGAAATGCACATCTGCTGCTAAGTCACTTCAGTCGTGTCCGACTCTGTGCGACCCTATAGACGGCAGCCCACCAGGCTCCTCGGTCCATGAGATTTTCCAGGCAAGAGTACTGGAGTGGGGTGCCATTGCCTTCTCCAAAATGCACATCTACAACATCATTATTTCAAGTGAGGGTTTGCTTTTGTTTTGAAATCTTCATGCCACTTTGTTGGAACTGACCATCCACTAGTTAAGCATATTTAACTGATGTTACTTGCTTTGTTCTAGGAGGTACATGAGGGTGAGCCTGTGATTCTTCCATCTTGTATATGTTTTCTTCCTGTCCTTGTCCCCGGAATATAACAGAAATGCATTCTTTTAAAGACAGATCAATGCCGTAAAACCCTTAGTCTTGAGTTAATGAAGGAGCTCACTGGCTTGGGCATTGTGCAAAGTGGAAATGAGGCCATGTGAGGGATGCTCAGAGAAGAGCACCTCCTGGAGAAAGAGAAAACTTAGTGTTTTGAGAGAAAAGTCAGCTTTGGGTATAGAGATTATTCATTTGTGGATTTTTGAGTTTAAAAAATAAACTACCTAGGTCTCCACTTAAAAATTATGGTGGCAGATACATAATACTTGTGGTGTGCAGTAAGATGATGGTCATACGTTTTTCATATAAAGCAGATTTATATTGTTCTACTCAAACTAATGCAGCATTTTCTATGGAGCACCTTAAAACTGTATTATGGATACAATCCACAGTTTATTCAATCTCCTTGTTCCTTTCTACTTCCATTGCTACTCATCAAGTATGAGCCTCTTTCTTGGGTAGTTACAGTAGTCTCTCAAAAGGACCCGACAGCAGTCTCTCAGTGGAGCTGTATGTCTCTCCAGTGCCTTCCCCTTTTCCAATTCATTCTATAACCTACTCTTCAAAAGAGTAATTTTTCTAAAGTACCATGTTATCACACTCTAAGTGAAAAATCCTTTAATGCTACTCATCTGCTAAGAAACAAATCTGAACTACTCAGCATGGCAATTGAGGCTCTCCATCATCTGGTTGGAATCTGCTCTCCCAGTTTCACCAGTCACTTTTCTTTAAGAACCTGATGCCACAGTCAAACTGAGCCCTGTTCTAGAAATATGCCTGGCTTTAGCAAATGGCTTTACCATAAGACAGACACTGTCCCAGTCTGGAAGGTCTTTTATTCTTTTCCCACCCTGGTGGTTCAGCAGTAAAGAATCTGCCTGCCAATGCAGAAAATGCCAGTTTGATCCTTAGGTTAGGAAGATCCCCTGGAGAAGGAAATAGCAATCTACTCCAGTATTCTTGCCTGGGAAATCTTGTGGACAGAGGAGCCTGGTGGGCTATATTCCATGGGGTTGTAAAGAGTCAGACACAATGTAGTGAATAAACAAAAACAACAACAAATGTCTGAATGTATGTTTGTTAGTTTCTTGATGGTTAACTCAAGTAGAATTATTTTCATCACTTTCCTCAGCCAGAATTAATACTACACTCCTCTGTACTCCTGTGCTATTTTATTTTTCTATTATAGTGCTTATATTCCATGAAATAAGAGATGCTTACTCCTTGGAAGGAAAGTTATGACCAACCTAGATAGCATATTAAAAAGCAGAGACATTACTTTGTCAACAAAGGTCCATCTAGTCAAGGCTATGGTTTTTCCAGTGGTCATGTATGGGTGTGAGAGTTGGACTATAAAGGAAGCTGAGTGCTGAAGAGTTGATGCCTTTTTTTTTTTTTAGAGTTGATGCTTTTGAACTGTGGTGCTGGAGAAGACTCTTGAGAGTCCCTTGGACTGCAAGGAGATCCAACCAGTCAATTCTAAAGGACATAAGTCCTGGGTGTTCATTGGCAGGACTGGTGTTGAAGCTGAAACTCCAATACTTTGGCCACCTGATGCGAAGAGCTGACTCATTTGAAAAGACCCTGATGCTGGGAAAGATTGAGGGCAGGAGGAGAAGGGGACGACAGAGGATGAGATGGCTGGATGGCATCACCGACTCGATGAACATGGGTTTGGGTGGACTCTGGGAGCTGGGGATGGACAGGGGGGCCTGGCGGCTGCGGTTCATGGGGTCGCAAAGAGTCAGTCACGACTGAGCGAATGAACTGAACTGAACTGATTCTACTTTATCTTTTACGTTATGTCCATGCTAATATTTACTTGTAAAGGTCTAAATAGGTATTGATTTGTCCATCAACTAATGTGGATATTTTTGTATAAATGCGGTCAAAAGTAAAGAAAGAGCTCTTGCCAGGTTTGACTTTCAAGTATAGCTTGCTTTCTCTAATTTGTCCCTCAGGTCCAATGGGGAGCCTAGATTAAAAAAGAAAAAAGAAAAAAAAACCTGACATAATAGACAAATATAGTTACTGTGGATAATAAATTATCCCATGTTCAGCATTTGGTGATTATTCAAAAAGGGTAAGGAGCATATGTCTCTTTTTATTGCTTCATTGATTACAACTGTTCAATTTCTGTTAGTGGAAAATCAATAAACTATTTGTGGGATAAAAACCTTTCTTTCCCATTGACTACAAACTTCTTGAAGGCAACAACCATGCCCTGTTCTTATTTGTAGCACACACAATGCTTGTGTGTCTTGCATATAAGAGGTGTTTACTAAAATTTTGTTTCATCATTTAGTGAGTGGAGTCAGTGCTTTGAAAAGTTTATTAGTTTTATGCAGTGGTAATGAAATAGGAATAATGGAAATAATGAACTGCAGTAAAAATGCAGGAAAAAAAATACTGGAAAATGAACATTTTAAAACGTCAATAATTTTGGAATTTTAAGAATCTTCTGTCAAACATTGAGCTAGAACTCTAACAAGGAGCTAAACCAGCTGATTTTGGCTACCCTATATTTACCTACCCCACGTCCAAATAAGGGAAACCCAAGTAAGATGGTAGGTGTTGCAAGAGGGCATCAGAGGGCAGACACACTGAAACCATAATCACAGAAAATTAGTCAATCTGATGACATGGACAACAGCTTTGTCTAACTCAATGAAACTAAGCCATGCCGTGTGGCGCCACCCAAGACAGGCCGATCATGGTGGAGAGGTCTGACAGAATGTGGTCCACTGGAGAAGGGAATGGCAAATCACTTCAGTATTCTTGCCTTGAGAACCCCATAAACAGTATGAAAAGGCAAAATGATAGGATACTGAAGGAGGAACTCCCCAGGTCGGTAAGTGCCCAATATGCTACTGGAGATCAGTGGAGAAATAACTCCAGAAAGAATGAAGGGATGGAACCAAAGCAAAAACAATACCCAGTTGTGGATGTGACTGGTAATAGAAGCAAGCTCTGATGCTGTAAAGAGCAATATTGCATGGGAACCTGCAATGGTTAGGTCCATGAATCAAGGCAAATTGGAAGTGGTCAAACAAGAGATGGCAAGAGTGAATGTCGACATTCTAGGAATCAGCAAACTGAAATGGACTGGAATGGGTGAATTTAACTCAGCTGACCATTATATCTACTACTGTGGGCAGGAATCCCTTAGAAGAAATGGAGTAGCCATCATGGTCAACAAAAGAGTCCGAAATGCAGTACTTGGATGCAATCTCAAAAATGACAGAATGATCTCTGTTCATTTCCAAGGCAAACCATTCAGTATCACGGTGATCCAAGACTATGCCCCAGCCAGTAAAGCTGAAGAAGCTGAAGTTGAACAGTTCTATGAAGACCTACAAGACCTTTAAGAACTAACACCCAAAAATGATGTCCTTATTAATTATAGGGGACTGGAATGCAAAAGTAGGAAGTCAAGAAACATCTGGAGTAACAGGCAAATTTGGCCTTGGAATACGGAATGAAGCAGGGCAAAGGCTAATAGAGTTTTGCCAAGAGAATGCACTGGTCATAGCAAACATCCTCTTCCAACAACACAAGAGAAGACTCTACATGTGGACGTCACCAGATGGTCAACACCGATTTCAGATGGATTATATTATTTGCAGCATAAAGATGGAGAAGCTGTATACAGTCAGCAAAAACAAGTCCGGGAGCTGACTGTGGCTCAGATCGTGAACTCCTTATTGCCAAATTCAGACTTAAATTGAAGAAAGTAGGGAAAACCACTAGACCATTCAGGTATGACCTAAATTAAATCCCTTATGATTATACAGTGGAAGTAAGAAATAGATTTAAGGGACTAGATCTGATAGACAGAGTGCCTGATGAACTATAGACCGAGGTTTGTGACCGAGGTTTGTGACATTGTACAGGACACAGGTATCAAGACCATCCCCATGGAAAAGAAATGCAAAAA
Organism: Bos mutus; assembly: GCF_027580195.1. Taxonomy (NCBI): domain Eukaryota; kingdom Metazoa; phylum Chordata; class Mammalia; order Artiodactyla; family Bovidae; genus Bos; species Bos mutus. The sequence goes on along the minus strand of NC_091624.1, from coordinate 65,151,091 downwards.
AGCAAAATGGCTGTCTGAGGAGGCCTTACAAATAGCTGTGAAAAGAAGAGAAGCGAAAAGCAAAGGAGAAAAGGAAAGATATAAGCATCTGAATGCAGTATTCCAAAGAATAGCAAGGAGAGATAAGAAAGCCTTCCTCAGTGATCAGTGCAAAGAAACAGAGGAAAACAATAGAATGAGAAAGAGAACTCTTCAAGAAAATTAGAGATACCAAGGGAAATTTTCATGCAAAGATGGGCTCAATAAAGGACAGAAATGGTATGGACCTAACAGAAGCAGAAGATATTAAGAAGAGGTGGCAAGAATACACAGAAGAACTGTACAAAAAAGATCTTCATGACCCACATAATCACAATGCTGTGATCACTCACCTAGACCCAGGCATCCTGGAATGTGAAGTCAAGCGGGCCTTAGAAAGCATCACTATGAACAAAGCTAATGGAGGTGATGGAATTCCAGTTGAGCTCTTTCAAACCCTAAAAGATGATGCTGTGAAAGTGCTGCACTCAATATGCCAGCAAATTTGGAAAAATCAACAGTGGATCAGGACTGGAAAAGGTCAGTTTTCATTCCAATCCCAAAGAAAAGCAATGCCAAAAAATACTCAAACTACCGCACAATTGCACTCATCTCACACGCTAGTAAAGTAATGCTCAAAATTCTCCAAGCCAGGCTTCAGCAATATGTGAACCGTGAACTTCTAGATGTTCAAGCTGGTTTTAGAAAAGGTAGAGGAATCAGAGATTAAATTGCCAACATCTGCTGGATCATCAAAAAAGCAAGAGAGTTCCAGAAAAACATCTATTTCTGCTTTATTGACCATGCCAAAGCCTTTGACTGCGTGGATCACAATAAACTGTGGAAAATTCTGAAAGAGATGGGAATACCAGACCACCTGACCTGCCTCTTGAGAAATCTGTATGCAGGTCAGGAAGCAATAGTTATAACTGGACATGGAACAACAGACTGGTTTCAAATAGGAAATGGAGTACGTCAAGGCTGTATATTGTCACCCTGTTTATTTAACTTCTATGCAGAGTACATCATGAGAAACGCTGGACTGAAAGAATCACAAGCTGGAATCTAGATTGCCGGGAGAAATATCAATAACCTCAGATATGCAGATGACACCACCCTTATGGCAGAAAGTGAAGAGGAACTAAAAAGCCTCTTGATGAAAGTGAAAGAGGAGAGTAAAAAAGTTGGCTTAAAGCTCAACATTCACAAAACTAAAATCATGGCATCCGGTCCCATCACTTCATGGCAAATAGATGGGGAAACAGTGGAAACAGTGGCTGACTTTATTTTTCTGGGCTCCAAAATCACTGCAGATGGTGATTGCAGCCATGAAATTAAAAGATGCTTACTCCTTGGAAGGAATGTTAAGACCAACCTAGATAGCATATTCAAAAGCAGAGATGTTACTTTGCCAACAAAGGTTCGTCTAGTCAAGGCTATGGTTTTTCCAGTGGTCATGTATGGATGTGAGAGTTGGACTGTGAAGAAAGATGAGTGCCGAAGAACTGATGCTTTTGAACAGTGGTGTTGGAGAAGACTCTTGAGAGTCCCTTCGACTGCAAGGAGATCCAACCTGTCCATTCTAAAGGAGATCAGTCCTGGGTGTTCATTTGAAGGACTGATGCTGAAGATGAGGGATTGGGATTGGGGCCAGGAGGAGAAGGGGATGACAGAGGATGAGATGGCTGGATGGCATCACTGACTCGATGGACGTGACTTAGGGTAAACTCCAGGAGTTGGTGATGGACAGGGAGGCCTGCTGTGCTGTGATATATGGGGTTGCAAAGAGTCGGACACGACTGAGCGACTGAATTGAACTGATGTTTACCTAGAACTACATATCCATTATTATCAGTGACAAAATACACCATCAAAAATCTGTTAAGAGTAAAAAACATGAAACCTCCAATCTAAACATTCAGACATCTACCCTCAACAGTTTCATAAGAGGAAATAGTCACATTCCCAAATATAAAAAATAAGTGAAGTCGCTCAATCATGTCCAACTTTCTGTGACCCCATGGACTGTAGCCTACCAGGCTCCTCCATCCATGGAATTTTTCAGGCAAGAGTACTGGAGTGGGTTGCCGTTTCCTTCGCCAGGGGATCTTCTTGGCCCAGGGATTGAACTCAGGTCTCCTGCATTGCAGGAGATGCTTTACCATCTGAGCCACCAGGGAAGCCCTTATAAAAAATAAAATGGCCAGAATATATTTATACTGAATAAATATGAAATGCATACTATGATATCTGTATTTCTTATTCCATTCTGAACTGATGAAAATTGTGCTGTAGACCAATATTAGGGATTCATTTTTAGAAGACTTCTCAAATACAGGTTGTACACTCAGTCTGGGACTTCCCAGGCGGTGCTAGTGGTGAAGAACAAGCTTGCCAATGCAGGAAATGCCGATTTGACCCCTGGTTGGGAAGATCTCCTGTTGGAGGGCATGGCAACCCACTCTGGTATTCTTGCCTTGAGAATCCCATGGACAGAGGAGCCTGGTGGGCTACAGTCCATGGGGTCATAAAGAGTCAGACATGACTGAAGCAACTTAGCATGCATGCATGCACACATACTCTTAGTTCAATATTTCTTTTTTCCTCTGGACAGACAAGTGTTGCTGTAAGAGGAAAACAGACATCAAATGTATATCCAACTCATCTTTTCTTAGTCCTTCCAAAATTTGATTGCCTGCCCTACTGATTTTCTATTAATAAGTAGATTCATTTCTCTTATGTCTATGTCCTTTTCATTCTTTGCCTATTTTATTCTTAATTAAATGAATGATTATACTCTTCTATACAAGATGTTCTAGTTTCTTTCTTCCAGTTTTACCACAGTTCTCATTTTAAATTCTATTTTCCAGAATGCACTTAAATAAAATTTTATAATCTTCTTCTCTATTCTCTGCTGCCTCTAGAATAAAAGGTAGCAGGATATTAAAAGTGAATATTTTCTGCCTCAGTTCTGCTGAGCTCTAAATTCTAAATTATAAATAATTGCCAATTTCCTTCACATTGTACAGCAAAATGCTAGCTCACCCCTGTAGCATTTATAAAGAAGCAACCTTCAGATTGGTACTGCCAACAATTAGCCAGGCCTACCACTCTTACCACAATAAACTGTGGAAAATTCTGAAAGAGATGGGAATACCAGACCACCTGACCTGTCTCTTGAGAAATCTGTACGCACGTCAGGAAGCAACAGTTAGAACTGGAAATGGAACAACAGACTGGTTCCAAATAGGAAAAGGAGTATGTCAAGGCTGTATATTGTCACCCTGCTTATTTAACTTATATGCAGAGTACATCATGAGAAACGCTGGCCTGGAAGAAACACAAGCTGGAATCAAGATTGCCAGGAGAAATATCAATAACCTCAGCTATGCAGATGACACCACCCTTATGGCAGAAAGTGAAGAGGAACTCAAAAGCCTCTTGATGAAAGTGAAAGTGGAGAGTGAAAAAGTTGGCTTAAAGCTCAACATTCAGAAAACGAAGATCATGGAATCTGGTCCCATCACTTCATGGGAAATAGATGGGGAAACAGTGGAAACAGTGTCAGACTTTATTTTTGGGGGCTCCAAAATCACTGCAGATGGTGACTGCAGCCATGAAATTAAAAGACACTTACTCCTTGGAAGGAAAGTTATGACCAACCTAGATAGCATATTCAAAAGCAGAGACATTACTTTGCCAACAAAGTTTCGTCTAGTCAAGGCTATGGTTTTTCCTGTGGTCATGTATGGATGTGAGAGTTGGACTGTGAAGAAGGCTGAGTGCCGAAGAATTGATGCTTTTGAACTGTGGTGTTGGAGAAGACTCTTGAGAGTCCCTTGGACTGCAAGGAGATCCAAGCAGTCCATTCTGAAGGAGATCAGCCCTGGGATTTCTTTGGAGGGAATGATGCTGAAGCTGAAACTCCAGTACTTTGGCCACCTCATGTGAAGAGCTGACTCATTGGAAAAGACTGTGATGCTGGGAGGGATTGAGGGCAGGAGGAGAAGGGGATGACAGAGGATGAGATGGCTGGATGGCATCACTCACGTGATGGACATGAGTTTGAGTGAACTCCGGGAGTTGGTGATGGACAGGGAGGCCTGGCGAGCTGCGATTCATGGGGTCACAGAGTCAGACACGACTGAGCGACTGAACTGAACTGAACCACTCGTACGATCTATGTAGGAGATTAATATTATGTAGTCGAAGAAACAAAATATTTGGGGGTGGGGTGTTGAGTTGCTTTGACAATTTTCCATTGGAAAAAGAAGGTTGCTTTTTCCTTAGCCAAGTGATAGATCTAAGTGGTCAATGGGCAGTCCACTAGGAGAGTTTGGTAAGTGTCTCTTGGAAGGAAGGCTGCACAGACAGTGACTTTGTTTTTTTTTTTTTTTTAAAGGAAAAACAAACTTTTTACTTTTTACTGCTACTGCTGCTACTGCTAAGTCACTTCAGTCATGTCCCACTCTGTGCGACCCCATAGATGGCAGCCCACCAGGCTCCCCTGTCCCTGGGATTTTCCAGGCAAGAATACTGGAGTGGGCTGCCATTTCCTTCTCCAATGCATGAAAGTGAAAAGTGAGAGTGAAGTCGCTCAGTCGTGTCCGACTCTTAGTGACACCATGGACTGCAGCCCACCAGCCTCCTCCGTCCATGGGATATTCTAGGCAAGAGTACTGGAGTGGGGTGCCATTGCCTGGGGTATAGCTAATTAACAGTGTTGTGATAGTTTCAGGCAAACAGCAAAGGGACTCAGCCATGTATATATATACATTCTCCCCCAAACTCCAGAGTGACTTTCTAACTCTAGCAGGGCAAAGATCTTCTTGCTTCCTCTCTCTGGTTTTCTCTTGCTTTCTCTGATGAAGCAAGTTGTCATGTTGTGAGTTGCCATAAGGCAAGACCCACATGGCAAGGAATTGACAGTGGTCTTTGTGAAACAGTCAGCATGAAACTAAATCTTCCCAACTACCACTTGAAAGAGCTTGGACGAGGATCCTTTCCCAATAAGGCTTTAACATTAGACAGCAGCCCCAGCCAATGCCTTGACTGTGGTTTTGTGGCATTCTCTGAACCAGAAAAATCAGCAAAGTCACATCTGGATTCTAGAACCACAAAAACTGTGACATAATAAGTGTTATTGTTTTAAACAATTAAGTTCCAGCATAATCTGTTACATAGTCATAGATAACTAATGCACTTGGGAACCAACTCTGGACTGCATATGCGATTTGGCCTGAGAAAGTCTTAAAAGGGATCTGCTCAAAGAAGAGCATCTGGATTGATGAGTGAAACTCCTCAGGAAGGGATGAACAGTGGAAGAACAAGATACCAGTGAGGGTACCTTAAGAAGGCAGCCAGAGGAGGAAAGGAGCTGGAGAAGACCTTGGAAAGTGGGGTCAAAAGTACGATCTAAAGAAACAGAAAAAGCATCTCATGAATGAAAAAGTCTGTATTGTCCAAGCATTATGCCAGAGAGCATTAATGCCAAATGGAAACTGTACCAGTCATGTCATTCCCTGGCCACCTGTGCTGGACTGTAACAGGCATAGAAATAGCAGCTCAAGAAACAGAGAGCTACACAAGATAGGAAGGGGGGAATCAGCTAACTACGCTGCTTTCTGCTGCAGGTTTCCAACAGGTCTGCACTACTATATGGGAAAAGTGTTCACTCCAAATAAGCTTGTAAGTTTTGATATTTAACCAGATGAAACTGGAATTATTTGATTTTTTCTTAGAGTGAACTTGTACATGTTTGAAAGTGACCACAGGACTTATTATTATGACTGGAGAAGATATGTATCCTGCCGGACATTTTGTCCATGGTGGGGACTAGCAGATGCATGAAGTGAGTTTACAGGAGAGTGTCTCAACCTTGCCACTGCTGACACTTTGGAGAGAAGTGTGTGTATGGGGAGCTGGGGAGGATATTCTGTGCAATATGAGATGTTTGGTAGCATCCCTAACCTCTACCTACTAGATGCCATTAGTGTCTCCCTTGATGTGAGAACCCAAATGACTCCAGACATTGTTAAATGTCCCCTGAGACGGGTTGGGGGCTCATTCTTAGCTGAGAACCACTGGTTTAAGGGAAAGCAGTAAGAAAAGAAAGGAATTTCTGTACTTCTACATTGCAAAGCCCAGTAAGTTGGTTATAGGAATCAAATGGAGAAAGTACAGAGTAAGATACTGACTCTCCAGAGTCTTGCCTATAGGAAGGAAGTTCTTAGGAAGTGGATTTGACATCTGGCAAGAAGAACTCATAGAAGATACATATCTGTGCACAGGTTGAAAAAAGATTTCCTGATGTATATAAGAACCTAAGCACTTTTTCTCCATTGCATTCACAACATTGCTTTATAGTCCATTCTTAGACAAAGAGACTCAATTCTGAATAAACATCACCTCTCCAAATGCTGTCCTCAATCACACACACACATGCGCACGCGTGCACACACACACACACACACACACACACACACACACACGTCTCCATGCATTGTTATTAGGTTTGACTTGAACAATAAAGTATTAGGCCTCAAAAAGAAGTTCAGTTGGTGTGTTTCATTGCACAGTTCTGCACATTTCCTAACAATTACCAAACAGCAACCTAAAATGAATTAATTTAATGGTAGGTATATTATACTTAGATAAAGCTACTAAAAAAGGAGTTTAGATGGCAGAAAGTCAGTCCTTACATTTTTTTGTCTCTACACGTCTTCTACTGTATTTGAAGACACATAATATTATATTTTACCTTGATTACCTTTTCTTTCTTTCTTTCTTTTTTTTTTTTTTTTTTTACTAAATCACTGCTTTCAGAATTTATTACAACTCCTTGAATTTAGCTTGTGGCTAAACACTTACACACTGATACTCCACTGCTGAGAAAATTTCATTTCAAGAAATTGGAAAGGGAAACAGCATGCTCATTTTTAACCTATTTCAGTTATTGTTGTGCAGCTAAGTGGTCTCGGGCTCATTTTCTCTCCACATAGTGAGCTTTAGATCTCCAAAGAGGTTTTTTTTCAAAAGGAGATTTTGAAGGTAACCAGCATGTTATATAAAATGTAATATTTGGGACCTGAGGAAAGAGAACAGACTCTGTAAACATGTTCCACAAAAGCTCATCTGCTATGAGCTCAGCTGAAACAATACAAATTGTCTGCTTGGCAGAAATAATGTCCACCAAGAATAAAAGTGACTGGTCATTCTGACTTTGGCTTCCTAAATGGACTAGACTATTCAGCCTATTATAAACTATGGTACCTATCCAGGAACAATTACCTGGAGCCTAAAAATTTCTTGATTTATTAATTTGACAATTTGAGTAAACTAATTAATGAAAAAGAAATCAGGAAAACCTCAAGTTGTGTTACTTAAGATACCAATGTGTTTTCATTTTCATGGCATTTTATACTTTTCAAAACATGTCCTTATGCAGGTTTTTGTCCAATTTTAAGATGACAGAGGGATTTAAAAAAAAAGAAGATGAAGTCATCAGGATTACATCAGGAAAACACTAGCCAGTATTCACAAATTTGCTTCCTGGTCCACTCCAAGGGTCTCTTAAAACATATTTGCTTTCTTTTGATAACAAATTAATCTATGTTTACTGCAGAAAAATATGGAAAATATGTAAAATACAAAGAAAAAGAAAGTAAGTTACTCATTCGTCACCTGTCAGTGATGAGAACAGTTTCTTTTGCCAAGAAATGACCATAAAATAATGTAACTAGTACAAAGGAAAAAGGTCTAAATTCCTAAAGGTCATATGTCAGAAAAAAATTTTTTTTTCCAATCTGTGCATAGACATATATCTCCTATGAGTTGCTCTTGCCAGATGTCAAGTTCATTTCCCAAGAACTTCCTTTAAGTGAGACCCTGGAGAACTAGTGAGTTACTCTGCATTTTCTCCATTTGATTCCTATAGCCAGCTTATTGGTCAAACAGGGCTTAGTACACATACAAGCAAAGAAATAACTGTAATTTTTTGTACCACTTTCCGTTAAACCAGTGGTTCTCACCCGAGTGATTTTTGGTTCTCAGAAGGTATTTGGCAACGCTTGGAGACATTTTTGATTGTCACATATAGGGGAAGTGTTGCTATAGCATCTGGTGGATACAGGTCAGGGATGCTGCTAAATACCCTCCAATATAGAGGACAGTACCCACCCCGCCCCCCACCAAACTACAACAAAGAATTATATAGTCTAAAATGTTAATAGTGTTGATGGTATTCAGTGTCTATCAATATCTTTTTCCTTCTTTGATCATTTCTTTTCTTTTTCCTTCCAAAATTACAATTAGACTGGCCATTCACTTTCACATCTTATATTTTTTATTTATAATTAAGTTACGAATATTTCCTCATCATTATTCTTCAAACCATGATGTTTAATGCTACACATGATTCTATCATGGGATTTATTTATTACTTACTGATGACCATCAGTTATATTTCCAGTATTTCAACATCATAAATAATGTTAGTATGAATGTTCTTGACCATAAATCTATTTCCACATCTCTAATGGTTTTCTTTGGAGGGATTCCTAGGAGTAAAATTACTGAGTCAAACCAGATGAATGTTTTTAAAGCTCTTCCTCTTTTTGCCAAATTACTTTACCAATTAACGGCCTCTCTGGCAGTGTATTAGATCTGCTCTGTTTCTACTACATCTTGCTGAATTAAAATTTGATATGCTAACATTTATATCTTATAGCTCTAATGTGATTTACAGGTTACAAAGCACTTTAACAACCATTCCCCTCAGCTGACTAACGTGAGGTAGGGAGCTTAAGTAGTACTACCCATGCACCCCCAAGACACACACAGGAACTCTTATTTTAAAGAAGTGATATCCTCAAGGTTATATGGATTAAAAAGAAAAAAAAAACAAAAACAAAAACTGATGAAGGCTGAACCAAGACCAGAAGCCTACTTTCACTCTGTGCTCTTTCCACTGAACCATAAAGTGTCATTTTCATTGAAATAACACAATTGCCAATTAATACGTGAATTACTTAAACACGAATATACACACTCTTGTGTTATCAGGGATTTTGGTCTTCAGATTCTCCAACACTTGGCTAACATGTGTTTCCCTACCTGCCCCCTTCCAGCAGATGGTGCTGTCCTTCCAACATTTAAATTTGCTACACAGCAAATTTTAACTTTTGACTGATTTGAGCAGGCTGGCTTAAGGGTTTTCAATTAAATCTACTTTGCACATTGATATTATTGAAATAACTCACAGGCTCAAAATTGAACCTAAAAATGAGACAATACATTTCAAATACAAAACCAGTCTTCACTCAATATTGATGGCAATGTGTTTTTGGTGACATTGAGGGCAAATAAATGATGATTCACCACTGTAAGCAATGATGTGTTAAACCAGACCTTTTTCTTAGAGACACAGAGGAAAATGTTTTGGGGGAGGCAGTGGGAATCAGAGGTGGGTCTTAAACACGGTAGTTACAGAGATTACGAGTCATTGTTCAGACTCTATATTGTTTCAATGATAGAGTCCACAGAAATGTTGGTGGAATATGGACTGGATGACTGGGATATTAGCAGTGACTCATTTTCCAAAATATTTAATGTTAAGATGGAAGAAGCAGCACAATATGTGCTTTCAAGCTGCCCAATGGAGAAAAATTTTTCAGTGTCAATACAGGTTAGAAGTCCTCTTCAACACAATTAGGATTTGGAGAAGAACAGCAACCTTTCTTGGTTCAGAAATTGTTTACAATGTGGAAATGAGGCCAGTCTCACTACTTTGAAAACAGTATCTATTTAGGTGAGGGCTCAGTTTCAATGTGGCATTTTATGATCCACTCAAAACTAGAAAAGGATAAGACTTTGGAAAAATAAAACTCCCCACTCACCATTAAAAGTCAATCTATAATCTGCATATCTCAACAACTATTATTAAGACACACAGAAAAGTTATCCTTCTTTAAAGAGGGCCAAAAATGGTCCATAGGCTGCTGGTAAAGTAAACTGGGGACCAATAATATCAACAAGAGATGACCTATAATGGTTTCCTCCTCAAAGTTCTAACTTGAAAAGAAATTGAAATAAATTACAAATCTGGGTTTGGGGGCTTCTGTAATCTTCAGAGTAAGGCGTCACAAGACCAAAGTGAGACAAAGCCTTTGTAAAATATTTTAAGTCTACCCCAAACTAATGTATTTGTTCATGAAGTTATTTGTATTTATTTGTAAAGGTTTGTGATTACATAATTCAGAGATACTACTGTATGTACTGTATTCTTTTGCAAAATCATACGATTATATGTGATTCCACAGAGAGATTTATAAGAAAATGAAAAGTAGGCTCACTCAAAAGGAAGCATTTGAAAAAGAGACAGGTAGACGGCAAAAGCAGAACTACTTTTTGGATCTTAAAACATTCCAGAAAGAAAAAAAAAAAAAAACTACTTTTTCTTCATGTAGTACTGCTTTAAAGAAACATAGGGACACCTTTAAACCCTATTCACATCCTGGTCTTGGGCTTCAATAATAGAAGTTAACAACCAGAACCATTTTTCTATGACCTATTACTTTTAAGCAGCTTTTGAAATTTGTCATAGTTTAGTATTCTGCACACCTGTCCAATGCTGTGTTGTTCCTCAACACACCATAACCGGTGGGAAATATCAGTTCTGGGTGTGCTTAGGGAAGGCATTTTAAGAACTAAATTTTCAAAGTTGTCAGTATCCTTGAAGATTTGAGATCACAAATACCTACACTGCAGAACATGTCAACTAAATCTTCCAACCAGAGGAGACCTGTGTTGACAGCTCTCCCCATGGCAGGCACTGAATTTAATAAGAAAATTTCCAGTTTATAGGCTAATCTGAAAATGCATCATCTCTAAGGAAATTCCATTTCAGGTAACATGAAAATTTATTCTAGTATTCTCCATGACTGTCATAGTTGAAGGGCACAGTCTTACTTATCAAGGTTTTATACAATGAGTTATTACTGACATATTGAAACATTTTCCTGTTTATCATACTTTGTGTCTGAACTGGTACTCTAGTTCTCTTTTCAAAGGATGTTGGGGGTGGGGTAAAGAAAAGTTCTCTTATTGGGAAGTTTGAGAGAGAATATCTCCTTATATTTTATCAGAAATTCAAATGTACTGTACTACATGTAGGAGGTGAAAATACATTTAGCTGCAGATAAGACATCATTGAAGGGCTTTCCTGGTGGCTCAATGGTAAAGAATCCACCTGCCAAAGCAGGAAACTCAGGTTCAATCCATTGGTCAGGAAGATGCCCTGGAGAAGGAAATGGCAACCCACACCAGTATTCTTGCCTGGGAAATCCCATGGACAGAGGAGCCTGGTGGGCACAGTCCATGGGGTCAAAAAAGAGCTGGACACGACTTAGTGACTAAATGACAAGACATTATTGAATGTTCCCTTAATGATATTGATAAATGCCATCCACAAAGCAACTATCAGACAGTCATGTAGACCAACAGACATTTCAGGAAATTCATAGCATGAGACAAAGTAAAGGAATCTCAACACAACTAGGAAAACCTTAAAGGCATCCAAATCTTCCATTTTAATTTTTTAACTTAGAGAAGTACATTAAGGTTTTCTCATGGGGAGAGTAAAAATGCTTTTTGTTATATACTTTCTTGGGCTGCCAGCTTCCAATGGTTGTTTTAATGATCTTCGCTATTCACAAGGACTTTCTGAATCCTTTTCTCCTGTGTTCTTCCTTTCAGTGTTTCTCTAAGGCTTAGGTACAGGGTCTGAAGTACCTGAATTTTTGTACCAAAAAAAAAAAAGGGAGATTTGGCAACGTCACAGCACCTTATAGGACCTGCCAACCAGAGGGATTTGGACAAACCATGAGGCCAGCATAATCAATTGGGCCTCATGTTTCCTTTTGGGTACCATCCATTCTCCTCTAATTTAGACTGATTTGTCTATTTTTAGCTTGGGAGCAGCAGCTTTCTCCCACTAATTAATAGTTCCTAATAGCATTTAAAATGCAGTATTTATTTTCTTACAAAGAGCTTTCCTGTGATATCTCTTAATTCCAAGATAATGGATACACTGCTTAGAAGCATAGAAACTATTTTGGAAACTAATTCTGAATTCTTATGACTTCAGACAAATTGCCCCCATTTTTGCAGGCCATCTGGATATTCATCTGTTAAGGCAAAATGTGAAGAACATGGGTTTTGGAGTCAGAGACATACAACTGGAATCAAATGCCACTTTTGTAATTTACTAGTATGTGACATCGGAGAAGGCAATGACACCCCACTCCAGTACTCTTGCCTGGAAAATCCCATGGACGGAGGAGCCTGGTGGGCTTCAGTCCATGGGGTCGCGAAGAGTCAGGCATGACTGAGCGACTTCACTTTCACTTTTCACTTTCATGCACTGGAGAAGGAAATGGCAACCCACTCCAGTGTTCTTGCCTGGAGAATCCCAGGGACAGCAGAGCCTGGTGGGCTGCCATCTACGGGGTCACACAGAGTCGGACACGACTGAAGAGACTTAGCAGTATGTGACATTAGGAAGGAGCTTTAATATCTTGGAGCCTCAGTGTCTTCATTTGTGAACTGCAGATAATGGTATCTGTAGGACTATAGGCTGAAGCTCTATTAGATATACTTGGACTTGTCTGAATAAGACCAGGTTTCATTACTCCTTTTTAAAATGACTCCACTCTTCAATTTTTACCAAAAGGGTGATCCTAGGAACAGCTGGATTTTATACAGATGATCTTGACCCTCTGGCCAAAGTAACAGAGCAATGTGGAAACAGGAAACCAAGGGACCTTGTCTAGAGACTCAGTCAGTTCAGTTGCTCACTCGTGTCTGACTCTTTGTGACCCTGTCTAAAGATTCAGTTCAGTTCAGTCGCTCAGTCTTGTCTGACTCTTTGTGACCCCATGAATTGCAGCATGCCAGGCCTCCCTGTCCATCACCAACTCCCGGAGTTCACTCAGACTCATGTCTATCGAGTCAGTGATGCCATGCAGCCACCTCATCCTCTGTCGTCACCTTCTCCTCCTGCCCCCAATCCCTCCCAGCATCAGAGTCTTTTCCAATGAGTCAACTCTTTGCATGAGGTGGCCAAAGTACTGGAGTTTCAGTTTTAGCATCATTCCTTCCAAAGAAATCCCAGGGCTGATCTCCTTCAGAATGGACTGGTTGGATCTCCTTGTAGTCCAAGGGACTCTCAAGAGTCTTCTCCAACACCACAGTTCAAAAGCATCAATTCTTCAGCGCTCAGCTTTCTTCATAGTCCAACTCTCACATCCACACATGACCACAGGAAAAACCATAGCCTTGACTAGATGGACCTTTGTTGGCAAAGTAATGTCTTTGCTTTTCAATATGCTATCTAGGTTGGTCATAATTTTCCTTCTAAGGAGTAAGCGTCTTTTAATTTTATGGCTGCAGTCACTGTCTAAAGATTAAGTATGGCCAATTACAGTGTCTTTTTTGAAAATTCAATCTGAAACACACATACCAAATATAGCTGAGACAACAAGGAGCACTGGAACTCTGTGACATTGACTACCAAATAGGGTACCCTCTCTGTTTACTTCACTGGGTCTGCTGCTGCTGCTGCTGCTGCTAAGTCACCTCAGTTGTGTCTGACTCTGTGTGACCCCAAAGACGGCAGCCCACCAGGTTCTGCTGTCCCTGAGATTCTTCAGGCAAGAACACTGGAGTGGGTTGCCATTTCCTTCTCTAATGCATGAAAGTGAAAAGTGAAAGTAAAGTTGCTCAGTTGTGTCTGACTCTCTGAGATCCCATGGAGTGCAGCTACCAGGCTCCTCCATCCATGGGATTTTCCAGGCAAGAGTACTGGAGTGGGTTGCAGCTGAATATTTTCAACTGGATCCAAAGGAAACATGACAAACCCGTGTCACAGAAGACAGAAGCCTCTGAGAAACATGATCTTACATAGATATAAGAGAACAAAGCAGGTAGGTGGAGAGAAGACGAAGTGAAGAACATGTTGCCTCATGAGAGACCTGGCTGACCTTTGCTGTTTGCTTTGGGTATCTGAGAGGTTGCCCTGACAATTAACTATCCCCACAGAATCTAGCTTCAGTGTGTTTCAGCAACTTGCAACTAAGCTGTCCCTAAGGAAAGCCCTGGGTTCCTACAATGGCATATCACAATATATGATAAGAATTACTATGATTTTTAGTTGGCCATTTGACCATGGCTTCCTCCACAGTCCAGGAAAGATCCAGCACATGAACAGGAAAGAAAAGATGCTACATTCTTGTTGTGTTTCTAGCCATATTTACAAAGAGTAGAAAGTAGTCTCCTGGCCTATTTAGTTGTTATCTGACAAGTTCCAAGAGCCTTCAAATATATTGCCTCATTTCTTAAACATAATTGTCCCTCACATTTTTTCATGACTCTGGAGCCTAAGCTATATGATAATTGTATTTTACAAAATGATATGTTGTGGATGGTCCTTGAGGACAGTTCTATCCAAAGCATATGGTCCACTGGGTCCTGGCTGAGTCTTTTTGTGGCTGGCATTGACAGCTGGAAAATCTATTGTTCCCTGTTATAGTTAGGGAAAAATTGCTTCCCCCCATTGTTTTTTTTTTTTTGGCACAGGACCCTTATCTTAGCCAAGAGCTTCTCCAAGTACTGAATATGCTCAAGAATTTTTTGTGTTTTGATTTTTTTAGGATGCATTTTTGCTGTTCTCCTTCCCCAGTCCCTTACTCTAGTTTTGTTCCCTGTATAGAATTAGAATTAGCCCTTAAAATTTCAGCTCTTCAGTCTGTCTGCTACAAGAGAAACTGTGGAATCTTAAGTATCAACCACTGGGTATACATATAATTTCTTTTTCACAACAACTTTTTGAGGTAGATATTTTTATTCTTATTTTATCTGTGCAGCAACTGAGGCTCAGAGAATGTAAAAAGAGAAAGTATAGATCCTAAAGATGGTAAATGGTGGAGTTGGGATGCAATATCCCTGGCTCCCCACAGTTTCTCTTGCTACATCCAGCTCTTTAGGGGTGCTGGGAGAAATGAACAGATCCCCAGGAGAAAATGCAGGGCAGGAGTGGGTGCAAAAAAACAAAGTAATAGATAGAAATAGTCACACTTGTTAAAGTACCTAGAATAACGCTTTACATTGAGAGTGCACAGAAAATGGTAGCCATTTAGTATCATCTTTTTCAAAATTGTAGTTCAAGAAACTGTCCATGTTGTCACTAAATGCAGATTATATAAGATCCTATGTGAGGATTCAGCAGTGCCATGGAAATTGTTTCTCTGGGTGAAATTTTCATATTTTCTTTTATCATTTTTCATTATCTTTTTCCTACAACTGGATTTTGATTATTAAAAAAGAACATGTATATTATTGACTTATTTCATTTATTTAACATTTAAGCCACGGTATGTTAATATTTTGGAGAAGGCAATGGCACCCCATTCCAGTACTTTGCCTGTAAAATCCCATGGATGGAGGAGCCTGGTAGGCTGCAGTCCTTGGGGTCGCTACAAGTCGGACATGACTGAGCGACTTCACTTTCACTTTTCACTTTCATGCATTGGAGAAAGAAATGGCAACCCACTCCAGTGTTCTTGCCTGGAGAATCCAAGGGATGGGGGAGCCTGGTGGCTGCCGTCTATGGGGTCACACAGAGTCGGACACGACTGAAGTGACTTAGCAGCAGCAGCATGTTAATATTTGAGCCCACAATAAATAAAAAGTGAAGGATAGAGCATAGCAGCACACATTCTTATTAATGTTGCATTAGGAGGTATTAAGAAATGAAATGCAGGATTATCAAGGTGCAATGAGGTTCTATGACATAAAGAAATATGATTTAAACTCAATTCAAAAACATCAAAAGTGGTTACCATAAACTTTGGCAAAGGCAAGAAAACTGTTCATTTAAAATAATCACTAAAACCAAGACAAAAATCTTGCCAGTGTATTTGGTTGAGATATGGGAGCTGGGAGCAGGAAAAGCAGGATAAAGGAAACTAGCTGATGGAAAAACACAATGTACACATTCATATGTATCAAATGCAATAATCAAAGCTGAGAAAACATAAATAACTTTGAACATTGGGGTTCCAATAATCATATTTTCCAAATTCCGGATTGGATAAAGAAACATAAAATTTACTTTTTCCTAAAAGCAACTTTTTAAATGTATCAGAATTGTTGCCTACCTTTCATGAGTTTTACAAGGCCAACAATAAGTAAAGCAACTTTGAGGACACACTGTTCAAACTCTGATGAAACTCATGCTGGATAGAGTATCTGGTATAATGATAATTGTCCTTACAGTAAATTATGCATTTGAATGTAGGTATAGTTAAAAATTTTAAGAATAACTAGAAATACATTTGAAAAAACTATAGAAGCTTAAAATTCTATTTGTGAGTGCAATCAAAAACGCAAAGGTTATGTAATTTTAAGAGTGTATTCAAGATGCATTAAGAAAATGCACAAAGAAACAAGTCTATGATTAAGAAATAAGAATGACTTCATAACTGCGAACACTTGATGACTAAAACTGATTGGAGATGGAACCCAGAGCTATACCCAAGACACATACTCATCAGCTTCCAAAAACAACAATAAAGTGAAGTTTGAAGAAAACATTTCATTTAAAGAAGTGAAAGGTAGGATTGATCACTATTGCACTCTTTTTGCTTTCTGTGATAAAGGTTCTTTTTTTTTGGTTTTTTTTGCAGCATAAAAATGATCAGAAAGAAATGGAAAAATGAGCTCTCTGAAGAAAGACGGATTTTCTCCAAATGAAAAACCTTTCAATGTTTTCACCAAATCTTTTAAGCTTCGTTAAAAAAAAAAAAAAACTTTAAAATCAAAGTTTTGCAATAAACTTTGAAGTTTGCCTATCACATATATTTGGGAGTTTCTAGGATAATGAGAATAAAATTGAATATTCTAAATATTTGGTATATAAACTCTTTTGCCAAACTTAATTCCTAAAGTTATAGAAGCCACATAACTGCGTTTTCTTGCTTCCATTGCTTTACCAACATGTTAGATAATTAAAAAAAAATTTCCCCAGTGGTCTAAAACATGCATTTGTCAGAATCTTTTTAAAAGTTTACCAAAATCTTTAGAATACAAAAGGCAGCACCAAGATGTGCAGAGTCCCAAGTAGACTCAGAAATAACAAAGGCACAGTTGATAAATGTACAATATGGAAGGATAATGAAAGGGTTTGGCAAGAAAACATATTTGAGGATTCTAGGATTAGGCCTGGGAAAACCAGGAAGCATTTCAGGTTTGCTTTCTGAGCATTAAGTGACAGTAATGGGGGAAAAAAAAATAGGTGTGGGAATCAGCTAGACTTGGGTACAAACCATAATTCTACCACGAGCAATTCATTTAGTCTTTCTTAGCTTCAGTTTCCTCATCTCTAAATGGGAATAAAATATGACTTCACAGAGTTGTGAAGGTTAAATAATATATGAAATATATATTTATATATAATATATGCATTAAGTGCATTTGCAATACATTAAGTATAATGCATTAACTAATTTGCAAAGTTATTATGATGATGAATTTGGGTAAATTAACTAAGTATCAGTTTTAAATTTTTTTTATCCTAAAAATGAGGAATTAATAATGCCTACCACCATTGACTTGGCAGAATTAAACAGGATAATGTATGCAAAATGCCCATTATAATAAAATTCCCCTTTCCCTCAGAATAAATATAAAATACCCTTGCTTCTTTTGGCAATTGATATTTTTAATGAAGAGATGTGCAATTGAGATATATGGGAAATGTATTATAATTTACATCTCATTAGTGGAAAATTTCATCTGAGATTTTATGAGTTGTGCCATGAAATGGCCAGAGAAAACAAGTGGGCAATCACGGGCTTAAATTTTGTATTTGAGACATTTATAGTCTATAAGGCCTTTTCCAAGGTATCACGTTCTCAGAAAATGAAATGAAAATTCGTATAAAGTCCTTCATGTGAGCAAGTTGCTCAGTTGTGTTTGACTCTTTGCAATCCCATGGACTGTAGCCCACCAGGCTCCTCTATCCATGGAATTCTCCAGGCAGGAACATTGGAGTGGTTAGCGGATCCCTCCTCCAGTGGATCTTCCCAACCCAGGGATCAAACCCAGGTCTCCTGCACTGCAGGCAGATTCTTCACCTTTTGAGCCATCAGGGAAGCCCAAAGTCCTTCATAGTTGAACCCTAATCTATTGTATTTCATTATCTTATCTTCTATCACTTTCCTATGCACTGCTTTGCAACTACACCATGATCTTCATCACCCCTTTCTTCCCCTTTTTCTACCCACTGCTGCTTTTATCTATCTCATTAACTCCCACCCATTCAATAGAAATATTCTTTTCTATAACAGATTTCCCAGTTCTCCAGACAGATACTTTCTCTAGGCTTATAGTATTCTGACATTTTGAACTTAACCTGTATCATAGTATTTACTGGATTGTATTTAATTAGTCTGTTAGTTGATTTGCCTTCCCCATCAGACTTTGAGCATCTCAGGCGCAAAGGACTGAATTCATTTTTGGAACCACATTAGTGCTTACTCCAGGCTAGGTACCATGGTGTTCAATAAACATTAGGTGAAGTAAAAAATGAGTACTGGGGATAATTTTGATGTCAAGGGTGACTTGCACAATTATCTAACATGTATATATATTAGGAAAAAACCCTATAAACAGGAAGTTGTTTATACAGTTCCAGTGAAAAAGTAAAAGTGTTAGTTGCTTAGTCATGTCCGATGCTTTGCGATCCCATGGACTGTAGCCAGGCTTTTCTGTCCATGGGATTCTTCAGGCAAGAATACTGGAGTGGGTAGCCATTTCCTTCTCCAAGGGACTTCCCAAACCAGGGATTGAACTTCGATATCCCATATTCCAGGCAGATTCTCTACCATCAGAGCCACCAGGGAAGCCCAGTGTTAGTTGCTTAATCATGTCCAACCCTTTGTAATCCCATGGACTGTAGCATACCAGGCTGCCTATCCATGGAATTCTCCAGGTAAGAATACTGGAGTGGGTAGCCATTCCCTTCTTCAAGAGATCTTCTCAACCTAGGGACGGAACCTGGGTGTCCTGCATTGCAGGCAGATTCTTTACCGACTGAGCCACCAAATGTACCTAAACTTTGGCCTGTACTACTGAAAATGCATTATCATTACCATTTTACCCCTACTTTGCATCTTTCCCTCACTGATGTGTGTCCAACGGATTAGTCTGGGTCATGGGGTACTACAAACTCTGACAAACTAGCTATATCTATAGTCTGATTTCAAGAATAGATAGATACTTAAATGTTTTCTGGATGAGACTTACATGTAATCTTGTTTACATCTGTGGACCATTTATAAAGAAAAAAGAGATTCTGACTCCCCCCACCCCAAGCATGACAAATGCTCTACCTCCTAATATGCTTCAGTTCAGTTCAGTTCAGTCGTTCATTCATGTCCAACTCACTGTGACCCTATAGACTGCAGCACAACAGGCATCCCTGTCCATCACCACCTCCCAGAGCTTACTCAAACTCAAGTCCATCAAGTTGGGGATGCCATCCAACCATCTCATCCTCTGTCATCCCCTTCTCTCCTTCAATCCTTCCCAGCATCAGAGTCTTTTCCATTGAGTCAGTTCTTCACATCAGGTGGGCAAATTATTGGAGTTTCAACTTCAGTTCAGTCCTTTCAATAAATATTCAGGACTGATTTCCTTTACGATGGACTGGTTGGATCTCCTTGCGGTCCAAGGGACTCTCAAGAGTCTTCAACACCATAGTTCAAAAGCATCAATTCTTCGGCGCTCAGCTTTCTTTATAGTCCAACTCTCACATCCATACATGACCATGGGAAAAACCATAGCTTTGACTGAATGGACCTTTGTTGGCAAAGTAATGTCTCTGCTTTTTAATAAGCTGTCTAGGTTGGTCATAACTTTTCTTGCAAGGAGTAAGCGTCTTTTAATTTCATGGCTGCAATCACCATCTGCAATGATTTTGGAGCCCCGCAAAAATGAAGTCTGTCACTGTGTCCATTGTTTTCCCATCTATTTCCCATGAACTGATGGGACCAGATGCCATGATCTTAGTTTTCTGAATGTTGAGTTTTAAGCCAATTTTTTCACTCTCCTCTTTCACATTCATCAAGAGGCTCTTTAGCTCTTCTTTGCTTTCTGCCATAAGGGTAGGATCATCTGCATATCTCTGGTTATTGATCTTTCTCCCAGCAATCTTGATTCCAGCTTGTGCTTCATCTAGTCAGGCATTTCTCATGATGTACTCTGCCTATAAATTAAATAAACAGGGTGACATTATACAGCCTTGACGTTCTCCTTTCCAGATTTGGAACCAGTCTGTTGTTCCATGCCGAGTTCTAATTGTTGCTTCTTGATCTGCATACAGATTTCTCAGGAGGCAGACAAGGTGCTCTGGTATTCCCATCTCTTTAATTTTCCACAATTTGTTATGATCCACACAGTCAAAGGCTTTGGCATAGTTAGTAAAGCAGAAGTAGATGTTTTTCTGGAACTCTCTACTTTTTCCATGATCCTTTGGATATTAGCAATTTGATCTCTGGTTCCTCTGCCTTTTCTACATCCAGCTTGAATACCTGGAAGTTCACAGTTCACGTATTGTTGAAGCCTGCCTCAGAGAATTTTGAGCATTAATTTACTAGCATGTGAGATGAGTGCAATTGTGTGGTAGTTTGAGCATTTTATGGCATAGGAATAAAACTGTCCTTTTCCAGTCCTGTGGCCACTGCTGAGTTTTCCAAATTTGCTGGCATATTGAGTGCAGCACTTTCACAGCATTATCTTTCAGGATTTGAAATAGCTCAACTGGAATTACATCATCTTTACTAGCTTAGTTTGTAGCGAGGCTTCCTAAGGCCCACTTGACTCCACCTTCCAGGATATCTGGCTCTAGGTGAGTGATCACACTATCATGATTATCTGGGTCATGAAGATCTTTTTTGAATGGTTCTTCTGTGTATTCTTGCCACCTCTTCTTAATATCTTCTGCTTCTGTTAGGTCCCTATCATTTCTATCCTTTGTTGTGCCCATCTTTGCATGAAAATTCCCTTGGTATCTCTAATTTTCTTGAAGAGATCTCTACTTTTTCTCATTCTATTGTTTTCCTCTGTTTCTTTGCACTGATCACTGAGGAAGCTTTCTTATCTCTCCTTGCTATTCTTTGGAACTCTGCATTCAAATGGGTGTATCTTTCCTTTTCTCCTTTGACTTTTGATTCTCTTGTTTTCTCAGCTATTTGTAAGGCCTCCTCAGACAGCCATTTTGCCTTTTTGCATTTCTTTTTCTTGGGGATGGTCTTGATCACTGACTCCTGTACAATGTCACGACTTCTGTCCATAGTTCTTTAGGCACTCTTGCTATCAGATCTAATCCCTTGAATCTATTTGTCAATTCCACTGTATAATCATAAGGGATTTGATTTAGGTCATACCTGAATGGTCTAGTTGGTTTTCCCGACTTTCTTCAATTTAAGTCTGAATTTGGCAATAAAGAGTTCATGATCTGAGCCACAGTCAGCTCCTGGTCTTGTTTTTGCTGACTGTATAGAGCTTCTCCATCTTTGGCTGCAAAGAATATAATCAATCTGATTTCAGTATTGACCATCTGTGATGTCCATGTGTAGAATCTTCTCTTGTGTTGTTGGAAAAGGGTGTTGCTATGACCAGTGTGTTCTCTTGGCAAAACTCTATTAGCCTTTGCCCTGCTTCATTCTGTACTCCAAGGCCAAATTTGCCTGTTATTCCAGGTGTTTATTGACTTCCTACTTTTGCATTCCAGTCCCCTATAATGAAAAGGACATCTTTTGGGGGTGTTAGTTCTAAAACATCTTGTAGGTCTTCATAGAACGGTTCAAACAAGCTTCTCCAGCATTACTAGTCGGGGCATAGACTTGGATTACTGTGATACTGAATGTTTTGCCTTGAAAACGAACAGAGATCATTCTGTCATTTTTGAGACTCTATCCAAGTACTGTATTTCAGACTCTTGTTGACTATGATGGCTACTCCATTTCTTCTAAGGGTTTCTTGCTGACTGTAGTAGATATAATGGTCATCTGAGTTAAATTCACCCATTCCAGTCCATTTTAGTTTGCTGACTCCTAGAATGTCGACGTTCACTTTTGCCATCTCCTGTTTGACCACTTCCAATTTGCCTTGATTCATGGACCTAACATTCCAGGTTCCTGTGCAATATTGCTCTTTACAGCATCTGACTTTACTTCCATCACCAGTCACACCCACAGCGGGGTGTTGTTTTTGCTTTGACTCCGTCTCTTCATTCTTTATGCAGTTATTTCTCCACTGATCTCCAGTAGCATATTGGGCACCTACTGACCTGGGGAGTTCATCTTTCAGTGTCCTATCTTTTGCCTTTTCATACTGTTCATGGGTTCTAAAGGCAAGAATACTGAAGTGGTATGCCATTCCTGTCTCCAGTGGATCACGTTTTGTCAGAACCCTTCATCATGACCTGTCTGTCCTAGGTGGCCCTACATGGCATGGCTCATAGCTTTATTGAGTTAGATAAGGCTGTGGTCCATGGGATCAGATTGGTTAGTTTTCTGTGATGTGGTTTTCATTCTGTCTTCCCTCTGATGGAGAAGAATAAGAGGCTTATGGAAGTTTCCTGATGGGAGAGACTGACTGAGGGGGAAAGTGGGTCTTGTTCTGATGGGCAGGGCCATGCTCAGTAAATAGGTTTAGGCATGCTGTTTATTCAAATCAGTAACCCATTTCCAAAATTGCCGTAGTGTGCTTCAAAGCTACAAACATTAGGAAAAGGAGTATTAGTGGTCCAGTTACTGACAGAATGAAAGGCCTGCAAATAGTTGTGCATTTATGCACTTCCCTTCCTTCAAATGCTTTCTAATAATGCTAAAGACTACTCTCATTGCCTCAGCAATAGGATTAACTTTGGCTATAAAAACATAGGAGACAAAGCTTTCTTGGGGTGACTGCTCCATGGAAGTAATTTTATAATTTCAAGTATCCAGCGCCCCCAAGGGTTTCAAACTTGATTGTATGGAATAAATGTACTGTAAGTTCAATAAATGCAGTAAATAAGTATGTAAATCAATAACTAAATGTACAAATGTTTAGATGTGAACAATAGTATTGCTTTGCTTTGATTCAATTTTCAGGGATTTCTAAAACAAACAAGAAAGAAAAAAACAACTTCACTCAGTCTCATTCACTAAATTTTGTAGGAAGACCTGGCAGACACAGAATTTTCCATGGAAGGAGAGAATTTATTTCCATCCTCCACAAAATTTTGGCAAGAATGGGATTCTGTGCTCTATAGTTCTTGAAAAAATGTTTAATTAACCCTTTGGAATCAGATAAGGAAATTCAATTGGGAGAAATGGGACACTTCAGTGGGAAAGCAATTGATTTATTCAGAGACCACTAATGGGTTAGTGGAGGACTGGAAATCAGAACTGATATTAGTGTTATCACTTCTAGGCTGCTGGGTGTTTTGCCTAATGGTTCAAATGAATTGAAATCTACAAACTTTACCCCTCTAAAGTACTTGTAGTACTTTTGTATCACACAGGTCTCCTTCTATGCTTAGAGTTCTGTTGACTTAGGAAATAGATTTTTATTAGGACTCAATGAGATATACAGTTCACCCTCAGTATCCATGAATTTCGTGTCTATGAATTCAACCAACTGTAAACTGGACAGGTTGAATCTGCAGATGCAGAACAGGGGGACACAGAACCCACAGACACGGAGGGCCAACTGTATTCATAATACTACATAATACACTTCATAGAGAAGACTTGAGCATCTACAGATTTAGGTACCAACCTGTGGCTTTCAATCTGTGGGGGATTGGCTTCTGGAACCAATAACCCATGGATACCAAGGGATGACTATACTCTTTGCTCACGACAAGAGTTGTACTTGTTGGTGAAATAAACTAACATCGACCTCATTTGTACTCAGCTCAGCTGACTCCAGTTAGCATCTAAGAGGAAATTCAAGTAGGATTTCTGTGCTATAACTCATATCGGTCAAAATCTTCTAGACTCTCAGCTTCCCAGACAATATAAAAGATACATGGCTTATCACCAATTTTCAATCTCTACTGCCTTCAATCTCAAAAGCCTTTGGGAGGAAATCAGCTTGTAGCATCAGTTATCTTACACTTTTTTTCAATATTAACACAATGAGGAAATGTGTCATGAACTGAAAACAGTTAAAAAAATTAATGAACTTGTTTTGTTAGACATTTTGATGAAACTTCACCACATGGCATGCGCTGAAGAGATAACTTCTTTCCATAACTGTATGTTTCAAAATGGAAAAGCTTTTAAAGATGGTTAGTTAAGTGAATAGATAGGCAGAGAAACAGGCACTGAGCTTGGAATTAGATTTAGGTTTCATGCTAGTCTCGTTTCCCTTCTCAGTTTGGCCACAGACTCATCTTTGGGAAAATCTGTTAGGTACCTCTTCTTCAGTGCAGCCATCTCTAAATGACAAGACTTATTTATGACTTTAAAATAAATCTTTTGAGAGTCTAAATTATTGGAACTATACTGGAATCAGTAAACATGGTAATTTTTAAATTATTTTATTTCATTCTTGCTAGAATAACTTGTAGCATACTACAGATCAGATCAGATCAGTCGCTCAGTCATGCCCAACTCTCTGTGACCCCATGAATCGCAGCACGCCAGGCCTCCCTGTCCATCACCAACTCCCGGAGTTCACTGAGACTCACGTCCATCAAGTCAGTGATGCCATCCAGCCATCTCATCCTCTGTCATCCCCTTCTCCTCTTGCCCCCAATCCCTCCCAGCATCAGAGTTTTTTCCAATGAGTCAGCTCTTCACATGAGGTGGCCAAAGTACTGGAGTTTCAGCCTTAGCCATCATTCCCTCCAAAGAAATCCCAGGGCTGATCTCCTTTAGAATGGACTGGTTGGATCTCCTTGCAGTCCAAGGAACTCTCAAGAGTCTTCTCCAACACCACAGTTCAAAAGCATCAATTCTTCGGTGCTCAGCCTTCTTCACAGTCCAACTCACATCCATACATGACCACAGGAAAAACCATAGCCTTGACTAGACGAAACTTTGTTGGCAAAGTAATGTCTCTGCTTTTGAATATGCTATCTAGGTTGGTCATAACTTTCCTTCCAAGGAGTAAGTGTCTTTTAATTTCATGGCTACAGTCACCATCTGCAGTGATTTTGGAGCCCAAAAAATAAAGTCTGACACTGTTTCCACTGTTTCCCCATCTATTTCCCATGAAGTGATGGGACCGGATGCATGATCTTCGTTTTCTGAATGTTGAGCTTTAAGCCAACTTGTTCACTCTCTACTTTCACTTTCATTAAGAGGCTTTTGAGTTCCTCTTCATTTTCTGCCATAAGGGTGGTGTCATCTGCATATCTGAGGTTATTGATATTTTTCCCAGCAATCTTGATTCCAGCTTGTGTTTCTTCCAGTCCAGCATTTCTCATGATGTACTCTGCATATAAGTTAAAACAGCAGGGTGACAATGTACAGCCTTGACGTACTCCTTTTCCTGTTTGGAACCAGTCTGTTTTTCCATGTCCAGTTCTAACTGTTGCTTCCTGACCTGCATACAAATTTCTCAAGAGGCAGATCAGGTGGCCTGGTATTCCCATCTCTTTCAGAATTTTCCACTGTTTATTGTGATCCACACAGTCAAAGGCTTTGGCATAGTCAATAAAGCAGAAATAGATGTTTTTCTGGAACTCTCTTGCTTTTTCCATGATTCAGCGGATGTTGGCAATTTGATCTCTGGTTCCTCTGCCTTTTCTTGAAACCAGCTTGAACATCTGGAAGTTCACGGTTCACATAGTGCTGAAGCCTGGCTTGGAGAATTTTGAGCATTACTTTACTAGCGTGTGAGATGAGTGCAATTGTGCCGTAGTTTGAGCATTCTTTGGCATTGCCTTTCTTTGGGATTGGAATGAAAACTGACCTTTTCCAGTCCTGTGGCCACTGCTGAGTTTTCCAAATTTGCTGGCATATTGAGTGCAGCACTTTCACAGCATCATCTTTCAGGATTTGGAATAGCTCCACTGGAATTCTATCACCTCCACTAGCTTTGTTTGTAGTGATGCTTTCTAAGGCCCACTTGATTTCACATTCCAGGATGTCTGGCTCTAGGTCAGTGATCACACCATCATGATTATCTGGGTCATGAAGATCTTTTTTGTACAGTTCTTCTGTGTATTCTTGCCATCTCTTCTTAATATCTTCTGCTTCTGTTAGGTCCATACCATTTCTGTCCTTTATCGAGCCCATCTTTGCATGAAATGTTCCTTTGGTATCTCTGATTTTCTTGAAGAGATCTCTAGTCTTTCCCATTCTGTTGTTTTCTTCTATTTCTTAGAAATGTCTAAAGTCACTGAGACATTACAAATTTTCCTATGAACAAACTCCCTCCCCACAAAAAAACCCAACACTTCAAAAAAAAAAAAAAATTGACTAATAAATTCTTGAGTTAAAAGAAACTGAACGTATAGCATATTTTGTTGACCCTTTTATATAGAAACTTCACTAGAAAAGAAGCCTCAAAGTGTGACTGACTGAAAATGTGGCCATCCCTAAACAGACATTTGAATGTTTACTGGATGCACTGTGAAATCTTCTTTCAAAGTTCCTGAGGCAGAAGGGCTCCAGCAACTGTATCCGTGATCCCCTGTCACTCTTGCAGGTCCTGCAGAAATCAGCTGAGAGCCTGACTAGATTCTCAGACTAAAAGCTATGAATGTTTTGGGAGGGCATAGAACTCCCCTTACAATTTAATAAAGTTCAGAAATTTCTTAGTTGATTTATGAGGATTTGTTTTCTAATTTGCTACTTTCCTACGCGAAACTTCTCCCATTACAATTTCTCAGTATATTCTGTTCAGTAAATAAGCAAAGCAGAATTTGGAACCCACTTTTAGGACTTCTGATTGTTCTGGAGAATAGGATCTGGAGTTGCATCACTAAAATTGTGTAAGGGAGGGTTGAGCAAAGGGAGCTAAAGTGCTCCATGATTTTTGTTATAAATTTTGAATTTCTAGGTGAGTTTGTATCAAAAACTACAGAGATCTGGACAGGTTGCAGAATATCACTTCAAACATGTAGTAACCACGTCATTCCCACTTCCTCAGGTTATGTTCCCTTCTCAGTTTACTGAGCCACTCTGTTCAAGGCACCAATGACTATTGCTAACTCCTGCATGCTCTATGGGTGTTACTTTCTAGCTCCTCTCCTCACATCGGCCCATGCTAACAGCACCTTCCTCCTGGAGGCTCTCTCTACCTCTGGTAAATATGTCTCTCTCCATTTACTCATGCTTTTCCTCCTACCTCTCTGCTGACTCTTTCTCATTCTTTGCTGATGACCTGTCCTCTGAACATTCTTTAAATAGTGATGCAATAACTTATGCAAAGGATACCTAATTAAACCACAAATGGGTTAAAGTACACCTGCTTTTAAACAGAGCCATTTTCCTCTGTGAAAGGTGGGGGTATCACAAATAACTGCTACTTCAAAGCAACTAAGAAAGAAGAGGAAGAGAAGAGCGGAAGGGTAGCAGGGAATACCTAAAATGAGCTGTGTTCCCTTTATCGTTTTGTTACCAAAATTCTCACCAAAGTTATTATCTTTACTGATGACAGAACTTTTCAAACTGAACAGGAGTTTCCATCTACTCCTGCTGCTAATTACCCAACAGTCCCTGAAACTTGTCTTAGAGCTTCATCCCCTTTTCTCATATATATGAATTATTCAGCAAGATTAATGACTTATCACTCAATTTCAACAGTAAAGCAAATATTAGTCAGCCCAATTGCTTAAAGCAATACAGGCTCTGAATGGCAACAGATAGATTTACCTTAATGCTTCAAAGAACAGTTTCTTGAGATAAATCAACAAATCCCTAATTGGGTTATAGTGATCAGACATACCCACAAGGGTTGATTTTACCAGTGAAAGATTGGAAAGAGAAATTTCCTAAGATAAATACAATTAAAACTTATACTGAGAGCAAGGATAGGAAATCTAAAGTAAGGACATCTCAATCATTTTAACTGAGAGCTGGATTATGAAATAGAGTTGCTATAACCTTTTCTGGGTATCTTCATTCACTCTTTTTCTGGCCCTGGGGAGTTCCTTCTCCTCAATGTACTATCTACTAAGGTAAAATTAATTAATACTGCTAATGACATAAGATGTTGCTCCTTAAAGTGTGAAGGTGGCAGGATCATTTAGAATTCAGCTTGATGAGGCAGATTCTCCATTATAATAACAGTAAGCTGCTTTCAATCCAGATGATGTCTCAGTATTTAAAACACAGGACAATGGTTCTCAGATGGGTGGCTTCAACCTTCCTATAGCCAATTTAAAATTCCTGCAGGTGTTGGAACCCTTCCCTGTATATAGCTTTTGAAACTATATCCTGAGAAACAATGCCCAGAATTTAGTGCCAGCTACTGTTTTAAAAAGCTTGTAACAAGTGTTAACTTAAGTAAGACTCACTACAACCTTCTGAATTAGATAGAAGTATTATCTTCAGCTTATAGATGTGGAAACTTTGACACAAAAAGGTAAAATATTTTAACTAAGTTCACCAACCTATGAAGTGACAAAGCTGGGATTTAAGCTCATGTTTTTCATTAACAAGTTACATTATCCAAGTTTCTTTGAAACCTTGTTAGCATTCTCTGGAAAGTAAAGACAGAGTGATTAGAGAATACTAAATATGGAATGGTGAAAACAAAGTGGCTCAGTCTCAATGGTTTTGGTCCTGGTGGTCCATCAATTCAAAATTTCTTGAACATCTATGATGTGCTAAGTGCAATGTCAGGTTGTTCCTTACCCTTATGGGGCCTGTGGTGTGGTGGGGAAACAGACACAGACATATGTAACAAAGGAAGTAAACAAACTGTAAGTGTATAATGGTGTTCAATATACACGGTATGATGGAAACAACTGTGAAACAAATAGAAGATCAAGGCACAACCAGCAGGTTTCCTGAAGGTGCAGGAAAAGCTTCTCAGAGGATATGGCAGTGGAACTAAGACTAAAGGATGAGGAGTTAGCAATGACAAGTCTGGGGATGGAGATGGAGAGTGGTGGGAACAGGTGTGGTTCCTGCTGAGGGAACATGTGCAAGGGTTGAGGAAAGAAGGAGGTAGCTTGTATTTGAAAACAATTGAGGACAATCAGCATTGCTGTGTCTTAGTGATGGACAAAACTAACTCTCCATTTAGATATCATTGCAGCTAAAGCATTTATTAAGATTCTTTTTTAAAATAATAAACACTATGATTTCTAACAGTTTGCACATAAGTATGCAAGCATGAAATCTAAAAATCATTGTGTAGGGTGGAGCAAAGTGTGAGGGGTTTATCAGTGTAGTATCTGCCCTGGGTGTATTTTATTGATGCACACTTTCCAGCAACAGACCTTTGAAAAAGGAGAGACAATTTTCCTTCTCAAAAATCTACCCCAGGACCACGTTTTTACATTTTTTTTTTAGACTTGGAAATCGCAGACAGGCTGTTAGGTGGGTTTGTATACATGCATACACACATGCAGACACAGACAAATGAATTAATCATTCAGGTTAGAGAGTCTCAGGCAAAGGAGAGATTGGCCAACACACTCAGGCCAAAAACTGTACAGAACTTCAACAGGAGAGGGAAATGAAAAGGATGGCAAGATTCAGGAAGAAGAGGTGAGAATCTCAGGCTTCAACAACCATATCGATACACTGAGCAGATTATTTATAAATCAACTCTGGCTCTTGGATATCAAAACCTTGTTGGAAAATTCACTGAGCAGGGAGGGATTCATTTTCTTTTTTGTCAGTGATTATATAATTTTCCTATCTTCTTCAATAATAAAGACTGTTCTAAGTAGCACATGCCTTCCTTGCCTTTTATCTCTACTAACATCCCACTCCAAGTTCAGAAGCAATGATTTGGGATCAGCTTGGGGCTGAGTCCTGGCTACCACTGGAGCCACCAATGGCTCTGTAATTGCCTTTGGGCAAACTACCAACCGCTGCAGATCATCTCTAATATGGGTGGTTTTCACCAGTGTTTCTCAAATTTTGGTGGAGAAATAATGAACAACACAGAGGAAAAACCAATTAAAGGAGAACAAAGCCTGGGCATTTATATTTTCACCAAGTTCTCAAGGTGATCTTCATATTCACCAAAGTTTGAGAAACACTGACTTTGGAGAATAAAGAGCCAATGTAACAGGTACTTTGCCATCTATAAGTGTGCTCTAACTCGGATTATGTAGCAAATGGAAAGGATTTTTTGTCTTTGTGGAGTCCAAGATCTGAATCCCTATGTGGGTTCTATTGCCTACCAACTGTGGGAGTTTTGCTGAGTCACTTAAATTATGTGATACATGGTGTCCTCATTTGTTAAACAGGAATAATAATGCCCACATCAAGGAGCAATAATGCCCATCCCCAAGGCATGGGGTTTAATGAGACAAAGTGGCTCACAGAAGGTGACTGAACATGTTGGATGAAGAAGAATCTCTTACTATACTTGAATTTCTTTACATATTTAGAAACTTCTAGACACAAAACTTACATGGCTTAACTCTATGAAAGCTCTCTTAAGGCTTAGATTACGAATCTCTTGAATGTAGAAATTGAAAGTATGACTATCATTGCCTTTACCCATGACACTCAGTAAAATTTTTGACACAAAATGCTTTGATTAAATGACACATAGTTCCTGTTTGCCCTCGGTTTAAACCCCCTTTTGGTTTCTTACAGCATTCAATAACCAGAGTTAACTGACCTTACAAAGACTGAGGAAATATTTCGTCTGTTGCGTTAGAAGTTATTTTTATTGACTGTGTGCAAATCCTCTTAACTTGTGACCAAAATCCTAGCTAATGGCAAACATAGGTCACAGTTACTAAATTACACTTCCAAGTTAAGCAATTCTTTTACTTTATTAAACTCAAAAAAACTAAAATCTTACTATTTTGTTAAAAGATTTTGTATAGGCCTCAAAGTCTCCAAAAGTGTCTGATGCTGAATAGTAAGGTAATTGCATATTAGTCATTATGATGATGAGGATTTTAAAATAATTTTTCCCAAAAAAGATGACTCCATAGGGTATACAAGTAACAGCAATGAAAGCTCAATTTGGTCTCTGCTCTAGTTGGCAGTACAGAGAAGGAAGTAGTTGGAGGGCTGGAGGTGGATGAATGAAAAGCAGAGAAGAGAAAACATGCAGTACCTCATGAATGACCACCCTGCTTGAACAATCCCTACTTCATTCAGCAAAAAGGAAGCCACATGCCTAAGTGAGAGGCAGCCAGCCTTGGAGCAAAGAGTCTGTCTCTCTAACGTTCCTTTGTTTTGTCTTCTGACTTCTGAGTTGGCTCCATTACTTTAGACCACAGAGCCCACATCCCTCTTATTCATTTCTACCTCCCCATTTTCTCTATTTTCATTCCTTTCCTTCCTTTTTCTCCTCCTCTTTCTCTCTGATCTTTTTTTCTTTTTTCAAGGAAAGAGATAATAAGTGAAGAGGTATTCTATATTCTCCCTGTAAAGACTTCCCTTTTCCTTTCTCCACAAACATCTTTCATACCTTAACGGGTAAAGATAGATGACAATGTCTTTTGACACTAATTCAAATTCCTCAGTATTGACAGCTTATACCACTAGAAGAAACTTGATTAAGAGACTATTAGTAGAAAAATTATAAACTAAATTCCTATTTCCCTCAATCTTTTCAAAGATTTCTTGATTAAAATGGTCACAAAGATAACATTAAGCCCCTGGTTTTTAAAATTTTATCCAGAGGAAACCAGAATTGAAAGAGATGTACCCCAATGTTCATCGCAGCACTGTTTATAATAGCCAGGACATGGAACCAACCCAGATGTCCATCAGCAGATGAATGGATAAGAAAGCTGTGGTACATATACACAATGGAGTATTACTCAGCCATTAAAAAGAATACATTTGAATCAGTTCTAATGAGGTGGATGAAACTGGAGCCCATTATACAGAGTGAAGTAAGCCAGAAAGAAAAACACCAATACAGTATACTAATGCATATATATGGAATTTAGAAAGATGGTAATGATAACCCTGTATGCGAGACAGCAAAAGAGACACAGATGTATAGAACAGTCTTTTGGACTCTGTGGGAGAGGGAGAGGGTGGGACGATTTGGGAGAATGGCATTGAAACATGTACAATATCATATATGAAATGAATCGCCAGTCCAGGTTCGATGCAGGATACAGGATGCTTGGGGCTGGTGCACTGGGATGACCCAGAGGGATGGTATGGGGAGGGAGGAGGGAGGGGGATTCACGATGGGGAACACGTGTATACCTCTGGCAGATTCATGTTGATGTATGGCAAAACCAATACAATATTGTAAAGTAATTAACCTCCAATTAAAATAAATAAATTTATATTAAAAAATAAAATTTTAACAATAATCTTTTGTGGTTTTTAAGGGAATCTTTATGCTAATTTATGCTTGGAAGGTTTTATCTTCTT
Organism: Bos mutus; assembly: GCF_027580195.1. Taxonomy (NCBI): domain Eukaryota; kingdom Metazoa; phylum Chordata; class Mammalia; order Artiodactyla; family Bovidae; genus Bos; species Bos mutus. The sequence continues at coordinate 65,118,473 of NC_091624.1, read as the reverse complement.
CCACTGCACAGAGACAGATTACTCTGCTCACAGGGGAAAAAAAAAACATATATAAAAGCCTGAATAAAACTAGGTGAGGGATCAGAAATCAATGTAGGCACATTCATGTTTTGCATTAAACTTCAAGCATCCATAGAAGCAAGTGCTGTCATTCTTTGGGTCATTCATTTGTTTTATGCTTTTAAAAGTGTATCATGCTTAATTAAAAACTTTTTAGGGTGAAGCCTGGACAGAGGTGTGTGTGTGTGTGTGTGTGTGTGTGTTTAAAGTTCCCAGGTGATTCTAATGTGCAGCCAGAGTGGAGAAATACTGTTTACAAGGAAGTGAGAAGGCAAAGGAGAGACTACATTGAATTTCTCAGGAAAAATAAAGCCCTTACCCCAGCCTTGCCAGTCCCTTTCTTTCTCACCATTCTATTTTACCTCCTTTCAAGTACCATTTAAATTGTCTTCATATACTTGTGTGTTATTTGTATATGGTCATTCTCTTCTCTCAGGAATGTAAGATCTCGTGGACCTAAAACAGTATTTGGCACAGGGTATTTACTCCATATATATTTGTCAAAAACTGCATTTAAATTCATTAAACATTCAGCTTTCTCATATCACAATGAGCAAAATACCCCCTATCCAGCTAGACTGCTGTGATGATTCAACGAAATCATGTCTACACAATGTGCAGAATGCAAAATGCCAAGAAATGTTATTCTTACTACTACAAAACACCACCCAATCCAAAGTGTTTCCTCCTGGCTTGAAATTTTCTTGAAATCTTCAACATTAGGTCCCTTTACTTGATAATTGTTAAAATGTAAATTACTTTGGTTGAATAAGATTAATTAGATGAGTTCTTGTCACTTAGCAACCGTTAGCAACCCTAAAATACAGAGCAAGGTAATTTTGAATTAAATTTAAAATTGAGGGAGGCTCTGTACTGTTCAGGCAGTGCGTAGTCAATAAGAAGTGGCAGAAGACGAGAGAGACGGACCAGAGTGTTGAGGACATGGAGCCCAATGGGACCAGGAAAGGGAGAGAGAAGTATGTGAACAATAAACTTTGTTGACCCTGAACTAGGAAGATCTTGTGTTAACTCTGGTCAGAAAGGTGGAACAATCATGCTTTTAGTTAACATTAAACACCGAGTGAGCTAGACAACTCCCACATATAGTTAGCCCTCCTCTGTAACAGTGGGTTCACTGCCACAGATTCAACCAATTACGGATTTGATCCTTGGTTGGTTGAATCCATAGATACAGAAACCAACTGCAAAGGACTTGAGCATCCATACATTTTGGTATCTGCAGGGGGCCCCCCACAAATACTGAGGAATGACTGTATTATATTAAATGATATAATACTTAATTGTTAGTACAACTTTTGATGTATTATTATGCTGGTACTATAAAAGGAAAAATGATAGCTCACAGATATTAAGTTCCTAGGGAAGCAGTACAATAGATTGGTAAGAACATTGAATAACTGACTTTGTAGGAAAGCAGGCAGAATGAGAAACCCAGCTCCAACATGGACCAGCCATGGGGTCCCTGGCAAATTCCATGCACTGGTTTCCTGTTCTGTAAAAGAGTGGTGATAATAATCATAATTATCTTCTAGGGTGATGATTAGATGCATTATTATTTATAAAACTCTCAGAATAATTGGTACAAGAACAGGTACTAGTCATATATAAGGATACGTAGCTAGTTATTGGGGGCACTAGAATTTTTAAGGCTATTAAAGTGTATGTATACCTTGATGGATTTTCCTAACTGAATACACTCATGTAAACAGCATCCAGATCACAAAACAGATTAGTAGCACCCAAAAGCTCTTTTCATGTTCCCTTACAGTCGTATCTCCACACACTTCATGACCTATAGTCTGACTTCTAACACAAAGAAGAGTCTTTCCTGCTTTTGTAATTTATATAAAAGGAATCATACAACATATAACCTTTTGTTTCTGGCCTCATATTTGCTGTTATATGTGGATAAAAATCCTTTATTCTCATGGTTGAATGGGATTTCATTTGTAAATTTACCACAACTACTGTGTGCAGTCTACTGCACTCGTTCCTATGTACGTTTAAGCTATGTACTAATAATATTTCTATAAACCTTTCAACAGTGCTCTCTGGTGAACATGTGCACACATTTTTATTCGGTATATACCTACAAGTGTACAAATGGAATTTCCAGCTCATAAAGTATTAATATAGTCAACTTTAGAATACAATGTAAAACAGAAAGCAGTTGTACAATAATAAATACTCCACATGAGTAGAATCTGTGGATTCTACTTTGTCTTTTTCATTGCAGTAATTCTGGAGGCTGTAGAAAGGTATTTTATTGTGGTTTTAATTTGCATTTCCTTGATGACTAATGAAATTAAAAACCTACTAATTGGGTATTTGGATATTGTCTTAAAGCAGCACCAAGATTTAAACTTGTTTTTCCAAGTCTAAAGCACATGCTCTCTTACTTTATTTTACAAATAATTATTCTCACCTTTTATTTTATAAATAACTGCCTCCCTCCAAAGCTATTCAGAGAGCTACAAGTTTTAATTTAGAAACCAAGGGCATTCACTATTTTTATTTTGTGTTCACATTTCCTTTTTTGGTAATTTAGAGAATTATCCTCTGATAATGGAGGGAAGAAAGGAGGGGGTCTTTTATAAAAGATTTTCTTGCACTTCCTTTTGTTGCTATTCAAAGTAGAATTAAAAAATTATCTTGGCTCTGCAGACCAGCTCAGTGCTCAGAGTGGGGAGGGGAAGACAGTAAGGAAGGCTGACCTACTTCTGGAGGCTCCATGACACCATTTTTAGTGATTGCAAGGTGTTTTCATGACATTTACGTTTTAAAGTGAGCCAGCCGTGTGGGTAGAGAGGAAGGTGGGGTGTATGTGTGAGAATAATGACAGTCCAGAACATCTGTGAGGTATTTTGTAGAAGAACACACGATTGCAGCTTGGGTTTTAAGTTTCAATTTCACTGTTAGCACATACAGGTATACCTAAGTCTCTCACACTTCCTCCAAAGCCTTTTTCAGGGAAACTAAGTAGGGAAAAATTACTATTATAAGATATAATAGTAATTTGTAAAACATTCAAGCTGTTCCTGCTTTTCTTTATATTTACAAGTGCACAGAAATACTAGTGAATTCCTTACTATAACTTGATTTTATAAACAACAGCATTAGAATCATCCAGGATACAGCTTCTACGTATTTATTCTCACCCTCAAAAGGTTTACTTGCCTTCAGATAGACACTAAGCTGTTCTTCATTCTCAAAAAGGGGTCTAGCTAATGAATATATCTTCTTACCTCATGTTCAAATCATACAGTTTTTCTTCTGGATTTGAAAGAGATTTCTTCCTCAGAATCCTTTTCAAATATAAATTATTTAAAAGAATTTTTGTCTTGGGAAAGAGTAGAGAGGTATATTTTGAATCACTTGTGCCAATCTGATAAACATTGAACATTACTGAAAACAAAATATACTTTAATAGTTTCAACAGTATGCTTTCAGCCCTATTCTGACCTTTCCTTGTCTTTTTCTCTGATGAAACATTAAGTTTGAAAAACAAAGAGCCTTTTAAAGACAGAAATACATTTTTGGAACATGCTTTCTGGTTTGGGTATATGTATAAAGAATTGAAACTGTGACCAGAGACCTGAGTTTCAAGTTAAAAGATGAATGGATCTACTTACAACTGAAGAGAGTGTCTTCAAAAGCATGGCTTGGGTATTTGAGAGACTATAAACAAACATCCCCCTATTAGGAATTTACAAGCAGCGAAGAGAATTTATGCTGCTCCCAACAGTTGCCATCCCAGCCACTTTCCAGGGTAGTGACCAGCCCAAAATATAATCCCAGCTTCCAGTGAATTTACAACATGACACTGGACCTGGAGCCACTTCTGACACAGATTTTCCTGAACTACTTAAACCATCTGCCCTATTGCCAAGAGTGGTAATTAATGAAGGAAGATCTGACTTTCTTGCTTCAAAGGTTTGATCATAGTATATCCTTATTGCAGACTGATTCCTGTATTTGCTGATTCTGGAATTTTTCTCTACATTGTGCTTCTAGGGAGAGAAAGTGTAATGCCTTTAGCTTAAATTCTCATGAAATCTCCTGGACTCAGCCATTACACTCAGTTGGTATTTAAATACCTACTATAGGCTGAGCATGGAACTAAGCCTTGAGCAAACAGTATTCTACAAAATAGACATGATCTATAGATTCATGGAGTCCATAGACCACTGGAGGTGAAGAAGGCAGTAAAAAATATGTAGACCATCAGATGCATATTTTGTCAGAACTTTGGTGCTTTAAAGGAAACACACTGGATGCAATAACTATGAATAGGTAGGGATACTCAGGTCTCTCAGATACAGTAGTCAGGGATGGGCTTTCTGAATTTGTAGAACTGAAAAGAAGCACATGTAGGTGTAGCATAATGTCCAAAGGGAAAAGAACAAACTGAAGATGGGGATACAAAGGTGACTGAACAAAGCTATTTATCACAGCATTGTTTATCATACTGAAAATTAGAAAAAGATCTTCCGTGTCAAACAGTAAGGGTACCGTTAAATAAATTAAGGTTCATATTACAACTTAAAATTGTGCATCCATAAAAATAAGATTGAAGATGGATGATAGTGTTATCCAGTGGTTCTAAATACAGATTTAGAGTAAAACTGTCTAAGCTCAAACTGAGGTTCAGCTACCTAGTAGCCTAGTAGCTATGTGGCCTTGGGCAAGTTATATGATCTCTCTGTATTTTAGTTGTTTGTAAAATGAAGATAATAACAATCTGAAATAGAGTTGTTTTGAAATTTACATGAGTTAATATATATAAATGACTTAGAAAAGTATCTTTTCACATTAAGGATTATTGTCACCATCATCCACATTTATTGACCTAGAAAGCTGGCCATCATAAAGGCTAAAATGTAGATTACACAATTATACAAACAGAATATCTAGTACATTCTAAAAATCTCTGTGCATTGAAAAGGACAGAATATGATAAAGAATATTAATGGTGGTTATGTCTGGATGATAATTTTTATTTTCTTTTTATTTTCAGTATTACTTATATTACATTTCTGCAATTAGCCTGTATTATTTTTACAATAAACTAAAAAACTAAATTTCCTTTCATAAAAGTACATTTTTGTATTTTCAAAATTTTTCAGTGAATTATGAAATTCACTGATATGTGGAATTTGATATGTGGAATTTAAAAAACAACAGTAAAAAAACAAGCTCATAGATACAGAGAACAGATTGGTGGTTGTCAGAGATGAAGGGTGGGGGAGTGGAAGGTGGATGAAGTAAGTGAAGGGGGTTAAAATGTATAAACTTCCAATTATAAAATAAATAATTTGTGGGGACTGAAATTTGCTAAGAGAATAAAATTTAAATTCTCACCAAAAAAGATAAATATGTGAGGTGATGCATAGGTTAATTAACTAGACAGGGGAAGTCCTTTCAAAATGTGTTTTTAACAAAGAAATGCTTTTCTACTGTCCTGTGCTGAACATGATGCCGAACACTGGGAATATAGTAATAAATATGATGACATTTCTTCCCATAAATAGCTTACAATCTAGTTGAGATAAACAGAAAATAGATTTATTATTTTTGTCCTAAAACTGCCAAAAGTGGTCCAGTATATCTGAAAGCCTTCATGGAGGAGGTGACTCATCAGGTGAGTCTGGAAAAATAGGTTTGGTCTTTTTCTGTTCTAAAAATACAATGGTTTAGGTAGGGTGGCAGTGTTCTAAGCAGATGTAACCACATTTGGGGAGCATGGGAGACCCAAAGGTTCATATGACTGCAGCTTCAGGAAGAGGGAGCAAGTGAGACTACAGAGGCTAGGGGTGGGAAGTGCCACTCTAGAAGGACTTCGCTATGCTAGGGAGTTTGAATTTAATCCTGAAGACAATAAAAGGGGAGTCAATGGATTTTAAGGAAAAATAATATGATGATGATACAATGTGTGTTCACAAATAAAAGCAAAAGCAGACTCACAGACATAAAAAACAAACTTACAGTTACCAAAGGGGAAAGTGGTGGTGGTCAGGGAGATAAATTGGGAGTTTTGGATTAACAGATACACACTAATACATAGAAAATAAGTAAACAAAAAAGATATACTGTATAGCAGAGGGAACTATATTCAGTATCTTATAATAAATTATAATGGGAAAGAACCTGAAAAAGAATATATAAATACATATATAAAATTGAATCACTTTGCTGTACACCTAGAACTAACACAACTTGTACATCAATCATACTACAACTTTGTTTTAAGTGAAAAAAAAAATTAAAACAAACAAAAAAATGATCCAAGTTTCCAGAAGAAATTCAACGTCCTTTTATTTCTAGTAATAAGAATCATCTCCTTCATCTGTTACTTGGGAGTCACCACTTTGGCCAAGTGAGGTCTGCTTTTCTTTCCCATGCCTAAGCTATAGAACAAACTAATTCTGTTGCAGAGTCCACATCACACTTGGAAGCCCCCTGAATGCTGATTTGGCACGGCAGTTGGGAAGAATGCTAATGTAATTCACTTTGGCATGACTGATGAGTTGTTCATATCTTGTTTACTAAGGTTTGGGGAAAAAAATTTGAAAGGCTCTCTACGAAACCATAGTCTTTCTCTTAAATACAAATGGCAAAGTCTATGTGGTACTGTAATTTCTACCAAAACCTTCTAAATATACTTTACTTAAACAACTTAGAAAATACTTAAGCAGTAAAGTGGCTTTCTTTTTAAGTAATGCCACAGTATAGAGGCATTTAAATTCAAACCAGAACAGCCTCAAAAAAAAAAAACCTTCACAGAAATGTTTGCTTTTAAGAGTTGGTGCACACTCACGGTATTATTTTTCAAGTGGCTATAGAATATTTTTGACTTGGTCCATCAAAAATTGATGGGCAAACCTCCACAATATTTTTATGGATTTGGGTGACATATTAATTGTATGGCAACCCACTCCAGTACTCTTGCCTGGGAAATCCCATGGACGGAGGAGCCTGGTAGGCTGCAGTCCATGGGGTCGCAAAGAGTCTAACACAACTGAGCAACTTCACTTTCACTTTCATGCGCTGGAGAAGGAAATGGCAACCCATTCCATATTCTTGCCTGGAGAATCCCAGGAATGGGAGCCTGGTGGGCTGCCGTCTATGGGGTCGCACAAGTCAGACACGACTGACGTGACTTAGCGGCAGCAGCAACACTATCACAGTGGAGAAGGCAATGGCAACCCACTCCAGTACTCTTGCCTGGAAAATCCCACGGACGGAGGAACCTGGTAGGCTGCAGTCCATGGGGTCGCTATGAGTTGGACACAACTGAGCGACTTCACTTTCACTTTTCACTTTCATGCATTGGAGAAGGAAATGGCAACCCACTCCATTGTTCTTGGCCTGGAAAATCCCAGGGACAGGGGAGCCTGGTGGGCTGCCGTCTATGGGGTCACACAGAGTCAGACAGACTGAAGCAATTTAGCAGCAGCAGCAGCAGCAGCAACACTATCACAGAGGGCTTCCCAGGTGGTGCTAGTGATAAAGAACCCAACTGCCAATACAAGAGACATGAAAGATGAAAGTTTGATCCTTGGGTCAGGAAGATCCCCAGAGGAGGGCATGGCAACCCACTCCAGTATTCTTGCCTGGAGAATCCCATGTACAGAGGAGCCTGGCAAGCTACAGTCCATGGGATCGCAAAGGGATACAATGGAATTGACATAGCACCCACACAACACTATCACAGAAAGAAAAACAAGTTCGCTGAGAATAAATAGAGCTGAGACTGCCCATCATTACATAGGAATTCTTTGGAAAATGTACCTTTTTCAGGGAACAGGATTCTTTGAATTGAGGTATTGAGAAGGGGTTCCTCCACATTAATGGACTGACAAGTTCTAAAGCAAATGGAATTAACCAAGATGAAGAGGAAAAAGCCAACAGCATGATGCATGAATTGATTGAAGTTAAAAATCTGAAAAGGCCTATTAAATCTTATCCATCTTCTCCAGACTGCATTGGAGTTTTTCCTTATGGCATATTTACCTTGCTGCTTTGTTTTTCAAGTATTCAGCCTTCAAATTCACCTGATTTCTTATAAGAACATATTCGGACTTAATCAACTTAGTTTGTGGGAAACCATAACTAGATATTGCATCTCAGGATTCATCCTAGGTAGATACTTAATAAAGAATTATATTTGAATGGGTGGAAAGACAGAATGTTGACAAATAATGATAATAAATTTCTTGAGTAATTTTCAGTTCAATATAACTAACTCTAAATTAGTGAACCGTATGACCAATATAATCAAAAAGAAAAAAATAGAGTACACTGACAGCATTCTATTCTCCTGTAAACAGTCAAAGTATGAATTAGAATGGATTAGAGGAGTTTGGCATAAAATACATATTATCCATGTAAAAGATCAAGAGAGATATCAGTTCAGATCAGTTCAATAGCTCAGTCATGTCCAACTCTTTGTGACCCCATGGACTGCAGCACGCCAGGCCTCTCAGTTCATCACCAACACCCAGAATTTACTCAAACTCATGTCCATCGAGTCAGTGATGCCATCCAACCATCTCATCCTCTGTCGTCCCCTTCTCTTCCTGCCTTCAATCTTTCCCACCATCAGGGTCTTTTGAAATGAGTCAGCTCTTCGCATCAGGTCACCAAAGTATTGGAGTTTCAGCTTCAGCATCAGTCCTTTCAATGAATATTCAGGACCGATCTCCTTTAGGAAGGACTGGTTGGATCTCCTTGCAGTCCAGGGGACTCTCAAGAGTCTTCTCCAACACCACAGTTCAAAAGCATCAATTCTTTGGCACTTAGCTTTCTTTATGGTCCAACTCTCACATCCATAAATGACTACTGGAAAAACCATAGCTTTGACTAGACAGACCTATGTTGGCAAAGTAACGTTTCTTCTTTTTAATATGCTGTCTAGGTTGGTTATAACTTTTCTTCCAAGGAGCGAGTGTCTTCTAAATTCATAGCTGCAGTCACCATGTGCAGTGATTTTGGAACCCCCCAAAATAAAGTCTGTCACTGTTTCCACTGTTTCCCCATCTATTTGCCATGAAGTGATGGGACCGGATGCCATGATCTTAGTTTTCTGAATGTTGAGTTTTAAGCCAACTTTTTCACTCTCCTCTTTCACTTTCATCAAGAGGCTCTTTAGCTCTTCTTCACTTTCTGCCATAAGGCTGGGGTCATCTGCATATCTGAGGTTATTGATATTTCTCCCAGCAATCTTGATTCCAGCTTGTGCTTCCTCCAGCCGAGCATTTCTCATGATGTACTCTGCATATAAGCTAAATAAGCAGGGTGATAATATACAGCCTTGACGTACTCCTTTTCCTGTTTGGAACCAGTCTGTTGTTCCATGTCCAGTTCTAACTGGTGCTTCCTGACCTGCATACAGATTTCTGAAGAGGCAGGTCAGGTGGTCTGGTATTCCCATCTCTTTCAGAATTTTCCACAGTTTATTGTGATCCACACAGTCAAAGGCTTTGGCATAGTCAATAAAACAGAAGTAGATGTTTTTCTGGAACTCTCTTGCTTTTTCCATGATCCAGTGGATGTTGGCAATTTGATCTCTGCTTCCTCTGCCTCTTCTAATTCCAGCTTGAACATCTGGAAACTCACTGTTCAAGTACTGTTGAAGCGTGGCTTGGAGAATTTTGAACATTACTTTGCTAGTGTGTGAGATGAGTGCAACTGTGCGGTAGTCTGAGCATTCTTTGGCATTGCCTTTCTTTGGGATTGGAATGAAAACTGACCTTTTTCAGTCCTGTGGCCACTGCTGAGTTTTCCAAATTTGCTGGCATATTGAGTGCAGCACTTTCACAGCATCATCTTCCAGGATTTGGAATAACTCAACTGGAATTCCATCACCTCCACTAGCTTTGTTCATAGTGATGCTTTCTAAGGCCCACTTGACTTCACATTCCAGGATGTCTGGCTTTAGGTGAGTGATCACACCTTCGTGATTATCTGGGTCGTGAAGATTTTTTTTGTACAGTTCTTCTGTGTATTCTTATCACCTCTTCTTAATATCTTCTGCTTCTGTTAGCTCCACACCATTTCTGTCCTTTATTGTGTCCATCTTTGCATGAAATGTTCCCTTGGTATCTCTAATTTTCTTGACGAGATCTCTACTCTTTCTCATTCTATTGTTTTCCTCTGTTTCTTTGCACTGATCACTGAGGAAGGCTTTCTTATCTCTCCTTGCTATTCTGTGGAACTCTGCATTCAAATGGGTTTTATCTTTCCTTTTCTCCTTTGCCTTTTGATTCTCTTCTTTTCTCAGCTATTTGTAAGGCCTCCTCAGACAGCCATTTTGCTTTTTTGCATTTCTTTTTCTTGGGGATGGTCTTGATCACTGCCTCCTGTACAGTTTCATGAACCTCTGTCCATAGTTCTTCAGGCACTCTGTTGATCAGATCTAATCCCTTGAATCTATTTGTCACTTCCACTGTATAATCGTAAGGGATTTGATTTAGGTCATACCTGAATGGTCTAGTGGTTTTCTCTACTTTCTTCAATATAAGTCGAATTTGGCAACAAGGAGTTCATGATCTGAGCCACAGTCAGCTCCCGGTCTTGTTTTTGCTGACTGTATAGAGCTTCTCCATCTTTGGCTGCAAAGAATATAATCAATCTGATTTTGGTATTGACCATCTGGTGATGTCCATGTGTAGAGTCTTCACTTGTGTTGTTGGAAGAGGGTGCTTGCTATGACCAATGCGTTCTCTTAGCAAAACTCTATTAGCCTTTGCTCTGCTTCATTCTGTACTCTAAGGCCAAATTTGCCTGTTGCCCCAGGTGTTTCTTGACTTCCTACTTTTGCATTCCAGTCCCCTATAATGAAAAGGACATCTTTTTTAGGTGTTAGTTCTAGAAGGTCTTGTAGGTCTTCACAGAACCATTCTACTGCAGCTTCTTCAGCATTACTGGTTGGTATAGATCTGGATTACTGTGATTACTGAATGGTTTGTCTTGGAAACAAACAGAGATCATTCTGTTGTTTTTTAGATTGCATCCAAGTGCTGCATTTTGGATTCTTTTGTTGACTATGATGGCTACTGCATATCTTCTGCAGGATTCATAGATACAACATTAAGAGGTAAACAAAATCTTTTAAAATATATTTCATTTTATTACATTGCTAGTTTCTCCTCACTAAACCCAATCTATAAATCAGGTGTAATTAACCATTATGATCCTTCTAGAATTTAAGAAATAGAATAGAATGTAATAATTGTTGCTTATACAACCCAAGGGCAGTAAGGCTCATTGACAGTATTTCCATTATATAGTCTGTTCTTGAGTTTCTGCAGTAACTTCCAGGGAAATGCGTATTTTGCAGAGCTAAAGGAAATGTCTTCTGGAAGGGCTGCTTTTTCTTTTCTGTTTCCTAATAGCTTGACTCAACATGACAAGTGTTTTGGTAATGAGGATAAAATTGTATTTAAACAAACCAAAAAAAACAACTAATATACATTCAAAGAAGCTCTGACTAGTTTCACTACATCTCAGCCTTCTAGAATTACTGATTAGTTGAACAAAGCTTTCCCGTAAACCTCCAGGCTGACTCCATGCTAAGAATGGCAGCTTTAAGGTAGACCAAAATGCTCAAGGTCAGGAGGCTCCCTGGGATCCTGACCCAAGATGCCTTGATTCTACTCCAGAAAACAAATGCCGTGAAAATTAAAGCATCATCTCCTAACCATCAATGAGCCCAAATTGCTGCCTTAAAAGATTTGCTCAAGGTCTTTCAACTAAGACTAACATTTGAGGAACTTGTGGCCTTAATGTAAGCACATTTTTCTTTAGTAGTCAAGTTTTACTGCTCATCTTACAGCCTGAACTCATTGACAGGGGATGGTCTTGCTCTTACAACTACAATTTGTTGAATTCTTAAATGGTGTGTCAGGACACATTTTTGAATGTGAAATTCATAATACAACTCTTAATAAAGACTTGGGTAATAACCAAAAAGATTCCTGCTAATGAGATATCACAGAAATTAAACGAGCAATTTCTAGTAATTGTTTACATTACCTAAGCAGAAGACTCTCGACACTAAGATAAAGAATACAGAAAATGCACAGTTATAAAGTTTGTTTCAGATACACTGATTGTTCTTGAGCACCTTTGATGTACCAGTTTTCTAACAAGCACCAGGGATTTGGAGGTGAATATAAGATACGGCCAATTTATGCAGGTGCTTAAAGTCTAGCCTCCTGAAGTTTGAGGAGGAATTCACCTGGAAAATAAACGGAAGGAAGTAGCATATGGCACCTGGCCAACCCCATGGTTCTATCTGTCCCTTACAGGGAGGGGATGGGACTTTTGTTCTGTGCCACATTTCAGGTGCATGTAGGCACCGTGGGTGACAGATGCCCAACTACTGAAGCTGGTCTTGCTCTGTCTCTTCTCTACATGAGTTAAACACTATTACACCCTGTTCTTGACATCACTGTTTTCCTTGGAAACTTCAATATTAAGATGCAGTGGGCAGAAGTGCTTGGACTTCTATTCCTGATAATAGGTAACATATGCCACTAGCTCAACACTGATTATACGCTAAAATTCTTAAAATTGTTTTTTAGGCAATAAAAATTGAATTATTCAATACAAAGTGAGATCATCACAGAGTCTAAGAATGTAGGTCACAAATTGACTATTGCTCACCAGGTCTCTAAGGAAGTTTATGTAAATATAAATATGTTCAAGTGCAGAACTCTCTAGTGAGCTGGAAGTGGCCCCAAAGAGAACCACTATGGCCTAAGAACCACTATGGCCTAAAAAAGGTAGACTGAAAAGACCACAAGCCAGAGTAGACTGAGGAGGCTACTGGACCCAAGCCCAAATTTCAGATCTGTTCACGCCGCTGCAAAGGCTCTCATCCAGAGCCAGCTCAAGAGGAAGCTCAAAGAGGAATGCAGGGGAAACATTTTCTGAAATGCCTACAGTAATAGTTTAGAGAAACTTGGGTAGGTCTTCTGAGGCTGGGGCATCAGGAACATTCCTGAAGAAACAGGATCCCAGAAAGAAATACAGAGAGAAGATCAGGGTTCTTCCAGGAGGAAGGGGGCCACCTCCTCCCTGGTCACATGAGACAAAGGTCAGATGGGAAAGAAGGAAATCAAACAAAAAGACAAAACTATCTACTTCTCCCTAGTGTACTGTAAGGAGGTCCATGTACAGAAAGACTGTGACACTCCCTTATCCCTGTCCCTTCTCTGCCCAGGATGGTGACATTCTCTCCAATAGCTATATTCTTTCCTATAGCTCAATGATCAATAAAATATCCTTGAGCATGTCTACCAGGCCTCTTTAGTGTGGAGTAAAATGCCTTGATCCTGACCCATTTTTGTTAAAGGATTAGTTACAAGTATGCAGAAGGATGTGAGAAGGAAGAGATTTCTGACTTTGCCCCATTAAAACTCCCCCAAATTTCAGTAACATCCTATTTCTTATTTCTGAGACTAATCTTTACACTGTGAACAACAGTGATTTGGGAAGGGGCAAGTCTTACATTGAATGTGTACATTTTATGTTGCTTTTTAAGAAAAAAGCTCACTAAATTAGTGGTGAAACTCCAAATTGTGGGAAACTTAGAATTATGTAAATAGTATACCATATAAGAGTATAGAAATAGTTTAGTTTCTAACTCTCAAATAACTCTGATTTAACATTTGAGATCCTTGTTTTCTAACTCTAGTCTTTTCACACAAATGTTATTGCAGATATGGTTTGGAAGAGCAGGAGTGTGTCAGCTTGGGTTGTCAAATACACATCACTCATATCCTTTGGGAAAAGCCTGGGACCCACACTTTCTACAATCCCTGGCCCTCTAGGTTCTAATCTGAATTATGCCAGTGGGAATCCCTTGCAGAAAAGCTGGAGCACAGAAGAGGAGCAGCCTTCATTCTCCAGCAGCAGCCAGGCGAACACTGACAGATGCCCAGGGGCTTATTAGGTGAGCACTGGTGAGTCACTATGGAGTTGCAGGCAATTAAGATCATCAGTAGCAGAAGCTGTGTTTCCTGAACTTATGGAGTTCTGAAAACCTGCAGAATTTTCCTCCTGACCTTTGCTTCTATAGTCCTTCCAACAGTTATATCAGCCTCTAATCAACCTCTAATTCCCTGTATTACATTCTTCCTTGCTTAAATTAGTGATTGAAAACAAGTGACAATCACATCCTTCTTTTTCCTATGTAACACTCCTCTGCATTTAGCTATCAAATTCTTTTTTTTTTTTTAACAGTTAGGGAGTAGTCTTTTTTGGAGGCTGTTTCTGCATTGCAGAAGAGATTATAGGAAGAATGAGGACTATTCCTAGCCTTATTTACTTCCCTTATCTAATTATCTTTATTTATTTTTATACTTCATACTCCTGTCTTTATATATTTTCATTATCCCACATGACTGCATAAATACAGTGGCAGTTAACATCTCTCTTATCCTTAATACTTCTAAATTCACATTTATATGTTTTATTACACTTGATCTTCACAGTACTTTTACATCTAGAATGGAATGGCATTTTATCTTCCTAAGTAATAGGTGGGAAATTTGAAACTCAGAGAAGGTTAGTGATATATTTAAGGTTATACAGAAAATCAGGCAATATGCTAGAACCAGAACCCAAGATTTTTGACCATTACTATTCTAGAGTGTCTGATAGTATTCTATTGGCTCACTAAGTAAGATGGTGACTCTCTGCATATAACTTCCATTTTTGGTGAAAATATTCTATAACATAAGTTCTGTGAACTCTGAGTTACCATGCTTCTTTTCTGTGAATAGTCTTTGTCAATTGTTTGAATATGATTTTCAAATTAATATAATAGTCTCAATGAGTAACTGCAAGATGATTGAGGGGCAGCTCCATGATTATTATTTGGCATCTAACATATTTGGGATACTGGAAAAGTATAATGAAAGTGAGAGTGATGGTATATCATTATCTCTGACAACCTTTCAGTGGTCAGTGTCAATTAGTCAGTGGTCTAATATCTACTGAATAAAAGTTTTCATATTATAGGCTCTCTCAAAATTCTAATTGTACTATTGGCAATGTCACCTGAAGGGTACTCAACTGAGAATCAGAGATAAAGAAATTGAGTAACCTTGAGAATAGCATAGCATAGAATATACTTAATACACTTAACATAAAAATAAATGCAGAATTTGGATAGCTTTCAGGATTTAACCTTTTTTTAGTCAGATGAATAAATACAGCCAAGACTCTTCTAAGAGAAATGCACATTTTTCACGTCAAAAATTTGTTAATTAATTCAGTATTTCTACATAAGGATAACAAATTTTAAGTAGACAAAAAACTAAGAAAAAAATCTGCAACATATCAGCAAGGCAAATGGAATAGTTGTAGTAAGCTTTTAAAGCTAAAATAAAGATGTTGAAAATCTGTAAGGTGCTAACTAAAGATATGGATGTATGTCTATACATTTATGTATCATATCTAAATGAATGAAAGTTTTAATGGTCTACTTTTTTCATTACAAATGTTTCTAACTTTTGAAGTTTTATTTTTAAACTGGCCTAGTATATAACTGCAATGACAACATCAACTTAAGAGCAGAACACCTGACCTGTTAAGTGTAGCCCAATTTAGGAAGGATCTAGTACAAGCACACTTGACTTCACAGATGCTGTGTGTTTTACAAAGTGAAGACTTGTGGCAATGCTGTACTGAACAAGTCTGCTGCTGCTGCTAAGTCACTTCAGTCGTGCCCGACTCTGTGCGACGCCATAGATGGCAGCCCACCAGGCTCCCCATCCCTGGAATTCTCCAGGCAAGAACACTGGAGTGGGTTGTCATTTCCTTCTCCAATGCATGAAAGTGAAAAGTGAAAGTGAAGTCGCTCAGTCGTGTCCGACTCTTAGCATAGTCTCTCTGTACCATTTTTCCAACAGCATTTTTTCATTTTGTGTCTCTGTGTCACATTTGGTAATTCTTGCAATATTCCAGGCTTTTTCATTATTATATTTGCTTTGATGATCTGTGATCAGTGACTTTAATGATACTATTGTAACTGTTTTGGGGCACCTGAAACTGAACCAATATGATGGCAAACAATCCATAAATGTTGAATGTGTTCTGACTGCTCCCCCATCTCTTTCCCACGCTTGGGCCTCCTTATTTCCTGAGACACAATTTTGAAATCAGGCCAAAACTGACTATGCTGCAGCCTTTGGCTGTGTGGATCACAATAAACTGTGGAAAATTCTACAAGAGATGGGAATACCAGACCACCTTATTTGTCTTCTGAAAAACCTGTATGCAGGTCAAGAAGCAACAGTTAGAACTGGACATGGAATGACAGACTGGTTTCAAATTGGCAAAGGAGTACGTCAAGGCTGCATTTTGTCACTCTGCTTATTTAACATACATGCAGAGTACATCATGCGAAATGCCGGGCTGGATGAAGCACAAGCTGGAATCAAGATTGTGGGGAGAAATATCAATAACCTCAGATATGCAGATGAAAGTGAAGTCATTCAGTCGTGTCTGACTCTTAGCTACCCCATGGACTGTAGCCTACGAGGCTCCTCCATCCATGAAATTTTCCAAGCAAGAGTACTGGAGTGGGTTGCCATTTCATTCTCCAGGGGATCTTCCCAACCCATGGATCGAACCCAGGTCTCCCCCACTGTGGGCAGATGCTTTACCGTCTGAGCCACCGAGAAGTCCTATATGCAGATGACACCACCCTTCTGGCAAAAAGTGAAGAGGAACTAAAGAGCCTCTTGATGAAACTGAAAGAGGAGAGTGAAAAAGTTGGCTTAAAACTCAACATTCAAAAAACCAAGATCATGGTATCTGGTCCCATAATTTCATACCAAATAGATGGGGAAACAATGGAAACTATGACAGACTTAATCTTCTTGGGCTCCAAAATCACTGCAGAAGGCGACTGTAGCCATGAAATTAAAAGATGCTTGCTCCTTGGAAGAAAAGCTATGACAAACCTAGACAGCGTATGAAAAAGCAGAGACGTTACATTCCAGCCAGGGTCTGTATAGTCAAAACTATGGTTTTTCCAGTAGTCATGTATGGGTGTGAGAGTTGGACCATAAAGAAGGCAGAGTGTAGATTAGATGCTTTTGAACTGTGGTGTTGGAGAAAACTCTTGAGAGTCCCATAGACTGCAAAGAGATCAGAGCAGTCAATCCTAAAGGAAATTAGTCCTGGATATTCATTGAAAGGATTGATGCTAAAGCTGAAGCTCCAATACTTTGGCCACAAGATGCAAAGAGCTGACTCATTAGAAAAGCCCCTGATGCTGGGCAGGAAGTGAAGGAAAGAAAGAGGAAGAGATGGTTGGATGGCATCACTGACTCAGTGGACATGAATCTAGCAAGTTCCAGGAGATGATGATGGACAGGGAAGCCTGGTGTACTACAGTCCATGGGGTCTCAAAGCGTTGGACATGACTGAGTGACTGAACAACAACAACAGTTGCCTACAAGTATACAAGTGAAAGGAAGAGTCCCACATATTTCAATTTAAATAAAAAGCTAGAAATGATTAAGCTTAGTGAGGAAGGTATGTTGAAAGTTGAGAAGCTGAAAGCTAGTTTATTTATTTATTTATTTTTCATTTATAGGATAATTGTTTTACAGAATATTGTTGTTTTCTTCAAACTTCAACAGAATCAGCCATAGGTATACATATGTCCCCTCCCTTTTGAACCTCCCTCCCATCTCCCTCCCCATTCCACCCCTCTAGGTTGATACAGAGACCCTGTTTGAGTTTCCTGAGACATACAGCAAATTCCCATTGGCTATCTATTTTACATATGGTAATGTAAGTTTCCAAATTATTTTCTCCATACATCTCACTCTCTCCTCCCCTCTCCCCATGTTCATAAGTCTATTCTCTATGTCTGTTTTTCCATTGTTGCCCTTTAAATAAATTCTTCAGTACCATTTTTCTAGATTCCATATATATGTGTTACAATACTATATTTATCTTTCTATTTCTGACTTACTTCACTCTGTGTAATAGGATATAAGTTCATCCACCTCCTTAGAACCGACTCAAACACATTCCTTCTTAATGGCTGATTAATATTCCGTTGTTTATATGTACCACAACTTCTTTATCCATTCATCTATCGATGAACGTAGAAGGTTGCTTCCATGTTCTAGCTACTGTAAATAGCACTGCAATAAACAGTGGGATACATGTGTCTTTTTCAATTTTGGTTTCCTCAAGGTATATGCCTAGGAATGGGACTGCTGGGTCATATGGTGGTTTTGTTCCTAGTTTTTTAAGGAATCTCCATACCATCTTCCATAGTGCCTGTATCAGTTTACATCCCCACCAACAGTGCAAGAGCGTTCCCTTTTCTCCACACCCTCTCCACCATTTATTGTTTGTAGACTTCTTGACGATGGCCATTCTGACTGGTGTGAGGTGATATCTCATTGTAGTTTTGATTTGCATTTCTCTAATAATGAGTGATGTTGAGCATCTTTTCATGTGTTTGTTATCCATCTGTATGTCTTCTTTGGAGAAATGTCTGTTTAGGTCTTTTTTCCACTTTTTGATTGGGTTGTTTGCTTTTTTGGTATTGAGCTGTATGAGCTGCTTGTATATTTTGGAAATTAATCCTTTCTATTTCTTCCTGATTCAGTCTTGGAAGATTGGACCTTTCTAAGAATCTGTCCATTTCTTCCAGGTTATCCATTTTATTGCCATATAGTTGTTCATAACAGTCTCTTATAATCCTTTGTATTTCTGCACTGTCTGTTGTAACCTCTACTTTTTCATTTCTAATTTTGTTGATTTGACTCTTCTCTCCTTTTTTCTTGATGAGCCTGGCTAAAGGTTTATCAATTGTGTTTATCTTCTTAAAGAGCCAGCTTTTAGTTTTATTAATCTTTACTATTGTTTATTTCATTTCTTTTTCATTTATTTCTGCTGGGATCATTATGATTTCTTTTCTTCCACTAATTTTGGGTTTTTTTCTTCTTCTTTTTCCAGTTGTTTTAGGTGTAAAGTTATGTTGTCTGTTCGATGTTTTGTTTCTTGAGGTTGGATTTTATTGCTATAAACTTTCATCTTAGAACTGCTTTTGCTGCATCCCATAGGTTTTGAGTTGTGTTTTCATTGTCATTTGTTTCTAGAAATTTTTTGATTTCCCTTTGATTTCTTCAGTAACCTGTTGGTTATTTAGAAACATGTTGTTTAATCTCCATGTGTTTGTGTTTCTTACAGTTTTTTTTTTTTTTCCCCTGTAATTGATAGCTAGTCTCATAGCATTGTGGTCTGAGAAGATGCTTGATACAATTTCAATTTTCTTAAATTTACTAAGGTTTGATTTCTGACCCATGATGTGTTCTATCCTGGAGAATGGTCCGTGTGAACTTGAGAAGGTGTATTCTTCTGCATTTGGATGGAATGTCCTGAAGATATCAATAAGATCCATCTCATCTAATGTATCATTTAAGACGTGTTTCCTTAGTAATTTCCTGTTTTGATGATCTGTCCATTGGAATGAGTAGAGTGTTAGAGTCTCCTACTATTATTGTGTTACTGTCAACTTCTCCTTTTATGTCTATTAGTGTTTGTCTTATGTATTGAGGTGCTCCTATGTTGGGTGCATAGATATCTACAATTGTTATGTCTTCCTCTTGGGTTGATCCCTTATCATTATGTAGTGTCCTTCTTTATCCCTTGAAATCTTCTTTATTTTAAGGTCTATTTTGTCTGATATGAGGATTGCTACTCCAGGTTTCGCTTCTCATTTGCATGGAATATATTTTTCCATCTTCTCACTTTCAGTCTATATGTGTCTTTAGGTCTGAAGTGGGTTTCTTGTGGACAGCATATACATGGGTCTTGTTTTTGTATCCATTCAGCCAGTCTGTGTCTTTTGGTTGGAGCATTTAATCCATTTATATTTAAATTAATAATTGATATATATGTTTTTATTGCCATTTTTTTTATTGTTCAGGGTTGATTTTGTAGATCTTTATTCTTCTATTGTATTTCTTGACTATGTAAGTCCCTTTAACATTTGTTGTAAAGCTGGTTTGGTGGTACGGAGCTTTTGCTCCTCTGAAAAGCTTTTTATTTCTCCATCAATTTTGAATGAGATTCTTGCTGGGTACAATAATCTTGGTTGTCGATTTTTCCCTTTCGGTACTTTAAAGATAACCAGCCATTACCTTCTGGCCTGCAGAGTTTCTGCTGAAAAATCAGCTGTTAAGTGTATGGGGTTTCCCTTGTATGTTACTTGTTGCTTCTCCCTTGCTGCTTTTAATATTCTTTCTTTGTGTTTAGTCTTTGTTAGTTTGATTAGTATGTGTCTTGGTGTGTTTCTCCTTGGGTTATCTTGTACGGGACTCTTTGTGCCTCTTGGACTTGATTGACTATTTCCTTTTCCATGTTGGAGAAATTTTCAAGTATAATCTCTTCAAAAATTTTCTCATACCCTTTTTTTAACTCTTCTTCTTCTGGGATCCCTATAATTAGAATGTTGGCACGTTTGATATTGTCCCAGAGGTCTCTGAAACTATCCTCAATTCTTTTCATTCTTTTTATTTTATTCTGCTCTTCAGAAGTTATTTCCGCCATTTTATCTTCCAGCCCACTGATTCATTCTTCTGCTTCAGATATTCTGCTATTGATTCCTTCTAGAGTATTTTTCATTTCAGTAATTGTGTTATTTACCTCTGTTTATTCTTTATTCTTTAATTCTTCTAGGTCTTTGTTAATTGACTCTTGCATTTTCTCCACTTTGTTTTCAAGGTTTTTTGTGTTTTTTTTTAATCATCTTTACTACCATTATTCTGAATTCTTTTTCAAGTAGCTTGCCTGTTTCCTCTTTATCTGTTTGGACTCCTGTGTTTCTAATTTGTTCCTTCATTTGTGTAGTATTTCTCTACCTTTTCATTATTATTATTATTTTTTTACTTATAGTGTTTGAGGTCTCTTTTTCCCAGGCTTCAAGGTTGAATTCTTTCTTTCTTTTGGTTTCTGCCCTCCAAACGTGGGTTCAGTGGTTTGTGTAAGCTTTGCATAGGGTGAGACTTGTGCTGAATTTTTGTTTGTTTGTTTTTCCTCTGATGGGCAAGGCTTAGTGAGGTGGTAGTCCTGTCTGCTGATGATTGGGTTTGTATTTTTGTTTTGTCTGTTGTTTAAATGAGGGTTCTGGACAGGGTGCTATTGGTGGTTGGATGATGCTGAGTTTTGTATTTAAGTGGTTTCCTTTGTGTGAGTTCTCACTATTTGATACTCCCTAGGTTTAGTCCTCTGGTAGTCTAGGGTCTTGGAGTCAGTGCTCCCACTCCAAAGGCTCAGGGCTTGATCTCTGGCCAGGAATGAAGATTCCACAAGTGGTCTGTTATGGCATTAACTGAGGTTAAAACAAATACCCCAAACCCAGAAATCAAAAAGGAACACCATACAAATGGTAGTTACAAAATCAGGCAAATAATAATTAAAATAATGTAATGTACACATATACATATACACCCATAAGCAAAGTCATAACAGTCCAACAAAAATAAAGTACAGTATATTGACCTGGAGAACAAAGGAAATAAAAAATTATATTTACCAGTTAAGAACAAAACTAACTAAAGCAAAAACTGGTAAACAAAACTAAAGCAAGGTAACACATGAGGAATAAAGCAATGAAAACAAAACTAACAAGTATGTTGAAAGGAAAGGAAGGAAAGGAAAGAAAGAAAGAATAGATATACAAATTAAATAGAGGTGGATGAAGAAGATTTATACACATTAAAGATTAACTACAAGGGGAAAAGAACTGTAGGAAAGGCAAAGGAATAAATGTAGAAAAATATATATATATTTTTTTAAATTAACAATTAAAATTATAAAAAGAGAAAAGAAAAAGGAAGAAGGAAAAAAAAAAAAGAAAGAAAAACTCCATAGAAGTGCAAAAGCCCAACGTAGGGGCAGAGATTTATAGCAACAATAAAAAGTGAGTGAGGGAAAAAACAAAAAGCTCAAAATCTTAATTAGATTTCATAGAGCCAATAAAATCGACAACTACAATGGGGGGGATCCAAAAGAATCTACAGAACAAATCAAAACATAAGAATAATAAATGTTTTTCTTGAGTCATTGCTGTTAGAAGCCTTTCCCTCGATGGGAGTCACAGTCCACCTCACCTCCCTAGGATGTCCTCCAACACTGCTGATCTCTAGAACTGCTGTGGTGGCAGCTCTGACTCTAATCTGGTCCAACTCCTATGTGTTCTTGCCTCAAATGTCCACAACTATCAGAACTAGTGCATTTTCTTTTGTGGGAGTTCTCAATATCCTTTTATATATTCCATAGACACAGAGTCTGCCTAGTTGATTGTATAGATTTAATCTGCAGTTTGTACAGCTGGTGGGAAGGTTTTGGGTCTTCTTCCTTAGCCACACTGCCCCTCGGTTTCAATTGTGGCTTTATTTCCACCTCTGCATGTGGGCTGTCCACTGAGTTTGCTCCTGAGGCTGTCCTGGAGACTTGGGCTTGACCCTGTGAGGGCCAGGTGTGGAGGTGGTGCAGCTGCTTGGGTCGCAGGGGTTCTGGCAGCACCAGGTACTCAGGGAAGTTGGCGGCTAGGGCAGCAGCAGCAGAAGGGTATGGCAACCAATATCGGCCAATATGCTCCAGTATTCTTGCCTGGAGAACCCCCTCTCCGACAGAGAAACCTGGCAGGCCACAGTCTACAGAGTTGCAAAGAGTTGGACATGACTGAAGTGACACTGCGCATATAGATTCAAGACTTTTATTGCCTTTGGGAGCTCTGCCCAGTGAGAGTTGAGCGTGAAGGTGATGCAACTTCTTGGCTTGCGGTGACCCTGCCAGTGCCAGGTGTGCGGGGCTATGGACTGCCTCCGCCGCAGGAATTATGGCGCTATCAGTGTCTTTTTTCAAACCTCTTATAGCAGGCGATCAGAAGGTCTCTTTGGCCAGTCTTTATCTGTAGCTCCACCCATTCAGATACTTGGAAGGATCCCTTGCCTGGGGTCCTTCTCTGTTGTTCAGCACATCATGTACATAGAGAGCCCATTCTCCCACCTCCCCCCCCCCCACTGGGGTCCTACTCTGTAGATTGGCACATCAGGCACTTAAAGGGGCATCCTGGGTGGGGTCCTACTCTGTAGTTCAGTGTGTCAGGCATTTGATGGGCCAGCTTCTCTATTGTTTAGCTGCTGATGGTGGTGTGTGGAGAGAGAGAGGCTATGGTGATGGCTCCACGTGACTCAGCAGTATCACCTTGCTTCCATGGCTGCCTGGCTTTTCTCCACAGGCATTTCCCACCACTATCTCCTCCTTCACATCCCCTCTGTCCGTTTCTCTGCAGTCAACAGCAGACCTCACACTGGGAATGCTCCACGATCCCTAAACTCCAGCTCCAAGCCACTGTACCTTCCAGGAAACCCGCATTCCTGCCCAGCATATGTATGGCTGCAGCCAGGACTGTCTGAGTCTCATTCCATTTAGGCTGCCACAGGTCAGCTGTTTCACTCTCAGCCTTAAATGTTTCTTCTCTGACTCAGACAGTTGCCCCACTGTGGGGATCAGACCCCCTGCTTCAGTTCCCTTACCCACCAAGGGCAGGTCCAGTCCTACTAACACTCTTGTTTTTCTCCCTAAGTCCTTCATCCTACCGAGTTTTGCATGGGTCTATATATTCTTTTCCACTGGTCAGGTACTCCTGTCTGCTCTCCACTGTTGTTCTGAATGCACTTCTGGCTCTGAAGGTATATTCCTGATGTATCCATGGAGACAAATGTACTCCATGTCCACTTATCCTCTGCCATCTTGTTCTCTGCAAGCTAGTTACTTATACCAAACACTTAGCCACGATGTGAAGGCAAAGGTACTATTGGAGTACTGTAGGTACTATTGCTACTAAAGGTACTATATAAGTACTACTGCAGTAAACACATGGATGATATGAAAGTGAAACAGCTTTATTGCTGATATGGAGAATGTTTTGATTGTCAGAGTAGAAGAGCAAACAGTGACAAAGTTCCCTGAAGCCAAAGCTTAATCTTTCCCAGAGCAAGGCCTAACCCTCTTCAATTATTTGAAGGCTGGGAGGTGAGGAAGCTGTAGAAGAACTATTTGGAGCTGGTAGAGATTGGTTCATGAAATTTAAGGAAAGGAGCCATTTCCGCAACATAAAAGTTCAACGTGAAACATTAAGTGCTGATGTAGCTGAAAGTTATCTAGACAATCTAGCTAAGATGTCGTTGAAAGTTATCTAGAAGATCTAGCTAAGATCATTAATGAAGGTGGTTATACTAAACAACAGATTGTCAATGCAGTTGAAAAAATTCTATTGGTTCGATCAAAGAATGTTCCATTGGAAAAAGATGCTACCTAGGATTTTCATAGCTCAAGAGGAGAAGCCAATGTTTGGCTTCAAAGTTTCAACAGGCTGACTCTCCTGTTAGAGGCTAATGCAGCTGGTGACTTTAAGTTGAAGTCAATGATCATTTACTATTCTGATGGGATTGTAAGAATCATGATCAATCTACTCTGCTTGTGCTCTATAAGTGCAACAACAAAGACTTAATTATAGCACATCTGATAGTAACATGGTATGCTGAACATTTTAAGCCCACTATTGAACATACTACTCAAAAAAAATAGATTTATTTCTTAACATTCCTGCCCACTGACAACACGCTCGCTCATCCAAGAGCACTGATGGAGTTGTACAATGAGATTAATCTTGTTTTCATGCCTGCTAACACAACATCCATTCTACAGCCCATGGAACAAGGAGTCATTTCAACTTTCAAGTTGCTTTATTTAAGAAATACATTTTGTAAGGCTTTGGCTGTGATAGATAGTGATTCCTCTGATGAATCTGGGCAAAGTCTATGGGAAATCTCCTGCAAAGGATTTACCATTCTAGAATGTTTATTATTCATGGAAGAGGTCAAAATATATCAACATCAACAGGAGTTTAGAAGAACCCTCCTAGATGATTTAGAGGGATTCAAGACTTCAGTGGAGGAAATAATTGCAGATGTGGTGGAAATAGCAAGAGAACTAGAATCTGAAGTGGAGCCTGAAGGTGTGGCTGAATTGCTGCAATCTCATAACAAAACTTTAACAGAGGAGTAGATGGCTTCTATTGGAAGACCAAAGAAAGTCGTTTCTTGAAGTGGAATACACTCCTGGTGAAGATGCTATGAAGATTGTTGAAATGACAACAAAGTATTTAGAATATTACATAAGATTAATTGATAAAACAATGGCAGATTTTGAGAGATCTGACCCTAATCTTGAAAGAAGTTAAACTGCAGGCAAAATCCTCTGTAGTACTGCATGCTACAGAGAAATCATTTATGAAAGGAAGAGTCAATCTATGTGGCAAACTTCACTGTTGTCTTATTTTAGGAAATGTCAACAGTCACCCCAAAATTCAGCAACCACCACTCTGATCAGTCAGCAGCCATAATCTTCAAGGTAAGCCTGTCCACAAGCAAAAAGCTTACAACTTCCTAAAAGCTAAAATGAGGGTTAGCATTTTTTTTAGAAATGAAGTATTTTTAAATTAAGGCATATAGATATATGCTTTAGATATATTTTTTAGATATAATACTATTACACACTTAATAGACTAAATAGACCAGATAGTTAGGAATAGCATGCATGAAACAGCTAACTAGACAAGCAAACTGTGACTTCTTGATGATGAAGCATGAAAAGGGACATTGGGTGGCAGGAGATCACTGATGAGATCGCCTTTCCCTTGGGACCTCTCCTAATTACTGTTGTGGCTACCACCTGATGTCAGTGACTCCAGAACTGTGGTCCCATTTTGTGCTACACCCCAAGCATGGGAAATAAGTTCAAAATGGGTAGGTTGCTACTGCTTTGTAATTTGTTTGGCGAGGAACTCTTTAAAGGTGGCAAACACTTGCATGAATTCACTACAGAAGGTCATCTCTCTTGAAAATAATAACATTCCCACAGTGATTTTTAAGTGCAAATTCCTTATTATGTTGCATAGTCATTATTTGTTTATGAATATGTTCCTCTCAATCTAGTATCTCTCTAATGTCCCATACTCTGAGTCTTATAATTTCATGCAATAATATAGCAATAATGATGATGATGATAATAATAATAAACACATCCTTGAACTTATCCTCCTTGTGATCCACCCCCAGCAGCATTCTGAAGTCTGAGTACTCTTCATGTCTGAAGGGAAAGTCGTTTCTGAAGAAAGTGGGAAGTATCACTCTTTTTTTAAAAGAACCAATTAAAAAAGAGGCATAGTCAGTTGGCAGCCAAGAAATACATTCTCTTTAAAAAGCAGCCCTCTGCCAAGTTTTTGGCTTCTGTTTGTTGTTGTTTAAAAGGTAAACACAATTAAGAAAGAAAATACAAGTCTTCAAAAGCACAGCTGAATATTTATGTTTTCCCTCGGGGACTTCTGGGCTTATTTCTGAGGATCTTATTTTGCTATTGAACATCATAATAGTTAAAAGCCACCAAAATACCTCTGCTGTACCATTCAGCCTTGGAAAGAGGGGAACATGTTCATTTCATAATGCCCATCCCTTTCAAATTGTGTTGTAATTCCTTAAAATCTGAATACCAACATTGTAATTTTCTCTTCCGTTGCTGAAAGCACACATTGTTGTTCCAAAAAATTCCATGTTATCAAGTCTTACTAGGCAGTTGGGTAAGCTATCTGATACCATCTTAATACCCCAGATAAGCAGCTACACTGACGACAGGCTTGTTCATTCCTAAACTATCAAAATTTGTTTTGCCAGAGAGGCAACTCAAGCTTTTGCCTGTATGTCAGTGAGAATTCTCCCAAAAATCTTTTAGTCTGTGAGTGTCTGCTAATTCATTTGATTCATGGGTTTGGGGTTTGTTTGTTTGTTTTTCCTAATTTCACATAGTTAGGACTAATTCCAATAGTGTCTGAATCAAAAGTTGCTGTGTGTGACAACTTATTTCAAATTCTGGACGATATAGAGAGGGAAAACAATAGCGAGGCTAGTTAATGAAAAGCACCTCAGCTCTGCTCTGAACAACATTCAGACTTCTGCTGTTAATCAGATGGCTTCTCCTGGTTGCCATCTGGCAGGACCTGGCAGCACCGCGTGCTAGTTGTCCCTGCCACCCCAGGAAACAGTCTCTCTGGGAGATCACTGCAGCTTGTATAATTGCCCATCACAGACTACTTTGTTTTAAAGATCTTAGAGATTGGAAACCCCTTTGCAACACCTGGAAGGTTGTCTGGAAAGGTAATTCCCAGCTCTATGAATGTGTCATATTTTGATGCATGATAACGGTTACTTGGAAACCAAAATCCCTACATATTATCTCTGCTCTAACAGGGATACTGGGAGGCAGAAAGAGGTGCAGGCCTCCTAGAGTGGCTGCTTTCCCTTGGCTAGGCAAATATTCATTTGGAACAAGCTTAGGCGGCGTTCACAAGTACAGAAGTGGGTGGATATGTGAGTGGTCTCTCACATCCACACATGACCAACACACACACATACACAGGCAAAGACAATACACTACACACACACTGTGCAGTGACAGACTCAGCACTCTCTGCACTAGTCTCCTTGTCTCTATGCTTTCTATAGTGGATAGAGTTAAAGCTCTAGCTTTAACTCTGTGCTTTGCTCATGTCATTTCCCAGACTGAAATGTTCCATGGTTTCGTGTTGTACAAGATGAAGTTCAAAACTTATCACTTAGAAACCTCAGTGCAGTGTTGAGTATAATCTACAAAATAATGTACCCCCCATCCCCATCAGATGTCCAAGTTCTATCCCCCAGATCCAGGGAGCATGTTATCTTACCTGGCAAAAGAAACCTTGCAGATGTGATTCAGCTAGTGTGAAGTGAGATAACCTTGAATGATTCCAGTGGGCCTAACAAAATCACAGGGCCCTTATAAAAGGAAGGCAGGAGAGTCAGAGTCAGAGTCAGAGGAGATGTGATGACATAAACAGAGGTTGGAATAAACTGCTCTGAAAATGGAGAAAAGGGCCAAGAGCCTAGAAATGCAGTCAGCCTCTAGAAGCTGGAAAAACCAAGGAAACAGATTCTCCGATAGTGCCTACCAAAGTAATGAGCTCTGCCAAAACCTGATTTTAACCTTAGACCTATTGTAGACTTCTGATCTGAAGAACTGTTAGATAATACATTTGTGCTATTTGAAGCCACCAAGTTTGTGGTCATTTGTTATAGAAGCAACAGGAAATAAATGCACTCAATCTTCTACCTTCTATTGTCCCATCTTCCCTGAATCCTTGGGTAAAGCTATGCTTATCAGCAAGAGTGTTTTACAGCCTGACTCTGCAAATCCTATTCATGCTCCAGGAGGATCTTCAATCCCACTGCTTTTCTGACCATGTGATTCCTACCTTCTCTGGACATTTGTGGTAATTATTCTGAAACTACCTTAGATGCTCTCTTACAGAGCACAACTGTAACATTTCCACTAATGCTTTGAACTAACATTTAACTTTCTGTGATTATATCTTTGTCCTCCTCCCTAACTGAATTTCAAGCATTCTGAGGATGGGGCTTATGTCATATAATTTTTTGTTGTATTCATGGCCCCTAGCATGGCGACCCACTCCAGTACTCTCGCCTGGAAACTCCCATGGATGGAGGAACCTGGTGGGCTGCAGTCCATGGGGTCGCAAAGAGTCGGACATGACTGAGTGACTTCCCTTTCACTTTTCACTTTCATGGATTGGAGAAGGAAATGGCAACTCATTCCAGTGTTCTTGCCTGGAGAATCCCAGGGACCGGGGAGAAGGTAGGCTGCCATCTATGGGGTCACACAGAGTCGGACACGACGATGTGACTTAGCAGCAGCAGCAGCAGCAGCAGCAGCATGGTATTGTGTACAGGAAAAAAAAAAAAAAAAAAACACTAAGTAGATACTGTTAGGTTGGTTTTTGTAAACTGAGACATATTAATAAATGTTGTAAAGAAGATAATAATGTTCAAATAGCCTCTCTAACCAGCAACTGCATAGGATTAAACCTGTCAGTGGCTATTTATAGAGGCTCTCTCAATTTCTGAAGTAGCTTCATGAATGACTCTATTGGGATGTGATTATTGGGCAACAATGAAAAATAAAGATATAGGTAAAACTGTTATGAAGATAAAAAGAAGGAAATGGTAGTAGAACTAGACAGGGCACTAAAATCCCCCAAAGCACTTTACTAGATAACATGACATGTATAGGTGTAACACAATAAAAATAGATTTAGACCTTAAATTTTAGAGCTTTTAAAGAGGCATATGTGGCCTGTGTCCTCCAAGCTTTGTTCACTGTGGACATTAGAGGGGAGAGTGTAATAGACTTTCTTATTATTTTTTCAACCAAATCTCTCCAATAAATTGAAACCTACACATAACTTCCTAAAGAACTGCAGTAAAAATGATAGGATCTGTTTGTTCCAGGGGCCTGCACATCAACAGGTAGCCCACATTCTGGAGACCAACTGCCTAGGTTGAAATCCTAACTCCATCTCCTAGAAGTTGGGTAAACTTTCAAGTCTTTCTAGTCTTAGTACCTCATCTCTACAATAGGGATAATAGGAATACCTTCCTCATTTGGCTGTGGTGGGATTCAATGCTAGTAAGCATGTAAATGTGAACTGATCAGTAGGGGGTCTGAGTCTTTTGGAATGATTACTTGTAACTATTGTTCTGTCTGAAAACCTGCCTGGGTCACTTCTATTAGCTTCTGGAGTGCAAACCAACTGAGCTCATTTGGAGATTAATGGAGAAGAAACAGCTACTCCATAGGAGGAAATGGCATTGGGAAGAGAAGAATTTACTGCCAAGATTAAGGTTCAAGTTTTAACAGTAGATCTCAAGGCAACATCAGGCCTATCAAATGCTTCCAAAATCCATCCCATCCATGTCACTAGCATTTCCATATGTTCGCCTGTTGCCTGTGAACATGGAACTAAGGAGGATAAACCACACCCCCTTTCTCTCAACTATTTGGGAGCCATGTACTTTTCATGCAGCAAAAGTCCAGTATCATTCCTGAAACCATGGTATAAGGTAGGCATCATTTCCCTGGTTTCATAGATACAGAAATGTGCCTCAATGAAAGAAGCCAGACACTATAAACAATACATATGACTTGATCCTATATGCATAAAATTTTAAAAAAGAAAGCATAACACTAAACTGTAGTGTGAGAAGTCAAAAGAGTGGTTACTTTGGAGGGTAGAGAGGGGAAGTGACTGGAGGCAGCCTCAGAGGGGATTCTGATAGGTCAGTAATGGCTGACATTTTGGTTTGGCTGGTGGCTTCATAAACTTCTTTTGGTGATAATTCACTGAACTGTAAATCAACATTTTGAACATTTTGTGTGTCAACTAAAAGGCTTACAAAAATGAGGTTCTGGGTTGTTAAATAATCTGTCCGTGTCCACTTGAACAGCATGTGGGAGAGTACAGATTCACACTCTTGCACCAAAATCCATAGTCTTCCCCAAGGTCTGTTGCCCTTAAAGACACTGAATAAAAAATGAGTCTTTTGCATCAGTAGTAGGCCGTACTTTAGTCTAGAAAGTTTCTGTCTGCAGTTATAAAGAAATATTTTAAAGCAAGATTCTTTTGTTGTTTTTTAACTAATGAGGGACAATGATGACATTTAAGATCCCATTATCTTTATATTCTTCCCATCAAAATGTATTTTCTCTGGCAGTGTCCTTTTTCGGGTCAGAGAGGTTTCTAACCTTTGATTTAAATGTCTCAAGTGCTTTACTGGCAAGTCAATGAATGCAAATCAATATAATACAGTGACTGATCAAAGGGAAGGGAAATTTCTGTTCACCTAGACTTATCATTCTGAAGTATTTGTCAGTCTTATTTATCTCAATTATGCTTTTTGTATACCTATATATTTGTCTTGATTTTTGGTCTCTTCTGCTAGACTATAAACCCTAGAAGGGCAAAGTGTATACCTAGTACTTGGAACAAAGAATAGGCTCAAAGAAGAGGTTTTGAGTGAATATTCCATTCTGGTTACTGTGTAGTTACTACATTCCAGACTGTATATAAAGTAGGATAATGTGGCTGAGAAATTCATGTATAAATTTCCAGTTATATTCTGTACTGATATGAATTGTTATAAATAACCACCAGTTTAAGTCAGAGCCACAGGTGTAATTTTTATCCCTGACTAATGTTCATAAAATAAATCATAATTTGAATTTGAATAATGGTATTATAATTAACCACAGGATTTCAAATAAATCATCCTTTGTGTTCCAAAGATTCTCCTTAGGTGGCTAGTTTTATTTTAGCAAAGCATGAGCATTTTCAAAATCAAGCCTTTCCTGACTCTTTCCTATTACATGAAGCAATAGAAATTTACATCAATTTTTATTTCTCTGCCTAATTTTAATTTTCTCTCTGTAATACAATGAGTACCACATTTAGCTTGTGGTTGTCAAGTTAATATAGTTAACGGGTATCTGAGACAATCTTTTTGCACCTACATGCCAGTGTGTACTATTCTAGTTCTCTAACTCATTCATCCTCTCCCACCTAACTCCAGCTTCTCCAAGGATAGCCACAGTGTCACAACCTCAAGCTAACCTTTATTTTATACAATTCAAAGTAAAAACAGCTTGTGGGCCTTTTCCCTTAGCATAGATTACATTTCCATTGGTGCTTCAGCCAGAGGGCCAAAGGATGGTTCTTGCCCAAGAGCAGCACTGAGCATATTTAGGACATTTTAAACAGAGTAAACATTGTACTTTGATTTCACAACTTCAATAAAAGGGGTCCCCAGTAATAAATAATGAGCTAAATTTCAATTAAGAATATTGCACTTCATCATTTTTTTTTAAAGTAATTCTGAATAGAGACTCACAAATTTCCATATAGCTGGGAAGTGTTAAATTTTAAAAACAATGAAGAATTCACACAGGGAGAAGAGTCATTATTTTTTGAATATATCTTTTTAAAAAAGATATATGAGAAATTTAAATGCAAATTCATGTCCAAATTTAGAAGACTTAAAGTGAATATCTGTTTTTGCTAAATAAAATTTTTGTAATGGAGTACTAAGGATTGGGTCACAAAAAAGCAAGCAAGCAAGAAAGCAAGAAAGTTAGTTTCCCCTTGTGAATTTCTTTGGAATTCTAAGGAGGAAATGTTGCCTTTTGTTTTGAAACTGTGGCTTTCTCACAAATTTCAATCTATTCCTATTCAGCTCCATCAAATTTGGAACATTTTAATTCTGCATAATTCTAGTTTCTTAGAGACGACTCTGAAGCCCCAGTTCTTTGGGGACAATCAGCGCTGAGACAGGGCAGAGAACAGAGAGATCCCTGTGGGCTAGAGGGGAGGGAGGCTTGGGAAGATTCAGTGAAAGAGAGGAAGATTTGAGCGCCTTGAAATTGGGTGGTAAGCATAACTCTAAAATTTACTTTTATTAAAAAAAGAAATATTCAAGTGGGCAAAGCCCACAGGTAGAATGAGAAGCTAAAGTCAGACACATGTTCTGACTCAAAGAAACTGTGGCTTTACATTGTGAACTTACATGAGTTGTACAAAATAATGTGTCATCATGTCACTTTATACCAGTATACAAAGGACTTTCATTTATATTAGCATCTCTCAGTGTGTTCGGTGGAAGTTAAGGATGTTAACAGATAAACTCTGAATAAGAGGTTCTGTGGTCAAAATATCTGGGAAACCCCTGAGTTAAACAAGGTACAACCATTTCTTTTTAACCTTAAATACTCCTCAGCATCATTACAATGTGGATGTAACTGAGAACTTTTAAGAGAAATATACAGTTAGAGTTTTCCAAATTTCTCTTATCATAAAACCTCTTCTCTTCAGATATTTCAAGAGTCTAGTAGTTCCTACAGTGTACTGTGGAAACTACTAATCCACCTTATGTCATGTGAGCTCCATGGAAACCAAGTTGGTGTCTTTATCCCCTACATATCTACCTATATCTATCTCTATATAAAGTTTCTTAGAATAGTGCTCAATACATAGTAATGGTAACTATTACCACTACTATTATTATTCCAAGCTTGAATAGCTAGTATATAATAAGCTTAATTTGAAACTAGGTCTGAAAGTCTTTACACTGTACAGTAAAAATTAGTATTCATGTGCTATATGAGGGTATCAATCAAAGAGGCATCATAAATAATAGAAAGAATATAAGCTCTAGCATCAGACAGAGCTGTGTCTAATTTCAATGGAATAGATCACTAACTGTATAACTTGGGTAAGTTAGGTGAATTCTCTAAATCTCAATTTCCTTATCAATTATATGGAGATGTTAAGACCTGTATTTTTTCATTAAGGCTGTTATGAATATTAGGACTAATTTATGTAAAATGTTCCAATCACAGTCACTCATACAAAATGGTAATCTTCACTAACGAAAATAAATGATATTGGTTAGGGTCACATTCAAGAAGTTGGGTAAGATCCAGTATATTGAATCCAAATCCTGAGCATTTTTCATGTGTCAAAGTTGCATCAGAATCCCTTTAAGCAAAAGGCAAATTAAGATTAATTCCTCCATTAAGTCTATAAATGCTGCCAGTCACTGATTCTAGATGCCTGTTCTTATTTATTACTATTCAAGGTTTTCCAAAGAGAGGTTCAGTATCACTGATAGGGCTTTTTCCCTTCAGGAGTGGGTAGCAATTTCCTAATACTGCTTTTGTCTACTTCTTTGCTGCTACTCTCCTCTCTGTAGTGATCTCTTTCTCTTTTTTGAGCTCACATTATTATCCTGGACAACATTTGCTCATCATCTTGTGTTCCAACCATATTCACTGAAGGAAAACTGAAGTTAAAAAGAAAGCTGAGAGGAAATGAGGCTGAAGTGAGTGTATTTAAGCAGCAAAGCTGAACTGCCTGGCAAATCACTGGCAAAAGATGCTCCAGCTAGAAAGAAGATTGGCACTGGGAAGCATCCTCAACTTCATCCTCATTGTCACTAGCCTTGTTGAGTAGTCTCAGGAAAAGAGAACATTTAAAGAGTAGTTTATCATCTCTACATCTCATATTTCCGTAATATGACATTCAGAATTTTCAAAAGCAAAACCCAAAATAGAGAGTTTTTCCTAACTCATCTGACAACAAAACCAGACCTAAATAATCAATATAAAGCAACTAATATTTATAGAGTTTTCTTCCCCCTTAGTCTTATATACTTTTGATGCTGTGTTTACTTATGCGATGCTGCCTAAGACCCTACCAGGGTATTATATAATGTAATGTACATCTACTGTAATCCTTTTCTAAAATCTGAAAAATATAAAATTATAAAACATATCTATCTGCTCCAAATGATTGTGGATCTGTATAAATCAAAACACCATAGTTTTTTTTGTATTAAAAGTAGTTTTCCTTCCCCTTTTCACTGATTCATCTCCCTATAACTCCTAACCCCCACCATATTGAGCTGACCTATCTGACCCTTCTATTTCAACTGTTGTCAACATGTTGGAATAGCTGAAGCTCATCATCATAGGTGTTTTTCATCTCCTCTTTTTGTGTCTTTATTCATTTGGTGATTCTTATGTTTTGCTATTCAGGTATGTGGGCTCTCTACTCACTGCTAGGATCACTCTCCATTCATTACTCTACCAAAACTTGCTTAAAATAATTATATGGAAAATGGTACCGGAATTCCTATTAAGGAAAAACTTTTTTTTCTTAGGGAGAGGGGAATACATTCTTGCAGACAAGAAAGTGAGAAACCATGAGGAATTCAAGTAAGGAAATGAAAAAGTTAAGCAGTATTGCATGAGAAAATTAGAGACATTTGTATTTTGGTTCTCAAGAGAGCCTGGAAAGAAGTTCAGGGGAGAGAGAGAAGAACTGAAGAGAGGAAAAAGAAACTGCATTATATTGGGAACAATTAATAGTGAAATATCCCTTAGCCAAAAGAACTTTGACTACTAAAACATGATTTTAGGTTGTTTGTTTGATATATGATGTGACTACTAAAATTTTTGTGAAGGCTACTATCCCAGGTATGTTTTATAGAAGAGGAGTTTAGGTGTGTGTGGGGGGAGGGGGTGGAGAAGGAAATGGCAATCCACTCCAGTGTTCTTGCCTGGAGAATCCCAGGGATGGGGGAGCCTGGTGGGCTTCTGTCAATGGGGTCGCACAGAGTCGGACACAACTGAAGCGACTTAGCAGCAGTAGCAGTGGGGAGGGGGTGAGTGTGTGTGTAGAAATCAAAGAAGGGCCTGGCTTTCCTGTGTGTCAATGTGAGAACAGAGACATTATGTAGAGAAGTAGGAGCCTGAGGGTAGAGGTACCACAGAAGAATCAGTGCCAGTGCCACAGCACAGAAAAATTAACTCAGCTAACTCAAAATGGACCTAAGACTCGGGAGTTAACACTATAAAACTCTTAGAGGAAAACACAGAAGTAAATCTTTGTGACCCTGGATTAAGCAATGCTTTCTTCGATATGTATTTCAGATATTTAGATAACTAAAGCCCAAGTGACAAAAGAAACAATTTGTAAGTTTGGACTTCATCAAATTTAAAAACTTTTGTGTACCAAAGCATACCATCAAGGCAGTGAAAAGACACCCACAAAATGATAGTAAATATCTGCAAATCATATATCTGATAAGAAACTTGTATCCACAATATATAAAGAAACTTCTCAACTCAATAAATAAAAAGACAAATGATATAACTAAAAATGATAAATGGACTTGAATAGATACTTCTCTAAAGAAGATTTACAAATGGCCAATAAATACGTGAAAAGAGGCTCAACATCATTAGTCAGTAGAGAAATACCAATCAAAACTGTAATAAGATACCACTTCACATCCCCTAGGATGGCTGTAATGAAGAAGGCAGACAATAACAACTGATGGCAATGATGTGGAAAAGCTGGAATCCACATAAACGGTTGGTGGGAATGTAAAATAGTGCAGCTGCTTTGGAAGCATTTCCTCAAAATACTAAATAGAGTTACCATATGAAACAACAATTTCTTTCCTAGGAATATGCCCAAGAATTGAAAATGTTTGTTTACATAGAAACTTGCACATAGATGTTCATACCAGTATTGTTCATTATTGAAAATGGAAACAGTCCAAATACCCATAAGCTGATGTGGTATACCATAGAATAGAACATCGTTCTGCCATAAAAGAATGAAGGTATGATACATGCTATGATATGAATGAATTTTGAAAACACTGATAAAGTGAAAAGGCCAGACATAAAAGGCCACATATAATTCCACTTATATGAAATGTTCAGAATAGGCAAACCTATAGAGATAGAAAGTAGGTTAGTGTTTGCCAGGATAGGATGAGGGGAAATGGAACTAACTAACCGGGACAGGACTTCTTTTTTTTTTTTAATTTTTTAAAATTTTATTTTATATTTTATGTACATTTTAAAAAATTCTTATTTTAAAGAAATTAAAAATTTTTATTTTAGAAAAAATAGAACTTTTGAAAGTAGTTTTGAATAGAAATATTTTGCTTGGTCATGGTGTATAATTCTTTTAGCATGCTGCTGAATTCAGTTCGCTGATATTTTGTTGAGAATTTCCTTTCTATTTTCATAAGGGACACTGATTCATAGTTTCTTATAATGTCTTTGTTTGCCTGTATCAGTGATTTTAATTCCCTTTTTGTGAAGTATCTGTTCAGGTCTTTGACCATTTAAAAAAAAATTGCATCTTTCCTGTTTTGCTTTGTATGAATTATTTATGCATCCTGTATACAAGTCCCTTGTCAGATATATATATTATAAATCACTGATACTAATCTGTGGTTTTTCTCTTTAGTATATGAAGTAGTGTGATCAAGGAGCAAAGTGATTATTCTTTCATAGTGATTTTTGTGTGCCATTTAAAAAATTTTGACTATTCCAATGTCATAAAGATATTCTGTAGCTTTTTAAGAATCCTGATTATTTTATCTTTTACATTATCTATATTCAAATGTATACCTGTGGCGGATTCATTTCGATATTTGGCAAAACTAATACGATATTGTAAAGTTTAAAAATAAAATAAAATTTTAAAAAAAATAGCCAAGATAATCTCAAAGAGGAAAAAATTTATAATAGTTAACTCTACATTATTTTGAGGCTATTTTTAAACTAAATTAATTTGATGAGGTTGATATAAGAATTAATTTAGTCTAATTGGTAGAAGAATAGATAAATTGACTAATAGGAAAAAATAGTATTCTGAAACAAACTTTTCACATGCTTTGCTACCATATTTAAAACAAAGACTCCATTACCAATCATAGAGAAAGAATGGTCTTTTCAAAAAACTACATGGAGTTAATTGCATATTTATATAGGAAAATAAGAAATTGATCCATTCCTTGACACCACAGGACTTCTTTTGAATGATGAAAATGTATTTTGGATTTAAACAATGGTGATGGATTTACAACTCCGTGAATACTAAAATCTATTTAAATGCACACTTTCAAAAGGTGAATTGGGACTTCCCTGGTGGTCTACTGGTTAGAATGCCTTGCTTCCACTGCAGGGGACATAGGTTCAATCCCTCCCAGGGAACTAAGATCCTGTATGCTTTGTGATATGCGCCCCCCCCTCCAAAAAAAAGGTGAACTTTTTGGTATGTGAATAATATCTCAACAAAGCTGTTACTTAAAAAGTGCTCTAGGAATTTTTTTAGGTTCTTGAAGTGGGCTTTGGACTGAATCAATACAGACATTTATTTCTGTATCCCAGTTCAGTTCAGTCGCTCAGTCGTGTCCAACTCTTTGCGACCCCATGAACCACAGCACGCCAAGCCTCCCTGTCCATCACCAACTCCCAGAGTTCACTCAAATTCATGTCCATTGAGTTGGTGATGCCATCCAGCCATCTCATCCTCTGTCGTCCCCTTCTCCTCTTGCCCCCAATCCCTCCCAGCATCAGAGTCTTTTCCAATGAGTCAACTCTTCGCATGAGGTGGCCAAAGTACTGGAGTTTCAGCTTTAGCATCATTCCTTCCAAAGAAATCCCAGGGCTGATCTCTTTTAGAATGGACTGGTTGGATCTCTTTGCAGTCCAAGGGACTCTCAAGAGTCTTCTCCAACACCACAGTTCAGAAGCATCAAATCTTCAGCGCTCAGCCTTCTTCACAGTCCAACTCTCACATCCATACATGACCACAGGAAAAACCATAGCCTTGACTAGACGAACCTTTGTTGGCAAAGTAATGTCTCTGCTTTTCAATATGCTATCTAGGTTGGTCTAACTTTTCTTCCAAGGAGTAAGTGTCTTTTAATTTCATGGCTGCAGTCACCATCTGCAGTGATTTTGGAGCCCAGAAAAATAAAGTCAGCCACTGTTTCCACTGTTTCCCCATCTATTTCCCATGAAGTGATGGGACCAGATTCCATGATCTTCGTTTTCTGAAGGTTGAGCTTTAAGCCAACTTTTTCACTCTCCTTTTTCACTTTCATCAAGAGGCTTTTTAGTTCCTCTTCACTTTCTGCCATAAGGGTTGTGTCATCTGCATATCTGAGGTTATGGATATTTCTCCCGGCAATCTTGATTCCAGCTTGTGTTTCTTCCAGTCCAGCGTTTCTCATGATGTACTCTGCATATAAGTTAAATAAGCAGGATGACAATATACAGCCTTGACATACTCCTTTTCCTATTTGGAACCAGTCTGTTGTTCCATGACCAGTTCTAACTGTTGCTTCCTGACCTGCATATAGGTTTCTCAAGAGGCAGGTCAGGTGGTCTGTATCCCAAGGGGAAAAGAAATACCAGATGGTATCTGGCTTATAATGGTTGAAAAGTTTCAATTGGTAAGCATTATTCATCTGGGGGCCCACTGTTACCCATCATTAATATTATTTTCTATGGAATCTATGATATTGAAGGGATTGGGAACATGGATTGAGGTTACACATGATCTGCCTTCTCATGTTCTCACTTTAAAAGTCTAACCTTTACCTAAGGTGCCTCATCATTCATGCGTGTGTGTGTGTGTGTGTGTGTGTGTGTTTGTGTGTGTGTATGTGTGTGTGTAATACCTTTGGCTTTTAAAGTACTGTGGTATTTATGCTTTCAATAATTATTATTTCCAATATTAAAGATTAAATAATTGAGGCCTCAATGACATTTTAAGTGGCATAGATAGAAAGCAACCCCGGAATGTGAGCCTGTTGAATCATAGTCTAGTCCACTTTATATCTTGCTATGTACAGGTATTTCTTAATTCAAAGACTTTATCACATCAGTGACTTTATCATATCAGTGACAGTTTGTGGGTGGTTAATAATAGCCGAGACCTTTTTTTCCTCAGTCTTCTTATCATACTGACAAGGACAATGCTTACTCTGCTTACTTTAGCTGAGTTAGCCAAAGTAAGGGAGGTCTCATTTATTTGCAAAAACATTTAATTTCTAGTAAACATGACTCATTCTTAGGCAGTCCTCCTATTGGTTTCTGTTTATATAAGATTTAAAACTTTATCAACTATACCTACATGAGAAGGTAGTAACTATTAGGCAACTAATACCCTCCATTCATAAGACACTTTCTTTTAAACCTTATGAATTTAGATCATTCTCACTAAACTCAAATTTATGGCATCTTTAAATTAAGAAAAAGACCACACTCACAGGAAATGCTTGTTAGCATTTCTTCCCAAATCTACATTGTGACACTGAAACAGCCATGGTTACATAAGAGGAATTGGCCAATGATACAAATTAGGGTCTTAATCCCTTCTTCCACCTCGTTGTTAAATATCATCCATCTAGTTATTAACATTTGCAGCACACCACTGGGTCATAATTATCTCTCATTTGTTAGGTAGGTAGAATAGGGAAAAGGAGTCCAAAATGGCGGTGGCTAAAAGACAAGGAAGGTCCGAGGACCAGAGTGAAGACTTCAGGCGGAACAAACAGCACTCCTGGCTAAGCCCAATTTGCATAGGGCAGGCCCAGGTGGAGGAAGAGCCGGGTATGCAGCAGTCTCCAATTTTGAGACCATAGAGGCTAAGCCTCTGCCACCAGGTACTTCAGCCCAATTAGCTGAGTTCATAGCCCTGACTTGAGTTTTAGAGCTGGGAAAAGGAAAAAGAATAGCCATTTACACTGACTCCAAGTATGCCTTTCTGGTGCTACATGTACATGTGGCTATTTGGAAAGAAAGGGGCCACTTGACCACTAGAGGGTCCCCAATCAAATATGGTGATCAGATTCTTCGACTCTTGGAGGCAGTCCATCTGCCCACTGAGGTTTCAGTCTCCCACTGTAAAGGACACCAAAAAGGGAACACAGAAGTGGGCATGAGAGAACCAAGCAGCTGATCAGACAGGTAAGATTGCAGCATTACAGAACCATGACCTAATAGGGATTGCCACCTTAGTTCCACAGACTAATTTGCCAGACACTCCTTCATATAATGAAGGTGAGACTCTTAAAGCTAAGAGCAAGGGCTTTCAAGAAGATCATATGGGGTGGTTCCAAAAGGAGGGACTCCTTTTTCTGCCTGGACACTTCCAGTGGAAGTTGGTTAACTCCTTACATGCCACTACTCATTTAGGAGAAAAGGCCCTCCAAAGATTACTAGAAAGGTCCTTCAGAGGAACAGGCCTCCAAACAACTATAAGACACGTGGTCTCCTCTTGTCCTGCTTGCCAATTAAACAACCCCCAAGGAGCTCGAAGACCCCAGCTGGCCCAGCCTGTCCAATGACATGGGGCCTACCCAGAAGAGGACAGGCAGATGGACTTCGCCCAGATGCCAGTTTCTCAAGGGTATAAATACCTATTAGTTATGATAGATACATTCACAGGATGGATTGAAGGCTTTCCCATCCGGACTGAGAAGGTGAGGAGGTGGTAAAAAACTGCTCCATGAAATCATTCAAAGATTTGGTCTGCCCAGGTCATTACAAAGTGACAATGGGACATTATTTACTTCTAAGGTCACCCAAGGGGTCTCGAAAACATTGGACATTACTTATTATCTCCATTGTGCCTGGAGGCCTCAATCTTCAGGAAAAGTAGAAAGAGCCAATCAATTCTTAAAATCAGCGATAAAAAAGATAACCCAGGAGACCTCCCTGGGATGGGAAGAGGCTTTACCAATAGCTCTCCTCCACACCCACATTGCCCCTAAAGAACAGGTTGGTCTTAGTCCTTATGAGATGCTATATGGGAGGCCTTTTGTTTATGTCAATGACCTCTTCCTAGATCCAGAGGTTCAGACCCTCCAGTCTTATACCATGGCCATTGGGCAATTCCAACAGGATATATGCTTGTGGGGTATGAACCAGGACCCAAAAGATTCTAAAGAGTCACCACTATATGCTCCAGGAACTCAAGTCCTAATTAAAGTCTGGAAAGATGGGTCCCCAAAGGCTCAACTCCAGCCCACATGGAAGGGCCCCTACCCTGTAATACTTTCTATCCCCACAGCAGTCAAGGTACCAGGACATGACTCCTGGATTCATTACTCACAAGTCAAGCCGTGGAAGAAAACAGAAGAGGACACTCAGTACACCTGTGAGCCCCTGGGAGATCTCAGATACCTATTCAGGACTACCAATGAGTGTCATTCTAATGAACACCCCCAAAATCTGGTTTCTGGGAATAAGATTTCTCAGGATAACTCTAAAGAGCCAACACAGCTTGACAGAGACTGTACTCCAAAACAGACAGGAGACAGATCTTCTGGTCCCTGAACAAGGAGAGACTTGAGCCATCCTGGCCATGTGAATTTAAAGTTGACCAATGTCCCTACTAGTCCTTGTTATGCTATATTGATGATGCCTATGATTATTCCATGTACTGTCAATTGTCTAACCTGTTTTGTCTCTGCCCAGGTCAACCAGCTACAACACTCAATGCCAGTTCAACAAAGATATAAAACTACAGCTGACCACGGAAAATATCACACAGCCTTGGACACTGCTATAAGGACTCTGAGGATTGAGACTAGCAAGAGGGGGAGGCCCAATACCCCTCGCCGTCCCAGTTCAGCAGGAGGTAGCCAGAAAGATCCCAACACCCCTATTCCCAAAGAATTGAGCCTCCCATCTCTTGAGGGGGGAATGTTAGGTAGGTAGAATAGGGAAAAGGAGCCCAAAATGGCGGTGGCTAAAAGACAAGGAAGGTCAGGCAGAATAAACAGCACTCCTGGCTAAGCCCAATTTGCATAGGGCAGGCCCAGGTGGAGGAAAAACATATAAAAGGAGGAGCCAAAGCGCTTTCTCATGGACTCTCTCTCTCCCGCGTGCGTGCCCTCTTTCTCTCTCTGTCTCTCTCTTTCTCTCTCCTGTGTGTGTGCACGTTCTCTGTCTCTCTCTCTCCCTCCCCACGCACTCCTCCACTCTCTTCTCTTCGAGTCCTGGATTCTCCTGTTATCTTCTAAATAAAATGGAGCTGTAACACTGATTTGCCTAAGAGCTGTAGCATGGTTTGTCCAAGACCCGAGAGCTGTGACGCACCGAGGGCTTTAATGTCTGTTGCTCCAAATCTTTGTTGTGATGAGACAAAGAACTAAGGAACATACACTCACGTGACACATTGAAAAAAAATTAAAAATTCAGACTAAAGACATTGAAGAAATACTACCAACTGTAACAAAAACGTCACTGAAAACAAAATTTAAGGTAAAGTTATATAAACTTCATAGCCTAGAACTGATCAATTTCTAAGTTGTGACAAAGTTCCTCACTAACAGACAGAGAATTTTATAAAACAGTTGATGCTTAAAAGAACAACCTTCTTGGTAGGTTAACTGAGTTACTATTCACAAAATGCCTGGCACACAGTAAGTGAACTATACACATGCACTTAATAAATAAAAAGGAATGATATTTATAAAGATTAGTGACTGCCTACTAACCACAGAAACCAGCAGGCTAATCCAGTCATCATGATTTAAAAGAAAATTCTTTCTCTTTGTACAGCATGTTAATTTACTGAAGCATTTTCACATGCATTTTTTGACCAATGTAACAATTTCCAGATATAAATAAGAAAGGTTTTTTGTGGGTTTTTTTTGGTTTGTGAGTTTGTTTTTAATAGGTGAAACATGAAATTTACAAAGATTAAGAAATGTATATAAAGTCAAAAATTCAAAGTTGATCACAGTTCCACGAGAATGAAAGATTGTTAATTTCTTCAGGAAGTTAAAGACAACTTCTGCAAAGGAGTTGCTGAATACAGCCATCTTACAGTTTCATGCTATTTTGATTTCAAAATGTGTTTTAAGGGTAAAAAATAAAAAATAAGTGATTTTTCAAAGGAAAAAGAGCTTATTACTTATACCACAGCCATTCCCAGGAAACAGCTAGAAGGAAAATCTTTTAAACATACAGTGTTACGAACACCTCTAAATGCCTTGGAACACATATGTAATACGACCCCAGGGCCTTAATCCAGAATGCATTTTTATTCACATCAGTAAAAAATGTTATATGTATACTTATCTAACATTGAATAGTCACAATTTCTAAAGAAGATCCTCTGATTAGTTGCAGTAGATAGCTGGTGGCTCAGTAATAAAGAATCTACCTGCCAATGGCAGAGATGTGGGTTTGATCCCTGGATCAGGAAGATTCCCTGGAGAAGGAAATGGCAATCCACTCTAGTATTCTTGCCTGGGAAATCCCATGGACGAAGGAGCCTGGTGAGCTACAGTCCATAGGGTCACAAAGAGTCAGTCATGACTGAACAACAACAGAGATCAATTAGGCCTGGGGAACCTCTCAGGTTCAGCTCAAAGGTTAAAGATGCAATCTGCATGTTAGGAACACCTAGGAGCTTACCTTACCTAGCCACCTGCATTGTCTTGGCC
Organism: Bos mutus; assembly: GCF_027580195.1. Classification (NCBI taxonomy): domain Eukaryota; kingdom Metazoa; phylum Chordata; class Mammalia; order Artiodactyla; family Bovidae; genus Bos; species Bos mutus. The sequence goes on along the minus strand of NC_091624.1, from coordinate 65,074,563 downwards.
AGCATGATATCATGGAAGGAAAAGACTCTTGGAATAAGATAGGTCAGAATCTTTAAGCTGAACAACCTTGGGCGTGTTACCTAACTTCTCTGTGCTTAAAGTCTTCATCTGTAAGAATGTAGACAACAGGTTCCTTGAAGATTACAGACCCTCAAATGATTAAGCACAGTGCCTAGGACACACATTTTGGTGTCCCTTCTTTCCCTCCCTCCTCTTCCAAGCCTTATCTCCATTCTCAGCCTGGGACAGAACCCAAGGGGACTCTCATTTCATTTTATCCAGTAAGTACTTTCATTGCAATTACTTAGTGAGACTAGTCCCCTTCCAGTGTAGAGAAGGCTATCCATGGTGAGATTTCCTGGATAACAAGAGAAAGGCAAACATAGATATGCTTGTATTCCTGGTGCAGAACAACTTAGCATGAGGTATTAGTCAAGAAGGAGCAAAGTGAACTGAGTATTATCTCAGAGCTAAACTTCAGGAAGTGAAGGGTTTGTCTACCATGAAAGAAAACATAGAACAGGGAGGCTCAACTTCTCCTTCCAGGAGGTCACACAACTAGTAATTTCTCAACTAGAGTCACCAACATCCACACACAGGTGAAAGTACTTATGATGCCAGGCCCTAGCCAGAATGTGCAAAGTACACATTAAAGTGAAGAGATTCAAAGGCACCCCAGCCCATCTTAGGTACCAGTTATCTGGGCAGCAGAGGTGTTCTCCAAGTATGGAGCTCAGCCACAGGCATCTAAACATAAAGGATTTCTGGGCCGCAGGCTCAGAGCTTCTGAATCAGAGGGTTCCTGGAGACTGTCACATACGCTACAATTAGGGAACATCTTCTAAAAGCTCATTTCTTTGAAAGTACTTTCGTTTTTAAAAAGCCAGTCTGAGCAGTGGTTAAAAACATGGAATCCAAGAACCAGACTGCCTACATTTAATGCCCAGCTTCTCATCCAAGTATCTGTGTGGCTTTGGGCAAGTCTCTCAACCTTTCTATGCCTCAATATTTCATTCTGTAAGAAGGTACAAATAACAGTCTTTATCTTACTCAATTATTGTGAGGATTAAATGAGATAACACATTACTCTCCTGGATTCTAGTGAGTCCTTTGTAAATGATAGTTATGAATAATAAAAATTCCTGCCTGAGAATGAATGAACCTGGGTGCAGCCACAAATGGACAGTGGGCAAGTCTCTGAATGATTTCTCTGAGTCACGATTTTCTTATTTGTGAATCACCATAATATGATTCTCCTTTAATTCCAGGGATATCTTTTTTTTAATAAGAGAAAGGCACAGCATTACTTTAAGTATGAAGGTCAGAAATATTTAAGAAATATGATTACAAAGAACCTATCAGTGTGTCAGAGAAAAAATTGTGTATGAGCCTCAGCTATCTAGAGTGAAGCTTTAACAAATGTGCACAGATGAAATGAAAAATGTATTGGATGCTTGTCAGGGCCGCTGCCTGTTTGGATATTTATGTCTTGTGACCAAAGCAAATGCAACTCAGCCCACTGAGCATAAGAAAAACCAGCCCCCTGCCTATTCCACTATCTGTCAGCACAGTGTATTTTACTCTTTTGTAGTCAGTTGACGTTGCTCAGAAAATCCCCTTACAGGTTCCTCCCTTCCCTAGACTTATGTTCTTTCTCTTTTCCCAGCAACAATCCGATTTATTTCCTGCATCTACTAGAAAGATGCTTTTAAGAATTCAAGTTACTTCCAATGCCATGGCTTGTAACAAATTCCTGAAACACTGCTTCCATGAGAAAATGTTTTTATTGTCGTGGGGTAAGGCATTTGGCTGAGTGTTAATTTACCATCAGCATAATTTAAACTACTTTATAAAACAGAAATGGCATGAATTGGAAACACATTTGTTTTGGTGTCAACAGCCCTGTTTCATATGAGGAAGTTTGTCACCTGGCTACATGCTCACTGGGTTTCCTGCCAGTGTCCTCAACATAAAACTTTAAGGTTGGATGCCACCCATATTCCAGGGAAATGAAGATAATTGTTCCAAAATGCCACTCTCATACCTTCCCCACAAATGCCAGAGTGAAACAAGGTTTTAAAAATAAGACTTTTTTCCCCTAGGGAAGAAAGAAAATTGGAAGATTGTTATTGCCCTGGTGGATATCTTGAGATGAGTCATCTTAAAGGGACACCTTGCTAAAGCAGAAAAGAACTTCAACTACTACAGCTACTTCTAAGGTTAGGTTGGGTAGTATTTCTTAAAACCAGTGATACATCACTGGTTTTACCAAGTCCCCTTTGGGCCAAATGGCTGTTTCTTCAAGCCCATATCTTTCAGTTGGTTTTTTTATCTCGTGTCACAACTCTCCATTTGCCATTCCGTTGCTCAGACTTGGGAAAATAGGGGAGTGGTAATTTCATTTGCTCACTTATCAAATATTTATCATTTGCTTATGTAATATGGATTTTCTACTCATGATAAATGCAAAGATGAATATGATGTACTGTTAGGTTTTTAATTTTTACCCAATCACCCTACTGCATTCTGAGGCATCTCTATAAAACATGATAACCAGTAAAATCACTGTCTTTTGTAAAAAAAAAAAAAAAAAAAAAAAAATTGTCCCAGTCTCTCATATCTGGCTGTATTGGTGAAATCAAGGAAGCTAGCCTGTGCTGATGTGTGGAATTTTCTACTTCTCTTATTTTGACATTTACTGATTGTTTAGCACTTCAACCCTCCCCTCTCAGCCTTCCCCATGTCAGTTGATGGCTACTCCACTTTTCTAATTTCTTCAAAAAAAAACCCTCAAAGTGGGTCCCTTACTCTCCTTTCTTTCTTTTATGACTCATGTTCAATTGGTCAGGAAATCTCACTTGTCTCTACCTACCAAACATATCTAGAATCTGATCTCTGCTTCCAACCTTTCTGTTACTTCTCTGGCCCAAACTTTCATCAGGAGCCCAAATTATGACAGTAGCTTCCTATACATCTCCTTCCTTCTAACTTTGCCCTCATGTAGTCTGTTTTCAACAAGGCAACCAGAACATCAATTTAAAATGTGAGTCAGATCATGTCAGTCCTCTTCCCAAATGCCTATAATAGGTTAGCACCATTGCAGTCAGAGTAAATGTCAAAGTCCTGAGGAAGACGGAGGCGCCTTTCTCTGGCCTCACCTCCTACCTCCCAACCACCTTCTCCATTCCATTCTGTCATATAAGCAGCTTCACTGCTGGCTCTGAACATGCCCAGGTACATTTGCACTTGCATTAGCTGTCCCTTCTGTTCATTTACCTAGAATATTCTTCCCCTGGTATCTGCATGGCTGACTCCTTCATCTCTCTTAAGTCTTTGCTAGAAAGTCACCTTCTCCCCAAGGTCTTCCCCCACCACCCTGTCTAAATTTACAACCTTCTTTCCTTTCTCCTCTACCTAGCACACCACATCCTCCTTATCTGCTGGATGTTTTCTTTCTGCATCACACTCATCCCTTTCTTTCATATCATGTAACTTATTTCTTCTGTCTTTTGTTTAATACATGATGCCCCCATGGTTGTACCATGTAACTAGTTTTTGACAATAAGCTGTAATCCAAAGTGCAATGTGTCACTTCCAGGTTAGAGCATTTAATTGCTTGATGTGAGACGCTCCAGAACTCTTTCACCTCTACATGGAGATCAGCAACGTTTATGGCTGGTGACTTGTAGTCCGTGAATTACTCCAATGACAGGACCTTCTCACCCCTCCAAACTATGGTAAACATAAAGCATGAGCAAGACATCAGCCTCTGTCATGTTAAGTCACTGAGATTTTGGGGTTGTTAGCTAGCACAGCATCACCCAATCTACTCTGACTGATATATGAAAGATGGAGAAATTGCTTGCCCAATGTCACACAGCTAGGAAGTTCAGATATTCCTTTACTATTCCACATAGCAAATTTCTGAAGGTGTGTTGGAAACACAATGGTATGAAAGTCAAACAATATATTCGCATGCTTTACATTGAGATCTAGCTCCAAGGAACTAAAGCATTTTACCAAGGCCTAGATATGGCCTGTGCAGCTGCTGCCTTCTTCAGAATCAGACAACCAGTCAACAGATGAAGACTTTGATAGACAAGTAGGCTTATAAATTATCTGCAGATGCTGGTTAGGTCCATCCAGGCATTTTCCTTTTCCACTGAAAGGGAAACCACTCCAGTCAAATCCCTCATGAACTTCCCTAACAAGTTATCTTCAGAGCTGATTATCTCAATGTTTCTCAAACTTCAGCATGGGTCAGAATTACCTGGAAAGCTTGTTAAAATATAAGCTGCTGGGCCCCACCTTCAATGGGTAGCGGGTAAGCCTGAGAATTTGTATTTCTTACACATTCCCAGATGATTCTCATGATACTGGTCCAGGGACTACATTTGAGAATCACTGAAATTAACAATAAGCTGACCAAGTATCAATTCTTTCAAAAAATAAAAAGTAAGTGATATTTATACTAGAGAATGAATTTGGGGGGTAAGAATCTGATCCTAATCAAATTAGTTATCATGGGAAAAAAATTGTCTGACATCTCTTTATGGTTCTGAATTGGGTAATCCTACATCCCTGTTTGCTTAGGCCATTCCTGGCTTGTATCTGCCGTCCTGATATCTGTCAGTAGATCCTCCTTTCACTCTCACAAGTGTCCAGATCTAGATGACAAGATGTATGGCTATTACATTTAGACTTGTTTACATTTTTGATTTACATAGAAGTGGTTTTATAATGATTTCAGGGTTTAAGACCTCAAGGGTTTTAATCCCAGCCAGGCTGCAGTGCTGTGGGGAGGACAGGACATAGGGATATGAGTTAGGAGGATCTGTGGTCCTGGGGGAGGAAAGCGTTCCAAGTACAAATTCCTGACCTTAGGATTCTTTTTGGTTTTCATGGGCATTGCAGGATTTGCGTAGGGATGGAAGTGGGAGGAAGGATATTGAGCCTGGGCTCTCTTCCTTTCCCCCTAATTGGCCAGGACCCTGCAAGAATTAAGAATCAGCATTGTTCATAGATATATGTAATACAGAATCCGGTACAAGAAAGGCTTTTGAGATGCTGGTATGTATAATGTAGAAAAACAGATTGCAAGAAAAGGGAATGTCTTACTAGTCCTCCTCCCCTAGACCGTTGTAATGGGAACAGAACCAGAACTAGGCTTTCTGCTAAAATGACCGCTGCCATTTTACATTCCAGGTTGGCTCTGAATTACAGAGGGCAAACATGCTACTTGCTAACCTTGCTAATATTCTTTTCTGAGGTCCATTTTGCTAGACTGGAGTACCTAATGATTTAAAAGGGTGAGTTTTCAGGGGCACATTTATTCCTCACCTCAGGAGAGCCCCACAGGGACCATCCTCTTTCTGAGTTAGAGGGAAGGATTCCTTGATGTAAATTACCATGTGGGTGTGCTGACCCAGTGTTGGGGGCCAGAGTGAGGTACTCCGCCCATGGCAAAGGTCATGAGGAAGGAGGCTCGACATACGCAAAGGCGGGATCGAGCCTCAGGAGTCCCCCTGGAACTCCTCGAGCATCTACCCCCATAACCAGAGCCTGCCTACTTTACTACTTTGTGCTCTTACCTACACCTCTGACTTTACAGGGGGCTGTCCCCCACCACCTCTTTCGGAGAAGGAGTTAACCTAGAGCTCCAGTCAATAAAAACTCTTGGGTGTGACAAGAGTGTTTTAACCTACAAACTCCTCTGAAGGTTCTCTAGCCTGCCTGACAGGCTTGTCGGGCCACATGTGATTGCTCACAGCCTCCCAACCGTGAGAGGCACGAGATGCTTTAAACCCTCTAAAAACAGGTTCTTTAGAGAAGTTAGAAAACTATAAGTATAGTGGGCTAATTAGAAATTGTGTTGGTGAAGGGTTTTTCATTTGTTGAGCCAACGTTTGTTGCTAAGTCTCCACATCCCCTGCCCTTACACACATTAATGAATATATAGAAGAAATAAGTATTAACCTTTGATATTAATCACGTTAGACCTTAGGCTAAGTAAATTCTTTCCTTAACTAAAACCCACTACACCCTCACCCTGTAGGAATGTAACTTTATTTGGGTGGCGTCTGTTTTGAGACTAATCAGCCCTGGAGAAATAAGTGTCCTGACTGACTGACCGCTGTCACAAGGAGAGGGTCGTAAACTGTCAGCAGGCCCCCCTGGCCAGAAGATGATGTAACACCCCTAAGACCTCTGTATACATTTGTGTGAAGCACCTGACTTTAATAAAAGTCAGGACTGCTGTCCCCACGTGACTTTTGTATAACATCTCAGTGTATAAAAACAGACTCTGGAAAATAAAGAATTGGGATCAGTTTCTCGAAATACTGGTCTCCCCATGTCGCTCTCTCTCCCACTCTGGCTGAGTCTCCATCTGGGCGCTGGAACCCACCATGCTTACTAATTATGCCTGGGCTTCTAAGATCCGACCGGGAGGCCTCAGTGTCTCCTCTCCTTTGGGAGAACGGAAGGGCGCCTGCGGCCTCGTAAGTGGTGCAAACTTCTTGTCTTGAAGTTTTATTGGTCTCCCGCGTAAACCAAGCTACTCAGCCTCTTTTCTCCACTGAATTTTCCTACTGAGCTATCCTTATTCTATTACTCTTTATATCTTTAATTAATATCTAATTGAAGCTATCGTATCCTGATCCTCGCCTATGCCGTCTCTCCTTCGAATACCCTGGATCAGCCGGGGCTGGTCCCCGGCAACCCAGGGAGGAGAATGAAGTATTATTGTTCCTCCACTCTGCTTTTAACATCATCCAATTACTCCCAGGCTTGTTCTAGGCAGTTTTTCAGCACATTGATTAAGGTAGTACGAAAAGCACGTTTTCAGCTAAGCTGCCATATAACACCTACTACTTGATAACTGCCAGCGCCCTTATTAGAAATAATTTATCTGAGTTGAGTTCTCCAACTAAAAATATATACAACTGGCTACAGCTTTAATAGAAATGCTCTACAGTGTGAAAGACCCACACCTAATTGTCAAAGCCTCTGAATTCTCTGGGTCATTAGGTAACTTTACTCCAACTTTGGACTGTATAATTCAGAACTTCCAGTATAGGCATACTTTGGAGATATTCTGGGTTTGGTTCCAGACCATAGCAATGAAGGGAATATTGCAATAAAGCAAATCACATGAGTTTTTTTTTTAGTTTTAAAGTGAATATAAAAGTTATGTTCATGCTATATTGTAGTTTACTAAGTGTGTAATAGCACTATGTCTACAAAAATACTATACATACCTTAATTTAAAATGCTTTATTGCCAAAAACCACTAACCATCATCTGAGCTTTCAGTGAGTCATAGTAATAATATCAAAGATTACTGAAGTATAATAAAGCCAAGTGTGATGTAATGAGGAACACCTGTACTGCTATATCTGGGCCCCTGGTTTCAGGTAAACAGAAGTTTGGGGAGGCAGAAAGGAAAGTAAACAGGGGAGCCAAATGGGTGCTTAAAGAAAAATAGGGAGAAGACATTTGTCACTTCTGTATTAAAAGATAAAGCAGAATTTACTGGTATTTATTAGGTACTGGCTTCACATATTTTCAACAATCCTTGCCTTTTAAGAGTTTTATTCTAACAACGGATGACCTAAATTCAATCAACACTCTTCACAACTGCCACCACCCCCCAGCCACACATACTGCCGTAGATTGCACATGTGTGTGCTTAATTGTGTCCAACTCTTTGCAATCCCATGGACTGTAGCCCACCAAGGTCTCTGTCCATGGCATTTTCAGGCAAGAATACTGGAGTGGGTTGCCATTTCCTCCTCCAGGGGATCTTCCTGACCCAGGAATTGAATCTGCATCTTTTATGTCTTTTGCATTGACGGGCAGATTCTTTACCTCTAGTGCCACTTGGGAAGCCCACAGACTGCTTGGGCTGCCATAAAAAAGTACAACAGATTGGGTGGTATAAACAACAGAATTTTTTTCCCCACTGTTCTGAAGAATAAAAAGGCCAAGATCAAGGTTCAGGCAGGGTTCAGGTTCTAGTGAGGGCTCTTTTCCTGGCTTGTAGACAGTCTCCTTCTTGCCTTGTCTTCACAGGGTGGCAGGGAATAGGGGTGGGGGATTGGTGGGCAGAAGATGGGATATCTCTCTTCCTCTGCTAATAAGGCCCAAATCCTATCAGATTATGACCCCACCCGCATGATCTCATTTAACCACAACTACCTCCTAAGGACCCTATCTCTAATACAGTTACATTGGGGGCTATAATTTCAACATATGAATTGGCAGGGCAGGCAATTCAATCCATAGCACATGCTCATGTACACACATACAGCACCCTAAGCCAAGCACTAATGCTGTAGTGAGAATAACTGTCATTAAATATTTACATTGAGGATAACCTTCTTAAACCAGGCTCACAGTGTGCTCTGACAGTCTGCTGGAGGGAGAAGTCAGTGTGACCTCTTTTCATATAGCCAGGAAAGGCTTTATGGAGGAACTGGGATTTCTGGACATCTTTGGAGGGCAGAAAGAAAGATTTGAGTGATAACCCAGGATAATAAGACCAGAGGGAGTGGTTGCGTGAAAGAGATCAGAGTTAGAAGGAAAGAAGATACATGAAGGGGGCAGTCTGGGGAGGTTTTCATATTTTCCCTTTGCTTTTCTAAAGTGGTTTTAAAGTGGTTTTCCTTCATTTTCCTGATGTAGGAAGCTAATCAATGCCTTCTGTGTGTAGGTATTCATTTTTCTTTCTCCCTCTGCTCACTTCTGTTGGCTGCTCCCTGGGGTTCTAAGGCATCTGCTTCCTGTTTTTATTTTGCTGCAATCCCTGTCCAAGTTGACTGATTAGCTCATCCCTCTACATTCACTCATCTTGTTTCCAGCTCCTTTACTTCCTACCCCCAGTTTATTGGTTCCTAAGCATTCTGATCCCTGCCTACACACACCCCCTTCAACTTCCTGACCTTGAGCTTCTTTTTAAAAAAGGGCAAAAGGCAAAAGCAATAAAAAATATTTTAAATGTGGGAATCCAGTCTTTGGGTACTTTGTGCAGTCTTTATCTAAACTTCTAATCTAGATGTTACACCAGAGAAAGGCACACTGCTATGGCCTTTCCACCCTCACTTATGTTTTAGGACTCGGGACATGGATAATATTCATTTGTTTTAAGAAATCTATCTCAGCAACACACGCACACCGAAAAGATAAATATGTGATGTGATGGAATGGATGTGTTAATAAATTAAATGGATTGGGGGGGAATCTTTGCAAAATGCCTACATACATCAAATTATCACAATGTACACTTGAAATATGTTACAACTATATTTGTCAATCATAACAAAGCTGAAATTTAAAAAAAAACAGAAATAAATCTAAAGCAATTTCAATGAACACACATAAGTGAGTGCACACACACAAGCATCCACACACAAGATGACTTTTTTTGGGGTGATTGGAAGCTTGAGAGTTACATCAAAGCAGTTGCTTCCTAATTAGCATAAGCTTTGATGAACCTACAATCTGTGTCACTTCTCTGCTCTCCCATCCCCACAGACCTGCTTGCTTCTACTGAGAAAGATAATGGTGTTGAGAGAGTCATTTCCTAGGCAGGTTGATAAGAAGTCCAGAGGTCCCCAAGGAGAGAAGAGTCGGTCTGGGATTCTCAAGGAGGAAGAAAAGACAAACTTTTTTTCCTCTACATTCCTTAGGATTGTATAACAATAATGTATGCTGCCTGAGGACAGTCTCTGGATTAAACCTTCTGGCTAATCCTGTTATCTTGAAATGTAAATTATGGGAGTAGGTCTGGAGAGGTCTTTACAACCTCCAGACATTCTTTTGATTCATTGGAGGGTATATAACTCCACTGCTAACACTAGCAAGTGGGTACTCTTTCTACCCCCTTCTGATTTCTATGTCAGAAGCTTTCTCTATCTCTTTTATATTTTAATAAAACTTTATTACACAAAAGCTCTGAGCGATCAAGCCTCGTCTCTGGCCCCAGATTCAATTCTCCTCCAGAGGCCAAGAATTCCGGCGTCTTTGCATGGCTCGGCAACAACCTTTCAGTGTGATTTGATCCAGAGCATCAAGTCTTGATGTTAGGGCCCTGGTAAATGAAAATAGTACTGTCAGCTCTTCTCCAGTTTTACAGCACAGAATGGCTTGAAAATGGGAGAGCAGAAACACCATTAGAGCTATCGCTTTGATTTAGGCCAGTGTCTCTAGAAAGTTTCCTAATAAATAATGAATACAGTGACTGGGAGTACATGATTAACCCATTAGCAAGGGTTGTTATATTGCATTAGTTGAAAAAGAGAGGAGCTGTGTCATTCTGGAGAGGTGGGAGTGTCAGGAAAGGTGTGAGAAAGTAAAACTTAAGGGGAGACAGTTGCCAGAGAATCAGGAAATTCCTGAAAATCACTTTCACTGACATCACAATTTTGCCTGAGAAAGTCCTGGATTCTAGTTCTGATTCCATCATTTCTCAGCAGGGGTACCTCCAGCAAGTCACCTAGATTCTGTAAACCTTAGTTTCCTTGATTGTAAGATAGAGAAAGGAGCACTACATAAATTATATAGTTGTTGGGAGGATGGAGTGAGGAAATGTAAGCAAATATTTGCTACACTGTTCAGCTCACTGTAAGTATTAAATTAATGCTAATACTTATTATGTGAGGATAATAGCATCTTTCCCCCCATTCCATTAGATTGTGCTGCTAAAACACATAATGCAAGTTTCAAAAAATAAGAGAAAAGCATAGAAGCATCCTAATCTTAGAAAGTACCATCTTTGTTATCCCCAAACAAATTGGACTCTACTCAACAGAGCACTAAAAGTATTCAGTTCAGTTCAGTCACTCAGTCGTGTCCAACTCTTTGCGACCCCATGAACTGCAGCATGCCAGGCCTCCCTGTCCATCACCAACTCCTGGAGTCCACCCAAACCCATGTCCATTGTGTTGGGGGCCAGAGTGAGGTACTCCGCCCATGGCAAAGGTCATGAGGAAGGAGGCTCGACATACGCAAAGGCGGGATCGAGCCTCAGGAGTCCCCCTGGAAATCCCCGAGCGTCTACCCCCATAACCAGAGCCTGCCTACTTTACTACTTTGTGCTCTTACCTACACCTCTGACTTTACGGGGGGCTGTCCCCCACCACCTCTTTCGGAGAAGGAGTTAACCTAGAGCTCCAGTCAATAAAAACTCTTGGGTGTGACAAGAGTGTTTTAACCTACAAACTCCTCTGAAGGTTCTCTAGCCTGCCTGACAGGCTCGTCGGGCCACATGTGATTGCTCACAGCCTCCCAACCGTGAGAGGCACGAGATGCTTTAAACCCTCTAAAAACAGGTTCTTTAGAGAAGTTAGAAAACTATAAGTATAAGTATAGTGGGCTAATTAGAAATTGTGTTGGTAAAGGGTTTTTCATTTGTTGAGCCAATGTTTGTTGCTAAGTCTCCACATCCCCTGCCCTTACACACATTAATGAATATATAGAAGAAATAAGTATTAACCTTTGATATTAATCACGATAGACCTTAGGCTAAGTAAATTCTTTCCTTAACTAAAACCCACTACACCCTCACTCTGTAGGAATGTAACTTTATTTGGGTGGCGTCTGTTTTGATAATAATCAGCCCTGGAGAAATAAGTGTCCTGATTGACTGACCGCTGTCACAAGGAGAGGGTCAGAAAATTGTCAGCAGGCCCCCTGGCCAGAAGATGATGTAACACCCCTAAGACCTCTGTATACATTTGTGTGAAGCACCTGACTTTAATAAAAGTCAGGACTGCTGTCCCCACGTGACTTTTGTATAACATCTCAGTGTATAAAAACAGACTCTGGAAAATAAAGAATTGGGATCAGTTTCTCGAAATACTGGTCTCCCCATGTCGCTCTCTCTCCCACTCTGGCTGAGTCTCCATCTGGAGCGCGGAACCCACCATGCTTACTAATTATGCCTGGGCTTCTAAGATCCGACCGGGGAGGCCTCAGTGTCTCCTCTCCTTCGGGAGAACGGAAGGACGCCTGCGGCCTACGTAAGTGGTGCAAACTTCTTGTCTTGAAGTTTTATTGGTCTCCCGCGTAAACCAAGCTACTCAGCCTCTTTTCTCCACTGAATTTTCCTACTGAGCTATCCTTATTCTATTACTCTTTATATCTTTAATTAATATCTAATTGAAGCTATCGTATCCTGACCCTCGCTGACGCCGTCTCTCCTTCGAATACCCTGGATCAGCCAGGGCTGGTCCCGGCACATTGTGTCGGTGATGCCATCCAACCATCTCATCCTCTGTCATCCCCTTCTCCTCCTGCCCTCAATCTTTCCCAGCATCAGGGTCTTTTCAAATGAGTCAGCTCTCTGCATCAGGTGGCCAAAGTATTGGAGTTTCAGCTTCAACATCAGTCCCTCCAGTGAACACCCAGGGCTTATCACCTTTAGGATGGACTGGTTGGATCTCCTTGCATTCCAAGGGACTCTCAAGAGTCTTCTCCAACACCACAGTTCAAAAGCATCAATTCTTTTGCACTCAGCTTTCTTTATAGTCCAACTCTTACATCCATACATGACTACTGGAAAAACCATAGCCTTGACTAGATGGACCCTTGTTGGCAAAGTAATGTTTCTGCTTTTTAATATGCTGTCTAGGTTGGTTATAACTTTCTTTCCAAACAGCAAGCATCTTTTAATGTCATGGCTCCTAAAAGTATTAGGAGATTTGTAAAACAGTCCCAAAAGGACATATGCTAAGGTGCCATGATATGCTGCTGTGACTCAAGCAAACCTTGCAAAGCTTCTTGTTCTTCCTGGAATCTTGGAAGAGTAGGGCTATTTCACCATCTAAATCTCACCAATCCTCAGTTCTGGGTTATACCCACCTCCAGGCTAATTTTATCTCATCCATCACGCATATTATCTTCTACCTCTCAGTCCAGTATGGAATCTTTCTGGTAATTATTTCTCCAAGTCAGTGATACAGTACAACCTCACATTCTTGGATCAATTTACTGATGTGACTATAAGTTCAAGATTATAAACCTCAAATGGGCCTTCAACTATGCCTAGCACTCTTTCTATCATTTCCCTGGTAAACTCTCTCTCCTAGTTTCTACAGTGACTATTTGAAACATGTCTTACTTATATCACTATATATTATTCAGAAAATCAAAGGTTTCCCAAGGAACCCACTTGAAAATGACAAACCCATTGATCTAGTCAACAGCCCTTGACTTCTTTCCTATTAAATGAAAGGAGTTGTTCTTTCTGTCATCTAAGCTTTAGATCTCTTTCTAGTCTCCTCAGGAATCTGACAGATGACTATTCATTTTCTTCTCCCATATAATCAATTAACACCTTTCAAACAGATCCTTCTTGTCAACATCTAAACATACACAAATCTTAGGTGTCTTCAAGTAACTCTCTCTGATGCTCACATTCTACCTCAGCTCCCGACACATTTTCATCCCCCTTCTTCACAGCCAAATTTGTGAACGCTCTTTAAACTTTTAGTCTTTCTTTCCTCATCACTCTTTCTAGCCAAGCCCCACAATTCTGGAATCCAACGCTTGATAGTAGCATTTCTTCTAGAAGCACCATTGACCTGCATGGTACTGAACCCACTCAACTCTCATTATTAGATGCTGTCAATCACTTCCTTTGGAAAGTTCTCTTCCCTTGACATCCATAGTCCCATAGTCCTTGTCTTTCTCCCATCTCCTTACCATCCTTTCATTCTCTTCTACAGGATTATATGACTTTTTCCAGCCATTATATTTAGGAGTTCATCCAGGATCACATCTAATAACCCATATCTTCTCATTTTGTACATTTTTCTAGGTAACTTGACACATCCTTCACAGCTTAGGCACTTTAGACTAATAAATCTACAGTGCCTACTTGACATGTGTATTTTGATACATCAAACACATCCTAGCCAAGATTGATTTTCTCTCATTTTAGCATTTTTCGCTCTCATTGAATGATAACTTTGTGGAAATAAACAAAAAGATGACCAAAATGAGAGCAAGCAAAGACTATTTATTCACAAGAAGGGAGTCAGCCACCATCACTGGTGTTTGGCAAAGACTCAAAGGCAGGCAGAGGAATGAAAATGCTCTATAGTCAAGAAAAAAAAGGCTCCAGATATGCCCTGATTAGAGGGTGTTGGCTTGGGGAAGCTGGAGGTGGGATAATTAGAAGTAGGCCTTCTATATGACTGGTTAGAGGGAATATATTTAGCTTCCTCCAGTTGGAGAAACTGTAAAGAGTATGTTCACTTCCTGGGGTGGTTGCTGCTGATTATGGGTCAGAGTTCTATTTTATATATGGTCTGGTGGTTTAGATGCTATGTTGTATTCGACTCTTGCAACCCCATGAACTATAGCCTGCCAGGCTCCTCTGTCCATGGGATTTTCCAAGCAAGAATACTGGAGTGTGTGGCCATTTCCTTCTCCAGAGGATCTTCCCAACCCAGGGAGTGAACCTGGGTCTCCTGCATTGCAGGCAGATTCTTTACTGACTTAGCTATGAGGGAAGCCCTACATATGGTCTAATCATTGTCTATCTGTATATTTGGCCTCTAAACTCCATCAGTCCAGTCTCATAAACCAGAAAGTAGAGAGGCAATATAACATGATGATAAGAATGTGAGCTCTGGAATCACATGTCTATTTCACAGGTCTACCACACATGGGCTCTGTAACTTTGGACAAATACATTAAATTTCAATTTTAGTTTACTTAACCTAAAAATTAGTAGAATAGAGACTTATCTGACATAATTATTGCCTATCCAACAACTACAACTCACATTTTTCTGAAATGTTAAGAACATTAACTACTGGCTATGTTCTTGGTACAGTAATAATCAGGAATGGTGCATTATAAATAACAGACCCTAAAAATGATAATTTGATTGAAGGAAGAAAGGAGATAGAGGGTACTGAGAATTCCATTATTCCTAGATTGGAAGTTGATGAGCTGTGTCATTCAATGTCAAAATGTTTGCTTTTGAAGACAATTTTACTAACTTACATACTAACAAGGCTGATATTAACATAAGGAAAATTCAACCTATACATATGTGCCAGCAACAGCCCCTCAGCATTCAGTATAGTATTTTAAGAGCCAAACTTGCTAAGAGACATTCTCTGTGCCAATAGCTGAAACTAAAATCAACCAAGATTTCTATAATTTAAAGCGTTGCAATGCTGGAATAATGGAATTCTCATCCTTAAATGCAGAGAGGGAGGTAGGAAATACACCTAAGAGAAGAGTGGGACCAACATCTTCTAAGCATTATCTCTTAAAAATGCTTTACAAAGGGGAAAACATAGATGGCCAAAATAAGCTTAAAGGAGGTATGTTTCCATATTACTAAAGATGCTATTTTGTATTTTAACATTAGAATCAAAGCTCTAGGTTTAGCAGAGGAAATGGGCCAGTGACCAGAAGACAGATATTCTTAAGGGTTATGTACAAGGAGATTGTTGGCTCTGGTTTTACAATGGAGCTATCTGGGGGAAAAAATCAGAATGGATGCCTAATAATTTTTATTTCTGAGTACTAGATTGTTAAATTTACCACATGCTTGGCTTAAGATAATCTGTAACAAAATCTAAAGTGATTTAGAGGCTTTACAACTCAGACTTACAAGAAGTATAGTGCTAAAACGATTGCTTCAAAGGAAGGACATTCTACCCAACAAATGTCTCAGATGTCACTCTGAATGACAATAGATAAGAAAGATCTTTCCTTAGGGCAGAACCAGAGGTGACCAGAATGACTGACTTCTACCAGAGAGTCCTCACCTTTCCTATGTAATGGAATATATGCCATATTTGAGCATATGTTGTTTCTCATTTACCTCCTTTTCTTAAAAACAGTTTTAACTGTATTCATACATTTATTTCTTTGACATAGTAACTTGTTATGATGGGGTTGAATAACTTTTCTTCTATACCTAAAATACCTGAACATGAATAGTCATATCTAGACTTGATGGAGGGGAATATCTTCCCATCAGTGACCCAGCAGCACAAATAACTGGTTAAGATTTTAGGTTTTCTCCACAGAAGAAATGGGTGTGATTTAGGTAGAGATGTCATTTCTTAAATGTATATACTTTTGTGTGGTGATGGGTGTTGATGGACCTTGGGTAGCCAGTGAGGCAAACTGTGGCAAATGCTCCTGGCAGCCAATTCAACAGTCATTCTCTATCCTCTCCCTTCCTGCTTCTTTCTTAATAAAATACTATGTTTATGCATGAATTGGTTTTGTACACAGTGTGAGCTGGGTCTCATTTTGACCCCAAAGTAAATCTTGATTATTTGGACCAATCTTAGTAATTTTATTTCTAAAATAAATAAATAAATAAATAAACAGTGAATGTTTTAGGGATTAGCAAGTGATGCAGTTCTGGCCAACAAAATAGAATAAAAAATATTCTGAGAGATTTCTAGAAATACTTTTTCTTTCATTTAAAAAAGATAATAGAAGGGGATTTCCTCAACTTGATAAAAATACCTACAAAATAGCTACACTAGCATCATACTTAATGGTGAGAAATACAAACCTTTTCTACAAAGATCAGAAATAAGGAAAGGATGTCCCCTCTCACCACTCCTTTTCAACATTACACTATTGTAAGTCATAGCTAATGCAATAAGACAAGAGAGAAATATAGAAGGCACTTAGATGGAAAGGAAGAAACAAAACCACCTTTGTATGCAGATTACATGATCATGTATATAGAAAATCTGTAATAATCAACTTCAAGTCTCCTAAGAACTACTAAGTAATTATAGTAGGGTTACAGGATCCAAGGTTAATATAAAAGATCTATTACCATCCTGTATATCAGGAATGAAAGAGTGGAATTTGACATCTAAACAAATCAAACAGAAGATGTACAATATTTGTCTTAAGAAAACTACAAAACTCTAAGATAGCAAAGATGAACTAAGTAAATGGGGAAATATTCACAGAGAAGAAGATTCAGTATTTTTAAGATGTTAGTTTTTCCCAACTTGATTTACAAATTCAATGTAATAGCAATAAAAATCCCAGCAAATTAGTATGTGAATTCTAAAGTTTATATAGAGAGGCAAAAGTTCTAGAATAACCAAAACAGTATTGAAGGAGGAAACCAAGCTGGGAGACTGAAACTGCTGGACTCCAAGACTTACTACAAAGAAACAGAAATCAAGACAGTACAGTATTGGTGAAAGAATAAACAACTAGATCAGTGGAACAGAAGAGACAGCCCAGGAGGAACTCCATAAATACTTTCAACTCATCTTTGGTAAAGAAACAAAGGGAAGACAGTACAGCAAAGACAGCTTTTTCAGCCAGTGGAGCTGGAAAATCTGGATATTCAAATGTAAAAGAAAAAAACTGAATCTAGACATAGACCTTACAACTTTCACAAAATTAAATCAAATAGATAAAATACCTAAATGAAAAATGCAAAACTATAAAATGCTTAGAAGATATTATAGGAGAAAATTTTGATAACCTTGGGTATGATGATGGTTCTTTAGATTCAACACTAAAGGCACAGTTCATGGAAGAAATAATTGATGTGTGTGTGTGTGTGTGTGTGTGTGCTCAGTCGTGTTCGACTCTTTGTGACCCCATGGACTGTAGCGCACCAGGCTTCTTTATCCATGGGATTTTTCAGGCAAAAATATTGAAATGGGTTGCCATTTCCTACTCCAGGGGATCTTCCCAACCCAGGGATCAAACCCATGTCTCTTAGAAATAATTAATAAGTAGACTTAATTAAATTAAAAAAATATATATGCTCTGAAAAAGACACAATACAAAGAATGGAAGGACAAGTCACAGATTCACAGACTGGGAGAAAATATCTGCAAAATACATATTTGATAAAGGACTGTTATCCAAAATATACAAAGGATTCTTAAAACTCAACAAAAAGAAAATAAACAATCTCTTTAAAAGATGGGTCAAAGACTTTGACAGACATCACAACAGAGAAGATATACAGATGGCAAATAAGCACATGAGAAGATGCTGCAAACCATACATCATCAGAGAAATTCAAGTTAAAACAATAATAAAATACCATAACACATCCAAAGAATGGCCACAATCCAGAACACTGATAACAGCAAATACTGGCACTGGTGTGGAGCAACAGGAACTCTCATCCACTGCTGGTCAAAATGCAAAATAGAAGCCACTAAAGAAGACAATTTGACAGTTTCTCACATAACTAAATATGCTCTTACCATGTGATCCAGCAATCATGCTCCTTGATTTTTATCCAAAGGAGCTGAAAATTCATGTCCACACACAAACCTCCACATAAATGTTTATAGCAACTTTATTCACAATTGTCAAAACTTGGAAGCAACCAAGATGACCTTTAGTAGGTGAACAGATGAACTGTGGCACATCATGTCATAGAATATTGTTTAGCAAAAAGAGAAATGAGCCATCAAGCTATGAAAAGAATGGAATAATACATATTATTAAATTACTAAGTGAAAGAAGCCAATCTGAAAAGGCTACATTCTGTGTGATTCCAACTATGTGACATTCTGGAAAAGGCAAAACTATGATGGAGACAGTAAAGAGATTAGTGGTTGCCATGGGTTGGGGGTAGAGGCATTGAATAGGTGGGGTGCACAGGATTTTTAGGGCAGTGAATTACTCCACATACTATTATAATGATAGATGCATGACATTATATCTAAAACACAGAATGTACAATACCAAGAGTGAATGATCATATAAACTATGACTTTGAGTGCTATGATGTGTCAAAGTAGGTTCATCAATTGTAACAAATGTTCCACTCTGGTAGAGGGTGTTGATAATGGGGAAGCTATGCATGAGTTGAGGGCAAGAGATAGATGGGAAACCTCTATACCTTCCTCTCAGTTTTGCTGTGAACCTAAAATTGCTCTAAAACAATAAAATCGTTGTTGTTTTTTTTTTTTAAGGTATACTTGAACAAATAGAAAGATATACCATGTTCTTGGAGAGAAAGACTCAATATCAAAAAGATGTCAATTCTCCTAAGTCAGTTTATGTATACAATAAGGTTCTAATGAAAGTACCATTTGATCTTTTTCTAGAGCCAGATAAGTCAGCTACAAGTTATCTGGAAGAATTAGCAAGCAAAATTTCCAAGAAAACTTGAAAAAAATCAACATTGGGAAGGGGGACGGGGTGGCTAACATATCAAAATATCATATGAGGGGATTTCCCGGTGGTCCAGTGGTTAGGACTTCACCCTCCAATGTAGGGGGTGTGGGTTCAATCCCTGGTAGGGGAACTAAGACCCCACATGCCTCAGGGCCAAAAGACCAAAACATAAAACATTATGAATCATTATTGTAACAAATTAAGGACTTTAAAATGTTCTACATCCAAATTTTTTTTTCAATAGCACAAGTTTCTACAGTTAAAATAGTGTACATTGGAATATGAAGTGAGATACAAACCAATAGAATAGGATAGAAAGTTCACAGATCCAAATACATTTGAAAATTTAGAATACAATGAAGATTTGAAGGGAAATAATAGATTTGTTTTTATCAAGTGAAGACAACTGAACAAAAGTATGGAAAAAAAGATAAAATGAAAGTGCTTTCCCTAATTCTGAAAAAAAAATTGATGTTTGAGTACATAAGGGTAAAAGCTTTTGCCTAACAAACAGCAGTAAACAGTAAAATAAAATGCCAAGGGACAAATAAGTAAAATATTTGTAAATTAAATCATAAAGATCACAATCTATAATATACATAAAAGCTTTCTCAAATTTTAGAAAAGACTAACAACCCAATAGGAAAATGAGTAAATGATACAACTAGACAGTTTACAGAACTCAGTCATGCTTCTAATAAGATAGATGTGAAATTAAATATAATATGATTCTACTTTTCATCTATTAGATTTTCAAAAATCCAAAGTCTGAAAATAATCATCACTGTCCAGGCCAACATTAGACGGACACTCTGACGTGTTGCTATTGGGGAGGCAAAGAGGACAGCATACACTAAGAAGGGGATTTTGGTGTTTACTACTGAAATTACACATGTATTTACCCTTTAACAGAGCAACTCATCTTTTGGAAATCTATTTTGAAGACACATAGAAAGAAACAGGAAATGATATGTATCAACAGTTCCCTCAGAATAACATTATTTGTAACAGCAAAAGGCTAGAATGTATCTAAATGTCTATCAAAAAGGGACTGCTGCTGCTGCTGCTGCTAAGTCGCTGCAGTCATGCCGGACTCTGTGTGACCCCATAGAGGGCAGACCACCAGGCTCCCCATCCCTGGGATTCTCCAGGCAAGAACACTGGAGTGGGTTGCCCTTTCCCTCTCCAATGCATGAAAGTGAAAAGTGAAAGTAAAGTCGCTCAGTCGTGTCCGACCCTTCGCGACCCCATGGACTGCAGCCTACCAGGCTCCTCCGTCCATGGGATCCTCCAGGCAAGAGTACTGGAGTGGGGTGCCATTGCCTTCTCCGCAAAAAGGGACTAGTTGGATAAATTCTGGAATAGCCATAAATTTAGTGCCAAGCAGCTATAAAAAGGAGAGATGAAGACCTTTTTATATGAGTTATCTTTAGGATATATTGTTATGCAAGAAAAATCTTTGAGTAGAACAATGTGTATAGCATGCTATTTTTTTGTTGTTTTAAAAAAAGAGGAAACAAATACATCTAGTTATTTATTTTTATTTTCAAAAAGAAACAATGTGAGAATAATCACCATCTACAACAAATGCTTAACTAAAGGAGAAGAAAGGTAACAGAAAAAGGAGACAGGGATGGAAAATTTTTCCTTCTGGACATAGCTTTGTATCTACATAGTGATGGCTGGAGATGCTGCAGCTAGTTTGCAGTCCTGAGTCCTTCCCAAAGGACATAATTGCAGCCATGAAATTAAAAGATGTTTGCTCTTTGGAAGAAAAGCTATGACCAACCTAGACAGCATATTAAAAAGCAGAGATATTAAAGATTAGAAAGATAGTAATGATGACCCTATATGCGAGAGAGCAAAAGAGACACAGATGTAAAGAACAGACTTTTGGACTCTGTGGGAGAAGGCGAGGGTGGGATTATTTGAGAGAATAGCCCTGAAACATGTATATTATCATATGTGAAATAGATCGGCAGTCCAGGTTCGATGCATGAGACAGGGTGCTTATAGCTGGTGCACTGCGATGACCCTGAGGGATGGGATGCGGAGGGAGGAGGGCGGGAGGATCAGGATGGGGAACACATGTATACCCATGGCTGATTCATGTGAATGTATAGCAAAAACCACCACAATATTGTAAAGTAATTAGCCTCCAATTAAAATAAATTTTAAAAATTAAAAAAAAAAAGCAGAGATATTACTTTGCCAACAAAGTTCTATCTAGTCGAGGCTATGGTTTTTCCAGTAATCATGTATGGATGTGAGAGTTGGACTATAAAGAAAGCTGAGTGCTGAAGAATTGATGCTTTTGAACTGTGGTGTTGGAGAAGACTCTTGAGAGTCCCTTGGAATGCAAGGAGATCAAAACAGTCAATTCTGAAGGAAATCAGTCCTGAATATTCATTGGATGGACTGATGCTGAAGCTGAAACTCCAATACTTTGGCCACCTGATGTGAACAACTGACTCCTTGGAAAAGACCCTAATGCTGGGAAAGACTGAAGGCAGGAGAAGGGGATGACAGAGGATAATATGGTAGGATGGCTTCACCCAACTCAATGGACATGAGCTTGAGCAAGTTGGTGATGGACAGGGAAGCCTGGTGTGCTGCAGTCCATGGGGTTGCAAAGAGTCAGACACCACTGAGCGACTGAACTGACTGATTGACTGACCCAAAGGACTATGATATTCACTGACTCACAGAATGAACCTGAGTCCCAGATGACATTAGAGCTGATGAATTAATTCATCAAAACTACCCTACCTGCAGACTTTTAATTCTACAACATAAGAACATGTTAAGTTGGCATTTCTGTCACTGGAAGCTGAAAGTATACTATGTTACTGCTTAGTTCCTGTGAAAAATGAGATAATCCATGAAAAAGTTATTTAGCACCACATCTCACAAATAGTAAATATTCAATAAGTTTTAGCTAATGGTATTATTCTCCACCTCCCTATTTCCCAACCTATCACCAAATCTTCCCATCATCATCATTATTTCCTTGGTACCACTGACATCTTTTTCTTTTCTCCATCTTGGATGTTGTCAGTTACCATAGTAACTGCACTATGTAGGAGCATAGTCTTTGCTAATCTTATCATAGGGTGAACACATCTTTCTGTTTCCACCCAATTAAAAATCTTTCCTGATTTTGCTTTTGGGATGAAGACAAAAATCTTTAGCATGGCCAAAACAGTCTTCCATGACCTGTTCTCTGCTTAGCTGTTCAGCTTCATTTTCCCTTACTCTCTGCCCTTGCTCTTGTGCTCCAAGTATGCATACCTTATTTCAGTTCCTTCAGAATAAACTTTGCTCCTTCTCATCACAGAATCTTTGCACACACTGTCCCCATCACCTATCTGGAATGCATCCTAACCACCCATCTTTTGCTGAATTTACTCCTAATCATTCTTTAGCTAAAGTATGATATCTTCAGGGACACCCTTCCAAAAATCCCTGTTCAGATCAAGTTTTATTGTTGTTGTTGCTGTTATTTGCTATTATAGGAAGCTTCTTCCATGCCTATATTTACTATACATTATTGTAAATGATGATCTCAACAAGATAAAAGTTCCTTGTCTATTCTGACATACATACATGGCAGATCATTCCTTCTTCCCTACTTCACACTAAAAAGGAAGGGGGTGTCAATGTAGTACTTTATTCCCTAAAAGATTCGACTACTAAAGGCATAAATGTTTTACTCCCTGGAGTTAGCATAGTAGTATAGGGGTTATGGACTTTAGAGTAAGAGTCTGATTTGCACCCTGCTCCTGCCCATGATGAGCTGCATGGCCCTGGAGAGTCATCTCTGAACTTCAAGCATTTTTTCTGTACAATGGGGGCAATGCATGTTGTTAGGATCTGCCATGATTTGTGTAAGGGTCTGAGAGAGTATGTAGGAGGTGACATTATGATATGTTTTCCTCTCTTTCATATTACATACTTCCTTTATTTAAAGTCCATTTCCAGGCAATTCTCAGAAATATTTCCCCAAATAGCTCCATTCATACTTCAACTCCTTGCATAGTATGGGACTCATGAGCCCCCCTCACAGGATTCTTGTAACTGTTCTTTCAAGGAATAGTAATGCTCTGTAGCCCTTGGGTGCATAATAAATACTGGTTATGTGTTATTGACATCTCTCAAAACAACCTTATCTCATGCTTAATAGGCCCTTGAACTAGCATAACATTGTAAAACAATTATACTCCAATAAAAATTAGTTTAAAAACTGCCCTTAATTTTGAAATTCCTTTTTGAAAGTAGAAAAAGGGTTCAGAAAGTAGCCTTTTGAAAACTGTTCCCCGGTGGCTCAGATGGTAAAAAATCTGCCCTCAATGCAGGAGACCCAGGTTTGATCCCTGTGTTGGAACAATCCCTGGAGAAGGAAATGGCTATCTACTCTAGTATCCTTACCTGAAGAATTCCATGGATGGGGGAGCCTGGCGGGCTACACTTCATGGGCAGAGCTGGAAACAACTGAGCGACTAACACTTTCACTACAACATCATATTTTATCTGTTATTGACACTGGTATTCACACTGCCACTTTTTTTTTTTTTTTTATTAAACTGACATTAAAAATAAATGAGAATGATGCTTAGAGTGAGTAGGAAACAATGCAGTGAGAAAGGAGAAGCTGCCTTTTCTGCCTTTCCTGGTTTGACCTCCAGGATCAGTTTTCCCTTAAAACATTACAAATAAAGCTCTTGTGCATATTGCATATAATCTGCTTTGGCAGGCGTAATAGCAATAATGTACTAGGGCATTTGAGGGGTCATTTTTCTTGCCTGATGCTTCTTATAAATTATGACTCAGACACCTGCATTCTGGCCTAGATTCCAAAACAGTTAATTCAGGTAAGTCATGTCACCTTATTTGTCAAAGAGGAGAGGGTGCTGCTTAGAGATACAAAATTCCGTAAGAATAGCATTTATTTAGTGCCTTATACTAAAGACTTCAGATAAGTCATGTTTCCCGATTAGACATTTGTTTCTATTTCCACATATTTTTGATGGTGTACAACGGAATTTCCTATCTGTAGTAGGCTGAATAATGTCCCATTCTCCATGCCCCCTTCCAAAAGATGTCCATGTCCTAATCTCTGGAACCTGAGAATCCACTATCTTACATGGTGAAATGGACTTTATACTGTTAAGAATCTTAAGATACTGAGATTATTTTGAATTATCTGAGTAGGCCAGTATAAACATAAAGGTTCTTATAAGCGGGAAGCAAAAGGGTCAGTGGCACCGAAGGTGAGGTGACAAGGAAAGCAGAAAACAGAGTGAGGCATCCATGAGGCAAAAAATACCAGCCCCATCTAAAAGCCAGAGGAGGCAGGAGCAAGGGTCCATGGAGCCTACGAAGGAATCGGCCCTGCTGGCGCCTTGATTTCAGCCGCTTCAGATTCCTTTTGGACTTCTAACTTTCAGAATTCTAAGAGAATATACTGTATTGTTTTAAGCCAGTAAATTTGTGATAATTTGCCAAAGCAACAATAGAAAACTAATATGTCATCCGCTGTCTCATTTAGCAACTGATTATGGGGTCATGTGGAGCTCCCTGTATCTGTATCCTAGGTTCCAGCTTTCTGCTGTTGGGCTCTTTATCTCAAAGTAAATACACTTTAAGATGCAGATGTAAACAATCTCCAGCAGATGGCATGGAGTGCCAAAGGAACAGATGGGTAAAAAGAAGAAAAAAGTGAAAAGAGATCATGAAGGTCTAATTATGGCATTATTATCTATAGGGTTTGGGGACAGCTATAGTGTGGCAGAGTCTGTAGGGACCAGTACCAGACATTCCTTAAGCCAAAAATGTCAGTGGTTACTCTAATATCCAATGCTGACTAATTTAATCAGACCGCTGCTAAACAGTGTCTGGGCAAGAATTTTTTTTCATAAAGACAGATGAATGAAGAGAGGACCTTTCCTTCCCTCTCTTCCCGCTTGGTGTGCTTGATGTCAGGACATGTCATACTGAGCTGCTACATCTTTCAAATATGGTAGCCTCTAGCCACATGCAGGGCTTGGGAGCATGTGAAATACTAGTATGACTGAGGAACTGGATTTCTTACTGTATTTAATTCTAATTCATTTACATTTGAGTTATTGAACAGTACAGAAATAGACTGTACTGTACTGTACAATAATCTCTTTATCAATAATCTCTTTCATTGATGGATGGATAAAGAAAATGTGGTATATATACAATGGAATCTTATTCAGCCATAAAAAGAAAGAAATCCTGCCATTTCTTAATAACATGAATGGACCTAGAGGGCATTATGCTAAGTGAAATAAGTCACACAGAGAAAGGTAAATACTGTATGATCTCACTTCTATGTAGAATCTAAAAGAAAAAACCCACAGAGGTGGGGCAGGGTGGGGAGCAGTGGGTTAAATGAATGAAGGTGGAAGAAAAGTTTAATGAAAAAAAGAAAAAGGAAAATGTAAGGGTTTGCAACATTTGTTAATGTAAGCCTAGCAAGAATTCTTAAGCACTCAGTTTTCTTATCAACAAAGCTGAAAAATACTATTTTAGCATCCATAAAAGCTGTTTCCAAAAGATGTTTATTTAATGTTTATTTAAAATAATTGGAACACATGTGGACACTTGCTTTTTATTTTTAAACCCTCAGCTTATCTCTTCTTCCTTTATCTGCCTTCTTTTCTTACTTTTTAGGCTTTCCTGGTGGTTCAGATGATAAAGAATCTGCCCTCAACAAGGGAGTCCCAGGTTCTGGGTCAGGAAGATCCCTTGGAAAAGGGAATGGCTACCCACTTCAATATTCTTGCCTGGAGAATTCCATGGACAGAGGAGTCTGGTGACCTTCGTCCATGCGGTTGCAAAGAGTTGGACATGACTGAGTGACTAACACTACTTACAGCACCTACTTTTTCAAATTTAGTTGCATTCATCTTAAACATCACTCTGTCTGTGAATCCTCCAGGCAGTTAGGGATAGAAATTCAACTCAAAGAGCTTTAAACTTTAAAACTAGAGAACTATATCATATGTCCATTAAAGTCAATCAGTGAAATAATATGGCCTCAGCAAAATCAACACAACAGTAACACAACAACAAAATAAAAAAATAATGTCTTTAAAATACAAAATGCCCCTCCCCAAACTTAAGCCAAATACTTGAACAAAGGCTTAATTGAAGAAAGTATGTTCTGTTCTTTCCTTTTATTTGGTTTTCAAAGGAAATTTTGACTTTACACTATTTTTGCATTTCCTGCTAAATTCTGAACACAGACTAAGATTCAACTTGCATGTGCTATATTTGATATGGATGGTAATTGTAATATGATCATTATTGGGGAAATTCTGCTTAATTCTTCCATTTCTTTTGTCCCTTATTAAGATCTCTTAGCTCTACTATATTCCCCAATATTTTATGAATCAGTATTATTTCTGACATGATATGATCATTTTGTTGCCAAAGAGATTATTTACAATGACTAATTCTGGTATTTTGGAAAGCTGAAAGCCAGAGACAAGTATATGTGATACATTAACTGTCACTAATAAGTTAGAATATATATTCACACATATATGGTTATATGTGGGTAAACACAGACGTATATCAGTTATGTGTTTTACAAGCAATGAAAACTCTTTGGGAATAGAAGCCGTGAAAACAAGATCAAAAGGCTCCTGTTGCCATTATTAACATTCTGAGGTTAAAGTTATACATATAGGAGAAAATATTGTTAACCTAGTAGGTGGCTCAGTGGTAAAGAATCCACCTGCCAAGCAAGAGATGTGGGTTTGATCCCTGAGTCAGGAAGATTCCCTGAAGACGGAAATGGCAAGCCACTCTAGTATTTTTGCCTGGGAAATCACATGGACAGAGGAGACTGATGGGCTACAGTCCAAGGCGTTGCAAAAGAACAAATTATCAGTTGGTTCCTGGAATGTCTTTGGGGTGTTAAAATTTGTTAATATTATATTAAAGTACCCTTATGACTTAAATTATAGTAAAATTTTATTTAATGAATAATTAATGACTCATGTATGTTATGTAAATAGCTAATTTAAAAATATTCCAACTATGGTAAAGAACAGCAGTTCCCAAATGTCAGTCCTAAGCTTAGTAAATTTCATGACAATTTTGTTACCATTCTATGAATAAGTGTGAAAAATAAGGACATAAGATACTATCTCTTATTCTGTATATTCTAAATTTTTTGGTGTTAAAATATCTGTTCTTCAAGTAGGCAAGCTTGTGTTAGCCACCTGGGAAACTCTGCTATAGAGCAAGATTTTGTGAATAGCAATTTCCAGACCATGATCTAGAAAATCAGAATATCTGGGAGGAGGGCCTAGAAATTAACATGTTTAACCAGTTTTCTTTGATTCAAATTCATCCTAATGTTTGAGAACCATTAGTATGGAGTAAAGTGTATAAACTTTGGATCCAAACAGTCAAAAGTCTGGAAAAGGAAATGGCAACCCACTCCAGTATTTGTGCCTCAGAAATCCCATGGACAAAGGAGTCTGGCAGACTACAATCCATGGGGTCACAAGAGAGTCAGACACAATTTAAGAACTAAACAGCAATATACCTTGTATATGTAAATATACCTCATATACATATTTTTGGATAGGCAGAAATTTAAGATGGTCCCCCTGAAATCCCAATCATTAATTATTCAATAAAACACAATTCTAGGTACTGCCGTATAGGAATTTTGCTCATTGTATAGGAATTTTGCTCATTGTATAGGAATTTTGCTCATTGTATAGGAATTAAAGTCCCAAATCAGTTGATCTTAAGACAAAAAGACTGTTCTGGTGGGTTTGAGTTGATCACATGACCCCTTTGAAAACAGAATTTTCTTGCTGGTTGTCCAAGAGAGGAAGTCAGAGAGAAGCACTTAGGCAGGCCTGGAGGAAGTCCAGCATCCATACTGTGAACTGCCTATGGGGCCACGTGGCAAGGACCTGCGAGTGGCTTCTAGTTGCTGAGATCAGCCCCCAACTGACAACCTCAGTCCTTCCACTGCAGGTAAATGAATTCCAAAATAACCTGAAGAAGCATAGAGGGAGTTCTTTCCCTAGATGAGCCTCCAGAGGAGCACGCAGCTGGCCAACATCAGGACTAACATCCTGATATCATCTTTGCTGTACCCTGAGCAGAGAACCCAGCCATGTTGTGCCAGACTTCTGACCTATATAGAACTGTGAGATAATAAATTGTTCTTTTAAATTTCTAAGATTGTGATGCTTTGTTATATAACAATAACATATATATATATTATAATGTATATAATGGAATTGTATTATATGATTGCTTTAAAAAGATAACATATTGGAAGAACAAATTCTTCCTTTTGCCTTTTCCACCAGACACCTATGCTTATGTCTATGACATAAATAAGAAGTGACAGTTCTTAGCTTCCAAGGGCCAAATGGAAGGAGAAACAACATATTCCCTATTTTGACATATCACCAAGGACTACATAAATGCACATCTCTTTCACTCCATCTCCTTTAGTTTGTTATAAATGCCCTACGGTGAAACAACCTTCCCTTCTTGCCCACAGACTTAGCTGAGAATATAGAAGTGACAGGAACTGATCTCCTAACGTGAAGAAACAGCAATTCCCAAAGGTTTACAACTGTGAAGAGCTTCCTTCCTTGTTACTGTTGTTGAATTTGTATTTTCTCAGTACTTCTGTATGGTTGGGGAAGGGAATTAGTACTTTTCCCCTTCTGATCTGGTCAAGAAGATCAAGATTTTTTTTGAAAGATTTGGGACTTCAGTTAGAGTAGTAAGCTTTATATGTTGTTCAAACTAAAGTCTAATTAGTTGGGGTTATTTAGACCAGCAACTCACACATTCAACCAAACTCTATCTTCTAAAGTGTTTCAAATGAAAATAAAGCATGTTTCCAATCTCAGTGAAGTCAGATCTAATAGGAGCATAATGATCTCTTTCCCCCTTTTGATAACCTAAAGTGAAAGTGAAGTCGCTCAGTCGTGTCCGACTCTTTGCGACCCTACGGACTACAGCCTACCAGGCTCCTCCGTCCATAGGATTTTCCAGGCAAGAGTACTGGAGTGGGGTGCCATTGCTTTCTTCATTTTATAACCTAAAGCAAGTGTCTATAGGAATTTCCACTTGTGCAGGATGCATGTGTGTATTTCCCATATAGATGATTTTCCTAACTCAGGGATTAAACCTGTGTCTTCCAGGCAGATTCTTTACCACATGAGCCACCAGGGAAGCCTGTAGATAATAATACCCAACATGTATTAAGCAACTGAATGCCAGATCCTGTAGTGAGTGGTTTTTAAGTGTACTAACTGTCATAAGATCTCTTTGAGAAAGGTACTGTAAGTTCTAACCTTATGCTTTTTGTACAATATAGAAATTGTATAGTATTTAAATAATTTGCCCAAGATCATATAGCTAATAAGTGGAGAAGGTGGAACCTAGAAACGCTGGTTCTCAAGTTGTGTACATAATGTCCATTCTATGTTGA
The DNA here is from genome assembly GCF_027580195.1 of Bos mutus. Classification (NCBI taxonomy): domain Eukaryota; kingdom Metazoa; phylum Chordata; class Mammalia; order Artiodactyla; family Bovidae; genus Bos; species Bos mutus. The sequence goes on along the minus strand of NC_091624.1, from coordinate 65,044,895 downwards.
GATGAGATATTTCTCTTAGTCAATAAATCTACTACATGCAAAGTGCAGTCTTTAGCAGAAGATGCAGGACCTTCATGTCAAAGAATATTCTCTGCTTGGAGAGGCAAAATGCACAGTCGTGAAAGAAGGAAACATCTTAAAACCAGTAATTGAGTCCAAACCTTTTCCCTTCCTTCACTACTGCTATTGGCAATAAAAATGAAGGATAGGAAAGCCTACTTTACAGCTTCTGCATAGAGCCTAGAAAATTCAATAAGACACCATAAAACAGATAGTAGAGTTTAAGAGTTCATAACAAGATAGAAGCTTTCAGTTCAACTTACAAGATAAATAGGTCTTGAAAGATGACTCCCTGGATCTCTGTTCCTTTATAACATATTCTTGGCCCCAAACACCCTATTCTTGAAAAGTTTGTTTGAAATGAAGGAAGGCACAATTCAGCTCTCTTGATCCCAGGCTATTTGTTACTTTCACAGATGTCAGGATATTAAGCAGTGTGTGTGTGTGTGTGTGTGCGTGTGCACGCACACATGCGGTGTGTGCACACACATGCACATTTAAAAACAAAACAAAGGCATAAAATACACAGACAAGATCTTTTCCCTAGATCACAATTTAAAACTACTCAATCTTCTTCACACCATGTTCTAAATGAGCTTCGAAAATAGAACTAGCACAATTGTATCTCTCCAGAAAATACTGTGTCTCTGAAGTTTGCATATCTCAAAGTTAATATAAATTAAACCTTAATTAAGGTAAGGGGGAGCCTATTTACAAGGAACTTGTGCTATAGCATCCCTAATATAAAAATTATCCTTCAAATGATCTATTTTGGAAGTGAATATGTGTCATATTGGTTTTAAAGGAATTGCGCCTTTCAAGTTTCCTCACTTCTCATCTGAACTGTGGTAATATCTTTCTAACTACTTTCCACAAGCCTCACAGCCTCCACCCTTACACATTCTCACTCCCAGGTTTATCCTCTGTATCACCTACAATAGAGATTCTAAGTCTGGACCCTGGATAGATTCATTGGTCCATAAACTTGGATGAAAAAGAAAATATCTTTATTTTCAGTAATCTCAAACCAAAATCTAGCATTTCCTTCTATGATGAAAGGAGAAACAAATTTCAGTGTTACTTGAAGTAGATATTAGCTAGTTCCCAAACAAAACCACATTTTCCCAATTCACTAAAGTTGCAGCAAATATCCCTAATAGCATGTAAGTTCACCACCATTCAAAATTACCAGTTATTAGACCTGCTCCTAGATCTTATTCGACTTCCCTGATGGCTCAGAAGGTAAAGAATCTACCTGCAATGCAGTAGACACAGGATATGTGGTTCGATCCTTGGGTTGGGAAGGTCCCCTGGAGGAGAAAATAGCAACCCACTCCAGTATTCTTGCCTGGGAAATCCCGTGGTCAAAGAAGGCTGGTGGGCTACAGTAGAAAGGGTTGCAAAGAGTCGGACCTGACTGAGTAACTAAGAACACAGATATTATTATTTAATGCATTTAATAAAGAATCAAATATATAGCTGCATTACAAATTAGTTTATTTTTTAATTTGATCACTGTATTTCTATGTAACTGGTCTCTTCTGAAATTCTATATCATCATTTAGCTGCTAAGTCATGTCCAATTCTTTTGAGACCTCAAGGACTATAGCCTGCCAGGCTCCTCTGTCCACTCTAGGCAAGAATACTGGAGTGGGTTGCCTTTTCCTTCTCCAAGGGATCTTTCTGACCCAGGGATTGAAACCACATCTCCTACATTGCAGGCAGATTCTTTACTACTTCTGAGAAGGGATCTCTGTGCTTTACCAGACTCCTAAAGGAGTCTGGCACACATACAAGAAGAATCTCTTCTCCAGAGGATCTTTCTAACATTTTCATGTTACTCCCTTAACTTAAACTTCTTCAGTGGCACCGAGCCCTCTCCCTAATAGTGTCCAAATCCTTTGTAGTTCTCAGAAGGCCTTCCATGATCTGCGTGTCTCCTTCCATTGCCTCACCACCTGTGTGTTGATCCTTGTACTCTGCTTTCCATCTGTTCCAAAATGTTTCAAGCTCCCAGATGCACTGAACCATCACAGTTCTCTTTTATCTCTGGGCACACTGTTCTGTCTGATAAAAATGTCTCTCCTTAATAGATTTCTGGTACATTCAAGATGCAGCTCAAGGGTAGAAAATCAAGAGTTCAGTTTTGGACATGCCAAGTATACAATATACCTATTAGATATCCAAATGGAAATGTCATGCCTGGAGTTCTGCGGAAAGGTCAGAACTGCAAATGTGGGTTTGGGAGGCAGCAGCCTAGAGAGGGTCTTTTAAGCTGAAAGACTTGGTGAAATCAACTGTGAAATGAGCCCAGATAGGAAAGAGAAAGGGCTTCAGGAGGGCTGAGTACATTGACCGGCACCTGCGCATGGTGCTGGTTATTTCTCTCAAATTAGGACTGCTCTCTTTGGAGCAAAGTGGGCAAATTCCAAGGGCCCAACTATCAGTGACCCAAGTGCACACTGTAAGAGGTACACTCTGAGTTCTGAACTCAGCAAACAGTTACAGAGAGGGAAAGAGAGAACCGACAGTTACTAGCTATCACCCTGGAAGATTAGTAACAGCACTTCTATTTCACAGAGAACGCAACTGGGACACAAATAATCATAAAGACTGAGCTAAAATCCTGACTCTACTCTTTATTGGTTGCATAACCTTGGACAAGATACTTAATGTCTCCCAAATTTCTTCAAAAAATGAAGCTGTAAGGAGAATTAAGTATTGATAGAAATAATGGATACAAGTCTAACGCCTAACACATAATAAATGCCCAAAGTGTGTCAGCTGTTGATATGAAATATCTTGGTCAGTGTCAGAAATTCCTGTTACTCTGCCTAAGGAATTTACCCAGGTATATACAACCCCAAAGCTTATGATCATTCTGCTGTGCCATGACTCCTGTGCTTGAGAACTACCTGATTTTGGCTCTATCACTTTTTCCTCTTGTTTACTTCTCTGATGTTCCCTAAAAGCAATTTCTAAAATTTAATTCTTTCTTTTAATTGGAAAGTGCTGCTGCCTGAAACTGGCTCTGCTTACTGCTCTCTGGCAGGAAACATGCAGTTTCAAAAGGCCTTCACAAATGTGTGGCCAGGGAAACCCATTGTTTCCCCCCTTCTCCTCCCAGCCCACCTTACTCTCCAGGGGAACCTCACCAGCTTACTCAGCATCCAGGGCTTGCCAGCAAGGCATGGAGCACTGTTCTTTTCCCAAACTGCAGTTAAACATGTGGATTAGCTACATTCCTGCTGATTCTGATTTCATTGTGTATTCTATTTAATAAACTTTCAGCCACTATGGATGTGAGGAACCAAAGGATGGCAGACAATTAATTTATCCCTGCTGATCAATTAGCAACACGGACCCAGCCTAGTATGACCATCTTCAAAACACCTTTTCTTCTTTTCTGCAGAGTGTGTTTTTTATCCCTCTTTTTCTTTATACATGTGATTCATTCAATCCAGGTGGATGGTCCTAATAGACAACAACCACTAAGACACCAGGGGACTTTTGCAGAAATCAAGAGTATGTAGGTTTCCATGATTCCTGCTCCCTCCTTTGTAAGAGCATAAAGGTGTTTGTGTTTATGTGTGTGTGTAATCACATTTCATTTCTCTATCTTACATTTGGTTGAAAATTGTTCTGGGAGTCTTTATAGAGCAATGCATGTGTGTTGATCATTTTTAAAACAGTCACCATTTTCTAACAATAAGAGATCTCTCTTTGAATGGTATTCATCAGGGTTTCCTAAAAGGATTTACTAAAAAACTACATTTAAACCAGCTGTTTAAGTGAATTTTCTCTAGGTCAGGGCAGATGACAAGTAGAAGAAAGATGGATTACTTACTGCTTTTAACTGATCTTTGCTAAAGTATATATGTTAGATTATTCCTTAAAAAAAAAAAAAAAAACTTAATTTCCAAACCCAGTGCATTGGGGCCATTTTTCTTTATATTTCCTTTTGTTTTACCATTTGTCATCCTTCCTTATCAAGTGTCCTTGTATCAATTAGGGAAGATATCTGGTAGGATTTTGACTTTTTTCCCCATTAGTCTGTGGCAGAATCTGCTGAAGAACAGTGCAATATTGTTTGCCTAGCCATTCATAATGCCACAACAAGAGCCATTTGTTTTAATTAGTTATGTTAGAGGTTCCTAGCATCTTTCCAGATGTGTGCGCAAGATGATGAATAAATGTAGCATTCCAGGCTCTTAAAAATTAATTGCTTAAAATAAAGCCCTGCACAACCCAACTGCTGTATGCCTCTATGCACATTGATTCACACACATGCAAATTGTTGGGCTCATTTATTAATTGTTCTATCTTGGTGTCCCAACTTTGGTTCCTAATTGCTATAATTTTATGCAATTTCAGGAAGAAACTCTAATCTTATTCCCCTTTCCTCTGTAATTCTTTGGATCCAAGCTCTATGCATGTCATTACTGCATCTTTGAAACTGTCCGGGGCTTATTACCCTACTGGACTGAAAACTGCTTAAGGGCAGCTACTATCATATTTACTTTTGAAATCACAGAATCTAGTGTCTTCCATATTGAAGGCACTACAATATATTGTTGGATTAATGAAAGCCTTTCTTAACTTTTTCAGATGAATGGCCAATGATATATTCTTAGAAAAAGTAAACAAATATGCACAGAAACGGAACGCTGCCTACCATTTAAGGGGATTAAGAACTTTGATCTATACATACTTAGCTCAGTCTATTCAGAGAGTAAAGTCCTAGGTGGTGAAACACACAGATTAAATACTATTGAAAGTCACAGGGAAGCTGATAGAGAAATTCTGTCCTCTTGTTCATTGCTCCATAATGACACCAAAGAACTTGGGTCTTTTATGTCTACTGCAAACAAATCCTGATAGTTCAGCCAAGTGAACAAGATACCCAGGAGCATTTGTTATGTTGGCTTATGAAAGACTAAGCAAACAAGGATAGTAAATATATGGTTCCATTTACAGCTACATCCTATGGCCATGGCATTCAGATTGTATGCAAGGCTAACAGTGAATCAATGGCCAAGTCACAATATTAAATCACACTAATTTCCCACTGGGTCATTCCTACTGTACTGAATACTATCTGCTTTAGTGGTTTATTTGGAATTTTCTCTTTTATTTTTCATCTTAACAGTAGTCTAAAGTTTTCTTTTGTTGGGCTGAGTAATTATCTGGTTAAACTGTCCTCAAAAGCTTTAACATGAAGAATTCAGTATTTCCAAGTAACCAGAAATTTGGACTAAATTTCTTTTGTTGTTGTCACCCATGGCAAGGTAAATGTGGAGAACACCTTCTAGATCTCAGGATTTGTGGGAAGGCTTGCCATTCTTTATCATAAATGAGAGTAACCTTCTAATCAGTCATAAGTATACCTTTAATAGGGATTTATGACTCTTGTTTATGACTCTGTGCATCATATTGGGGTTTCTTCTGCCTTAATCTCTTTATGCTCTACTGAGTATGGTTTGTTGTCTGCACCTTAAGGACTAGATGGACAATATACTTTCAAATTACAGAGCTCAAAACTGAACTGCTTTTATAACTTCAGTAAGGTATATTCCTTTTTCCTTTTTTCCTCCCCTATATGTCACATATTTATAGTCATTAACTTTGAGCTTTCTTTGGCTTCCTTCCACCTTTTCAAAATCTCTTACACAGTCTTTCCCAGACTATCATTTCCAATTATCTTTTTAATCTAGTCAATCAGAGTATATTTTTCACCTTCCCTTTAAGAAGGTAGGCTAGCTTCTTTTGAAGGCTATGTCATTAATGTCTAGGTTCCAGATGATCTTCAGAACAAACACATTGCAGTTAATTTGACAGAACCCTAAATGTGCAGTGTTCCTGGGTACTATTGTTAATTATAATCCATTGTAGATTTCTAGTAAAATTTTTATTTTTATTTTTTTTTTGCATTTCTTGGATGAACTATTGTGCCCTTCTTCATATTCTGTATCTACCTTCTCTGAATTGAGTCTTTTTGTTTCAACACTCCTGTAATATCCATTTACACAGCATCCAAGCCTCACAAGAGAATATCCCACATCCCACAGCATGCAGCCCACACAGTAACAAGAAATACCTTATCCATATGCCTTCCAGCCTGTTTCTATTGTTTTCAGGTTACAACTGTTGCTGAAGAATTGTTTTTAATTTTACTCTCTATTTATATAACCCATATGCTATGCTAAGTCACTTCAGTCGTGTCCGACTCTGTGCGACCCCATAGACGGCAGCCCACCAGGCTCCCCGGTCCCTGGGATTCTCCAGGCAAGCACACTGGAGCGGGTTGCCATTTCCTTCTCAAATGCATGAAAGTGAAAAGTGAAAGTGAAGTCTCTCAGTGGTGTCCGACTCTTAGCGACCCCATGGACTGCAGCCTACCAGGCTCCTCCATCCATGGGATTTTCCAGGTAAGAGTACTGGAGTGGGGTGCCATTGCCTTCTCCATAACCCATATATCATGCTTCAATTGTATTTCTCAGTTTTAGGTTTTTACTTATCCTGATGTAACCCCTTTCACTGAATTTTATTTGTATCATTACACTATTTTTTAGTTGTTTTCTACTACTGTGTTATCTTACACCACTCCCTTAGCCCACAAAAAGGATACATTATTTACTCTTTGCCCACAAAAAGGGTACATTATTTACTCTTAGAACCCAGATTACAACACTGTAAAACCTACAGCTTCCCTAGTGTGGTTTAGAAGTCCTGAAACTGTATTTCCATTTATTTTGCAATGATGGTCCTTGGATTTTCTTTAAACTTTTACTTTCTATCCCTCTGTCCCCTGCAATACTACATGGTGCACTCCTTATTTTCATACTTTCCAGAATTTTTTGTACCATAAATGATAGATAGAAAGCACTGTGATGGAACGTAGGCACATTTACAAGGCATAATTGTAGCAAAGCCCCGTATTTCTACCTGACTGACAATCACTGTCTCCTTTAAGCTCCTTGGCGCCTTCCATTTCACCTTAAGATGAGTTTTCCATTTTCCTCCAATTCCAGCTGCCTTTCAGAGAAGGGAGCACGCTGGCATGAAAATACTCAGTAAAGATGAGTCAGAGTATATTACCATTAGTGCAGGGCCTCACTAGAGAGAAAGAATTATGAAGGTGCTGACCTGGTAATATGCTGACCATCACACCTGAGGTAGATTGCATGTGTACTTTCAATTGAATTGATTTTTCCAGCTGTGTGAATGTGGCAGTCTGTGGATGTTCATACTTCCTCATTTGGACTCCTTGAGACAGTGGTTCATACCAGAATTTAGCATCAGAATTTGCCAGGACAGTGATTGAAAATAATAAGCAGAAGTGGTGATTCTACCCTGGATAAAACCAGAAGAAATCTTCATTTCTTTTCAAAGGCAAAAGGGTAAAGAGTTAGGTAGGAATTATCAGGGGGAAATGAAAGACAAGAAAACCCATTATAATTATTCCTCTACAATAATGCTTCTTGAGAACACTTGGCTACCACATGTAGTATCGTGGATTCAACATACTTTAATTGCCTGTTATTTTTGGCAAGGTGGCATTTTAAGTTTTTGTTCCCTAACTGCAGAATGGATAAATACAGCATTTGACTCATATGTTGATCCAGGATTATTTTTATTCTCCAGCACCTTCCAATGTCACACCAAAAAGAGGTACAACACTTTCTGGGCACTCCTCCTACAGATGGTCTAAAATATCCAGGCAGGACAGCAATCCTAATGGCTTTCAGAAGCATCTGAAACAATCCACAGTGTGGTTCAGCAGAAGTCACTTGGGGGAAATGTGTTCCTCTTCTGTGACTTCTGCGGCTTCCCTGGTGGCTCAGATGGTAAAGCGTCTACCCGCCATGCGGGAGACCTGGGTTTGATCCCTGGGTCAGGAGTATCCCATGGAGAAGGATATGGCAACCCACTCCAGTACTCTTGCCTGGAAAATTCCATGGACAGAGGAGCCTTGTAGGCTACAGTCCATGGGGTTGCAAAGAGTCGGACACAACTGAGCAACTTCACTTCACTTCTGTGACTTCAACATTCAGACCATATTTAAAATTAGAGCCCTCTGCAATGAAGGTGCTCTGCCAAGCCTTTAGCTTCACATATTACGACAGCTTGGTGCTTTTCTGATCTCACTTATCCTGAGAAAGCTGTCAGGGATGGCCCCTGCAGAGACAGCTGACCCAAATTATGGCTTCTTTCAGGGAAGGGAAACCCCTCTAGGACAAACAGGAAGCAATCTTTCTGCATAATGTATTCTCATTGGGAGCAAGTAAATAGTTTACTTTTCAGTTCAAAGCAGTGAATTCAAGGCACATAAGTTAGTTTTGGCTCAATGTGACCTTAAAATCAAGTCAAATGGAATGAGTTTACAATTCAGAGCCTTAAAATTCTATTTGGCTGAACGCTGAGGTTAAAGTGTTGAATTCCATCTCATTTTAGCTATTATTTTTTCTTTAGTCATTTCCAAAGTACTGCTAAGTTTTGGAAATAAAATAAAGAAAGTGCTAAACTGCTTTTCAGACCCATGACCAGGCTTTTGTGGTGCAAAAATAATCCCCTGAGGTGTGGTGTTTAAATGAAAAATAAATTTGAAAGTGTATATATTCAATGAAATAAAATTTCAATCTAGTTCAGATCCAGAGAAATTTAGATTCTTTTTTTTAAACTTGACTTTCCTCTTCCAGTTGTCAAACTTATCTAGTTTTATTACCATTAGTGCAAGTCACTCACTTGTGTCCGACTCTTTGCGACCCCATGGACTATATAGTCCATGGAATTCTCCAGGCCAGAATACTGGAGTGGGTAGCCTTTCCCTTCTCCAGGGCATCTTCCCAACCGAGGGATTGAACTCAGGTCTCCCGCATTGCAGGCAGATTCTTTACCAGCTGAGCCACAAGGGAAGCCCAAGAATACTAGAGTGGGTAGCCTATCCCTTCTCCATGGATCTTCCTGACTCAGGAATTGAACCGGAGTTTCCTGCATTGCAGGAGGATTCTTTACCAACAGTTCGCTGATTAAATAACAGAATTATCCGCCATCATAAAGGAAAGGGATCTTGCCCTTTACCTCATCAATCTAGACCCCTCACACAGTTAATAAGAAGCTGACAATAAAGTGTGTATCTGCTAATTTGGTCCACAGGACTGACACACCCTGAAAAGGGAGGTGGGCTGTTTTACCTTTTTTTTTTTTTTCCATTAGTATGCACAGAATAAAAGTCTTCACAGAATCAAGATAAATTATAATCACTTCATCTTGCAATCTATCAATCATGTCATTTACATAGAAGAAACTGATGTGAGTTTGATAAGTTTTGTTCTTATGTTAACTAGAAAACAAAATACCGTTTCTTATTAGAAAGGTCTCAACAAATTACACACAGAATGCAAAATAACAATGAATTTCCTCAGTTTTACCTAACTGCCTTCCCCTCCAATAGGTAAAACATTGGTGCAGAACATATATGGTGGATGGGTAATTAAGTGAATTAGTGCTTGCTGCTGCTGCTGCTGCTGCTAAGTCACTTCAGTCGTGTCCGACTCTGTGCGACCCCATAGACAGCAGCCCACCAGGCTCCCCCGTCCCTGGGATTCTCCAGGCAAGAACACTGGAGTGGGTTGCCCTTTCCTTCTCCAATGCATGAAAGTGAAAAGTGAAAGTGAAGTCGCTCAGTTGTGTCCGACCCTCAGCGAACCCATGGACTGCAGCCTTCCAGGCTCCTCTGTCCATGGGATTTTCCAGGCAAGAGTACTGGAGTGGGGAATTAGTGCTTAATTCACTAATATCAGTGCAGTTGGAAATCAAAGCCAGTTCTGGGCCACTCCAATGCCAGGACCTGGGAGTCCTGGCTATGGTAGGTGGTGTGGTCTGAGAACCCTTAGGTCTTCCCAAAAGCAAGCCCAATGTGGGGTTATGTCTATAACCAATTCATTAGTGCTGCATCTTTTGATTCATTTTATCAACCCTGGAATAACTAAAAAATAGAAATTAAAAAAAAAAACATACATCATGTCACTTTCTCTTAAGATTTTTACATTTGTTCTTTCTATTAAAGTCATCTAAAGCTTTATGGATGGAGGAACCTGGAAGGCTGCATCCATGGGGTCGCTGAGGGTCGGACACAACTGAGCGACTTCACTTTCACTTTTCACTTTCATGCATTGGAGAAGGAAATGGCAACCCACTCCAGTGTTCTTGCCTGGAGAATCCCAGGGATGGGGGAGCCTGGTGGGCTGTCGTCTATGGGGTCACACAGAGTCAGACACGACTGAAGTGACTTAGCAGCAGCAGCAAAGCTTTACTATATTTCAGCAAATCTAAGATTTATGCTACTTCGTAGATCTGGTATCCCAAAGTTACACTATTCCTACTGATCTACATGATTTCTAAACAGGCATACTGAATTATTCTAAATGCCTTGGTGCCATACAATGTCCACTAAGAAAAAAAAAAAAAAAGCCAGGAACAATAGAGACATTGTAAAAAATAAAACCAAACACTCTTCTCTTCTTTTGTCCTCTTATAAAAACAGCAATTCTCTAGCTCCGAAAAATTAGCATTTTTGAGGTGGAATCCAAAGCAAAAAATCATTCTAATGAAAGGAGGACTACATTGTCGATCCCCATGCGTCTAAGGCAGCTATTCTGATTTCTAACCCAAGAGGGAGTATGAGACACACAGCATCTATTATGTGGTGGCAGTAACTTGGAACTCAGTCACTTCTGTTTTTCCTTTGCTACTCAGTTGGCAGAGGCATATGTGAAAGAGATGAGAGCTGCCCAAGATGGTTTTATATAACCCCAAGGAAGAAAGGAAAAATCTTTGGAATGGCAGGCACACCACAGACCAGGTACTGGGTCTTAGGTGCCCCCTTATGGTTGACAAGCTAATAGAGATGGGGAAAGTGAGGAATGAAGGGGTGAAGAGGGATAGAGGGTTCCAGTCTTGTTTCTTAAATTCATCTTTTCCCTTTCTGTGCTCCAGACATACTGACCTTCTTTTAGTTCCCCAATGAGCGCCAAGTTCCCTTTCTGTTTTTGTTCTTTGTACATGCTGTTCTTCCCTGTGTTTAGAATGCTTTAATTCATACCATTTGCCTAACTCTTATCCACCCTTCAAAGTTCACCTTTGACATCAACTCAAAGAAGCATTCCCTGACTCCATGTACTACGTATTTTTATGTACTATATGCCATAAGCCATCATCAGTGGCTTGAAATACTTCACTGAAACTGGACCCAATGGTTTTAGCTTTGAAACTTTAAAAACAAATGTTGGTCTCCAGAAAACCATCTAATACAAGCAAACACACTTCTTTTTAATGAGAGCTCTCAGAGAAAATAAAGACAAACTTTGAGACACACACAATTACTCTACATTGAGGTTTTCACTATAACTTCATCCATTATGTTGATCATTTTTCTGTTTTGGCTCTTTTCTCCTTCCATTTATTATACATGTCTATTCTCTAGTAATACCTACTACACCTCAGATATAACAGGCATTCAAGGAAGGCTTATTTAGTTAAGGATGACCAATTTATTAACTCTTTAACATTACTTAAATGTAAACTCAAACTTCAAACTTAAATGTAAACTCAATGAACTACAAAATAAGTAAAGGGCTTAGCTCTAATTTTAAATTATCTTTTATCCTTAACATCCCTTTCCCCCCCTTAACTTTTTGTTTGAAAAATTTCAAATATGCTTTTGAGTTGAAGTAACGGGGAAGCCTGGTGAGCTGCCGTTTCAGGGGTCGCACAGAGTCAGACACGACTGAGGCGACTTAGCAGCAGCAGCAGCAGCAACAGTATAATGAGCACCTCTATACTTTCAGCTAGAGCTATTCTCCACATATATCCTTCAGAATTACTTGAACACAATTGCAGATATTCTGACACTTTATCCCCAAATTCTTCAACATATATCAGTAAGAACCATAATATTTTCCTATATAACTACAAAACCAATATCACAACCAAGAAAAGTAACATGGAAAAATATAACTTAATATATAGTTCATATTCAAATTTTCCAAAGATGTCTTTAAAAATTTTTGTTGCTGTTGGACCCAGGATTCAATAAAGGATTACTTACAGCATTTCATTGTCAAGTCTCTGTAATCTCTTTTAAACTAGAATAAATTTATTACCTTTATATTTATCTTTTCTGGATATTCATTATACTGACATTTTCAAAGGGTCCTGGGGTCAGTTACCTCATGATTTTTCAACAAACTGACTAGTCTCATTGTATGTAGTTTCAAGACTAGATTTAAATATTTTGAATCCTTTGAATTTTGCTTTTTTTTTTTTTCACTTGATACTATATCCTAGACTCATTCTAAAGCAGTTCTAAGACATTTTTCCTCATTCACTGTGTCCTCATGTTCAGAGTACTTCAGAGTACCATGAGAGTTTCCAGTTACCATACACTTTGGATTTTATCATTTGGGGACTTTCATATTTTTTCTGTAGTTAAACCAGAGTTTTCCTTATGAAAATCTGCTAAGGAAAAAGAAAACCAATGAACCAGAGTTGTTTAGTTTAATTCAGTAGAGATATGGAGCCTATTTTTGTTTTGACTAGAATACCACATGTGACACTGAGATGCACACTTTGGACAGTTCCCTACACCTTTGCTTCTAGCCTAATAATAATAAATCATGAGAGAGGTAAAGAAATTCTGAAGACACTACCAACCGTGAGTACACTGCTGATATCATCAGCATCTTTTTTAAATTGTGGTAAAATACACATAACACAAAATGTACCTTTTGAACCATTTTTAAAGGCATAGTTTGATGGCACTAAATACATTCACATTGTCCCACAACTATAACCAATATCCACCTCTAGAATTTTTATCATCTTCCCAAATGAAAACCATGTACTAAAGTGACTAAAAGTACAAAAGATTATAATAACTAGAAAAGAATCTACAGATATATTTTTTAGGATTAATGAGTGAAATAATTTGGTTCATTGGCTAAAAGGTCAATATATGAAAGTTAATTTATTTCTGTATTTCATTAACAGTTATATTTTTAAATTTAAAAAGTTTCTGCTTATACAAAAAATCTTCAAATACCTAGCAATAATTCTAACAAAATAAGTGAAAAAAGTCTAAGTACCCAGAAAACTGAAAAACATATACAGAGTGGAGATTTTTTAAAAATTAAATAATTGTGGAGTATATAGTAGATTCATGGGTTGGAATACTGATATTGTAAAGATCGAACCCAGGTCTCCTGCATTGCAGGCAGACGCTTCTACCTCTAAGCCACCAGGGAAGCCCGTAAAGATGCCATGTCTCTGCAAATTGATCCATAAACAATGCAATCTCAGTTTTAAGTCTAAGAGAGTTTTCTTAAAATGATAACCTGATTTTAGAATTTATAAGGAAATTCAAAGGGCCAAAAATAATCAGAACAACCATGAACTGGAATACTTACATGACCACATTTCAAGAATCAGGGGGGAGACGGAAGAAGATGGCAGAGGAGTAAGGTGAGGAGATCGCCAGCCTCCCCACAAATACATCGAAAACTCACCAAGATATGGAACAGCTCCCACAAAGCAAGCTCTAGGCAACAGCAGAAGACCCCAGGCCTCCAGGGGGACAGGCTAAGCTCCTTGAAATGAGTTTTTTTTAATTTTGTTTTTGATTTTTTTCAATTGCTTTTCCTATAGTTCCTTACCAGCTGTAGCTATTCCTGAAGATATATAAATCTCTTCCACATACATCTATTTATCTTTGCTTTTCTGTTTTTCCTTCTCTCTCTCTCTTTTTCTACCCTCTTTCCCATCCCCCTCATTTTCATTTTTCCCTCCCTTCTTCTCATTTTTTCTCCCTTTTTCCTTCACTCATTCTTTTTTCACCAAGTAAGTTAAATTGTTGAGCTCTCTTTGCTATATTCCCCAAGAGCCCTCTGCTCACGCTCAGTTTTCCAGATTGAGCATTAGCTAGCTCTGCTTTTAATTGGTTGATATCACTTTTGGTTTCCTTTGTTCACCAAGTCAGTCCCTGTACTTTTTTCTTTAGAATACTTTGGTTGTAACTGTATTTGTGGAAGTGTGTGTATATGTCCCATTATTTCTGTAGTTACCTGCTTGATCTGTTTGATCTCCTCCCACTAGAACACAGGCACAAGTCACCCCTAACAAAAAATCAACACAAACCCCTCAATCAACCTTTCCCTCCAATGGCAAAAACCAAAGGGAAGAGGAATACAACCCTAAAGCCTGGGAAAAGGAGACCTCAAGTGGAGCAAGTTACAAAAACAAAACAAAACAAAAAAGATGATGAAAAGACAGGGAAATACAGCATAAATGAAAAAGCAAGAAACTCACAAGACCAAATAAACAAAGAGGAAATAAGCAACCTACCTGAAACAGAAATCAGAGTAATGATAGTAAAGATGCTCTGAAGACTTGAAAATAGAATGGAGAAAATGCAAGAAACATTTACAGTTAATAGAATCACCAAGGACATAGAAGAAATAAAGAATAAGCAAACAGAGATGAATAACATAATTACTGAAATTAAAAATACTCTAGAAGGAACCAATAGCAGGATAACTGAAGCAGAGGAATGGATAAGTGAGTTGGAAGATAGAAAGGTGGAAATAACTGCTGAAGAGCAGAATAAAGGGAAAAGAATGAAAAGAATTGAGGATACCATCAGAGACCTTTGGGACAATATTAAATGCAGCAACATTAGAGTTACAGGGGTCCCAGAGGAAGAAGAAAAAAAGAAAGGCACTGAGAACATTTTGAAGAAATTATAGTTGAAAACTTCCCCAACATGGAAAGGAAATAGTCCATCAAGTCCAAAAAGTGCAGAGTCCCTGATAGGATAGACCCAAGGAGAAACACATTGATATTAATATTAAATATTAATCAAGTTAACGGAGATTAATTAAGCACAAAGAAAGAATATTAAAAGCAGCAAGCGAAAAGCAATATGTAACATACAAGGAAAACACATACAATTAACAGTAGATCTTTCTGCAGACCAGAACGGAATGGCAGGACGTATTTAAAGTTATGAAAAAGAAAAATCTACGACCAAGATTACCATACCCAGCAAAGATCTCATTCAGAAATGATGGAGATATCAAAAGCTTTACAGACAAGCAGAAGTTAAGAGAATTTAGACCTACCAAACCAGCCTTGCAACAAATACCAAAGGGACTTATATAGCCAGTAAACACAGGAGAAAGGAAAGATCTACAAAAACAAAGCCAAAACAATCAAGAAAATGCCAATAGGAACATATGTATCAATAATTATCTAAATTTAAAGGGATTAAATGCACCAACCAAAGATACAGACTGAATGGATAAAAAAAAAAAAAAAAGACCCATATATATACTGCCTACAAGAGACACACTTCAGACCTAGAGATACATACAGACTGAGAGTAAAAGGATTAAAAAAGATATTCCACGTGAATGAAAACCAAAAGAAAGCCAGAGTGGCAATACTTATTTCAGAAAAAATAGACTTAAAAATGCAGAATATTATAAGCGACAAAGAAGGACACTACAAAATAATCAAGGGATCAATTCAAGAAGAAGACATAACAACTGTAAATATTTATGCACCCAACATAGGAGCATCTCAATACATAAAGCAAACACTAACAGGCATGAAGAGGGGAAATCGATAGTAATTGACAATAGTAGGGGACTTTAACACCCCACTTACACCAATGGACAGATCATCAAACCAGAGAATCAATAAGGAAACACAAACCTTAAGTGAAACATTAGACCAAATGGACCTAATTGACATCTTTAGGACTTTCCATCCAAATGCAGAAGAATACACTTTCTTCTCAAGTGCACATGGAACATCTCCAGGTTAGGGCCAGATGACTTCACAGGGAAATTGTATCAAACATTTAAAGAAGAGCTAATGCCTATTCTTCTGAAACTCTTCCAAAAAACTGCAGAGAAATAAACACTTCCAAACTCATCCTATGAGGCTGCAATAACCCTGATGCTAAAACCAGGCAAAGACAATACAGAAAAAGAAAATTACAGGTCAATATCACTGATGAACATAGATGCAAAAATCCTCAACAGAATTCTCACACACAGAATTCAACAATACATTAAAAAGCTCATATACCATGATCAAGTCGGGTTTATTCCAGGGAAGCGAGGATTCTTCAATATATGCAAATTAACCAATGTGATACACCATATTAACAAACTGAAAGGTAAAAATCATATGATTATTTCAATAGATACAGAAAAAACCTTTGACAAAATTCAGCACCCATTTATGATTAAAACTCTTCAAAAAATGGGCATAGAAAAGCTACCTCAACATAGTAAAGGGCATATATGAAAAGCCCACAGCAAACATTATTCTCAATGCTGAAAAATGGAAAGCATTCTCTCTAAGATCAGGAACAAGACAAGGATGTCCACACTCCCCACTATTATTCAATATAGTTTTGGAAGTCCTAGCACAACAATTAGAAAATGAAAAGAAATAAAAGGAATCCAGATCAGACAAAAAGAAGTAAAATTCTGTTTACAGATGACATGATACTATACATAGAAAACCCAAAAGAAACTATCAGAAAATTACTACAGCTAATCAGTGAATTCAGCAAAGTCACAGGATACAAGGTAAATACATACAAATCACTTGCATTTCTATATACTAAAATGGAAACTCAGAAAGGGAAATTAAGGAATCAATCCCATTCCCCATTGCAACAAAAACGATAAAATATCTAGGAATAAACCAACCTAGGGAGACAAAAGACCTGTATACCAAAAAATTAGATACTAAAGAAAGAAATCAAAGATGACATCAGTCAGTTCGGTGCAGTCACTCAGTCGTGTCCGATTCTTTGCGACCCCATGAATCACAGCACGCCAGGCCTCCCTGTCCATCACCAACTCCTGGAGTTTACTCAAACTCACATCCAATGAGTTGGTGATGCAATCCAGCCATCTCATCCTCTGTTGTCCCCTTCTCCTCCTGCCCCCAATCCCTCCCAGCATCAGGGTCTTTTCCAATGAGTCAACTCTTCTCATGAGGTCGCCAAAGTATTGGAGTTTCAGCTTCAGCATCAGTCCTTCCAATGAACACCCAGGACCGATCTCCTTTAGGAGGGACTGGTTGGATCTCCTTGCAGTCCAAGGGACTCTCAAGAGTCTTCTCCAACACCACAGTTTAAAAGCATCAATTCTTCGGTGCTCAGCTTCCTTCACAGTCCAACTCTCACGTCCATACATGACCACTGGAAAAAATATAGCCTTCATTAGATGTACCTTTGTTGGCAAAGTAATGTCCCTGTTTTTTAATATGCTATCTAGGTTGGTCATAACTTTCCTTCCAAGGAGTAAGCGTCTTTTAATTTCATGGTTGCAATCATCATCTGCAGTGATTTGGGAGCCCCCAAAAAACAAAGTCTGACACTATTTCCACTGTTTCCACATTTGTTTCCCATGAAGTGATGGGACCAGATGCCATGATTTTAGTTTTCTGAATGTTGAGCTTTAAGCCAACTTTTTCACTCTCCTCTTTCACTTTCATTAAGAAGCTTTTTAGTTCCTCTTAACTTTCTGCCATAAGGGTGGTGTCATCTGCATACCTGAGGTTACTAATATTTCTCCCGGCAATCTTGATTTCAGCTTGTGCTTCTTCCAGTCCAGTATTTCTCATGATGTACTCTGCATATAAATTAAATAAACAGGGTGACAATATACAGCCTTGACATACTCCTTTTCCTATTTGGAACCAGTCTGTTGTTCCATGTCCAGTTCTAACTGTTGCTTCCTGACCTGCATATAGGTTTCTCAAGAGGCAGGTCAGGTGGTCTGGTATTCCCATCTCTTTCAGAATTTTCCACAGTTTATTGTGATCCACACAGACAAAGGCTTTGGCATAGTCAATAAAGCAGAAATAGATGTTCTTCTGGAACTCTTGCTTTTTCCATGATCCAGCAGATGTTGACAATTTGATCTCTGCCTCCTCTGCCTTTTCTAAAACCAGCTTGAACATCTGGAAGTTCATGGTTCACGCTTAGCTGAAGCCTGGCTTGGAGAATTTTGAGCATTACTTTATTAGTGGGTGAGATGAGTGCAATTGTGCGGTAGTTTGAGCATTCTTTGGCTTTGCCTTTCTTTAGGACTGGAATGAAAACTGAACTTTTCCAGTCCTGTGGCCATTGCTGAGTTTTCCAAATTTGCTGGCATATTGAGTGCAGCACTTTCACAGCATCATCTTTCAGGATTTGAAATAGCTCAACTGGAATTTATCACCTCCACTAGCTTTGTTCATAGTGATGCTTTCTAAGGCCCACTTGACTTCACATTCCAGAATATCTATGAAGACCTACAAGACCTTTTATAACTAACACCCAAAGAAGATGTCATTTTCATTATAGGGGACTGGAATGCAAAAGTATGAAGTCAAGATACCTGGAGTAACAGGCAAATTTGGCCTTGGAGTATGGAATGAAGCAGGGCAAAGGCTAATAGAGTTTTGCCAAGAGAACACACTGGTCATAGCAAACACCCTCTTCCAACAACACAAGAGAAGACTCTACACATGGACATCACCAGATGGTCAACACTGAAATCAGATTGATTATATTCTTTGCAGCCAAAGATGGAGAAGCTCTATACAGTCAGCAAAAACAAGACTGGGAGCTGACTGTGGCTCAGATCATGAACTCCTTATTGCAAAATTCAGAATGAAATTGAAGAAAGTGGGGAAAACCACTAGATCATTCAGGTATGACCTAAATCAAATCCCTTATGATTATACAGTAGAAGTCAGAAATAGATTTAAGGGACTAGATCTGATAGAGTACCTGATGAAATATGGATGGAGGTTTGTGACATTGTACAGGAGACAGGGATCAAGACCATGCCCATGGAAAAGAAATGCAAAAAAGCAAAATGATTGTCTGAGGAGGTTTTAAAATAGGTATGAAAAGAAGAGAAGTGAAAATCAAAGGAGAAAAGGAAAGATACAAGCATCTGAATGCAGAGTTCCAAAGAATAGCAAGGAGAGATAAGAAAGCCTTCCTCAGCGATCAATGGAAAGAAATAGAGGCAAAGAACAGAATGGGAAAGATAGAGATTTAAAGATACCAAGGGAACATTTCATGCAAAGATGGGCACGATAAAGGACAGAAATGTATGGACCTAACAGAAGCAGAAGATAGTAAGAAGAGGGTGGCAAGAATACACAGAAGAACTGTACAAAAAGATGACATAAGTAGATGGAAACATATTCCATGATTCAGGGTTCAGTTCAGTCGCTCAGTCGTGTCCAACTCTTTGTGACCCCATGAATCGCAGCATGCCACTGGGAGCTAAACTCCAGTGGACCACCCACTTGTATAGGTGGAAATAAAACCACAATTGAAAACCAGGGGCAGTGTGGCTAAGGAAGAAGACTTAAAACCTTCCCATCAGCTGTACAAGTTGCAGGTTAAATCCACATGATCAAATAAGCAGACTCTGTGTCTATGGAATATATAAAAGGCCATTGAGAGCTTCCACAAAAGAAAATGCGCTAGCTCTGATAGTTGTGGACACTGGAGGCAAGAACACATAGGAGTAGGACCAGATTAGAATCTGAGCTGCCCCCACTGTGGGTCCAGAGATCAGTACAGTGTTGGAAGGCATTCTAGGGAGGTAAGGTGGACTGTGATTCCCAGTGCGGGAAAGGACTCTGACAGCAGTGACTCAAGAAAAACATTTATTATTCTTATTTTTTGACTTATTCTGTGATTCTTTTGTACTTTCCTTCTCCCCCCCACCCCCGCCCCCATTGTAGTTGTCAATTTTATTGGCACTAAGAAATCCAATTAATGTTTTGAGCTTTTTTTTTCTTTCTTCTTTTTTAGTCACATTTTACATTGTTGTCATAAACATCTGCCATTAGGCTTTTGCAGTTCTGTGGAGTTTTCCTCTTTTTTTATTTTTATTTTCCCTTCTTTAAATTTTAATTTTTTAAACCTACTATTATTTTTCTACATTTATTCCTTTCTTTGCTTTTCCTACTGTCCTTTTCCCCTTCCACTTAATTTTTAATGTATATAAATCTTCTTTTTCTCCCTCTATTTAACTGTGCATATCTATTCTTTCTTTCTTTTCTTTCATTCCTTTCCTCTCAACATATTTGTTAGTTTTGTTTTCATTGCTTTATTCCTCACTTGGCACCTTGCTTTAGTTTTGTTTTCCAGTTCGTGCTTAAGTTAGTTTTGTTCTTAACTGGGAAATATAATTTTTTACTTCCCTTGTTTGCTGAATCAATCTACTGTACTTTATTTTTGTTGGACTGTTTTCACTTTGGTCATGGGTGTATATGTATTTGTGTATACTCCATTATTTTAATTATTATTTCTCTGATTTTGTAACTGCCATTTGTCTGGGGTTCATCTTTGGTTTCTCACTTTTAGATATTTGCTTTACTCTCCCTTAATGTCATAACAAACCACTTGTGAAATCTTCGTTCCTGACCAGAGATCAAACCCTGAGCCTTTGGAGTGGGAGCACTAACTCGAAGACCCTAGATACCAGAGAACTAAACCTAAGGAGTATCAAACACTGAGAACTCACACAAAGGAAACCACTTGAATACAAGACCTGGCATCACCCCACCACCAGTAGCACCCTGTGCAGGACACCTCATCTGAACAACAAACAAAACAAAAATACAAACCCAATCATCAGCAGTCAGGAGTACCACCTCACTCAGCCTTGCCCATTAGAAGAAAAACAAACAAACACTCAGCACAAATCTCACCCTAAACGAACCTCACACAAACCACTGGACCAACCTTAAAAGGGCAGAAACCAAAAGGAAGAAAGAATTCCATCTTCTTCAAGGAAAGAATTCAACTTTTCTTGAAGCCTGAGAAAAGGAGACCTCAAACACAATAACTTTAAAAAAAAAATGAAAAGGCAGAGAAATACTGCACAAATAAAGGAACAAACTAGAAACACAGAGGTCCAAATAAATGAAGAAGAAATAAGAAAATTACCTGAAAAAGAATTCAGAATAATGATAGTAAAAATGATCAAAAACCTTGAAAACAAAATGGAGAAAATGTAAGAATCAATTAACAAAGACCTAGAAGAATTAAAGAATAAGCATACAGAGACAAACAACACAATTACCGAAATGAAAAATACTCCCAAAGAAATCAATAGCAGAATATCTGAAGCAGAAAAACGAATCAGCGAGCTGGCAGAGAATTCAGTACCACCAAATCAGCTTTACAACAATTGTTAAATGGACTTACATAGTCAGGAAATACAACAGAAGAAAAAAGATCTACAAAATCAACCCAAAACATTAGAAAATGGCAATAGGAACATATATATCAATAATTACTTTAAATGTAAATGGATTAAATGCTCCAACCAAAAGACAAAGACTGGTTGAATGGATACAAAAACAAGACCCATGTATATACTGTCTACAAGAAATCCACTTCAGGCCTAAAGACACATATAGACTGAAACTGAGAGGATGGAAAAATATATTCCATGCAAATGGGAAGCAATCCTCATATCAGACAAAATGAGGAGTAGCAATCCTTATATCAGACAAAATAGACCTTAAAATAAAGAAGATTACACGGGATAAGGAAGGGCACTACATAATCATCAAGGGATCAATCCAAGAGGAAGATATAACAACTGTTAATATCTATGCACCCAACATAGGAGCACCTCAATACATAAAATAAACACTAACAGACATAAAGGGAGAAATTGACAGTAACAGAATAATAGTAGAAGACTTTAACACCCCACTCACACCAATGGACAGAACATCAAAACAGAAAATTAATAAGGAAAAAAGTCTTAAATGATACATTAGATGAGATGGATCTCATCGATATCTTCAGGACATTCCATACAAATACAGAAGAATCACCTTCTTCTCAAGTGCACATGGAACATTCTCCAGGATAGACCACATCTTGGGTCAGAAATCAAACCTCAGTAAGTTTAAGAAAATTGAAATTGTATCAAGCATCTTCTCAGACCAAAATGCTATAAGACTAGACATCAGTTACAGGGAAAAAAAAAAAAAAAAAAACTGTGAGAAACAAAAACACATGGAGCTTAAACAACATGTTTCTAAATAACCAACAGATTATTGAAGAAATCAAAAGGGCAATCAAAAAATTTCTAGAACCAAGTAACAATGAAAACATGACAACTCAAAACCTGTGGGATGCAGCAAAAGCAGCTCTAAGATGAAAGTTTATAGCAATACAATCCTACCCCAAGAAACAAGGAAAACATCAAATAGACAACCTAACATTACACCTAAAGTAACTGGAAAAAGAAGAAAAAAAAAAAAACCCAAAATTAATGGAAGGAAAGAAATCATAAAGAAACAACCAGAAATAAATGAAAAAGAAATGAAAGAAATAGTAAAGATTAATAAAACTAAAAGCTGGTTCTTTGAAAAGATAAACAAAATTGACAAAGCCTTAGCCAAACTCATCAAGAAAAAAAGAGAGAAGAATCAAATCAACAAAATTAAAAATGAAAAAGGAGAGGTTACAACAGATAATGCAGAAATTCAAAGGATTATAAAAGACTATAATGAACAACTACATGGCAATAAACTCAATAACCTGGAAGAAATGGACAGATTCTTAGAAAAGTTCGATCTTCCAAGACTGAATCAGGAAGAAATAGAAATTACGAACAATCTAATTACAAGCACTGAAATTTAAGCTGTGATCAAAAATCTCCCCAAAAAACAAAAGACCAGGACCAGAAGGCTTCACAGGAGAATTCTATCAAACACTTAGAGAAGAGCTAATGCCTATCCTTTTAAAACTTCATAAAATTGCAGAGGAAGAAGCACTTCCAAATTCATTCTACGATGGCACCATCACCCTTATAACGAAACCAGACAAAGACAACATACAAAAAGAAAACTACAGGCCAATATCACTGATGAACATAGATGGAAAATTACTCAACAAAATCTTAGCAAATAGAATTCAGCAACACATCAAAAAGCTCATTCGCCATTATCAAGTGGGGTTTATTCAAGGGATGCAAGGATTCTTCACTATGAAATCAACCAATGTGATATACCATGTTAACAAATTGAGAGATAAAACCCATATGATCATCTCAATAGATGCAGAAAAAGCCTTTGACAAAATTCAGCACCCATTTATGATGAAAACTCTTCAAAAATGGGCATAGAAGTAACCTACCTCAACCTAGTAAAGGCCATATATGATAAAGTGAAAGAAAGTGAAAGTGAAGTCGCTCAGTTGTGTCTGGCTCTTTGCGACCCCATGGACTGTAGCCTACCAGATTCCACCGTCCATGGGATTTTCCAGGCAAGAATACTGGAGTGGGTTGCCATTTCCTTCTCCAGAAGATCTTCCTGACCCAGGGATTGAACCCGGGTCTCCCGCATTGTAGGCAGACGCTTTACTATCTCAGCTACCAGGGAAGTCATAGCATATATGATAAGCCCATAGCAAACATCATTCTCAATGGTGAAAAACTGAAAACATTCCCCCTAAGATCAGGAACAAGACAAGGGTATCCACTTTCACCACTATTATTCAACATAGTTCTGGAAGTCCTAGCTACAGAAATCAGAGAAGAAAAAGAAATAAAAGGAATCCAGATCAAAAAGAAGAAGTAAAGCTCTCACTGCTTGCAGATGACATGATACTGTACACAGAAAACCCTAAACATAGCATCAGAAAATTACTAGAGCTAATCAGCCAATTTAGCAAAGTTGCAGGATACAAAATCAATACACAGGAATCACTTGCATTTCTATATACTAACAATGAAGAATCAGAAAGAGCAATTAATGAATCAATTGCATTCATCATTGCAACAAAAGAATTAAATATCTAGGAATAAACTTAACTAAGGAGACAAAAGACTTGTACACAGAAAATTATAAGACTCTAATGAAAAAAATCAAAGATGACATAAACAGATGGAGAGATATTCCATGTTCCTGGCTAAGAGGAATCAATATTGTGAAATGACTATACTACCAAATGCAGTCCACAGATTCAATGTGATCCCTATCAAATTACCAATGGCATTTTTTTCACAGAACTAGAACAAAAAGTTTCATAATTTATATGGAAACACAAAACACCCTGAATAGCCAAAGCCATCTTTAAAAAGAAAAATGAAGCTGGAGGAATCAGGCTTCCTGACTTCAGGTTATACTACAAAGGTACAGTCATCAACAGTATGGTGCTGGTACAAAAACAGAAATATAGACCAATGGAACAAGATAGAAAGCCCAGAAATAAACCCATGCACCTATGGGTACCTTATTTTTGACAAAGGAGGCAAGAATATACAATGGGGCAAGGACAGCCTCTTCAATAAATGGTGCTGGGAAAACTGAACAGCTAATGTAAAAGAATGAAATTAGAATATTTCGTAACACCATACACAAAGACAAACTAAAAATGGATTAAAGACCTAACTTTAAGACCAGAAACTATGAAACTCTTAGAGGAAAACATAGGCAGAACACTTGATGACATGAATCAAAGCAAGATCCTCTATGACCCACCTCCTAGAGTAACGGAAATAAAAACAAAAGTAAACAAGTAGGACCTGATTAAACTTAAAAGCTCTTGCACAGCAAAGGAAACTATAAACAAGGTAAAAAGACAACCCTCAGAATGGGAGAAAATAATAGCAAATGAAACAACTGACAAAGGATTCATTTCCACAATATACAAACAGCTCATACAGCTCAATACCAGAAAAACAAACAACCCAATCAAAAAGTGGGCAAACAGACATTTCTCCAAAGAAGACATACAGATGGGTAACAAACACATGAAAATATGCTCAACATCGTTCATTATTTACAAGAAATGTAAATCAAAGCTACGTTGAGATATCACCTCACATCGGTCAGTATGGCCCTCATCAAAAAGTCTAGAAACAATAATGCTGGAAAGGGTGTGGAGAAAAGGGAACACTCTTGCACTGTTGGTAGGAATGTAAATTTATGCAGCCACTATGGAAGACGGTATGGAGATTCCTTAAAAAACTAGGAATAAAACCACCATATGACCCACCAATCCCACTCTTTGGCATATACCCTGAGGAAACCAAAATTGAAAAAAAAATACATGTACTCCAATGTTCACTGCAACACTATTTACAATAGTTAGAACATGGAAGCACTGACCTACTTGTCCATTGACAAATGAATGGATAAAGAAGCTGTGGTACATATATATACAATGGAATACTACTCAGCCATAAAAAGGAACACATTTGAGTCAGTTCTGATGAGGTAGATGAATCTAGAGTCTATTAGACAGAGTGAAGTGAGTTAGAAAGAGAAATACAAATATTGTATACTGATGCACATATATAGAATCTAAAAAGATGGTCCTGATGAATTTATTTTCAGGGCAGCAATGGAGAAACTGACATAGAGAACAGACCTATGGACATAGAGGTAGAGGAGGAGGGAGAAGGTGAGATGCATGGAGAGAGTAACATGGGTGATTTGCAATACCATATGTAATATAGATAGCCAATGGGAATTTGCTGTGTAACTCAGGGAACTCCAAAAAGGGCTCTGTGACAGGCTGAAGGGTGGGATGGGGAGGGGTATGGGAGGGAGGTTAGGGAGGGAGGGGACATGGGTTATACCTATGGCTGATTCTTGTTGACATATGACAGAAAACCACAAAATTCTGTAAAGCAATTATCCTTCAATTCAAAGAGTTTAAAAAAAGAATCAGGAAAAGCTATAACTGTGTGTTGGTACAAAGACGGGTAAATAGAACAATGTAACAGAATAGAAGGGCAGAAACAGATCCTTTCATCTATGGACACTAGACTTATGACTAAGATTTCACTGTAGAATTTCAGAAAACGGATAACATTTTAAAGAAATGGAACCAAAGTAGCAGATATTTATATGGAAAAAAATATATTTTGACTCCTACTCCTACCTCACATTGATACACAAAAGTTAATTTCAAGTAGACTGTAAATCTAAATATTAAAGGTAAAACAATAAAGCTTCCAGATCAAAATATTATGCAATATTTCTATAAACTTGGGATAGGCAAGTATATTTTAAATAGGGCAAAAGACAGTAACCAAAACAGAATAGATTGATAAACTGGATAACACTACAATTTTTTGGCTCAATTAGACAGTTTAATGAAAGTGAAAAAAAAAAAGCCACAAAATAAACAAAAATAGGTTTAAATCTATTCAACCTCATTATTTATCAGGAAAATGAAAATCAAAACTACAATAAGGTAAAAACATCTACTCACTAACCTGGGTAAAACTAAAACAACTGCCAAGACTAACTGTTGGTGAAGAAATTGATCAAGTAGAATTCTCACGCATGTTAGTGAGATTATAGGATAGCAAAACTTAGAAACACTGTTTAGCAGTATTCATTAAACTTGAAAATATTCATATGCTATAACACAGTAATTATACTCCTAATATATGCCCAACAAAAAGTCTGTATGTACATACTCAAAGACAAGCAAAAGAAGACTTAAAATATTCACATTAGCCACATTTCTCTCACAAAGAGAAAAAATGCTCATCAGGATTGGATTAAAGACATTGCAAGACCGAGAGGAAAGAGTGTCAAGGTGAGAATCAAGACCTCCATCATGACCTCTCTCCACTTAATCCATACTGAAACAGAATCAGTCCATGGAGACCTATGAACCTGAAGCTCTGATGCTCATTTCAGCTCAGAGGTAGCAGGAAAAACCCAGGAGGGAGGCCCTTCTTCCAGGGAGGAGGGAAATTTTGAAAATCTACAAGGTAGTGCCTTTTTCAGGACCTCTCCTCACCTCCCTGGCAGTAGGATGTTCCTGGGACAATTTCAACTTCACTCTGCTTGAGAGACTGGACTCTGAAAAATCTCACCATTATCCAGAAGACTATTAGGGATATTTTTGACATCCTTTCTGGTGAAACAGATGTGGACCACTCAGTGTGTGTGGACTGTATTATCTTTTAAAGCTATTGGACATTCAACTCACCATCACAGAATCTGAGATTCAGAACTACAAGCACTGTTTGGAAACCAGGGAATGGACAAGTGAAGATGAGAGGGAGATGCTGCAGGAGAAGCTGAAGAGCGTGGAGCTGGAGGAAGCAAGGCTGGTCCAGAAGGTGGAGGAGGTGGAGAAAAACCAAGAGTAGCAGCAGATCTTGAGGCAGCCCAGGAAGAGACTGAGATCCTGGACCAGCAGGAAAAGCAATACCAGAAGGACTACAGTAAATTGAAAATGGCAACAACTAGAACTACACAACGAGCTGAGAAGTGTGGAGAAGCAGCTATGATATGCTCAGATTCAGTGAAACCAGCTGGAGAAAACTAACGTTTTTAACACCACATCTGAGATCTGGCATGACGGCCCCTTAACCACCATCTATAAGTTCAGGTTGGGCTACTTCCCCACTGTTCCTGTGTGCTGGAATGCAGCCTGGAGACAGGTAGCTCTGCTGCTTTTTGCCCTGCTGGTTTGATTTCCTTGCAGTCCAAGGGACTCTTAAGAGTCTTCTCCAACATCACAGTTCAAAAGCATCAATTCTTCGGTGCTCAGCTTTCTTTATGGTCCAACTCTCACATCCATACGTGACTACTGGAAAAACCATAGCATTGACTATATGGACATTTGTTGGCAAAGTAATGTCTCTACTTTTTAATATTCTGTCTAGGTTTGTCATAGCTTCTCTTCCAAGGACAAAGCACCTTTTGATTTCATGGCTGAAGTCACCATCTGCAGTGATTTTGGAGTCCAAGAAAATAAAGACTGTCACTATTTCCATCTATTTTCCATGAAGTGATAGGACCAGATGCCATGATCTTAGTTTTCTGAATGTTGAGTTTTAAGCCAGCCTTTTTACTCTCATCTTTCACTTCCATCAAGAGGCTCTTTAGTTCCTCTTTACTTTCTGCCATAAAGGTGGCATTATCTGCATATCTGAGGTTATTGATATTTCTTCCAGAAATTTTGATTCCAGCTGTGTTTCATCCAGTCCGGCATTTTGCACGATGTACTCTGCATAGAAGTTAAATAAGAAGGGTGACAATATACAGCCTTGATGTATTCCTTTCCCAATTTGGAACCAGTCTGATGTCTGGTTCTAACTGTTGCTTCTTGACCTGCATACAGATTTCTCAGGAGGTAGGTAAGGCAGTCTGATATTTCCATCTCTTTAAGAATTTTCCACAGTTTGTTGTGATCCACACAGTCAAAGGCTTAAGTGTACTCAATGAAGCAGAAGTAGACGTTTTTCTGGAATTCTCTTGCTTTTTCAATGATCCAACAGGTGTTGGCAATCTGATCTCTGGTTCCTCTGCCTTTTCGAAATCCAGCTTGAACATCTGCCAGTTCTCAGTTCACATACTGTTGAAGCCTAGCTTGGAGAATTTTGAGCATTACTTTGCAAGTGTATGAGATGAGGGTGGTTGTGTGGTAGTTTGAACATTCTTTGGCATTACTTTTTGGGGGACTGGAATGAAAACTGACCTTTTCCAGTCCTGTGGCCACTGCTGAGTTTCCCAAATTTGCTGATATATTGAGTACAGTACTTTAACAGAAGCATCCTTTAGGATTTGAAATAGCTCAGCTGGAATTCCATCACCTCCACTAGTTTGGTTCATAGAGATGCTTCCTAAGGCCCACTTGATGCTTTCTTGCATCACCACAAATTTGACCAGGCTGTGATGGCTTTCCTGGACGGCATGCAACAGTTCAAGGGAGCGGCTGACAAAAGTGAGCCAGGTCTCTGTTTACCCTACAAGATTTATGTGAAGAAAGGCCTGACAGAAGACCTTGGAAGCAGTGGTGGGTTCTATCCCATCAGAACCCACTTGAACACAGAGGAAAACTAGACAAAGGCATTCAAGCTCCTGGTTATAAATTTCAAGTGTAGTCTCACATGAGTCTCCTTATAGTACCGTCAAAAATAACTTTTTCTATGAAGGGGAGATTGCTTTTTAAAATATTCTACTGTGAAAATGTTATCACATAAAATTTAAAACTGAATAATGATAAAATAAAGACACTGTGATATTTTACTACAAAAACTATTTTTCAGAAACAAAAATAATTATTGCTGAATGCAACACAGTGATGTCTCTTACAAACTTAATGTTAAATACAAGAAGCCAGACAAAGGATTAACTTTGTATCTCTCAATTTATATAAAATTCAGAATCAAATAAAACAAATTCATATAGTGTGTGAAGTCAGGAAAATGACTGGAGAAGGGCATGTAATAACTGAAGTGGTACAAACAAGGTTTTGGAGGTACTAGTAATGTTCTATTTATTGTGATAAATAAAGGAAGTATAGCCTGATAAATAATACATATATTACTATATAAATAATAAATAATATTATTTATTTAAACAAATAAATCAGGGTGTACAGTTATAATCTTTACGTATGCAATACTTGAATAAGAAAATTTATCCACAAAAGACTGACAATATGCAATTCAACAAACAATAATAAATCCATCATTCAAGTGTGAAGTAATCTAAAAGATGACTTAATTTTGACAATTGGTAGAGATAGTCTATTTCAACTTGGTATAAGGAATATTTATAATGGAGATGATTCACAGGGTACTATTTGGCACAACAGAGAAATTTATGATTAAATATTTACAGTTTTAAAAAGCTAATAATGTCTACTGATTTTCAACTTTTCAAATCAGACTATAAAGAAATAAAACAATTATTAATCATCAGAAAACAGAATGAAAGTGTTGAAAAGTTTAACCATGTATAAGACAATATGAGGTGAAAATGTAGGGTGAGCAGTAATGGCATTTAAGGTCCACAAAGGCCCAGAGAACAAACTAAAACTAGTGGTTTAGCCACAGCAAAAGTTAGAAGAGGGAATGGCCATTGGTTTAAGTCAGCTAAGACAGTGTATATTACAGCAGAAAATAGTGCACAACATCAAAAATGGAGAAATCAAGAGGTAGCAATATAAACATACTACTAAGAGATAAAAAAGGTAAACCAACAAAAGAAACTAAAATGCAATTAGTTCATAGTTCTTGCCTCCAGGAGGTTGGAATAAGAATGTAAGTGGAGCATGGGCTGTTGCTTTTCATTATAAATTAACATCACAATTAAATATAAAACAGTTAAAGCAAACTTGAAAAAGAGTAAAGTAGGAGGAAGCATTCTACCCCAAATCAAGTCTTACTATATGGATACATTACTCAAGATAATATGATATTTGTAA
Source organism: Bos mutus (assembly GCF_027580195.1). Classification (NCBI taxonomy): domain Eukaryota; kingdom Metazoa; phylum Chordata; class Mammalia; order Artiodactyla; family Bovidae; genus Bos; species Bos mutus. The sequence goes on along the minus strand of NC_091624.1, from coordinate 65,014,534 downwards.
AGGGATGTGCACATAGATTAATGGAACTGAATAAATAACCCAGTAATAGACCCATACAAATATGTCAAACTGATTTTTGGCAAGGGTGTAAAAACAATTTATCAGGAAAGATAGTTTTTTTTAAGAAATGATACTACAGAAATTGGAATCCATAGACAAAATGGATAAATAAACAGGTGAACCTCAACTTAATCTCACACCTCATATAAAAATTAACTCAAGATAGATCACAGACTTAAATTGTAAAACATAAAACTGTAAAAATTTTAGAAAAGAAAACTCAGAAACGTTTTAGAAATGGAGAACAGGATAGTGCTTGCCAAGGTTTGGGAGGGGAGGTACAGGAGGGGAGGTACAGGAAGAAGACAGTGCGGTTATAAAAAGGGCAATACAAAGAATCCTTGTGGTGACAGAACTCTTCCATACCTTGACTGCAGTTTAGATACATGAACATACTCTGTGATAGAACTGTAGAGAACTAAGTACACACACACACACACACATACAAAGTAAAACTTGGACAGCAACGTGGATAAGATATTAATGTCAATATCCTGGCTGTGATATTATACTGCAGTTTTGCAAAATGTTACTATAGGTGGAAATCAGGTAAAGGATACTCAGGATCTCTCTGTATTATTTCTTATAACTGTGTGTAAATTTTGCATTTATCTCAAAATAAAAAGTTTTAATTAATTATTAAACACAAAATATATATCTTCTTTATAAACTCAAAGAAAGAATATATATGTAATGGATGGACATAGAAGATATTAAGTGAAATTAGTGAAATAAGTCAGAAAAAGACAAATATTTACCATACGATTTCACTTACATGTGGAATCTAAAAAATAAAACAAATGAACAAACATAACAAAACAAAAACAGAGTCAAAGATACAGAGAACAAAGAGGTGTTTGCCAAAGGGGTAGGGGGAGGATGGAGGAAACAGTCAAACTACATGGTGTATACCTTAACTTACACAGAGCTGTACATCAGTGATATCTCAATAAAACTGGGATAAAAAGAAACAAACACACACACACATACTGCACCTTATTAGAGGCACAGAGTATTAAGAATTAAGTCATTATTATTTTCTAGAAAATACAGGACAAATTGGATACAGGATATCAGAGAGGTAGGAGAAAGGCTAGTTAAGAATGAAACAAATTTTAAGGAGGTAGTAACAAGTTTTTACTTAACTAGGGATGAAAATCCATGGCAAGTATCTTATGGTGCCTTCTTGAACAGAATACACCCAAACTATACAATAGAATGTAACTGCTGAGTGTGAACTCTGAACTTGACTGTCTAAGACCCAATAATAACTCTGTCAATTTTTAGCAGCATGATCCTGGGCAAGTTATTGAAACCCTTCTATGCCTCAGGTTCCTTTTAATGTATGAATTACATAAGCCTATTATGAGAGCCAAATAAATTAATATATATAAAAATCTTAGAAGAGCCCCTCATATTCAGACTTAATTGACTGTATTATTACCAGATCACAAGGCAACATAAGCTAAAATTTTTCTGTTTCTTTCTTATTACTTATGGTGTTTTGATACTTCTACTAACTGAGTTTATTCCACAGTGTCTGGGCAAACTGACACCTCTGCATCTCTGAATTCTAAAGCTGTTTGAAAGCAGGCCAGAGAAGCACAGTACTGTGTAGGTGGCTGCTCACCCATTCAAGTATAAACAATGTTACTTGCAAAGGGAAACCAGTTTAACACATCTCTCTCAAATCAGTCCCCACTTTCCTGATTCTGATTTCCAACAAATCTTTGTTTTGTGTGTCCAGCACAAATTAGAGATAATTCTGCATGTTCTTCACCTTCTCATCAGCAAGCAAGCTATTTATTCTTTGACAAAGTGCAATGCATCACAGGTAATGAAACACTCATTCGCCAAAGAGAAACTGTAATCATCATTTTCCAGGCTTTTGCTGATAATTTTTTTCCTTATTTTGTAACCCTCTTGACTGATGAAGATTGACAGACAGTAACCATCTAGACTGAAGTTGGTGGCTCTAAATCCCCTACAGATAGACTTGTTCTGCTTGTCAGAGAGATAGAGAAGGAGCTGTTGAAGTAGCCCTGAAGCCTACAGAATGGCAGCTGAGAGAATCCTACTCTATGAGAGCCTGAGCTTTACTTGCATAAATACATGACTCATGGAAAAGGAATACATATTTCTTACATTTCTGGGCATGAATTATATGAAGCCTATATTTTCTAATGAACCACGATATGATCACTTTTAGGGAAAATACCAAGTTGGTGGTATTGGTACATTTTTTCTTTAATAAGGACAAGTATTGACCTAGCAGCCATCGCCATTGGCATACCATACACAACATGCAGCCAGAGAAACAACAACAACAACAAAAATACACAGTGGGAACACCAGAATATAGTCCCATCATGTGGCTTCTGTTAATGTCACTGAAGGGTATTTTGTCATATGCAATGGTTGTCCTGTCAATAACTGCAGGAGTTTAGGTATGTAGATTTATCATTTTTACATTCCCTCAATGAAATCCCCTTGGAAAGCCACTATTCACACACTTAGCTGTTCTGAGCCCACCTTTTTGTTTATATTGACAAATACCAATGACTAGTTTATTACTTTCAGTGTATAGTGATTATATCATTTATTTTTACTCAAATTCTTGAATCAAATTCCTTTATAAAACTTCTATGTTCAAGAATTTGCTTAGTAGAGCCATCTCCATCTTATTTATAATCTTCAAATTTTTATAGACCCTGTATTTGTTCAGTCTACACATTCTCAAATCAAGGGATATGTCCATCCCCTGATCATCTTAGTTACCACTCACTCAACTTCTTCCATATGATTCATTCTTTTGTGGAAGTACAGGATCCAGAAACATACCTCTGGCTTGGTATATAATAATAATCAGAATAAAAATTTCTTGTTTTTCTTTCTGAAATTTTTCCTGAAGATGATTCAGCTTTGCAATGGTGGGGATGCGTGGGAAAGGGGAGGTGTCTCTGGTTGAAGACACTACTGCACTTCAGGACACAGTCAACAATGGCTTCCAAATTTAACAGACCTCTTTCCAGAACTATATTCTGCAAATTTGCTGTCTTCCCTTATGACAGCACATCTTCCATGTCTTACTAGGCCTTCTTGAAATGATCTTTATTAATCTGGTGACTCATTCCCTGGATGCGACTAGCATCAGGTATAAATATAAAGGTAAGAAATTTCCTCTTCTAGATCATTTGGGATCATCCTTGTTTGTTCTCCATCTAGCTTTTATTCATTCCCTTTTGTTTGTTTTTCTTTCTTTCTTTTTTTTTATTTTTTAACTTTACAATATTGTATTGGTTTTGCCATATATCAACATGAATCCGCCACAGGTATACACGTGTTCCCCATCCTGAAGCCTCCTCCCTCCTCCCTCCCCATACCATCCCTCTGGGTCGTCCCAGTGCACCAGCCCCAAGCATCCAGTATGGTGCATCGAACCTGGACTGGCGACTCGTTTCATATATGATATTATACCTGTCTCAATGCGATTCTCCCAAATCATCCCACCCTCTCCCTCTCCCACAGAGTCCAAAAGACTGTTCTATAAATCAGTGTCTCTTTTGCTGTCTCGTATACAGGGTTATTGTTACCATCTTTCTAAATTTCATATATATGCGTTAGTATACAGAAGTTGATTTCCTATCCAATTCTTCCAAGTTCTACAGTCATTTTTTAAGTATGAAAACTAATCAAAAGATGTTTTTGAAGTGTAAGTATCAAGAAAGATACTTATGCTGTGTGTTGGTATATAATCCTAATGTTTGGAAGAGTAAAATAAATACGTGTGTGCATACAGTAAACTACTTCTATTTACAAAGAAAACCTATTATATTAAAACACTAAAAGACTACATATTATTGTTGAAAAATTAAAGCCAGAAATTGGTGATAAAAATATGTTAGCCTTCTTTAATACACTAGACATCAAGTCTGGCAGTAGGTCAAACAACTTCCATAATTTCAAAGTAGTGATGCATGCAATGATATTTTAAGTTATCTATAGCAATTATAGTCTTCTCTGGTGGCTCTGCTGGTAAAGAACCTGTGTATCAATGCAGATGACTCAAGAGACATGGGTTTGATCCCTGGGTTGGGAAGATACCCTGGAGAAGGAAATGGCAACCCACTTCAGTATTCTTGCCTGAGAAATCCCATGGACAGAGGAGCCTGGTGGGCTACAATCCACAGGGTCACAAAGAGTCAGACACGATCAAGCACTCACACATGCAAGAATAGCAACTATAAAGTGCACTGAAAATATTTGAGTTTCAGTGGTGACAAAGTCATAGATACTGCTAACACTACTGTGGTTTGTTGTCTACATTTACTTGTTTCTACAAGTAAAGAAATTATATGTTAAATTTCAGTCAGAGCTTAGTGAATATGAAGATATATATATATTTTTCTATCCAAGTTTACAGACCTTATGAATTAAATTCTTTTTGTTTTTTTTTTTGAATTAAATTCTTGAACTCTTGGGAGTCTGAGGATTCTAGGTAAAGAACTAGAGATCATGTGGAGAAAAGGGAACTCTCCTACACTATTGGTGGGAGTGTAAATTCGTGAAGCTACTGTGAGAACAGCATGGAGGTTCTTTTAAAAACTAAAAATAGAGCTACCAGTAATCCATCAGTCCTACTCCTAGCCATATATCTGGAGAAAACCTTAATTAAAAAAAAATGCACCTGAATGTTCATTGCAGTACTATTTACAATAGCTAGGACATGGAAGCAACCTAAATGTCTATCAACAGAGGAATGTATAAAGAAGATGTGGTACATATATACAATGGGGTATTTGTTGTTGTTTAGTTGCTAAGTTGTATCTGACTCTTTGTGATCCCATGGGCCAGGCACCTCTGTCCATGGGATTTCCCAGGTAAGAATATTGGAGTGGGTTTGTCATTTCCTTCTCCAGGGGATCTTCCCAACCCAGAGATCAAACCCACATCTCTTGTGTTGGCAGGTGGATTATTTACCATGATGGAATGTTACTCAGCCATAAAAAAGAATGAGATAATGCCATTTGCAGCAGCATGGATGGTTCTAGAGATTGTCATATTGAGTTAAGTAAGTCAGAAAAAGACAAACCTCAAATGATATCACGTATATGTGGAATCTATTTTCTTAAAAAAGCTACAAATGAACTTATCTACAAAACAGAAATAGTGTTACACGTATAGAAAATAAACATGGTTACCAGGGGGTAAGGAGCGGGGCAGGGGTAAACTGGAAGATTAGGATTGACATATATACACCACTATACATAAAACAGACAACTGACAAGGACCTACTGTATAGCACAGTGAATTATACTCAATACTCTCTAAGAGCCTAAACAATCCAAAACAGGGTGCATAGATCTGTATGTATAACAGATTCACTCTGCTGTACCGCTGAAACTAACACAACACTATTAAAAAAAAAAAAAAAAAAAAACTCCCAACCTATAATGAGGTCAAAATAGTCTCACAGAGAGTGAAAAATAAAATAATAACAGGAATCAGTTTAAATAGATGAGAGAGTTTTAATACGGTCTATGTATTCACAGATCTCTAGAGCCAAATATATAAAATTCAGTATAGAATAAAAGTTACATATGAAAGGTGACTAAAATATAAATGACACCAAATTAAGATATAAATATTCATCAATAAAAAGCTCAAGATTTACCCATTCCAAATTCAACTACTAAGTGAAAATATGATAAAGGAAGAGAATTACCATAATAAAGTTAATACAATCTATGCAAAAAAGAAAAATCAATGTATTTTTCAATGAATATATTCTTGGGAACAGCTTGTCAGGGATTATAAGCTCTTTAAGAATCAAGGTATATAATGATTGTTGAGACCGTCAGTAAAATTTAAAAAACCAAACACTACAATGTCACTTCATATCTTTAGATATATATGAGTTCAAATGTCGGTATTATAGACATTGATAACAAAGAATAGTCAGATAACTGGAATTCAGGAAAGAATATTTAGTAAGAAAATTAGAGTAGAAATAGGGCTATGACTTACTTTGTTGGACTGCTTTTATCATTTGAGTCATGTATCAGGATATATTCTGAACCTTTAGCTAAAAGAAGTTACTCCAGGGGCCCAATAGCCTGAAAATACATATTGAAACTTTCTATAAAGATAAAAATGTCTGATTCATGTTCCCTTTCTAGTGACTCACTTATCTAGAGATAAAGTATAAAGTTCCTAAGCAAAGACAAACAAATGTTAATGAATGTTCACTGTGGTCACCTAAGGTTCAGGAGATATAATTATTTTAAAATTGTTGACCATATATTCTAAAGTTTGTTCAGTAAACATATGTTACTTTATAGTTAGGGAAAGTTATTAAAATTATTTAAAGATAATCTGCCATGATTTTGTTTTCAGAGCTAACAGAGATACTTTATTTGATGAGTTCAATTTTTTTAGGACAGAAGCATATATTTTAATAAAAGGTTGCTAAAATGGCAGTTTTCCTTGACAGGCTAAATAACATTTTAAGAACACAAAATATTATTCTAGTATAGACAAGATTAACTAAGAATGATGTAAACTTATAACCCATAGACTGAAAAAACAATCACCTGTGTCCAATTAACCTCACATCCCAAAATGTGGCATTTATTTTTTTCTACTAGAATACCAAGGGGTATATGTATGAGAGTGTTTTATTGTATTTTTCCATGATGAGTCCTTCTGTATGGTACATAGTTATTAATGTCATCAATGGTTTTCAGTATGTATCCATTAACTGAATTTTAAGAGAAAAGTTGAAAGTGAAGTCACTCAGTCACATCTGACTCTTTGCGACCCCATGGACTGTAGCCTACCAGGCTCCTCTGTCCATGGGATTCTCCAGGCAAGGATACTGGAGTGGGGTGCCATTTCCTTCTCCAGGGGATCTTCCTGACCAGGGATCGAACCCGGGTCTCCTGCATTGGAGGCAGATGCTTTAACCTCTGAGCCACCAGACAAGTCTGATTTAACTGAATTTACAGAATCTAAAAAAAGGTAACTTTCCTCCCTCTCAGAAGCATTTTACATATTTGGATTAAATGTAATCTTTCTTTTGGAATTACACTCTATTACTTCCTGGACTCCATTTAACTATTTACTCATCATAGTCTCATTTACCTTGATTAAAACTCCCTGCTTTACATAGCTCGAATTATTGATTACAAGCAGTTAAACAAGCAGGTCCTATTTCCATATGACTCTTTTGGCACCTATCTGATATTCCATTCATGAGTCATCTCTTCATTTCAAGCAGGCTCAGGCCTGCAGTCTCTGAAGTAGGAGGGAATATAGGCATTAAGGGAAAGGGTCCTAAACTGCTGTGATGCCAAACAGACAGACTGAGTTGTTCAAAGAAGCAGGTTGTACTGAGACCAAGGTCCTTGGGAAGCTGACTTGAATATCTTCAAAGTCAATACTTTGAAGCTGCTCTTTCTGGTTCTCATGATGGCCATGCCCCATCTCTGCTTGGAATAGCAGAGATCCAGTCAGCACTTACCTTGGTCAGTAAGTTTGGGTCAGCAGCAAAATGACAGAAGGTTTGGTGAGGGCTTCATGCTGACACATATCATTTATTAACTTAATGTGTTTCAATAAAATATGTTTATTCCCATGAAGAAGCAGGTAGGTTGCACTGACAGCAAGGTCTCTGGGAAGCCTCATTGTTCTGTTTGGTTGACTGAAACATGGGAAAAGAAATTCAAATATTTCATTCTTCCAATTTAGATATGAATACTTTCATAATGGGTTTGGGTCACCTCTATATATGATCACAGGATTCAGTATCTGAGATATTAGAGGTTAAATGGTATATGAGAGTGGGGTGTGCAGTGGCTTGAGCTGGTTTGCTTTAGTGTAGAGCTGACTGTGCACATCACTTCCCAACTATGCTGTGACATCACATTTGTAGACTGAAACGGCCATGATGAGAGTCTTTATGCTGGAAATCAACAATGCTACAAACCAGGGCATTGTGTTACTATCTTTTTCAGAGAACTTTGCATTGTTAAACATATACCAGCACACTACTCAGTGTGTGTCTGTCTATGTGAGTGTATGCACACATTCAGGAAAGTTAATTTTTGGATAAGTAATCAAAGAAAATGTAAATCTCCATCTAGCTCACCTGTGCATTTTAAAATGGTCAGATATAGGTCTTAATGGCTACAAATCTCTTAACAGTTTCCTGTGCTTACTCATTTTTTACAGTGGGAAGCCGGTAATAGTGGACTAATCACCATCTGTTGGTAATTCCAGCCTATTCTTTCCTGTGGTAGGCCAACTCTGTGGTTGAATAATTAGAATTATTCCAAAAGCTTTTGCACTTCAGCTGATTTGCTTTTCTTGATTAGTAAAAACTTGGTTAATAAGCACTTAGTTAACTGAACCCATCAAGTAACCAGCAATTCATAGTGCCTACTGATACTGATCAGGAAGAGAAAGATGAAACTACCAAAAAACCAATGGATGCAACCATTGCAATCTTTCCATAAAATAGTCTAACAACAAAAAGCCAAAAACTACTTTTAGAGACATGGCATATTTCAAGAACAGGTTTTAAGAGACACAAATTTGCCAATTCATAAATACATTACTTTGCCAACAAAGGTCCATTTAGCCAAAGTTATGGTTTTTCCAGTAGTCGTGTATGGATGTGAGAATTGGACTATAAAGAAAGCTGAATCCCAAAGAATTGATGTTTTTGAACTGTGGTGTTGGAGAAGACTCTTGAGAGTCTCTTGGACTGCAGGGAGATACAACCAGTCCATCCTAAAGGAAATCAGTCCTGAATATTCATTGGAAGGACTGATGCTAAAGCTGAAACTCCAATACTTTGGCCACCAGATGTGAAGAACTGACTTATTTGAAAAAACTCTGATGCTGGGAAAGATTGAAGGTGGGAGGAGAAGGGGACGACAGAGGATGAGATGGTTGGATGGCATCACCTACTCGGTGGACATGAGTTTGAGCAAACTCCAGTAGTTGGTGATGGACAGGGAGGCCTGGCGTGCTTCAGTCCATAGGGTCACAAAGAGTCAGACACAACTGAGCCACCAAACTGAACTGAACTGAAAACATAAAAACACACACAAAAAATTTACTCCTTGATTAAACTTTATGGGCATGCATGCTAAGTCACTGCAGTGTGTCTGACTCTATGCGACCCTATGTACTGTAGCCTGCCAGGATTCTCTGTCCATGGGATTCTCCAGGCAAGAACACTGGAGTGGGTTGCCATGCCCTCCTCCAGAGGATTTTCCCAACCCGGGGATCAAGCCCACGTCTGTTACATCTCCTGCATTGGCAGGCAGGTCCTTTACTACCAGCGCTACCTGGGAAGCCCAATTTTGGGGGGACCTGCTATAATTAGGATTTCTCAAAGAAAAAAAACTCCACAGTCTCAACCCTTGAAGAACTCATCATCTAGTTGGTGGCAGATTCACAAATTGTAACACTTATTATATAGAGCTAAATAAGTATACAAGAGGTTTTACAAAGAAATCAGAATGTATTATAACTGAATTATTGTATATCATGATTAAACTCAATTTGGTGGTGGTAATATGTTTTTTTGGAGAAGGCAATGGCACCCACTCCAGTACTCTTGCCTGGAAAATCCCATGGACAGAGGAGCCTGGTGGGCTGCAGTCCATTGGGTCGCTAAGAGTCGGACACGACTGAGTGACTTCACTTTCATTTTTCACTTTCATGCATTGGAGAAGGAAATGGCAACCCACTTCAGTGTTCTTGCCTGGAGAATCCCAGGGACAGGAAGCCTGGTGGGCTGCCGTCTATGGGGTCACACAGAGTTGGACATGACCGAAGTGACTTAGCAGCAGCAGCAGCAATATGTTTTTTAAATAATTTTTTCAGTTTTAGTAAAAGAGAAAAATTATCACTAACTATAATTCTGTGATCTGGGGATGGTTTCAGGCTGAATTTTTTAGTTTCCATCTTCTAAGCTGTTAGATTTCCCTCTTTGCCATATTACATTTTCACGACTGTGGACATTAATTTATTAACCCTCAGTTGATTGAAGCAGTCAGCTAAATACAGTACCTTATTCCCTAACCAAACTGGCAACCTGAAGTGTAACTGTAATTGCTTCTTATCCAGATGACAGAAAGCAATTTCAGTGACTGCTTTACTTAATTAGGATGCATGAAGCACGGACCTCCAGGTCACATTTCTGTAAATTATGTCTCTTCAATTTTCTTAAGAAAGCACTTATGTCTCAGGCACCTTGACATGGTTTTTAGTAAGACCATATAAATTCAGTGCAACCAAATTTTGCTTATTTGTGGGTATATTATCCACACTGCCTTGTGGGTTTTCCACAGACCCCAGTTCATTTAATTATTTATTTTTCATTTGCTGGGTATTAACTGAAAAGTTAACAGTACAAGTCTTCACTACACATTTGTTGGAATACTATTTTTGAAGAACTGGGTGAATGCATGAGGAAATTCCTTTAATTTACTTTGCCTGAGGGGAACTCTCTGAAACAGAAGCTTTTGGCCTTATGCCCAGATTAAGAGAATTTTTGAAAGAAGGCTAAGATAGCATTAGTTGAAGTATTTGCCTACTAGTATGAAGCAACTTACAAGAATGGCAGCAAGGGGAACTTAACAATTCCTCTGTGCTTTGGTGATGTCCCTAGATGATTCAATGGGAGTTGAAGAACAACAGACATTCAAATGTGAGTGAAAATACACATTTCAAATTTAACACAGATTGGTCTTTTTAATTATGCAACATTCAGGACAATATAGTACAACGTCATTATGAACATTAATTAAGCATCTATGATGACAGGAAGCTATGATTGGGATACCAAGAAATATGAAACAGAATTGCTATGTTCAAACAGGTCATGATTAATAACAGAAGCAGCAGTATGAGAAACATCAGCAATAGTGAAAAACTTTCAAAAGCATCCCAAGTGAAAAATTATGCTATAAACTCTATTTTCATCTTAGGGGTGTTAATTGAGAATCAACAGTACCATCTAGCCTTTTTCAAGTCTTATTATAATTATATTCAACTTAAAATAGTGAGGAGAATTCAACACTTTGGATACTTAGGTATTAAAACTATTTTAACCAATTAGTAGCTACCCCCAAAACCTCAGAGTTAAGTCTTGGTATCATGGGAAATGCTACACTTAACTGTTTGAATATGGAACACAAATCCAGTGTTCTGACTGCATTTAATGGTATTGGGTGGAATCCAAGAGTTTCCTAAAATTCAGTGGTATCTCATGTATTCATAAACGTTTGTATGTGTACATGTGATATGTGTGCATATATAATGTATGGCTTCAAATAAGGCAAGCTCATGTATACGTGTGTGTGCTTATGTGCAAAAAAGTGGCTCCTGCCCATCTACTCAGCATAACTCATCCATTATGAAGCTATAAAACTGAACTTCTTGCTTATTCAAGACTTCCTACCATAGCTGACTGTGTGGTTTACCTCATTTCTCAGCTAGCAGCCTGGAGAGCACTGGTATGATGTGGCAGGCACATGCAGAGACTCACAGTGAAATGGATCACCTAAGATCTAATCAGAAATATACATGAGCCCACAACTTGTATAATACATGCCAGTCTGCTGTTATTCCCTTCTGCCCACCCATAGTTTCATCAAATGAGAATGCCACAGGAGAATCCTACTCAAGAGAAACATGGATAACATCAGTCATCCTAGAAAATGACATTTATGCATTCAAATAAATAATTACTGCAACTTATCATTCTTGCTGTTAAGGCTTATACATGCTGTTTTGGTCTTTTTCAGTCAAAAAATACTATAGAGCCTACAGACTACAAGCAAAAAGAAATCTACAGATTGATTTTAATGACCTTACTAAATTTTCAACAGTCTTAGCTTAGTGAGATAAAAGCTGGAGTGACAGAGCATGAAGTGTTTTCAAACAGAGTTGTATTGTTCAAGGCCGTGGGCTGTTTTAGTCTTTGGGGAGTTGGAGGAGAAGTGGAGAAGTGCATATTAGGCATTTGAGAACACTTACCCACTAACAATTGCAGTTCTGGAGAATGACAGAGTTTGAAGAGATCTGAGACACCTCAGATCTTCAAGTTCAAATCCTTATTTTACCGATAAGAAATTAGAGGTTCAGAGAGGGGGAAATAATGTATTCAATGCTATGGAACAAATGCATCTAAATTCATATCTGCTGACCTTACATCCAATTTTTACACTACAACATGCTGACTGTCTAACCTGACAGAATTTTCCTTTCTTTCTGTCTCTGTTTTCCTTTTTCTCTCTCCCCTTCCCTCCGTTCTTGTCTTTCTTTCTTAACAATATTTCTCCCCCTCTTCCTTTTTTCTCTATCTCCTTCCCCTTGTCTTTTTCATTTCCCTCTTTCTCTTTTCATCCACCAATCCATTTAACTGTTTAACAATTATTTCCTGAGTACCTATTATGTGTCAGGCCTAGGATTAGGGACTAGGGATTCAGATGGGGCTCTGGCCTCAAAGACCTTACAGTCCAGGAGGGCACATGCACAGGTCAGGAAAAGCTTTCTGACAGAGTCCTATCCACACTAAGACCTGAGGGATAGGAGACAATCTGTCACAGAATGGGGGAGGTATGACATTCTAGGCAAAGGACATAATTTGCACTGGTGTCTCACAGCAGAAAGCTGCCAGAAGAAGCCACGGGAAGATCTCGGCAAAACTGACTCATCAGGCAGTGACAGAAGAGTATTACCTGACTGTTTTCAATGTCATGTCCCAATCCATAGCCCCAAGTTTCTTCTAAAATACTTTCATTTCTGAATTAAAGTTTAAACTTTGCATTAATAAATCAGGAATAAACATTCTGAAGTAAACTTAAGAAAAAGAAATAGAGATATGTGCCTGGCACCCATATTAAAACTTTGTCACCACAACCATGCACATTGGTCTTTTTCTTATTCACATATCCCTGTACCCTTACCAAAGTCAGTGCTGTTAGGGTGCTATATAGGTTGTGAACTTTGGAAACAGAGAAATCATGAAATTTAATCCTGACTCTGAACTTTCTCATGTTTCTGTCTTGAGAAAAATATTTCTAAGTTTCAGCTTTCTCATGTGCAGAATCAGAATTAAAAACTACAGAAAGTATGGAACCAAGTGGTTATACATGTAAAGAGCCCAGCATTGTGTCAGGCATATTAAGTATTCAACAAATATTCAACAAGTGGATAAGAAGGCGCGTAACATTAGAAAAATAAAAGTTTTAAATCATACTATCAATGTACTAAATGGTTTCAGTTGAGTCTGACTCTTGGGGATCCTATGGACTATAGGACCTATAGCCTACCAAGCTCCTCTGTTTATGGAATTCTCTAGGCAAGAATACTGGAATGGGTTGCCATGCCCTCCTCCAGGGGATCTTCCCAATCCAGGGATCAAACCCATTTCTGCATCTTCTGCATCGCAGGTGAATTCTTTACTCACAGATACTCTTTAATGATTTACAAAAATGTAAATCTATAGTTTCAAGCTAGATACTGCCAGAGATGAAAGAATGTACTATTTCAAGAAAACATATTGGGTCTGGAAATGCCACATGTGGCCATAAAGGTATAAAAGACTGTTGAGCTTCTTGGGCTATAGTCATGGTCAACTCAACCTCAAGATCATTCTCATTAACACAAATGAACAAAGATAGGTTCTAACTCTCAGGATTTATGAGCAGGACTCACAAACACTGGAAATAAAATGAAGAGTACCTAGCTCTTCTGTCTCAGTTTTATCTCTATAAATGGGGATAATACCTCAGAATGGTTTTGAATTAAATGAGAATATATAGACTATTATATTAGTATATCCTATACTTGGGGCATAATAAGTGATCATTAGATGTTATACCTTTTTTGTTCATGATATACAAAGATCACTTTTCAAAATATAATGTCTGAAATGCTAATACTGGATAACTTAATTATAAGGGCAATAATTAAAAAGTGGCTAAACTTTTCCTCTTTTAATGTATCTCACAGGTGTGACGAGAATTAATTTTTGTCATAATTTTCATGTAAGGGTAAAAGGGAACTGGAGTCTCAATGCGGGAAAGAAAAAGCCTGTGCCTATTTCAAACAAGGCTTTAAAGATTTCTAATCGGTTTTCAGTCATTTACCAACAACTTTATAAGGCAAAAGACAGAATTCTTTATGTCTTAAAGCAGGAAAAAAGTCGTGGTGATCAGAGCTAGAGTTCCTCATAAAAATAGTTTATCTCAAAACATACAATATTTCAATATGTTGTAAAGATAATCATTAGTGGACAAAGCTTTTTCTGGAACAGAAGCTTTGAAATGCATAACTGCTTATCAGCCTGATATTGCTTTTCTGCTTCTCAGCAGTGCTATCCCCATGACATTAATAGTCACAGCTGGGTGTTAGGGATATTTCCTCATGCTGTATATAAAACATTCTTGTTTCAGGGTGACATTCTGTAAACTAGAGGCATTTACAGAGAGTAGCATCTCTTGATTTAGATTACATAGTTTTTAAAAATTGCTTCTGATGTGGAATTTTAAAAAATCACCACTTGGCAGCCATTATGGTTATAATTGATTCAGAAAGAGTCATCAATGGATGCTAAAACACATAGTTTAAACTTTGATTAGTAACAAGATATTTACATAATTGCAAGTGAAACCTGAGAACAGGAGAAACCTAGTGATAAAAATGAACACCACCAGCAATGAGAAACAGGCATCAGGTGCCTCCAGATATGATGCACCGGGAAGGACACAGTGACACTTCTGTGGCAAAAATGCACAACCTGGATATAACCACAAAGAGACATTAGACAAACTCAAAGATTGAGAGTCAGCAGAAACAAGTGTCCTAAACAATAGTATCAAGGTCAGGAAAGACAAGGGAAGACTGAGGCACTGCCCCAGGTAGAAGGAAAACCCTGGGCAAAATCTGAATAAATTACATAGATCAGATAATGTTGTATTTGTGTAAATTTTCTGAATTAGATTGTTACCCTATTATTATGAAAGAGAATATCCTTGTTTGTTGGGAAATACATTTTAGGATTTAAGGGTACAGATAAATCTGCCACTAAACACACACACACACAGAATCTAATTTAACTCCTGCATCTTCTATGGGATTTCCATTATTGTTTCCACTTTAGAGCTCAGAAAACTGAAGATTGAAAGATAAGACAAATTTTTAGTTGTCCAGCTTTGTCCTTTCCATTTTCATTTCCTAAAGTGTATACCTTAGAATACTGAAGTTATTTGAAAAAAAAAATGGGAATACAAATACATTTCAGATATACTGCATTAAATGAAATTAACTTAACCTCTACTGTGCTAATTTATGTCACTACTCTTCAGTGTGTGTGCATTATGCAGCATTCCCCACATAATGTATACCATGCCACTAAACAGCCACTTTTTAAAAAATCATTTGCTGCTGTTTTGTGTAATTTTGTTTAGTCACCCAAAGACAGTATTTACTTGAAGAACTCAATCTACCTTACGCTTGTTTCTTTTACATGTTAAGTACATAGTAGATATTCAATAAATATCCCAGATTGCTGGCAGGGACACACTAACCTTTTATACTGTTTCCTCTTACAGTATTCTGTGGTATTGAGTTTTCATCCCTTCAATTTTCCCCGTACTGAAGTTAATATGTACATGTAAACTAAGTGACCTTTGGATGTCCTGAAGCTGACTTCTAATCGTTAATAGATGCTTCAGCCTTCTGACAGCCTGTGATTACATTTGTGTAACTCTTCATTCTCTTCTTACCCAGGTAAAAGTCAATTTTGCAAAGAGAAGAGTCCTTAAAAGGTTTTGAAGAGGAAAGGAAAAATTTAATTTAAATAAGCACTACACACAACTGAGCGGCTGAAATGAACTGACCAAGTAGTTGGGGAAAGTGAAAGGGCCATAAACAGTTCATCAGGAAGCACAGTGGTGTTTTAAATGATAGGTAGTAAAATCATAGTGTCATGAAGAAAAAAACTACAGAGACTTTAAAATGACTTTTCTAAATTGCAAAAGTTGCATTAATTCTTATTTCCTGGGATTACACACAAGCATGACTGCATTTGGTAGAAAGCGCACACTTTCTGCCAAGTTCTGGCAGTTTTATGAGAAACGGAAAATTTGATATCTTTGCAAAACAGATCTTGAGCTTTTAAGCACATAAATGTAAGGATGCACACATTGCTGCATTTTCAGGGCTACAGTGATGGTTGACATATTCTCCTAATCCTTTAACAGCTTAACTCTTTGTAGACAGCCTCAAGCCTTGCTCTCTCTCAACTTTGGTTGCTGGCATGATTGAAACATGTGTGCATGCTAAGTTGCTTCAGTCGTGTCTGACTCTTTGTACCCCACAGACTGTAGCCCGCCAGGCTCCTCTGTCCATATAATTTTCCAGGCAAGCATACTGGAATGGGTTGCCATGCTCTCCTCCAAGGTATCTTCCTGACCCTAGGATCGAACCCGCATCTCTTATGTCTCCTGCATTGACAGGCAGGTTCTTTACCAGTAGTCCATCTGGGAAGCCCTGATAATTATCACACAGCTGGCATATTTTGACATAATATGGAATTTGGGAGCAGTTTCTTGCAAGAAGAGATGGAGGAGTTTAGAAGAGGTGACTATACATATGTAAGGCCACGTTTAAGAAAGCTTTGCTACTAAAGCAAGGAGAAAGAAATGACAATTGGTTATCTTCAGTACATAGGTAGTCCCTAAGTACCTAATATATATAAGCTACTGTGCTGGGTGCTGTGGGAGGGAAATTCATGACCTGATCTACAGCCTTTTCCCATATTTTTTTGATAGGCAAATATTTTGAATTTGCCTTCATCTGCCACACAGATACCTGTATGAATTTTTATTCCCTTCTCTTGCTTTTGTTACAATTTCCCATCACTGTATTACACTGGTTCTCAAAGTATGGTTCCTGGATTAGCTAGCACATCTACACCAGCATCAGCTGGGAATCTGTTAGAAACGGAAATTTCTGGCCTAACTGCAGATCTACAAAATCAAAATCTTGGCAGAGAGTGATTAGGGAGGAGAACTGAACAGCCATCTGTGTTTTACCAGTCCTCCAAGGGATTCCAACACACACTAAAAGTCAGAACATTGCCCTCCTGGAACCACTTAAAGTTCAGTTCAGTACAGTTGCTCAGTCATGTCCAACAATTTGCAACCCCATGGACTTCAGCACGCCAGGCTTCCGGGTCCATCTCTTACCCCAGACCTGATCTTTCTTTACCCGTGTACCATTTCATTATCACTGCTTGAGAGTTTCCCCTTCCTTGTTTTCTGTGATGGTACTGCTCTGATCAATTCTCATTTTTAGCAACACTTCACACCATTCCTTTATCTCTTTCACTGATTGTTTTCCCCCATTATCTGGCGTTTTCCATAGTTAAGCCTTGCCTACTTTCACTTTGTTCTTTCTCCCATGAGAATCTGATGCATCTCTGTGATCTCAATTATTCATTTTAGTCACAGGACTTAAATATTTTTTTATCCAATATTCTCTTAATAGAGTCAAGTATACCTTTCCAAAATGCTTGATTAGAAATGTTATCTCTATGTTCTGTGGCCTCTTACAAGAATACATCAAAACTCAAACACCCAGTCCTTGTCACCCCCAAAGCAGCTGCTCTTCAGCTTTCCTATTTCTCTCTCTAGACTCTCAAGACAAGAAAGCTCAAAGACAGACTCATACTCGTTTTTCAGTCACTCTATGACTGCCTACTTGTCAAATCTTGTTGAATCTGTTTATATTATTTGCATTTCTTTTAACTTCCCAGTAGACCCAGTCTCTAACCATCTTTCACCTGAGTTTTTCCTAGTAATTGCTACTAAGTTAACCTCAATGCTTTAACTGTATCATTATAAAGACATTTGATGATTCTTTAATACTTGCCACTACCTTACATATAAAATCCTCATTCATTAGTTTGACACATGAGATTATCTATTATATAACTCCAAACTTCCTTTCCAGGCTTAGTTCATACTGTTTCCTGTTACAGTCTAGCCAAACTTTCATATACTTATATGAAATTATATGAATAATTTCAGTTATTTAATATTTGTTGGCTGTTTCCAGCTCTATCCTCCACAAATCACCCTCTTCCCTATTCCCATTTTGTGAAATGTTGTTTGTTTGTTTTTTTTTCTGGATGGATTTTCTTAGCAATCCAAGGAAGATGGGGAAAAGAAAATTAACTATGCATGCAACTCTCAGACTCATAACTTAAAATAGATTTACCATGACTTAAAAGTGTTGCTAGAGCAACATATATATTGAATAGATATTTGCCTGGGGCATAGAATAAAAAACTTATCAGAATAGAATTGAGTTAACATTTTATCTGGTCTTTGATATTTCATAGTTATAGTCCACTTTTTTTCTAAATGCCATGACATTTACTTAAGAAATGTTCAAAATAATACCTTAAATTAATAAGCACCAAATACCACATGACTTTCACACATATGCCAAAATAGGCTTATCCTTGTAATCTCTAAGAACTTCCCCTTGCAATATTTTGAAGGCCAAATGCAAGCTGAATTTGCAGTGTTCTAGAAAGATGAATTCCTTAAAACTATTCTTTTAGAGAAAGAAGTATGTGTATGTGTGTAAAATCAACTTAATGAAATGCTTTTACAACAGATGAAGAAGGTCTCTAATCCAAGAAAAAAATTCATATGTGGATATCTTCTGACATTTTAGAATCAAGATCATTTGAGATTAATAGGAATTACTATATACTGACATGTATAAGTATGCTGTAATCTTTAATCATTCATAGACTTTCAATTATTTTTCTATTCTTCCAGTTTTTGTTGGTTTTCTTCTAAATATTCAAATGCTGTAGCCTGAACTGATGATTATCAGGTGAAAACTTTTTCATAATACTTTTCCCTGAAAGTCTTATGACATATTTTATTTGAATGCCCCAGAATCAGGAACTATCATTAAGAACCTAGGCACAGCACAAATAATGTTGGAAAGAATTCAACAACAGATTGACTTTTTGCAGGGATTGAATCTTCTGGTACAAAGGATGCTGTCCAAGCTCCTGCACCTTTGGTGACCCTCTAGATAAGTCAACATCTTGCTCATCTGATTATCTCACATGAAGAGTAGCTGAGAAGACAGGACCTGGTCTGCTGGTTCACCACATGCAAAAACTCATTCTTTCATGATCAGTGAAAGCTGGCAATGGCTAAATCTGCCCCACAGATGAACTATTCAGCTGCAAGTTTGTACATTCAATCACCAGAGAAAATCATCGCCTTCAAAATGCAAGCCTACTGGTTGCATCTCTCTAGAACAAAAGGGTATTAAGGGCAGAGAATGTGACTTTCATCCACCAATGACTCACCAATGCTATGTACATAGTTATGTGCTTAACAAGTATTTGTTGAATGAATAAATGATTCCATATGTTCTACTCTTGCCATACCATTATTCAACTCTAGTACAGATATATAATCTAATATGTTATTGACACTTTTTTTAAAAGGTGAGGAGTAGTATTTTCATTACCCCATCTACAACACAGCCTAGATTGGTGTTCTGCTCAGAACAGATCCTCAATATATTTGTTAAATGAAAGAATGACTAAAACTATCTTTCAATATTTTAGGGCATTTAGTTATTGAATTACCTATCTCATTTTATGCCAAAGAACTAAGTAACTCCTCTAGTCTCAACTACACAGAAGTTGGCTTTCACTTAGGGGCAGGCCTACGGGCCTTAAATCCTTGTATTTTGGTGGACAGTTTACTCATTAGCCGTCCATGAAGTACCCAACTTTATCCAAGCAGGCATGCTGGGCAGTGTGTGCTTTCAGCAAAAATCCTGTGGCTCTTACCTACCATAAAATCAGGAGAATTTCCATTTGGTTCTGTTTCCTCTCTAGGTATTTCATAGCTCTAGCCAGCAGGGAAAGCCTTATCCTGCTCCCCTCAATCAAGTCTGTGATTTGAATCTCCCATGTTTCATGTATGGGTTAGAGTCTGAGCCCTGGATTGGAGTGGGGATGAACAATTTCAGGGAATTGCATCCATGCATAGAAACTGTAGGTAACAGAAAAGCAGTGTCCAATTTTTGAGACTGCTGCAGAGAGCAAAATCTCACTTTGATGCTGATATGAGAAGGATGTCAAGACAGATTTCTATGGGGGTATTAAATAACAAAAGGGACTGAAAACCTCTTATTGCTAATGTGAGGGAGACATGATTTTTCATCAGGAGCTTAAGCTATGGCTCCATTCTGCCCTACATCAGGCATTATGAGATGAAAGCAGATGAAAATTATTCATTTCCTTCAAATTCACATTATTCAATGCTGTTTTATCAAATAAAAGAGCTTGCCACAAAATAACAATAAATGAGTCTTACCCAAGAGCAGGTTGAAGACTCTCACTTTCTTCACCACATCTTTGCTGCATTAACATTTTTGGCATCATTCTTGCTCCTGCATCATAGTCATTATTGCTGACTCCTTTATCCTTTCATTTATCCTTTTTGTCCTTCATCCTCTCATTTACCCTTTTTATCACAAGGCACACCCTGACTCTTTCTCTCCAAGGCCATGCTGACCTGTAACTTGATCTTCCTCTAGACACACAGCTCCTATCTTGTACCCAATGAGAGCCACATCAGCTGAAATGCTCAGAGTGATGGCCAGAATTAAGTATTCACATTTCAGGGCACGAGAAAACTCTGTACAATAGTGCTCTGGCAGGTCCCTACTTAAAATGTAAGTTTTAGTTCCTAAAAACATCATTTTACATGCAGAAATTAAAGTAACCAACTCTTACTTGATTCATAAGAGGAAAAAGAAAAGAGTGGCCCCAAGGAGCCCAAGCTTGTAAGGAGGCATATGTGTTGCCTGGTTTGAGGGAGGGAAGGAGGGAAGAAGAGGCTGAATGAGAAGGTCCTTGAAGCAACTGGCACTTAGCCAGTTCTACTCTGCCTAGTCATTATAGGTATAGTGTATTGGCCCTGCTGGACTATGGCTCTTTGAAGACAGAGGAAGTGTGGTGGTGTAACTAAAAAGAGGATAGCTTATACAGTTACAATGGCCTAGGTTAAAATCCCATTTCCTCCACTTTTCAGCTGTGTGAGTCTGGGAAGTTACCCCATTCTCTGAGACTCAGTTCCCTCATATGGGACTCAGGGGTTAATAATAACCTCCTTTCAGATCTGCTACACAACACTGTATCTAGAGTCAACAGTAATAAATTGTTCACTTAAAATTTGTTAAGATGGTAGAGCTCATGTTAAGTGTTTTTATCACAATAAACAAACAAACAAACAAATAAAACAAACAAACAAAAACCACTGTCCAGGTTATTATGGGCCTTAGATGGGAAATATACAGTAAAATAACAATTGGACTTGGAACACAGGAGGTGCTCAAGAGCCTTATTAAGTGTATCCTGAAATTATTAACTGTGCCCCAATTAGTGTCATGCAAATAGTAGGAGACAATGCAAAGAGGAAATTGTTACATGGAAACTGGAACCTTTTCATATTATTTTTCTGGTATAGAGCATAGTGCTTGGGACCTAGAAAGTTCTCAACTAATATATATGCATATAAGTTAGACTCATCAATAATTTTTTGTGAGACTCATGTAGGTTTCATATACACTTCAGTAACAGATAATTTAAAAAGTAAACAGAAAAAAAGTACAAATTTTATCTTTAAGTAGGGCAGGGATAAGGCACAATGTTGCTTACGGAAATGGAAGTACTTCTCAGATGAGTCCTCAAGTTCCTGTCACGTCAGACAGGAAAAACTTGGCTTTTGAACAAAGTCTTACACTATAAAGAATCTACTAGGCTGGTGGTCTCGGCCTCTATTTTTTAACTGATTTGCATTCATTCAGCATGTCTTTGAGCATCTCCATTATGACACATCTCTAAAATGTGTTTAAGTGCTTTACAGTTTACAAAATGTATCACTAAATTCATTATCTCATTTCAACAATGCTGTTAGGTCATTATCATCATTCTCCTCCATTATGAAGATTAGGAAGCTGAGGCTCACAGTGGTAAGCCATGTATCCAAAGATACACAAGTCGTCAGTTACGGAACTGACACCTGAGCACATGTTTTTTGATTCCAAGTCCAGTGTCCCTCCCTCAGCTGGAGGGAGCACACTCCCTCATCCACACACCTGCTCAGACTATACTACACACAAAAAATAGAGAATGGGAAATGGAAATTTTTCCTTCTTATTCTGCAGTCCAAATGTGCTCTGTATATTGAGGCCAATATATTATTTGGCCATTTCTTTTTACAGTCATCAAAGAGTTAAAGTCTTACCCAAGACAACCGAGTAGGTTGAGTGGATGCTTGGTAAACAAAATGGTCCCCAGGAGGGCAGCAGCCTAATATTGTTGGCCGAGATGTTTCCCACATGCAGGGTTCTGCATCTTTGGTTATTCGGGATGCCTGCTATGCAACTCTATTCTCTCTCATAGGAGGCCACACTTCAGCAATGTTCCTTCATAGGTATGAACTCATAAAGTTCACAGAATCTGTTTATTTTTCCCTTGAGGCAGACTGAGGTACTTGTGAAGTGAACTGAAATTTAATTTAGCTCGGCTTCTGTTTATGTAAGCCCTTATAGCAGCACTGCATACCACTTTGCTTCGTGCTTTACTTCATGCTTTATTTAAAATCATCTGTTCTATCCAGTCATTCATCAAACATATACTGATTATGTATTATGAGTAACTCTATGCTAGATCTTACAAAAACTATATGCCACTATAGTGGCATCTCCACAGCCCCTATAATAAAGGAATTTACAATTTTACTAGTGGAGATGCTTCAGATGCACCTTAAAGGCCTAATGGGTAGATGTGAAGAAGTAGGATTTGGGGTAGAAGGAAGGCTTTTGAGTCAGGTAAACCCAGCTCACCAGTGTAAGTTGTTTGACCTGGTAAAAGCCATTTAACCTTCTGAGCCCTACTTCCATCCTATCAAATAAAGATAAAACAATATCTTATAGTTCTTTCTTACAGAGTTACTGATGATTTTAAAAGATAATGCATATATTCACTCTGCACAATGCTTGGTAGATACTAAGCACTCAATAAATGCTTGCTACATATGTATTTTAAATAGTGAGTTCAGAATACACTTGGAGATTCCAGTTCATTTGAAACACAAGTTAGGAGGCAAGGCTCTGTTTAGTTATGTTTAAAGCCAGAGATTAGGTTGTGCTTGAGCCATTTGGGAGGCAGTCTGCCAACTAAATATTCACTATTTCAAGAGTTGCATTGAACAGAGTCCACATTTTAAGAAACTTAATCAGGCAAGTGGATAGACTGGAGAGGAAAAATAATAAAGTCAAGGACACTATTTATAAAAATAATAACCTCTACAAGAATTAGTGGGAATTTAAGGTGAAGTCGCCTGGCATGCTGCGATCCATGGGGTCGCAAAGAGTCGGACACGACTGAGCAACTGATCTGATCTGATCTGATCTGAAGGTGAAGTCAGTACAATAGACATAAAAATAAGAAAGAAGCATTCTAAAGACAAGTAGACACCATTGGGAATAGAGAGTAAAATGGAGGAAATTACAGGTGTCTACAAGATTTCAAATACAGTGCCTAGAAAAGTATTCAGGGTGAGCAACAGAATCAAGAGGGGAAAGACCAATGGTTCAGTTACCTACTTTTTGGCATGTATTTTTACAGTGAGGGCTTGTGAGTAGTAGGAAAACAGTCAATACACATCCTTTCTTATATTCAAGTGGACCATTTTCCCAAAAAGACACTTTCAGCTGAATAAGAATTCAAATACATTCATGTCCAGGCAATATCACTTATGACTTACTGCTTTGTGCTATTTGCTCTGGCATTTATTATATAATCTCTAGCCTGGCTGCTTGCTCTCATAAAGGAATTGATAATGCAGATAGAAGTAATAAGAGTTCAGATCTTTATGCCAATCCTTGAAAATAATATTACATGTACTGGGGCAACTACAGTTCAATGTGATTGTGTCCTTTTGAGTTTGTGAATGAATGTTGATTTGAGTGAATGATTTGGCAGTAATCCAGAAGAGCTTCTGTTCTTGACAAAGAGCATGAGTTGAAGAGAACCACATCTGCCTTTTTAGTACTTCCTAATCTGACAACTAAGAATCCACCTTTTTTCCATATACTCTGTATACAAATAACCTTTAAAGCTTTACCTATCATCTGTTGAATGCCTGTTGTGTGCCAGGCATTGTACAAAGCACTTTAGAGCAAGTATTTCCTGTTATTCCCTTTGCTTCCCTATCAGCTAAATATCATCCCCATTCTACACAGCAACAAACTATGACACAGATGAGCAAAACTGCCCAAGACC
Source organism: Bos mutus (assembly GCF_027580195.1). Lineage (NCBI taxonomy): Eukaryota > Metazoa > Chordata > Mammalia > Artiodactyla > Bovidae > Bos > Bos mutus. The sequence goes on along the minus strand of NC_091624.1, from coordinate 64,990,050 downwards.
ATTCCAGCAGCTAGTGGCAGAGTCATGATTCAAATCAAACTTAAAGATATATTAAAATAACATGCTTGGGAGTAGAATTGGATCTAGAAAAATTTAGGAAGAACAAATTATATTCCAGTGTTTACAAAGTATTCATTAGCTGTGAATGGAAATTAAGATACTAATCACAGTGTGCTGCCTCTTGTAATTTTTTCATAACATGTTGAAAGGAAATCTGATTTTATTAATTTTAAAACTTCAGAGAAGGATGATTACTCAATTCTAATCTTTCTAATCTGCAAAGATATAGATAATTAGACATGCTTCACTGAAATGAAGATGAAGCTTGTGGCATAGTCTGCAGGTCACACTGTGTGAATTCTTTTCTTCCAAGAGTAGTTAACAAACAAGTGCACTGGCAGAGTTGTGCCCCCCACCCCACCAGATTCATACCTTGAAATCCTAACTCTCAGTATCACAGAACGTGACTGTATTTGGAGATAGGGCCTTAGAGAGGTAATTAAGGAGCAGTGAGATCACGAGAGAGGATTGTACTCCAATATGACTGGTGTCTTTACAAGAATAGGAAATTTGGGCACAGACAAGCACAAAGTGAAGACAAGAGAAGACAGGCCTCAGGAGAAACTAACCCTGCTGACACCTTGACCTCAGGAGTCTAAGCTCCAGAAAAGTCACAAATTTCTGTGTTTAAGCCACCCAGTCTGAGGTACTTCATTACTGCAACCCTAGCAAACGAATACAGGATTCCTGGTTTCATCCACATTCCGGAACCTGGCATCCCTTGTGAGGAAAGTCTTATCAATTCATTGTCCAAGATGGACAAAACAGTGACAAGGAAATTCTTTGGAGGCTTGGGAAAGTGAAAGTCACTCAGTTGTGTCTGATTCTTTGTGACCCCATGGACTATAAGGTCCGTGGAATTCTCCAGGCCAGAATACTGGAGTGGGTAGCCTTTCCTTTCTACAGGGGATCTTCTTAACCCAGGAATCGAATCCCAGCTTCCCGCACTTCAGGCAGATTCTTTACCAGCTGAGATACAAGGGAAGCCCAAGAATACTGGAGTCAGTAGCCTATCCCTTCTCCAGCGGATCTTCCCAACCCAGGAATCGAACTGGGGTCTCCTGCAATGTAGGCGGATTATTTACCAACTGAGCTATCAGGGAAGCCTTGGAGGCTTGGGAGTGACAAAGTAATCTCTTTTACGTTTCAACAAAATAGAGGAAGAGCATAAGCAATTCAGTCTGTAGTGTTGCTTCTGTTTTATTAGTCTCCAGACACACATGCAATGGGCTCCTGAGACCTCTGACACAACAGTCCCTCTCACTGCTCCTCTGCACTCCTCATGGACAGAGGGTCCATGTCACTTTCTCCCTTTCCTCTGAAGGGCCAGGGTGCTGTCAGTCCTGCCTCTCTGAACCTTTATCTGAAAATCTTTCACAACACTTTCTGTACCACTGAATCTGTTTCTGTGTAGAGTCTAGCCTGGCCTCCCTTGATTGTGTCTACTCATTCTGCTCTTGTATTTGAAGCTACTGTCAGATAAAGAAGTGCTCTACACACACTCCACTGAACTACTGCTTAGTGACACTGACACAGTCTCACAGATTAGTTTTCTGTCTTTATGTCTTAAGCAAGATATCTAGCCTTTGTTCTCCTCTTTTTGATAAATGTGCCGTTTTCTTCTAACAGATCTAAAATACTAAAAGCAATAATTTCTATTTAAGGAGTACCTAAGATGAGCCTGGCACTTTGTATTATTAGCTCTAATGCTCAAATCTATCCTAAAGGTTAAGTGTTAACATTTCCATTTAATTGATGAGAACCAAAAGACCGTAAAGAGACCATAATGGAACTGATAACTGAACAAAGTTCTGATAATAAAGTCCAGACTTATCTTGTTGGACATTGTTTTCTAACTGCGGTCATTCTCATGTCACCGTCATAACTTTTACCCCTGCACACTATCTGTACTATTACCTATTGAATATTTTTTTAAAATAGCCTCAAATTAGCATTTCTCTTCGGAGTTTGCATTTGGGCTTCCCTGGTGGCTCAGACAGTAAAGCGTCTGTCTGCAATGCAGGAGACCCGGGTTCGATCCCTGGGTTGGAAAGATTGCCTAGAGAAGGAAATGGCAGCCCACTCTAGTATTCTTGCCTGGACAATACCATGGATGGCGGAGCCTGGTAGGCTACTGTCCGTGGGATCGCAAAGAGTCGGACACGACTGAGCGACTTCATTTCACTTCACTTCAAGTAGTAGGCAATAGGTATACCTTTATACAGCTCAATGAGACAATCATATTTTAAATTAGGTATTAAAATTAATATAACTTTACAATACACTTTAAAGAATATGTACTAATATAAATAAGCACACAAGTCTAGAATAAAATATGATTATCAATGTAGCACCTAAAATTATCTGCAAGTCACTAATGGTATGGGTATCATGTGAGTGTCTTTATGTGTGTGTGTGTGTTTGTCACTCAGTCATGTTCGACTCTTTGAGACCCCACGAACTGTAACCCGCCAGGCTCTTCTGTCTATGGAATTCTCCTGGCAAAAATACTGGAGTGAGTAGCCATTCCCTTCTCCAAGGGATCTTCCAGACCCAGGGACTGAACCTGAGTCTCCTGCACTCCAGGTGGATTCTTGACCGTCTGAGCCACCAGGGAAGCCCATATTCTGTGAAATACTGCACTACAAATTGGTACCACTTATGAACGACTGACACAACTTAGCAGCAGCAGCAGCATGAACAAAATAACCCAAAGCATAGCCCAGCACAAGCCCTGATTTTTTCCAAAAGCTACTATATACATGTTTTAAGCATGTTTGTGCAGCCACCTGGCAGTCAAATCCAGAGCTTTGACTGATGGGTATTTCAGGCTACACTACTTTTGAAGTAACATGCTCCAAACTCCTGTTTTGTTCAGCTGATTCATCATCTGCTCAGTCCCTCCTAATATTAACAGAGGAATTAGAAAAACAACTCAACACCAGAGGCAACACCACTGCCTAGATGCAAGAGTAACCCTGCAAGGCCAACTGAGTGCAAACGGTTCTTGCAACGGTCAGCCTCCTGATGGGGACAGTGAAGAGAGGTCAGGAATGGAGAGCAGGACGTAGCTGGTCCACCAGATGAATCTGGTTTCCAAAAATACTTTTCTCCCTGCTTGTCTCTAGAGTCTGAAGTTCTGCTACAATAAATACACTGCTATTACATGTTTTTTTTTTTTTTAAATATCAAGAGTCATTAGGTCGTAAATAACCTACAGGAGAAATAACACTATAAGTTGCTATTAACTAGTATCATGCTAGTATCTTCTAGGTGGCAGTTAGGGACACGTGAACAGAAAGGTTAGACACAGGATAAGGGAAGGTATGTTAAAGGCTACTGGAAACAAAGTAGGAGTGTGTCAGAGAAAACCGTCTCCTTCCCTCCTCCAGACTCCTTGACAGAGTCCCCACCACCCCCTTTCCTCTGATATGGGGTTTTCCTCTATTGTCAGGGATACTGTGACCTGAACTGGGATTTCTCCAGCAGGGTCCAGGCCCCTTGCTTGCAAGGGTAGTATATATATTTCATGCAAATAAGTTTTGTGGTCTGGTTATTTTTTAAAAGTTAAAAATTTTAGACCACATTTGAGTCAGTTCTAGTGAGGTGGATAAACTTAGAGCCTGTTATACAGAGTGAAGTAAGTCAAAATGAGAGGAACAAATACTGTATACTAATGCATATATATCTTTTTGCCTTTGCATACTGTTCATGGGGTTCTCAACGCAAGATTACTAAAGTGGTTTGCCATTCCTTTCTCCAGGGGACCACTTTTTATCAAAACTCTCCACCATGACCCCATCTGCCTTGGGAGGCCTTACATGGCATGGCTCATAGTTTCATTGAATTAGACAAGGCTGCGGTCTATGTGATCAGTTTGATTAGTTTTCTGTGACTGTGGTTTTCATTCTAGCTGCCCTCTGATAGATAAGAATAAGAGGCTTACAGAAGCTTCCTGTTGGAAGAATTGATGCTTTTGAACTGTGGTGTTGGAGAAGATTCTTGAGAGTCCCTTGACTGCAAGGAGATCCAACCAGTCCATCCTAAAGGAAATCAATCCTGAATATTCATTGGAAAGACTGATGCTGAAGCTGAAACACCAATTCTGATGTGAAGAACTGACTCTTTGGAAAAGACCCTGATGCTGGGAAAGATTGAAGGCAGAAGGGAAAGTGGATGACAGATGGTGAAATGGTTGGATGGCATCACCAACTCAATGGACATGAGTCTGAGTAAGCTCTGGGAGTTGGTGATGGACAGGGAAGCGTGGCATGCTGCAGTCCATGGAGTCACAAAGAGTCAGACATGACTGAGTGATTGAACTCAATGCATATATATAAATATATACAGAATCTAGAAAAATGGTAATGATGAACCTATTTGTAGAGCAGGAATACAGATGCAGACATAGAGAACAGACTTATGGAAATGGCAGGGGAAGGAGAGGGTGGGATGAATTGACAGAATAGCATTGAAACATATATATTACCATATGCAAAATAGATAGCTAGTGGGAAGTTGCTGTCTTACACAGGGAACTCAACCCGGTGCTCTGTGACAACCTAGAGGGGTGGGATGGGGTAAGGGGTTGGGAGAGACGTTCAAAAGGGAGGGGACATAGGTATACTTATGGCTGATTCACACTGTGGTATGGCAGAAATCAATACACCATTGTAAAGCAATTATCCACCAATTTAAAAAAAATCTTATACTACATATAACACAAAAGTAGTTATCAAGGGAGCTAACATTCTCCTGTGTTGGACCCTAGTCAGAGCGAATGTTTCATGTTCAGACCTGGCATCATAGTTTATCATCTGTGATAGTTACTTTTATGGCAACTTGGTTAGATGACAATGTCCAGTTATTTCATCAAATACTACTTTAGGCCTTCCTGTGAAGGTACTGTTATAGATGTGGCTAACTTTAAGCAGCTAACCATTAGTAATGTGGGTGAACGGGCCTATTCTAATCAAGTGAAGGTCTTAAGAGCAAAAACTGAGGTTTCCCAGGAAACAGAAATTCTGCTTCCAGACTGTAGCATCAACTCCTGCCTGAGTTTTGGGCTGCTCTACAGATTTCAGACTTGCCAGTCTTGGCAACTGCATGAGCCAATTCCTTAAAATAAAAAATTCATAGTCTATTAGTTTTGCTCCTCTGAAGAACTCTGACTGACACACCACCCAAACGGAATATGTGTGAGAAGGGAGGCAGCCAAGACTGAAAGGGATCTGGAAACCAGGAAGGTCTGGAAATGATAGTATGTGAGGAGTGGTTGAAGGCATTCAAGATGTTTAGTCTTTAAAAAAGTCTTAGTGCAATCTGACAGCTGCCTTCATATATTTGAAGGTTTAAAATGTATAAAGAGTTCAGCCTTGTTCTGTGTTGCACCAAGAAACAAAACTGGACATTAAGGGTAGAAGTTACAGCAGGCAGAATGAGGATCAATAAACACAAAAACTTAACCAGTTGACCTGGATCAGCTCCAAGGAACAGGCTTTCTAACAGGATTGTGATATGTGGTGGGAAATTAGAAAATGTTCTTCTTGATCAGGTGAGAGGAAAGAGTATGACCTGGAGGCTCCTCTCTAGCTTGACAGTTCCCAAACCACAGCCATCATTTGCAGAGTCCTCTCAGCATGCCAGGTAGTATGCTCAGCACTTAGATATTTGATTTCATCACGTTATCCTTCCAACTTCTAAGATGGGCTTAGTACCGTCACTTTAAAGACGGGAAAAATAAGCTCAGTAACTGGTCCAAAGTCATTCAGTATGTAGATTTCAAAGCTGTTTCAAACCCAGGCCCACTTGACTTCCCAGGTTCTCCTGAGTAGCCACTGTGTAGAGGGCAACTCTCTGTGGAAACATTCTCCTTACCCTGTGATAGAAGGTTTCAAAATTGCATGCATGAGTCACAAGTCACTGTCTGTTAATACTTAGCACATGCACCCCAACTATATGCTTATCTGCTTTGAGATGAATTCATTGGTGGTGTGGCCACATTTTACTTTTCAGAGCATTGAAAGAATTTTATTTTTTCATTAACAAATGCTAGTTATCACAGGTACTAGTTATCTAGTAATATAACTACCAACAAGATAGACACAGTTCTACACCCATCAGAAACTTATATCTATAGAGAAGGTAAATATCAAATTAAAAAGTATTGCTAAGTACTTGATTACAATTGTCATTAATGTGAAGAAGGAGAACAGAGTGCTTGGAGAGTGAGTAACAAGCAGGTCCTTGTCTCAGGGAAGACATCTCTCAATAAGTAATTGCCAGAGCAAGAGCTGAAGGATGTACACTGCACAGCCAAGTGCAGTGTATAGCAAGGCTCTGAAATAAAAAGCCACTTGGAGCATGGCAGAACTGAAAGAAAGTCAGGGCACCTGACTTGTTAACAAAGAGGGCAGAGGCATCAGATGGAGCTAGAGAGGCAGACAGAGACCACTTCATGCAGAGCTATGTGGAATATGTAATTTTCTAAATGAATAAACAAGGATAAAGGTAACTTGGTGGCTTAGGACATCCCAATCACACAGTCCTCAGTGCAATTGCACATGGGGGTTGAATGTCATATACTAATGGCATAGCAGACCTGAGACTGCTATTCCTATAAAGTCCTGTTTGCAAGACTTACCCTTGGCTGGCATCAGGACACTTGGACACTGAGAAAACTCCCACCCTTCTAAGACCTGATGAGAGGGGTTCACCATGTCTAAACTGCATAAACAATATGATTTTTGCTGAACACTTTCTTTCTGGGAGTCTAGAATTTTGGTATGTGCTAGGCAGAAGGTGTCTATGTCACTAGTCCCCAGTAAAAACCCTGGGCAATGTGTTTAGTAAGTTTACATGGTAGATAATATTTCACAAATATTTTCACAACTAGTGCTGTGGGGATTAAACATGCCCTGTGCAACTCTACTGAGAGAAAGCACAGAAGCTTGTGCTTGGCTTCCTCCAGACTTTACTCCATGCATCTTGTCCTGTCATTGATTTTGCTTTGTATCTTTTTCCTATAACACATCTTAGCCACGAGGATGACTGTTTAAGTCTTGTTGAGTGTCCTTAGTGAATCACTAAACCTAGTGGGGTGGGGGAGGGTGGTCTTAGGGACCCTGATACTTGGCTTGTGACCTTGCTGACCCCAAAGGCTATAATAACCATGTAATCAAAGCTTTCCTTCCAACCACAGAAGGGTTTACAAAGGTGAGCTGGAACGGAGAACTCTCATCTCTGCAGTTGCTTCATGACTCTGAGATCTGGAAATGTCTGCAGTGAGCCACAGCTGGGTAATGAAAATTTAAAGACATATACCAACTTCCAACAAAGACTGATAATAAATATTAAATAGCCACTTGAAATCCCCAGTGCCACTGCCCCGGATTTGCCAGGAACATGCTATCTCACCTTTAGGAGTTCAGAAAATCAGTTTCCTAAAGCTCTATAGCTTTAATCTATCTGCCCTTTATTAAAATGCAGGATGTGCTGATGAATGTAATAAGGTGGTCTTCAGGGCATTTTCATTTTATATTTTTATATTAAGCCAGCCAATTGTTATGGTCTGAATGGCCTCTTTCTCCTATGCTTTCAAGTTATTACTCAAAACCAAAGAAAATGAGTCATTTCTTTGTATTTTATATTCTGTTAATTGCAAGAATTATCAATACAAATATATTAGAAAATCACACCTAGGCAAATTTATATACACCAACTTCACTACCATCAGTAGAGCAATGCTTAAAACTGTGGATATTGCTTACTAAATATTTTTGTTTCTTTGAAAGGTAAATTAAAATCCAATAGACTTACTCTTATATTCCCAGGAGAAGAAAATAGCAAATAAAATATTGATGAGATAAGTGGCATGGAAGACAAATCTTGCTTTCTAAAGTAAATAACCAAACAACGCTACTGGTCCTCTTTCTCTGGAAGCCAGCCATTTTGCTCACATTATCAAAGCAAGTCTAAATTCCTGTCATAGCACTTACTCTCCTCTCATGAACTGCTACTTAGGAGAGTCAGAAAGCTCTTGACATCTCTGAGGAGCCTGGCATGCTATTCCCATGAAGACTCTCAGTGATACAGATCTGCAGAATGCCTTCAGCTTTGCTGAGTACAGTTAGAATCCTTTTATGAAATCAAATATTTACTGGGCACCTAATTCATGCAAAAAATGTGCTGTGTCCTGAACATGACATAGTCTCTGATATCTAGAAACCATCAGCCTTAGGTGTATAATCACACAGTGCAAATACAATGAAACAATAGAAAGGCTACATTGTTAAGAAAGAAATGCAGGTTAATATTTTAAGTTCATAAAGAAAAAGAACCCTCTGAGGATGCAAAAGTTTTATAGGAAGAATCTACACTGAAATATGAGGATTGATGGGATTCAACGTGTCAAGGTAGGAGATCATTTCTGATGGATTTGATAATGTGCACAGATGAACATTGAGGAGACAATGAGTAGACTAAAGTGACTGAGGAGAGACTGTGTTTGGGGGAATAAATAAGCCTGGGTAAGATAAGGCTGGGTTGGCTGCTGAAGCCAGGTTGACAACAGCCTAGGATGCAGTCTAAGAAGGCCGGCATTCCTCTTGCTGGGGAGGGAAGACCACCAGAGGTGTCTCTGAAGCAGAAGACTTTTGCTTTTGATGTGGCATCTGTGGATGCTTCATCAGGAAGTGTGGTATAAGAAGGACAAAATGGAAGAGAGGTATGGAAGAGGTCTAAGTCATTGAAACAGAGATCTGAAAAAGGCCTGGGATGGAAGTGCAACATAGCAGCCTATTGAAATGAGAAGAGAATGGATTAGTTTGCAATCATGGGAAAGGGGAAAAAAATGGATATTAGAGGCTAAATGAGAGCACAGCCAATAAGCATTGGAGACATTTTATGATAAAGAGGCCCCATAAAAGAAGTTTTAATATAATATGCTAAAATTCTAATTCATAACCTTTATTATACTTGTAACAAAATAATTATTAGTGTAATTTGATTTACTGTTATTCTTTCATAGCCCATAAATCTCTGTAGGCTGTGACTGTGTCTCAAGTACCTGGGGTAGGGTGTGACATACTACAGTTGTTGAGAAACTAGAATATGTAGGCATATTAGGATGAGGGGATAATTGGAAAAAAATACAATAAATCAAGTTTTTAACAAAGTGAATTAGAGGTGGAATGTCTAGCAGGGGTAAGCTTTTATTTATAACACATTCTACTGTACTTAGGTGGTAAGGCTTGTAAGCAATTGATAGATCAGATCTTACATAATATTTTGCAGGTTGATGTTTATACAAATCAAGGTAATAATGAACTGTGCCATATGATTGAGTCTTATTGTTAGAGACAGTAGTCTCTGAAAAATCTCAAAGCTAATGGATAAAGAAAACATGTTCAAGTAGGACTGTCAAGTAAGGGTGACTTTTCATGCTAAATTATTGAAACGGCCTCTAACTGGTTTCAGCTGCTTTCAACATTACAAATCCTTGAAGCCCCATTGTCTCTTAAGTCTTCACAGCCTTGAAATCATTCTGCACACAAGTATAAAATTAATCCTTCTTAACTACCACTCTGATGAATGGACGAGTGAACGAATTAGGGCTCTGACTGCTGGGAGAATAGGGGACCATCAGTGCTGCTCCTGAGACTGGCTGCGCCTGGCTCAGTCTCAGCTCCCAGTCACAGTCACAGAATTCTGTGACTCCGTGGCTCACCCCACCTTTCTAAACAACGGGGAGACTAATATAAATACTTTGAGGGCATATCATTAAGTGAATTCATTCAAAAAATATGAAAAATATCTATTGCTGCTCATAGTAAATAAATTCACCTAAAAAACATTTAGTTAATCACCTCAATTACCTAAAGCAATCCCGGAACCCAGGAGATGAAGGAAAGTCAAATTTATACAACCTGTGGCTAGCACACTGGCAGGAGGAAGAAAGACTACCTAAACGTGGGATGGACAGTAAGGGAAGAGATCACAAATTCAAATGCAGACATGCAAACTGACCCAGGACAGCAGGACTGGGTCTTATAAGTCTGGGACTTATATGCAGGAGAAAACTTCTACACATGCACCAAGACTTTCTGTGAATTATCAACTTCATGTCCAGTGATGTCTCCCTAGCCACCCAGAGTACAGTGCTTTGTTTCAAAAGGGGTAGAAATGTATCACATATTTGAGAAATCTTCCTTCTGTGTGTTTAAAGCTAGAGAAAATAGCTTTAACACCTTCAAGTTATGAAACTTAGTCTTTTAAAAAAAATTTACCAGAGTGAAATATTTTATATCTTGATGACAATAATATCTACGCAGGATTTGACTTTGTGACCTTTATTAATAAAATATTGGCAACCTTGCTTATGGTCCAGCCTGACAATTGAGAAATGTTAAGGTAGGATCTGATTTTCATACCAGTAGATGTAATTGAAAGAAATGAATTCTGTGCAGACTTTCCAAGACATTGAACCATTGACTTGAAACCTGAAGCTGTCACACACTCCATGACACAGGCCTTCTTAGCCATAAATAATAAATTCTAAAAACATTCTGTTAATGGGGTGTTGGCAGATGGGGTGCGGTCTTTGAATTGTGTCGATATTCTTCAATGACAGCAAAGAACAGAGAGGGGCCCCGAAGGCCTCAAATACAGAGCAGGTCATATTTCATGCTGCTGTCTAATTAACCACCCTAAGTTTGGGCATAACAGACACACACTGACAAATCATTCCTGAAGAGCACTGAAGGCTGTTGTATATTAAACAACTTTTTTTAAAGGTGTGAAAATCAAGGCTGAACATCATTTATTCTTCAGACCACCTATTCTATGTGGCTTATCCTAAAGGTTTCCCCTCTGACAGTCTCTCCTGGCCCCTGTTCACCCTTTTCATCTAATCGCTCCAGTGTCCAGACTTTGTTCATGCTGAAAAGTTAACTCCTACGATTCATTCATTCATAGTGCTCTGTGGATAGTGTTTGAAGGAAAACTGATTCCTTTTAGGGGTTGGTGCCATACTTCAATTCAAGAAAGTATTATAGCAATTTTGTCAGCCCTTGAAATTCCTACTCTACAAAAGTACTCTAAAGATAGAGAAGAATACACCCCAGAGGCCTGAAACCTGACAGCAAATACCTACAGAAGTAAAGAAGTCAAATCATCCCTTTCAATGATCTGAGACAAAAAAGGAGGCAATGAATTTCTGGGGTTTTTTAATACTGTTTTAAAATAATATTTATTTTCTTTTGACTATCAAACTGGCAGATATAATTTGTAGAAAATTTAGAAAACAGAAAAACACCAAGTAAAAATCAAATATCACATATTGGAGAATTCAGAAATAACCATGGACGTTTTAGTATATAACAATCTCGTCTTTCATCATTGAAAGCATCTCAATGATTCTTCATTTTAGGGCTTATGTTCAGCTGCGGAAGTACCACAACTGAACATCACTTATTCTTCTGACCACCTTTTTCTTTGTGGCTTACCATAAAGGTTTTCCCCTTCCAGTCTCTCCTGGTCCCCGTTCCCCCTTTTCACCTGATCTCACCATCATGTCTAATCTTTATTTACCTCTCTGTATTCAAAAGCTAACTTCTACAGTTCATCCATTCTTAGTGTTATTTATGGTATGATTATGAGACTCAAATGAACTAATATGTGAAGTACTTAGAACAGTGGCTAGCACAAAGTAGTCAATTAGCATTTTCTATTATAAAGTTTGCAAGTCCCGGCAATGGCATGTTTCTTGCCAAGGCCTCTTACTAGGCCACCTTCATATGCTATTTTCAAAGTCTTAAAGATATCAATCACCAAATAGGAAGATTCCTATATTCTCTCCCCATCCCTGCCACAAATAATTATATGACCTTGGGAAATAATTGCAGTCATTTGGATCATTGTTTCATTAGTAAAATGAAGGTGCTAGGCTATATTGATGGTCTTTAATCAGAGGAGATCAGAGACTCCTCTGACACAATACTTTATGATTTGGGGGAGTTCACAGATCACTGAACATTAAAAGGTCCCTTCTAGAGGCTCCAGGTTAAGAATCCTCATGTTAACATGACCTCTAGCAGTTCTTCAAGCTCTGACATTCTACAGTGGTCAGTCTATAAAAATGGTCTTGTTCTTATAATTCCTGACCTGACTTTGGTGGAAACAAGAAAGAAGTGAAAGATAAGGTCAGGGAGCAATTCTTTGTCACTGAAGATTTCTCTGTTTTCTCTCTCATTAGAGGTTGTAGGAGTTTCCTAATTAAATCTCTCACACATACTTTCAGTTCCTGGTGTACTCAGGATTTGGGGCCAACAGCACCTATTTATATGCTAATTTGTTACAGAGAACTACAGTCTTTTTCAATCCCAAAGGCACAAGAGATAGTCAGACTCGTGCTCTGCTGCAACTACTGGTATCTAAGGCAGCCTGTACACGGCCAGGGTGCAAAGTGCTCTGGAAGCCCAAGGCACCACATGGAACCAGGTGGCAATGGGATCAGGGAATGCCACTGACTACCAAACATAATGCTCTCCACAAGTACATACACCCCTAGGGACTATCTACAGCTTTGGGTCAAAGTGTGGCCCAGGGATTGCTGCCCCCAAACCACCAGGAGGACCTCTATCTCCCATTCTATGTGAACAGCCATGATGGAGCTGGGCTACCTGGGAGAGCTGTGCTACAGAATTCATCCCAGGCATGCTGATGAGAACTCAGGAGGGGACAGATTAGGAATCTGCATTCTCAAAGGCATCAAATAATTTTCTTGTACTCTGAGGTGGAAAATTTCCAGCACAGGAAAACTACTTGTGAGCATGTGAAAGAAGGAGACTTTCTTAAGAACAGCAAGTATCTTTAAGAAGAGATACTATTGCTTCCATCACAGTAGTGTAATATGAACGCACCTACCAGACCCTGGAAAATAGAGATCACTGTGCAAGCACTGTAGAAGCTCCTAGAGCTTTGGTGTTCTATGAAAATCCAGAATAATAATGCCTACCATAAGAGTAGTTGAGGACTTAGTTAAAAATGCCCCCTTAGGCTGGTTAAATAAACCTTGACACATCCACACAAAAGCAAGCATGCCGCTCTGTAAAGGAAAGATGAGGCTATCTATGTACTCCTATAAAAAGCTGAGATGTCTTGTGAAAGAAAAAGTACACAGCAGTATACATAGTACCTTAAATACTACTGTTTATATAAGAATGGCAGGGGGATGTGTATTAGCATTTTTATGTAAGTGCATACAAAGTAATAAAAACAGTCACCACAGGGCCTCACATGGGTGGAAGAGACAGGCTGGTAAGAACAGGAAGACCTGTTTGTCATAATTAAATCTTTTTAAAAAGTATGTTTCCCCTAACATAAAATTATTCCAAGCAAAGAAAACTGAATTTAAAGTACCAATCTAGTAACTTAATATGCCAAGCTATCATTTTTCTCTTTAATTTAGATTTTAATGGGTGTTGAGCATGAAACGATTATATTTCACTCGAAGAGCTGTCAAAACTCTCATCACCCAAATCAACTTCCAGAATAACAGGAAACATATTGGGGTGAATGGTTATGATTAAAATGTATTGGTAATTTGCTCCTGACATGGGAGTGGATAATGCCCTAGGTCGGCAAAAAACAAAATGGAGATGTCTGTAACCTACTGGTGAACTCACTAGTGAAGTGGATTTCCGCATTGATTGTTATGCACTCTGTCTATTCCAGCAGGTCATGAATGATGCATGGTGCTACAGCAACTTCAGCCATACAGCTCTGCACTCTGATTAAAACAGAGAAGAATGTTTCTCTGCTCTCAGAGAAACATGCTTCACTTTGCTTTTAACTCTGCACCGGCTTGTGGAACAAATCCATTGCAATTTCTGTAGGCTTTGTTTTCTAAATTCTCTTGGGCCAGATTTCTTATCAGATGTGTTTTCTTTAAAGAAAAAAAAAATCAAAACAACACAAAACCATAGTAAGATATTTTAGAAGGACAACATTTGCAAAACTATGAGTTGCCAGATACTCACTGTCAACTGCTACCCATGCCAATAACATATTCACCTCTTTTTAAATAATCAGGTTTAGAGAGGGAGAGAAGAGATATCCAACTCTGAAATTATCTTTGCAGTGTAGTTATTGCCTTTTTATAATATAAATATAAATCTTTGTGTCTAATTAATGTAAACAGAAATCTCATTTTCTCCATCACACATGCAATACTCTTCATCCTAGGGAGGGGCTGAACATTTTCCAATTCAGTTGATGGGCTTGGGATATACATACGGGCTTTAACATGTCAAGACTATAACTGTTGCTTTAGAAGATTTCTTTTCAGCTCTAAACTTGACATAATCCTATGTTGGCAAATCTCCAAGGGGAAAAAAAAAATGAATGGGTAAGATGACTAGTCGTCATAGAGGGCAGTGGAATCTAGGTCAGCTTCAATAACAGAGACATTGAAGAGTCTTAGAGGTTCCTTAGTCTGGGAGTAACGAGTCACAGACCTCTGATCATTTCCCAATATGCATTTTCTTTCTTTTAGCACAGAACGTCTATTTCTTTTAGCATAGAACATCTACCTCCACAGTCACTTGGTTAGAGGGTTCTCTAGTTTTGTAGCTAGTTTTACTGTATGGATTAGTCTGGGTCAATAAGATGTGAGTGCAGTGATATGTGCCATTTGGGGCTATCTCCTTGCCTTGGCCTACCTTTTCCTCACTCTTAGAAAACATTCAAAACAATGTTTTGAGAATGGCAGAGTTGCTTGCTAGCTCTGGACTGCTACATGAGACACAAATAAACTCTTGCTTCAGGCACTAAGATTTTGGGTCTTTGGGTTACAAAAGCATATCTTGTGCCTTAACTAATAAAGATGACCTGAAATAGGAGAGTGTTTTAGGAAATTGCTTATCTATTGGTAATCAAGAATGGGCAGGGTCACAAAGAATAAAGGATGAGAGGCTGTCCCTCAACAACTTCTGGAAGGAGGTTTGGAGGAGAATGGATACAAGTATACGTATGGCTGAGTTTCTTCGCTGTTCACCTGAAACTACCGTAACTTTGTCAATTGGCTATACCCCAGTACAAAATAAAAAGTTAAAAAAAATCAGCAAAACTAATTGAAAAAAAAATAAAGGATGAGACGTTAGAAGATTGTAGTCACAGGACTACAATTGTGACAATGAAATAAATGATATTAAACTAATGAGGAAAACCTCTCTTTAAAAATTTACAACATGGAAATGTAACCCAGACTCTACATCCATTGTGACTAATTCCTAATTAAACAAGACATTCACGCATTATAGTTGTATTTTGATCCATAGTCACGGTAGTAGAGTGATCCAAGATATCAAATAGGCTGTATCCACGAGAATAGGCTCTAGCACCACACAGATCAGAGTTTGAATACAACTATGCTGTTCACTAAATGTTAAGATGTTGGGCTATCCATGTAAGTCCTCTGAACCTGTGATGTCTAGCGGGAGGCTTGAGGCATGAAGATGTAGACTAGAGAGAGCTTCTAGCAGATAACCTGGTTCATCCAATACAAGTCAGGTGTATTTTTCTTTCTTTTACTCTTTCAAGGGGCATCACAGATATCTCAGTGCCAGGAAAGCAAAAAGGAAGGAGGTAAGAAGGAAGAATAGGAAATAGGATTCTGATTTTTCTTTTTTTCTTTTGGCATTTGATCTCTTGACTAGGTAGGATTAACTTGTTAATAAGGTAGCAATCTAGGGATATTTTGGCCTAGAACAATAAGACATAACTTCAGAGAGGAACTAATTGACACTAATGTCACAAAACACATGCCTTTTTGATATGGGGAAACCCAAACATTTCAGATCTAGTTTCCAGTAGTTTATGGAATGAATGCCTTCACTGATGACAATGTTTATACTGTTTAAGATTTTTTTATTTGCTGTCGCAGTTGGTGAGTATCAGAGCCACATTGTCTTTTCAGGGTCATCTTTAGTTGATTTTCTTTTAAGTTCAGATAGTTAATCCTATCATCATTTCTTATATTTCCCTATTTATCTTCCTCCTAGAGCATGTCTGTCCATCCAAATCTTCAATAGCAAAATACTTACTGAAAAGTTATTATGTACCAGACCCACTTCTAAAGCACTGAACATATATTAACTCATTTAATCCTAACAATAACCCTGAGGAGTCAGGTATCATTACTACCCCATTCTACAAATGAGAAAAACGAATGACAGATGAATTCAGTTGTTTGCCTGAGATCACATAGCTCTTGAGTGGCAGAGTCAAGATCTGGTCCTAGGTAGTCTTACCAGATCTCAAAAAGTTTTACTATCTTTTCAAGGATTCAAAATAATTTACAAAAACTAAAATAATACACAGTATGATGCATAGAGAGAGAAAAAATAAACTTATGAACAGAAGACTAAAATCAGAAATTGAAATGATAAGGATGAGAATGAAGGAATAGAGGGAAGGTGAGACTTAACAGGCTTAAGGCAAGATCCTGTCTTTGAACCAAAACTGTGTCTCTGAACTTCCTGAGATGGAAACAAAAAGTAAGACTGAATATATAATACAGTTTTCACTATATAGTAAAAGGAGGGCTTCCCTGGTGGCTCAGTGGTAAAGAATCTGCCTGCAAAGTAGGAGACCCAGGTTCAGTCACTGGGTTGAGGAGATTCCCTGGAGAAGGAAATGGCTATGCACTCCAGTATTCTTGCCTGTGAAATCCCATGGACAGAGGGCCACAGTCCATGGGGTCACAAAAGAGTCTGGCACAACTTAGGGACTGAACAACAATGACCACAATACAGTAAAAGGACAGTTATACTTTTCAAAAAGAAGCATGCTGTATCTTACTATATCCTCCGCCTTGCATTTAACTTCCCAGTTCTGAGCTTGAGAAAGTATACAGGCCTCATCAGTGATTAGGTTCTGACACTATCTAATTGCTTTAATTTTGCAGGCCAGAGATGTAGCTTCAACTAATGCCCATGTTCCGATATACTCATTTACATTTTCTTGAATTCTATTTTAAAGCAAGATGTAATTTGTTTCCCCATTCCAATCTACCAATCATCAATGAACAATAAACTAATTTATTTGGAAAATCTTATTTCTTATATCACATAATATGAAAGCAGAGAATTCGCTTTTCAAACTGGCGGCTTACATATGTCAGAGATCCCATGACACACAAATTTAATATATTAAACCTTTAAAACCCCAGAAAAAAATTGCTAAGATAATGCTGAAAAGGGGATGCTATATTTTATAGTGACACAAAGGCATTTATGATTATCTTGATTTTATTTTCCTAAGTAGCTATTAAAAAGTTGGAAGCCACTAACCTAAGGAAAAGCATATTCTTCTATCATATAAAACTATTCTAATTTAAACTTCCTTTGAGGGACTATTTTTGCTCTATGTAAAGAAGACATCTTTTGATTCTATTAATGAAAAGCCTTTAAATAATAATAACTAAAACATGCATTTCTTTTTCTATCTGACTAACAGGCCAGCAGCACCATGATTATTGTTAACAATATAATTCAAGAAGCTGCAATTAGTTCTATTTTAGTAACTACCAGAACAGCCAAGGTATGTACAGTTAGCTCTTATTTAAGTTACTGCCCAAATATTGTACAATATTTTTCTGCTTATGGTGCAAATGGTTTGTGCAGCTGTTTCTTGCAGCATTTTAAACTCAAACTCTGATTTGTATGTGAATAAGTCAGTTACTAAGGAGAGGATTTCTTGGTATAGGTATTTGTTAACTCCTATTAAGGTAAGAGAAACCCTAGTAAGATGGTAGGTGTTGCAAGAGGGCACACACACTGAAACCATACTCACAGAAAACTAGTCAATCTAATCACACTAGGACTACAGCCTTGTCTAACTCAATGAAATTAAGCCATGCTGTGTGGGGCCACCAAAGACGGGCGGGTCATGGTGGAGAGGTCTGACAGAATGTGGTCCACTGGAGAAGGGAATGGCAAACCACTTCAGTATTCTTGCCTTGAGAACCCCATGAACAGAATGAAAAGGCAAAATGATAGCATACTGAAAGAGGAACTCCGCAGGTCAGTACGGGCCCAAAATGCTAATGGAGATCAGTGGAGAAATAACTCCAGAAATAATGAAGGGATGGAGCCAAAGTAAAACAATACCCAGGTGTGGATGTGACTGGTGATAGAAGCAAGGTCCAATGCTGTAAAGAGCAATATTGCATAGGAACCTGGAATGTCAGGTCCATGAATCAAGGCACATTGGAAGCGGTCAAACAAGAGACAGCAAGAGTGAACGTCGACATTCTAGGAATCAGTGAACTAAAACAGACTGGAATGGGTGAATTTAACTCAGATGACCATTATATCTACTACTGTGGGCAGGAATCCCTCAGAAGAAATGGAGTAGCCATCATGGTCAACAACAGAGTTTGAAATGCAGTACTTGGATGTAATCTCAAAAACGACAGAATGATCTCTGTTCGTTTCCAAGGCAAACCATTTAATATCACAGTAATCCAAGTCTATGCCCCAACCAGTAATGCTGTAGAAGCTGAAGTTGAATGGTTCTATGAAGACCTACAAGACTTTTTAGAACTAACACCCAAAAAAGATGTCCTTTTCATTATAGGGGACTGGAATGCAAAAGTAGGAAGTCAAGAAACACCTGGAGTAACAGGCAAATTTGGCCTTGGAATACGGAATGAAGCATGGCAAAGAATAATAGAGTTTTGCCAAGAAAATGTACTGGTCATAACAAACACCCTCTTCTAACAACACAAGAGAAGACTCTACACGTGGACATCAGCAGATAGTCAACACTGAAATCAGATTGATTATATTCTTTGCAGCCAAAGATGGAGAAGCTCTATACAGTCAACAAAACAAGACCAGGAGCTGACTGTGGCTCAGATCATGAACTCCTTATTGCCAAATTCAGACTGAAATGGAAGAAAGTAGAGAAAACCACTAGATCATTCAGGTATGACCTAAATCAAATCCCTTATGATTATACAGTGGAGTGAGAAATAGACTTAAGGGACTAGATCTCATAGATTGCCTGATGAACTATGGACTGAGGTTCATGACATTGTACAGGAGACAGGGATCAAGACCATCCCCATGGAAAAGAAATGCAAAAAAGCAAAATGGCTGTCTGGGGAGGCCTTATAAATAGCTGTGAAAAGAAGAGAAGCTGAAAGCAAAGGAGAAAAGGAAAGATAGAAGCATCTGAATGCAGAGTTCCAAACAATAGCAAGAAGAGATAAGAAAGCCTTCCTCAGCAATAAATGCAAAGAAATAGAGGGAAACAACAAATTGGGAAAGACTAGAGATCTCTTCAAGAAAATTACAGATACCAAAGGAACATTTCATGCAAAGATGGGGTCGATAAAAGACAGAAATGGTATGGACCTAACAAAAGCAGAAGATATTAAGAAGAGGTGGCAAGAATACACAAAAGCACTGTACAAAAAAGATCTTCACGACCCAGATAATCACGATGGTGTGATCACTGATCTAGAGCCAGACATCCTAGAATGTGAAGTCAAGTGGGCCTTAGAAAGCATCACTATGAACAAAGCTAGTGGACGTGATGGAATTCCAGTTGAGCTATTTCAAATCCTGAAAGATGATGCTGTGAAAGTGCTGCACTCAATATGCCAGCACATTTGGAAAACTCAGCAGTGGCCACAGGACTAGAAAAGGTCCGTTTTCATTCCAATCCCAAAGAAAGGCAATGCCAAAGAATGCTCAAACTACAGCACAATTGCACTCATCTCACACGCTAGTAAAGTAATGCTCAAAATTCTCCAAGCCAGGCTTCAGCAATATGTGAACCATGAACTTCCAGTTGTTCAAGCTGGTTTTAAAAAAGGCAGAGGATCCGGAGACCAAATTGCCAACATCCGCTGGATCATTGAAAAAGCAAGAGAGTTCCAGAAAAACATCTATTTCTGCTTTATTAACTATGCCAAAGCCTTTGACTGTGTGGATCACAATAAACTGTGGGAAATTCTGAAAGAGATGGGAATACCAGACCACCTGACCTGCCTCTTGAGAAACCTGTATGCAGGTCAGGAAGCAACAGTTAGAATTGGACATGGAACAACAGACTGGTTCCAAATAGGAAAAGGACTACGTCAAGGCTGTATATTGCCACCCTGCTTATTTAACTTATATGCAGAGTACATCATGAGCAACACTGGGCTGGAAGAAGCACAAGCTGGAATCAAGATTGCCAGGAAAAATATCAATAACCTCAGATATGCAGATGACACCACCCTTATGGCAGAAAGTGAAGAGGAACTAAAAAGCCTCTTGATGAAAGTGAAAGAGGAGAGTGAAAAAGTTGGCTTAAAGCTCAACATTCAGAAAACGAAGATCATGGCATCTGGTCCCATCACTTCATGGGAAATCGATGGGGAAACACTGGAAACAGTGGCTCACTTTATTTTTTGGGGCTCCAAAACCACTGCAGATGGTGACTGCAGCCATGAAATTAAAAGACGCTTACTCCTTGGAAGAAAAGTTATGACCAACCTAGATAGCATATTGAAAAGCAGAGACATTACTTTGCCAACGAAGGTCCGTCTAGCCAAGGCTAAGGTTTTTCCAGTGGTCATGTATGGATGTGAGTGTTGGACTGTGAAGAAAGCTGAGCACCGAAGAACTGATGTTTTGAACTGTGGTGTTGGAGAAGACTCTTGGGAGTCCCTTGGACTGCAAGGAGATCCAACCAGTCCATTCTGAAGAAGATCAGCCCTGGGATTTCTTTGGAAGGAATGATGCTAAAACTAAAACTCCAGACTTTGGCCACCTCATGTGAAGAGTTGACTCATTGGAAAAGACTCTGATGCTGGGTGGGATTGTGGGCAGGAGGAGAAGGGGATGATAGAGGATAAGATGGTGGGATGGCATCACCGACTCGATGCACGTGATCTGAGTGAACTCCAGGAGTTGGTGATGGAGAGGGAGGCCTGGCGTGCTGCGATTCATGGGGTCACAAAGAGTCGGACACAACTGAGCAATTGATCTGATCTGATCTGAACAATGAGTGATGTTGAACACCTTTTCATCTGTTTGTTAGCCATCTGTATGTCTTCTCTGGAGAAATGTCTGTTTAGGTCTTCCACCTTTTTGATTGGGTTGTTTGTTTTTCTGGCATTGTGTTGTATGAACTGCTGGTATATTTTGGAAATTAATCCTTTTTCAGTTGTTTCATTTGTTATTATTTTCTTCCATTCTGAGGGTTGTCTTTTCACCTTGTTTATAGTTTCTTTTGCTGTGCAAAAGCTCTTAAGTATAATCAGGTCCTACTTGTTTGCTTTTGCTTTTATTTACATTACTCTAGGAGGTGGGTCATAGAGGATCTTGCTTTGATTTATGTCATCAAGTGTTCTTCTTATGTTTTCGTTTAAGAGTTTTATACTTTCTGGTCTTACATTTTAGTCTTTAATCCATTTTGGGTCTTTAATCCATTTTGAGTTTATCTTTGTGTATGGTGTTCAGTTCAGTTCAGTTCAGTCGCTCAGTCATGTCCAACTCTTTGCGACCCCATGAATTGCAGCACGCCAGGCCTCCCTGTCCATCACCAACTCCCTGAGTTCACTCAGACTCACATGCATGGAGTCAGTGATGCCATCCAGCCATCTCGTCCTCTGTCATCCCCTTCTCCTCCTGCCCCCAATCCCTCCCAGCATCAGAGTCTTTTCCAATGAGTCAACTCTTCACATGAAGTGGCCAAAGTATTGGAGTTTCAGCTTTAGCATCATTCCTTCCAAAGAAATCCCAGGGCTGATCTCCTTCAGAATGGACTGGTTGGATCTCCTTGCAGTCCAAGGCACTCTCAAGAGGCTTCTCCAACACCACAGTTCAAAAGCATCAATTCTTCGGTGCTTAGCTTTCTTCACAGTCTGACTCTCACATCCATACATGACTACTGGAAAAACCATAGCCTTGACTAGATGGACCTTTGTTGGCAAAGTAATATCTCTGCTTTTCAAAATGCTATCTAGGTTGGTCATAACTTTTCTTCCAAGGAGTAAGCGTCTTTTAATTTCATGGCTGCAGTCACCATCTGCAGTGATTTTGGAGCCCCAAAAAATAAAGTGAGCCACTGTTTCCACTGTTTCCCCATCGATTTCCTATGGTGTTAGTAAGTGTTTTAATTTCATTCTTTTACATTAGCTGTCCAGTTTTCCCAGCACCATTTATTGAAGAGGCTGTCTTTGCCCCATTGTATATCCTTGCCTCCTTTGTCAAAAATAAGGTACCCATAGGTACATGGGTTTATTTCTGGGCTTTCTATCTTGTTCCATTGGTCTATATTTCTGTTTTTGTACCAGTACAATACTGTCTTGATGACTGTAGCTTTGTAGTATAATCTGAAGTCAAGAAGGTTGATTCCTCCAGTTCCATTCTTCTTTCTCAAGACTGCTTTGGCTATTTGGGGTCTTTCGTGTTTCCAAATGAATTGTGAAATTTTTTCACAATTTTTCTGTGAAAAATGCCATTGGTAATTTGATAGGGATCACATTGAATCTGTAGATTGCATTTAGTAATACAGTCATTTACACAATATTGATTCTTCCTACCCAGAAACATGGAATCTTTCTCCATCTGTTTATATCATCTTTGATTTCTTTCCTTAGTGTCTTATAATTTTCTGTGTACAGCTCTTTTGTTCCTTAGGTAAGTTTATTCCTAGATATTTAATTATTTTTGTTGCATTGGTGAATGGGATTGATTCCTTAATTACTTCTGATTTTTCATTGTTAGTGTATAGAAATGCAACTGATTCCTGTGTATTGATTTTGTATCCTTCAACTTTACTAAATTCACTAATTAGCTCTAGTAATTTTCTGGTACTATTTTTAGGGTTCTCTATGTACAGTATCGTGGTTGTATGGGCCAAGAGGGCCGAGAGGAGCTACTCCATGTTCAAGGTCAGGAGGGGTGGCCGTGAGGAGATACCCCTTGTCCAATGTAAGGAGCAGCAGCTGTGCTTTGCTGGAGCAGCCATGAAGAGATACCCCATGTCCATGGTAAGAGAAACCCAAGTAAGACGGTAGGTGTTGCGAGAGGGAATCAGAGGGCAGACACACTGAAACCATAATCACAGAAAACTAGCCAATTTAATCACACAGACCCACAGCCTTGTCTAACTCAATGAAACTAAGCCATGCCATGTGGGGCCAACACAAGACGGGTGGGTCATGGTGGAGAGGTCTGACAGAATGTGGTCCACTGGAGAAGGGAATGGCAAACCACTTCAGTATTCTTGCCTTGAGAACCCCATGACAGTATGAAAAGGCAAAATGATAGGATACTGAAAGAGGAATTCCCCAGGTAAGTAGGGGCCCAATATGCTACTGGAGATCAGTGGAGAAATAACTCCAAAAAGAATGAAAAGTTGGAAGCAAAGCAAAAACAATACCCTGTTGTGGATGTGACTGGTGATAGAAGCAAGGTCTGATGCTGTAAAGAGCAATATTGCATATGAACCTGGAATGTCAGGTTCATGAATCAAGGCACATTGGAAGTGGTCAAACAAGAGATGGCAAGAGTGAATGTCGACATTCTAGGAATCAGCAAACTGAAATGGACTGGAATGGGTGAGTTTAACTCAGATGACCATTATATCTACTACTGTCGGCAGGAATCCCTTAGGAGAAATGGAGTAGCCCTCATGGTCAACAATAGAGTCCAAAATGCATTTCTTGGATGCAATCTCAAAAATGACAGAATGATCTCTGTTCGTTTCCAAGGCAAACCATTCAATATCACAGTAATCCAAGTCTATGCCCCAACCAGTAACGCTGAAGAAGCTGAAGTTGAACGGTTCTATGAAGACCTACAAGACTTTTTAGAACTAACACCCAAAAAAGATGTCCTTTTCATTATAGGGGACTGGAATGCAAAAAGTAGGAGGTCAGGAAACACCTGGAGTAACAGGCAAATTTGGCCTTGGAATACGGAATGAAGCAGGGCAAAGAATAAGAGTTTTGCCAAGAAAATGCACTGCTCATAGCAAACACCCTCTTCCAACAACACAAGAGAAGACTCTACACATGGACATTACCAGATGGTCAACACCGAAATCAGATTGATTATATTCTTTGCAGTCAAAGATGGAGAAGCTCTATACAGTCAGCAAAAACATGACTGGGAGCTGACTCTGGCACAGATCATGAACTCCTTGTTGCCAAATTCAGACTTAAATTGAAGAAAGTGGGGAAAACAACTAGACCATTCAGGTATGACCTAAATCATTCACTTATGGTTATACAGTGGATGTGAGAAATAGATTTAAAGGACTATATCTGATAGACAGAGTGCCTGATGAACTACGGATGGAGCTTTGTGACACTGTACAGGAGACGGGGATCAAGACCATCCCCAAGAAAAAGAAATGCAAAAAAGCAAAATGGCTGTCTGAGGAGGCCTTACAAATAGGTATGAAGAGAAGAGAAGCAAAAACCAAAGGAGTAAAGGAAAGATATATGCCTCTGAATGCAGAGTTCCAAAGAATAGCAAGAAGAGAAAAGAAAGCCTTCCTTAGCAATCAATGCAAAGAAATAGAGGGAAACAACAGAATGGGAAAGACTAGAGATCTCTTCAAGAAAATTAGAGATACCAAGGGAACATTTAATGTGAAGATGGGCTCCATAAAGGACAGAAATGGTGTGGACCTAACAGAAGCAGAAGATATTAAGAACAGGTGGCAACAATACACAAAAGAACTGTACAAAAAGATCTTCATGACCCAGATAATCACAATGGTGTGATCACTGACCTAGAGCCAGACATCCTGGAATGTGAAGTCAAGTGGGCCCTAGAAAGCATCACTACGAACAAAGCTACTGGACGTGATGGAATTCCAGTTGAGCTATTTCAAATCCTAAAAGATGATGCTGTGAAAGTGCTGCACTCAATATGCCAGCACATTTGGAAAACTCAGCAGTGGCCACAGGACTGAAAAAGTCCTAGTCAGTTTTCATTCCAATCCCAAAGAAAGGTAATGTCAAAGAATGCTCAAACTACAGCACAATTGCACTCATCTCACACGCTAGTAAAGTAATGCTCAAAATTTTCCAAGCCAGGCTTCAGCAATACGTGAAACATGAACTTCCAGTTGTTCAAGCTGGTTTTAGAAAAGGCAGAGGAACTAGAGATCAAATTGCCAACATCCGCTGGATCATCGAAAAAGCAAGAGAGTTCCAGAAAAACATCTATTTTGCTTTATTCACCACACCAAAGCCTTTGACTGTGTGGATCACAATAAACTGTGGAAAATTCTGAAAGAGATGTGCACACCAGACCACCTGATCTGCCTCTTGAGAAACCAATATGCAGGTCAGGAAGCAGCAGTTAGAACTGGACATGGAACAACAGACTGGTTCCAAATAGAAAAAGGAGTACGTCAAGGCTGCATATTGTCACCCTACTTATTTAACTTATATGCAGAGTACATCATGAGCAACACTGGGCTGGAAGAAGCACAAGCTGGAATCAAGATTGCCGGGAGAAATATCAATAACCTCAGATATGCAGATGACACCACCCTTATGGCAGAAAGTGAAGAGGAACTAAAAAGCCTCTTGATGAAAGTGAAAGAGGAGAGTGAAAAAGTTGGCTTAAAGCTCAACATTCACAAAACTAAGATCACAGAATCTGGTCCCATCACTTCATGGGAAATTGATGGGGAAACAGTGGAAACAGTGTCAGACTTTATTTTTTGGGGCTCCAAAATCACTGCAGATGGTGACTGCAGCCATGAAATTAAAAGATGCTTACTCCTTGGAAGGAAAGTTATGACCAACCTAGATAGCATATTGAAAAGCAGAGACATTACTTTGCCAACAAAGGTCCGTCTAGTCAAGGCTATGGTTTTTCCAGTGGTCATGTATGGATGTGAGAGTTGGACTGTGAGGAAAGCTGAGCACCGAAGAATTGATGCTTTTGAACTGTGGTGTTGGAGAAGACTCTTGAGAGTCCCTTGGACTGCAAGGAGGTCCAACTAGTCATCCTAAAGGACATCAGTCCTAGGTGTTCATTGGAAGGACTGATGCTGAAGCTGAAACTCCAATACTTTTGCCACCTCATGCGAAGAGTTGACTCATTGGAAAAGTCTCTGATGCTGGGAGGGATTGGGGGACAGTAGGAGAAGGAGACGACAGAGGATGAGATGGCCGGAATGCATCACTGACTCAACAGACATGAGTTTGAGTAAACTCCAGGAGTTGGTGATGGACAGGGAGGCCTGGTTTGCTGCGATTCATGGGGTCGCAAAGAGTCGGACACGACTGAGCAACTGAACTGAACTGAACTCATGTACAATATCATGTCATCTACAAACAGAGAAAGCTTTACTTCTTTTCCAGTCTGGATTTCTTTTATTTCTTTTTCTTCTCTGATTGCTGTAGCTAGTACTTCCAGAACTATGTTGAATAATAGTGGTGAAAGTGGACATCCTTGTCTTGTTGCTGATCTTAGGGGGAATGCTTTCAGCTTTCACCACTGAGAATAATGTTTGCTATAAGCTTATCATATATGGCGTTTACTAGGTTGAGGTAGGCTGTTCTCTGCCCATTTTTTGAAGAGTTTTAATCATAATGGGTGCTAAATTTTGTCAAAGGCTTTTTCTGTATCTATTGAGGTTATCATAAGGCTTTTATCTTTCCATTTGTTAATATAGAGTATCACATTGATTGCCTTGCATATTAAATATACATGCTTTATTTTTTAAATCTATAAAATTTCCACATTATAAGTCAACCTTATAAAGCTATCTAATGAATATCCTGTGGCTCATAAATAAACCATAAATAATATCTGGGTGATTTTTCTAAATTTTGAAAAGAAGCAAAGAGTAAAATGAATTATTTTGTTCGGTTTAAGGAAAACTGTAATTCTATTGGCATGAGTTTTATAGCAAGATATTTCAGACTAGAAATACTGCAAACTATTTTTAATTGTGATGTTCATATCAATGAAGAGTTTTCAGAGGTCTAAGTTTAAAAACTCACTGAAATGTGGTGCGGGGAGGGGTGGAGGAAAGATACATCTAGTGGTGTGCTGGCTTCTAACTGCTCAGGATTATGAACTGTTCAAGTTTCAGGTATCGTCCAAGAGAGGTGTGTAACTGTTGTTACTTGAAATCAGTCAGTATTTACATCGTGAAATTAGCAAACACTACTAACCAGGAATTCTGTGTTTTTCCAGAGCTGGTTGTTAAACGTTCACTAGCACATCACAAAATCTTATAATAAAAACAAGGAACTAATTTGCTACTGGGTATACATTCTTTGAATACGAGGAAAGCTTTTATCTGCTCTCAGATTCCTGGATTGGGTGGGGAGTTCCCTGCATCAATCACTCACTGGGAAAGTGAGTTGCTCCACACCAGGGAAGATCCTCTGGAAATCACTGAACATCACTGCTCTGCTGTTCTTAGGTTCACTGCTGCTTTGTATAGTGAATGACACACCCCCTTTCCTCATCTCAAAAATTTTTGACAGTACTAGCATCTTTCCTTACACAAAAAATCCAGTGAGGGAGGTGAGCTGAGTTGGGAGAGGAAAAATACTGCAGAGAGGCAGTTTCCTCTTCTACCTCATGCAAATCAGACAAGGTTCTCAATAAGTTTCATTGCTAAGAATAGCCTGGGGACCTTTAAAGATATCAACACTTGAGTTGCAACCAGGAACTAGGGAATCACATCCTAGATTGGACAAGCATCAAGTGTAGTACAATTGAGAATTACTTATCAGAATCACTGAATAGAGCAAAAACCAGAATATGAACTCAACGACATCAGAGACCTGCCTTGTTTACCAGCCTGTCCCCAGAAACAGAGGATTACCAATTTCCATTCTACCAAAAATAGGAGACTGCACTTTCCCGAGTTACAAATAAGCATTCCATATATTACAGTCACTTGGCCTAAAGAAGTATTTGTTACACCATCACCAAGCTTTATATAGTCTTTCTTCCTTTTCACCTAAGGCTATGAAGGCCAACCCTATAACAGTTCTTGGCCCTGGCTAAGTATCAGAATCACCTAGATATATCATGCACTTGGACAGGAAAATAGGAATTCCTTATCAAATCTCCAGTGTTGGTGCCAGGAATGTGCATTTCTAAAATTTCCAAAGGACTCTGAAGTACTTCCAGGTTTGATAACTCTTGATTTAAAGCAAGCACTACCAAGCTCACTCTCCCTCTTGAAGAATAGCTAAGGCTTTTGGGACAAACATCATGACCTCCTGGGCAGATTGCAGAATTGTGTGACTCTAAGCTTAATCACTTGCCTATCCACACAGGCCTCAATTCCATTTAAGAACACCTCTTTTCATGGGAATACACACTCTACTTGAATTCATTTTTCTTTCTACTCACTCTTCTCTTTCCCTTTCACATCAGGAAAATCTCTCCTTCTGATTCATAAAAAAAACAAAGCAGTGCAAAGGACAAAAAATAGAAATTAGGATGGACTGGTTAATTCCTAAAACCCTTGAAAGTTTCCCCAGAAACAGCCAGTGTTTTTCAGAATCTCCAGAGACCTTTTCATCTTCCTCCAACTAAGC
This sequence comes from Bos mutus, assembly GCF_027580195.1. NCBI lineage: Eukaryota > Metazoa > Chordata > Mammalia > Artiodactyla > Bovidae > Bos > Bos mutus. Next base: position 64,961,393 of record NC_091624.1, on the reverse strand, counting down.
CTGGTAGTCTTCAAGTGCAGGCATTGATGGTAAGCTACTTATTTAAATTGATGGTTTTATCTTTTGCCTAATTACCTGTTTTCCCAGGTGACTGAGTGGTAAAGAATCCACCTGCCAAGCAGGAGATGCAGGGCTTGATGCCTGGGTTGGGAAGATTCCCAGGAGAAGGAAATTGCAACCCGTTTCAGTATTCTTGCTTGCAAAATTCATGGACAGAAGAGACTGGTGAACTACAGTCCATGGAATCACAAAGAGTTGGGCACAACTTAGTGACTAAACAACAGCAACCACAAAATTATTGCCTTCTTTAACCACATATGCACAGCTTTTCTGCTACATTGTGGGTAAGATTGCTTTTATATGATGGTTTAGGAATTGAAATAATTCATGGCAACGTTTCTATGAGGAAAGGTACTCTAACCTGCAAATAGACTTAAAAAGCAACTTTGGGAATACAATCCATGGTTAAACATGGAACATCCAGTAAATAAGTTCTTCCTGAACTGTACATAAATATTATTGGCTGAAATATTTTTTAAAAATGTGAGGTACAAAAATTTCTATAAACATGAGCCCTCTTCCTATCAACTCCATATCTGTCTTAAACCTTCTCACCCATGCTTCCATAACACCTGTGTTTGCATCCTCAACTGCCTACACCAGTGGACTGGGGACCCCATAAAGGTAAGACAAGCATATAGTCATACTCACCTGTGTACACCTTCTTCCCCATGCCCTCCAGCTCCTTCTCATCCATCTAACACTGCTCAGTATACAACAGGTGCAAGTGTTTGATAAACTGAACTACTTATTGTTTTTAGATCTATTTAAATTACTATTTCCTTTGCTTTTAGTAGAATATATGAATTCAATTCATAGTCATCTGCTTTGGTTTTATATATATTTTTTCTATTCCATCACAGTTTTTCAAATGCTAGCCAGTCACGCAAACTTCTTAGAGTGTTTGGAAATACTATCACAACTTTTAACTGCATGTATCTTTTGAGCCAGTAAATCTACCTCTAGGAAATCATACATATATGTGCATATGTGGGCAAAAACATAGTCATGAGGCTTTTTACAGTGTTGTTTACAATTGTAAACATCTAGAAACTATCCTCTTTAGATGATTTGTTACATAAACTAAGAAACATCTTTGGAATGGAAATATATGTAGATGTTAAAAAATGAGATCATTTGTGCTGATAGCTGTCTCCTAGGTATAATCTTACTTTAAAAAAAAAAGCAAGCTGGGGAAAAATATGTAAAATATCTTCTCATGTGTATAAACACACACTTTTGTTTATATATAGCAAATTTCTAGAAAGATACAGAAGGAATTTTTAACAGTAATTGCCTCTTGGGAGAGAGAATTTGGAATTAATTATTGGTGATGAGATGTCATAATAGTTTTCATTGCATGCTTTCTTTTACTCTAAAATTTTTGCTGTAAGCTGGATTACTTCTTCAAATAGTAATTCTTAAAAAACAGAAATCACCATAAGTAAAAAGAGTTTTAAGGTATTTAGACTTACATATATATATATATATATATATATGTATAACATTTTGTTAAATAAAATTTGCAATGTTACATTTACCAATAGGCTCATCCTCTGATCATCCTGCTTCTTTAAATACATACTGAGAGGATTTCTACTGGCAGGCCCTAATCGAGGAGCCTGTTATAAAAGTTCGTTTATGAACCTAGAATTCCAGCTAAAATATTTCCAATAGCACTTCAAATGATAGCATAAGAAATCCAGGAAGAAATCCAGAGTAAACACAGAAGTCAGGACAAAGCAAATACACGGCAGAACTACCATCCTTTTACCCCTGGCACCTAGAAGCCACTACTGAAAGTCAAGGCCCTCTTTCCTGCTTAGCCTGGGTCAACTTCAGGGTCCTCAAACTACTCGATGCCAGAAGAGCAGAACAAAAACCGATGTTCCCACATCAGGCCTAAATAGCATACCTTCATATCCGCCTTGAATTCCTGGGGAGGCAGAGGGGAGAAGCCGCTCTGCTGGCCTGCCTAGGGCTCTGTACAATCCAAACATCTCAAAGGAGAGGAAATGCTCTACTGGGTCCAGCGGAATTGGTAGTAGATGTTGTGTAGTGGTTTGATACTGCAGACAAGAATGTTGCCTGACATTCCAGCAAACAACTAATACTGCCTGTCATCAGCTGCCCATAACAGTGTGCCCTGAGGGGAATTCAGAATGGAGTGAAACAGGATACCAGTCCTAGATAGTTAAGACACAAATCAAAGGAATAATTTCGATAAGCCTAGACTCTTACATTTTTCCATACATAGAAAAGCACTAAAATCATTAACTTGAAATGTCTGTGTTTCTGTGATTAGCAGTAAACTTCTGATGTTCAACTATATGTTCTTTTCTTTCCAACAAAAAAATGCCTAAATATCCTGGCTCCTCCCTTACCGCCCTGGAACAGCCCCTCAGAGTTATTTAAAAAGGCTGATTCTCTGGGCTATAGTCCTCAGCAAAGCACTTAAATAAAATATAACACTCAACTTCTAAGATGTGTATTTTTCTCAGTTGATAGTTGATTTCAAATCCACTAATTTTTTATGACCAAAATAAAGTGGTTTCTAAGAGTAAAGTTCTGATCTAAGAATGAAGTTTTTATACATTGTTTTGATATAAAAGTGAAGTTGTGTGTGGGGATGTTGCCATCCACGTGTGCATTTGCTGATGAATACTCAGTAATTCAGCTGCTGGGGGCACCACTGGGGCTTATCAATAAGAACAAGTGTTCGGATTCTTCCCTAGTGGTCCAGTGGTTAACAATCTGCCTGACAGTCAATGCAGGAAATACAGGTTCAATCCCTGGGGGGTGCTAAGATCCAACATGGCTTGTGGACCAAAAAAAAAAAACCCAACATTATAACAAATTAAGTAAAGACTTTAAAAATGGTTCACATCAAAAAGAAAAAAAAATGTTTTTAAAAGGGACACACATAGAAGCAAGAATGGCAATGGGACATTTGGCCTACGAATCTCAGAGTTTATGAGGACCATCTGAGAGTATTTCATCTGTGCAAGGTGGCTCCTTGCTGTTGCTGATTTAATATCTTTGGAAAGACCTTAGCACATTAGCTCTTACCTCTGTAAAGTCCACTCTTACACTAGCAGAGGTGAAGGGCATGCAGGGGCCTCACGAAGGAGATCATCTCGCCAATACCAGCACCATCACTCCCTAGCAACGTGCTCCAACAACAGGGGACTTTTGTTTTCACCAGAAGCTGGACATCAGCTGACGACTGATTAATCTACCTTCCCAGAGTACTAACTCATATAAAGGTACACCTCAACTAAATGTGGACTATTTCTGCCTAGAAAAGTGTCATTGATTTATAGTATGTTACTTCTTTACTGGGCTTCCCTGATAGCTCAGTTGGTAAAGAATCCGCCTGCAATGCAAGAGACCCCAGTTCGATTCCTGGGTTGGGAAGATCCCCTGGAGAAGGGATAGGCTACCCACTCCAGTATTCTTTGGCTTCCATGGTGGTTCAGCTGGTAAAGAATTGCTTGCAATGTGGGAGACCTGGGTTCCATCCCTGGGTTGGGAAGATCCCCGGGAGAAGGGAAAGTCTACCCACTCTAGTATTCTGGCCTGGAGAATTCCGTGGACTGTATAGTCCATGGGTCGTAAAGAGTTGGACATAACTGAGCGACTTTCACTTTTCCTCTTTATTGGCTTATTAAGAGACACTACCCTGCATGCTATTGGCTTATGAAATTGTAATTCCTACAGTGAGTCTTTGTTAAATAAAATATTGGCAAAAAACAATCTCAGTCTCAGAGTATAATTTGTCCTGAAACAAAACACTGGATAGAATATCTGACTAATGCACAAGGTGAACAAAGAATGTGCTCTCTGGGGAAGGAAAAAGTTTATTTGTATTGTTTCTGGACACTGACAAGTTGGGGTTTGGAGTGAAGGAATGATTGAGAGGGTAGCACTCCACACTGTTCCCTCAAGTTGGCTTCTGTCCCAAAATAATAGTGCCAGGTTTCGAGGGAAAGGTGTGCTATAATTAAGACCAGGCCAAATGAAAACTATATCTCTGGAGAAGGGTAACCTTAGGTAAGTCAAGACACCTCCCCACGTCTCACTTTTCTTTTTGGTAAAGTGCCTGACTGAAAAGGGATGATTTTGAAAGTCCCCTTCAGTTTGCACACTTAGGACTGTACCATTTGGAAACAAGCTGAGAAGCAAACAGTTCTTTATTAAATATACACGTGAGTCTTCCCAATGGAGTTTAGTGATTGGTTATGCAAATTTCATCCATCTGCCCCCTTTCCAGCTTGCTTAGTAGACAACAATGTTTTTCAGTGAGTCCAGTGGACATTAAGACTCTCGGCCATCATAAAGTGGTGCAAGTAATCTTTCTGTTGGATTGCAAAGGCTTGTTCATCCTCAAATGGACTTTCCACAGTGCCCACAGTACTCCCAGTGGTCCTCTGGTCACCTGGTGAGAGTTTATAATGATACAGAGGAGATGCTTTGCCCTTGAAGAACTGAAATCTAGTCATTGGAATAAGACAACAATAACAACCTCAAATGCTATCACCCTAACAATAGCAGGAGTGAGAGATAGTTTAGATGGGCTTCAGCCATATTCTACATCAGCTCTGATCCCTAAGTCAAACCAAACAAACATGTGTAAAAGCTAGCTTGCATGGGTGGGGGAAGAAAGGATTGGTAGTTCGGGATTAGCAGACATAAAACTATTATATGTAGCATGGGTAAACAACAAGGTCCTGCTGCTGCTGCTAAGTCACTTCAGTCGTGTCTGACTCTGTGCAACCCCATAGACGGCAGCCCACCAGGCTCCCCTGTCCCTGGGACTCTCCAGGCAAGAACACCGGAGTGGGTTGCCATTTCCTTCTCCAATGCATGAAAGTGAAAAGTGAAAGGGAAGTCGCTCAGTCGTGTCCGACTCTAGCGACCCCATGGACTGCAGCCTACCAGGCTTCACCGTCCATGGGATTTTCTAGGCAAAAGTACTAGAGTGGGGTGCCATTGCCTTCTCCACAACAAGGTCCTACTATATAGCAAAGGGAACTACATTCGATATCCTGTGATAAACCATAATAGAATATGAGAAATATATAACTACACAGCAGAAATTAACACATACATCAACTACTTCAATAAAATTTTTTTATAAAGCCAGCTTCATGGGTCTGCAACCAGTGCTCTGAAAGGGTCTGCCCTTGGGGGTTCACTCTGGAGCTGCCATCTTGAAACTCCTACTACTTTCATTTTAATTTGCATTCTGTGAGGTCTGAGGAGACAATGAAGGATGCACCTTCAGAGTCTAGGCTCAGCCACGGTCCACCTCCCAATGCCTCCTTAGGGTGGAACTTTGGTCATCTCTAACTGCTTCTCTACTCAGCCATTGGCCTTTTCCCCTCTCCCTCCTGCAGGGGCCCTATGTACTCACTAGTGAGTTTTCCATGCCCAAGGGAGCACACCATCAAATAACAAATAAAAACCACCATGACAGGTTGATAGAGAGACCACAGAAGGAAGGAGTAAACCATTTCCTTTTTTTTTTTTAATAAAAAAATTACACATTTTTATTTTGCACTAGACCTAGCAAGTTATGTAGCTGGTTTTGTGTTTATGAAAGTTTTTCCACAGGGATGACTAAACCTCTTCTAAATACACATTATGGAGTCAATCATCACCTACAAAGGATAAAACCAAAGACCAGGGGCATTTGAGGGAAGAAACCGGAAATGCCAGGTGGCTGGAGACAGGACTTATAACTACCGCATGCTAACTGATTGCGCCACTGGAGCTCCTGGAGACAGGCCTGATCCTTCAAGCTACAGCCCTCAGCAAGTCCAGGACACTTCCTCAACCCTCAACCTTCTGGGCATGAAGCAAGACCAGTCTTTAACAAAATGAAATTTACTCTGCCTTAAAAGAGTATAAAGAGGAACAGTGCCTATAATGGATTAACCAACTACGTGGGAAGACAGGATATAGTACTAGGGAAGCATAATTAATAGTGAAGCAATCTATAGACATAATTAGGAAGGCCGTGCCTGGATTCTACTCCTGCCTCATCTCCCACAGGCTGCATGACTCTGGACAAGCTGGCCTCTGTATTTCAGTATTTTCATCTTTAAATACAGGATGATTAGAATAACTTCTCTAGCAAAGGTTGAAAGGATTAAATACTTAGAATAGTGCCCAGCACATAAAAGTGCTTCACTAGTGTTAAATATAAGGGTTCATATATAAGGCTTCAACACAAGGGAAATTTTTGAGAGATTCAGAGTAATTACGGAAAGATTCGTAAGGTGCCAAGACAAACGCCGTTTATTGAAAATTTGTATGGCTTTGCTAAGAGAGAGCTGTGAGCTTAAGTTAATGACTTTCATTAAAGGAAGAACTCTGGTAGACTATCTAGATGAAAATGCCTAATGTTATTGTTATTTGAAAACACACATACACACGAGAGCACTTAGAAATAAGAGACTTAATTTAACTACACACTTTGTAAGCTATTTCTGAAATGATTGTCCATGGTTTTTCCAAAGATCACAGAATCTTGATTTGGTATCAAGCAGTTCTAATAAAAGTGTAAACATCTGTCTTACATTCTGGCTCTTTCCTTAGCTATACTGCCACACTGACTTATTGGAGTTGTAATTTGGAAAGATTCTGAATAAGGTAACAGTCACATCTGCCTACTTCCAATCTTTTGATTTTTCTACTAGCAGAACCTTATGTCTCTGCACAGATGTAACAACATCAATGGATGTTTTAAAATAAATCCTATTGGAAAGAACACAGAAAAAGTACATCTATCTGGCTATGAATGTTTTACATGTAATAGTGTTCCTGAAATACCAATTTAGTTAACTGCATGTTAATAGTTATATACTCTCAACTAATCCTAGCACCAATCCCAAGATCATGGAAATATACTTAGCATGCTAAGGGAAATTCCCTCAGTGTATACTGATGATCATTTAGTTGCTTTGGATTTATAAGTGTTTGTTCCTATAGTATATACATGGGCTGCAAATAGCTGATGTCAAAAATAAAAGTTAGGAAACCATTCAAATGATGCCAATTTTGCTGACATTGATGGAATGTTACCTTATTAACAAGGCTGTATAATTGCATTGTTCTGTCATGTCTTCTCATGTAATACCTACCAACACAAGGAGCAAAGAGGATGACCATAAGGTAGATTAGAGCCACTTTTCAATTTCATCCTAGGTAATTAAAGGGCATCTTTGGTTTTAAGACATAAATCTCAGACACTGAATAATAGTTCACAAGTTGTCTTAATTTCTCAGAATTTCTCTTTCATCTTGTGTTCACAGACATAAAATGCCTTCTAGATCTAATGGTCTATGATTCTGAGTGGATTATGTGATCCTACATGGCCTGATATCCTGTCAAATCAAGGAAGAGGGAACACGCTGTTGGAATTAAAATGATCTGAGTCAGGGAAAAGAAGTCAAAAGATTAATAATGTAACCAATGAAAGTAGGTTTACCAGGAACAGGATCTCTGTGGCAGTAAAGGCAAGTAGAGTCATATAAAAACATAATAAATTCTAAATTTTACTCATTATAGGAGATTTAGGGATAGCAGGAAGGAACAGAAAAGACAGGAACAGGACAGATAACATCTTGGAAGATAATTTTAAAAATTGCTTTACATGAAGATTTAATATGGAGATATCCACTTATCTTGAATAGGAAAATCTTTCAAATATCTCTATGTATGTGTTCTAAAGAACAGCCTTCATTTAGATGACATGGCAAGTAATGCATTTCAAGAATCCATTGAACACATAAAGGAGGTTTGAGTTTGAATTTCAAGTATATATTCTTAGAATATACATAAACTAAAGTGGATGACTGACTGTGTTAGGAAATAATTTCCTAAAATTGTAATCAATGTTATTTATTGTTACCACTTATTGAATGCCACGGAGAAGGCAATGGCACCCCACTCCAGTACTCTTGCCTGGAAAATCCCATGGACGGAGGAGCCTGGTAGGCTGCAGTCCATGAGGTCACTAAGAGTCGGACATGACTGAGAGACTTGACTTTTAGTTTTCACTTTCATGCGTTGGAGAAGGAAATGGCAACCCACTCCAGTGTTCTTGCCTGGAGAATCCCAAGGACGGGGGAGCCTGGTGGGCTGCCGTCTATGGGGTCGCACAGAGTCGGACACGACTGAAGCGACTCAGCAGCAGCAGCACCATTGAATGCCAACCATGGATCAAGAACTACACTGTATGGTTTACATACATTATTACCTCATCTAATACTTACAGCATTGCCAGAGGGCAACTTAATATCTTAAATGAATATTCAGAATAGTAAGCAACCTGCTCAAGCTAGAAGGCTGATAGGAGATTTAAACCCAAGCCTTACAGATTCAAAGTCCATGCTCTTTCCTATCTTCCATTCTGCATCTCTCTGAATCTTACTGAGTGAGTCAATATTAAAAAGCCAAGCTTAAGAATTTATATTCTGAAATTATAAACATCACAATTCTCTGAATACACTTTGCAGTTTTTGATGGATGGGAACATATAATGAATACATGGATATGTGTGGCTGAGTACCTGCACTGTTTACCTGAAACTAGCACAACATTGTTAATCAGCTATACCCCAATACAAAATAAAGTTTTTTCTAAAAAGTCAATGTAGCCCTGTTTTCAATGACTATTACTTTACATATTATGCATTGTTTTTGAAATCAGCAGACCTATACATTGAAGGGTATGTGTATGTGTGCATGTGTGAGTGTACTTTTTTACACCAACTTTCTTTCTACGAGGTAGTAAAATACATTAAAAGCAGTCAAATGCCTAGCTTAGGATATTCAAACAATACTTTAGAAAAATTATCTTAGCAGTTGAATCTTGAAGTTGAGTGATGTGGACCCAATCTTTGGGGGAGAAAGTAATTCTACAGAGGAAGGAGATTTTTGAGAGAGGAAAAGAAAACGAGCCAGTATTTGACCGAGGACCTGCAAATGCCAATGATGCGCTAGGTGCTTCCTGAATATTTCCTGCATTTATCTTGGGTAAGAAACAGGATGACTGACTGTAGAGTAGATAGTCCTGAGGGATAGTCAGAAGTAGTGTACACTAATTTTAACAATGGATCATGCAGTATATTTATTAAAAAAACTAAGCATCTTTGATTGCACATGGCATCACACAGGCAATCAATAATGAATTAGCAATGAAGGGATCTTGGCCACAAATGAGCAAATGGTCTGTGTCACCTAATTTTCAGTTTTAAAAAAGAAGTGATTCATTCTAATTTTTTTCTCCTCTTCTCAGCAACCTTAAAAATGAACATTAAGTTTGGATTATCATGATGGATCACTGACACAAATTTATGGCTCAGAGTTTAGTGCTTATCAACATTAAGTTGATGTCCTTTGCTCTACCTCAGACTGGGAATCTAAATGAAAGTGGTGAAAATGACAAAGATCTGGGAGTCGTATCCTATCAGGATAAATGGGAGTTTCAGGCTCACTGAGAGTAAGATCTTCTTCTAATTGTCCTGGTTCAGTGTAATATCTCATTGCAGTACAACTTTTCATGCAAAGTAGCCTTCCTCTCCCCTTGCAGAAACTGAAAATAGTGGCCCAAGGAAAGAATCAAGTAGACCACTTTGAGAGCACTCTTAGGAAGAGAGTTCTCATAGAAAAGTTGACAAGTAATTTTTAAACTAATGCCAATTTAATATTCCAGGCAGGGTCAGAACTAGGTTAAGTGCATTTCATGCACTTTCATGACTCTTTAAATTTACACCCTACACATGTCACATGCTTTGTCCTAGTCCGAGTGCTTATTTGAGAAGAAAGTAATGTCTGAGCATTTCATTTCCTTATGAAATTACCATGTTTCCTCCTACTTACGAATTCACTGGTCATTGACTCTGATGTTTCTGATTCTTGAAAACTTTTACACATAATGGCTTGTCTCTTCTTTATGTTGTCTTAAAAACCTTTTCTCCCTGTTGTCTGAGAAATTAAGGCAAGATCCTCACCTCTCATCAGGAACTGCTGACCCAAATCTGACTTTCCAGTCTTATCTGATATGCCATCTCCCTTCTTATACCCTACCTCTGCCAAATAATATCTTTTAACCTTGCTACTCCCAGCCTTTTGACCAAGACATTTCTTCCTCTTGGATTTTTTTCTTCATACTGCTTTACTATATAATGTTTATACCATGGACTGCAGAGTTTGATTCAAATGCACTTTCCTCTGAAAGACCTTTTCAGATCCTACCCATGGGAATTAATTTTGTCCTTTGTTCTACCACTCTCTCTGCTCACAACCTTGAGACAGCACCTGTCTAAGGGCTTCTTTATTAAAAAAAAAATTATTTGAGTTATATCTATTCTGTGAATACCATTTTAGACTCCTATAGGGAAGAGTCCATTTTCTCTGTCTCTGTACTCCAACAGAATCCAGCAGTGAAGTGTGCATGGTGGGAGCTCAATGTATTTGCACTTCACTGTATGACTGGGTACATTCTTTAGTAAAATAAATATACGTGGATTAATAAGCTTTGGGGGAGAGCAAGAAAGTACAAGCTCATTTCCTTCTTTTAATCAGCAAAGTAGATTTTAAACATAGGTTGTATGCTTAGGCCAATTCTATTGGGTATAAATCTAGGAAAACACTTATAACTAAAAAAGGACTTCAGAGTAAGTACATAGAGTAATTGTATTTTGAAAATTACACATTGCATAAATACAAACCAAGTATTTGAAGTTCAAACATTTGAAAAGCTCAAAAAATGTAGACATGATGTTGTTTTATTTAAAAATCAAAACAACATTGGTTTATGAGAGTTCCACGTGCACATTATATTTCTACTTCTGTATATACTGCAGCGTGTTCACCACCAAAGGTTTAGTTTTCATCCATCACCATAAGGTTGACTCCCCTTATCCATTTCACCTATCCTCCATCTTGCTTCCCCTTTGGTAACCACTACTTTACTCTCTGTATCTGTGTGTTTGTTTTTGTCTTGTTTATTATATTTATGTTTATCCTATTCCACATGTGAGTGAAATCATATGGTATTTGTCTTTTTTCCACCTACATCACTTAGTGTAATAATCTCAAGGTCCATCCAAGTTGCCACAAAGGGAAAGATTTCATCTTTTCTCCATTTTATATATGTATATATATATATGTGTGTATATATATATATATATATATATATAAAACACATCTTCTTCAGCCTTCTTTAGGACATGACATTCTTTGGATTTAAAAGTTTCCAGAAAGAAATTGCATCTATGGTAGTCCATCTGTCTCAACTCATACACTGTCATTCATTCTTTAATCAAGTGCGTTTCTATGTATCTCAATTGTGCTTGAGATTGACTAGCTGCTAGAAATACAAATAAGACCAAAACATATTCTTCAGTAAGCTCTTGTTAACAATGAGATACAGTTATACCCATCAGATTACAGGGACTCCATAGACATTTGTGGAAGAAAAGTAGCTTGATACAAGTGTTGGTAGAAAGAAACATTTATGAACCCATATTATAAGAAGACAGAATATTTGGTTATAGCTGAAAAGAGAAAACAGATTTCAGGACAGAAGCTATTCAGATTCTGACTAAAACCTTCAGAGAGGGAGGAACTTCATTCCATGAAGTGAGAACAGAAAGGTCTGAATGGGTTTGGTATACCCCCAAATCTATTATATCACATTTTAAATATTGATATAAAATATATATAGTTTATATACAAATTAAATTATAGTTGATATACAAACTAAACTGTATATGGTTATCAAAATGTTTCCAAATATATAAACAACATTTCTCTCTTGTTCTAGACTCACGATAACTACCATTACTTAGAAAGTTCAAAATTTTCTGCCCTAACCAAAAAAGTCAACTGGTATTTCTAGGTATAAGCAGCAGAATTTCTGGTATAATGAGGTTTCCTCATTCTTGCCTGACCCAAGGTAACAACAAAATTAGTATGTGAATGTTGGCAAGGTACTAAATTTCCACAACACCATTTCACACAATTTTCCTCTCTTGGAAAGATTCTTTTGCTCTTTTGATTTTGAAACTCACTCCATTCAAATACATTATTTGCACTTGTACATTGGGACCAGATGATAAGATTCATAAGTAGAAAGATGGGAAAAATGTGGGAAGAGGGTGTAATGGAAACTTGAAGGGGAAGAAGACAGCTGCTGATACCTTTTTCTCCTCTTTCTCTAGTTCATCCTTTCTGAAAAATAATCCTGACACTATCTCAGCTGGCTTCCAGGGTAAAAGGCAGCTTTAAATATCAAGCCAAGTTTATAAATCACAGTGTGTGAATATGACTGTGTATAATATATATATATATATATATATATGCATTGTATATACACATGTATACATTTATAATATATATATATATATATGTAGGGCTATATATACAAACACTTACTTGTCTGTATATATAGTTTGAGAGTCCCCTGGACTGCAAGGAGATCCAACCAGTCCATTCTGAAGGAGATCAGCCCTGGGATTTCTTTGGAAGGAATGATGCTAAAGCTGAAACTCCAGTACTTTGGCCACCTCATGGGAAGAGTTGACTCATTGGAAAAGACCCTGATGCTGGGAGGGATTGGGGGCAGGAGGAGAAGGGGACGACAGAGGATGAGATGGCTGGATGGCATCACTGACTCGATGGACGTGAGTCTCAGTGAACTCCGGGAGTTGGTGATGGACAGGGAGGCCTGGCGTGCTGCGATTCATGGGGTCGCAAAGAATCGGACACGACTGAGCGACTGATCTGATCTGATCTGGTCTGATATATAGTTTCTACATAACTATAAAATGAAATGCGTTTTGCAGAAGGATTTTATAATTCTAAACATGCTATACAATGATATAGCATACATGCACAAACACATATATACAATACATAGCTTTCATAGGTCCATAAAATTTATATAAATCATCCACTTAGGGATAGATAAGAGTATCACATTCTATATCTATATTATCTGTATCTTCCTTTATATGATCTGGAAGTATTTCTGTCTAGCTAGAGACATCTAGATACTTAACAGTCAGAAATTCATTAAGGACTTTTGTGTGTGTGTATCAGATGTATAGAGTCATGTTTCAACAATGAGGTAAAAAAAATAAAAAATAGAATAAAATTATACCATAAATAACACAGAATCTTAGAACGAAACAAGGTCTTGGAAGTTATTGAATGTGCCTTTCACTTAATGCAGGAATTTATCCCTATAATCATTGTCTTCAGCACTCTGTTGAAGATGACCAGGGACGGGAGCTCACATCTCACCAGCCAGGCCACTTCAGGAGGTGTCCTGAGCATCTGCTGTGTGCAAGGCCAAATGGGGCACTCTGATAATGTTCATGGATGGAGCTGGCAAAGCACTTGTCCTTGAAGAACTTAAAGATTGAAGTCAGAGATACACAAGGTCCTAAGGCAACTGTCTTAGTACTCTGGAAGCTACTGGGAGGAGATAACCCACGTGATGGCACTGGTGAAGGAAGGAATCAAGCAAGGTTTCATGGAATAAAGGGCTTTTTAAGGTTTCAAGGACGAGTTGTATTTAAACATGTAAAAAGAATGGAGAAGCATTGAAGACAGAAGTAAAAGAATATACCAAAAGGTAGCCGCTAGTAAGTCTTGTCTTCTCTGCAAACTGTCTTTATGAAACATCCAACAACTACTCTATGCACGGTAAGTATAATTCCATAACTACAAGCCAGTTTAACAAGTAGAATGGTACGAACTGAATGTGTGTCTTCAAAGTCCTTATGTTAAAATCCCAAACCCCATGTGATAGCATTTGGAAATGGGGCCTTTGGGAGGTAATCAGGTTGTGAAGGTGAACTGTCATGATGGGATCAAGGCTCTTAAATGAAGAGCCATGAAAGGGCAGCTGTCTGGAAACCAAGAAGAGAACCCTCACCAGAAATCTGAAGGTACACTGACCTCAAATTTCTAGCTTTTAGAACTGTGAGAAATAAACATTTGCTATTTAACTCACTTAGTCTATGATAATTTGTTATAACAGTCTGAACTCAGACAGGGGCAAAGTCATTATGTCTCTTTCCTTGATATGAACTTTCTCAGCTGCCAATTTCCAGAATCATCACCATGTTGGCCATCTTCTACACCACAACTTCATGTTTAGGAAGGTCTCCCATAAAATACAGTTTCAGGCTGTTACCCTGCTCTTCCTATCTGTCCTTAACACTAAAAAAAAGCAGGTTTTTCTAGCTATGGGTTGTTTCTGTTAATGGAAAAAAGTTGTAGGCACAGTCTAAGTTGTAATCTCTTAAACTGCACCAAATTTTAGGGCAGACTTCACTACACTCACTCTGTGATCTTAGACAAGTTTTTTAACTTCTCCATGCCTCAGCCTCTTCATTTGTAAAATGAGGATACATTCCTATACTTCATGAGAATACTGAGAAGATTAAGTGAGGATTATAAGTATTGAGTTTAATGCCAGGCATGTAGTAAGGCATGACATTAGGTACTGTCAGTAGTAGTCATGTGCAATGATTTTAAATTGCCAGTAAAACTTTCAGATTCTTGATTTATATCTGTAGTAGGAATTTTTAAACACCTCCCTTACTCCTTTCTTTTAACAAGTCACAAAAATTTAGTGTTACTTTCTACAATCTAAATTGACTTTTGCTTAATGGTTACTGACCCTACTTTTTGTAATAGTGTAATAAGGAACACCTTGAAATATCAAAACTTAAAAATGCTCTGCTTGCCATTCCCTTGCAGAAGAACATCTTATTCTTTAGCATGTTGACAGCTTTTATTACAAAACTTGTGTTAATTGTGTTAAAGGATAAAGAAGGTCAGTTTTCTCTGTGGCCTATGTGATTGACATCTATTGCTCCTGCTTCCCAGAACTCCTTTCACCCCACTTCTAATGACTGAAACTCAAATTCCTGAGGAACCACCCCTCTCTCAGTTTCAGTCACTATTCTTCAGCTGGAGAATACATACCAGTTCAGGTTTAGAGCATGTAATGTAGGTTTAAACCAGTCAGAGCATCACACTCCCAATGCCACAATGGTTGGTTTCGATTTGCCACAGGATCTGATTAGAACCTTTGAAAAAATATAATGTAAGTCCAGAATTGTTGCCACCATCTTGGGCCACAAGAGAACGGAAACAACCGAGAGTAAGTGTAATAAAAAATGGAACAAGGGAAACCAAATACTAGCAACGTTGTCTACTTGAAGCCAAACAGCTCTTGGGATTTTCAGTTAGAGGATCCAAAATTTTACTTTGTGCTTTTAATTGGTTGGGATTGCATTTTCCGTTATTTTCAGCTCACAAAGAGCCATGAGTCAGTTCAGTCGATCTGTCGTGTCCAACTGTTTTTGACCCCATGGACTGCAGCACACCAGGCTTCCCTGTCCATCCCCAAATCCTGGAGCTTGCTCAAACTCATGTCCGTCGAGCGGTGATGCCATCCAACCATCTCATGGTCTGTCATTCTCTTCTCCTTCCTTCAATCTTTCCCAGTATCAAGGTCTTTTCCAATGAGGCAGTTCTTTGTCTCAGGTGGCCAAAGTATTGGAGCTTAAGCTTCAGCATCAGTCCTTCCAATAAATATTCAGGACTGATTTCCCTGAGGATGGACTGGTTGGATCTCCTTGTAGCCTGACACTCTCAAGAGTCTTCTCCAACACCACGGTTCAAAAGTATCAATTCTTCAGTGCTCAGCTTTCTTTATGGTCCATCTCTCACATCCATACATGACTACTGGAAAAACTGTAGCTTTGACTAGACAAACCTTTGTTGGCAGAATAATGTCTCTGCTTTTTAACATGCTGTCCAAGTTGCTCATAGCTTTTCTTCCAAGGAGCAAGCGTCTTTTAATTTCATGGCTGCAATCACCATCTGCAGTGAATTTGGAGTCCAAGAAAATAAAAAGTCTGTCACTGTTTCTATTGTTTCTCCATCTATTTGCCATGAAGTGATAGGACTAGATGCCATGATCTTCGTTTTTTGAATGTGGAGTTTTAAGCCAGTTTTTTCCACTGTCCTCTTTCACTTTCATCAAGAGGCTCTTTAGTTCCTCTTCACTTTCTGCTGTAAGGGTGGTGCCATCTGCATATCTGAGGTTATTGATATTTCTCCCTGCAATCTTGATTCTAGCTTGTGCTACATCCAGCCTGGCATTTCTTATGATGTATTCCTCATATAAGTTAAATAAGCTTATTTAATGGCAATATACAGCCTTGATATACTCCTTTCCCAATATAGAACCAGTCCACTGTTCCAAGTCTAGTTCTAACTGTTGCTTCTTGACCTGCATACAGATTTCTCAGGAGGCAGGTAAGGTGGTCTGGCATTCCCATCCCTTTAAGAATTTCCAGTTTGTTGTGATCCATACAGTCAAAGGCTTTGGCATAGTCAAGAAAACAGAAGTAGATGTTATTCTGGACTGTTATTCAAGAATAACTGGATGTTATTCTTGCTTCTTCTATGATATAATGGATGTTGGCAATTTGATCTATGGTTCCTCTGCCTTTTCTAAATCCAGCTTGAACATCTGGAAGCTCTTGGTTCACGTAGTGTTGAGGTCTTGCTTGAAGAGTTTTGAGCATTACTTTGCTAGCATGTGAGATGAGTGTATAGCTGACACAAATTAAATCACCCATTACATGTACTGCTAAAGAAATTCAGCTCCCCTGGCTCAAAGGTTTCCCAGTTGGTGCAGTTGTATAGAATTTGCCTCCTGATGCAGGAGACACAGGAGATACAGGTTTGATTCCTGGGTTGGGAAGATCCCCTGAAGAAGGAAATGGCAACTCACTCCATTATTCTTGCCTGGGAAATATGGACGGAGGAGCTTGGCAGGCTATAATCCATGGGGTCACAAAGAGTCAGACATTACTGAGCATGCAGGCAAAGAAAATCCAGAATATAAAGCCTAGAAGAGGCAAGTTTCCAAGCATCTTCTAATACTGGAAAGCCCATGGAAAGATTGAGTTTTGGCTATTGTAAACAGCAAGATATACCTGAAGGATAAAGAATTTTGCATGGATGGCTCAATTTTAAAATATCATTATAAGATCAATACAACATTATAAAGAAATAAACTCCAATAAATGAAAAATAACACAATAACCTTGATTTATAGCTATCCAAGCACAAGCATGTATCCTTTATCTCTCTATATATCTATACCACTATCTGTACCACTTAATCATCAATCACAACTATTTGTAGATAAAGATTTATCATATCAGTTTAATAATTTTCATTCTTACAAATAGCAGATCTCTTTTAGACAACATGTCTTACTTATCTGCAAGCTTTAGCCCAAAATTTGAGATATGTATTCAATAAATTATAAAATAAAAATAAATTATCACATTACATAAATATGAAAATTCCCTGGATAAACTGTTCTTTGCAACCAGGAATCTATTGTTGTTGTTGTTCAGTCACTAAGTCATGTCTGACTGTGACTCTACACAGGACATCACCAGATGGTCAATACCCAAATCAGATTGATTATATTCATTGCAGCTGCAGATGGAGAAGATCTATACAAACAGCAAAAACAAGACCTAGAGCTGACTGTGGATCAGATCATGAACTCCTTATTGCAAAATTCAGGTTCAAATTGAAGAAAGTAGGGATCATCACTTGGAGAAGGCAATGGCACCCCACTCCAGTACTCTTGCCTGGAAAATCCCATGGATGGAGGAGCCTGGTAGGCTGTAGTCCACGGGGTCGCTAAGAGTCGGACACGACTGAGCAACTTCACTTTCACTTTTCACTTTCATGCATTGGAGAAGGAAATGGCAACCCGATCCAGTGTTCTTGCCTGGAGGATCCCAGGGACGGGGAGCCTGGTGGGCTGCCGTCAATGGGGTCACACAGAGTCGGACATGACTGAAGCGACTTAGCAGCAGCAGCAGCAGCAGCAGCGGTAGCAGCAGGGATAATCACTAGAACTAGATTTGATTTAGATATGGTATAGATATAGGTCATTTAGATATGACCTAAATCAAATCTTTTATGATTGTACAGTGAAGACGACAAATAGATTCAAGGGATTAGATCTGGTAGACAGAGTGCGTGAAGAACTGTAAACAGAAGTTCGTAACATTGTACAGGAAGTGGTGATCAAAACCACCCTCAAGAAAAACAAATGCAAGAAGACAAAGTGGTTGTCTAAGGAGGCCTTACAAATGACTGAGAAGAGAAACAAAAGGCAAAGGAGAAAAGGAAAGATATACCCAACTGAATGCAGAGTTCCAAAGATGAGACAAGAAAGCCTTCTTAAGTGAACAATGCAAAGAAACAGAGGGAAACAATAGAATAGGAAAGACTAACGGTCTCTTCAAGAAAACTGGAGATACCAAGGGAATATTTCATGCAACGATGGGCACAATAAAGGACAGAAATGACAAGGACCTAACACGAGTCTATTGGTTAGACGTAAGTCATCGATATGGACAGAAGGAAAGGCCAAGTTGCCAATGGCTGTGAAACTAGGGCACCTGTTTAGCCCAGGGCACTATTCACATAGATTCACTTCACTGAGGATGGTGCCCTCTGGAGTTGTGCAGGAAAGCAACCTGAGCAAGCTTTTTAAATGATAGAAAATAAAGCAAAACAGATTATCTGTTTTCATGATAAACATATGGAGATAATGGGTTTATTAAAATTTAAGTGTGATTTCTCACAAATTTGTTACCCTAATGGAAATAAGACTAACTTCTTCACTTACCAAGCATAGATTTTTCTGCTTTCTGTTAATATTTCATAAATTATAAAATATAATTTTATAAAGTATAAAATATACTCAACTTGAAATTTTAGGATCTGATTAGGAAGGTATTCACAAATAATGTCAGTATGTATTTTAAGACTGTAATATTGACTTAAGAATAGCAACAGCAAAATAAGACTGTAATACTGACTTAAGAATAACAATAGCAAAATAAGTTTCTACTTTTTTCTGCCCTTATCCTAAATTTCTGAATCTTTAAGACCAACACAGCAGCATTTATTTGAATTGATGAAATCAATGTCCTCAGTTCCTTGAATGGTATTATAATGTATCTTTTACATTAAACATTGTAATAAATTTAAAATAAACATGAATTTATTTTAAAATATTTGGTTGCCTCCACTTGCCAAGTACTGTACTAAATGCTAGGGACAAAAGAATGAAAAAGAAAAACGGATGAGGTTCTTATTCTTATATAAGCCATCTCTGACAGCTATTTAAGATTACAAAATTGAATCTTCTTTCAGTCCTGTATATTCTCATTTTATTAGCTTATCTGTTTCTCTATTTCTCTTCCAATTCTAGGTTCCATGCTTTTTTTTTTTTTTTTAAGAGAATCCATAGTATTTCATGGAAGAAACAGAAGAGCATAGCAAGAAGAATATAATAGGAGAAAATCAGTTACCAATTAACAGCACAGACCAGGTTCAAATATCAGCTACCACTTCCTACTATTTCCTAACAGCATAGCATCTAATGCTCTCAGTTGTATATTGAACAGGCAATCATTTGTCACAGGTCTGTTGGGAAAATGAAAGAGAGAAATGTATGAAAGGAAGTAAGCACCATGCCTGTCAGACAATAACTGTTCTGTGGTACATTAGATATTGCTATCAAGGCACATTATAAAAATTAGGCTTTGCCTCTGGTTTAATTATATGTAAAGAAAAATCCATTCTCACAAAGAAAATGTAGTACAAAGAAAATGTACTACTTAGTCATAAAAAAGGAATGAAAAAAATGCCATTTGCAGCAACATGGATGAACCTAGAGATCATTGTACTAAGTTATGTAAGTCAGGAAAAGAAAGACAAAGACCATATATTACTTACAGGTGGAACCTAACATATGACACAAATGACCTTAATCTGTGAAACAAATAGACTTAGAGGCATAGGAAACAAACACACTGTTTTCAAGGGGGAAGGGAGGGAGGAGAGTGGGAATAAGAGGTTGGGGTTAGTAGATGTAGACTATTATATATAGAATGGTTATTTAACAAGGCCGTACTATATAGTACAGGGAACCGTACTCACTGTTATGTGGCAGTCTTAATGGGAAGGGAGTTTGGGGGAGAATGGATACATATATATGTATGACTGAGCCCCTTTCCTTTCCACCTGAAACTATCACAACATTGTTAATCAGCTATATGCCAATATAAAATAAAAAGTTTTTTTTAAAAAGATAAATACCATATATCACTTATTTGGGCTCAATAAAGGACAGAAATGGTATGGACCTAACAGAAGCAGAAGATATCAAGAAGAGGTGGCAAGAATACACAGAAGAACTGTACAAAAAGAGTTTCATGTCTCAGATAATCATGAAGGTGTGATCACTAACACTCACCTAGAGCCAGACATCCTGGAATGTGAAGTCAAGTGGGCCTTAGGAAGCATCACTACAAACAAAGCTAGTGGAGGTGATGGAATTCCAGTTGAGCTATTTCAAATCCTGAAAGATAATGCTGTGAAAGTGCTGCACTCAAAATGCCAGCAAATTTGGAAAACTCAGCAGTGGCCACAGGACTGGAAAATGTCCGTTTTCATTTCAATCCCAAAGAAAGGTAATGCCAAATAATGCTCAAACTACAGCACAATTGCACTCATCTCACACGCTAGTAAAGTAATGCTCAAAATTCTCCAAGCCAGGCTTCAGCAATACGTGAAACGTGAACTTCCAGATGTTCAAGCTGGTTTCAAGAAAAGGCAGAGGAACTAGAGATCAAATTGCTAACATCCGCTGGATCATCGAAAAAGCAAGAGAATTTCAGAAAAACATCTACTTCTGCTTTACTGACTATGCCAAAGCCTTTGACTGTGTGGATCACAATAAACTGTGGAAAATTCTTAAGGAGATGGGCATACCAGACCACCTGACCTGCCTCTTGAGAAACCTGTATGCAGGTCAGGAAGCACCAGTTAGAACTAGACATGGAACAACAGATTGGTTTCAAATAGGAAAAGGAGTACGTCAAGGCTGTATATTGTCACCCTGCTTATTTAACTTATATGAAAAGTACATCATGAGAAAGGCTGGGCTGGAAGAAACACAAGCTGGAGTCAAGATTGCTGGGAGAAATATCAATAACCTCAGATATGCAGATGACACCACCCTTATGGCAGAAAGTGAAGAGGAACTCAAAAGCCTCTTGATGAAAGTGAAAATGGAGAGTGAAAAAGTTGGCTAAAAGCTCAACATTCTGCAAGCTAAGATCATGGCATCTGGTCCCATCACTTCATGGCAAATAGATGGGGAAACAGTGGCTGACTTTATTTTTCTGGGCCCCAAAACCACTGCAGATGGTGACTGCAGCCATGAAATTAAAAGACGCTTGTTCCTTGGAAGGAAAGTTACGACCAACCTAGATAGCATATTAAAAAGCAGAGACATTCCTTTGTCAACAAAGGTCCATCTAGTCAAGGCTTTGGTTTTCCCAGTAGTCATGTATGGATGTGAAAGTTGGACTATAAAGAAAGCTGAGCGCCGAAGAACTTATGCTTTTGAACTGTGGTGTTGGAGAAGACTCTTGAGAGTCCCTTGGACTACAAGGAGATCCAACCAGTCCATCCTAAAAGAGATCAGTCCTGAGTGTTCATTGGAAGGACTGATGTTGAAGCTGAAACTCCAATACTTTGGCCACATGATGCGGAGAGCTGACTCATTTGAAAAGACCCTGATGCTGGGAAAGATTGAGGGCAGGAGGAGAAGGGGATGACAAAGGATGAGATGGTTGGATGGCATCACCGACACAATGGACATGTGTTTGGGTGGACTCCGGGAGTTGGTGATGGACAGGGAGGCCTGGTTTGCTGTGGTTCATGGGGTCGCAAAGAGTAGGACACAACTGAGCGACTGAACTGAACGGAACTGAAAATATGACCTAAATGAGCTTATCTTTGAAACAGAAAGAGACTCATAGGCATAGAGAACTGACGTATTGTTTTCAAGGGGGGAGGGGCAAGGGGAAGGCGGGAGTAGGAGGTTGGGGTTGGTAGATGCAAACTAGTATATACAGAATGGGTAAACAACAAGGTTCTACTGTATACACAGAGGACTATATTCAGTATCCTATGGTAAACCATAATGGAAAATAATAAAAAAAGAATGTTTATATATGTGTAACTGAATCACTTTGCTGTACACCAGAAATTACACACCACTGTAAATCAACTATACTTCAACAAAAAAGAAAAAGATCTATTCCCAGAATACAGACTTGCAACTCAGTAATATAACATTGATCTCAATGAATATAGTCAGGGTTTACAGGGAGGACCAGGAAAAATACAGCCGTAAAGCTCTCCAGTTTTAGAAGTACGTGAAGCTCCAGGAAGTTCCTAAGTCCTCTTAGCATACTCCATTCAAAACAACTACTACGTATTCAGAATAGGATCCATATCATCCCTGCAGATGAGTATCTGCAAAATGGACTGTAATCCAAGCCCTGGGAAATGTCATGGCTTTTATCTAAAGTAAGGCTCAAAGGACATATTACTATTTCCCTTTTTACTTCTGGGACTGAGTTTCTGATTACATTTGGCTGTTAAAATTCATGTGAACAAAAACTCTCCTGTTTTCACTAACAAAGGTTTTGCTTATTAAATGAATATAGAGGGGTCAACCTGACTCCATCATCATGTATAAGAAATGGAACCATTTTCCAGATTCCCTTCTGTTTCTTCTCTCATGAAAGAACATGGAATTGGAGGAGGGTGTGATGCAGGGCATGAAGGGAGAGACTTTTATTTATGCTCTCAGACTGTTTCTTATAAGCTCTTAACGCAAATTAAAACATGTAGAAGATAAAAGGAACTTTTCCAAGGCAGGAGAATGAGAATTTTCCGTTTAAGTTTATTCTCTTCTCATAGTTATAAGGATATTTCCATTGCTCACTTAGCTGCCAGAGATAGGGAGTGGACACTTGAGATTTTCATTAGAATAACTTCTCAAGGAATTACAGTTCTCCTCTTCCATTTTTAGCTAGATCAGTCACAAAAATTAAAGTGGGCCTATGTTTTTCTTTTCTGGAGACTACCATGGCTTTATCAAGTTAAGTTTAAAAAAAAGATGTTTATTCAAGCAGGATAACTTTTCAAGATTAGCTTTCTTGATTCTGGGGGGGAAATCTGATTAAGTCAAGTTAATGTTTTAAAAATAAGTTCATTTTTGCTCAGTGGTAAAGACTCTGCCTTCAGGGTTCGATCCTGGTTCAGGAAGACCCCCTGGAGAAGGAAATGGCAACCCACTCAGTATTCTTGCTTAAGAAATCCCAGGGACTGAGGAGCCTGGCCGGGTACAGTCCATGAGGTCACAAAAGAGTCGGACATGACTTAGCAACTAAACAACAACAATAAAAATGGATCAGTGCTTTGAAAAAGAACAGTAAATTTCAAATAATGTAATAAATGCTATGCTTTTATCAGAATCAAAACAGCAGAGTGTGGGAAGCTCTTATTGAAATCAATTTTTTTATACAGTTGTTTTTGTCTTTCTTTACTAAAAATTGCTAGAATTAATCTGCTAGGATCTAAAAGAAGACAACAGCCATATCCATGGTCAAATTTCTAACTGAAAATCATTAGCATAATCTGAGTCAGGAAACTTGCAAAAAAGCAAAGACTACATACTACATTGCCTCTGGTTGTTATGGAAGTCTTCCAGAGGTTAAGAGTGAGAATGGAACTCTGTAGATGAGAAGCTTGCAGGATTCCCCACTGATTGTTGGAGCGACCTCTGGAGCAAGAAATAAAACGGAGAAGGAAATACAAGAACCCACGATGGCACCAGCAGATTTTATTTACCTGGTATGCTGCCATCATTATCTATAAACAAACAGTCCTTCATAATTAAACAGTAACTTTCAAATCAGCTGGTGGTTCAATTTATTTTACGTTTTCTGCAGTTTGTGTGAGTGAACTCTCTGGAACTATTTAAGAGGAAATACAAATTTAGAATTGAAACATAATCAGACTTTGTCTCTAGGAGAGTTGCTGGAGTAACTGTTTGGTTATACCATTGCAGTCAGTTCATTGATCGCACATATCATTATGTCTCAAAATAGCTTGTGCTTCAAAGAAGTAGACTGGGGTAGGGGCATGGGGAACCAATTCTCGTGATCTGTTTGGCCAGAGCCCAGGTAACATTTGCAATTTTTGTGTTTTTCCTGACTGGCAGCCTTTTTTGTTGTCAAAAGACTGCAAGCATGGTTGTGCTTTACAATGTTCTTCTTTTTATAAAAGGGCTCCACCTGCTCAATAAAATACATAATATAAATTTTCTGCAATCCTGTCACATAGTAGCAATAAGAATACTTTCAGATATACACCCATATACAACTGGCCAACTTTTTTTGTACACACATGTATATGTATATACACAAACACATACAATAAGGGTATGTTTAATTTACGTGTCTATATGGTATTTGTTTATCCTTAATATTATGGACACAAAATACATTTTTATATATAGATTTCTTTTTTAGTTTTTTATTTCTAAACTTTTCTGAGCTTAAAACACACCACAGAGAACTTTCTGACTTTCCCAACTCTGTATTCTCCTTATTCTGAATGCCACCACTGAATATCTCCTAGAACCAAATATATACCCCAAAGGAAAATAAAATTTTCCATTATTCAAGCTTATGTGCCTCTGGATTTTAGGGCCTAAAAAGAAACAAGACATCAAAGTGCCCAACAGTGCCACATAGAAAGGAAATGATTATCCCTATGTAACAGGTGACAAAATAACCAATTATAGTTTTGAAAGACATTACCAACAGATAAAGTATTTCCAGCTTCATTCAGACCAACAGATGTTGGAGCCAAGAGGTACTCTGGATATAACAGCAGCTGCCAAATATCACAGATGGCATGAAGTTAGAGATGAAGGGAAGGGAAAGGTCATATGATTAAATCAATCCAGAAAGGGAAAGATGCCAAGAAGATAGCTCCTCAAACCATCCGGGACTCTCATGAATGTTCTTCTATTAAGAGAAAGAAAAGAAAATGCAAAAATTCACCCAATACCAGCATGGACTCTCTGATGCATGCTCAGGTCATGACAGTCTCATTGTGTAATGACAGTGCTATAGTCAACATTGGGATGTCTGCAATACGTTTGCCTCCTCTTAGTCCCTTTGACTGGGCCATGGATCATGGAGATATTCTCGCTATACTAACACAATTTCAAACCAAAAGTAATGAGAAAAAATAAAGCAACAGCTAAAACAACGGGATAGAAATCAACAGTTCTCAGGGAACCTAGTTTTACCTCAACATTAACTGATTTAGTGCATAGGAGTTAAGGAAGTCTGTTTTCATATCATCAGCTGGCAACCATTAAACACAGATAAAAGAGCAGATACATGGAAGGAAACAAACAAAGCAGGCTGCTTGGTTGTTCATACTGGTGTTTTCTGGTTTAGTGCATCTATTTTCAAACATATTCATCTCATTCACACTTCAAAATGTTAGTAGGTAACAGGCACAAGCAGTGGTGAATACTCCTCTGTCACTCAAACTTTGTTACACAGATTCTTAAGGCAGGTGATCTTGAGAACATCACTTAGGCTCTCTGGACCGAATGCTAAAAGATAAAATTCAAACAGATGACTGGTTACATTCTTCGTGGCTCTGGAATTCTACATAATTCCTACTGCCCTGACCACACTGGCCCAGAAATTGTAAATGTACACATATGACTTAGAGTAGTTATCTGTCTCTAAACCTCAACCAGAGGATTTCTAATCCTCCTAAAATTTTGTCCAGAGATCTTGGACTCCCCTGGCGATTTCAATGGCCTTGAAACCTAAGACAGCATTTCACAAGTGTCACCACCTCCAGACCCACCATTCAGGAAGTGGTATCCATGCGTCTGTAGGCATCTCTACTTCCTTCTTTCCCAGAGCTGTCAGAGTGGTGCTGCAGTGGGCACCAGGCTGGACTGCTCAGGCAAGGAGGGAAGTGCTTGTTCCCCTTTCCTCAGGCCTCATGATATGACACTGAAGCCAAAGCAATGTTAGCTGGTATTTCCAATGTCTCTGGACTTCCCTGGTGGTTCAGCTGGTAGTCCAGGAGACCTGGGTTTGATCCCTGGGTTGGGAAGATCCCCTGGAGAAGGGAAAGGCTACCCACTCCAGTATTCTGGCCAGGAGAATTCCATGGACTGTACAGTCCATGGGGTCGCAAAGAGTCAGACATGACTGAGTGACTTTTACTTTCCAATATCTCAGGCACTTTATAGGGAAAGAGTTCCGTCATCTCCACACTATACATAATCCCTGTCTCCTAAAATACATAGGGTAGGTACAATGCTGTATTCCACAACAATCTCTCTGGTGTGTGGCCTTTTTAATAATCTAAGCATATGTATGACTATACTTGTAATTGAGCAATTTCCTAGGAAACCTGGGGCAAGCCCACTGTACCCATTACATATACACCAGAATAGAAAATGCAACTTAAGACTCTGAGATTCATGCTACATTTGTGTTATAACTCAGCTCTCTTTCCTCCATTCAACATCAAACAATAATACCTAATATTTATTATCTACTATGTGTAAGGCCTTAACTAAGTACTTTGTGTTTGTTACTTTATTTAATTATTACTAACAACCCTAGCAAGGAGGTATCACTTATTTCCTTTATAGATGAGGAAACTGAGGTTTAAAGAGATTAGGTAATTTACCCAAAGTTTCCAGTGACAGAGGTTAAATTTGGATCTATGTAACTCCGACTATATCCTGCATCCTTGTTGATGTATATTGAACCTACAACGTGCTGGACACTGTGTTGTAGTCTTGAGCATTATTTTTAACACTGGATCAAATTTTATGTTCTTTTGCTTTAGAAATTTTGTCTGACACACAGCACTGTCTCACCTCTCATTGACCACACTTCAAGGGACTGATAAATTTCCACATTTCATCATGTTTTATAAAAACTAATTCCTTTCTGACTTACAATTCCTGATTTTCATATCCCAAATTTTAACATCTTTGTTTAACACATCAGTTAATAAGCAAACATTCAATTGACTACAAAATATAAGCATTTTGGTAGCCACTAAAAGAAATTCAAATACACAAGCCAATGTCTTCATCCTTAAAGAGTATATCATCCGTATAGCAATATTCACATAGCATGAGAAAATAAGAAATCCTTGGAAAATTAGAAGTAAAGGATACTCAAGCCTCCAGCCTCATTCTATTACTATTAGGAGGCAATGACCTCTGCAGGCAGTCTCTAAGTTCAAATCCTTGCTCGGCTACCATTGTTCACTGTGTCTAGATCATTTTAAGGTCAACTTGTTTCTTTATCTATAAATGACCAAAATACTACCCCTCCCCCCAATGGGCTTGTAGTTTTATGATAAGGATTAAGGGAAATAACATATGTAGAATACATAATATGCCACCTGGCATACAGCAATCATTTCCTAAATCTTTACTACAATTATCTTGGATGATTAAGTCACAGTTTCCATCATCCTTTTCTTCTCCATCAAAATCTTTATACCTTGAGCCAATTTTTATGTCTTAGAAGATGAAATGTTTTTACGCATTTATAGACTTATTTAACAAATACTGTGTGTACACAGCTCAATTTCTCTCCAAGAAAAACATGTGGCCTCTGATTTTGACTCATCTTTCCTTCTTAAATCATGCTTGAATTCTAAATTTACTTTTCTTTATTCATTTTCTCTCTTGTGTCTAGAGGCTAAATATACTTTTCCTTTGGGACCACCTAACTACCTGAAGCCAGTCCACTATGGTACCTCTCTTCCACAGCTTATCTTCTTGAAATAGTCCCTGCCTCTACTTCCCACGTGTTCATTTATTCATCCATTCAGGAAACACATAAACGTCTGTGACTTTATGTTGGTGTTGTGCAATTAAACACGATTAGGATATGGGCTCTACTCTCGAGATGACTGTGGGTGTTTTGCTTCTTGAGCACCCTACCATAGCTCCTGACTGAGTCATTCTTGACCCTTCAATCATTCACCCCAAGGGTATTTTTTTTAGTCTTGGCTGATATCCTCCTTCCAAGGATGCTGATGTAAGAAAGCAGCTTGATGTAGTCTCAAACAATTGCTAAGACAATTTCTAGTGACTGAAGGGAGAGCTGAAGTGCGTGTGTGTGTGTGTATTCAGTTCAGTTCAGTTCAGTCACTCAGTCGTGTCCGACTCTTTGCGACCCCATGAATCGCAGAGCGCCAGGCCTCCCTGTCCATCACCAACTCCCGGAGTTCACTCAGATTCACATCCATCGAGTCAGTGATGCCATCCAGCCATCTCATCCTCTGTCGTCCCCTTCTCCTCCTGCCCCCAATCCCTCCCAGCATCAGAGTCTTTTCCAATGAGTCAACTCTTCACATGAGGTGGCCAAAGTATAAGTGAATACATATATGGAGGAGAAAAACAGAATACAGGTTGTATGGATAAGTAATTCCCAAGAAATTAGTTCAAATTCAATTGAGAAAATCTGAAACTCGGTACAGGGCTATATTCTCAAAGACGAATACTGCAAAATAACTGTTCCATCAAAAGCAGGATTTTGTACAGGAATTGTACAGGAAACACCATTAGTTTCTTCAAGTTAATGAATGCCCAAGACATTATTTCCTGTGAGGATGAGTAGGGAACGCTGTAAACATGCTCTTTGTAGGCATTCTGACCCAGTTTAGTGACTTGTTTAATATTCAAAGGGCAGATGTGTTCTCTTCAATTTAGAAAGTTCAATGTTCAAAGACAATTTAGGTCACTGGCTCCTGTGGCAGCATTTCCCCTATGAGAAACATACATTTAAGCACCTATCTCTTGTATTATTGATAATGAAACTGGCTAAAGTATTGCAAAGCCCAACAGCTTTCTCTCTGGGCCTTCCAGAAGAAGCTATTAAATCAAAACTCCATTTCTGCTTTCCTTTTAAGGGGATATGTGTGTGTGCTGAACACCAAAACTGTGAAAGTGAAGTTCAAGCACAAATTTTTCTTTTCAAATGTATTTCAAGCATCTCCTCCATGCCAAAGCAAAATCAGAAATGACATTACAGATTCATTAACCTTTTGGTTCATAACCTGAACATTTCTACCTCCATAGTGAATGGAATGTGTCTTTTCAAAGGTAAAGCAAGACAAAATGCCTTCCTTTCTGCTCCCAAAGTTCTTCCCATGAGGTAAAGATAATCACCTATCCTTGAATCAACCACATTGTTTCTATGTTGGTCTAGTTTCATCTGGGATTTCTGAAAGCTGGGAATGAATTTTTATTCTGTATTCTGTAATTTGTATTCTGTATTGTATACTGTATTCCTAGGGCCTAGTTCAGACTCTCACACAGCTGATTTTTCTGAATATTTGTTGAACACATTTTCCCCTAAGAACATTTTACAAACAACTTCAGATGTAAAATCCAAGCTACTGAACAATGAACATGAAAATATTCTCATTTACCCCCACCCAGTTCCTTCCACAGTGCCTCCTTTTTCCTCAAGCCCACTTTACTTAGCTACATTGATCAACTTCAAATCACCACACATGCCATGCTCATTCATGTGAGTGTGAGTGACAGCCGTTTAGTCATGTCCAGCTCTCTGTGACCCCAGGGGCTGTAGCCTGCCAGGCTCCTCTGTCCATGGAATTCTCCAGGCAAGAATACTAGAGTGGGTTGCCATTCCCTTCTCCAGGATATCTTCCTGACCCATGAATGGAACCAGGTCTCCTGCATTGCAGGCAGATTGTTTACCGTCCAAGCTACCAAAGCAGCCCTGGCTTTCTTCTCTTTAATCACACTCAAATTTTAAAATTAAATTTTTAGAAATTTTATATCCTTCAACAATATTTTCTAAGGTATTAAATCTCCTTACAGATTCCACTGATAAAGAACAGATCTTAACTTAGCTTTCCCACATACCCTTTTCTCTACCTGGAATGTCCTTTCCCTCCTTAAAAGATGCTGAAGTCAACTTTTAAGATTCATATGATACCAATAAAACCAATTTTATGATGTGTTTTTCTTCAGAAAATACTATTTATTTTGCAGTGTTCTTTTTCAATATGAGAAGCATTTTTCTATTACATTTTTCATTAGAAAGCATTATGCTTAATTGTTCATGTTGATTTCTCCCATTAGGCATTCAGATTCTAGAATGTATAGAGTATGTCATCTTCATCTTATATTACTAATACTTAGCATGCAGCTTGGAACACAGGCAATGCTCAAAATATTTATTGAATTGACTTCAAATTATGAGTCCAGCACATATGCTTCATCCCTTCTGACAAATTAGGACATTTTCCCCTCTCCCAATATTTGTATTTTAACAGAACTCTGATGTATAAGTAAAAATCTTTTTGAACTAGTCAGAGAAGTTTTAGCTTTAGGTAAAAATATTATAACCTCAGATCCTCTTTGACATAAAAGGAATGTAAATAAGAAAAAAGGATAACAGCTTTGGTCATGTAAAAACACCTATTTCTAGTAAATTACATGCTGAATTGCACTGTTTCAAGTTTTTGCAAACATTTTTATTTTTTTCCCATTGAATCTTGTTTGTAACCAAAATAAATATTCTTATCAGATTTTCTTATTACAAAATGAGAATTACTAAGAAGAAAAGTCAATCATAAAGGAAATCAACCCTGAATATTCATTGGAAGGACTGATGCTGAAGCTGAAGCTCCAATACTTTAGCCATCTGATGCAAAGAACCTACTCCTTAGAAAAGACCCTCATGCTGGGAAAGATTGAAGGCAGGAGGAGAAGCAGATGACAGAGGATGAGATGGTTGGATGGCATCACCGACTCGATGGACTTGAGTTTGAGCAAGCTGCAATAGTTGGTGATGGACAGGGAAGCCTGGCATGCTGCAGTCCATGGGGTCTCAAAGAGTCAGAGATGACTGAGTGACTGAACTGAACTGAAGAAGAAAAGGTGAAATAGGAACCTTAGAACAAACTGATGAATATCTTCTCTCTTATCACCTGAGTATCCTACAAAAACTAATCTTTCAACCTGCTGAGATCAAAATATGGCTATGTATTTGAGAAGCCTTCCAAATAAGGTGAGATTTTAGCAGTTGAAGTTGAAGTTGAAAAAAATTATCGATTACTAGCAACAATTATTTGTGTCACTGGAATCTTTGAAATTTATTTACAGGAACCTTAAAACAAAAATAAAAACAAAATCAAAAACAAAAGCCTGTCCCAAACACAAAGATATTGCTAACTGCAAAAACCTGGAAGCTGGTAGGTCTTCAAAAACACCCAACGTGGTCTAAGTATAATTGATTAAAGAACCAGATGTGATGGGTTGGAGAAACAGAGTACATTCAGAAGGATACCCATTTCTTCTCTTGATCGCCATGAAGTCTAACTACAATCACTACAAAAGTTTGTATTTCCAGCCCTCAGTATGATATTCCACAAGTAGGAGGCATCTGACAAGGTTAGTGGAAACAGTGAATTCATCACTCAACTAAAGGAAGCCTGAGATTTCCAGGTGACTCAGTGGTAAAGAATCAGCGTGCCAAAGCAGGAGGCACAGGAGGCGTGGGTTTTATCCCTGGGTCAGGAAGATCTCCTGGAGGAGGAAATGGCAACCCACTCTAGTATTCTTGCTGGGAAAATTCCATGGGCAGAGGAGCCTGGTAGACTACAGTCCATGGGGTCACAAAGAATGCCCTCTTTCTGAAACATGAACATTCTCCATTCAAATCAAATTCCATGGAATGACTATAATTCAGAACAATCAGACCTGCTTGGGAACTCCTCAAAGGTGACCATCACCACTAATATGGACACATCCGTAGTCACAAAGTCAACACTGCATGAAACTTCCTATGTTGACTTCAGATGGATAAATTTTTAGCCTACTACACCTCTATTTTTCCTTAAAAGCTACAGGATAATTGGTTTGTATTTACAATTTGTAGCATTATGTTTCAAAACAGCAAATGCATAATTGAGTGTTTCTCATGTGCCAAGCACCATTCTCAGTACTTAAGAATATACAATACAATGTGTATAAACATGTATGATTCATTTATTTCTTCCAACTACATTGCAAAGTAATATTATTAACTATCTCTACTTTATTTAATGTCTCTTAATCACAGATTCTTCATCTGTATATAGTTGACAAAAACAAGACCTGGAGCTGACTGTGGCTCTGATCATCAGCTTCTGATAGCAAAATTCAGGCTTAAACTAAAAAAAGTGGGGAAAACCAATAGGCCAGCCAGGTACAATGCAAATCAAATCCCCTATGATTATACAGTGGAGGTGACAAATAGAATCAAGGGATTAGATCTAGTAAACAGAGTGTCTGAAGAACTATGGCCAGAGGTCCACAATATTGTACTGGAGGCAGCAAATAAATCCATCCCAAGGAAAAAGAAAAGCAAGAAAGCAAAGTGGTCATCTGAGGAGGCTTTACCAACAGCTGAAGAAAGAAGAGAAGAGAAAATCAAGGGAGAAAGGAAGAGGTACACCCTATTAAATGCAGATTTACAGAAAATAGCAAGGACAGACAAAAAGGTCTTCTTCAATGAACAGTGCAAAGAAACAGAGGAAAACATCAGAAGAGGAAAGACAGAGATCTCTTCAAGAAAATTGGAAATATCAAAGGAAAATTTCATCCAAAGATGGGCTCAATAAAGAACAGAAACAGTGAAGATCTAATAGAAGCAGAAGAGATCAAGAAGAGATGGAAAGAATACATGAAAGAATTGTACAAAAAATGACAATGACTCAGATAACCACCATGGTGTGGTCACTCATCTAGAGCCAGACATTCTGGAATGCGAAGTCAAGTGGACCTTAGGAAGCACTGCTGTCAATAAAGCTAGTGAAGGTGATGGAATTCCAGCTGAGCTATTTCAAATCCTAAAAGATGATGCTATCAAAGTGCTGCACTCAGTATGTCAGCAAATTTGGAAAGCCCAGCAGTGGTCACAGGACTGGAAAAGGTCAATCCTCATTCCAGTTCCCAAGAAAGGCAGTACTAAAGAATGTTCAAACCACCAGAAAATTTCATTTATCTCCCATGCTAGTAAGGTAATGCTCAAAATCCTCCAAGTGAGGCTTCAGCATTACATGAACCAAGAACTTCCAAATGTTCAAGCTGGGTTTAGAAAAGGCAGAGGAACCAGAGACCAAACTGCCAACATTCTCTGGATCACAGAGAATGCAAGGGAATTCCAGAAAATCATCTACCACTGTTTCATCGACTAGGATAAAGCCTTTGACTGTGTGGTTTATAACAAATTGTGAAAAACTCTTAAACAGATGGGAATACCAGACCATCTTAACTGTCTGCTGAGAAACCTGTATGCTGGTCAAGAAGCAACAGTAAGAACCCTGTATGGAACAACTGACTGGTTTGGGATGGAGAAAGAAGTATAAGGCTGTTTACTGTCACCCTGTTTATTTAACTTATACTCAGAATACATGATGAGAAATGGCAGGCTGGATGAATTACAAACTGGAATCAAGATTGCTGAGAGAAATATCAATAACCTCAGATACAAGGATGATACCACTCTAACGGCAGAAAGCGAAGAGGAACTAATGAACCATTTGAAAAGGGCAAAGGAGGAGAGTGATAAACCCAGCTTAAAACTCAATATTAAAAGAAACTAAGATCATGGCATCTAGCCCCATCATTTCATGGCAAATAGAAGGAGAAAAGCTGGAAGCCATAACAGATTTCCTCTTCTTGGGCTCTAAAATCACTGTGGTTGGTGACTGCAGCCATGCAATCAGTAGATGATTGCTTCTTGGCAGAAAAGCTATGACAAATCTAGACAGTGTGTAAAAAGCAAAGACATCACTTTGTTGACAAAGGTCCGTTTAGTCAAGGCTATGGTCTTTCCAGTATGGTTGTGAGAGCTGGACCATAAAGAAGGCAGAGTGTTGAAGAATTGACGCTTTTGAACTGTGGTGTTGGAGAAGACTCTTGAGAGTCCCTTGGACATGAAGATCAAACCAATCAATCTTAAAGGAGATCAACCCTGAATATTCATTGAAAGGACTGATGCTGAAGCTTAAGCTCCAACACGTTGGTCAGCTGACTCACTGGAAAAGACCCTGATGCTGGGAAAGACTCAAGGCAGAAGGAGAAGAGGGTAACAGAGGATGAGATGGCTGGATGGTATAACCAATACAATGGATATGAACTTGGGCAGGGAAGCCTGGTGTGCTGCAGTCCATGGGTCGCAAAGAGTTGGACACAACTAGGTGACTGAACAACAACAACAAAGATTAGATGACAAGATATACATCATGCACCATGGTTTCTGGCCACAATAATAGCTCAATAAAAGTTCATTTTCTTCCCTTTTCCCGAGGTTTGCCCATATATTTTTTGCTACTATACATTTACATGTGAAATTTAACATCACATTACTCATTAGGGAGATGAAAATTCCTTAATGAGTTACAACTACACACCCATCAGAACGGCTAAAATGTAAAGAAAGATAGACAATGCTAATTTTGGTGAGAATATATAGCAACTGAAATTTTCATATGTTATATAAAGGGAGTATAAAATGCTATGACCATTTTGTAAAATTCTTTGGCAGTTTCTACTAAGGTCAAATATATGCCTACCCTAAAAGTGAATAACTCCAATCCTAATATGTAACCATGTAGAGAGTCATCTTGTGTTGTTGGAGGAGGGCGTTTACTATGACCAGAGCATTCTCTGGGCAAATGCAGCCTTTGCCCTCCATTTTGTACTCCAAGGCCAAACTTGCCTGTTATTCCAGGTTTTTTACTTCGTATTTTTGCATCCCCAACACAAATAAGTGCATAGGTTTACAAGTATGTTCATAGCACCATAATCTGTAGGAGCCCTGTCCATTAACAGAAAAAAGGATAAACAAGTCGTACCACATTCATACAATGTGATATTATACAGACTGATAGACAAAACAAAATGGATGAATCTCAGAACCATTATGTTGAGTGGAAGAAGCCAGATGCAAGAGTACACACTGTATGATTCTCCTTATTCAAAATTCTACGTCAGGCAAAATTATTAATCATATAGAGTGATAAAAGCCTGTCAGTGGTGGTTGTGGGTGGTGGTGGTTATAGTGGTATTAACTGGGAAAGGTGACTGGGAATTCTTTAGAGTGATATAAATTTAATGTATCTTGATATGGGTAGTGGTCTTGTAGGTGATTACATTCTAAAAATTGTTGAGTTTAGAAAGAAAACTCATGAATTTTACTATATGTAGGTTTACCTCAACGTTAGAAAGTTTTCTTGATGATGTTTATCTGTTCACTTGTAGTTCACCCGGTAGATACTTTTACAGAAAGGTGGAGGATGACTGAAATCCCAGAGAAGTTACACAGTCTTGATGTGCAGAGTTACTTGTTTGCCAAATGGGGACACATCTGAATGCACACCTACTCCCTGCACTCAGTGATGTGCCGTTATTGACAGCTACACAGTAAGCTCATTATTCTTGTGCCTAACATTTTATAGCTGTCCACAGCAAAAGAAGGATGCTATGTGTCATAGCTTTTGTTTACTATAATTTTTGTAAGTCCATTATCATTCTGGATGAAGACATTTTAAAATCTATAAAACAGGACAAAACATTTTTCCAGGATGAGGCAGTTTGCAAAGTTGTTTGAATATGGAAAATGAGTTTGCCAGGGGCACACAAAGAAAAAAAAAACAAAGGAAAAGAACAATGAAGATCTCTCCTACAGTGTAACACTCTTAATAGAGCATCCTGCAGCTTCTGAACAATTCCTACACTTAATGACTAATGAATCTGAGTTCGCCTCTGCATTTGCACAGCTGGGGGCAGTGGTATTATCTACAGAGATTCTGTGAGGAAGAGGGCGAGGAGGTGGCAGCTTGTACTTCTGTGTGAGCAAACTAAACTGGCAGACTGTAAAACGAGTATGAGCTGTATATGCCAGAGCAATATAAATACACTCCACACTCACCACAGGATGTAATCCCTTAGCTGCATGGCATTCCCCTTGGCCCACTTCTTTCCTTGACAATCCCTTTACACTTGATACTTCAGCTTCCCTCATGGGAATGATCTCCATGAGCAATACTCTCTAGGATGCCTTCTTGCCTTTGTACACGCCACTTTATTTGTCTGGAATATTCTTTCTATCCCAAGTTCCCATAGGTATCTCTTTCAATACTTAGTTCAGGAGTTATCTTTTCTAGCACCTTCCAGCCTATTATTTGGTTTCTTTTATCTATGTTTACCAATATAAAAACATATCAAACCATAGTATCCCTTCCAATTTGCTTGATCATCTAACTCCATTTTATCTCCTTTTGATGGGGAGCCTAGTATTTTTCATCTCTGAATTTCTAATATTTTTTGCACATTTCTGACACATAGCAATAGATAATTGTAGAATGAATATGTGTGAAGAATGAATAAATTAATGGGGAGAAAAGCTAATTTTATATTTCTGTTTTGATTTGTGAATTGCTGGACACCTATGAACAAAATGACAACATTAAATGTCTTTGAACTTTTCCTCTTCAAATGAATATTGAGGAAAACAGGAATAATCTGATTAAAACACTAATCTCTTAGACTGAATTCCTTCCAAACAGTTAATTTTTTAAAAACATAAAATTTTTCTTATATTTAGTTCACCATCATGTTAGTACTTCTAAACAATGTGCTACTTGGTTTTCTTTAAGGATACAAATTTGGGATGGTACACATTCAGTCAGAAGAATTGACAAATTCCGTTAAAAGCTCCATAGGACTTTTCAGCAGTGGTGAAACCATGAAAAGTAGTATCCTGTAGTGGACTCTAAAAGCATTTCTTCTTAATTCTAATGCAGGAGATATTATATTTTTCCTGGTTCTCTAAGCCTGTTCTTGAAAAATATTGTTTTTCTAGTACACCTAAAATCAGGTTCTACAGTTGGAATCCATTTCCTCCTGTTCAGTTCAGTTCAGTTCAGTCACTCAGTAGTGTCCGACTCTTTGTGACCCCATGAATCGCAGTACGCCAGGCCTGCCTGTCCATCACCAACTCCCAGAGTCCACCCAAACCCATGTCCATTGTGTCGGTGATGCCATCCAACCATCTCATCCTCTGTCATCCCCTTCTCCTCCTGCCCTCAATCTTTCCCAGCATCAGGGTCTTTTCAAATGAGTCAGCTCTCCGCATCAGGTAGCCAATGTATTGAGTTTCAGCTTCAACATCAGTCCTTCCAGTGAACACCCAGGACTGCTCTCCTTTAGGATGGACTGGCTGGATCTCCTTGCAGTCCAAGGGACTCACAAGAGTCTTCTCCAACACCACAGTTCAAAAGCATCAATTCTTCTGCACTCAGCTTTCTTTATAGTCCAACTCTCACATCCACACACGACTACTGGAAAAAACATAGCCTTGACTACACAGACCTTTGTTGGCAAAGTAATGTCTCTGCTTTTGAATATGCTATCTAGGTTGGTCATAACTTTCCTTCCAAGGAGCAAGTGTTTTTTAATTTCATGTCTGCAATCATCATCTGCAGTGATTTTAGCAAAAAGGTGCACACTAATTATTTATCTACACTTACAGAATGGATTTTTTTATTTTATCTTTTAGGCTGAATGGCTTTCAGAACCATTAAACTATTGAGTGTGTAGGGAATTCGTGCTAACTGAATAAGTGTAGATTTGTGCCTTTTTCTCTGCTAACAGAATCTGCTACCTTCCCACATTACCTACTAGAAGAACAGGTCTAGGTGGCTGTATTTATATCAGGTGATTCAATTTCCTTGACCAAAGCTTTGTAGGCAGTAATGAATATATGACCAAACCTGAGTCAGTAAGATTCCCTAGGAAAATAGGAGAAACAAATTGGTAAGATATAAGAAGAAATGCAGCAGCAGGATCATATAGAACTGGACACTGTGGCAAGTATGAGTGAGATACAGAGTGATAGAGGAAGGCAGTCTACAAAGAAAACCAGAAATACAGAATAGATGGGTCAAGAGAAGCCAAAATGAGTGACTCGAGGGCCCTATTACAGAAAAGCCTGGTGGAGTCCCTTTGTTATCTGGATATATTTCCATTTGCTAGATATTCCAGAGATTAACCTTAGAAGAAATTTTGGTTAGTGTATGAATGGATTTCTGTTATTTTCAAGCAAACTACAGTTGATCTTTGAACAATAATACCGGGGTTAGGGACACTGACTCATCACACAGCTGAAAATTCACATATGACTTTAAAGCCAGCCCTCCATATCCACAGTTTCACAACTGCAAATTCAACCAATCTTGGATTATTGGTACTGCACTATATATTTATTGAAAAAAAATCCACACATAAGCGGACCTGCACAGTTCAAGTCCATTGTTCAAAGGTCAATTGTACATGTAAAATAGTAGCTTTAACATAATTGTGACAAAGATTGATGTGATTACTAATTTTATATGTAAACTTATCTAGGCCACAATGCTCAGATATTTTTCTGAACATTATTGTGAATATTTCCGTTAGAGTGTATTTGGCTGAAATTAATATTTAAATCAGTGGTATCTGAGTAAAGCACATTGCCCCCCAAACTGTGGGTGGGCCTCATACAATTTGCTGAAGGCCTGAATAGGATAAAAGACTGACCCTCCCCCAAATAGGACAGACTTTTCCAGAAGACTGTCTT
Organism: Bos mutus; assembly: GCF_027580195.1. NCBI lineage: Eukaryota > Metazoa > Chordata > Mammalia > Artiodactyla > Bovidae > Bos > Bos mutus. The sequence goes on along the minus strand of NC_091624.1, from coordinate 64,922,614 downwards.
TGAACTTTATCTGCAACATCAGTTATTCTTGGTTCTACTGAAGACTGCATTTGGACTAAAAATGCAACTGTTTCCTGAGTCTCCAGCTTGCCAGTGTCCATCCTCATATTTTGAACTTGCTAAGCCTCCACAATCATGTGAGCCAATTCCTTAGAATAAACTGTTTTACTTATACACACACACACACACACACACACACAATTGATTCTGTTTCTTTGGAGAACCCTAATAAACCTACAATAACTGGCGACTCTGATGGTACAATAAGTACAAAGTGTAATTAGTTGCACATGAATAGTATATATTCCCCTAAACCCAAATTATTACAAAATACTTTTTAAATTTTGTTCATTTGCACTGCACCATTGGGCAGGAGGAGAAGGGGATGACAGAGGATGAGATGGCTGGATGGCATCACTGACTCGATGGACGTGAGTCTGGGTGAACTCCGGGAGTTGGTGATAGACAGGGAGGCCTGGAGTGCTGTGATTCATGGGGTCGCAAAGAGTCGGACAGAACTGAGCGACTGAACTGAACTGATTTCTGTTTTATTAGGCTGAAAGGAAGGAACTCATATTAACTGAAAACTGGCTACAGAGTATGCCAACACCAAACATATTAATTTCTGAACATAAAGCAATATTTTTACTGAATTTATAATTAAAGGAAATTAAAATTCAGAGAAGTTTCCTGTTTTGTCAATGATCAATTTGAGAACATGCCATTTAATTGTTTTTGCTGTCAAGTACCCAAATGATTTAATTGTTTGTCTTATCAATATATTACTCCATAATCTAGTTGGGTCTCAGATGAAGAGAGAGTAAAGGTACTTAATTTTTCCAGCTCAAAAGAGGGATAATTGAGTTTTCTATACTTGTTTCACAATGTTGCTATGAAGTTCAGTTCATTTAATGTAAAGCAAAGAACTTCGTAAATTGAAAAGGACTTTTTAAATGTTAAGTTTTAGTATCACTTCACTTTTAGTCTCTGTATATTTCAATATAGTTTCTGAAAAGACATCTTTTAAAGAACTGAAGCATTCATATTTTTAGAGATAGAAAACAAATATTCCCCACAAACATTTACTAAATGTGACCTACATTATGAGACAGTAAGTATATCCCACACCACTCTCCAATGAGTATGAGATAACAATTATAACAATAAATGATTTGCTCTCAGTTTTTTCAAAGTAATTTTAAAATAAATAGGAGCATGCAATGGCTTTCTGTCATCATGAATTAATCCAAGAATATCAGAGCTATAAGGGAACTTAACAATCATCCCATGTTTGACAAACTGGAGTCCACAGGCAAGTACAATCTGCCCTCTATGTATGGCTCATGAGCCAAGAATAGCTTTTATATTTCAAACTGGTTGAAAAATAAAAATAATATTTCATGATATGTGACAATTACATGAAATTAAAATTTCAGCGTTAGTCTCTTCAGGCCACTATAACAAAATACCACAGATTGGGTGGGTTATAAACAGTAGAAACTTATTGCTCACAGTTCTGGAGGCTGGAAGCTCAAGATCAAATTTCCACCATGGTCAAGAGAGGGCCCTCTTCTAGGGCACAGGCGTCTTTTTAGAAGGGGTAGGGAGCTCTCTGGAGCCTTTTCTACAAGGCACAGACACCATTCAAAAGCATCCCTCCCTCATGACTTATGTACCACCTGAACGTTCCACCTACTAATATCATCACCTTTGGGGTCAGGATTTCAATATATGGATTTTCAACACATGAACACTCAGACCATAGTGCAGTGTTCCTAAATAAGTTTAACTGGATCACAAATACATTCATTTATTATGTGTTGTGTGTGGCTACTTTCTCAAGCTACAATGGCAAAATTGAATAGTTGTGATAGAGAGGGCAACTATATGACCCATCAAGCCACTTTTCCATTTAGCTTTTATAGAAAAAGTTTGCCAGTCCTTATCTACTCCAATCCTGTCTTTTTATATATGAGAAAACTAAAAGATAAAACTATTTATTCCAGGTAACTCAGCTGGGATTAATAATTATACAGAATTAGGGCTAAAATCTAGTTTTCTGTCCATTTGATCATGCTCAATTTAACGACTGAAAATTAGCTTTAATTATACTCACTTTTAAATTAAATTATGTACCCTCCTTGTGTTAATTACTAGATTTATCTCAGAATCTTTGATTGCTCACATGAACTAACATTATACAAAAAAATTCATCTTGATGAAGTAAAATATTTTTTCATTTATCCATTGAAATTAATTTTATATTGTATTATTCTTAAACAGTTCTAAGAAGTTATTATAGAACAATGGTGAAAATTAAATATTTTGTTTAATATATCAATCAAATCACACATGTTCTGCTTACAATACATAAAGCAGTAATATATGGAAATTCAAATACTTTCAGACACATTGGTCACATTTAATTTTCTTATCTTTACAAGAGATGATTGACAATAAGTTGAGAAAATAATCATTTAGTCTTTCTAGATTTAGTGACTAGAACTTGACCAATTAATTTTCTAAATGTAAGCTAAATTTCAATCTTTGTAAAATAAAAAAGAAAGTGTATCTAAAGTTAATCCTCTTTACATCACTAGGAAATCTCTGTTAGGTTTCCAGTGAAATCAACAACCTACTCTCCATCCTTAAGAGGAAATGTTTAAAGCAGCCCTTCTTAACTGGGGATGACTTCACCTCATCTCCCACCCCTGTGCCAAAGGATATTTGACTATGTCTGGAGACATTTTTGTTGTTGTCACAAAAGAATAAACTAGAACTTCTATTTGATACCATCTATCCATGATGTTGCTCTTGTTTAGTCACTAAATTGTGTCCGACTCTTTTACATCTCCATGGACTATAGCTCACCAGACTCCTATGTGCGTGGGGTTTCCCAGGCAAGAATACTGGAGTGGGTTGCTATTTCCTTCTCGAGGGGATCTTCCCTCCCAGAGATCGAATCTGCGTCTCCTGCTTTGGCAGGCGGATTCTTTACCACTGAGCCACTTGGGAAGCCCCTATATATGATACCTGATGATAGAATACTTCTATCCGTGATTTAGGATACAGTTAAATAATCTAATGCTAACAGAAAAATCTCAAGCCATATTTGCCTTTAAATAAAAATGACAAAATACTTCAATATAGTTGTGTCCACATAATTATATCTAGACATTAGCCAATGGCATTTTTAAAGGATAAAGCAAGAGTAGTCTGAGTTTAACAGTGTAGTTTTTCCTCTAATAGTACTTTCTCTAATTTACAGTGTAACCTAGCCAAAAACACTACTAAAGTTACATGAAGCAAGATATTAAAGTCTCTTAATCACTAAATTAAGGAATTCCCTTTTCTCCAACAAAAGCAATAAATGAAGTAATTTCAATTTCTCACTTTAAATTTCAGTAAATATTTTCAAAGCAGACATCTGGTTCTACCTACTTACAGTTTCTTCCTTAAGTAAATATTTTATTCTGCATCACTTTGAGTACTAATCATTGGTTCAATTCCTTAACTAATCTTCCAATTTGGGAAATATATGAAATATATCAACTCAAGCTCAAAGTATCCTTTAATTAGACAAAATGCCAAGACTTTATAATTTCATTTGGTTCTTTTAAGTGGCTTCAGAGCACTGCATCAGGAGCATAGTTATCCATCCCTCCAACATTTACCTATTCATTTAGCACCCCTGGCCCTAGAGGTAAAGAATCCATCTACCAATGCAGGAGATATAAGAGATGTGGGTTTGATCCCTATGTTGGGAAGATCCCCGGGAGGAAAATCCCATGGACAGAGGAGCCTGACACATTACAGTCCATAGGGTCACAAAGAGTCAGACACAACTGAAGTAACTTAGCACATATACCTTAGCACCCCAATTATCCTGTGCTGTCTGATAAATGATAAATGCATGAAATTGTCTAAGATATGATTCCTAACTTTAAGAAGCTTTTCAGAATGAGGTGAAAGAGCTAATAATACTATAACATGTTCAACGCAAAGATGGAAATACCCACTAACTTTTATGAGTATGAGTAAAAGGAGAGCCCAATCTGGGTTTAGGAATTCAGGAAATTTTTTCTTAAACTCATCCAACTTAGTTGAGAATTAAAATATTGGTAGGGGTTAGGTAGAAGATGTGGTTCAGATTTTCCAGGCAATGGAAATAGCTTGTGCAAAAAGCCCAGCTAAAAGGAAATTCATGATTTGAGAAAGGGAAAAGCAAAGTATAAAGGCAGAGAAGTAGATGGAGGACAGATCACAGAAGGTCTTAAATACCATTTCAAGGAGATTAGGATTTTATTCTACAAGAAAAGGGGTACTATTAAAGAATGTCAAACATGGCAGTATCCTGATCTTATGTGCATTTAAGGAAACCATTCTGGTATAGCTGTGGAAAGGATCAATTTGAAGTAGACTGCTATAGTATTTTGGGGCCAAGAAAAAGAAAAATTGGTTTGGGGAACTTAGACAGAAGGGGGTAGAACAGAGGCATATTTACTGACTGGCTGATTATATAAGGGGTGAAGGCAAACAAAGCAAAGGCATAAGCCTAAGCTTTCCAGTTGGGCAAAGTGGTGAATGGGTGATGCAATTGGGAGAAACAGAAGAAAGCGAGCAGTTGCGAGGGAGCTTGCTTATTTCAGCAACGGCCAAATGATTAGAGCAGAAGTTAAACTTTCTTTTCTGCAGGATTTCTGCCTCCAAAATGTAAGTTAAAACCACTTGAAGTAAACAAGACAGAGGTTAACATGTCATTTTTTCTTCTAATCTAGGATATCACTTATTGACCACACATTCTTAACACCTAAGTTAGCTTTCCTGCATGATCCCATAAGAAAAAACTGTGAAAGTCATTAAGTGTCCTGTGAGCATTAGTTCAGTTCAGTCTCTCAGTCATGTCTGACTCTTTGAGACCCCATGGAAGGCAGCACACTAGACTTCGCTGTCCATCACCAACTTCTGGAGCCTACTCAAACTCATGTCCATCACATCGAAGATGCCATCCAACCATCTTATCCTCTGATGTCCCCTTCTCCTCCTGCCTTCAATCTTTCCCAGCATTAGGGTCTTTTCCAATGAGTCACCTCTTCACATCAGGTGGCCAAAGTATTGGAGTTTCAGCTTCAGCATCAGTCCTTCCAATGAATATTCAGAGTTGATTTCCTTTAGGATAAACTGGTTGGATCTCCCTGGAGTCCGAGGGACTCTCAAGAGTCTTCTCCAACACCACCGTTCAAAAGCATCAATTCTTTGGTGCTCAGTTTTCTTTATAGTCCAACTCTCACATCCATAAATGACTACTGGAAAAACCATAGCTTTGATTAGACAGATCTTTGTAGGTAAAGTAATGTCTCTGCTTTTTAATATTCTGTCTAGGATGGTTGCAGATTTTCTTCCAAGGAGCAAGTGTCTTTTAATTTCCTGCCTGCAATCACCATCTGCAGTGATTTTGGCACCGCAAAAAATAAAGTCTCTCACTGTTTCCATTGTTTTCCCATCTATTTTCCATGAAGTGATGAGACCAGAAACCATGATCAAAGTTTTCTGAAAGTTGAGTTTTAAGCCAACTTTTTCACTCTCTTCTTTCACTTTCATCAAGAGGTTCTTTAGTTCTTCTTTGCTTTCTGCCACAAGGGTGGTGCCATCTGTGTATCTGAGGTTATTGATATTTCTCCCAGCAATCTTGATTTCAGCTTGCGCTTCCTCCAGCTCACCATTTCGCATGATTTATTCTGCATATAAGTTAAACAAGCAGGGTGACAATATACAGCCTTGACATACTCCTTTTACTATTTGGAACCAGTCTGTTGTTCTATGTCCAGTTCTAACTGCTGCTTCTTGACCTGCATACAGATTTCTCAGGAGGCAGGTCAGGTGGTCTCGTATTCCCATCTTTTTCAGAATTTTCCACAGTTTGTTGCGATCCACACAGGCAAAGGCTTTGGCATAGTCAATAAAGCAAAAGTAGATGCTTTTCTGGAAATCTCTTGCTTTTTTGATGATCCCGCAAATGTTGGCAATTTGATCTCCAATTCCTCTGCCTTTTCTAAAACCAGCTTGAACATCTGGAAGTTCACAGTTCAGGTACTGTTGAAGCCTGGCTTGAGAATTTTGAGCATTACTTCGCTAGCGTGTGAGACAAGTGCAATTGTGCAGTAGTTTGAACATTCTTTGGCATTGCCTTTCTTTGGAACGATAATGAAAACTGACCTTTTCCAGTCCTTCGGCCACTGCTGAGTTTCACAGATTTGCTGACATATTGAGTGCAGCATGTTCACAGCATCATCTTTTAGGATTTGAAATAGCTCAACTGGAATTCCATCCCCTCCACTAGCTTTGTTCGTAGTGATGCTTCCTAAGGCCCACTTGACTTTGTATTCCAGGATGTCTGGCTCTAGGTGAGTGATCACACCATCATGGTTATCTGGGTCGTGAAGATCTTTTTTGTACAGTTCTTCTGTGTATTCTTGCCACCTCTTCTTAATATCTTCTGCTTCTGTTAGGTCCATACCATTTCAGTCCTTTATTGTGCCCATCTTTGCATGAAATGTTCCCTTGGTATCTCTAATTTTCTTGAAGAGATCTCTAGTCTTTTCCATTCTATTGTTTCACTCTATTTCTTTGCATTGATTTCTGAGGAAGGCTTTCCTGCCTTTCCTTGCTTTTCTTTGGAACTCTGCATTCAAATGGGTGTATCTTTTCTTTTCTCCTTTGCCTTTAGCTTCTCTTCTTTTCTCAGCTATTTGTAAGGTCTCCTCAGACAACCATTTGGCCTTTTTTTTGCTCTTTTTCTTGGGGATGGTCTTGATCACTGCCTCCTGTACAATTTCACAAACCTCTGTCCATAGTTCTTCAGGCACTCTATCAGTCAGATCTAATCCCTTGAATCTATTTCTTACTTCCACTGTATAATCATAAGGGATTTGATTTAGGTCATACCTGAATGGTCTAGTGGTTTTCCCCACTTTCTTCAACTTAAGTCTGAATTTGGCAACAAGGAGTTCATAATCTGAGCCACAGTCAGCTCCCAGTCTTGTTTTTTGCTGACTGTATAGAGCTTCTCCATCTTTGACTGCAAAGAATATAATCAATCTTATTTCAGTACTGACCATCTGGTGATACCCATGTGTAGAGTCTTCTCTTGCACTGTTGAAGAGGTTGTTTGCTATGACCAGTGCTATTCTCTTGGCAAAACGCTGTTAGCCTTTGACCTGCTTCATTTTGTACTCCAAGGTCAAATTTGCCTGTTACTCCAGGTAGCTCTCGACTTTCTACTTTTGCATTCCAGTTTCCTATAATGAACAGACCATCTTTTTTGTGTGTTAGCATGGGGACTAGAAAGATGTGGAAATATTATGAGTCTGTATAAGTTTATAAGGAGATAGTGGGTACTCAAATTTTAACAATAAAATATCAGATACTGAGGTATGGTCATGCTAGAGGCATAATTTTAATGAGCCAACATCAGTTTATTGAAGTGTCACACTTCAGAAGAGAGATTCTCAACTGTTACAGTGTATAAAGTTCATCTCGGTTGTGTGTTAAAGTGCAGATTCTCAAGGTCCTCCCACGGGTTTAAACTAATAGGTTTGGATTGAGTTCTGTGAAACTGATTCTATAATATGTAGTCTTGGACCACACTTTGAGAAATACTCCTTTAAGAACTGATTTGGTGGATAAATCTCCCTTCAAGGAAGGCAATTTAATATAGAAAATGTTCTTGTCAATAGATTTTTAAACAACAGAATCAATTCCTTTCTTCTTTCATCTGTCTATCCATCTATCTATCTATCACGTATTTGTCTATTACCTATCATCTATCTATCACCTATCTGTCTTTATAGTAAACCCTGAAATTCTTTAATTATTTGGGGGAAAAGAAGCAAAAGTTACCAATGCTATCTCTAAACTGCAAATTCCTATGTATATGCCTCTGAAAATGGAAGTAGGGAAGAGCAACTGGCTAGAACAAAATCCCCAAATGCTTTTAACATAAATTTTATGTGAGATAAAAGTAAATACTAGTGTCTCCCTCTTAGAGATTTTGTTATACCTGCCCCACCTCACCCATGCAATTATAGCACTGTAATTTTCTCACATGTTCAGGAGCCAAGAAAATCTGGTTCAGCTCAATTTCCCACATTTAATATTTAATATCAGACATCATTTTTAAAAATTGAAGTGTAAAATTAATTTTAATTTTGAATGTATTTTTAAAAATGAAATCCCTATATGTTCACTTCCTCCCCTTCCCTGTCCAGAATCTCTTCCTTAGTTTTTGAAGGATATCGGGTGGAATGGACACTGGCACTGGTGGGGGTCTCTATTAATGTAGGCATCATTATGGCTGCTTTGGCCTTGGTCCCCAAGTGAACTGACCACAGCTCAGTTGGTACTATCACATACCACTGGAATCTAAAGGACATGCACTTGCGGGACCACTGCAGTTCCAAGAATCATCATCATTTCAGTTGCTCAGTCCTATCCGATTCTTTGTGATCCCCATGAACTGCAGCACGCCAGGCCTCCTTGTCCATCACCAACTGCTGGAGTCTACCCAAACCCATGTCCATTGAGTCAGTGATGCCATCCAACCATCCCATTCTCTGTCGTCCCCTTTTCCTCCTGCCCTCAAACTTTCCCAGCATCAGGATCTTTTCAAATGAGTCAGCTCTTCGCATTAGGTGGCCAAAGTATTGGAGTTTCAGCTTCAACATCAGTCCTTCAAATGAACGCCCAGGACTGATCTCCTTTAGGATGTACTGGTTGGATCTCCTTGCAGTCCAAGGGCCTCTCAAGAGTCTTCTCCCACACCATAGTTCAAAACCATCAATTCTTCGGTGCTCAGCTTTCTTTATAGTCCAACTCTCACATTCATATATGACTACTGGAAAAACCATAGCCTTGACTAGATGAACCTTTGTTGACAAAGGAATGTCTCTGATTTTTAACATGTTGTCTAGGTTGGTCATAACTTTCTTTCCAAGGAGTAAGCATCTTTTAATTTCATGACTGCAATCACCATCTGCAGTGATTTTGGAACCCTGAAAAATAAACTCAGCCACTGTTTCCCCATCTATTTGCCATGAAATGATGGGACCGGATGCCACGATCTTAGTTTTCTGAATGTTGAGCTTTAAGCCAACATTTTCACTCTCCTCTTTCACTTTCATCAAGAGGCTCTTTAGTTCTTCTTCACTTTCTGCCATAAGGGTGGTGTCATCTGCATGTCTGAGGTTATTGATATTTCTTCTGGCAATCTTGATTCCAGCCTGTGCTTTCTCCAGCCCAGTATTTCTCATGATGTACTCTGCATATAAGTTAAATAAGCAGGGTGACAATATACAGCCCTGACATACTCCTTTCCCCATTTGGAACCAGTCTGTTGTTCCATGTCCAGTTCGAAATGTTGCTTCCTGACCTGCATACAGGTTTCTCAAGAGGCAGGTCAGGTGGTCTGGTATTCCCATCTCTTTCAGAATTTTCCACAGTTTATTGTGATCTACACAGCCAAAGGCTTTGGCATAGTCAATAAAGCAGAAATAGATGTTTTTCTGGAACTCTCTTGCTTTTTTGATGATCCAGAGAATGTTGGCAATTTGATCTCTGGTTCCTCTGCCTTTTCTAAAACCAGCTTGAACATCTGGAAGTTCACGGTTAACGTATTGCTAAAGCCTGGCTTGGAGAATTTTGAGTATTATTTTACTAGCGTGTGAGATGAGTGCAATTGTGCAGTAGTTTGAGCATTCTTTGGCATTGCCTTTCTTTGAGATTGGAATGAAAACACGTTTCCCAGTCCTGTGGCCACTGCTGAGTTTTCCAGATTTGCTGACATATTGAGTGGAGCACATCCACAGCATCATCTTTTAGGATTTGAAATAGCTCAACTGGAATTCCATCCCCTCCACACTAGCTTTGTTTGTAGTGATGCTTCCTAAAGCCCACTTGACTTCACATTCCAGGATATCTGGCTCTAGGTGAGTGATCACACCGTCTTGATTATCTGGGTCGTGAAGATCTTTTTGTACATTTCTTCTGTGTGTTCTTCTCACCTCTTCTTAATATCTTCTGCTTCTGTTAGGTCCATACCATTTCCTAGGGAAGTTTAAAGGGGCATATGCAGGATGCTCCAGAATCTTGATGATGTACACTATCTTTGGGAGCTCTGGTTCACAATCATATCTCTATATAAATTCAACATAATTTGTTTTTAATTTTTAGAAAAAAATCTAAAATTGTATGTCATATGCCTGAATAAATCATGAAAATAATACATAGGGAAATCTAAAATAGATAAACAGAAAAGAAAAAAAAAGGAACAAGCATTCCTTCCCTTTATGATGATACATCATCTGTAAACCAAAACAGGGCAGCTGAACTCAATTATTTCTGTATCTAAATGATTTTTTACGATTAAACGTTTTGAAAACTTGTGAACTGTTTCTGAAAAACCTTTTGCTCCTACTGTTAACTAGCACATAATCTGTTCTGCCCAGATGCCAGCAAAAGAGAAAAGGCATTTAATTGAGTTTCCCTCCAGCATTGTAGAATCTAAGGCAGTTTTTCCTCAATGTGTGGTCCTTCTAAGAGCTGTTCATATCAGAATCACTAGGAGAGCTTGTTAAAATGCAAATTTCTGGACCCACCAGCTACCTACTGAGTCAGCATCCTCAGGGGTGAGCTTGAATATTTGCTTTGCTCATAAGCTCCCCAAGTGATTTTTAAGCTTTCTTAGGATTTCATGTATCATTCACATGTTCTTTCACTCATTTATTCTTCAATAAACATTTACTGAATACCTTTTGTGAGCTACTTTTTCATGTTAGCTAATGGAAAGGGAGATAGTTGTCTGCAGATGAGCTTGGAGCCAGTTGAGGTTATACCAACAGACTTAGATGGGGGTGGGGAGAATTTGAAGCCACTGCTGAAAGGGCAGTGTTCACACCCCTCCCTCCACAGGAAATCATCTGCAGGGAAGGCAGAACCATTGCCCTTGAGACAGACTTTGTCCCATTTTACTGACTCCACAAGTCATCCCAAAGCCAGATGGCCTGGGCTTGGACAACCCAGCTATATCCCCCTCATTCTACAGTGACCACACAGTTTCATTCCTTACTGCACAATACTGGGTATCAGAAGGCAGAACTCTCCAGAGACACAGGAGGGTTTCTTGGTGCCTCAGGAATTTCCTTCAGGATGTCCAAGGAACATTTCACAAAAAGGCAATTCACATGGTCACTGTTCAGCAGCTTGAGTTGAAGCCACCACTTGAAATGCACCACACAGATTTTGTCTCTCCTGGGTTTTAGTTTGGGTACATTTTTTTTTTTCTTTCTTATTCTCTTAAAGGGAATCTGAGCCTGGCATGCTGAGATGGAAGGATAGAAGTTTATTAGCAGCCCTTAAAATTTTGCCTAACCACACACTGTGTTTTCCTAAAAGCAATTTATTCTTAGGCTTCCCATCTTTAAGGCACTTAGTGGAATTGGTCCATAACCAGTTCCCTGATCTCACTCACCACCATTCACGAACATGTCTAGTATATAATAGGTATATGCTTCCTCTCTTCCTGTGGAAACTCAACTGCTACTCACTGACATATGGTTCAGGAGTGTCTGGTCCCAGCTAAACAAAAGCTCTGGTTTATTAATATTATTCTACCTGCCATATAAAGATACAGAATTAAAAAAAAAAAGATACAGAATTTTAGATGTGAAAAGGAGTCCTTAAAAGTAACAAATTTAAAACAAATCAAAATGAATCTCAACATAATTGTCTTCTAAGAGTTTGAGGATAGCAAAAGGAAGTCAGTTTCTGCTGTCTGGCATCAACTGTAGAAAAAAAGACCCAACTCATTTTGTTATCAGGATCTTGCTATGCTTTAGGGACAATATAATGCACACTGTTTACCATGACATGAAATTATAGGAGTAGAAAACACTGTGTATTTGGGCAGAATTTGGGATCTCATAGCCTAACTTGATCACTGTTCTTTCAATTATTTCTCTTGTTTTATACCCAGTTCACTTTCACTAATCCCTCTTTTGATAATAAAAAGAGAGAAAGGAGTGGGGAAATGAATTAAAACTCTGAGATATTTAACTGGATTTCAAAAAATGGGAGTTTACTAGGCATTGTTTTATAAGAGCAAAGAAAAAAACCATCTTAGAAAACTTTAAGTGATATTACTGATTATATATTATTTACATCAAAGAGTTCTGGTATCAATGAGACTCGTCCCATCGATAACATGAAATTACATTCCTTACTTTTGTCTCAGTCTCATTAGAATCAGCAAGTGGCATACCCTTTCCAGCTCCAAAGAATCACCGAGTTCTGTCCTTCCTTCTCAGGATCTTTATTTTCAGACACTGGAACCACCATCACTGGGACCATCAGACAGCAAAGTAAGATATCTGAAGAAATTCTAAATTCTTCCTTCTACCACAACTAATTGATTTAACAAGGCCCTATTTATTTTACCTCCATTACTTTTGCATTAGTCCCGCTGTTGTTATTGTTCAGTCGCTAGACAGTAAAGAATCTGTCTGCAATGCAGCAGACCCAGGTTCCAACCCTGGGTTGGGAAGATTCTCTAGAGAAGGGAATGGCTACCCACTCCAGTATTTTTGCCTGGAGAATTCCATTGACAGAAAAGCCTGGCAGGCTATAGTCCATGGGGTTGCCAAGAGTTGGACATGACTAAGAGACTAAATGTATTACCCCTGGTCCTTCTCAACTCTTCAGGCCTCTAATTTAATCTCTCAGCTTCCAGTCTCACCATCTCCCATGCATTCTAGACACTACAGTCAAAGTAATCTATTTAACAGCTGGATCTAGCAATCACTTTGCGGCTAAGATCCTTTTAATGGCCCTCCCTAGTTTTCAGTATCATTGTCAACTGCCTTGGTTTAGTGAGCAAGGCCCTCTATGATCTAAACTCTGCCGACTGTTCTAGTCCTCCTTCCATTTTAATATCCAATCCAGTTTAATTACTTTTAGCCTCAATAGACTACGTTTTTCCATGCCCACAGAGCATGGCAGCCTTTTCCATGGGGAATCATAGCATTAAATCTAAGTCAAGATCTAAATTCTTTATTTTAAAGAGAAGGACACCAAGTTACAGAGAGGTTAAGTAACTTTCCCTAGGTCACACAGGTGGTTAGGAACATGAAGGAATTAGAACTCATTCGTTTAGACCTAACTGTTCAAAGTATAATTTCTCTAATCTCTTTCTGACATTGCTCTAGTGGCAAAGTAATACTCTTTGTTTGAAAATCCTAAAATGATGCAGATTATTTGGTCTTCATCAAGAAATTGGCTTAAATGTATTTATCCAAAATCTGTTACAAATGCACAGCTTCCCTTTCCCCCAAAGCAACCTATTTTTCAAAGGCCCCCTTCACTAAATCTACCAAGATTTCAATGCAGGAAAAAGGTGTCTGCTCTAACATTAATATTCAAATTAAACAGAAGTAACCAAAATAAAATCTCCCAAAGAAAATAATGGCAGAGACAGACCTTAAAATGCATATAAAATATGCTAAGAATATTCTATCACTGAAATAAATTTGACTTTCTGCAATTAATAGTAAGATAAATCTTGAAACACATCAAAATGAAGCAAATGACAACTGAAGAGAAACAGTTTGGAAAGGGTCCCATTTGAAATGTATCCGTTTGACAACAGCCTCTGATTTTTGGCTATCATCATCATGTGCTTGTCCAAAAATTCACTTTCAAATGATATTCCCAAATGCAATCTCAAATTCAAAATGTAAGTTGGCTGGCATGTTCAAAATTTTCTCTGACATGGACAAAATAACAATACAAGATGTTTTCAGAAGGAATAATAACTATATTCCAACACTCATTGGGTTTAATTCGTGCTTCAGATGCTGGCCTTTCCCTTCTAATTCTTTACTATCTTGTTTCTATTAAGAAATGGGAAATAGAGGAAACAGGATTATGAAGCCATTTCTAAACATCAGAGTGGTACTGAAGTAAGTTAGCAAAGAAACGCATTTTCCAGGAAAGGACAGGGAGGAAATTGGCTCACACTCAGTCTTGTCAGAAATGGTGACTGATTTGGGTTTAGTCGAATCTAATCATGCCATCATGTCCTAAACTGCATTTACGGCTATGTCAGGGCATTGGAAAGGGCATATTGCATCAGAAAAAGGCTTGGAAGAGGAACGAAAATTACCTGTTGAATAGTAGGAGAATTGGGGTTATTAGCTTACAATTTCAATAGACTCCAGAGAATCCATCCATTATATTAGCATGGTGGTGGCAGTGTGAGGGAGACAGAATAAGAGATTGAGACAGAGGGGGGAGGGAAGGAATAAGCAGAAAGTAAGGAAAGAACAGTATAATTATTGCTATTAAATATCTAATTTATAGACTAAATCAGGAAGAACACTGACCAAAAGATGCAAATGATTACTCTGGAACTTCCATTTTACTTGAAATATAAAAGCAGGGCAAGAACACACAGGGATTAACACAATAAAGACAAAACAGCGACAATCTGGAGTGGGAAAATCACACAGCATTCATACCCAGAATGCTGATAATACAATAACTCATATACAAAAGCAGGGTTTATTTCTTTCTAAGTATTACTGGAAGAATTTTGTAGTACTTTTCTTCAAGTTTGAAATGTGTTCAATATCTGAAGTCTTCTAGGACATCTTATCTCCCAAAAATACAGATGTCGTTTGAAAGCAAAGTTCTCTAGTGAAACAAATCCTATCTTTCAGATATTGAGAGAATTTGAAGGGCAGTCATTAATGCACCTTTTAGATGAATAAAATTTGTTATTAAACACCATGTTCATGAAGGATGGTAAGACTGAGATGTACGCCACCCATGGTGTCAGTGTAGTATTGACCAGTGTTGCTGAGATATAACATGAATGGTACTCACAGTTAAAAAAGATGAGAGCTCTTCTAAAAATAAGTAATCTACTCCAAAAGAATACTTCTCTGCTGATTTTATGACAAGCAAATAATAAATATCACTTTTCATTTAAAAATTAGAGTATTAATGAATAATATATTGAAGGTAGTATACACACACCTGTTAAAAAGTCGTTATATAAGTTAAAAAACATTACATCTGGGAAAAGCCAAGGAGTGATTTAAATGAAAAATGTTTCTTATTGCACATGGAATAGCTGAAGTCAATTTTTTCAGTCATAGTTAGGTTTGCCAAGATACTCTTCACCCCAGACCCTAGATTCAAGAGTAATTCTGGAGGAAAATTTACATTTGTTTGTTAGTCCCTGGCCTCATTCTTTTTCATGCCCTATCACGCATGTTGTTCCAACACAGCAAAAGCCCTTATATCCAAGGAAGCTTATCTCCTACTCCCAAATCTCCTTTTCCTCCAAAAGACTCTTTCAAGGAAGCAAACCACCATCATAACAAAATGATGGGTGTTTGAACAGGATGTGGGTGTAACCTTTGGGAAAGTTATTCAGTTTGTGTTTAACAGGATAAAGGAAACTCAGACAGGGTTAATGCACGCCTGCTCAGTCTCTAAATCATGTCTGACTCTTTGCAACCCTATGGACTGTAGCCCTTCAGGCTCCTCTGTCCACGGGATTCTCCAGGCAAGAATACTGGAGTGAGACTGGGTTAATACTTCAATGCAAGAAGCCACTTAGCTGTACAGAACTAATTGTCCACATCAAACTTGACCCAACCAGAACACAGATTCAGAAAGAAAAATGTTTTAAGTGTAATTTTTTCAGTGATCATTAATCTCAGTATCATATTAATATGGAAAGGAGGATTAAGAACTTCATCTTGCCTTTTAAACTTCACCTGGATGTGGGAGGGACATCCAGAGATATACATTTTTCCCAAAAAAGTACTTTCTCTTTTCTGAGGGGAAATACTTGTTTTCTGCACCTTTAAATTTTTACTTGTATTTCCTTCCCTACAAGGCAGATGGTAAAGATGAATTATCTTGAAGTTGTGGGGACTTTCTCAGTGTTTTTAATATATTTGCTTCTAGAAAGAGAAATGCTGCAGACACCAGGTAGCATCCTAGCTGAGGTATAGTACTGTTTCTTTTGTGTAACTCAGAGCTAGCGAGAAAGCTAGAAGCACACACTCAGTATATATTTAACAATACCTTCCCATCACCGACTTCACTTAAGATACTAAAATTATCATGCCTTTAAAAAAAAAAAAAAGTATGCCAAAAAAGTCACAATCTGATAAGGTTTGTTCTTTGTCTTTACCTGAGAGACCACCTAAGGACACAGGGCTTTTAAAATAATAAGGAGAATCCTTTGTTCTCTCAGGTTCCATTTAAATGGAAACTGGGTCGAAGGGCTTCCCCAGGGAGGGAAAAAAATCAAGGAGTCAAACACACAGGAGTAAGAGATTTCACTCCCACGACTGTTACCACCCTCCCAAAGAAGTTAATTAATTCTATTTTAGGGATGTTTGGGGGGTGGGGAGCACTCAAGCAGCCCATTCTCTGCAACCATAATCTCATTCTCAAATGTGGCTGAGACCATCCTCCATCCCTGACACTGGGGTGAGGGGAGCTGAGAACCTCTCAATAGCCATGGGCAACACAGCCAGTACTGCAGGCATCTGTACTCCCCAAAAGGTGTGTCCCAGCCCAAGCGCGAAGTTGGGTATTCAGACCTGCAAAGCACAATGAGAGCCATTCAAAGCAGCAAGTTACAGTACCTTAAGAAGTCTGACAGATGGGAGAAAGGCTGCGTGGCACAGCTTCCGGATGGTCCAGTTCAGGGGTCGAGGAGCATCAGTTTGATTCATGACCCCTTCCAAATTCCACCAGGAAAACCAGAAACCGCAAACCTGAGCAATGCCTAGAAAACAAACGGTCCCCCACGGCCCTGGCATCCCATGGTCATCTCCACACCTGCGAATTCTATCAGGGCAGAGGCTTCCTGCAACTTGGGAGACTAGTCAAGTGGCGTTGCTTGAGCCACTGAACCTTCTTAAGAAAGCCACCTCCCCTCTCCCTGCAGCCGTGCTCATGCATACCAAATGTGGCTGAATAGAGGCACACTGCCTGCTGCTTCGGGGAGGGGATGCATGGTTTTGAAGGAGAGGGACAGCCTGCACGGAACAGCCTGCGGTCGGAGTCAGAGCAGCCTGCTCGGAATGCGCGCTCCCTCTCCTGCTCTCCTCCCAGTAAACGCAGGTCAGGCATTGGGGGAAAACCCGGGCCATTTGCTCTGCTCACTAGGTTTGGGGGGGAGCCAGGAAGAGAGCAAAAGGGAACATCAATAAAGCCAGAACGGGGAACTTGCACTTTCTTACACAAAGCATCTTTGAGGGCTGGAAATTGGCACAGGGGGAGGGGCTAGGACACAGAAGGAGAAGGGATGCCTCGGAATGATAAGATAAACACTTCACTTTTGATTTATATGACATCATAAATTGAGAGCTATTGTAAAACGGATCTGCAATAAAAAGAATCTTTGTCGTGTTCTGGGGTTTTTATTAACTGTGATTGACGGTCCTCACCCTGATATACACATGATATAGATGACAGGAGGTAGATGGTAGAGAGAAAAGCAAACTAACACACACAGTAGAAGCGGTGAGTTATTCCTTTCATAGAAAGCAGTGTAAACTAACGTATGTTTGGCTTACCATTTAGAAATGGCAGTTTCTAAATTGGGGGTTATCCTCTCCTGAAAAGCCACTTGATACTCTATCTGCAACAAAAGTTTAACCCTTAAGGTGCCACATGGAATGCTTTCTATAAAAGATGGAGTTTCCTGAATTGGGGAATACCCACCCCTATTATTTTCTAAGGATAGCTTTAAGAGAGTTGCCACGCTGGCATGAATAGTCTTTAGGGCACCTATGTTGAGAGAGAATAAAGCAACTTTTCAATTTGAAAGCGTAAATTAAATAATTTCACTTAGAGCGGTGAAGTTCCAGTGCCTGGGAAGAGGAAGAAGTCACAACCCACTGAGACTACCTCATCTCCAGAAATCAGACCTTAGTGAGTACAGTCAACTGACTTCCGGCTGCCCAGGAGAACTCCCACATCCTTAGAGCATTTCTGTCTTAAACTTATTTTCCCTCTTTATGTCCCTCCCTATGATTGTACTGATTTTCAGTTTTTAATTAACTAGAAGAGAATGGTAAATCCCAGCTCCATGACTATTACGTATTCTGAAGCAGAATTGGAGATGTGAGAGCAGATGTGATAACACAGGGACTCTGCTGTAATTCAGAATTTGGAGCAACATGGATCCTCCCTGGAGTGTAATAAATACTTGACACATTGCATTACAACCGTATTTCCCTCACAATGCTCCTGTGTTACAGATCTGAGGACACTATTGCAGAAAATCTAGTCTACTGGTAGAATCCAGACCACTGACTTGCCTTGTGGAATAAAATTCATGCATCTGATTACATTCTATTAACCAATATCATTTTAATAGACTCCCCCTGACACACACACACATATGGTTCATTATCTGTCATCATTCTATTTCCAGCAAATGTTAAAGGCAGCTTAAAACATTAACATCTAACATGTCTGTGTCTGGCATTCCGCTAGGCACTCTAAATGCATTATGTAAGTTCATATCAACAATAACCCTATTTAGTACATGCTACTGTCATATCCACATTTCACAGATTGAGCAATTGAGATCTGGAGTAATTAGTAATGAGTAGCTAAGAATTGGAGAAGGAAATGGCAACCCACTCTGGTGTTCTTGCCTGGAGAATCCCAGGGACGGGGGAGCCTGGTGGGCTGCCGTCTATGGGGTCACACAGAGTCGGACACAACTGCAGTGACTTAGCAGCAGCAGCAGCTAAGAATTGAGACTTTCCTGGTAGCTCAGATGGTAAAGAATCTGCCTGCAATGCAGGAGACCCGGGTTTGGTCTCCTGGGAATTAACATAACTAATAAAACCAGGATTTAGATTGAAACTAGTCTACAAGACTATAAAGACAAGCTTTCTCTTCTCTCCTACTTGTTTCATAGTTAAGGCAGCCACAGCAATTAAGTCATTGCCTCAACTTTCTGGTGACTTAACCTTATATAAGAGTTGACTGTGATATTAAATGGTTTACCTTGGAAACGAACAGAGATCATTCTGTCGTTTTTGAGATTACATCCAAGTACTGCATTTTGGCCTCTTTTGTTGACCATGATGGCTACTCCATTTCTCCTGAGGGATTCCTGCCCGCAGTAGTAGATATAATGGTCATCTGAGTTAAATTCACCCATTCCAGTCCATTTTAGTTCGCTGATTCCTAGAATGTCGACATTCACTTTTGCCATCTCTTGTTTGACCACTTCCAATTTGCCTTGATTCATGGACCTGACATTCCAGGTTCCTATGCAATATTGCTCTTTACAGCATCGGACCTTGCTTCTATCATCAGTCACATCCACACCTGGGTATTCTTTTAGCTTTGGCTCCATCCCTTCATTCTTTCTGGAGTTATTTCTCCACTGATCTCCAGTAGCATATTGGGCACCTACTGACCTGGTGAGTTCCTCTTTCAGTATCCTATCATTTTGCCTTTTCATACTGTTTATGGGGTTCTCAAGGCAAGAATACTGAAGTGGTTTGCCATTCCCTTCTCCAGTGGACCACATTCTGTCAGACCTACAAGACCTTTTAGAACTAACACCCAAAAAGATGTCCTTTTCATTAGAGGGGACTGGAATGCAAAAGTAGGAAGTGAAGAAACACCTGGAGTAACAGGCAAATTTGGCCTTGGAATACGGAATGAAGCAGGGCAGACTAATAGAGTTTTGCCAAGAAAATGCACTGGTCATAACAAACACCCTCTTCCAACAACACAAGAGAAGACTTTATACATGGACATCACCAGATGCAACATCGAAATCAGATTGATTATATTCTTTGCAGCCAAAGATGGAAAAACTCTATATAGTCAGCAAAAACAAGACCGGGAGCTGACTGTGGCTCAGATCATGAACTCCTTATTGCCAAATTCAGACTTAAATTGAAGAAAGTAGGGAAAACCACTAGACCATTCAGGTATGACCTAAATCAAATCCCTTATGATTATACAGTGGAAGTGAGAAATAGATTTACAGGACTAGATGTGATAGACAGAGTGCCTGATGAACTATGGAATGAGGTTCATGACACTGTATAGGAGACAGGGATCAAGACCATCCCCATGGAAAAGAAATGCAAACATGCAAAATGGCTGTCTGGGGAGGCCTTACAAATAGCTGTGAAAAGAAGAGAAGCAAAAAGCAAAGGAGAAAAGGAAAGATATAAGCATCTGAATGCAGAGTTCCAAAGAATAGCAAGAAGAGATAAGAAAGCCTTCTTCAGCGATCAATGCAAAG
Source organism: Bos mutus (assembly GCF_027580195.1). NCBI lineage: Eukaryota > Metazoa > Chordata > Mammalia > Artiodactyla > Bovidae > Bos > Bos mutus. The sequence continues at coordinate 64,902,252 of NC_091624.1, read as the reverse complement.
AAATAGAGGGAAACAACAGAATGGGAAAGACTAGAGATCTCTTCAAGAAAATTAGAGATACCAAGGGAACATTTAATGTGAAGATGGGCTCAATAAAGGACAGAAATGGTGTGGACCTAACAGAAGCAGAAGATATTAAGAAGAGGTGAGAAGAATACACAGAAGAAATGTACAAAAAAGATCTTCACAACCCAGATAATCACGATGGTGTGATCACTGACCTAGAGCCAGACATCCTGGAATGTGAAGTCAAGTGGGCCTTAGAAAGCATCACTACGAACAAAGCTAGTGAAGGGGATGGAATTCCAGTTGAGCTATTTCAAATCCTGAAAGATGATGCTGTGAAAGTGCTGCACTCAATATGTCAGCACATTTGGGAAAGTCAGCAGTGGCTACAGGACTGGAAAAGGTCAGTTTTCATTCCAATCCCAAAGAAAGGCAATGCCAAAGAATGCTCAAACCACTGCACAATCGCACTCATCTCACACGCTAGTAAAGTAATGCTCAAAATTCTCCAAGCCAGGCTTCAGCAATATGTGAACCGTGAACTTCCTGATGTTCAAGCTGGTTTTAGAAAAGGCAGAGGAACCAGAGATCAAATTGCCAACATCTGCTGGATCATTGAAAAAGCAAGAGAGTTCCAAAAAAACATCTATTTCTGCTTTATAGACTATGCCAAAGCCTTTGACTGTATGGATCACAATAAACTGTGGAAAATTCTGAAAGAGATGGGAATACCAGACCACCTGACCTGCCTCTTGAGAAATTTGTATGCAGGTCAGGAAGCAACAGTTAGAACTGTACATGAAACAACAGACTGGTTCCAAATAGGAAAAGGAGTACGTTAAGGCTGTATATTGTCACTCTGCTCATTTAACTTATATGCAGAGTACATCATGAGAAATGCTGGGCTGGAAGAAACACAAGCTGGAATCAAGATTGCCGGGAGAAATATCAGTAACCTCAGATATGCAGATGACACCACCCTTATGGCAGAAATTGAAGAGGAACTAAAAAGCCTCTTGATGAAAGTGAAAGTGGAGAGTGAAAAAGTTGGCTTAAAGCTCAACATTCAGAAAACGAAGATCATGGCATCCGGTCCCACCACTTCATGGGAAATAGATGGGGAAACAGTGGAAACTGTGTCAGGCTTTATTTTTTTTTGGTCTCCAAAATCACTGCAGGTTGTGACTGCAGCCATGAAATTAAAAGACGCTTACTCCTTGGAAGGAAAGTTATGACCAACCTAGATAGCATATTCAAAAGCAGAGACATTACTTTGCCAACAAAGGTCCGTCTAGTCAAGGCTATGGTTTTTTCTGTGGTCATGTATGGATGTGAGAGTTGGACTGTGAAGAAGGCTGAGCGCCGAAGAATTGATGCTTTTGAATTGTGGTGTTGGAGAAGACTCTTGAGAGTCCCTTGACTGCAAGGAGATCCAACCAGTCCATTCTGAAGAGCTCAGTCTTGGGTGTTCCTTGGAAGGAATGATGCTAAAGCTGAAACTCCAGTATTTTGGCCACCTCATGCGAAGAGTTTACTCATTGGAAAAGACTGTGATGCTGGGAGGGATTGGGGGCAGGAGGAGAAGGGGACGACAGAGGATGGGATGGCTGGATGGCATCACTGACTCGACAGACGTGAGTCTGGGTGAACTCCGGGATTTGGTGATGGACAGGGAGGCCTGGCGTGCTGCGATTCATGGGGTTGCGAAGAGTTGGACACGACTGAGCGACTGAACTGAACTGAACTGAACTGAAGAGTTGACTAAAAGATCATGAAGAAGAAATGCTGAGCATTTGTTTCGGATCTTTGGTTTGAGGTTGATGTAGTAAAAAGGTAAACCATGAATTCTGGAATCAGCCTGCATGGTTTGCATTCTAATTCTGACCCCTATGCCTTGGGTTTCCCTGGTGGCTTGATGATAAAGAATCCACCTGCAATGCAGGAGATGTGGGTTCCATCCTTGGATTGAGAAGATCCTTTGGGGAAGGAAATGGTAACCCACCCCAGTATTCTTGCCTGGGAAATCCCAAAGACAGAGGAGCCTGAAGGGCTACAGACCATGGGGTTACAAAAGAGTTGGTCACATCTTAGTGACTAAACAACAACTCTGTGCCTTAGTCTTCATCTGTAAGAGGGAGACAAAAATGAAACAATACACACACAAGGCTGTGAAGACTAAGAGAGCTAAGATATCAGTGAATCACTTTGAACAGTGCCTGGTGTATTCTGAGTCCCTTATACTATGATTTATCACCTAGGCAGCAAGTACTGATGCTACGGATGCTACTTTTGCCTGTTGGTGATTTCCTGAAGTCTACACAAGTGTATATACTTTCAGTACTAGGTAATGATTCAAGCAAGGCATATTAAACCTGACAACTTCTTTTGAGTTACCCTGAGTTTAGTTAATAGGGTAGAGAGAAAGGTGGGAGACTACTAGGGCAGTATGGATTTCCTCATGCTATACTGCAGAGTGATATTCATCAGATTTTGAGATGTAGCTTTTGGTTAGGCTACAAAGCACCAGCCTCCCAGCACATCCAGCATCTAAGATCTTAGATGCTATTAAGAAGTTGGTTCCCTTGCAGCTCTGTAAAAATGCTGAAACACTGCAGTTGACTCTCCCCTGCCCCCCACTGTTCCTCACTGTAAAGGACCCCACAAAAAGTGACAGCACCATTCCAAAAACACACAGCCTTTGATCCTCCTAGCCCCTTTAATTTTTACTGAATAACTTTGGTCAAAGAGAATAGTTAGGAACTCTGGAATGGAGGAGGAGGAGGATTCACAGCCCTCTCTAATGGAAATTAGAGGAGTGAGCACAAAACCTCCAGAGACTTGGAGACTACAGCGGAAAGATCAAAGAAAAATAATAGTGCATGAAAAGAGGTTTTCTCCCGTTGTTGGAATAGTTTGGGCCAAAATTGTTTGCTATCACAACATCTAAAGCAGAGTTTTCAGGATCCCAACCTGCTACAAGAAATGATATTTTCACATGGAATGGTATCTTTCTGGGTTTTAGAGAGGAGTCTAATGAGGAAAGAGCAGAGAAGAGCAAGTCCAGCCCCAGACGTCTGCATTTCATAAATCCAAAATGCTTGTTTTACCAGTTTTAAGAATGTGGATGTTCACAAATCTACAGGATAAATTCCAACAGACTTAGAAGCCTGACATGACCACATTAGTTTTCAGTATCCTCCGAAATAGCAAACCCAGCACATCAAATTTTTGTACTCCAAAGCCTGCCTTTCAATAAACTAATTTTCTTCCATGCTATGTAAGCCCACTTCCCACTGATCATCTTTGTGTTTTATTTCCTGCCTTAATGATGCTAAATTTAAGAATCATGATAAGATTTGAACTGCCTCAACACTGTTAATGAGCCACAGTACAGACAGGCTGCCTGACTTCCTTTTGAAAACACATTCCCTCTCTTTAAAAAAAATTATGGCACCCTCCACCTAGCATTGTGCCACTGTGTACACTGCCTTCCCTTATATATCTTGGATATACAATGGGCTGACTCATGAAAACCTAAGAAAACAGAAAGGAAATGACACTGTATCCTGGTAGTTCAGAGTGTTCCAAACTGCCACCTGAAATGTGTTTTCAAAAAAATATGTTCCAATGTAATTTTTCACAATGTTGTTAAAACACTGAAATTCACTGGTATCTGGACATTAATAGAATAGATATTTCAAGGCTCTCACAGTGAATGTAGTGTACCTAGTTCAAGAGGACAATACACAAATATCCCATGGACACAGCAGGAACCAGCCCAAGGGTAATAAACCTTTGTGAGTTAAATTCATTTGCCCCAATACTTTGTAATTTCAATATCAGAACCCTGTTTGTTGTATTTGATAATTCATCACCTTTATCAGAAAAACATTTGTGTTGTAAACTCTGGCAAATTAACATTTTTGTCGAAAAACATACTTTTCCTCTTTCTTCTCTAAGTGTTTGTCGCTCAGTCATGTCTCTTTGTGACCCCGTGGACTATAGCCCATCAGGCTCCTCAGAGGAGCTAGCTGTAGTATTCAAGAACACTGGAGTGGGTTGCCATTCCCTTCTCTGGGATCTCTTCCTGACCCATTAATGGAACCAGGTCTCCTGCATTGCAGGCAGATTCTTTATCGTCCAAGCCACCAAAGCAGCCCTGGCTTTCTTCTCTTTAATCATACTCAAATTTTAAAATTAAATTTTTAGAAATTTTATATCCTTCAACAATATTTTCTAAAGTATTAACTCTCCTTATAGATTCCACCGATAAAGAACAGTTCTTAACTTAGCTTCAAATATGTTTTCCAAATAGATTACATAATTTTTTCCTACGCTTCAGGTGTTTTTCTCCTTTTGGCTTCTTTTATAGATAATAGAGTCTAACATGCATTAAAATCTATTAAAATACATGACTGTCTCACTTGAGCAGCTTAAATAACCTTTATGCTGTATAAAATTAAAAGATCTCAAAATTAGAATAGTTATCTACTCCATGTCTCCCTGGTTCCCTGAATGCTATCCTGCCTCTGCACACAGTGGCAGGTAGTGGGTGAGTTTCTAAGGTAGCCCATTCCAAGGGTAGACAGCTCTAGTTGAGAGAAAGTTCTTTCTACAACTAAGATAAAATGTGTCTCCCTGGAACTTTACAGTCAAGTTTTCTTCCAGAGAGTATTCTCCAAAAGACAGGCAACAAGCTTGACTCAAATCTCCTTTTAACCATACTGGACATCTTGGACCTTTAATCCTTCTTCACATGATGGATTATCATTATGTAAAAACTCTCTTCATAGTTATAGTCAGTATTATGTTATAGGGCATTTTAAATAGAATGAAGTCTAATCCTCTTAAGTCCCTGGAATTACTTTTCATAATGGTCCTGTAGGGAGCTTTGAGGGGAAACTCACTAATAATTTAGTTTCTTTAAAAATTTTTCTTCATGAATTAATTAGTTTACTAAGCATACAGTTTACGTAATAGCTGACTTTCTGTCTCTCTCTCTCACTCGCTAAATGAATTGTGCCATATAGAACCTGTTACAAAGTGACCTCCATCGTAACTGAAGCCTGAAACGCGTGTTATCGCCTCTTTTTTTGCCCCTGACTCATAATGAAGGTAGTGATAAGGTACAGGTAATGGGAAGCCACGTTATCTAGAAATGGGCATGGATTTGTCAGTGTTTCCCTCTCCCTGTCTTTATTTGCTAGCTTTGAAGCCAGATTTAACTCAAACTCAAGTCTCACCTCTTATAGCTATGTAGCCCTCAGTTAGTTACCTCCCAGAGTCTTAGTTTCCATCTTGTAAAATGGAGTCTACAACAGCTTCCACCTCAAGGTTTTTGTGAAGATTAAAAGCAACTGGCACAATACACTTACAGAGTAAACACACATTTAAGTGTAGTTATGATGACTGAAGATGATGATTGTTCTCTCTTTCACTGACACCCCTGGCACAATGGTTAAGAGCACAGGTCACATAGTTAATCGCATAGATTTGAACTCTACTTTACCATTTCAGGTAGCTTTGGGAAGTTTCTTAACCTGACTATGCTTTAGTTTTTCCATCTGCAACTTGGGGATAATGATACACACTACCTATACCAAAGGAATATTGTGAAGTTAATTAGCTAATATGTGCAGAGCCCTCAAAAGTGGAAACAGTACATGGTAAAAGCTCAAAAATACTAGTAATAGATTATTAACAATATAAAGTCATATCTACTGTCTTTCCCAAAGCTGCTGCTCTAGGAAAAGCAAAAAACAAAACAGTACCTTCATTTTCTCCTTTGCTTCTTCCAGTAAGAGGATGAGCAAGCTTCACAGAACACAGAAGAGAACCATATCTGCCTTTACCTAATGCTTCCTTCCTCTCTGCAGCTGGGAGGGAATTACATATTCCAGTAACAGAGTGCAAAGCTTTAATATATAAAATGTTCCGATTGGAAAACATTAAGGTATATCAATAAAAGCAGTTTCAGTCTCATCAAAAATAGATATATTACACACACACACACACAACAAATGTATAATACATATTCAAAGGCCAAGAACTAAATTATACCCTCATTCAAGCTTCAAAACTCTAAAATTTCATTCACAAAGGGGATTATTTTTTGTAAAATCCTGAAATTGTAATGAATCCATGGAGGCTTGTTAAAAATATAGAAATTTGAGATGTGCCATTTCTAAACTGCTTAATATTTGCATTCTTCTAATACCCACAATGCTATTCACTACTACAGATATTCTCTATTCTGAGCCTGCTGCTGCTGCTAAGTCGCTTCAGTCATGTCCAACTCTGTGCGACCCCATAGACAGCAGCCTACCAGGCTCCCCCATCCCTGGGATTCTCCAGGCAAGAACACTGGAGTGGGTTGCCATTTCTTTCTCCAATGCATGAAAATGAAAACTGAAAGTGAAGTTGCTCAGGATTCTGAGCCTAGACATCTTTTTTTTTCTGTTACACACACACACACACACACACGCATCATACACAATATAAGTATTTTAGATACTTATCCATTATGAAAACCACAAATCTGGCCCACTTGGTTAAAAACCGAATGAAAGGATAACTTTCTTTTAAGAGTGGGATTTAAGCAGTGAATCTCCAATTACTGCTTGAATAAATTGTGTAAATTGGAGGAAAATTCAGTATTTCCTTGCTAACAGTATAGCATAAGTCAAATCTTTTGATTAATGGGTGCTCAAATAAGTTACAAGTTCAAGACTCACATGTACCTTCTCAGACACCATCTGACTCCCATCCATGAGAGCAGTGAGATTGCTCCAGCTGCACACCCCACCTTGTGTATCCTGGTTCTGACACTAATGGCTAGCACTGAGTTGAACCATAAGGTCTGCTCACCTGGGAAACAGACATGCTGTGATCTGGAAAATCCTCAAAGCAGTAGAGGATTTTAGTAAAGAAAACTAATGAAAACTGTACTTGCTATCTATTTTTGTTAGTCTGCCATAAAATGTATCACTGTTGATGTTTATCCGGTGACATATTTTAACAACCGTAAGTCCTTCACTTTTAATTAATAATGGTGGTGGGGATCACACAATATTAGCTTTTGAGAGAGACTGGTCAAGTTTTTGTTTTGTTTTTCTTATGAAGAGGCACAAAATCAATACAAATAACATGCATTTTGAAATCAAGGAAAACTGAATTTGAATCCACATTAAGTCACTGGACAGTTTATACAACTTTTATGAATCCTCATCTTTAAACATGGTAGCTAATTGTAATAATGTTAGGGTGATGACTGACAATTTTAAGCACCTAATATATGCTAAAGTGTGGTAATACTTTGACTTGCATAGTTCATTTAGTTTTCACAACAAGCCTATGAGATTTATAGCACTATTATTGTCATTTTACATATGAGAAAACAGTCTCAGAAAACTGAAGACAAAAAAGTTAAGAAACTTGCAGTAAGTTATGACTATAAAATTTTTATGTATTGAGATACATGGAAGTCATTCTGGCTTATTTGTGAGTTCATATGGATTTTATACTAAATAAAATAGTCTGTGGCCTATCAAACATACATTATACGTCTGCTTTAATGAAAGAAAGGGCACATTGACAAGAAGTAAAAAACATCCATGTTAAAAATAAAGATTAAATGTCCCCTTCCTAGGAAGCCAATGACACTATTCCTTTGATGACAAGATTCCCTTCCCAGGTGCCAAGGCCATACTGATTCACTGTGTACATGCTGGTCTGTTCTTTTTTTTTTTTTTTTTTTTGAAACCTTGTAGAAATGCAACCCTTGAAGAAATGTTTAATGTTCTTTGTTCTGACAAGATGCAAAACTGTGCTGAAAACCCTGCTCTGTTAGAGCAGTTTCTCAGAGTTAATCTGGGAAGCGGGCTTCCAGGCTACTCCTCAATTTGACTCAAATAAAACTCTTTCCTATTCTTATTATTATCAATTATTTTTATTAACAGTCACATGGTAGTAAATGGACTTGAATCCAAGTCTATCTGATTCTGTGATCTGTGCATCTGGTTCTATAATCTGTATTTTTACTCAAACAATATGCTGTTGTCAATTAAAAACAAAAAGATTTATACAAGTTTTTTGTTGCGTTCCAAAAGAAAGGTGGTATTTGATCACCTACACGATCTGAAAATTGAAAAAGTAACAGTGCATCTAACCTTAATATAAGAATCCTACAGATCACAGAAGGACAAATGGCTCTCCCAGTGACTCTGGATTTCTTATGTTCTTATTGCTAATGTACACATTCCTTCTCTACTCTTCTGTTCCAGCTGGCTGGGGCAGCCTGTCCTGGGCAGGAAGCTCAGACCTCTCTGCTCAGACAATGATTTGTTTTTATTCATTGCTATTTTTTTTTGCTATTGCTAAGTCACTTCAGTCGTGTCCGACTCTGTGTGACCCCATAGACGGCAGCCCACCAGGCTCCCCCGTCCCTGAGATTCTCCAGGCAAGAACACTGGAGTGGGTTGCCATTTCCTTCTCCAATGCATGAAAGTGAAAAGTGAAAGTGAAGTCACTCAATGGTGTCCGACCCTCAGCTACCCCATGGACTGCAGCCTTCCAGGCTCCTCCATCCATGGGATTTTCCAGGCAAGAGTACTGGAGTGGGGTGCCATTACCTTCTCCGTTTTATTCATTGGAATGTTGATATTTTAAACACAAGGCCTGAGGTACAGTATTTATTAAGTGGGTACAGTATTTATTAAGTGGAAAATGAATGCTTCTGAAGGATTCACATGATTCTTGCAAATGTGGGTCAAGTTTTCCATATATACATATATGAACTCATTTAATCCTCATTATTATCTTGCTTTTATCCTCATGTGCATTTTCTTGATGAGAAAACTGAGACACAAAATGTTAAATACTTATTCAAGTTCACAAAGTTTCAGAGCCATGGTTTTAATTCAAATATAAATTCTTGAGATACTGTTTAATATTTTATAATATACAAATTGAAAGTAAAAATCTATTTTTAAGGTAATAGAATTCGTTTCAGAAACTTTAGTTAGATATCTCATAAAATCAATGGTCTTCATGACTGAAAGACAATATTTTTACTTAACAACAAGCTTCAATTATACAGTAAAATACACTTGGCCAGAAAACTTTATAACTATCACAGTAATGTGTAATCTGTGTAATCATATAAATTTATGGTGATTATTCAAAATTACTTGACCTTCATATGAAATGTATATAGCATTTTGGGAGAAGACAAAATATTAAAACTTTACTACTGACCTGAAGATGGCTAAAACAGAAAATTAGGTAGCAAAGAAAAATTTGACTTACGGTCAATTCTAAATTGACTAATAAATCAGATTCTGATTGCTGTCATTCTAAATCTAGCTGAAGCCACCCACAGAAGCCTAAATAATACATGTGCTGACAAGGGTATCTGGTTGACTGCATGGGACCCCCTACTGTCCCTAGGAAATCTTCCCCAATAAGGAATTTGAAATATAATAATAGAGGAAAGAACTAGAATGTTCTATAGTAACTCAAATTATCTCAAAGAGAACATCTTAAATTATTACTTTAGAAAACAGGTAGAAAAAGCTTTAATATGTGTAGTTTTTCTTTGCATCTTAATTAAATTCTTTGCAAGCAAACTGTTGACTACAGATCAGAATAGAGAATGACCAGTTTAATTTTATGAAAACAATAGGGATTAAAACAGGTCAAGACAATCAAGACACCCCCATGAGTAAAACCATCCAGTTCTCCCCAGGGAGTTAGGATGGAACCCAAACTCCTCATTGCAGTCTGATGTGATAGAGCTTATTAACTCTACAGCTTCAACTATGGACCTTTCTGTATTCATCATGTGCCCACCATACTGATTTTTCTTTAGTTCCTGTATTCCCTGTCACAGAATATTTGCATAGTGTTTCTTCTTTTCCTCGTGCTATTTTTTCCAGCTCTTCCCAAGATTAGCTCCTCCTCATGCTTCAGGTCTTGCTTAGGTATAATCTCCCTAGAGAGTCTTTTCTTGATTTTGTTAGTCCTATTTCATCACCCACTGCAGCTTTTTGTTTTACTCTTATCAGAATTTGCAACTATTTAATGGCTTATTTATTTATTTTTTGTCTTCATCTCCTACTTGAATGTCATTTCTATTAGGACAAATACCAACTATACCCCAGGTCCCATAGAAAGTCTAGAACATGATGGAAACTCAATCAAAATTTGGTGACTGTAGAATGAATACATATTAAAGGAATGACCTAGCCAGGTTTGCTAGTATTCTTTCTTTCAAGTCATTTAAAGTTATTTCCTGGTGCCAAGTACTTATCTGCAAACTGGGTGGAACACATTGGGTATTCACTGCCTTTTTGTTTCTGCAAATCTTAAACATTTAAGAAAAACCTCCTAGATGTCAAAAAATTAATAAAAGAGTATATTCTCATACTCTAACCTGTTGATAGAGAACAAGTTCTGAATGCAGAGGGATCTAGAAAAGAAAAGGGAAAGAGGATAGGGGAAAGTATGGATATCAGAACTTGAATCTGAAAATAACTAATGCTAGAGAATTCAATCATTTACCACTGCTGACAGTCTGGTCCATTCTCAAACATCTCTGGTGACAGCAATTTATTAGGGCTTAACTGGTCCCATCACTTCGTAGGAAATAGATGGGGAAACAGTGGAAACTGGCTGACTTTATTTTTGGGGGCTCCAAAATCACTGCAGATGGTGACTGCAGCCATGAAATTAAAAGATGCTTAGCCATGAAATTAAAAGATGCTCACTCCTTGGAAGGAAAGTTATGACCAACCTAGATAGCATATTCAAAAGCAGAGACATTACTTTGCCAACAAAGGTCTGTCTAGTCAAGGCTATGGTTTTTCCAGTAGTCATGTATAGATGTGAGAGTTGGACTGTGAAGAAAACTGAGCGCCGAAGAATTGGTGTTTTTGAACTGCGGTGTTGGAGAAGACTCTTGAGAGTCCCTTGGACTGCAAGGAGATCCAACCAGCCTGTTCTAAAGGAGATCAGTCCTGGGTGTTCACTGGAAGGACTGATGTTGAAGCTGAAACTCCAATATTTTGGTCACTTCATGCGAGAGTTGACTCATTGGAAAAGACCCTGATGCTTGGAGGGATTGGGGGCAGGAGGAGAAGGGGACGACAGAGGATGAGAATGCTGAATGGCATTGTCGACTCGATGGACATGAGTTTGAGTAAATTCCTTGAGTTGGTGATAGACAGGGAGGCCTGGTGGGCTGTGATTCATGGGGTCGCAAAGAGTTGGACACGACTCAATGACTGAACTGAACTTAATGTTAGAATATACCCTTATGAAGGAGATTCTCTATTTTATATACATAAAGGCAAATCTCCTTTTGAAAAGGATAGGTACACTGACCTACACATCAATATCATACAATAATAACTGAGTCAGAAATTGATATTCATGCTTCACAAAGTGGTTTAATAAGCATTTTCTGATTTGTTACCCATAATGATGCTGAAGAATGGATAAGGAAAATGTTATTTTTAATCTCATGTTAGAGATGAGCAAACTGAGAATCAGAAGATGTAGATGACTTATCTAGACTCTCCAGTCTCAATATTTCTTCTTTTTACTATGTCTAATCACCTTCACCCCTGGGTTAATTCTTTGAGTGAATCATATACTGAGTTACTTTTTCAAAATAAAGTTCTTAGAACAAAATAAAATGGCATATATAGCAGCATGAACCTCAAAATGATGTATGAAATTCTAGAAAGGACAAAACAATAGTGACAGAAAGAGCAGCAATCGCCAGTAATTGTTTGAGGATAGAATTGACTGCAAAAGGACATGAGGAATTTTTTAGGGTGCTGAAAATAGGGCATATCTTAACTGTAATTTCAGTTACTTAACTGCATATAATTGCTACAATTAATAAAACCATAAAATCAGTGAATTTTTTGTCTGTAGTAAAACTGGGGGAAATATATTTGTCCCTGATTATAACAAAGAACTTTACAATACAATTTTTTTTAATTCATAGGAGTATAACACATTTTAAATGCCTATTCTTTCATTACCCATAAATAATTATTGCTGTGATTTCAGAAATTTAATCAAGTATTTTAGGAATTATACTTTATTATATAACAATATTATGATATCATAAATTGACCTCCATGTTACTGAATATTCCTAGAAATAATACTATTAAATAGGTGTATAGACTTTTATTGTGCTATTTTATTCACTGCAGATTAACCTGGTTCCTTTTTTTTCTCATTTAAATTATTTATTTTAATTGGAGGCTAATTACTTTACAATATTGTGGTGGTTTTTTCCATATATTGACATGAATCAGCCACAGGTGTACATGTGTTCCCCATCCCAAACCCCCCACCTACTTTCCTCCCCATCCCATTCCTCTGGGTTGTTCCAGTGCACCGGCTTTGAGTGCCCTGTTTCATGTACTGAACTTGGACTTGTGATCTATTTCACATATGGTAATATACATGTTTCAATGCTAGTCTCTCAAATCATCCCACCCTGCCTTCTCCCAGAGTCCAAAAGTCTGTTCTTTACATCTGTTTCTCTTTTGCTGTCTCGCCATCTTTCTAAATTCCATATATATGTGTTAATATACTGTACTGGTCTTTTTCTTTCTGACCTACTTCACTCTGTATAATAGGCTCCAGTTTCATTCACCTCATTAGAACTGATTCAAATGTATTCTTTTTAATAGCTGAATAATATTCCATTGTGTATATGTACCACAGCTTTCTTATCCATTTGCATGCCAGTGGACATATAGGTTGCTTCCATGTCCTAGTTACTGCAAACAGTGCTGTGATGAATACTGGGGTACATGTGTCTCTCTCAATTCTCCTTTCCTCAGTGTGTATGTCCAGCAGTGGGATTGCTGGGTCATATGGCAGATCTATTTTCAGTTTTTTAAGGAATCTCCACACTGTTCTCCATAGTGGCTGTACTAGTTTGCATTCCCACCAACAGTGTAAGAGGGTTCCCTTGGCCCCACACCCTCTCCAGCATTTATTGCTTGTAGACTTTTGGATAGCAGCCATTCTGACCGGAGTGAGATGGTACCTCATTGTGGTTTTGATTTGCACTTCTCTGATAATGAGTGATGCTGAACATTTTTTCATGTGTTTGTTAACCATCTGTATGTCTTCTCTGGAGAAATGTCTGTTTAGTTCTTTGGCCCATTTTTTGATTGGATCATTTATATTTCTGGTATTGAGCTCCATGAGCTGTTTATATATTTTTGAGATTAATTCTTTGTCAGTTGCTTCATTTGCTATTATTTTCTCCCACTAGGAAGGCTGTCTTTTCACCTTGTTTATAGTTTCCTTCATTATGCAAAAGCTTTTAAGTTTAATTAGGTCCCATTTGTTTATTTTTGCTTTTATTTCCATTACTCTGGGTGGTGGGTCATAGAGGATCTTGCTGTGATTTATGTCAGAAAGTGTTGCCTATGTTTTCCTCTAGGAGTTTTAGTTTTTGGTCTTACATTAAGATCTTTAATCCATTTTGAGTTTATTTTTGTGTATGATGTTAGAAAGTGTTCTAATTTTATTCTTTTACACGTGGTTGACCAGTTTTCCCAGCACCACTTGTTAAAGAGATTGTCTTTTCTCTATTGTATATTTTGGCCTTCTTTGTCAAAGATAGGGTACCCATAGGTGCATGGATTTATCTTCTATTTTGTTCCATTGATCTATATTTCTGTCTTTGTGCCAGTACCATACTGTCTTGATGACTGTGGCTTTGTAGTATAGTCTGAAGTCAGGCAGGTTGATTCCTCCAGTTCCATTCTTCTCTCTCAAGATTGCCTTGGCTATTTGAGGTTTTCTGTATTTCTATACAAATTGTGAAGTTATTTGTTCTAGTTCTGTGGAAAATTCCAGAACTAGAACAAATTGGTAGCTTGATAGGGATTGCACTGAATCTATACATTGCTTTGGGTAGTATACTCATTTTCAGTATATTGATTCTTCTGATCCATGAACATGATATATTTCTCCATCTATTTGTGTCATCTTTGATTTCTTTCATCAGTGTTTTATAGTTTTCTATATATAGATCTTTTGTTTCTTTAGGTAGATTTATTTCTAAGTATTTTATTCTTTTCATTGCAATGGTGAATGGGATTGTTTCCTTAATTTCTCTTTCTCTTTTCTCGTTTTTAGTGTATAGGAATGCAAGGGATTTCTGTGTATTAATTTTATATTCTGAAACTTTACTATATTCATTGATTAGCTCTAGTAATTTTCTGGTGGTGTCTTTGGGTTTTCCATGTAGACAATCATGTCATCTACAAACAATGAGAGTTTTACTACTTCTCTTCCAATCTAGATTCCTTTTCTTTCTTTTTCTTCTCTGATTACTGTGGCTAAAACTTCCAAAACTATGTTGAATAGTAGTGGTGAGAGTGTGCATCCTTGTCTTGTTCCTGACTTTAGTAGAAATGGTTTCAATCTTTTAACCATTGAGGATAATGTTTGCTGTGGGTTTATCATATACGGCTTTTATTATCTTGAGATATGTTCCTTCTATGCCTGCTTTCTGGAGAGTTTTTATAAGTGGGTGTTGAATTTTGTCAAAGGCTTTCTCTGCCTCTATTGAGATAATCATATAGTTTTTATCCTTCAATTTGTTAATCTGGTGTATCACATTGATTAGTTTGTGGATATTGAAGAATCCTTGCATCCCTGGAATAAAGCCCACTTGGTCATGATGTATCATCTTTTTAATATGTTGTTGGATTCTGTTTGCTAGAATTTTGTTGAGGATTTTTGCATCTATGTTTTTCAGTGATATTGGCCTATAGTTTTCTTTTATGCGGCATCTTTGTCTGGTTTTGATATTAGGGTGATGGTGGCCTCATAGAATGAGTTTGTGAGTTTACCATCCTCTGAAGTTTTCTGGAAGAGTTTGAATAGGATAGGTGTTAGCTCTTTTTAAATTTTTGGTAGAATTCAGTTGTGAAACCATCTGGTCCTGGGTTTTTGTTTATTGGAAGATATTTGATTACAGTTTCTATTTCCATGGCTGTGCTAATATTTTCTATTTCTTCCCAGTTCGGTTTTGGAAGGTTATTCTTTTCTAAGAATTCATACATTTCTTCCAAGTTGTCCATTTTATTGGCATATTGTTGCTGAGAGTAGTTTCTTATGATCCTTTGTATTTCTGTGTTGTCTGTCATGATTTCTCTATTTTCATTTCTAATTTTGTTGATTTGATTCTTCTCCCTTTTTTTCTTGATGAGTCTGGCTACTGGTTTGTCTATTTTATTTATCTTCTCAAAGAACAAGCTTTTAGTTTTGTTGATTTTTGATATAATTTCCTTTGTTTCTTTTTCATTTATTTCTGCCCTAATTTTTATGATTTCTATCCTTCTACTAACCCTGGGTTCTTCATTTCTTCTTTTTCTAGTTGCTTTAGGTGTAAAGTTAGGTTATTTATTTGATTTTTCTCTTGTTTCTTGAGGTAAGCTTGTAATGCTATGAACCTTTCCCTTAGCACTGCTTTTACTGAATCCCATAGATTTTGGGTTGTCATGTTCCCACTTTCCTTTTTAAGGAAATCAAAATATGCATCACCTGGTTCCATTTTTATGGTAATAAATAATACTATCTGCTGAGGGTCGGACACGACTGAGCGACTTCACTTTCACTTTTCACTTTCACGCATTGGAGAAGGAAATGGCAACCCACTCCAGTGTTCTTGCCTGGAGAATCCCAGGGGCGGGGGAGCCTGGCGGGCTGCCGTCTATGGGGTCGCACAGAGTGGGACACGACTGAAGCGACTTAGCAGCAGCAGCAGCAGCATGGATAAACTTGCTCATACATTTTGGGCACATCTCTGATCATTTCCTTTAGATACAATTTAGAATGAAGACAATAATTGGTTCATAAGTTATGAATATTTTTTCAGGCTCTTGACAGGTACTTCCAAATTGCTATCCAGAAAAATGCACCATTTACATGCCCCTCAGCAATATACAAAAATGTCCCTATTAATGAATCATTTACAAAACCAGGCTTATCATTAATTTAAATTAATTTTTGGCCAAGTTGATCACAGAAAAAGAAATGTATTGTGAATTCACTAGATAACTTATAAACCTCCATTTTCCTGTGGCCATTTGTAATTATTCTAGTAAATTGCTTCTTTATAACAGAATTTTGTTTTTCCTATTACTCTGTAACAGCTCTTTTTATACTATGTCTATTAACCCATCATCATAAGAATTCATTTTTAAAGTTTTCCACTTTAAAAAAAATTTATTTTGGACATACCTCACAGCATGTGAAATCTTAGTTCCCTGATCAGGGATTAAACTCATGCCCCTTGCAGTGGGAGCATGGAGTCAACCACTGGACCAGTAGGGAAGTCCTTCTACTTGTCTTTTACTTTGTTTATGTTCTTTTTGTTAACTTCTAAAAATTTTTAACATTTATACATTAAAATCTAGCAGTCATTTCCTTTGTAGCTCCTATCATACATTAAGCCAAAGGAAAGCCAACTTCAATACACACTCTGATAAATAGTCATTTATGTATCTTTATAGTTGTTCCATGGTCAGCAATTCTTAACACCATCTTTGGTCCATTCTCCTTCTTTTATGACCTCATTATTTTGCCTACTATCTATAAAAATCTGTGTGTATATGTACACATGGGTATGTGCATGTGCACACACACATGCACACCTGTCTCAATTTCTCTTTCTTTCTCATTGTATTTAAAATATTTGGACTAATATTTCTTTGCTGATACTTAACCAAAGTACAGTTGTACATTACTCTTTTTTATTAGAAGCCTTTCCAAATGGTGTGATAAAATTCCTTAAACAGCAACTGTGAATACAGGGATTGTCTGTTCTATGATATAATCCAATCTGTTCTAAATAAATACCATTGCTTCATATATTCAAATATTATTATGGCTTCTCTTTTTTACCTCAATCACTATCTCCATAGAATGAAGGATCCAAATGCTATGAAATCTCTGTCATTTCAGTTTCTGATAGATGCAATCCTGCAGATTTAATGGGACTAAATCTCTGCCACAAAAAAGACTGGCAAAAGCAGTGAATGAATTGAATGCTATCTCATTGGCTGGCTGCTGAATAAATGTAACTGGGTTTCTGAGTTTGCCAGAACTGAAGCCACTAGAGACTTTGAGGATCAGAAGTCCATACCTTGAACTAAGCTCTCTAGACTAGTAGCCAGAAAAATAGAGAACGTCTGTTCCTAAGAGCTGTCAACCTGGCAGCAAACCAGTTGGGGGAAAATCCAACTTGAAAACTCACTAAACCCTCACAATAGGAAAGATGGGCAAGATTTGCAAAAAGAGGCAAAATGACAAAGAAGAAAGTCAACAAAAGGAACTCATCATAATACAACCTTAAAAAATATATAGCTAAATCCAAAATTTCTGGAATCATCAATTATGACAATTTCCAGCATCCCTGAATTACATTAGTGACTCTTTAAGCATTCACCTGGTGCCAAAACTTATTTCTGGACCTGTAAGTTCATCTTCTGTTGGCATATTTTTCATACACTGGATAGTAAATTTTCAGTGACACTTCAGCTCCCTATTTCCCTCTGCAATACAAATTCTGCCATCTGTCTTCTCCAGTTATGATTAGTGGTAGAGAGGAGAGTCAGAAGCTGAAGCCATATAGACATGATTTTGTAGAACGGGAGTAGTATGGAAACCAAGGCAGGTGGATTTTTCTCCAGCCTGTTCTACTAAGTAGGAGTGTGAACATAGTGAGGGCACCTCCCTCCTCCATGCCCCAGGATAATGGTATAAAATAAGAGTGATGGTCATGAAAAGATGTCCAAGATTGCTATTTATTAGAGAAATGCAAAAAAAGTACAATGAGTCAGAACGGTCATCATCAAAAAAATCTATGAAAAAAATGCTAGAGAGGGTGTGGAGAAAAGCAAATTCTCATACACTGTTGGTGGGAATGTAAATTAATGCAGCCACTATGAAAACAGTGGGAAGACTCCTCAAAAAAATAAAAACAGAGTTGTCATATGATTCAGAAATCTCACTCTGGCATATATCCTGATATAACTATAATTCAAAAAGATACATGCATCTCTATGTTTATAGTGGCACTATTTACAACAGCCAAGACATGGAAGCAACTTAAATATATATCAACAGATGAATGGATAAAGAAGATGTGGTACTCAGCCATACAAAAGAATGAAATAATGCCATTTGTAGCTACATGGATAGACCTAGAGATGATCATAGTAAGTGAAGTAAGTCAGACAGAAAGAAACCATACAATATCACTTACATATGAAATCTAAAACATGACACAAATGCACTTATCTATGAAGCACAGAATTGTGGTGGCCAAGGGAGAGGGGGAGTAGGGGAGGGATGGATTGGGAGTTTGGGACTAGCAGATGCAAATTCTATAAAGAGTGTCTAAATGAGGTCCTACTGTATAGCACAGGGAACTATATTCAATATTCTGTGATAAACCATGAAAAAGAATGTGTCTATATCTATATTTATATCCATATCCATATCCGTGGGCTTCTCTGGTGGCTCAGATGGTAAAGAATGTACCTGCAATGTGGAAGACCTTGGTTTGAACCCTGGGTTGGGAAGATCCCCTGGAGGAGGGCATGGCAACTCATTCCAGTATTCTTGCCTGCAGAATCCCCATGGACAGAGGAGCCTGGTGGGCTACAGTCTATGAGATTGCAAAGAGTCAGACATGACTGAGAGACTAAGCATACATATATATATGTATGTATAACTGAATCACTTTTCTATACAGCAGAAATTAATACAACATTGTAAATCAACCACATTTCAAAAAATAAATTTTAGAAAACAGTGAGTGATGGTTCTAGTGAGTTTTTTTCTGGAGCTAACATTTTTAATTTTAGTACTAATTCCTTCCTAGATAGTTTCCATCCATTTAATTGTGCCACAAGTAAAGCATTTTCAGCTTATCTATTTTGAATATAAAGTGAACATTGCCTAACACTTACTACAGTGTCTGTACAATAGGACAATCTCATAGGGTAAACTCACCCACAGCCAAGTGGCATTATAGATGTAACTAGAGAATTTTATTCTATTGGAGTTTATGCTATGAAACATCTGGGCCAGATGTACCTCAGCATATGCTTATCTTTGGGAAAAAGAAAAAAAAATCTGCAAATTTTAGGTCTGCTTTAATTTTTCTCAGATAGAGTAGGATTTTAAGAGCTATTAACATATTACAAATACTACTGATTGTTTTCTGAGCAGTTACATAAATATCTGTCCCTAGGTCTGGAAGTTGGTGCCACACTTGTAGCTTGACCTTGAATTTAAGATTTTAGCAGAATTATGAAGACACCATTTTAAAGTGATTTAATTAACCTTGACCAACTCACTGGACAGATATTTTAATCCAACCAAATCCCTCTGAGCATCTATGTGCCCAGAACCATACCAGGTCCTGAAGATATAAAATGATTAATATATAGTGCACATAATGATGGAACACATCAGCACATTACTTGAGAAAATGAACAGTATACAAAGCATGTTGAGTGCCAGACTAAAGGCAAAATTGAACAGAGACAGCCTCTTAGACAAGCTAAAGACACAAATTCTTTATGTTGTGGCTCAAGAAGCACTAATCATTTAAGCCTTACTTTGGAGTAAGGTTGAGTATCATGTGGGGAATGATTTAAGATTACTAGGCCGAGCCTCTCCTCCTTTAAGATTACTATAGCCTCTTCTCTATTGCCTTGTTATTCAGCTCTAACATCAAATATAAATACTTGATCTGATAATTCAAGTGTCTGGTACTGAGACTCATATACCTGAGAAGGTAGTTTGGGACAAGGATCATCTAACAACTGGAATCTACTTCTTGGGAATTTTCACTCTTCAACCCTATTTACTGTTCAATCAATGCTTCCCAACCACACACCTTGGTCTCCTTGAAAGGAGCTCTAATAAATGCAAAAGCCTCCTCTTTGGAACATTTCCAGTGATATTATTAATGTCTAAGAAAATCAAATGGCCATTACAGAACAGGGACTAGGTATGTATTCCCAGGTTTGCCCCTTAATCCCTATCTAGATAGGGACACACACAACATGCTGAAGGGAGACAGGAGGAGGAGTATCTTGAGGTAGCCTCTCAGTCTGGAGCATAGAGAGAAATGCAGTTTCTAGAAGCACAAGAATTTGGCCACTTTAGCCACAGATATCAGAGTAAGATAATCTCTAGATAGTAAGATCAGCCCTGGTAAAGACAAACAAGTGAGAGTACCCATGGTACTTTTTGAATACAGGAAATTTTGTGTAGCAAAACAATAGGCTTGAGGTGGATAGTAACAGTTTGAACTAAAATGCTTGAATTATATCATTAAACTGGATGGGGTGGGAGAGGTTTCCAGGTTTTGTGATCAGGATTGTGTTTTAGAAAATGACTCTACTCCTGGGGCTTCCCAGGTGGCACTAGTGGTAAAGAACCCGGCTGCCAATGCGGGAGGCGTAAGAGATGCGGGTTTGATCCCTGAGTTGGAAGATCCCCCGGAGGAGGGCGTGGTAACCCACTACAGTATTCTTGCCTAGAGACTCCCACGGACAGAGGATCCTGACGGGCTACAGTCCATGGGGTCACAAAGTGTCGGACATGACTGAAGCGATTTAGCATGCGTGCATCTGCAGAAAACAGATCAGAGTGAGACAAAACTAGAGGAAGGAAAGAAAACCATGTCAGTTATAGAAAACAAATATTAATTCATTTTTTTACTGATGAATACCAAATTTTCCTTTAACTTCAGATCCAAAGGTAAAATTTTCTTCCAGAGTGGAGGTAAACATAATATTCCAAGCATGTGCTTCATAATGCAAAAGTTATTTTTTATGTTGTGTCTTTTCCCTAAAACTTCATTTAAAACAGCACTGAAATTCACCCAAAATAGACAAAGAAGGAGGGCTTCCCTGGTGTCTCAGATGGTAAAGAATCAGCCTGCAATGTGGAAGACCTGGGCTTGATCCCTGGGTTGGGAAGATCCCCTGAAGGAGGCCATGGCAACCCACTCCAGTATTCTTGTCTGGAGAATCCCCATGGACAGAGGAGCCTGGAGGGCCACAGTCCATGTGGTTGCAAAGAGTTGGACACGACTGAGCGACTAAGCACAGGCACAGGGCAAAGAAGGAAAAAAGATTACTTCAAATAAATAAAGATTAAATGCCACCATTTTCACAGCTTTAGACCAAGGCAAAAAATCTATTACATTTGGTACAGCTTCTTCGCTGTATAAAGAATGAATAGCAAATACAAATCTAATAGTCCAACAAATATCAAGTGAACAGATTATCATTAGCACTTAAGTAAATACTTAAAACAAGCATGTCTGAGCATAACACAATAACATGAAGAAATGATAACTGAGTTTTAAAGAGTTATTAGTGGGATTATAGACAACATACATATTTGGCAACTGTGTCAACATAAACTTTGGCAAAATGGCTAAGAAATTCCAATTATTTTAATCCTTTTTTTAAGAAGATGGTTCTCTTATTTTTCTTTAATTTTCCACATGGAAGAGCACATGACTTTGAGCTGTAATCCTCATCAGTTCCTCACTTTTGATATGTCACTGAAGGGCTCATATGCAAAAGACTCATGAGTTCTATAAAATGTCCAAAAGGAAGCTTCAGGCTTGGATGACACATTTCAAGTATTATTTTTAGGAAAGTAACCTTTTTACATTATTTAAGCAGCTGAAAATCTATGTTCAAGGAACTTCCACAATTAGAAATAGACTATGAAACTTTGGAAAGAGGAAATATTAGAAATCAAGAAAGAAGAAAATTAAGCATGATAACAAAATCTTCTTTGTTAAATTCACACACCAGAAGTCTCCTGGTTTCCTTCACTCCCCACCTTCAGCTTTCCCTCTCTACTTTTGTTTACATTTGCCCCAATTATCTGAGGAGAAATGCTGGCGCGTTTCTCTTCCCAGGTAGGTGATCCTGTGCTAACACTGAGTGTGCCTGAACTTAGGAGACAGAGAATGATACAGTGTGTAGATATTACTTTTCATATGTTTTGGGATTTTAAATGAAAAATTTGTCTTCCAATTGATTTTTTTTAGTATTTACCTTAACTTCTAATTGGAAGTCAGCATTTTCCAAGCACTCTCTCTTTAATCTTTTTTTTTTTTTTTCCAGTGTGTTTGCTTCACATAAAAATAATAAAATCAACCATTGAAATGTATACTTCAAACAGGTATACTTTGTGGTATTAAAATTACATCTTAATAAAACTGTTTTTTAAAAAAGAAACAGATTATAGTATACAAATAATAGGTCTATGTTTTAGGGCCATTTTCCTAATACTTCAACTATTTAATAAATGGAAGTCACAATGTAATTGTCTCTGATCCTAGAGTATATCTGTGATACATATTTCAAATAGTCATGTATGTTTCTGCTTGCTATAAAAATTGATTTAAAATGTGATTATTTGTTTTTCTACTTACAAACATGAAAAAACACTACTGCTCAAGGCTTCTGACTTTGAAGTTATACTAGTGTATAATTTGTATCATATAAAAGACTAGTGATTAATACATTGAAAGAGGTCTCCTAATTGGCTAGCATAAAAACTTGGTTGTAGATTTTATTACTTTCATCCTTTTGTCTCTTCTCTAGAGGTTATTTTTCATTTTGTTTGTTTTGTTTACCTCTTTGGTATTCTTATTTGATTCCCTGAATATATGCTATTTAATCTCTCCCAAATGCTATCCTCTCTTACCACAATTCATGTTGTAACTGAAATAAGTGACATCCTCAAATATTAAATTGATGAGAACAGCATATGAGATGAATTTTCCTGTTAGCTAAATAATCCACAGAGAAATGGCGGTGTGGCAAATTATTACCTCAAGAGGTCTACATGAACAGTTTATACATTGTGAAACTCTGAGGTAAAACTCAACCTTAATTCCTGAGGATATAGGAAAAATAATTCAAATAAAAGTCTTCACTCATTTTATTTGGTATGTTAGAAAAACCATTGTTTACATTTCAGTCTTGAAAACAGGAACAGACTATTTCTCTTAGTTGGCAATTTACATGGACCAAAGTGGTAGGGGGTAAAAAAAAGGGCAGGAGTGAAGATAACACTCAGAATAATAGCAACGTCTGAGTTAGTAAATAATTTATAAAAATAACTGTAAGCAGTAAGGAGTCTATATTACCATTGAAGACCTATATTAAATTTTGGATTTATTCTCTTCAATGCATTTCAGAGTAATTATAGTAATAATTACAATACTTACCAAATAAGTATTGATAATAACAATAGTAATAATAACAACATCAAATCTGTGCTAGGCATGAGAATTCACAGTAATAATCCTTATAACAAAATTGACCTATACTCTGCTGGTGACTCACCTGCCATTCATAACCACTTTCTTATTTGTTCTTCTGCTGGAAAGGCTAAGAAAAAGATACTTGTCTTCTAACAAGATACTTGTTTCTTGCTTCCTTTACCTTTAGTTCTAATCAAAAAGGGAAAGAAATTAGGTGCAGGTTGGGGACAAGATTTCCCTTCCTGAAAAACATGAAAAGCACCAAGTTCTCTTGCAACTCCCTTGCCAAGCCACTTACTGTCCCTCCACTTGTCCCTACCTTGGGATGCTGTCATTTGAGAATGGAGAGCCTGGAGTTGTAACAATCATCTTGAAGCCATGAGTGAGTGGTCAAAAGACAGACAGACATGGCACCCAGGGCCTCATATCCTGAGCTGTTGACCCAACCCAGAATTTACCATCTCTGAGACTTCTATTTACATTAGATAATTAAGTGCCTTTAGTATTTAAGCAGCTAGTAAGTTTTCTGTTACTTGCAGCTTATGCTTTAGAATAAACAGCCCTATGAAGCAAATTATGGATGAAGGAAAGAAAAGCTGACCTCCCCAGTCACATAGCTAGAAGTGGCAGAGGCATGATTTCAACTCAGGCACTTTGTCTCCAGTGTTTTAAATCCCTGCTCTACAATGTCTTTCATTTCCAAAAGAAATGGCATAGTGTTTGAAAATAGTTACTTCCCTTTCCTTCTTTGTCCTCCTAATTGTCTAATATTGTCTAATTCTACCTCTTCTTATCTTCTCCTCTTCTTCATATGGCATCCTGACATCTACCCAAGTGCGGTCCTTTGTGCCATCCTAGAATGATGTTTGAAAATATTTTAATGTTACAGTAACTTTAAAGCCAACAGGCAAATAACTTGCCTCAATGTCTGCTCTAAATTGGCATATTTTTAATTCTTTCATTCATTCATCCATCTATCCACACAAACATTTACTGAGCTTCCACTATGTGCCTGGCCCTGAGATACAAGTAACAGGACTAGTGCCTTACAGCTGATTCATACATGTACTTATACAGGAAAATACTATATTTTAATATATTGTATAAACACATTACAGTGAAATTCATAATAAAATAAATGTGAACAAGCTATGAGTTTAGCAGAGGAATAGAGCAGCTGGCTCTGTCTGGGGTCATCTCTGGGATTCAAGAGGCTGTGCTTGAGCTGAACTCTATCAAGTTCAAATGTAATTAGTTACTATGCTCAGAAGAAGGCAGATAAAACCAGTCAGTTCTAAAGGAAATCAACCCTAAATATTCACTGGAAGGACTGATGCTGAAGCTGAAGTTCCAATATGTTGGCCACCTGATATGAAGAGCTGACTCATTGAAAAAGACCCTGATGTGGAAAAGACTGAAGGCAAAAGGAGAAGGGGGTGGCAGAGGATGAAATGGTTAGATAGCATCACCGACTCAAGGGACATGAGTTTGAGCAAACTCAGGATGATAGTGGAGGACAGAGGAGCATGGTGTGCTGCAGTCCATGGGGTTGCAGAGTCAGACATGACTTAGTGACTGAATGACAACAAAAGGCAGATAATACCCTTGATGTCCAACTCACTTGTCATGTGTTCAATAATGTTTAAATATAAGAAATTATGCATATATGACTTTTGTTATTGCTATTTTACAACTTTTATTTTTTTATAAGAACCAAAAGCAAGTACATTAATGTAATACATTTAACTCTGATGTGTAAAATTAAAATTTCCACAAAGACTTAAGTTAGACAATTAGCATGTTCTTAAGCTTCTGATTCTTACTGATACTTTCAATAATTTAATTAGTTGTATTAAAGTACTATAACTTATCAATGCATTTATTAGCTTCAGACATCTTTATAAAGAGCAACTAGGGATTTGTATAAGAGGAGAATGAAAAAGTTGGCTTAAAGCTCAACATTCAGAAAAGGAAGATCATGGCATCTGGTCCCATCACTTCATGGGAAATAGATGGGGAAACAGTGGAAACAGTGGCAGACTTTATTTTGGGGGGCTCCAAAATCACTGCAGATGGTGACTGCAGCCATGAAATTAAAAGACACTTACTCCTTGGAAGAAAAGTTATGACCAACCCAGATAGCATATTGAAAAGCAGAGACATTACTTTGTCAACAAAGGTCCGTCTAGTCACGGCTATGGTTTTTCCAATGGTCAGGTATGGATGTGAGAGTTGGACTGTGAAGAAGGCTGAGCACCAAAGAATTGATGCTTTTGAACTGTGGTGTTGGAGAAGACTCTTGAGAGTCCCTTGGACTGCAAGGAGATCCAACCAGTCCTTTCTGAAGGAGATCAGCCTTGGGTGTTCTTTGGAGGGAATGATGCTAAAGCTGAAGCTCCAGTACTTTGGCCACCTCATGTGAAGAGTTGACTCATTAGAAAAGACTCTGATGCTGGGAGGGATTGGGGGCAGGAGGAGAAGGGGATGACAGAGAATGAGATGGCTGGATGGCATCACCAACTCGATGGACGTGAGTCTGAGTGAACTCCGGGAGTTGGTGATGGACAGGGAGGCCTGGCGTGCTGCGATTCATGGGGTCTCAAAAAGTCAGACACAACTGAGCGACTGAACTGAACTGATGCCATTTACAAATATTTTGAGTATTTAATATAAATACAAAAATACTAAAACTCATATTTAAGTGGATTTTAAAGTTCAAAATTATTGTAACAAACTATGAACATCTAATTTTTAGTTTGAGGATGGATATTAACTCTACCCTTTGACCTCTGATTCTGATTCTATTCTTTTTCTGATGATTCCAAGTAGGTCATTCCTCCTTTCTGTGCATTATTTATTAAGTTAAAGGGACTTTTAAAAACAAACCTGGAGTATTCTGAGTTAATGAGATTATATGGACAATATCTGACTGAATCTGTAGTAAAACATGGCAGTGTTTGAAGCATCTCTCTGAGGTCATGAACAATAGAATTTAAAATATTACTACCACTTACAATATATTTTTATTATATTTCATAGGCTGACTACATTTTTTATATACCACTTTCACTCATGTTTCTAATTCTGTTAGTTGTTCTCCTGCAAAATTCCAATTATGCTGGCATGACTTCTTGATTTTCCATGAAATAAAGCTTCTTCTTCTGCAATAACGTCTTTAATACCCTGTTACTATACTTGTTGTATTGTGATTGTTTCTGAAATTCCATTCACCGGGTCTGCAATACAGTCAAGATCCTTATCTATGAAGGATATCATCAAAAACACAAGTATACAATGTCCAAATGTTTTCAAAACTGAGCAGAAAAGGTTTTGTCACTGCTGTAGTATTTCTATTTTAAGCTTTACCTTTGTTATACAAAAAATTTTAATGTTGACTAGTGTCAAACACTAAATTTGGAGTCCAAAATGTAGAATTCTTTCTTTGTGACACTGGACCAGACATCAATCTCTCTAGACCTCCAGTTTCCTATTTCTCAGCTTGAGCTGGGAAATTTCTTGACAAGGCATCTCCAAGATGCCTTTGCACATGGTGGCCACTCTGTTTTGAAATGTCTTAAATATTTGAGGTTGAAGTCCCTCCAGGACAAACCCGGGAACAAGAATTTGAGGCTTAGAAGTGTGTTTGGTAGTTATTCCAGGACACACAGAAGGAAAGTAGGAACTGAGACAAGTTAGGGGGAAAACAATGAGGATGTTACTCAGTAAGCACTTGGAGCTTTGTATCATTGGGATGCTTTGTATGCTGCAGAACCTGCTTCCCAGAGTTATCCCACCCAAAGACTGAGGGAGCCAGGGCATTTGTACACCTATTAGTCTGCCTATTAGTCAGAGAAGGCAATGGCACCCCACTCCAGTACTCTTGCCTGGAGAATCCCATGGACGGAGGAGCCTGGTAGGCTACAGTCCATTGGGTCGCTAAGAGTCAGACATGACTAAGTGACTTCACTTTCACATTTTACTTTCATGCATTTGGAGAAGGAAATGGCAACCCACTCCAGTGTTCTTGCCTGGAGAATCCCAGGGACAGGGGAGCCTGGTGGGCTGCCGTCTATAGGGTCGCACAGAGTCGGACACGACTGACGCGACTTAGCAGCAGCAGCAGCTTATTAGTCATTGGTTGGGGGCTACTCTCAGTAGCCCAATAGGAAGGATTTTATTCACCAGCACTTCCAGATGTGGCTAAGCTGGTGAAGAATCCACCTGCAATGCAGGAGACCTGGGTTGGGAAGATCCCCTAGAGAAGGGAAAGGCTACTCTCTCCAGTATTCTGGCCTGAGAATTCCATGGACTGTACAGCCCATGGGATTACAAAGAGTCAGACACAACTGAGTGACTTTCACTACGCCAGATCACCACACAGGGCTCTAGCAGCCAGAATTCTTAAACAAGGAAACACAGATGTGAGGAATTTTAAGTCAAGCCAGTATGCACTGAAATGAGCTGAAAGTACAGGTGGGGTCTGCCCCACCACTCCTTCCAGTGCTCCTTTCCCAGCCTACTTGGCTGACTTGTGATCATCCTCTGAACTAGCTCAAATGTTACATCTTCTATGCACAGTTTCCCTCACACCCAACCTCTGTCATACCATGCACTTAACTACATGAATGATGGCACTTCATTCCTATCTCCACTAAACTCTTTCTGTCTTTAATAGTTTCCCTCCATATATTTGAGCAATGTTATTGGATAAGCTTGTGATTCTTTTGTAAAAATTTAGCATTTACCAAGTTGTCTCTTATTTCATTTCTGTGAGGAAACAAAGCATGCAGAAATTACTACAGCTGCTTATGCCAAATAGCCATTGCTATCTGTAACTCAAATTATTTACACATTGAAATAGTGGAATATTTTATACTGACATTTTAATGTTCCTATCAAATTCATAACACCAAAAATGTGGTAAGCCGTATTAGAAAATTCATCCAGCAATATCTCCAACAAGCATATGTTGAACAGCTGCCTAATATGTTCACAGCTGTGTGCTGCTTAAAACTTTTCATTATTCTATATATTTTATACATATAATTTAACCTGAGTTCAAACATAATGTTTAAATATTAAAATTAAAATCAGATTATCAAAAAACATCAACCAAGCTAATTTGAGCACACTAACTTTAACAAAGGTAACATCCTCATTTATTTTTCACTGTACTGATGATTTATAAAAAGAAGCTTGTCTAGCAATTTATATTAAAGCTGTCTCTTCTGCCTATCTGAAGATACATTTTTCACGCACTGTCAGATTCCGTTACTTTATATAAACAGTACCCAATCTTCAAAGCAGTTTAGTATTTTTCCACTGATAGAAACTTATCCCATTAACTATATCAGTTAGTAGAGCTGGGTTTTTAAAATGAACATTCTAAGATGGTGGAGGAGAAGGACATGTGCTCATCTCTTCCTGTGAGAACATCAGAATTCCAACCAGCTGTTGAACAACCATCGATGGAGGGATGCTGGAATCCACCAAAAAGATATAACCCACGTCCAAAGACAGAAAAGAAGTCATAGAAAGATGATAGGAGGGGTGCAATCATGATAAAATCAAATTCCATACTTGCTGGGTGAGTGACCCACAAACTGGAGAACAACAATACCAAAGAAGTTCTCCCACTGTTGTGCAGGTTCTGAATACCACATCAGGCTTCCCAGCCTGGGAATCTGACAAAGGGACTGGGAATCCCCAGGGAATCTGGTTGTGAAGGCTAGTGGGATTTGATTATAGGACTTCCACAGGACTAGGGGAAACAGAGACTCCACTCTTGGAGGGCACAAACAAAATCTTGTGCACACCAAGACCAAGAGGAAAGGAGAAGGGACCCCACAGGAGACTGAATCAAAACTACCTGCTAGTGTTGGAGGGTCTCCTCTGGAGACATGGGTCTGCAGGGGCTTACTACAGGGACAGGGGCAATGGCAGCATCAGGCTGGGAAGGTCTCCCTTGGAGTAAACCTTCTTGGAGTTCTCCATTAACCCTACTTTAGACCCCAGGGCCGGGTTGCCTCAGACCAAACAACTAACAGGGATAATTGGATTAAAGCTTTACTGAGCAAGGCTCTGTCCACCAGAGCAAGACCCAGTTTTTCTCATCATCAGTCCCTCCCATCAGGAAGCTTACACGAGCTTCTTAACATCATCTACCAGAAGGCAGACAGAAGCAAGAAGAAGCACAGTCCCATAGCAGCTAAAACAAAAACCATATTACAGAAAGTTGATCACAATGAAAAAGCAGAAAGTTATGTCCCAGATGAAGGGACAAGATAAAAATCCAGAAAAACATCTAAATGAAGTGGAGATAGGAAAACTTCCAGAAAAAGAATCAAAATAATGATAGTAAAGATGATCCAGGATCTTGGGCAAACAATGGAGAAGATGCAAGCAATGTTTACCAAAGACCTAGAAGAACTAAAGAACAAACAGATGATGATACACCAAAAGGAATCAGCAGAAGAATAACTGAGGCCTAAGAATGGATAAATGACCTGGAGTACAGAATGGTGGACATTAATGCTTCAGAACAGAATATAGAAAAAAGAATGAAAAGAAATGAAGACAGCCTAAGAAACCTCTAGGACAACATAAAATGTGCAAATGTTATAGGGGTCCCAGAAGGAGAAGAAAGTACCTGAGAAAATATTGAAGTGATAATAGTTGAAAACTTCCCTAACATAGGAAAGGAAATAGTCAACCAAATCCAGGAAGCACAGAGAGTCCCAGGCAGAATAAACCTAAGAGTTTATCCATGACACACCATGACACATACTAAACAAAATGACAAAAGATAAAGACAAAGATAAAATATTAAAGGCAACAAGGAAAAAATGACAAATGACATACAAGAGAACTACCATCAGAACTACCATCAGGCTCTCAGCTGATTTCTCAACAGAAACTCTACAAGCCAGAAGGGAATGGCACGATATATTTAAAGTGATGAAAGAGAAGAACCTACAACCAAGAATACTCTACCCAGCAAGACTCTCACTCAGATATGATGGAGAAATCAAACGCTTTCCAGACAAGTAACAGTTAGGAGAATTCAGCACCACCAAACCAGCTTTACAACAAATGATAAAGGAACTTCTCTAGGCAGGAAACACAAGAGAAGGAAAAGACCTACTGAAAGTGAAAGCTGCTCAGTCTTGTCTGACTCATGGACTATACAGTCCATGGAATTCTCCAGGCCAGAATACTGGGCTGGGTAACCTTTCCCTTCTCCAGGGGATCTTCCCAACCCAGGGACTGAATCCATGTCTATTGCCTTGAGGGCGGATTCTTTACCAGCTGAGTTAACAGGAAAACCCAGACCTACAAAACAGAAAATAAACCCAAAACAATTTTAAAAAATGGTAGTAGGATCATACATACTGATAATTACCTTAAATATAAGGGGATTAAATCACCAACCAAAAGACACAGACTGGCTGGGCAGGTGAAAATATGTGCATGTATGTACTTTCACTTACCACATCACTCAGCTTGACCCCCCACGAATTATATGTAATTATTTTATATTTTTAAGTTAATTATGTTCAAATTACGGCTTGCAATTGTAACTATATTTTATTTTTTGTCTGGCTATGGATTGTGAAAACTGATAAACAGCTTTTACTATTGTGATTATGTAACTATTACTCAATACCATTATATCATGATTGGTCAACAAAAAATAATAGAACTCCTACTACCAAAAACTATGATTTAATAGCAAAACCTGTAATCACTTTAAAATCCAGATGCATATCACAATTATCTTGTAATTAAAAAAAAATACAAATGTCTAGATATGCTCTTTTTTTTTCTCCAGACCTACAGATAGGTTTCTAATAAACAGTCATGTTTAAAAACAACTGGACTCATCAACAGATGAATGGATAAGAAACCTGTGGTACATAGACTCAATGGAATATTACTCAGCTATTAAAAATAATGCATTTGAATCAGTTCTAATGAGGTGTATGAAACTGGAGACTATTATAGAAAGTGAAGTAAGTCAGAAAGAAAAACACCAATATAGTATATTAACACATATATATGAAATTTAGAAAGATGGTAATGATGACCCTATATGCAAGACAGTAAAAGAGACATAGATGTAAAGAACAGACTTTAGGACTCTGTGAGAGAAGGTGAGGGTGGGATGATTTGAGAGGATAGCATTGAAATATGTATATTCAGTTCAGTTCAGTTTAGTTCAGTTGCTCAGTCATGTCCGACTCTTTGCGACCCCATGAATTGCAGCATGCCAGGCCTCCCTGTCCATCACCAACTTCTGGAGTTGACTCAGACTCACGTCCATCGAGTCGGTGATCCCATCCAGCCATCTCATCCTCTATCATCCCCTTCTCCTCCTGCCCCCAATCCCTCCCAGCATCAGAGTCTTTTCCAATGAGTCAACTCTTCACATGAGGTGGCCAAAGTACTGGAGTTTCAGCTTTAGCATCATTCCTTCCAAAGAAATCCCAAGGCTGATTTCCTTCAGAATGGACTGGTTGGATCTCCTTGCAGTCCAAGGGACTCTCAAGAGTCTTCTCCAACATCACAGTTCAAAAGCATCAATTCTTCGGCCCTCAGCTTTCTTCATAGTCCACTGGAAAAACCATAGCCTTGACTAGACGGACCTTTGTCTGCAAAGTAATGTCTCTGCTTTTGAATATGCTATCTAGGTTGGTCATAACCTTCCTTCCAAGGAGCAAGCATCTTCTAATTTCATGGCTGTAATCACCATCTGCAGTGATTTTGGAGCCCCTAAAAATAAAGTCTGACACTGTTTCCTCTGTTTCCCCATCTATTTCTCATGAAGTGATGGGACCAGATGTATATTACCATATATGAAATAGATTGCCAGTCCAGGTTCGATGCTCAGAGCCAGTGCACTGGGATGACCCTGAGGGATGGGATGAGGAAGGAGGTGGAGGGTGGTTCAGGATGGGGAACACATGTGCACCCATGGCTGATTCATGTCAATGTATGGCAAAAACCACTACAATACTGTAAAGTAATTAGCCTCCAAAAAACTTAATTAATTAATTACAAAAATAACTGGATATATGATGATTTTTTACTTTTACCTAGTTTGTTTCATTTCTTCTATTTCATATTCACTGCTCTCATTTCATTTAGTTTGTTTTCCAATTTCTCCATCTCTTCTATGATTTTTTTGAGGTTCTTTCTCAAGCCTTTATTAAGCATAATAGAAAACTTTTATATTCATATATATAAATACATGTATAATATATATTTTAGAAAACCTATGAATTTTTGCCTAACTAAAAATTTATGACATTTTGATTCTATTTGTTTGACTTAGTATGAAGAGAATGCTAGATTTCTAATTAAAAAAAAAATAGATATGTAAGAAGCAACAAAGGTTTACTGTATAGAACAGGGAACTAGAGTCAATATCTTCTAATAACCTATAATGGAAAATAATTTCAAAACTAATATATGTGTACATGTATAACTGAATGCAGAGTTCCAAAGAATAGCAAGGAGAGATAAAAAAGCCTTCCTCAGCGATCAATGCAAAGAAATAGAAGAAAACAATAGAATGGGAAAGACTAGAGATCTCTTCAAGAAAATTAGAGATACCAAGGGAACATTTAATGTGAAGATGGGCTCAATAAAGGACATAAATGGTATGGACCTAACAGAAGCAGAAGATATTAAGAAGAGGTGGCAAGAATACACAGAAGAACTGTACAAAAAAGAGCTTCATGACCAAGATAATCACGATGGTGTGATCACTGACCTAGAGCCAGACATCCTGGAATGTGAAGTCAAGTGGGCCTTAGGAAGCAGAACTATGAAAAAAGGTAGTGGAGGTGATGGAATTCCAGTTGAGCTATTTCAAATCCTGAAAGATGATGCTGTGAAAGTGCTGCACTCAATATGCCAGCAACTTTGGAAAACTCAGCAGTGGCCACAGAACTGGAAAAGGTCAGTTTTCATTCCAATCCCAAAGAAAGGCAATGCCAAAGAATGCTCAAACTACCACACAATTGCACTCATGTCACACGCTAGTAAAGTAATGCTCAAAATTCTCCAAGCCAGGCTTCAGCAATATGTGAACCGTGAACTTCCAGAGGTTCAAGCTGGTTTTAGAAAAGGCAGAGGAACCAGAGATCAAATTGCCAACATCCGCTGGATCATGGAAAAAGCAAGAGAGTTCCAGAAAAACATCTATTTCTGCTTTATTGACTATGCCAAAGGGAAGCCCTTGGCTCAGAGGTTAAAGCATCTGCCTGGAATGCGGGAGGCCTGGGTTTGATCCCTGGGTTGGGAAGATCCCCTGGAGACTATGCCAAAGCCTTTGGCTGTGTGGATCACAATAAACTGTGGAAAATTCTTAAAGAATTTTCAGATGTGGGAATACCAAACCACCTGACCTGCCTCTTGAGAAACCTATATGCAGGTCAGGAAGCAACAGTCAAAACTGGACATGGAACAGACTGGTTCCAAATAGGAAAAGGAGTACGTCAAGGCTATATATTGTCACCATGCTTATTTAAATTATATGCAGAGTACATCATGAGAAATGCTGGGCTGGAAGAAGCACAGGCTGGAATCAAGACTGCCGGAAGAAATATCAATAACCTCAGACATGCAGATGACACCACCCTTCTGGCAGAAAGTGAAGAAGAACTAAAGAGTCTCTTGATCAAAGTGAAAGAGGAGAGTGAAAAAGTTGGCTTAAAACTCAACATTCATAAAATTAAGATCGTGTCATCCGGTCCCATCACTTCATGGCAAACAGATGGGGAAACAGTGGCTGACTTTATTTTTTTGGGCTCCAAAATCACTGCAGATGGTGACTGCAGCCATGAAATTAAAATATGCTTACTCCTTGGAAGGAAAGTTATGACCAACCTAGATAGCATATTAAACAGCAGAGACATTACTTTGTCAACAAAGGTCCATCTAGACAAGGGTATGGTTTTTACAGTAGTCATGTATGGATGTGAGAGTTAGACTATAAAGAAAGCTGAGCACTGAAGAATTGATGCTTTTGAAATGTGGTGTTGGAGAAGACTCTTGAGAGTCCCTTGGACTGCAAGGAGATCCAACCAGCCCATTCTGAAGGAGATCAGTCCTGGGTGTTCTTTGGAAGGAATGATGCTAAAGCTGAAACTCCAGTACTTTGGCCACCTGATGCGAAGAGCTGACTCATTGGAAAAGACCCTGATTCTGGGAAAGATTGAGGGCAGGAGGAGAAGGGGACGACAGAGGATGAGGTGGTTGGATGGCATCACCGACTCAATGGACATGAGTTTGGGTAAACTCTGGGAGTTGGTGATGGACAGAGAGGCCTGGCCTGCTATGGTTCATGGGGTCACAAAGAGTCAGACATGGCTGAGTGACTGAACTGAACTTAACTGATAACTGAATCACCTGCTGTGCATCTGAAACACTGTAAGTCAACTATACTTCTATAAAATATATATATTAAGAAAAAATATACATTATCAACTTCCTTTTATATTTTTCTG
The DNA here is from genome assembly GCF_027580195.1 of Bos mutus. Classification (NCBI taxonomy): domain Eukaryota; kingdom Metazoa; phylum Chordata; class Mammalia; order Artiodactyla; family Bovidae; genus Bos; species Bos mutus. Next base: position 64,867,369 of record NC_091624.1, on the reverse strand, counting down.
TTCTCAAAAAAATGTATATTTTCTCTGTTTTAGCAAAATATGCCTTACTTTATGGCCAACCTTGTGGAAAAGAAAAAACACAAAAATGAGTAGGAGTTCCAAATTTAATAAGGTTCATGATTTTCAAACTTCTGTGTACCCAGGAACAATATGTTTTATCCAAGAAAGTTACCTTAAAAAGTTTCATCTGATCACTTTAATTTCAGTCTTATCCAATCTTGGCCTATTCAAACAAAGTAAAAAACTTTTTCCAATTATTTTTATCTAACTCTGTTTATGGGCAACCTGACCTATATCTGGTTCCACCGACCCATTCATATTCTCTTTTCCCTACTTTCTTAGGTATCAATTTGTTTTTTGCTTCTAGTCTGCTTTTAGTAATTGCTATTGTATGCTTAAAAAGCAGAGCACAGTGAAATTTGGGGACCTTTTTTTGGAGGAGCAAGAGTTTTACTTTTTTTCCCTGTTTGGGTCAACTAAATTTCTATGAGCTCCCCAGTGGTTTGGCCTAACACATTATAATAAGCATTATTCTGAGGGTTATATACAGACCTGACTTGACATATCAGCAAGGGAAAGGAAAGGTAGCAAAAGTCAACCCAAACTACTATCAGTCATTTTGACACACAGTTTAAACTGTGCCCTTTGGCACCATAATGTCTTTAGAGGAAAACACACACATAGACACACACACACACACATACACACAATTAAGGAGCAATATGCTTAATGAAATAACCTTGATGAAAAAGAAAATGAATCTCAATTACAATAGTGGTTTTTGGTTATACTACATTACATACTGAAAACAGTCAATTTTGTAATAAATTTATAGACTAAGCTTCTACACATATGTATCCATGACAACCCAGGTTATAATTTTTTGTATTTCAAATAGCTATATTACCAGGAATGTGTAAATTATTTACAACATTGTAATAAGATAAAATTATTTGTTTTCATAAATATCCATTAGCTAATTGTCAGGGTCACACAGAGTTGGACACGACTGAAGCGACTTAGCAGCAGCAGCAGCAATTGTCCAACAACAAAAAAATACAGCAAATCACAAATCATAGTACTGATTATTATTCTTAGAGAAACTAGAAAAGCTGCTTAAAATTGTAATTATAATGAAGAGCAAAGAGTCAAGGATCACATGTCCTTCAGACTATTGTGAAGTCAAAAAGGACATAGAAATGTGAGAAAATATACATGCTATCTTAGATACTAGATAGAACTCCATTTGAAAATCTGATAGCATAACTTCGCGATAGCTGATACATACCAGAGGAGAATAACAACAGATGAATGATTGAATGTGGGCCTTCAGGTAAGGACTTCTGCTATTCCTTCCTCTTTTCCAGTAAGAGGTGTAGGTTCCTTAAGATATGGGACTTTGAGAATGGATTCTGGAATACTCTATAAAATAAAATAAGTCTCTCAGTCGTGTCTGACTCTTCGCCACCCCATGGACTACACAGTCCATAGAATTATCCAGGACAGAATACTGGAGCGGGTAGCCTTACCCTTCTCCAGAGGATCTTCCCAACCCAGGGATCGAACCCAGGTCTCCCATATTGCAGGTGGATTCTTTACCAGCTGAGCCACAAGGGAAGCCCAAGAATACTGAGTGGGTAGTCTATCCCTTCTCTAGCAGATTTTCCTGACCCAGGAATCAAACCAAGGTCTCCTGAATTACAGGTGGATTCTTTACCAACTGAGCTATTAGGGAAGTAGGAATACTCTATAGAGTATAATAAGTAAGAAAGTGGTAAATCACTAGATTATGTCTACTCAGAGAACTTTGAGAGTCCTAGTAAACTGATATAAAGCCTGGAGGTACACTGCAGGAAAAAACAATTCTGTTTCTGGGAAAAGAAAACAGATATAAAGAATGGACAAAATAAACATCTCAAAGTCTATTTTTTTTTCATGTAGGATCCTAAACTTAGTTTTGTGTAATCAAAAAAGAAAAGCATACTACTATTAATATATTATTAAAAGTAATATACAAAAAAAAATTGAAAGAAGCATGTCTTGAAATATGGGGAATTTAAACTTCAAATTAAGGTTTTCTAATAGAGGAAGAATTAGTATTGTTAAAATGGCTATACTACCCAAAGCAATCTACAGATTTAATTCAATCCCTATCAAATTACCCATGACATTTTTCACAGAAATAGAACAAATAATCCTAAACATTTATATGGAGTCATAAATGGCCCAGAATTGCCAATGCAATCGTGAGGAAAAAGAACAAATCAGGACTTCAGACAATACTCCAAAGCTATAGTAATAAAAACAGCATGATATTGGTACAAAAGTAGACATATGGATCAATGGAACAGAATACAGAGTCCAGAAATAAACCCACACATCTATGGTCAATTAATCTTCCACAAAGGAGACAAAAATATACAATGGGGAAAAGACAGTCTTTTCAGCAAAGCTAAACAGCCACATGTAAATCAATGAAGTTAGAACACACTCTCATACCATACATAAAAATAAACTCAAAATAAACTTAAGGCTTAAACACAATACCATAAAACTCTTAGATGAGAACACAGGCAAAATATCTTCTGACATAGGATACTATATTTTCAACAAGGAGATAGTGTCATGGGCTTCCTGTTTAATTACTAAATAGAGCGTAAAAACATAAAATTTGTTAAAGGATTTTCCTTATGAGACATTATAAAGTCTCAAGACTTTTTCTCAAAACAAGAGAAAAAATTTCCCCTGTCCACTCCAGTATCTAGCATATCCATTTTTATCAGTTTAGTTTGTATCCTCAGAATTTTTTTTTATGTTTACAAAGATAGAGGGAAATAAATAGATAGTCACATGAATGAATGGTAGATAGACAGCCTCTTCTATAGATGTAAGTATAAAAATAACTGATTGATGAATGGATATATGGGTAAATGAACAGACAGAATTATTGTATATATATGGTTTAAAATAACTTAATCCTTTTAAGTATGGTTATATATGTTTGCATCCATTCCATTTGTTTATCAATAGGTTGTAGTGCTCCTGAAAGTGTCAATGATATATTGATCCATTTTTTATAAACATTAAATAGTTCCACTGAGATGGATACATCATCAGTCACCTATAGATAAGTTTTTTTTTTCTTCTTTCATAATTCTATGGATTTTTTCTTTCATAATCTACACAATGATACAATAATATCCAACCCTAGGTCTTTCAGGACTTCCCTGGTGGCACACATGGTAAAGCATCTACCTACAATACAGGAGATCCAGATTCGATCCCTAGGTCAGGAAGATCCTCTGGAGAAGGAAATGGCAACCCATTCCAGTACTCTTGCCAGGAAAATCCCATGAATGGAGGAGCCTGGTAGGCTGCAGTCTATGGGGTCACAAAGAGTTGGACACGACTGAGCCACTTCACCAGGTCTGTCAAACTAAGCACCCAACTTAATGTGTACCTAGCTGACACTGCTGGTTATAGAAACAAGGCATCACTTATGCCCTTGGAATCGTGAAAGAACATGCTTTCTCTTGAAGATCTAAGCAGCATAATTTATTAACATTCCCTCATTAAAAAGACATTCATTCCATTACTATCTCATGGAACACACTGTCCCTAGTCCTCAGAAAAACTGAGTGGACTTGTTTACTGCTTTTAAGGAGTTCTTCACAATTTATTAAAAACAGTAATTGTGAGAGGAATATATGCCACATACACATAATTATCGACAGTTATCATATGTCAGGCCCTTTCCAAAATCTTTTACTTACATTACCTCATTTAGTCTTCATAACAATCCTTCATACTATTTCTGTTTTACAGATCGGATTAAGAGCCTAATGTCACATAGTTAATAAGGCTCAGAGATGCAATTTGTCTTAATTCCTCTGTCCACAAATCCCAGGATTAAAAACACTTCATAACTACTCTAGTATAAATGAAAACTTTTACATTTTCTTATATTGAGTAAGAACTGATTAGAAGGTAAACAGGCAGTGAGAAGGACACACCACAGGCCTGACTTATTAATGATGTACACAGGGAGGCCACAAACTTTGCGTAATAGAAGCTGGCTGCTTAAGGAGCCCTGAGACCAGGAAATGCCAAACACACCACAGAGCTCCCACTTAGTTCCATGAACTTCCCAAAGTTCCTGTGGATTTTGTGTCTGTAGATAACTGCTTCCATGGATTCTTGGAATGTATGGGAGGTATTTTATAAACCTGTGTTTCCCCAATTCACAATGTTCAACAAATGTTTGTTGAATAAAGAATGAAAGTGATAGGGCCCACATGGGGTCTCACTGATAAGATGACTCATTATGTCAACCTCACAAACAAAGAATAAAATCACTGTGATCTGTGAGACTGACCAAATTGCCCAAATGGTATTCTGTTTTCTCACTGGAGCCTATCTTCTCAAAGCTGCAAGAGTACCAGACTCCAGACCTTGGGCTATGTGATTACAGGACTCAACTACAGGCTAAAAATTAACCATCCCTTCAGAAAATTCTTCATTGGTGGAGTATAAGAAGGACCCCGTCAAGAAGGAAGGATACTGGTTCTCCTTAAGAGCCAGTCATCCTCTCTTTTCCCTCTAATAAATGTCCCTTTTCTTGCCTGACTGCCCGGCTCTCTCTTTTTCTCTGCACTCACTTTACAGAAAGTATATAAAATATCTTTAACTATATCACTACAAACAAAGCTAGTGGAGGTGATGGAATTCCAGTTCAGCCATTTCAAATCCTGAAAGATGATGCTGTGAAAGTGCTGCACTCAATATGCCAGCAACTTTGGAAAACTCAGCAGTGGCCACAGGACTGGAAAAGGTCAGTTTTCATTCCAATCCCAAAGAAAGGCAATGCCAAAGAATGCTCAGACTACCACACAATTGCACTCATCTCACACGCTAGTAAAGTAATGCTCAAATTCTCCAAGCCAGGCTTCAGCAATATGTGAATCGTGAACTTCCTGATGTTCAAGCTGGTTTTAGAAAGGGCAGAGGAACCAGAGATCAAATTGCCAACATCCGCTGGATCATGGAAAAAGCAAGAGAGTTTCAGAAAAACATCTATTTCTGCTTTACTGACTATGCCAAAGCCTTTGACTGTGTGGATCACAATAAACTGTGGAAAATTCTGAAAGAGATGGGAATACCAGACCACCTGACCTGCCTCTTGAGAAACCTGTATGCAGGTCAGGAAGCAACAGTTAGAACTGGACATGGAACAACAGACTGGTTCCAAATTGGGAAAGGCATACGTCAAGGCTATATATTGTCACCCTGCTTATTTAACTTATATGCAGAGTACATCATTAGAAACACTAGATTGGAAGAAACACAAACTGGAATCAAGATTGCTGGGAGAACAGTGTCAGACTTTATTTTTGGGGGCTCCAAAATCACTGCAGATGATAATTGCAGCCATGAAATTAAAAGACGCTTACTCCTTGGAAGGAAAGTTATGACCAACCTAGATAGCATATTCAAAAGCAGAGACATTACTTTGCCAACAAAGGTCCATCTAGTCAGGGCTATGGTTTTTCCTGTGGTCATGTATGGATGTGAGACTTGGACTGTGAAGAAAGCTGAGCGCTGAAGAATTGACGCTTTTGAACTGTGGTGTTGGAGAAGACTCTTGAGAGTCCCTTGGACTGCAAGGAGATCCAACCAGTCCATTCTGAAGGAGATCAGCCCTGGGATTTCTTTGGAAGGAATGATGCTAAAGCTGAAACTCCAGTACTTTGGCCACCTCATGTGAAGAGTTGACTCATTGGAACAGACTCTGATGCTGGGAGGGACTGGGGGCAGGAGGAGAAGGGGACGACAGAGGATGAGATGGCTGGATGGCATCACTGACTCGATGGACGTGAGTCTGAGTGAACTCCGGGAATTAGTGATGGACAGGGAGGCCTGGCATGCTGCAATTCATGGGGTCGCAAAGAGTCGGACACGACTGAGTGACTGAACTGATATTTTAGGAAACAGAAAAGACTAGAAATTACTGTAAATATTCGGAGTGTGCTGAAAGGCATGGGTTAATTTGCTCCTGTTTTAAAATTCCATGTGTTTAACACAGATCTTGGAACCTTTAGAACAGAATTTCCACACAGGAACTACTAAAATATAAATATGCCAAAGCGTAGGTAACTATTTTCCTTTAATATTAAAAGAAAACATGCACATCTGTCATTAAATATTTCCCCTAACACACCCCACATACCCAGAGCAATAAAAATTGTGCTGAGCAGTTAACGGAAAGCAAATCCAACTGTTTTTCCTCATAAGAAAACTTTTTCTCAGAGTTTCTCCAAAGTCCTAGACCCGTACTTGACAGAAACTCTCAAGAGATCTGGACTGAGAATCATTCAGTGATTCTTTTAAACCAATCTCCAGTCTGAATGGAAATCAGGTTAAGATAGCATTTTGGAATTTTTCCTGTTTCAAGTGCTCTAATCACGTAACTGATGGAAAAAAAAAAATAACTTCATTTGCTGTCAGCCCTGCTGATTCATATTCTCAGATATAGAAAATGCTGCCTCTGGACAAAGGTAGGTGCACAAATCATATGTTAGATCAATCAGAAAAAGTAGCAACACTATAAACAGGGGCCTTACAAGTGGTACTAATTATGTGGCACTTTCTGACCAACATTTCCTTTTCCAGAATCTACAAATATTCTCCCTCTCCCTAGACAAAAATCTATTCAGCTCAAGAGTCACTTCATCAAGAAGCCTGCTTTGAAAAATTTAATCCAATGATGTTCCTATCTGCTTCTCACTATCATATTTCATTTTGTACAAAATTACACATTTTCAAATGAAAATGGCAGGGAGGGAGTGGTATAATCATCTGTTTAAAAATCTTCTCCAGTAAATATGACATACTTGTTCTCCCACTGAGAAGAACTTCTATAGGAGAAGAATCATATTTTCCTTAAGTCATTAAGAAATAAATGTCACAGAACCAAACTTTTTAATTACCTAAAATTGCCAGATGTTTATAACATTAGACTATTTTTCAATTAGTGGAAAAATATTTGTAAAAAAATTACATTTTCTTGAATTTTAACACAAAGCAATTTACACTATTCTTAACACCCTGGGACATGGTTATTTATATCATTATTACATGATATGCTACAATAATGTTTTTAGATACAACTGAGGTCTATTGGATATTGTTTTGAAATACTTTGCTATAGGGGGATTTATTGTAGATTTTATGATTTTTAAAAATCTCCTCTCTTGTTCTGTCAGTTGTTCACATAATTCACCAGAGTAGATAACTAGCATATAGCATATAACTAGCACATAGTTGAGTGATGCCTGGGAATGTCTTAGGAAAAGCATGAACCAAGAATTTTATATCCAGTTAAGCAATCACTTGAGTATAAAAGCCACAGAAAACATTTCTGAACATATAAGTACTCAGAGAACATGGTTCCAAGAAAGTTTTCTTGAAGTAGTTTGAAATTTCTTGAAAATCAGAGGCTAAGTTTCATCTGAAAAAGAGGAAAATGGAGTAAGACAGCAAATACAGAGGCTACTGAAGTCATCTGATTCTAGGATAAAGAAAAAAAAATGCAACCCTGTGGCCATTATGGTAAAAGAAATATGAAGCATAGAAATAATATAACTACCAAATTTAAATGAGAAAGGATATGGTAGTGGATGTATGCTGACATTCTCTCTTTTTTAGCACTGGAGATTCAAAAAGTATCTTATATTAGGTGATAAATCAAATAGAGAGGGCTATTCAAAGATATAATTTAAATTTCAAGACTAGTAAAAAATGTAATCACCCAAAATTGTGAAGGGAAAGTCATGAGGGAAGACAAGTGAGACAAAATGAAAGTATGTTCATTTAAATACCACATATAGGAGAGAGCCAATATATTGTCTAAAGAAATAGAAGGAGTACATGTAGTACCAAATATAATGGCAGAATTTAGAATGCTAAACTGGTCATTACACATAATTGTAAAAAGAATTTCCTTATCTATTGAAAGATATATATTATTTTTTAATTTATTTTTTTATAGAAAGATAATTGCTATACAGAATTTTGTTGTTTTCTGTCAAACCTAAACATGAATCAGCCATAGGTACACAAATATCCCCTTCCTTTTGAACCTCCCTCCCATCTCCCACCCCATCCCACTTCTCTAGATTGATACAGAACCCCTGTTTGAGTTTCCTGAGCCATAAAGCAAATACCCATCAGCTATTTATTTTACACAGGGTAAAGTAAGTTTCCATGTTACTCTTTTCATACATCTCATCCTCTCCTCCCTTCTCTCCATGTCTATAAGTCTATTCTCTCCGTCTGTTTCTCCACCGCTGCCCATAAATAAATTCTTCAGAACCATTCTTCTAGATTCCGTATATGTGTATTAGAATATAATATTTATCTTTCTATTTCTGACTCATTTCACTCTGTATAATAGGTTCTAGGTTCATCCACCTCATCAGAACTGACTCAAATGTGTTCCTTTTTATGGCTGGGTAATATTCCACTGTGTATATGTACCACAATTTCTTTATCCATTCATCTGTCAATGGGCATCTAGGTTGCTTCCATGTTCTAGCTATTGTAAATAGTGCTGCAGTGAACAATGGGATACATGTGTCTTTTTCAGCCCTGGTTTCCTCAGGGTATAATGGAAGACAGATGTTCTTGAGAGCAAAACAACTATATGCAATACCTGAGATACACGTAAAACACTTAAAACATGGTGATTAACGATGGTTGAAAAATGAAAGGATGAGTGAAAATATTTAAGGAAATGTAAACAAAAGGAGTTTAAGGGTTTATGACCTAATACCAAACAGATTAAATTCGGGGCTATAAACATTAAATTAAAAAAAAAAAGAAGGCATTCAATGATGATTTCAATCCACTGAAGGTTTACCAGTTATAACATCTGTGAATATAATTACATTAAAATTCATAAAGCAAAAGCTACCAGAAACATAATGACATATAAATAGAATCACATTAGTGATAGAGAATTTGAATTCCTTTTCCCCCACTAACAAAAGATCAAGTAGACGAGAAATAAACAAGGTCTTCTTATACCTAAGGGTCAAAGTTATCAAAGTAATTGATATAAATTTCTATAATCTTTAAAACAACAAAAAACTTCTGTTGAAGTAATAATAATCACAAAAAATCAAGTATTAGGCCATTTAAAAAACCTCAATAAATCTCCCCAAAATATAATTAGTACAGATACATGTGAGTTAGAGGAAATAAATTTTAAAAATTATGGAATACTTAGCAACACAGATAATAAAATTTATCTTAATAATGACAAGAAATAGATAAAGTCTGGTTTAGGAACAAATTCAGTCTTAAAATATTTATGTAATAATGAAAAAGAAAATTATTGAATAATAAACAATCTTACACAAAAATTTTGAAACCCAGAAGAGGAAAAATGAAACCAAGCAATACAAAAAGAAAAAAAAACAGTACAGAAAAATTAAAAACAAATAATTAGAATATAGAAATATTATAGAATGAATTTAAAATACAAGAAATGAGTCTTTAAAAAAATAATTGAATAAACAATGAACACAACCAAGGAAAAGTGGTGTTTTTCCAGAGACATGCACACATACACACACACACACACACACACACACACACAGTGAAAGGGAAAATAATCACAAAAGAGGAAATTAGAAGAAATAAGATACTGCTAATATTTCAGCAATTGGAAAATGAATTTGAACTTCTGTATGAAATGCATGGTTAACTAGGAAAATATAATTTACAAAAACTGAGCTAGAGGGAGAAGAGATAAATAAGTGGAACACAGAGAATTTGGGGACAGTAAAAATACTCTATGTGATATTATAATGATGAATACATGTCATTATACGTTTGTCCAAACCCACTGAGACATACAAAACCAAGAACCCTACATAAAGTATGGATTTTGGGTAATGATGTTGCTTCATCCTTGGTGAAAAAAAATGTACCATTCTGGTGAATGATATTGTTAATAGGTGAGTCTATATGCATATGAGAGGAGAGGGTTTCTATACCATCCTCTTGATCTGACTGTAAAGTTAAAACTGCTCTAAAAAATAAAGTCTTTAAATAAGCAGAATATATAAATAGCCTAAATGGTGAAAATAAAATTGAAGAAACATTAGAAAAGTGATTCCTCTTCCCTCTGTTATACCTTCAAGCACAAGTCTCAGATATTCCCGGGGTAGGGGTGGGGGTGGGGGGGAACTATAAGGATTATGTAAATAGCTCTGATACCATACCAAATTTTAAAGTAAAGATACCTCCGATACTACTGAAACAGTTCCAAAGCATTAAAAACAAAACAATAAAATCTTTCAAGTTATCTGTATAAAGTCAGTATAATATGGATGCCAAAATCCAATTAAATAGCCTCCCACTAAATTCACAAATGAATAACATTTAAGAAAACAGATGCACAGATCTTAAATACAATTGCAACATATTTTTTAGACCTATGCCAAGCTGTTTATTTAGTTCACATGGAAAATAAATGTGTACAAAAGGGAAATTTTTAGAAAAGAATTCTAATGAAGAGGAGGTGGAATGAACACTAGTTTTATTATGTCTACTGCTATTAAAATATTGTGGTTCTGTTGCATAAAAAGATCAATGGAACAGAATAGAGTCTAAACATTAAATGTGGAACTTTATGATGTAAGTGGCATGTAGAAGAACTAGATTAAACATTTAGACAACTGGGAAATCATTTAGGAAAATCTAAGGTTGGATATCTACCTCATACCAAAATAAATTCCAGATAAAATCCTAACAAACGAGAGAAAGAAAGAGGGGGAGAGGTAGAGGAAGAGGGAGAGGAACGGAAGAAGGGAGGGGGTGTGCATGTGTTGTGTTGGGAGAAGTCATAAATTAAAAGATTCATAAATTGAATAGGTAAAAAAACCTGAGTTTTCTTCATGGCCAAGCATATCACTAAGATGCCTCGAGATAAATGACAAATGAGGAAAATTAATGTTTGCAAATATTTGCAAATCCTATCACCAAGGCATAGTTTTCCAATATGGAAAGTGTTTACACAAATCAGAAAAGGAGGAACAATCTAAAATTGAACAAAAAGAACATAAAATATAAATAACTTCAAATGTTCTTAATTTGTAAGAAGAGCTGTGTAAATTAAAAGTGTTCAAATACCATTTTTTCACCTATCAGGACTGGTACAGATCTAAAAGCTTGATGTGAAGAATTATGTATCTTCTCAAACGTCTGATAAGGGTGTAATTTAATAGACATTTTGGCTATCTTTATCAAAAATAAAAAACACACAGACTCTAGGACCCAGCAAGTTTACCGCTAGGCATTTATGCCTCGGAGTATTGAGTACCCAAAAGCTCAATGACATGGACGCAGACATTCTTTGCACCGTTGTTTATAATAGCAAAAGTTTGCAAACAGTATAAATTTCTATCCACAAGAGAATGGTTAACTATATTATATAAATCCAAACAAAAGGATATTTAGTAGTTCATAAAAAGTATACTGCTGCTGCTGCTGCTAAGTCGCTTCAGTCGTGTCCGACTCTGTGCGACCACATAGACAGCAGCCCACTAGGCTCTGCCATCCCTGGGATTCTCCGGGCAAGAACACTGGAGTGGGTTGCCATTTCCTTCTCCAATGCATTAATGTGAAAAGTGAAAGTGAAGTCGCTCAGTCGTGCCTGACTCCGAGCGACCCCATGGACTACAGCCTACCAGGCTCTCCCATCCATGGGATTTTCCAGGCAAGAGTACTGGAGTGGGGTGCCATTGCCTTCTCCAATAAAAAAAGTATAAGGCATTTCTATATACACTAATATAGAATGGGCTCCCAGTGGAAAAAAAAAAGGTTGAAAAACAATCATGTTTCCATTACTAATTATGTGTTAAGCTCTTGTATGATGGTTTCAAGATTTTTGCTTTAACTATCCACCATCAACAAATGAAAAATGTATATTATAAAAACCATACTATGATATATGTCTTTCCTTTCAAAAGAGGTACAAGAACTATGGCTTGTTTTTCAATCAATTTATACATCATAGCTGATTTTACAATAATGTGGGTTTTTTAAATCTGGACACATATTGTAAATAACCAGAAGTACATGTCCTTAATCAGACATAAAACTGTGAACTCCTTGTTGATGAAAATTTTATAACTTTCAATGTGCCCTGCTATAAACAATAAGAGAAATGATTCTGAAGTTTACTGCGTAGTAACTTGGAGATTTATTTCTCAAGTCAAGGCCACAGCTAAAAACCAAATCACGTTAGAGGGTAAATGCTATGGATTCTCAAAAAAAAAAACAAACTGAATATTGGTTGCCTTATACCTGGATGCTCAGGACTTGAACTGACAAATTTCTTTACAATTAGTACTGTACTTATGTGAGTAAATCATTATTAAAAGGCTTCAACCTCAAGTAAATATTTAAATAGGAGAACAAATACACCTTTGACCACCCCCCTAACCCTAACTGCCCCCTCCAAAAGTTCTATTTTCCAGTAAACTGGATCACTGATGTCCAATTAAAATAATATAAACAAGGGAGAATTTTAATTTTGAATTTCAAAATATTATATTTTAGAAACTGGAAATACAGAGGGGAGAACCAGCAGATGATATACAGTCTGTCTTCCCACTAGAATGATCACCACTGGCTCTTCCTGGCCTTACTACTGCCCAAGAAAGTTGAAGTCATCTAGACAGTAGAGTTATTAATAATGAACTCTCCTTTAACAGCTCATCTTTCCTATCAGGACACAGATTAAGCTCTCGAAATGACAAGATCCCCAGTTAAGTAACTTTTAGATAAGTTCAGGGAAGTTAGATAAGTTAGGAAGGTCAGGGATATCCTGTCACTTGCCCGAGGGCCCTAGTTCATGAGCAGTACTGAGACTAGTACTCCGTTAGCCTGACTCTGAAGTCTGTGCTTTTTCACTACATTCCCACAGGAGTTGGAATTCTACATCCCTAAAATAGAAGCCCACAAATATAGTGAGCATCTTCATTTTTTTCTTGTAACTTAGCAACCTTACTTACTTGCACATAGTCTAATAGAGTATTTTTTATCAAATTCCTTTAATGTTTTACAATTTGAGGCTTATGAAGCCGTTTTTCTATAAGGCCAATGCCATAAAACACCAGGAGTAAATTTAGTTTGGCACTGTGAGAGTGAACCTGAGGGGAGTTGCAACAGCAAAGTTCAGGTCTTAAGCAGCAAAAACAACCACCACAACTTTGGAGCTTATTATCCTTGAATTTTCCAAATGAAGGTTATTCTATTTTAGATAAATTCACAGAAAAACTTTTGTTTCAAATCGGCATTTCAAATGATTGTTTATGCCTTAGGTCTCCTATCCAGTGATATTTTGCATTTATATTATACATATACATTTTATATTCAAAACATATATTTTTAGTTTTACAAGCACAAAGCAAAACACTTCTTGAAAAAACATCAAAGGATGTAAGAGTATCAATTAAAATAAATAAATTTATATTAAAAAAAAAAGATGTAAGAGTAAACCATTCACTACATTTGCTGCAAAGGCAGTTCATATAGCTACACTGCAATTACTGAGGGAAGACAGAGTTCCAGGTTCACTTCTCCTATTTGGGCCCCAATTTCCTTGAAGTAAAACAAAGTGATTGAACAAATGGTATCTAAATCTTATTCACACTTGAAGATTTTTAAGTTATTGCTATACTGGAAGCTAACAAACTTCAATCGGCAGCAGGTCAAAATACACTTGCACAGGATGAAACCCAACTGACTTCTCTCTCTTTCAAAACAATCGTAACTAAAGAAAACTTCCCCATCTCACATTAAGCACTGAGCCAATTTTACTCGAGTGAGCTTTCTTTTACATTATTCTAGGCGCCTATACCTCACTTTGAAGTTTTCTAGGAACTGCCATTCTAAAAAAGCAGATAAAGGCCAAGCAGTATGAGTTATTTTAATTACTCCCTGTTATTAAACTTCCCATTTTTAGAAACTCAGTTTTTCCCCAATACTTTTTTTTTCCCAAATACTTTTACTTTATGCAAAGAATATTGTACCAAAGTTGAAAACCATTGTTATCAAAGGATGATACAACCTAGAATTCAAAATCATGATTCACTTCAAAATGGTATAGACTTATAAAATAATATCCAGTGTTACTAATGGCACACATGAAAAGAACCACCTTAGGCTTTTTTTTTTTTTTTTTGCTGTATCGTCTAAAAAATCAGCCTTGCTACAACTGGAGATGTCAATTTGTTGTAAAACACAACTGGCATTCTCCAGAAACATAGGCTTATCCTCAAATAAGAGCCACAAACCCAGTTATGAATGACAGCTTTGTCAAATGCACCTTTATTTTAAACTGAATTCAGAATATCTATATCTGGGTACTGGGTGTGTTCTTTTCTCAATTATCTAGGCAATACTTTTGAACACAGAAATTGTGTTCAAAGTTGGGAGAGTCAGTTTAGTTTATAAGCAGATGCACTATCCAAAAACCTATGCTAAATTTTTGCTGTTCATTTATTCACGCAACAGACATTTACTGAGTATTTACTATGTGCCAAACTTCACTCCTTGTGCTAGGGATAGACACATATTAAGACAGAGAAGATGTCTGTTCACATTTTTCAAGGATATCAATAAAAAACAACTGAAAATAAGATAAATTCAGGAAATTAAAAGTGTTTCAAAGAAAAGCTTTAAAAACAATGTGATAAAAAATTGCAGGTGTATTTTGGGGGACACTCATAGATAGTCTCTTTAAAGGAACATCAGAGTAGAAACATTAACAAAAAGAAGAAACCATCCAGGCAAATCTTCAAGGTATTGTAGGCAAATTGCAAAGACCCTGAGACTAAAATAAACTTGTCTCATTCTGGGATTATGCATTTGTAGCTAATACATGTTATAAAATAGGTTTTATTTTAATTACTTAATAGTTCAAATATATTAAAAATTAAACTTAAAATAAACTTGAAATATTTCCACTGAATGCTATTGTCTTAAAAGACACAGTTTGCTCTAAATAAATGCATCTATATCCTGGCTATACACTAACATTAACCATAGAGTAGTTTTAAAAAAACACCAGTGTCCAGGTCCCATCCAAGACCAACTGAATCAGACAGAATCTCAGGATGTTTTAAAATTCCCCCAATAATTCTAATACAAAGTAAGAGTTGAAAGCCACTGTTCTAAATTAATCAATAAACTGTCATATTCTAGCAACCAAACTGTGTGTTGGGGTTCTTCTAATGGTCAACCCTAGGTTGATGTTTGTTAGTTCAGGTACATTGGGAGTTCAGGAAAGACCATCATGTTTCCTGATTGAGATCCTGGATTCTGGAGACAGATACTGGTTTGAATACTGCTATCAGACTTGGGCAAACCATTATATTTTAAGCCTTTATTTCTTTATACAGAATACGACTATACTACCAGGGTCTACATCATTGTTTTTACCTCATCACTACACCAGATACATAGTAACTGACCAGTAAATACCAACTATAATTATTAATAATTAAATGAATAGCCTAGTTTTTTAATCTACGTTTTTAAAGCAAATTGAACTTCTTGCATTCTTAAAGATTTAAATGAGAACTGATTGTGATTCAGATGCAATCCATATAATCCCATATGATTATATTATTAAATGCTTTTCAAGTCATGAGAAAGACAAAAATGTATTTATATTTCTAAATTATTCATCACTGTACTTAAGAAGACATGCTATAAGCATTCTTCAGGATTCTTAAGAGACTTGTAGACTTATTTTTCATACAGGATCAGAAAAATGTTACCCTCTTGAAAATTTGCAAACCTTTATGAAAGAATGCTAGATATCACTTGTATATGCATTCCATATATGCATTTCCAAATTGCTTTGGAAAGAAAAATGATCACAGCTTGATGTCATAACAGTCATCTTCATGATAATTACTGTCTAAGACGAAATCACTTGAAAGTGCTCTTGTCATAACCCTTGTTACAAAGGGGCTTCCATGACAATTGTGTCCAAGAATGTCAAAGTCCAGTATAATTTCCATAAAGCATACTTGATTAAATATTTAATTCCCTTTTATATATAATAAAAATATTACATGTCTGACTGCTTCCCACAAAGATTAGTGAGGGCTTCCTTGACTACAATAATCCACACTGGATACATACTGACTTCCTTAGACTTCAGGTTTATTTTCCAAATATTAATAGAAGATTTAAAAACAGTAAATTATCAACAAAAAACATAACACCTACACAATGCTGAGGGAACATTTTGGCTTTCTGAGCTAACAAATGTTACACTTCTGAAGGCAAAGAATACTTTGTTAAACAAAATAGCATAGTATCACAACTTTAAAAAAATCAGAAGCAAGTTACCATAAATGTGTCTACAGTGTTATCTAAACATCTTTAAAAATTTATTACTGTCCATTTCAAAAAGTTTTAAAGGCTATAGCTCTCAATTTCAAAAGATGTTACTTTCTACTATTTTCTATCCTATAGTCACTTCAACATATAGATAGTATCATTTGCCCAACTCTTGCCTCGCTCATAGTTAGAGCAAGATAAAATTAAAACAAGGGCATCCTCTAAGGAATCTTATTACACTACAAAAAGAATATCAATTAAAATCTATAAGTCAAAGAAAAGTCATTCTGATTTTCCATTAATACATATTTTTCCAGAAACTTAAAACTCTGATCAAGGTTCAGTAATTAGCCAAGCTATTAGCCTACAAATGTTTTGCTACATCATTATTGTTTTTAAGTATGCCAGGAAATAAGAACTATATATCTGTGATGGCCTACTGCTTCAGTGACAATATTTGAGGGTGGATAGTAAGTAATAAAGGAATTGGGTTAGAGATATGCTATTTTTAGTTATTCTTTCATGAATATGAGGAATCAAGTTGTTCAGTACGTGAATATCTAAGCAGAAGAGCACACAGATTGTTGAAACTGAAATAATTAAATCATGCAAAAACTGAGGACAGATTGTCAAAAAAATTCTGCACTTGGTACTGTTGGGTAGTTAGAATAGGAAAAAGGAGTCCAAAACAGTGGTGGCTAAAAGACAAAGAAGGGAAAACCCCGTGAAAATATAACAAAGGAAGGTCTGAGGACCAGAGTGAGCACCTCTGGTAAAACAAACAGCCCTACTGGCTAGCCCAATTTATATAGGGCATGCTCAGAGGGAGGAGAAAAAAACATATAAAGAAAGGAACCAAAATTGACCTGGAAGTTTCTCCTCTCTTCTCGTCTTTTGGGTCGGCCTGCCCTCATGCCTCGAGGATGTATTTTCCTTTGCTTTCTAAATAAAACTGAGCTATATCACAGAGGTTTAACACTGGTCCATCCGTTGCTTCAAATTTTTGCTGTGGAGACAGGACCGAGGAAATTACACGCTCCCCCAACATCTACGGTCCTGTTTCTTGGATTTAACCTGGCTGAAACAACCTCGGCTTGGCCCCCGCGAGGCAGAGATCAAGCAGAGCAGAAGCCCAACTCGAAAGCTCCTGCCACGGTGGAAGCTGGATGCAAAGAAAACCCAGCTTAGGGGAAGTGACAAGAAGCCCAGCATGCTAGAAACTGGGACAGCAAAAACAAACTTGGCAGAAAGCTCATGCGGCTCAGTCTCAGGTTCCAAAAGACCTCCAGCTGCGGTAGGAAGTCCTTGCTCCTATGGCTGGAAAGACATATGGCTAACAAAATCTTAATTCCTTTACAATCTCTCATTTCTTGCTTCCTCAAATCCCCTGTGAACAGGTGAGTGGCAGTGGGTGCCCCAGGGTGTCCCGAAGGCTCTACCGTGCCTTAGTAGCTGTTGCCCAAGCCGGTGGGGGTTCTTCTGTCCTTAATCTTCTTTGTGCCAAAGATCAGGCCAATGAAACTGTGAGCACAGGTCAGGTATTTAGCAGATTTTCCTGCAGGTTATGAAGGGGATTCCTTGGCACGTTTTTCCCACTGCTTTTTCCTCCTGTCCTTCAGCTCCTCTCTCCCAGGACTTGAGCCCCGCCAAAACCCATGGTGCCTGGCTTCAGGACCTAATGAAGCTTAGGCTCTGATGTCTCGTTGCAAAAATTCAGTGAGAGACACAGCAATAGGTAAAGAGGTGGATTTATTTGGATTCAGAGAGAAGCACACTCACAGGGTGTGGGCCATCACAGAGGAGAGTGCAGTGGCCATGGAATGTGGTGTGGTTAGTTTTTGGGTGATTTGAGCTGGGTGACGTCATATGCTAATGAGTGGGAGTATCATCCCAACAATTAGGGAACCACTCACTCCTCTGGTCTTTTGATAGTGGTTTGGAACTGTCCTTGCACCTCTGGGTGTGTCATTTAGCTTGCAGATTGAGGATCAAGGTTTAGTTGAATTTGACTTGTCATCTTGGACCCATTCGGTTTGTTATTCCCTTGGACCATGTCATTCTTTCAAAACTTGTGCTCTGCCCCCTTCCCTCCTGTCTATTGCCTCTTATTAATTTGTTCTTAAACCACTTACTAACTCCTACAGCCAGGACCCTGACCCTTTGTAGGAGACATTGCTCCACCCCACTTATTATTAAAATACTCTTAATGCCCCTAACAGGACCAGATAACCTACTCCTTTGTCATTACTTCTATTATTACCTAGAGTGGGTCTGTGACAATGAAATGTTTACCATTGGAGACACCCTAAGATGCTCTTATGAAAGACTAGGGGAGGAAATCAGTGACTTAATTCCTTCAGACCAATAAGAGGATAAGGCTTATGGCTGTTTCACCAGGTTCCCAGTCTCAGGGCACAGACTTGAATTGCTTTTACATTATGGTATCATTCCCATCAGCAGTGGACAAACCAGCAATAAGTCACAACCCCTTAATCCGACCCAGCACTTGTTATGCTGGAAACCTTGGGGATGCCCAGCTCCAGCTTGGGGGTCCCAGGAGGCCGACCTGCCTTGACCTGCCTAGGGATCTGGTCCTTGGAAGGTTGTCATGCCTCAACCTGCTCAGGAATCCGTCAGTCTAGGGGTCCCAGGAGGTCAACATGCCTCAACCTGCCCAGGGACCCAACTCTCAGGAGGCCGACATGTCTCGACCTGCCCAGGGATTCAATCTCCAGGAGGCTGTCACACCTCAGCCTGCCTGGGGATCTGCACCCTGACCCAGGGATGCCTGGCTCTCAGGTTGCAACAGTACTGGGTAGGATAAGCTTAAGACTCACCCCTAAGGAAGTCCACCCATGAAAATAGAAGGAAGCCTATTACTTGTGGGACTGTGCTGGGTCTCAGCAATTACTCAGGAATCCAGTGAGAACACCACTGCCTTTCTGGAAAAGCTAAAAGAGGCCCTCCCAAAGTTTACCAATCTGGACTTTGACTCTTATGAGGGACAGGTGATTTTAAAGGACAAATTCCTGTCCCAATGTGCATCAGACATCAGGATAAAGTTACAACAGCTACAGTAGCAGGACCCTGCTGCCTCTTTAGATGAGATGGTCCAGACAGCCACCAATACCTTTTATAACAGAGAACAGGAGAGGGGGTCCAAGGCCCAGGAAAGGAAGAAAAGGAAAGAGATAAGGCATGCCCAGATGCTGGCCACCCTCCAGGGAAGCCCTATGGCAAAACCTGAGTCCTTGAAGGACAAGGCAGGAGGCAAATGCCTAACCTGTAGACAGGCAGGACATTGGGTCAACTTAGTGACAAGTCTCCTAAAATGGCTTGCTACAAATGCCATCAATTGGGACACTGGGTGGCACTCTGCCCTCAAGTGCCAGTCAAGTGCCAAGCCTTCCCTCACGATGATTCAACAGGACTGAAGTGGCCCACTCCAGCAAGCCCACCTGTCGCAGATAACCATCATGGGGCTAGAGCCAAGGGTGCAACTGGATGTGGCAAGTAGATCCAAGAATTTCTGGTTGACACAGGGGCTACCTACTCTGTCCTGACCTCCTGCTCCAGAGCGTTCTCCCCTGAAACCTGTACTATTTTGGGAGCTACAGGAAAAACAATTACAAAAAGATTTACCCAAGCACTTCTTTGTTGCTGGGATGGACAAATATTTTTCCACCAGTTTCTTGTGGTCCCTGAGTGTCCTACTCCCTTATTGGGAAGAGATCTCTCCCCACCTTTGAAATCTTGCAACTATTGGTGTACTGATAGAAGAAGCTTTAAAAATCTCTCTTGGGGGCAAATTAACTATTTTTACCAGACAAGTGAAACAACACCTGAATGGGAGAGGCCATTTATGGATGTCTTATCAAAGAATCCTCAGATATCAAGTAGTGCTGATGAAAAATCCAGGCCTGACTATATCCCCTTGTGAGGTTCTTAACTCAGCCACCCTCCTTCCTACCCCCGAGGGCTCTCTCCCCTTTCACTCTTGCCTAGAAACTTTGGACCACTGGACAAAACACCAAGAGGGATTGTCAGAAGATCCTCTATCAATACTGAGGAAATCTGGTACACTGATGGAAGCAGCTTTGTCTTGGATGGAAAAAGAAGAGCTGGATATGCAGTAGTCTCCAATTTTGAGGCCATAGAGGCTAAACCTTTGCCACCAGGTACTTCAGCCCAATTAGCTGAGCTCATATCCCTGACGTGAGCTTTAGAGCTGGGAAAAGGAAAAAGAGTAGCCATTTACACTGATTCTAAGTATGCCTTCTCTTGATGAAAGTAAAAGAGGAGAGTGAAAAAGTTGGCTTAAAGCTCAACATTCAGAAAATGAAGATCATGGCATCTGGTCCCACCACTTCATGGCAAATAGATGGGGAAACAGTGGAAACAGGAAACAGTGTCAGACTTTATTTTGGGGGGCTCCAAAATCACTGTGGATGGTGATTGCAGCCATGAAATTAAAAGATGCTTACTCCTTGGAAGGAAAGTTATGACCAACCTAGATAGCATATTCAAAAGCAGAGACATTACTTTGCAGACAAAGGTTCATCTAGTCAAGGCTATGGTTTTTCCAGTAGTCATGTATGGATGTGAGAGTTGGACTGTGAAGAAAGCTGAGCGCCAAAGAATTGATGCTTTTGAACTGTGGTGTTGGAGAAGACTCTTGAGAGTCCCTTGGACTGCAAGGAGATTCAACCAGTCCATTCTAAAGGAGATCAGTCCTGGGTGTTCTTTGGAAGGAGTGATGCTGAAGCTGAAACTCCAGTACTTTGGCCACCTCATGCAAAGAACTGACTCATTGGAAAAGACTCTGATGCTGGGAAGGATTGGGGGCAGGAGGAGAAGGGGACGACAGAGGATGAGATGGCTGAATGTCATCACTGACTCGATGGACATGAGTTTGAGTGAACTCCGGGAGTTGGTAATGGACAGGTATATCTGGCGTGCTGCGATTCATGGGGTCATAGAGTCGGACACGACTGAGCGACTGAACTGAACTGAACTAAGTATGCCTGTCTGGTTCTACATGCACATGATGCTATTTAGAAAGAAAGAGGCCACTTGACCACCCGAGGGTCCCCAATCAAATATGGTGATCAAATCCTTGGGCTCCATCTGCCTGCTGAGGTTTCAGTCTCCCATTGTAAAGGATACCAAAAAGGGAGCATGGAAGTGGCACGAGGTAACCAAGCAGCTGATCAGGCAGCTAAGAGAGCAACATTACAAAACAATGACCTAATACAGGTTGCCACCTTAGTTCCACAGACTAATTTGCCAGAAACTCCTTCATATACTGAAGGTGAGACTCTTAAAGCTAAGAATGAGGGCTTTCAAGAAGATCACATGGGGTGGTTCAAGGAGGGACTCCTTTTTCTGCCTGGGAACCTCCAATGGAAGTTGGTTAACTCCTTACATGCTACCACTCATTTAGGGGAAAAGACCCTCCAAAGATTACTAGAAAGGTCCTTCAGAGGAACAGGCCTCCAAACGACTATAAGGCAAATGGTCTCCTGTCCCACTTGCCAATTAAACAAATCCCAAGGAGCTTGAAGACCCCAGCTGGCCCAGGGACCTATCCAGAAGAGGACTGGCAGATGGACTTCACCCAGATGCCAGTTTCTCAAGGGTATAAATATCTATTAGTCATGATAGATATATTCACAGGATGGATTGAAGGCTTTCCCATCCAGACTGAGAAGGCTGAGAAGGTGATAAAAAACTGCTCCATGAACTCATTCTGAGATTTGGTCTGTCCAGGTCATTACAAAGTGACAATGCGGCTAAGTCGCTTCAGTCGTGTCCGACTCTGTGCGACCCCATAGACGGCAGCCCACTAGGCTCCTCTGTCCCTGGGATTCTCCAGGCAAGAATACTGGAGTGGATTGCCATTTCCTTCTCCAATGCATGAAAGTAAAAAGTGAAAGTGAAATCGCTCAGTCGTGCCCGACTTTTAGCGACCCCATGGACTGCAGCCTACCAGGCTCCTCTGTCCATGAGATTTTCCAGGCAAGAGTACTGGAGTGGGGTGCCATTGCCTTCTCCGGAATTACTTACTATCTGCATTGTGCCTGGAGGCCTCAGTCTTCAGGAAAAGTAGAAAGACCCAACCAATTCTTAAAATCAGCAATAAAATAGATAACCCAGGAGACCTTCCTGGGATGGAAGGAGGCTTTACCAATAGCTCTCCTCTGCACCCATACTGCCCCTAAGGAACAGGTTGGTCTTAGTCCTTATGAGATGCTATATGGGAGACCTTTTGTTTATGTCAATGACCTTTTCCTAGATCCAGAGGCTCAGACCCTCTGGTCTTATACCATGGCCATTGGGCAATTCCAACAAGATATACCCTTGTGGGGTGTCAACCAGGACCCAAAAGATTCTAAAGAGTCACCGCTATATGCTCCAGGGATTCAAGTCTTAATTAAAGTCCAGAAAGATGGGTCCCCAAATGTTCAACTCCAGCCCACATGGAAGAGCTCTTACCGTGTAATACTTTCTACCCCCACAGCAGTTGAGGTACCAGGATATGACTCCTGGATTCACTACTCATGAGTCAAGCCCGTGGAAGAAAACAGAAGAGGACACTCAATACACCTGTGAGTCCCTGGGAGATCTCAGATACCTATTCAGGGCTACAAATTAGTGCCATTCTAATGAACACCCCCAAAATTAAGTTTCTGGGGATAAGACTTCTCAGGACAGCTCTAAAAAGCCAATACAGCTTGGCAGGGGTTGTAATCCAAAACAGACAGAGGATGGATCTCTCAATACTTGAACAAGGAGGGACTTGAGCCATCTTGAATGAGACTTGTTGTTTCTGGGTAAATACCTCCAACTAAGTTAAAGAAAGTCTTACAGTCCTCAAGAAAAACATTCAGAGCCTACAGGATCTCAAAGAACGAGCTGGAGAGTTCTTGGGGTGGCTACAGTCTCTCTTTGGAGGATCCTCCTGGTGATGGGAAATTTGGAGTTGGCTAATGCCCCTACTAATCCGTGTTATCACCATATTGATGCTGCTTATGATTGCTCCATGTATTATCAATTGTCTAGTCCATTTTGTCTCTGCACAGGTCAACAGGCTATAACATGCAATGCCAATTTAACAAGGATATATACAACTATAGCTGACCATGGAAAATATTACTCACCCTTAGATGGACACTGCTAATAAGGACTGTGAGGCTTGAGACTAGCAAGAGGGGGAAGCCCAAGGCCCCCTCGCCATCCCAGTTCAGCAGGAAGCAGCCAGAGAGACCTCAACACCCCTATTTCCAAAGAACTGGGCCTCCCATCTCTTGAGGGGGGCCATGTTAGGTAGCTAGAATAGAAAAAAGGAGTCCAAAATGGCAGTGGCTAAAAGACAAAGAAGGGAAAAGCCTGCAAAAATAGAACAAAGGAAGGTCCGAGGACCAGAGTGAGAACCTCAGGTAAAACAAACAGTCCTCCTGGCTAGACCAGTTTACATAAGGCAGCCTCAGAAGGAGGAGAAAAACGTATAAAAAGAGGAGCCAAAAATTGAGCTGGGGGCTTCTCTTCACATCTAGGAAGCTATATTACATGAAATCCTCAAGTTATGACATAGCTTAGACTATTCATCCATGATATAAAAATATGCTTTGCAAACCAGACAAAGAAAAGGTCTTACTGTCTTCAATTAGCAAAAACGGAAAGCTTTACTTGTCAAAAATATACCCTTACTCAATTCTGCCAACAACTCTACAAGGTAGGTATGATTATTTCCACTTTTTAGGTCAGTAAATGAAAGCTCAAAACTGTACAATAAATTGACTGAAGTCATACCATTCATAAGGGGGAAGCTAGCATTTGAATCCAGGACGTTTAAATGCCTACCTAAATTGATCTAGAATACCATATCAGGCAAAGATGAATACCCAGTAGCCATTAACCAATTAACAGTTTACTCCTTCTACTGGACTCTAATTACATATGATTCAAAGGGAGTTAGAAGAAAATGACAATTCAATCATGCAGAAATTACAAAGGATTTGAAGTCAGAGCAATATGAACTATTTTTTCAGTATTTCACCACCACAACAAATAAACTGTGTATCTTGGGGCAAAATTATTTTACCTCTGTAAGCTTCAGGAAACTCTCTTGAAAATTTGAATAAAAATCTCTCTCTTATAGGGTCATTGTAAGCATAAGAAATAAAGTATAGTGCAAGCAGAGTGAAGAAAATGGCCCAAGAGGGCCATTAACCAAGAGGGCCATTAACACAATAAAGCTTGGCTACATCATCTATGTTAAAGAGAAAACCCGAATGTCAATATGTTAAATAAAATATATCAAGCATGCATACTTCAATGTTTGACCAAATGAACTACACATGTGTAAAAAGTCCCTAATGAAACTAAAACCCGCAAACATATTTTATCTCTTTCGTTTCTCAGAAACTTACTATGTAACTACCTTCTTTCTAAAAAATTTCCTTTGACTATTCTTGAAATCAAAATCTTTCCAGTGAAAAATAACTCATACCTGTTATGTCCACAGCAACATGGGGGGAGCGTCAGAGTCCAATGTTTTCCAGAAGCATTTTGCCGCAAAACTAATTGGCCTTAAAACAACTTTGCCATGAAAAATACAACTGATTGACAGTTTTTGGTTCAACAGTTTGATTTCAACTGGTTGAAATATGCTAGTGTGTCTTCCAGTTACTGCCAAGCTGAAAGATGAGGATCAGTTCAGTTCAGTCACTCAGTCGTGTCCGAATCTTTGCAACCCCAAGAATCGCAGCACGCCAGGCCTCCCGGTCCATCACCAACTCCCAGAGTTCACTCAGACTCACGTCCATCGAGTCGGTGATGCCATCCAGCCATCTCATCCTCTGTCGTCCCCTTCTCCTCCGGCCCCAAATCCCTCCCAGCATCAAAGTCTTTTCTAATGAGTCAACTCTTTGTATGAGGTGGCCAAAGTACTGGAGTTTCAGCTTCAGCATCATTCCCTCCAAAGAAATCCCAGGGCTGATGTCCTTCAGAATGGACTGGTTGGATGTCCTTGCAGTCCAAGGGACTCTCAAGAGTCTTCTCCAACACCACAGTTCAAAAGCATCAATTCTTCGGCGCTCAGCCTTCTTCACAGTCCAACTCTCACATCCATACATGACCACAGGTAAAACCATAGCCTTGACTAGATGGACCTTTGTTGGCAAAGTAATGTCTCTGCTTTTGAATATGCTATCTAGGTTGGATATAACTTTCCTTCCAAGGAGTAAGCGTCTTTTAATTTCATGGCTGCAGTCACCATCTGTAGTGATTTCAGAGCCCCAAAAAGTAAAGTCTGACACTGTTTCCACTGTTTCCCCATCTATTTCCCATGAAGTGATGGGACCGGATGCCATGATCTTTGTTTTCTGAATGTTGAGCTTTAAGCCAACTTTTTCACTCTCCACTTTCACTTTCATCAAGAGGCTTTTTAGTTCCTCTTCACTTTCTGCCATAAGGATGGTATCATCTGCATATCTGAAGTTATTGATATTTCTCCCGGCAATCTTGATTCCAGCTTGTGTTTCTTCCAGTCCAGCATTTCTCATGAGGATTATTTGCCTCAAAAGTCGGTTTCGTATTTTGAAACACTACATCAGAGGAGAAAGAGGCCAGCACGCCAAGGTGCAGAGTTAATGCACATTCCCATAGTCTAAAAGAGCGGGGCACCGTGCAGCCCTCAGAACGCGGCTACTGCTGAGCAACATTGCCTCCCAACTCATTACCAGTTAACGGTTCTGTGAGACCGCTAAAGGCGCAGGACGGTTAGAAGCGACCGTTTAGTGATTCTCTCAACCACTAGTCTGCGTGCTACAGGGGCCCCTCCCACAAGTGACCAACGGTCAATGAGCCGCCCCTAATTGGCCTGCTCAGCCATTGGTTGGTGCAGCAGAGGGCCCCTCCCCCAAGCAAGCAGCTGTCAGTTAGCAACCATTTGTGGGCGCGTTCAGGCTTCCCAGGTGGCGCAGTAGTAAATAAAGAACACACCTGCCAATGTAGGAGATGCAAGAGACGTGGATTTGATCCCTGGATCAAGAAGATCCTCTGGAAAAGCAAATGGCAACCCACTCCAGTATTCTTGCCTGAGAAATGCCATAGACAGAAGAGCCTGGCGGGATACAGTCCAGGGGGTAATGACTGACTGACTAAGCATGGCACAGTGGGCCCATTCAGCTAACAGTTGGTGGAGTGGTGGTCTTCAAGTGGAGAGTGAGCCAAGAGACAGATTTTGGCCTTTTTCCTGAGGTCCCCCAATTCACTTGGCCTCGGGCCGGTGAGTGAACTAGGCAGCCCAGGGAACAGGCTGGGGACTGTGTCCTTCAGGGTTCCAGAGCCCTTGCCAAGGCCATCCACTAGGCTGGGCCCAGGCCTTGAGGTGGTGGTGAACCTCTCTCTCATTCCCGCCTCTGCAACATAATGGCAGTGACAGTTGGCATGGGTCACAGTCTGGGGGATCTGGTTCCTGCCAGGTGGGTAGCCTGAGGAGCCTGAGAGCCAGTTGGATCTTGGGTGCCTTGCTCCCTCAGTGATGACAGCTGGATAGGATCTGAGAACCTGCCCCTGAGGGAGCCGCCCACTGAGATCTACCTCCTCTTAGCCAGGATCTGGATCTCAAAGAGGGTGAAAGTTGTGCCTTGGCATCCTGTTCTTTCTTGTCAGAACAGAGAAAAACATTTGTTTGGCAGAGATTGACAGGAACATCCTTTCCTGACCATGACCTGACCTCAAGAACAGAGGATCTGACTAAGAAGTCTGCAACAACTAACCATACCCCTCCCTCCTCTTTCCTATAAAAGGGCTTTGCTGAAAACTTTATGGGAATTTAGGATTTTTAAAAGCACGAGCCACTCATCTCCTTGCATGGCCCAATAATAAGGCATTCTCTGTTCCAAACGCTCATGTTCTGGTGTTTGGGCTCACTGTGTGTCAGGTACACAGCCTTGCACTTCAGTAACAACAGGACATTGGAAGGTCAAGTGACAGAATACAGGATGTAGTCTTCTCAAAGTGGCAGAATCATCTACCAGTGCTCCCACTCACTAACTTTCTCCCTGTCCTGAAGAAACACCTTATTAAAGGGAGTGCGTGGCTAAAGATGGATTTGTAAAGATAACAGAAATAAGAGTTTATTAAAAATAAAGGTTTATTTATTAATAAAAGAGAAACCATAAATCCTGAAAAGAATGATTCTGGAAAACAAAGAAAAAGATTTTAAGTAGCAGAGAATGTTCAACATAGCGTAAGTCAATGGGATTATCAAGAAATTTAAAGACAGAATTGTAGCTTCTAGGTTTAGCCATAATGAAGTCAAAGGTCTCTGTGGCCAGAGAAATCTCACTGGAGAATTCAAAATCCAGCACTAAGCTGAGACAGAGGAGAAGAAAGGGGAGATGAGAGATACAATATGAAAGATATCTGTTAAAACTTGTGAGGCAATCAAGGCAACAAAAATGAACTTTACTCTGATTTATATTTTCTTATCAATAAAGAGATAAGACAGTATCTGAGACTAGAAAAACAATTTGTTTTGAACTTTTAAAACTTACCTTTCTAAACACATTTAACATATACAATGACAGTAAGTCATTAACTGTTTTTTTTTTTTTTCATTAACTGTTTTGACTCATCTTTAGAAGGGATTGCTTTAATGTTCATTCTTTCATGACTAAATTTTTGTTTATATTTAGTCCATAAAGCTTCATATTCACTGAGATCAACAAAAATTTATTAAGGTGTATGCATAAATAATAATAATCTGATTGTTTTTCTCTTAAGTAAAATTATTAAATTAAAATTTAATATGTTCCTTCACATACCAAATCAAACTGAGAAAATTATCCTGGTGTCTAATTAACTTTACCAACAACACCTGTTCACAGTGATGCCATATGCTTGTGACAAAGACAATCAGTATAGATGAGCATCAGAGTCAGGCTGCCTGGGTTCCAATCTCAGCTTCACTGCTTATCAGCTGTGTGACTTTAGGCAAGGTACTTAACTACTCTATAATCCATTTTCACAAACCAAATTGCAGCAATAACAACACCAAACTCATAGGGTTTGTGAGGCTTAAATACACAAATATATACAAGTTTTTTAGAACAATGCCTGACCTAAAAAGTAAGCATCACTTAATTGTATGCCACTATTATTATTGTTTTGATATCAATTTTATTGTTACTGATGGTTAGTATGGATGAAAAAAGCTGCAGTCTGTTTTATGCCTCAAAGTAGCTTAATTCCATGGAAGAGAGACTATCACACATGTACATACACACGAACACACCCTAACAAAATGTTGAAAGAGACCTTGTATATTATAGGGAGGGTCCAAAATTGTCCTAACAACAAGCCTCCCAGATGTAGTCTTCTCAAACTGGCAGAATCAGCTACCAGTGCCCCCAGTCACTCACTTTCTCCCTGTCCTCTATTCCCTCAATGCATGGAAGAAAGAACCTGAAGAACAGCCTTAGACTTCATGACTATGCACCCTTTGTGGTGAGAGGTTACTCATCCCTGTCCCCATCACAAGAGAAAGACAAGAAGAGTTGCTTTAAAGCCAAGCATTTCCAGGGAGGAGTAGACTCATTTACAGCAGTTGGTGAGGAAACCAGGCTGGATGATTCCTGAGCTGGAGTTGAGAACAGTGAGAAAGCTCTCAAGCAAGGTTAACATCCACCCCCTGAAATGTAGGATAAACATAAACATAGAACCTGGTGCCCATTTCTGGGCTAGGGTTGTCTGAAAGCAGAAAGGTCTTCAGAGTAGTCTGTTAGTCAGCAAGTCTCAAAAGGACTAACACTGATACTTGTGAAGAAAAATTGTGGGGCAGACTCTTCCAAGTTCCCAGAGGCAGAGGGCGTGGTCCCATATGAAGATGCAAGGAGGGCAATGGAAGGGTGAGACAGATGAGGAAGAACCAGAAAGAAATGGAAACACTGTCTTCTTGAAGGACTCAAAGGAAGGTAGCTGTCCTCTGCAAGAGTTGTCAGCAGTAGAGGTCACCATAAGAGGCTGAACAAAGTCCTGACTCTCCCACCCCCACATACAATCTAAACTGAATCCATTCTCTGAGTAGATCACAGATGGAACCAGAGCAGCCTAGGTACATACAAGCTCTGCTACCACTGTTCTTCTATTTCCTTACTTCAAGAGCCTGGATCTTGAAAAGGAAGAGGGAAAATCTAAAAGGCAGACTCTCCTATTCTCCAAAGTCCAAACAGCCAAGTTCACAGTTTACAGCTGGGGGAAGGGAAGATAACATTGAAATCAGGTATGACATTGGAATTAAAACAGGAGTAGAATAATTACAATAATCCAAAGTGACCAGAAAGTTATGATAGCTGGCCAAAATGGACTGAATGAAATAGGAAATTCAACACAATAGGTTGAAAACTGTACTAAAGAAATAAAAATATAATGTTTCCATGTTAGTATATTCTTTACAATCATGTTTTGAAGAATTAAAAGGACTAATAGACCATCATAAAAAAGTAAATTTAGCCATACCATCAAGCATAAAATATTTGGAAATTGACTATTTAAAAAAAGCAATAATGTAAAATAATGTATTGCACATATTGAAAATTCATATAAATGACCTGGAATCATATACTGATTAAATCAAGTTGATTAAAGGCATCACAGCAAATAACAGGGAAATATCCTGGGTGCTTTTTATCATCTTATTTGAGGAAGATGAGATACATAGCAGAAGGTACTGAAGAATTCTATTGGATACTTCAATATCATATCAAGTAAATATCAATGGAGTTGGTCTCTAGAATACAGTTGATCCACAGATAAAAGAAAATGAGTTATCAAAAAAGAGGAAAAACAAAATTTATTTATTACAGCCATTATTTCAAAATTTGACTCAAATGAAAAACATTATTTGGGCTAGTTGTTTTAAGGCCAGTGTCAGCATCCAAATAATTCTGGAAAAGATGTATTCATTTCAATCTGATCTACCCACAAATGATTTCCTCATTTATTTAACTTCTCTCATGAATTTTTTTTCCTCAAGACCACTGAGTATGGTATAGATATTGTTATATTTTATTTGAAATTAATTGTTTTTTCCTCTGGTAGTCCCACATTTTACACTAGAACACTAGTACAAACACGAGAGTTAACTTATCTGAATAATACCTTCTTTGTCCATAAAACCAGTAAAAACAAGAAAATATCTCCTGCCACCCTCCATCCCCCTCAAAAAAAAACATACACACACTTCTTTCTCCCATGATATTTGCATTTTTGACTCTTTATAGGTATCACATTTCCACATAGTGACAATACATTTCTAAAGTCAACAGTCTTCTGCACTATGCAGAAGTTAATTTTGAACCTAATCAGCAGTTGCCAGAATTCTGAGAATTAAATAGGTGCATGTCTGAGGTCCAATTAAAACTCTCTTGTACCCCTTGTACAAGTTGAGCTAGAGCTTTTTGGTTTTGTTTTTACAATGTTCTCCCTGCTGAGCTATGAGAGATTTACCCAACCTTTCTCAATAAACCAATTATGGAGGCAATCATGATGGCATATATTTTTAAAATCTAATAGCATTCTAGTTTCATTCTGCAGAAGAAAAAAATTGAGAAATTAGAAGGGGTAAGTGGAGGGAAGGATGTGGGCAAATGGAGAAAATAAAACAATACTTTTTATTAGGTACACAGTTATCTCACCAACAATTATATAAATACCATGACAGATAGACTGCTATGGAATTATTTTTGCTGAAGCAGAAAATAAGTGCACTATGACATACCTCATTTAGAGAAAGAAATACTGTTGTTATCTTACAACAGTAAGATTGCCAAAAATGTTGCTTTAATGGGCAAAGCAAACCAAATTACCAACTACCACCCATCGCTCTATCCTATTTATTGGTATTGTTTATATGGCTTGGAAGCCACCAAACACTTTGCTTCCAAGTGGCATACAGACTACAATGACTGAATATAAAGCTTATCTTCTGTATGGTCTAGCTTTTACTTGTTTGGACTTCTTGGTATCAGAGGGTAAATTACTATAATTCTTATACTATCTGTCCTCTCCTAACCCAGGCCCCATATTCACCTTGGGTGGAGAGAATATGACAGCAGTGGGTATTGCAAGGTGACTTGAAGTTACAGGGAGTTTAAGACAGAGCTTTGTTTGATTATTATTTCCCACTCCAGCACCTCCAACACCTTTCTTTAACCCTGACCTTCTTTCTTTATGGATTGTCCTATGCCACAAGCAATGAGTTAGTTCCTGAAATATTATTATTTTAACAATAACATCTTTCTTTTTATTTTTCAAGTTTAGAAATGTAAATGCCTTTAAGAACTAGGAAGCAACTTTAACAAGTGTAGATGCCTCGTTAAAGCTCCACAATTTTTTTTTTTGCATTTGATATGTAGAAATATGTGTCACTGACACAAAGAAATAAGCTACTTCCAGTTTTTGCTTAAAAGAAACTTCCCTCTCAAGTCATTTTTAATTTTCCCATAATTGACAAAACCAGGGATATGAGGAAGTATTTCTTCACAATAAGAGAATACAGAGGAAAAGCAGAGCTGAATGGTAATAAACATTAGACCTCCACAGGTAGGTAATAAGGAGTGTTGAGGAAACTGGTCTATGCGGGGTGGATATTTGTATAAATGAAGTAGCTACTAACCCCCACTGGTATTTACCATGTTGTAAAGTGGATCATCTGTTGGACTTTATTTTAAAGAAAACCTGGAAAACTGAATTTTTATGTGAAATCTTTCAATTTTCATATGTTAAATAATTTTTCCAAGATGTGTACTTGCCAAATAAAACACATCTGCAGGTCAAAGCCTCCAGTTTCCAAGGCTTGCTCTTCATGTTCACCAATAGCTGGAAACAGGACCCCCCAAATCTATTCTATGTAAGAGAAAATTGTAAATGCAGCCTTGAATGGGGAGAGTATGTAGGTGAATACTGTTTATATGCAACAGGTAAATGATGTGCAGAATGAGGCCCTGCATACAGATTAAGGGTTGATTAGGAAAGCTCACTTAAAAACTATTCCTGCATAGGAGCTAAGGAAAAAATTTTAAGCTATTTGGAGGCATCAGACTTG
Organism: Bos mutus; assembly: GCF_027580195.1. NCBI lineage: Eukaryota > Metazoa > Chordata > Mammalia > Artiodactyla > Bovidae > Bos > Bos mutus. Next base: position 64,834,830 of record NC_091624.1, on the reverse strand, counting down.
GGGCTTCCCCAGTGGCTCAGATGGTAAAACCTGCAATGCAGGAGACCCGAGTTCAATCTCTGAGTCAGGAGGATCCCCTGGAGAAGGGAATGGCAACCCACTCCAGTATTCTTGCCTGGAGAATTCTATGGACAGAGGAGACTGGCGGGATACAGTGCATGGGGTCCCAAAGAGTCAGACACGACTGAGCGACTAACACTAACACCTGAAAACCAGTTATTTTGTTTCAATTAGACAAATAGATTTGATGTCTAATTGGTATTATTAATCCTATGAATTTTCCCCTCTCGGGGAGAAAGTAGGAAAGAAAAATATACATTAATATAAAAATCTAAATTCAACTTTTACTAATTTTCTATTTGTGGTGACAAGTGTGGAGAAAGATGGTATGGGAGATCCATAACAAAAGCTAAATGGGAAAAGCCCTGGAGGAGAAACTGGAGGTACTAGAGTTTTGAAAAGATTTTCTTGTACTCATTACAAAAAGTTAATGAGCTTGGGGAATAAGGTGAAAATGGCCAATGAATAAGCAAATAGAGAGAGAGATGGGGAACAGAAGGGATCAGATGGGTACAAGACTCTTAAAAAATACTGGAAACCCCAGTATTATGGACCAGGAGTCAGAACTGGGGAGAAAGTCTGGACTGCTAAACCTATGAGTCAGGATATGTAGCATAGCAACAGTGTGAGTTAAGCCTAGGTCTTTAGAGCCATCATTAAGGTATGAATTTTACAAAGAGGTTCCATTCAGCCTTTTTTTTTTTTTTCCTTTTCATTAAAAAACAAACAAAAAACCCTTTATTCTATACTTGCTATGGGCCAGGAATTAGGTCACAGTTTCTGTCTCTAAAATATAAGGTGTTAAAACCATAAATAAATATAATATACTCAATACTGTAATAGTGAGGCATAGGATGCTATTGGAGAAGCACCCAAGGCTGCTGTGTACTGCTGCTCAGGCTGTGAAATGTGTAAATCCAGAAAGTGCCTCTCACATAGACAGGAAGTAAATGGGTCCTCTGGAACTGTGTAATGTGGCAACTTCAAACATCTAAATGAGACAAGTTTCACATCATAGAAGGGTTTTTGGAGGCAGATGTTTCTGGACTGGGTCTTAAAAGTAACAGTAGCATTTAGCCACACGGGTACGTTTTGGGCATGAGAGGGAAGAGAACAAAGATGCTATCATTCTTGTCAGATGAACATGTTAAAAAAAGTAAACTAGAAATAGACTACAAGCCCTTAAGAGCTTCATCACTGTATGAAACGAAAGTATCTCCTGCCGTATTAATAAACAAGAAATGGCACAGCCATCAGTGATTTCTGGCCTCCACATGTAATGCGGGCTCCCAAAACTGTGGTCCAGTGGATGCTAAGACCCCGCCAGGAAGATTGCTGAGGAGCTGGGAGAATGCAAAGCAACAAGGTGATCAAGGAAACAGAATTGGCCCCAGATAGCTGAGGTGCGTATGAAAGGAATGAATTCTGAGTCCAGAGGCTTGTATCTTCCCATACAGAGAATGCTAAATGCCTTGATACCTGATCTTTGATGTTCAGACTGCCTGCTCTCTTTGTTGCAAACTTGTATGTAGCCTGACTTCCCCTCCTGCCTCCTTGGAGCAGTTTTCTCAGAGCTACTGAGATGCTGTCTCCCGGGCTCGGAGTCCTAAACATTCCCGCCAAATAAAATAACTCTCTATTTTCAGGTTGTGACTATCTTTTTTAGTCAACAACTGTTATGCTTAAAGGACATTTGCCACCAAATAACAAGTCATACCATTAATTGTGAGGACTCAGAGAGGAACAAACCTTTCTCACTGTAGCCCAAAATGTGACATATGTAAAAGAATGCCCCAAACAGAATAGCTACATAGGTTCTTCACATTGAACTAAAATGGACTGAATCAGAGTCCAGTGTATGAAAGACCAAAATTAAAGATGGTGTGAAGGTTAGCAAGGACATCATATATGGAAAATAGAACTATCTGAAGTGCCAAGGTCATTACAAAATACAGGACAAAGTAGAAAAGTGAAGAACAGCTGGTAGGGCTGTTTTATGCAAACCATGTCTTCCTCTTCTGAACACCTTTGACTGAACCACCCACCTGTCAATGATATCTAATCACCTTTATAATTTTTGTTCTCTCTTCGTAACTAGACTCATAAGTGCCTTGTCTCTGCATTTTCCACAGTGTCTTGAATATCATCCCATGCCACGAATATACACTGATGATGAATATAAATAGAAAACAATGGTATTACCAACTGCTTTATGCTATGTGAGTTGTATCAACTGCCAACATGCAATCTAGGAGTGCCATCCATGTGTAGGATTCTTTGCCTTTCCAGAAAGAAGTTGCTTACAGTGAAAAGGATTAGTGATCAAAGTTGACTTTCCTGAACACACCATAGTATACTCGGGGAGAGGCATTGTGTCTTATTCACCATAGCTCATTTTCTAAATCCCCATCCCACATGTTCCTTTTTTTCCAGTCCCTTCACTTGACTTTCTACTGGAGTTTCCCATACTGGGGGAATATACTAGGGTAATATATTTACCATTTCTGATCTTCCTTCTCTGTCTCTAATACTGCTACCTCTTTCTTATGCATCACAATTTAACTTTGCCCCAGACTCTAAACTTTCATACAAACACATAGAGACAGTTTAAAAGGAATCTCCTGCCCCAGACACCCATTTTCATTAGTAGAGTATCATAATAATTTTTTCTAATAATAAGGACATAATGAGAATAATAAGGACAGCAAGAGAAACAAAGATTTCAAGACGTGAAAGATGGGGTACAGGACACGCTATCCTGAAATACATCACCTTAGTATATTGAATGTTTTAAACCAAAGGAGTTTAAGAAAACAGAAGCAGGGAGGTCACTCTGGCCTTTCTTGACAACTTCTTCCCTGAAATAGGTTATGACTTCAGAGCCTGATATGTGAGATATGCCCTCTCTATATCAGGAAAGGAGCATTCTTCTCTCTGGAGACAAACAATGCCCAGAAGAATCTGAACAAATATGTCTTGCTAATTTTTCCCTAGGTCACTACACTTACCTCAAACTCTTTGACCTATTATATTTCTACACAACTGACCACTCTTCATCAAATCTAGCATAAAAATACTTAGGGTAATTGTTTCTTTGGATCTCTATTTCCTTATAAAGTTTCCCATGTCACATAAAACTTAAGTAAACCTGCATGCTTTTCTTCTGTTAATCTGACTTTGCCAGTTTAACATTCAGACCCAGCCAGGAACCTTAAGAGAAAAGAGGAAAATTTTTTTCTCTCCTATGGAACATACGTGGAAAGACAGTGTATTTACCTTAGGAACTTACATTTGTTGATGATGAAAGAAACAAGTTATACTTTGCAAAAATGCTATTTCTTAAAACATAGATCCATAGGCAAGGATCTCCCTACGTCTGAGAGAAGGTAGATCCATGGCTGTGTATTGATGGAGGTGTCCAGGTTCCTTATGAAAAATTCCATAGGGGACTATGGGGACAGATAGATCACTACCTGCCAGTAAACCAGCTCTGGAGATGGGCACATCACAAATTGTTCAAGTGTTTTTTTTTTTTTTTTTCCTACCTTCATTCAAGGTAAGAATGATATTGAAACAGCTAGAGGACAGGATGAGTCAACTTTTAATTTGTTTTCAGATGTATTACCTAGGAAGACCAATTTATTTCCTGAAATTATTTTTCTTACTTGTGAGCTTTTATTTGTAAAAATACAATGAATTTGATTAGCAAATAATTGACATGATCTGGGCATTGCTTTGCATTATGAACTGCTAAAAATAAAATCATTCTACATTCACTGCACTCCAAAATAAACCAGATCACAATAATCATCTGCAATTCAATGTACTTCCTATGAAGGAAAATATTTCATAATCTACAGAATTGGTATCTCCGTCTGCATATGATTATTTTAGCACCAAATCAAGAATATGTTTCTACTAGAATTATTTTTCTTCACTCAAAAATTAAAATAAATATGGAAGTGAAAAAGCATTTGGATAAAATGTCAAAGGGGAAAGGTTTTGGAAAAAGATAACTGGTTAGATTTTAGACCAGTAAATAGAGGAAATCACAGGAAAATGAAGTTGAAATGTACAGGAGACCTTTGAAAATAGAGTTGTAAGTCTGGAGAGAGATTTGTATGCAGGCATATCTTGGAGCATCGTGAAAATATAGTTGATAGCTGAAACTGGAGAATGTCAAGCAAAGAATCAGAAGGGAAAATACCAAGGATAAACTTTAAGAAGTTTTATATTTAAAGTCTGAGATTAAAAAAGAACTATTAGGTAACAGGAGGGAAATCAGAGCAGGACTGTGAGACAGAATATGGATTCAGCAAAGTTAGAAATCAGAGTCCAAGGACAGTAAGAGATGCTGCTGATGAAGGTGATGCAGCCATCAGGAAAGGACCACATTCTAGCAGCTCAATTGAAGAGACAGAGCCATGTTTGAGTACTAAGATATGACAGTGAGGCCGAGCAAAATCTATTTGGTTTTTTATTTTCATATACTGAGGGCTAGTCTTGCTTAAAAGTAGAAGAGGAAGAACTAGGGCTATTGGAACTGAGAGATGAGAGCCTTGAAACAGTCCTAAGTGAATGGCAGGTGGGCTGAATGCCATGGAGACTGGAAGTTTAGGGAGAAGAGGACTAGGAGGAAGAAAGTACCTGATGGAGGTAAACATGACTGAAGAGGCAGGGCATCTCTGGCCAGACTGTAATGATCTTCACCACATATGTGAAAGTGAGGGAAGGCAGGATTGGGATTCAAAGAAGAGAAAAAAGGTTGGAATTAGCCTCTGCAAGAGCAAGGTTAGGGCTGCACAAAAGAAGTACATGGCTCGTGAAACTGCAGCGAAGGCCAAACTACAGTTGTGTAAACCTGTCATAGGCTCAGCCTGTATAATCCTATGCTTCTTTCCCATCAAGTCTGGCAACTGAGGAGTAGAACAACAGAGAACATGAGCTGAAACACTTGAAAGTGTTATCAGTGCATCTGAGAAACAATGAAGCAGATCAAGGAAACTGTGGGTAGGAAAAATAAATCTCTAATAAAATGATGCACCTGATGTGAAGAGCCAATTCATTGGAAAAGACCCTGGTGCTGGGAAAGATTGAAGGAAGGAGAAGAAGGGGACTACAGAGGATGAAATGGTTGGATGGCATCACCAAATCAATGGACATGAGTTTGAGCAAGCTCTGGTAGATGGTGAAGGACAGGGAGGCTTGGCGCACTGCAGTCCATGGAGTCACAAACAGTTGACAAGACTGAGCAACTGAACAACAACAATATAATGAAGACTAGAGGTAAAACACAGGAAGGATTGTGACGAGCTAGCAGGCAACTAGTGATGTAGATGTGATGGGCAGGCTGGAGTGATGACTGGTCTCAGTGGTGGCAGGCAGTGAAATTAGGAAAGAAAGAGGACCAAGACGAAACCTCTGAAGCAAAGTAATACCCATTGTATTCTGTGTCTGGGCTGCTGCTAAAAAAATGTGCCATCAAAGGCTTAACGCCAGGTGATGGAGGAATGATGACTTTTAACATAGAAAATGAAATCATCAAAAGATAAAGGACACGGATAGGCTAGACATTAAAAATCTAAGCTACGAGCAGAAATACTAGAAGGTGAAAAAAATCAGTGATTTCATGGCATGCAATTCGACATGTTTCTCTAGCACACTCAATACCCAAGTTTTCACATACATAGACAGGGTTTGGTATCATTTATGCACTAGGAAACCCAGCTATTCCCATATACAAATACCCAACTTAAAGAAGACCCAGCTAATATCATAAATATCCTTAAAGTTACTAAACCCAGACCCCAAATGTCACTGGGATTTTTAGATTTTTAGCTCTTGCTTCCTCTGCCTCTGGGACTAGCACTCTAAGGCTTAGTCTAAGTCATGTGGAAGCACCACATAGGGCTATCCTAATCGACTTTTATGAGGTTTTCATTTTCTTTTTGCCTTACTTTCCTTAAGCTACAGGGAGATTATATTTTTGTACCAGAATGAAATGGAGAGCTTAAAGCAAAAATGCTTCTAATGAACCTGCCTTTGCTAACAGAAAATATTTTTCATTAAACCAAGATATGATCTTAAACTCAGTAGAAGAATTATTCTGCTTGGTGGTTCTTGGAATTTATTTTCCTCTAGATAAGATTTTTATCACATAGCCACACTGCAGAAAGAGTGCAATAAACCTATACATGGCCAATGTAGCAATGGGTAATGTATAATTTACAGTATTATTGCATTTATATTGATAAGACTTTCAAGAAGGAATTGCTATGCATATGTTATACATAATTACAGCTTAAAATATAACAGAGTAGAGAATATTACAGAAAACGGGTACATAAATTCAAGACATTTTGCTTTACATAGTATAAACATATCTTTCTCACAGTAGTTCAATATAAAAGCATCTGAATGGAGTAGGTTACACACTCAGGCAATTTATAATGACAGGAGGAAAAGAAATAATAACTACATGATTGGAGCGGGGGGAGAGGTGGTAAATAACCTATGATAGTAATCATTCTGCAACATTTACATGAATCAAATCAACATTATTGTGTACTTTAAGCTTACATAATGCTATGTGTTAATAATGCTGGAAATAAGTAAAATCAAAAGGAGGGTAAAAACAAAAAATAATTTCTCTCATTGTATAAGATTTCAGGCATCTTTTCTTTTTAGATATTATCTTTATGTTACTGGTATTTAGTATTTAAAGAAATAACCACAGAAGAGCAGGCAAATTAGAAGATGAAAATACACATGAAGAGGAAATAGAAAATTTATAAGATTCATTCAACTTTTAAGAGTATTTTTAAGAATATAAGACATAAATGTTATAGAATCTATAACTATCTCAGAGTCATCATTCCCCTCATCCTTGCTATTCCAATCTGCTATTAAAAATTCCTTCTACCTTCACTCTGAAACCCTGATAAGCAGAGTCTGCTTTCTTACTTCAGAGGAATTACTTCTATGAAGTTAATGTAATTAATCTATTTTATTCCCTCAGTGACACACCAGCTGCCATAGATTCTAAAAATTAACTTAAAAAAATATCTTAAGAGGCCAATTTAAACTTTTATTAAATAAAAGTTCCATATATTAGAATGATGAACTAGATAAAGAATTTCCAGAAGATACTAAATCATGATTTTCCTTAGTTCTTAATCCCAGCATTTCCCCTGTTTTCAAAGAACTGACATTCCAGTTTAGAAGAAAAAACAAACACACTTGAAACAGAAAACAATTTGATGCGAAATGCAGTGTGCCAGCTACCCATGCATTGTTAGTTGCAAAGTGAAGGCCTGGATGGCATAAGTCAGACTGGGCCTGAAAAAAGTGATAGGATGAGCTGATCAAAAACGACAGGAAAAGGAAGGAGGCATCACCATTCATGATCCTAGAGGGAGTTAATCGTCACCAGACAAATCCATTTGTCCAGCAAAACAGCAAAATGTACACAATATCTGAAGTTGTAGGCTGAGAATGTCTCCCATGCTCCTAATTTTTGTTCTTGACATCATTTTGCTCAATTGAGAACCAAATCCCAATGGATATTATATAAAATAAAATGGAAGAGTCACTAATTTTTGGTGAGTTTGATCAGTTTAGATAATTTTGAAGAGATCAGTTTTTAGTGGAATCTACTTAGTAAAGAGATTGATTGCCTGAAGGAAGCAAGATAATGAGGAAACCAGACTCTACACTTCTTCAGTAGGATGCTGACTTAGCTGTAGACAGCTGAGATTTGTAGTGATCTAGAAGGACTTTACTTGTCATATCAATTAAACATAACCAACATACATTCCCACTTGGGAAATTTTCCATTTGAGGAATATTTTTTCCCATAAGCATCTTGTGTAAACAAAATTTTTAAATCATAATGAGACTTCCTAATCAAATCTGTTTCCCAGAATAGGAAGTAAATTTTAGAGGCTCACCTGACAATAGCAGCAGGACCCACCATATGGCATTAATGTGTCAGGAATGTTGGTGTTCATCATTGCAGGAAATTGCTTTGCTGGAGCTACCATGTTGGAAAGAAATCATATCTCTCTCAGTAGAATATAATAGATTCTATATTACACAACAAAAGGGGAGATCCTTATCATCCGTCTTTCTTAGAAAGGGACATTTCCAATATATTTCAAATTCAGTTCATCTGAAAAGGAATTTAACCTGGATATAATTCCCTAAGGTATATGGGCCATGACCTGACCCCATTTCTAGAAAGAAACCTATACTCTGTAAGTGCTACACTTTGTGAGGAATGTAAGCTGCAGTATCTCACATGGGAATCCATAAAAGACATTCTGAGGTCAGATTAATTTCTGAAAACATATCCTACTGGATATAAGGGAAAGAAGCAGAGTGGCTATATGGTCCTGACTAAAAACTAGTAGTGAGTTTTTGGGTGATGTGGCAGATGTCCTAGAGCACAGGTTCTCTTTGTTGCCTAAGGAATTCTGAAACTTTTTACCAAAAATAAGAAAGCGTAAGTCCATATGAATTTCTCTCTTGTGTAAAACAAGATTTGAACTGCTAAAACTTCTAAATCCCAAGATTAGGCAGTTAGAGTAAATAAAAGATTAATAGTTCTTCTAAAGAGGCCCTTCATCTTCCTGCAAATTCTGGCATATTGGATTTTCTAATTATAGAATAAAAGTACTATTAAAGGTTTGGCCTTTCAGTCCTCTGAGAATTAAGTTGCTAAAATAGAAGCAAGCAGTTCATGAAGGCTCTAGTGTTTACTTCCATCATGCTAATTTAATCACAGGGGGTTAACAAGACTGCTCTTACCGGAGAACTCAGATGCTTCAGAAGTTGGATTCATTTCCATTAAAATTAACTGAACTATGCCTTTTAAAAGAGTCCTACTTTATAGACCAAGAAAGATCTTGTGATCTTCCTGAGAACAAAGGCATTATCCCAGTCATTCACTATTCAGACTATCTAAGGCTCTCCTTTAAATTGTTTGGAAACTAATCTTTGTATTACACCAGAGCCCTCTACAACTTTGAACCCTATTAGGAAAATATGTAAGTCTTTTTTTTTTTTTTTAATTCCAATTCCTGTTTTAATCAAAATATACTTTTTTTTTTTTAAAGAATAATAGAGTCTATAACTGCTATTTTCTTCTGATTCAGAGGAAACCTAGCTCTTCAAACCACAAGATGATAAGCAAGCCCTCAGATCAACTTACTCTACTCAAAATAAATCAGAGAATAAGAAACGCATAGCTTAAATAATAGCAAAATGATAATAACTAAGAAGAACACTTTGGCCACCTTATGTGAAAAGCTGACTCATTAGAAAAGACCTGATGCTGGGAAAGATTGAAGGCAGGAGGAGAAGGGGATGTCAGAGGATGAGATGGTTGGATGGCATCACCAACTTGATGGATATGAGTTTGGGAAAGCTCCGGGAGTTGATGATAGACAGGGAAGCTTGGCGTGCTGCAGTCCATGGGGTCGCAAAGAGCTGGACATGACTGAGCAACTGAACTGAACTGAAGAAGAACATACTGTATTTATTAAACCTTATCAGGCACTGTGTGACATACTACACAAAGTATTTTACAATCACTGTCATGTTTAACCCTCCCTATGAGATAAATACTGTTATTGCATTTCTACAGATCAGTTTTTCTTTTTCAAACTTACAAATGTGAGATCAAATTTACCATTGTCTTTCAGCAAAAAGAGGTCATTTTTCAGTTTAATTTTTTTGCATCTTCCATACACACTTACTTACATGGGATTGCTCTAACTGAACTAGCTGCTGAGTAATCCTTAGATACAACTTTTGCTCAAATGTCTGGCCTCAGGTAATTTCAAGATTGTTTCATGGTGGTTAACATAAAGCATAGGTTTAAGATAATCCTCTCTGTGTCTCTGGTACCACCCGCATCATAACCACCCAATGTGTCTGTGAGAGTGCAAATTCCTGAGCTACTTCATAAATACAGAACCAGAATCAATGGGGGGCCTGGGAAATGCATGTTTGACAGGCCCCATGGGCCATTTTTAAGCACAATGAATGATGAAATCAACAACAACTATATCATTCATGCCCTGAACTCTTTTTTGTATATCACTCTCAGTTTTCTTGTTTCTTTTTTATATGGACCGTATTTTACTAGATTCACACAAGCATATAATAAGCACTTGTGTATTCAATAGATGTTCATTTGTTTTCCTTTCTATTCCTAAATATAATTTGGTACTAAGATTTCAAAGATGTTACTTTAAGTTGAAGTCATAACAGAGAGGAGAAGGCAATGGCAACCCACTCCAGTACTCTTGCCTGGAAAATGCCATGGATGGAGGAGCCTGGTAGGCCACAGTCCATGGGGTTGCAAAGAGTCGGGCACGACTGAGCGACTTCACTTTCACTTTTCACTTTCATACATTGGAGAAGGAAATGGCAACCCACGCCAGTGTTCTTGCCTGGAGAATCCCAGGGACAGGGGAGCCTGGTGGGCTGCCATCTATGGGGTTGCACAGAGTCAGACACGACTGAGGCGACTTAGCAGCAGCATCATAACAGAGAATATGAAAGAAAACAAATATGAAAGGGTGAAAATATTGCTAATCCACCAGGTCACACATGATAGTGATGTAAATACTTCCTGTCCCACTGAATCTCCCTCCTCAAAAAATAGCCACAGAAGGAAGAGCAGCTCTCCAGGGTTCCAGGACCATGAAATGAATCTGTATTCCTATGAGTCTTTAAATATTTATACATAGCAAGTAAAATCTGACTGTTTATTTTTTAAATTTACCTTAGCATGAGGTTTAATTTAATTTAACCTCAATGAAGAAAATGGCCCTGACTTCATACATATCTATCAAATAAATAAATGCATCAATTTAACCTAAAAGACACTTGTACTTTTAGCAACTCTCAATCTTATTTGATCAAAATAAACAACAAAAACAGAAAACAGTATAATGGCTTACTTATAACTTCCCTGGTGGCTCAGACAGTAAAACGTCTGCCTACATTGCAGGAGACCCGGGTTCAATCCCTGGGTTGGGAAGATCTCCTGGAGAAAGAAATGGCAACCCACTCTAGTATTCTTGCCTGGAAAATACCATGGATGGAGGAACCTGGTAGGCTACAGTCCATGGGGTCACAAACAATTGGACACAACTGAACAACTTCACTTTCACATATGACTAAAAATGCTCACTAATAAAAAAATTAAAAAGCAAGCAGTTCATTCCATCAAGAAATTGAATGATTTAACTCATTTTTCAAGTGGAATTTAAAAAAAGACATTCATTTATCTGGTGGCATAGATAGAAAGTACCTGGGCAAGGCAGTAAATAGCAAATTTGGTATACAGAAAAACATATTCTATGAGATTATCTATCACCCACCCCTTGGGTAAGACCCCAAATCAAATAAGTATTCGTGATCCAGGACTTATTAATGTGCACCTGAGTTAGAACAGCACACTCCACAAACCCTGCAAGGTCAAGGCCAAGACACTTGCTATGCTTTCCTGTTTTCAGCACTACCTGTTTATGTTTTCCCAGGTTCTCTAAGGCAATGAAAGTAGATGAACAGAGAAGAACATACCTCACTTGAATCAGATCTTTCTCTTGGAAGTTCTTCTCAGCTGGAGGCATTTCTCTTCTTGGCCATCCAGCCCCTTTGAAAGTATCTTCCCTCTTTTAGTCTTCAATTTCCTGCCTTATTACAATTATTGGCTCCTTCTCCTGTAACTACTCTGAAAGCATTTCTAGCCAAGCACAGTTGTATTGCATAATATTTTTCATCATATACCAACCTATTTTCTAAGCTTTGCTTATTAATTTCATGCTAATTCAAGAATTTATAATTAATGATTTACTAGAGCACATTCACATCCAAATACTCAAAGCTGGGGAAATCTTTCTCTCTAGAGTTTCTATCCTATCACTGCAGCTAATAACACTGCCTACTGAACACACTAATAACATGAATGATGTAAGTGGTATAATTTTCCCAAAGTTTTCTGTTTTTTAACAAGTCTATCTCTCACAGTGTAACCTATGGGGGCATTAGAAATAAAAAACATTAGGTGGTTTCCACTATGGAAAATACAGGCTATGGAATAGAAGAAAATGCAGTTAACAGCTTCCAGGCCTCACTCATACACCCATTACTGTACACAGAGTGGATAATTCAATAGCAATTCAGTCAGAGCTCCACTAACAAATAGTGAGCAATAGTATCACTGCTCTGTCACATCCTTTCTCATACCCTTGCCGACTCTTTGTGACCCCATGGACTGTAGCCAACTGGGCTCCTCTGTCCTTGGGATTTTCCAGGCAAGAATACTGGAGTGGGTTGCCATTTCCTTCTCCAGGGGAACTTCCCCACCCAGGGATCGAACCTGGGTCTCCCACATTGTAAGCAGACGCTTTACCATCTGAGCCACAAGGGAAGCCCATACCCTTGTCAGGAAACATCAATTCCTACCCTTAGTTAGGCCAAAATCAGGACAGGTTTCCAGCTACACAGGTAGCCAGGTTTTCTCTCCAGAAACAGCTTTTGGGAACCCTCTTCCAGATGTCATCTGTGTGGATGTCAGACAGAAACACCTCTGGCAATGAGGTTTTCTGGCTATTAACTACGAACAACTGATCTCAAGCACTCCAAATGGATCAATGGATGACTAAGGGTATGACTCCATGCCGGGGCCTGAAATTGGGAGCTCCAAGAGGACCATCTGGCCCAATACTCATTAATAAGGGTCAAATCTAGACTCCTGGCTAAATGAAAAAAAATGTTAACTTGCTGAATGTAATCATTTAAAACACAGAATAGTTTTTGTGACCAGATTTGGCATTTCTTTTCAAAATTATTGAAACCCTGAAAAATAGACATGGTCTGGGCCTCTCCTGGTATCTGCTCATTCTCAATTCATTCCATGACTGTTTTCTGCAACGATGCCAGCTGAACAGATTCTGCATTGAGCAAGCAGGTAATCTCCTTATTGTGAAGTATTAACCTAGAACTTCTACTGTTGTTGTTTAGTCACTAAGAGGTGTCTGACTCTTTTGCAAGCCCAAGGACTGTAGTCTGCAATGCTTCTCTATCCATGGCATTTCCCAGGCAAGAAAACTAGGATGGGTTGCCATTTTCTTCTCCAGGGGATCTTCCTGACCCAGGGATTGAATGCTTGTCTCCCTTATTGACAGGCAGATTCTTTACCACTGGGCCACCAGAGAAACCCCTATCCTAGAACTAGCCTTGGACAATATACATCCATACATATATATCAGATCAGATCAGATTAGATCAGTCGCTCAGTTGTGTCTGACTCTTTGCGACCCCATGAATCGCAGCACGCCAGGCCTCCCTGTCCATCACCAACTCCATGAGTTCACTGAGACTCACGTCCATCGAGTCGGTGATGCCATCCAGCCATCTCATCCTCTGTTGTCCCCTTCTCCTCCTGCCCCCAATCCCTTCCAGCATCAGAGTCTTTTCCAATGAGTCAACTCTTCGCATGAGGTGGCCAAAGTACTGGAGTTTCAGCTTTAGCATCATTCCTTCCAAAGAAATCCCAGGGCTGATCTCCTTCAGAATGGACTGGTTGGATGTCCTTGCAGTCCAAGGGACTCTCAAGAGTCTTCTCCAACACCATAGTTCAAAAGCATCAATTCTTCGGTGCTCAGCCTTCTTCACAGTCTGACTCTCACATCCATACATGACCATAGGAAAAACCATAGCCTTGACTAGACGAACTTTTGTTGGCAAAGTAATGTCTCTGCTTTTGAATATGCTATCTAGGTTGGTCATAACTTTCCTTCCAAGGAGTAAGTGTCTTTTAATTTCATGGCTGCAGTCACCATCTGTAGTGATTTTGCAGCCCAGAAAAATAAAGTCTGACACTTTTTCCACTGTTTCCCCATGAAGTGGTGGGACCAGATGCCATATATACATACCCACACACCATGAGGCATGTGGGATCTTAGTTCCCCAACCAAGGATTGAACCCATGTCCCCTGCGATGGAAGTGCAGTCTTAACCACTGGATCACCAGCAAACCCTAGATTATATGCTTTTTAAGGGCAAGTTCTATGCCTACCTTAACTTCCTATCTCCAAGGCATTTTATTTGCAAATTAGCCCTCAGAAAGGCAACTGATTAATGTCCAGTGATGAACTATATTTGACTGAGAGAATATCTAAATGAATCAAAGAAATATGCAGTCAGCCCAGAACAGGATTGGGAATGAGATTTATTGGAATTCTATAAAAATTTGCAATATCCCTAAATAGAAATATGGACAAAATTTGCCATCAATTGGTATACTTAGCTCTTTTAAAAAACAGTAGATTTGAATATCTATAAAATCTTTAAGCTTTCCTCACATGTATCGCTGTTTGACTAATGCTCTGAAAAGTTGAGCTAGTAAGTCTAAACCATCTTATTCTCCCTCAACAGGGTTTGTGAGCAAATCAGAGAATGCATAAGGTTTTAAAGACATCTCATGAACGTGTTTTTCCCTACCAGTTAAAAAACATCTATAATAGTGCATAGTGCTTTTATCATGTGAGCATACATAATTCTAGCCCAGTTTTAATTAAAAGATAAGGCTGATTTATAATTACTAATACATTTGCATACCAATAATTAGCTCACTTAATTTTTAACAGGAGTTCTATACAGCAGATAAAACAAGACTTTGGCTATCTTTCTAACAGTGCTATTGTGCTTGGCAAATCTCTTCTCACAGATCAGATAATGTTAAACTTTAGTTCAATTTAAGTTAAATTATTCCTTCATTTCTAATTGATCAGTCTACATGCAAGAGGCTATATGCTAGTATCACAATCTTTGTTTCCACATAGTTTGCTCCAACTGAATTACCTTTCAACACACAGGAAATTCCTAGTCACAACAGCAAGAAATTCTTGTTCATCTCTTATTCCACCACATCATCTGAGATGCTCAGCACTCTGGGCAAAGGTCTACAGGCTAGAAGAAGCAAGGAAGGAGGAGAAGGAAGGGTGCAATCTCTTGTCATCCTAACCAGGCACATGCACATTGCACCACTCACTCCACCAGTAAATTTCTGGGAAACTAGAGTTGGAAGCCTGGCATTATTGAAACTGGGAAACTGGGAAACACAGAATCATCTTAGGAAGAAAACTATTACAAAATCAAGTGCTTTTTTTAAACCTCATGTTTATTAAAAAATAAAAAAAAGTAACAACCTCTTCATAAAATAAGAAACTCAAACCATACAGAAAAATATTACACAAAACTTAAAAGCTCCCTTCCCTGTTTTCCCATTACCCAAAGCTGATCACTCCTAATTTTGCTGATTCTTGAGACTTTTTCAAAGAATATATGATCACATAAGGGCACATACTTTTACCCAAAAGTAAAAAAGGAATATACTTTCCATATTATTCTACAATACTTTCTTCTCTGAACATACTTTTTCACCTCATGTCAATATACACACAAGCATTTACACATAAATATTAATATATATAAGCTTTTTAAGTTAACCAATATTCAATTATATAGTTATAATAATTTAACACTTTTCTCTTAATGAGCATTTAGTTTGTTTCCATTTTTTCTATTACAAACTATGGCAATAAACATTGAATATACCTTCCTTTGGACACAAATACACCTATACAATAACTTTTATAAAGGGAAGTGCTAAATAAAATTATTACACTGTTTTCATTTGAGTGGGAAACATCAAAAGCTATAGCTGTTTACACTCTTGGAAGCATAGTGTGAAAGTGCATGCTCCCCCACAACCTTGCCAACACCAGGTACTATCAACATCTTCATCTTTTCCAAGTGATTAGCAAAAGAGAAGTTCTTAATTAAAAACATCATATAGACACAGTAACAGCGCCGTCTATAGCTGACATACACAGGCTGACCATGTCCCTTGATACGTTTCTATCCTTATAAAGCCAGTCCATTCTGAAGGAGATCAGCCCTGGGATTTCTTTGGAAGGAATGATGCTAAAGCTGAAACTCCAGTACTTTGGCCACCTCATGCGAAGAGTTGACTCATTGGAAAAGACTCTGATGCTGGAAGGGATTTGGGGGCAGAAGGAAAAGGGGATGACAGAGGATGAGATGGCTGGATGGCATCACAGACTCGATGGACGTGAGTCTGAGTGAACTCCAGGAGTTGGTGATGGACAGGGAGGCCTGGAGTGCTGCGATTCATGGAGTCGCAAAGAGTTGGACACTACTGAGTGACTGAACTGAACTGAATGAGTGTACAAGCAATTTCATAATTTCTCTCCTTGTTTAATCCGCTAGATGATACCTTCTGATTTTACCAGGTGATATTTATTATAATGCTTCATAGTAGAAAGTCCTAGAGTTTGAAGAGGCCTGGGAAACAGGGTGTTAGAAAGTGTCTGCCTCTTAAACACCTACACAACAGCTCTCAGCCCACATCTGAGCACTGTCTCCAGACACCCCAGAATCAAGACCCAAGAGCCACCATGCCTCCTAACCTCCACATGAATCTAGGTAACTACTCACTAGCTTTGTGCCAAAAGGCAAGCTATTTAACATTCCCACACTTTGCTTTTTTTTCTGTAAAGTAGCATCACTATGAACAAAGCTAGTGGAGGTGATGGAATTCCAGTTGTGCTATTTCAAATCCTGAAAGATGATGATGTGAAAGTGCTACACTCAATATGCCAGCACATTTGGAAAAATCAGCAGTGGCCACAGGACTGGAAAACATCAGTTTTCATTCCAATCCCAAAGAAAGGCAATGCCAAAGAATGCTCAAACTACCGCACAATTGCACTCATGTCACATGCTAGTAAAGTAATGCTCAATATTCTCCAAGCCAGGCTTCAGCAATACATGAACCATGAACTTCCAGATATTCAAACTGGTTTCAGAAAAGGCAGAGGAACCAGAGATCAAATTGCCAACATCCGTTGGTCATCAAAAAAAAGCAAGAGAGTTCCAGAAAAACATCTAATTCTGCTTTATTGACTATGCCAAAGCCTTTGATTGTGTAGATCACAATAAACTGTGGAAAATTCTGAAAGATATGGGAATACCAGACCACCCAACCTGCCTCTTGAGAAACCTGTATGCAGGTCAGGAAGCAACAGTTAGAACCGGACATGGAACAACAGACTGGTTCCAGATAGGAAAAGGAGTACGTCAAGGCTGCATATTGTCACCCTGCTTATTGAACTTATATGCAGAGTGCATCATGAGAAACGCTGGGCTGGAAAAAGCACAAGGGAATCAAGATTGCTGGGATAAATATCAATAACCTCAGAGATGCAGATGACACCACCCTTATGGCAGAAAATGAAGGGAAACTAAAAAGCCTCTTGATGAAAGTGAAAGTGGAGAGTGAAAAAGTTGGCTTAAAGCTCAACATTCAGAAAACTAAGATCATGGCATCTTGTCCCATCACTTCATGGCAAATAGATGCAGAAGCAGTGGAAACAGTGTCAGACTTTATTTTTGGGGGCTCCAAAATCACTTCAGATGGTGATTGCAGCCATGAAATTAAAACACACTTACTCCTTGGAAGACAAGTTATGTCCAACCTAGATAGCATATTCAAAAGCAGAGATATTACTTTACCAGCAAATGTTCGTCTAGTCAAGGCTATGGTTTTTCCAGTGGTCATGTATGGATGTGAGAGTTGGACTGTGAAGAAAGCTGAGCACCAAAGAATTGATGCTTTCGAGCTGTGGTGTTGGTGAAGACTTTTGAGAGTCCCTTGGACTGCAAGGAGATCCAACCAGTCCATTCTAAAGGAGATCAGTCCTGGGTGTTCTTTGGAAGGACTGATGCTAAAGGTGAAACTCCAATACTTTGGCCACCTCATGCGAAGAGTTGACTCATTAGAAAAGACTCTGATGCTGGGAGGAATTGGGAGCAGGAGGAGAAGGGGACGACAGAGGACGAGATGGCTGGATGGCATCACCAACTCGATGGACATGAGTTTGAGTGAACTCAGGGAGTTGGTGATGGTCAGGGAGGCCTGACATGCTGCAATTCATGGGGTCACAAAGAGTTGGACACGACTGAGTGACTGAACTGACTGAACTGACTGATAGATAATAAGTGATACTTACCTCTTAAAATTGATGTAAAATTAAATAACGTATACAAAATAATAGGCACCGTACTTGACATGCAGTAAATGTGAAAAATTGCTATTTTTATACTACCATGCTTTTTTTGTACACATGTCCACCAAACAAAAAAGGACCTATTTTGCAAATTCCAGAAAGGAAGAGACTGTTCTCTTCCCCAAAGGTGGAGCACATAATACCTAGAATGGGTTTTAAATCAATTTGTGTGACATCGTATCAACAGGGATGCTTCCAAAACTCAGTTAATCAGCAATGGCCTCTATCCTGTGTCCAGGATTTCTGGGATAAACATCATCCAGTCCCCAAGCATTCTCACTTCTAAGACTCCTTCCCCAAGGACTGTTAGGTCATATGTTTACTTTGTTTCCTTCTGCTTTAGAAGTACAGTTTTCCTCTGCTCACTAAGCAAAATATTTGTATTCAGTTTTTTCTTGACTGGTAGCCTCTTCCTTGAACATCAATATGGTACATTTGTATAAAAATCATAAGGCTAACATACTCCCTTGATTTACTACATAGTAAAATTCACCTCCTTCCCCTTTCCCTATGAGAATTTCACACTCCAGCATAAACCTTCATCAAAGGAGGCATGAGAAATGAAAAATAAAAGCTTATTGCTTTCTCAAATGTTATTCTCATCCTTTCAAAAAGAGAGGGGAAAAAACCTATTTTTGAGTGGAAGATTACTGCAGGTTAGTTCACATGAAAACCTGTTGTTCCTGCCACATGAGTCAATCAAGATAAGAATGCATTGATAAATTTGATTTAGGTCCATCTAAATGTTTGCTGTTAAATAAAATTACTTATGTTTCATATAATGTGTACTAAGGTGCATGCACATACACGAATTCTCAAGCTGCTGTCCATATGGTTCATTTACTGGATGCACACATTTCTTAGCTCCAGAAATAAGACTGTTTGCATTCTGGGACTATCTCAGCTTTCTTGTTTTAGTCCCATCACACCCACTCCCAAGTGCCACTCTACCTTGCCCTCCATGGCTCGTGATACCTTCCACTTTTTCATTTCTCTGTGCTTGTGCTCAGGCTTGCCCTTCTGCCTAGAGATACTGTGCCCCCTCCACCCAACCACTCCAATATCAAACTCCCATGCATCCTTCAAGCCCAACTCAAATGTCTGGTCCCTCCCTTTACTTTCTTCCTCTCTCTCTCATATACATCTCAAGTTAACTTCTGCCACATAATCTTATATGTACATCTCTCTCCCTCACTGAGATTCTGTATCTCTTGAGAATAGGTGCCTATGATTTGCTTTTAAAATCTTTTATCTCCAAGACTTTACATATCAAATACATAATAGTGTTTCCACTCACATGCACTATCATATAAAAATCCATCTGCAGGCCACAGTAACCAGGAAAGAATTTGCAAAATCAGCAGTGTTTTTTTTTTTTTTCTCCTTTTGATTGATTTTGGTGTCATTACTATACACTGAAAGTTACAAACTGATTCCCCCAGTTGCCATCAGAGATGTAACAATATGAAAGAGCAAATCAAATGCCTTGTCTTTTGACATAACTTTTGTATTAAAGGTATAAGGGCTTGGCTGTCTTGACAGCTCAGTACACAAAGCCGGAGCAGTAATCAGATCATGTCATTTTGCACAGCTCCTCAATATAAACAAGGCAGTAATGGTGTTGAAATCTCCATTTCACTTGGGATCCACAAGTATCAATATACTGAACAAAGCAGTCAGCCTATCTTACTCCTAAAGAACTTGCACAAATGTCTAAGTACTGAGCATGCAGTTATTATCTGCTGAGCGAATGCCTATCCTTATTATAATCTCACCAATTAAGGCACTCCCATGCATATCCGGACATCAAGCTGAAGAAGTGCTTGCCACAGAGCTTTAATGTAATTAGCTCAAAGACAGCAATCCTCTTTGGTCATCCAATTATTTTGTTTAAGGTATGAAATATCTGAAAACATTTAAGACTTCCAGGCATCTGAGGCCCTCTATAAGAGGGGATGTGTAGGATAATGAAGGACTGGGTAAAGGGAAACATTTTAACAGTTTATAAACTCCTACAGATGCTGTTATATATTCCATAAATTTATAACATGCATTTTCTTATGAACTCCCCACATTTACCTAAACACAGGGGACCACAATATCATTTATTCTAGGATCAGTTCAGTTCAGTTCAGTCGCTCAGTCGTATCCAATTCTTTGCGACCCCATGAATCGCAGCATGTCAGGCCTCCCTGTCCATCACCATCTCCCAGAGTTCACTCAGACTCACATCCATCGAGTCAGTGATGCCATCCAGCCATCTAGGATATTAAGCTTTAAAAAACTACCCAGTTAGCCACCTTGCACCTCTGACCTAGTCCACTTGTTACACACTCACAGTGATCATGATATTACCCTGGGCAGGACTCTCCACAATTTACAGCACTTGCCCAAACCCCCAGACCGGCACTGAAATCTATTCACAGATTGTCTCCCAACCAAGTATCCAATAAATCTTTTTCTATTCCACTAAATGTAAGCTCCAACCAAGGGGAAAGCAACTCTTGTTTTCAGGGCTCTTACTACCTATATACCAGGCACTGTTTGACAGCAGAGATAAATTTTCTCATTTACTCTTCAGAATAGCACTGCCAGTGAGCCTTTATGTTTTAGATTTAGAGATGAGGAAAACCTGAGCTTAAAATGATAATAAAACTTTTCTAAGGCCACACAAGTAAAAAATAATGTAGCCAGCATTTGAATACTGAATCCAAGCTCTCTAAAACATAAAAGCTGTATTGAATATTCCTGTAATTTCTGACTTCAACACCAGTCTCTATCCTCAGTGCCATGGTGGTGTTGGGTACACAGTAGTCACTCAGTCAATTTTTGTTGAATAAATAAAACAAGATCCTGTGGGTTTCGTATGTTTGCTTTTTGACTATATTGGAAAAGGCCACCTTCAACCCCTTCCTCAGGTTCATGTTCTTCCGTGACGCTTTTCATGACTGGCCTTTCCAGCTCATTTTAGTCTCTCCTTAACTCATGGTCTATGCTAGAAAATCACAATGAATGCCCAAATTCCTTGTAACATTTATGTATTTGTTGATCTTTTTCACTTATTTTTATCCCATGGTCTCATTAATTCTTAAACTTTGAATTTTTACACCATCTAGGCTGAATGTCTGGCACCCAGTGATAACGGATACAGGCATTTTCTATGCTGGACTGTATTCTACTTGTCTGCAACTCTATGAGATAAAAACTATTTGTAAGCATTGTTATTCTGACAACTCAGAGCACTTCATTTTCAAACATAAACACTGGATCTTTTGTTGTAGAAAAACTCTTAACTTTGATCTGTATTTATTTCCTTAAGGAACAACTGAACAGCAAATTTCTGAACCTACTACTTTATCAAGGATCAGAGAACTGAACTGTGAATTCAGTCACTGGGAGCCCTGGCCTCAGGGTAATATAGTATCTGTGAGCTACATTATCTTTCTGTTTAGTGACCTGGAGAGCTTATGAGGTGTCTTTGACTACTTTATTCTCCCACATAGAAATGAATGCAACATTCTAATAAATTTGTAACTTTTTTGCCTTGCCTTTTCAGTAGTGAAATAAAAAATTTTTTAAAGAAAAATGTATTTGATATCCAGTAACCTTTATTTCAGGCTTCCCTGGTGACTCAGATGGTAAAGAATCTGCCTGCAATGCAGGAGACCTGGCTTTGAGCCCTAGGTTGGGATGATCCCCTGGAGTAGGGAAAGGCTACCCATTCCAGTATTCTGGCCTGGAGAATTCCATGGACAGAGGAGCCTGGCAGGCTACAGTCCAAGGGAATGCAAAAAGACAGATGTGACGGAGCAACTTTCACTTTTGACCTTTATTTCTAAGCTAAGTTCAGTCCAGTCAGTCATGTCCGACTCTTTGTGACCCCATCAAGCGCAGCACGCCAGGCTTCCCTGCTGCTGCTGCTGCTGCTGCTAAGTCGTGTCAGTCGTGTCCGACTCTGTGCAACCCCATAGACGGCAGCCCACCAGGCTCCCCGTCCCTGGGATTCTCCAGGCAAGAACACTGGAGTGGGTTGCCATTTCCTTCACCAATGCATGAAAGTGAAAAGTGAAAGTAAAGTCACTCAGTTGTGTCCGACTCCCAGTGACCCCATGAACTGCAACCTACCAGGCTCCTCCGTCCATGGAATTTTCCATGAGAGAGTGCTGGATCCATCACCAACTCCCGGAGTCCACCCAAACCCATGTCCATTGAGTCGGTGATGCCATCCAACCATCTCATCCTCTGTCATCCCCTTGTCCTCCTGCCCTCAATCTTTCCCAGCATCAGGGTCTTTTCAAATGAGTCAGTTCTTCGCATCAGGTGGCCAAAGTATTGGAGTTTCAGCTTCAACATCAGTCCCTCCAGTGAACACCCAGAACTGATATCCTTTAGGATGGACTGGCTGGGTCTCCTTGCAGTCCAAGGGACTCTCAAAAGTCTTCTCCAACACCACAGTTCAAAAGCATCAATTCTTTGGCGCTCAGCTTTCTTCATAGTCCAACTCTCACATCCATACATGACCACAGGAAAAACCATAGCCTTGACTAGACGGACCTTTGTTGGCAAAGTAATGTCCCTGCTTTTGAATATGCTATCTAGGTTGGTCATAACTTTCCTTCCAAGGAGTAAGCGTCTTTTAATTTCATGGCTGCAGTCACCATCTGCAGTGATTTTGGAGCCCAAAAAAGTAAAGTCTGACACTGTTTTCACTGTTTCCCCATCTATTTCCCATGAAGTGATGGGACCAGATGCCATGATCTTCATTTTCTGAATGTTGACCTTTAAGCCAACTTTTTCACTCTCCACTTTCACTTTCATCAAGAGGCTTTTGAGTTCCTCTTCACTTTCTGCCATAAGGGTGGTGTCATCTGCATCTCTGAGGTTATTGATATTTCTCCCAGCTATCTTGACTCCAGCTTGAGCTTCCTCCAGCCCAGCATTTCTCATGATGTACTCTGCATAAAAAGTTAAATAAACACTGTGACAATATATAGCCTTGACGTAGTCCTTTTCCTATTTGGAACCAGTCTGTTGTTCCATGTCCAGTTCTAACTGTTGCTTCCTGACCTGCATATAGGTTTCTCAAGAGGCAGGTAAGGTGGTCTGGGATTCCCATATCTTTCAGAATTTTCCACACTTTATTATGATCCACACAGTCAAAGGTTTCGGCATATTAAATAAAGCAAAAATAGATGTTTTTCTGGAACTCTCTTGCTTTTTCTAAGCTAAAGAAATGCACTCTCTAAATGTTTATGAAAGTATAACAAAAGTACATATTAATGAACAAAAAGTCTAAAGGATATCATTGTAATTCCCTCCTTTTACAGCATTTTTAATGTTGTCTTCTCCCAAACCTAAGCTTCAGGGTGGTGGAGGGTGTGGCGGCTGAAACAAGGCATGAGGTTTTGCTTTCTGAAAGCAAATTGACAGTTTAAAGTTCAACCTAAAGGAGACTAATAAATGAATGGAAGTTTCTCTAAAAGAGTTTACAACAGATGGCCAACAGGCATATGAAAAAATGCTTATGTCACTAATTATTCAGTTTAGTTCAGTTCAGTTCAGTTCAGTCGTGTCCGACTCTTTGAGACCCCATGAATCGCAGCATGCCAGGCCTCCCTGTCCATCACCATCTCCAGGAGTTCACTCAAACTCATGTCCATTGAGTCAGTGATGCCATCCAGCCATCTCATCCTCTGTCATCCCCTTTTCCTCCTGCTCCCAATCCCTCCCAGCATCAGAGTCTTTTCCAATGAGTCAACTCTTTGCATGAGGTGGCCAAAGTACTGGAGTTTCAGCTTTAGCATCAGTCATTCCAAAGAAATCCCAGGGCTGATCTTCAGAATGGACTGGTTGGATCTCCTTGCAGTCCAAGGGACTCTCAAGAGTCTTCTCCAACACCACAGTTCAAAAGCATCAATTCTTCAGCGCTCAGCCTTCTTCACAGTCCAACTCTCACATCCATACATGACCACAGGAAAAACCATAGCCTTGACTAGACGGACCTTTGTTGGCAAAGTAATGTCTCTGCTTTTGAATATGCTATCTAGGTTGGTCATAACTTTCCTTCCAAGGAATGCAAATCATAATTACAAAGAAGTATCACCTCACGATAGTCAGAATGGCCATCATCAAAAACTCTAGAAGTAACAAGTGGTGTAGAGGGTGTGGAGGAAAGGGAACCCTCTTACACTTGCTAAGAATGTAAATTGGTACAGTTACTGTGGAAAACAGTATGGAGGCTCCTTAAAACACAAAAAGCAGGGTAACCATATGATCGAGCAATCCCACTCCTTGGCACATATTCAGAGAAAACTATCATTCAAAAAGATACATGTACCCCAGTGTTCATAGCAGCACTATTTACAATAGCCAAGACATGGAAGCAACCTAAATGTCTATTAACAGATGAATTGATAAAGAAGATGTGGCATGCATGCACACACACACACACACACACACAAACACAATGGAATATTACTCAGCCACTAAAAAAAAAAACGAATGAAATAATGTCATTTGCAGCAACATGGGTGGATCTAGAGATTATCATACTAAGTAAAGTCAGAGAAAGACAAATACCAAATGATATCACTCATATTTGGAATCTAAAAAAGTGATACAAATGAACTTATTTACAAAACAGAAATAGACTCACAGACATAGAGAACAAACTGATAGTTACCAAAAGGGTAAGAGGAGAGATAATATATTAGGAATTTGGATTAACAGATACACACTATTATACATAAAAAAACAACAAGGGCCTTCTGTATAGCACAGGGAACTATATTTAATATCCTATAATAACCTATAATAGAAAAGAATCTGGAAAAGAAAAGATATATAATAATTTTATAAGTATAGGCAATGTTGAAAATTCATTTTATTGAGAAGGTGATATTTTTTGCAGTTTTCGTTAACTTTTGTAGCTGTAACTGTGATTTTTGTAATGGGTAGCTTGAATCAGGCTCCTCCCTCCTCCACTTTGTTTCTGCTAAATTATAAAACTTAATTTATAGTTACAGATCACTGGAATTTTTACTAATGACTGTTGGCTCTAACAGTTCAAAATTTCTCATGGGAAGGGGATGAGAATGTTGCACATAGGGGAGAAAAGTGAAATAGAAATATGGTTACCAAGAGGGTCAACGGCAGAGACTATGTGCTCACTAAATTCTGTTCTTCTTCCTTAACAAACACTCAGCTACACCATGTTTCCAAACCTCCCTTTAGTTAGGTATGGTCCTGTTGCTGAGTTCTATCCATCAGAATTGGGCAAAAGAATGCATTCTATTTCCAGATCCTGTCAGTTCATGAACAACCCCCTACAGGTGACCGGCTGGTTGGAGTGAATACGGCCCCCAAAGCGAGTCTGGGTGTCAAACTGATGACACTACAATCACAAGATAGAGCTCTGGGACCCTGAATCACTGCTTGGAGAAGAGGTACCCAACCAAGATTACTCCCACTGAACTCTGATATAAGTGAGACAGAAACTCCTATTGTGCTAAACCATTAAATTCATCTGCCTCAGCAGCAGGCTTTACCTTAACTAATATACATACACTAGAAAATATTTCTACAGTAGTACCAGTAGTATATGGATAATATTAAAAGTATACAGTTTGAAATGTGTTGAAGTTACTTAGAAAAAAGTAACTTGTAACTTGATGTCTTTGACATCAGTTATGTCTGAGAACTCAGCTAGACTTAAAAAAGTATATACCAAACTATATACTACAATACAAATACACAAAGAATAATCACCTTGAACCAATTTCTAGATAGGTAATTCACTAGAACCAATGTATGATGTACATACATTGATATACATATTGATATACAATGATTGATATATATATATATTAAAGACTACTATGAAAGATATGTGTATTCTTTAATTTCCACAAAATAGTATTCTATATATTATTTGTTTTACTTGCAGTATATTTATTTCACTTCCAAATTTTTTGATCTTTAATATGTTTCTTTCCCTTCTTTTTAAATAGTTCATTACAGATAGTACTGAAATCAGATCAGATCAGATCAGTCGCTCAGTCATGTCCGACTCTTTGCGACCCCATGAATAGCATGACGCCAGGCCCCCCTGTCCATCACCAACTCCCAGAGTTCACTCAGACTCACGTCCATCAAGTCAGTGATGCCATCCAGCCATCTCATCCTCTGTTGTACCTTTCTCCTCTTGCCCCTAATCCCTCCCAGCATCAGAGTCTTTTCCAGTGAGTCAACTCTTCGCATGAGGTGGCCAAAGTACTGGAGTTTCAGCTTTAGCATCATTCCTTCCAAAGAAATCCCAGGGCTGATCTCCTTCAGAATGGACTGGTTGGATCTCCTTGCTGTCCAAGGGACTCTCAAGAGTCTTCTCCAACACCACAGCTCAAAAGCATAAATTCTTCAGCGCTGAGCCTTCTTCACAGTCCAACTCTCACATCCATACATGACCACAGGAAAAATCATAGCCTTGACTAGACAAACCTTTGTTGGCAAAGTAATGTCTCTGCTTTTGAATATGCTATCTAGGTTGGTCATAACTTTCCTTCCAAGGAGCAAGCGTCTTTTAATTTCAGGGCTGCAGTCACCATCTGCAGTGATTTTGAAGCCCAGAAAAATAAAGTCTGACACTCTTTCCACTGTTTCCCCATCTATTTGCCATGAAGTGATGGGACCAAATGCCATGATCTTCGTTTTCTGAATGTTGAGCTTTAAGCCAACTTTTTCACTCTCCACTTTCACTTTCATCAAGAGGCTTTTTAGTTCCTCTTCACTTTCTGCCATAAGGGCGGTGTCATCTGCATATCTGAGGTTATTGATATTTCTCCCGGCAATCTTGATTCCAGCTTGTGTTTCTTCCAGTCCAGCGTTTCTCATGATGTACTCTGCATATAAGTTAAATAAACAGGGTGACAATATACAGCCTTGACGTACTCCTTTTCCTATTTGGAACCAGTCTGTTGTTTCATGTCCAGTTCTAACTGTTGCTTCCTGACCTGCATACAAATTTCTCAAGAGGCAGATCAGGTGGTCTGGTATTCCCATCTCTTTCAGAATTTTCCACACTTTATTGTGATCCACACAGTCAAAGGCTTTGGCATAGTCAATAAAGCAGAAATAGATGTTTTTCTGGAACTCTCTTGTTTTTCCATGATCCAATGGATGTTGGCAATTTGATCTCTTGTTCCTCTGCCTTTTCTAAAACCAGCTTCAACATCAGGAAGTTCACGGTTCACATATTGCTGAAGCCTGGCTTGGAGAATTTTGAGCATTACTTTACTAGCGTGTGAGATGAGTGCAATTGTGCAGTAGTTTGAGCATTCTTTGGCATTGCCTTTCTTTGGGATTGGAATGAAAACTGACCTTTTCCAGTCCTGTGGCCACTGCTGAGTTTTCCAAATGTGCTGGCATATTGAGTGCAGCACTTTCACAGCATCACCTTTCAGGATTTGAAATAGCTCAACTGGAATTCCATCACCTCCACTAGCTTTGTTCATAGTGATGCTTTCTAAGGCCCACTTGACTTCACATTCCAGGATGTCTGGCTCTAGGTCAGTGATCACACCATCGTGATTATCTGGGTCATGAAGATCTTTTTTGTACAGTTCTTCTGTGTATTCTTGCCATCTCTTCTTAATATCTTCTGCTTCTGTTAGGTCCATACCATTTCTGTCCTTTATCGCAGAAAGCAAAACAGTTACTTATACTCACACCCTCAATGCGTTGCTTAAAAACTACATTACCCTTTGGTCCTTGTTCATCTGCATATTCAGGGGCTCCACAGGTGGCTCACTGGGAAAGAATCTGCCTGCCAAATGCAGGAGACTTAGAAAACATGAGTTGGATCCTTGGGTTGGGAAGATTACCCTAGAGTAGGAAATGGCAACCCACTTAAGTATTCTTGCCATGGAAATCCCATGGGCAGAGGAGCCTGGCAGGCTACAGTTCATGGGGTCACAAAGAGTCGGACACAACTGAGCATGTGCACGCACATGTGCATATTCAATATTTGTATTTTTAACTTCATATTGCAGGTGGAGTTTTATAGTCTACATATTCTGTTAACAAAGGTCATGGGTATTTCACCAGATTGCCCCCTTTTCCCCTATGCACTGACCACCTATCCTGCTGCTGTCACCTCACCTCTGCTGCTGCTAAGTCGCTTCAGTCACGTCCGACTCTGTGCGACCCCATAGACAGCAGCCCACCAGCCTCCCCGTCCCTGGGATTCTCCAGGCAAGAACACTGGAGTGGGTTGCCATTTCCTTCTCCAATGCATGAAAGTGAAAAGTGAAAGTGAAGTCACTCAGTCATGTCCGACTCCTAGCGACCCCCTGGACTGCAGCCCACCAGGCCTCTCCATCCATGGGATTTTCCTGGCAAGAGTACTGGAATGGGGTGCCATTGCCTTCTCCCCACCTCACCTCTAACTCCACCCTAATCATCCCCAGTGTTTGCTTTCTGATTGACACTTAGTAGTAAAACTGCAGCTAAACCAAGTAAGCATTGGACCTATTAAGAGAGAAGGTTTCTCCTTTAAATTTTATCTAGTAATACAAGACATCTATATATTTGTAAAGAAAACTATTTTCTTTGTGGTTGTTAAAAACCACTGTTTATGCATACTAGCGGCACTGCAAAGCATTCTTCATTATACAGCATCATGGATTATAATTTCGGTCCTTGTGTATATCTCACAAGATAATTCAATTACTAACATTTTTAAAGGATATTGTTATAATTGAGCTTGATATTGTTATAATTGAGCTTTCTGGCATGGATTTCATCAGCAGAGATCCCAGGTTGTTACTTTTAACACTTCCTAACTTTTCCTTTGTGTTTGCTCTGAGCATCTTTCCAGGTATAGAGTGGCAGGTACATATAAGCCTCATGGGGAGGACAGATGGGCCCAAGAACTCAGTTGGATAATGTAGGACCATGTGTCAGTTAGTTAATTTTAGTACTCTTGATTCTAACACTTAGCAAAGAATCATTTTTAAGAGATTAGACTATGAAGCTTGTTCAGATCTAAATGCCAACTGTGCCACCGACAAGGCCCTTTCCTCTTCTGTACCCTTATTTGTGAGATGAACCTAATGGTATGGCTGACTGTATAGAAGTGTTATGAAGGATAAAAAGTAAATTTATGTAAATAGCTTAAAATGGTACTGGATACATAGTAGGTATTAGAAAATGTTCTCTGAGAAAGGATGTTATAAATATTGACTTATGCATTTTTTTGTAAAAGAGGAAGCTCCAAATAAGCAAGTAATACCATGGTACGCAGTGATTGTATGAAAACAGTATCAATTATTTAAAACCAAGTTACAAACTGGTGGCCTGCAGGTTGGCCCCCATAGATACATAGCTGTTAGGCTTCTCTGGTTGACACTGAGGAAGGTCTAGTTTCAGAGCATAGAAACTTTGGAGCAGGACACAGTTACTCAGTCTAGTTTCAGAGCAGAGAAGCTTTGGAGCAGGACACAGTTACTCAGTACATTTATTAACTAACCTTTCTTGGCTTCATCCTCCCTTTTCTACAAACCTGAAAAATTTCCCCCTTACTGGACAATCGTGGCTCATAATGCATATTCAATATTACTGTTACCCCATCTTTCCCTTTTAATATCTTTCAGTAAGCTGTAGTGAAATCCACCATATCTAATTTTGTACCAAAGTGCAACAGACATAAATTTCAGTCTATGTGTTTAATATTCACATTTGTTTGTTCAGCCAAAATTGCATCTTGAAATCTCAGTAGGGGCTGGACAAAACTGAATGCTAATGATATTAGAAAGGCAGAATGATCTTGAAGAAGCTGGGTTGAAATCCCAGCTCTGCTATCAACTATATTAGCTCTGTGCCCTTGAGCATGTTGCTTGACCTCTTTGTGTCCCAAGTTTCCTCATCTGTAAAACAGCAGTTATACCTGTACCTACCTCTTAGGGTTGCTGTGTGGATTAAATGAGTTGACACGTCTATGGTACTTTGGACAGTTCTTGGTACAGCGTGAGGAACATTATGGAAGTATCAGCTAACATCAGCTATCATCATTTGAAATGCAATCTGGTGCCACAGATAGTAGAATTTTTACGAATATCATTTCAAAGATTTGAGTATAAAAGGAGGAAAAAGATTGCTTCTATGAAAATACACACTAGTTTTTCTTCTCAAAGCTTAAAATAAAGCTACTCACTGAGTTCAAAATGAATTTAACTTGTACTACTTTGAACTTGCTTGAGTTCAAGTGTCTAACCCAGGTTTTTACGAGTGAGGTAGATAGTGGTTAAGGAGGAAAAGAATTAGATAGGAGAGTAAGGAAGATGGACTGACACTCATGTCAGTTTTGCTGGGCAAACATTTTTTAGACAGAATTATATGCAATGTTGTGTGAAGTGGTAAAACACATTAGGGATTACTTGAGGACATAAGGCTATATTTACTAATTATGCATTATTTAAAAAAAATATAGATACATTTTGAACTATATACTATGTGGTCGGAACAATATCAGCTCAAGCAGTAATTATTCATCCTTCTCAAATTCGCACTTTGTGTAGCAGTAAAACTGATTCATTCACAGGAGTTAATAAATGTCTCTCGCTTAACACTGCCATCACGGTGAACAAATTCAACTGTCTTCTGGTAGTTTCCATAAAAATGACAGAAATCCTTGTGTTTGCACACTATGATTTCAGTAAAAATAAGAGTGTGAACAAGCTACCTCAGGGGAAGGAAACAGCAAACAAAGCCTTGGCTTCCATTCCAAAAAACACTCTTTCAGGAATTTGAAAGGAAAATGGAGTTTTAACATGAGAGTTATTAGATGGCTAGGGTAAAGACAGGAGAAGGCAATGGCACCCCACTCCAGTACTCTTGCCTGGAAAATCCCATGGAGGGAGGAGCCTGGTAGGCTGCAGTTCATGGGGTCGTGAAGAGTTGGACAGGACTGAGCGACTTCACTTTCACTTTTCACTTTCATGCATTGGAGAGGGAAATGGCAACCCACTCCAGTGTTCTTGCCTGGAGAATCCCAGGGACGGGGGAGGCTGGTGGGCTGCCGTCTATGGGGTCGCACAGAGTCGGACACAACTGAAGCGACTTAGCAGCAGCAGCAGGGTAAAGACAAAGTTTACCAGGTAAAGAAAATGCAATAGTATCCGCCCACCTCCCTGGAGCTACACTGTTTCACTTTAAGCATTTTCAGTAACCCATGATCCACTTACGTCAGAAAATATTTCGTGGAAAATTCCAGAAATAAACAATTCATAAGCTTTAAGTTGAGTGATGCTCTGAGTAGCAGTGATGAAATCTCATGCAGTCCCACTCCATCCTGCCTGGAATATTAAATCATCTTTGACTAGCATATCTCTCCCATCAGTCCCTTAGTAGCCAGCCACCTTGGTTATCGGATCCACTGTCACAGCATCACAGTACTTGTGTTCAGCTCACCCTTATTTTATTTAATGGCCCCAAAGCACAAAGAGTAATGATGTTAGACATTCAGATATTGCAAAGAGAAGCTGTAAAGCATTTCCTTTAAGTAAAAAGGTGAAAGTTTTTGACTTAAGGAAAGAAAAAGAAATTGTATGCTGAGGTTGCTAAGATCTATGGGCTTTCCTGATAGCTCAGTTGGTAAAGAATCTGCCTACGACGCAGGAGACCTGGGTTCAATTCCAGGGTCAGGAAAATTCCTTGAAGAAGAGATAGGCTACCCACTCCAGTATTCCTGGGCTTCCTTTGTGGCTCAGCTGGTAAAGAATCCACCTGCAGGGCAGGAGATTTGGATTCGATCCCTGGGTGGGGAAGATGCCCTGGAGAAGGGAAAGGCGACTTCACTTTCACTTTTCTCTTTTCATGCACTGGAGAAGGAAATGGCAACCCACTCCAGTATTAATGCCTGGAGAATCCCAGGGATGACGGAGCCTGGTGGGCTGCCGTCTATGGGGTCGCACAGAGTTGGACACGACTGAAGCGACTTAGCATAGCATAGCATAGCATACCTACTGCAGTACTCTGGCCTGGAGAATTCCATGGACTGTATAATCCACAGGGTCGCAAAGAGTCAGACATGACTGAGCAAGTTTCACTGAGGTATTATCTCCCATCTATCACGGTAAGAATGAATCTTCTATCTGTGACATTGTGCCAGTTTTGCTGTCATACCTCAAGGGAGAGAAGAAAAGAGGTTTGTGCTAGTTCTGCTGTCACACCCCAAATTACAAAAGTCACAGCCAGTGTATATGACAAGCGCTCGGTTAAGATGGAAAAGGCATTAAATTTGTATGATAAGTCATTTTGAAAGAGAGAGGCCATATTCACACAACTTCTGTTAGAGTATATTGCTATAATAGTTCTATTTGATTATTAGTTACTGTTGTTTGTTTTTTACTGTGCCTAATTTACGCACTAAATTTTATCATAGGTATGTATAGGGAAACATACAAAAAAATTACATACAAGTGGACCCTTAAACAACATTGGTTTGAACTGTGTTGGTCCTCTTACAATCAGATTTTTTTCCCCTTAAATATATAACATAGTACGAAACAATCCACAAATCATGCAGTTGGTTGAGTCCACAGAAGTGGAACGATGGATATGAAGGACTGACTGTAAAATTGTAGGATTTTGGACTTCTTGGAGGCCAGTGCCCCTGACTCCCACAGTGTTCAAGAATCAACCCTATAGAGTTGGATACTATATGCTTTTTCAGGCATCCACCAGAGATTTTGGACCATATCCCCTACAGACAAGGGGGAACTACTGTACACAGGTTTGCAAAATGCCTTGTAGGGCAAAAACGGTTTATAACATACCAGACAGTTCCTCTAATTTATCTCAACAACAACCTTACCGGGAAGTTCTTTTTAGCAGTTGAAGTGAGCACAGAAGCTAAACAAGAAGACTGAAGAAGTAGCTACCAGTATAAAATAAAGTGTTGATCTTTTAAATCCATGGTATACACCTGAAGCATTGCTACAAACAAAACTAGTGGATGTGATGAAATTCCAGATGAGCTATTTCAGATCTAAAGCTGACGCTGTTAAAGTGCTGCAGCCATTTTGCCAGCAAATTCGGAAAATTCAGCAGTAAGTTATCAATCCAATCCCAAAGAAAGGCAATGTCAAAGAATGTTCAAATGACTGTACAACGGCACTCATTTCATAGGTCAGCAAGATTATGTTCAAAATCCTTCAAGCTATGCTTCAGCAGTACATGAACCAAGAACTTTCAGATATACAGCTAGATTTCAAAAAGGCAGAGGAATCAGAGATCAAATTGCCAGCATATGCTGGATTGTAGAAAAAGCAAGGGAATTCCAAAAAAAAAAGTCTGTCTTTAACTATGTGGATCACAACAAACTGTGGAATATTCTTAAAAAGATGGTAATACCAGATCACATTACCTACCACCTGAGAAACCTGTATGCAGGACAAGCAGAAACAGTTACATGGAAAAACTGACTGGTTTAAAATTGGGAAAGGAGTACACCAAGGCTGTATATTGCACCCTGTTTATTTAAATTATATGCAGAGTACATCATGCAAAATGCTGGGTTGGATGAAAAACAAGCTGGAATCAAGATTGCCAGGAAAAAAATCAACAACCTCAGATATGTAGATGATACCACTTTAATGGCAGAAAATGAATGGGAACTAAAGAACCTCTTAATGAAGGTGAAAGAGGAGAGTGAAAAAGCTGGCTTAAAACTCAACATTCAAAAAACCAAGATCATGGCATCAGTCCTATCACTTCATGGCAAGCAGATGGGGAAAATGTGGAAAAGTGTCAGATTTCATTTTCCTGGGCTCCAAAATCAATGGGGACAAGTGACTGCAGCCATGAAATTAAAAGATGCTTACTTACTGGAAGGATAGCTATGACAAATCTGGACAGTGTATTAAAAACCAGAGACATCATTCTGCCAACAAAGGTCCATATAGTGAAAGCCATGGTTTTTCCAGTAGTCCTGTATGGATGTGAGTTGTACCACAAAGAAGGATGAGCATCGTGAACTGATGCTTTTGAACTGTGGTGCTTGAGAAGACTCTTGAGAGTCCCTTGGACAGCAAGGAGATCAAACCAGTCAATCCTAAAGGAAATTAACCTTGAATATTCATTGGAAGGACTGATGCTGAAGCTGAAGCTAGAAAACTTTGGTCACTTTGATGTGAAGAGCTGACTCACTGGAAAAGACCCAGATGCTGGGAAACATTGAGGGCAAAAGGAGAAGGGGGCGACAGAGGATGAGATAGTTGGATGGCATCACTGACTTCAATGGACATGAGTTTGAGCAAGCTCAGGGAGATAGTGAAGGAAAGAGAAACCTGGCATCCTGCAGTTCATGGGGTCATAAAGAGTCAGAGGTGACTCAGTGACTGAAGGACAACATTACACCTTGAAAACAGATTAGAAACGATAACTTTCTTCCTTGCAATCTTATGGAACAAGCAGCCAGTTTATACATAATTCCTTTTGCTTAAATAAAAGCATTAAGACACTATAAAATATTTAACATACTGTTAACAATTACAGACCTACTTCCTGGAATAAGCAATACATCTCATATAATTTGCCTCTTTTAAATGAAAAAAAATTAATATACTTCAGTAGTGTGCCCAATTAAGTCAAATTGGTTATTATTCCTTAAAGTGATTTTTGACACAAGAGATAGATACATATAAAATAGTCAAAATATATTTTGTAAGAAATATTATATACCATTTAGTTAATTCTTCAGTGGGAAATGTGGCACTTTTAGTGTGGTACTTGAAACTTTCCATACAGTAATGGAGAGTATAATCACAGAAACTTCCTGAATCAGTTGTTGTTCAAAATGAGAATAAACTTTAAAATATTTTTAACTATGTCATAGAAAACTGGTTGGTCTTAATGTTTTTCAACAGATCTTCATTGCCCTTTGAAAAAATCAGTATAAAAGAACATAAAGAGTTGATATATGTCAAGCATATTAAATTTTCATCAGTTCCCCAATATAGCTTAACTTTTTATTTTTTCTTAACTGCTCTAAAATTATGCTGATCCATTCTTTGACAGGAATTGTTTCCTTATTCCAAAAGCATTCCTTTCTCAGGTCCACAATTGACCAATGGAATAAGGCATCTTATATCACAAGGCATAAGGAAGGAGGGCAGTTTACAAAACAGGAAAGGGCTAGAATTATTTCAGTTTTGTTCTTTCATCTCTAGCCCTGAAATGGAAGAAGCATGAGCTCCTGAAAAGAGAATTTTGGTGTTCCCCCCGCCCCCACTCCCCAAAAAACAGGGTAGATAGAATATTTTTAAGCTAATTATTTTTATCTGATATGCTTGTCCAACCAATAATTGGTATTGACCTTAGCTGGAACTAACCACTGGAAAACAGCACAAAATGATATTGCTAGGGTAAGGGCAGAGGTGAAAACAGACATCAAACTACTGTTGCAGTTTTAAATTTTCATTTTAAATAAAACATTCACAAAAATAACAATAATTTAGGTATTAAAAAGCCTTGGAAACATTTCAGTGAAATACTAGATCTTAACTTCCATCCTTTACCCAAAACCTGGAATAAAAGTCAATAGAGGGAATTCTCTTGTGGTCCAGTGGTTAGGACTTGGTGCTGCCACTGCTGGGGCCCCAGGTTCAATCCCTAGTTGGGAAGATCCCAGAAGCCACATAGCATGGCCAGAAATAAATAAGAAAATAAAAATAAATAGAAAACATTCCTGCATTGGAAGATACACAAACATTTGGTGGTGGGGGTGTATGTGTTAAGAACAAACACTTCAAATTACTGTGTGAAGCCCTAATTTGAGTAGCATTAATTAAGAAAGAAAGAAAGAACCAAGAACCAAGAATTTACTTGGGTCGTTGAAGTAAATCAAAGTACCCTATAATTAACATGAAAAAAAAGTCAAATTACCTCATAAGAAATTTTACTGTCATAGAAGTAGATCTCATGTTCAAAATAACATCTCAATATTTTTATAATATCTGCTAAACTAAGCACTATAATTCTTTTATTAATTGACATGGCCAGGAAAATATAAACATAGATGCAACCCTCAATGATTTAAAAGTTATTATGAAGTTTTATTACATATCGTAGAAATCCTAGTAAACCTTATACATTTCCAGTTGTGAAAATCTCAAGACTTTTAGTAGAAGTCCCTGAAACTATTTTTTTATAAAGAACTTAAGTGAATACATCTTAGCCCATCCAGACATAATGCAAATCATGAAACTTCAACCCTTTTAATTATTCATATGCTCTAGCCAGAAATTGAATTCTAACTGATGTTAGAGTAGGAAATAGGAATTAGCAAATTGATGCCTGATTTCTGTTCTGCATAATGACTGCTAAAACTAACTGCTTGCTTCTTAAGGAACAAGCTTGTAATTTCACTGTAAATATTAGGAAGTGATTGTTCACATTTTCATAAGCAAAATTTATTTCTTAAGTTTTAACCTCACTTCTGAGGAAGTCAGTTCCAAAAGAAATTTTTGAGTTAAAATATCTAACCAAATAAGGGGATTTAAATTAGAGAAATAGAGATAGAGTTAGGGTCAGACAGAGAGGTATTGGGATCTGGGGAGGGTGGCGAAGGAAGAGAGTGTTTCTTTCTCTAACGCAAATATATAATCAGTTGGAGAAAAAAATATGTATTTCCGAAATAATCTCAAGCAAAACAATACCTGGTAATGGTGCCCATCTTATATGCTCCCTTATACCTGTCAAATATGTACTGTTGGTAACCAAAGAATAGTAGTTGCCTGGAAAAAGTCCAGGGAGAGGCAAAGAACACTTGTTGATAGAGAGGAAGGGGAACTGCCCATGGTGGGAGGCAAACTACTGCCTGCAGGCCAGACCCAGCTCACTGGCTGCTTCTGTATAGTACATGAGACAAGAATAGTTTTTATATTCTAAAATGGTGAAAAAGAATCAATGGATAAAGAAGATGTGGTACATAGATACAATGGAGTATTACTCAGCCATAAAAAGTAAATTTGAGTCAGTTCTAGTGAGGTGGATGAACCTAGAGCCTGTTAAACAGAATGAAGTAAGTTAGAAGGAAATAAGAACTCATAAAACAATATATTAATGTATACATATGGAATCTAGAAAAATGGTATTGATGAGTGTATTTGCAAGGAAGAAATCGAGATGCAGATATGGAGAATGGACTTGTAGACACTGGGGGAAGGAAGGGCTGGGACAAACAGAGAAAGTAGCATTGGCATATATACACTGCCATGTGTAAAACAGATAGCTAGTGAGAATTTTGGTACAGTACAAGAAGCCCTGTCTGGTACTCTGTGATGACCTGGAGGGGTGGCATGAGGGTAAGGGACGGAGGACTCAAGAGTGAGGTGATATATGCATAATTATGACTTATTTGCATTATTATATGCAAATACAATACAGAAAAAACAATACAACATTGTAAAGCAATTTTCCTCCAGTTAAAAAATTAAAAAAAAAAATCAATGACATATGTACACTGCATGAAATTTAAATGTTTGTGTCCATCTGTAAAGTTTTATAGAAGCACAGTCATGTATTAATTGACATTTTGTCTCTGGCTGTTTTTGTACTTCAATGGCAGAGTTCAATAGTTAAACTTGTGTGGTGCACATATTCTAAAATATTCCCTAGCTGACCCTTTACAGAAAAAGTTTGCCAGCCTCTAAACTAGACTTTTGCTTTAATTCTTTCCTTGGCTGATTATGTTTAACCTCAGAATAAATAACTTCTAATGATACTTTATAGTGATGTCATGAAACCCAAGACTATTTATAGCTATGGAATGGGTTGATCTCTTGTCTTTTTGACTTTATCCTTTTGAAAAAGGAATATGACACAGATGGAAAACAGTAGTTCTTGAAGCAATCAAGCGGTGGGAGTGCATTCAAGAGATATTGCAATGATTCTCAACTTTTAAATTCTGATCAGAAGGCCAACACATGATCCATATGTTCCATTAGGTCTATAATTACTACTAACATTGATACAAAGAAATGATCCCATCCACTGACTTCTTAAAAGTCATGAATACTTAACTTTTTCTGATAGCACAAACACACAATGAACCTGTTTGCCAAAGCAGAGCCTGGTGGAAATTTAAATTCCTTTGAAAACTTAAGCCATGTTAAAAGTGAGACAGCAGGCTCCAAATGGAGTCACTTGTGCTAAATCTCATGTCACAAACCAAAACTTAATACCTAATCGCAGTCTCGCCCTCCCTCCCCTACCAGGAATACAACCTTTAACCCATCAACCTGGAATTACCTAGTCAGCACTGGTAAGGATACTCTGTTCCCCTTTAGAGGGTGACATTCCCTGAAAGAATGCATTCCTTGCTAATAATTTCCCTTTTTCACCCCTTCCTTTTTTACAGCTCAGCCTCTTCATGACCTTCATAATCCTATCATTGTTTATTTTACTTTGTAGCAGGCTTTATTGATACATACTTGTTCACTGTTGCCAAAAAAAAATCCCACGAAACACAAAACGACACACACACAAAATCAAACTCTCAAGACTGTAAGTACTAGGAGGATAGGAAAAATGACTTATTCATGTTTTACACATATGCCTGACAAAAAGTTGTGGTTCATAAAGTTTCTGTTGAATGACTAATATCCCTGAACATGGCTGATACTTTTACTAGAAAACGATATTTACTTTTTAAATCTTACTTCTTAATGTATCTTAATTAGACAGTGAATTTGGCTTTTACATGGAGGAGATAATGAAAAGCACTCATTTTTAAAATGCATGCATAAGACAAAGATAACTGTCTCCATGGCATCTGTTTGTATTATTACAATAGGCTTTATCTGTAGCTTCCTCTGTGAAAGCCTGCAAAGTTAAGACAGACTGGGAGCTCTGCTTTGCAAATCACTTTTGCTCAGGATCACAAGTATGTTAGGATTCATGGATTTATAGAACTTTTTAACTCCTCTCATTTTTCAGCTTAAAAGATTCCTTCCAGAAGCAATCAGAGTTAATTTTTTTTTTTTTTCCTCTGAACTTAACTAAATGCATTATTGGAGCACTATCAATGAATGAACTAAATTTTCTCGACATCCTTGGGAATTCAAAGCAAGATCACTATTAAGAAATTGGCAAATTTAGGAGGCAGGTTTACTTAAGTGTGAAATAAAATTGAAGGGAATCTCTAGAGTACTCAGCTCCACTTGGGGAAGGAATTGAAGATTTTCCTTGTTGGTGGTTTTAATTACAAAGGCATTTGCTCATGTACTTTTTAATAGAGTTTTCCATGGCTTTAAAAATTTTTTAAATGTCAGGATGAACAGGCATTTCAATACAAAACAGAGGACGTTAATACCACTAAGTAGCAGGGACACTTCAAAGTTACTTACAACGTATGGCAATGCCTACCCCTTGTGGGCTCACAGGATGGGAGGGTAGAGGCACTTGTTACAGCTATAGACGGATCAGAAGCTAAAGTGGAGCCATCAGACAGCTGCAAAAAAGGGCCCAGTCTGTACACTGCGAAAGTTAATCATTTGATGGCTTCAGTGAGAGCCTATACCTCACTGCTGCAATTAAAGTATAAAATTACTAACAAAATTTTGCTTCCAGCTAAGGGGATCTATAAAAATTCTTGATTGTTTAGTAACAGATGTGATTTTATTAGAAGATAATTACTACAAACAATTAATTTATAATACTAATCATTCTTCTACTAATTTGTGCACATCTTAGAATGGGTTGATCCCATAGATACCTGTCAAGCAGATTAAAATGGATTTAGAGATGATTATGTTCATTTGTCTCTCATATTTGCTTATGAGAGTTCTTGGTGAGTTACGGTAAAGGAATCAAAGATTATAAATCATGTTCACACTGTAATTGCCTAAAAAGGCTAATCCAGTTATTATATACTTTAATCTACATACAATAATAACTATACTTCTTTTCTTTAGCAGAAGGCTGGGAATTTTACTTTGGACCTTTGTGTTCACATCCCAGTACATAGGCCCATGAAGACTTTAAGACACATTTATAGAGACAGAAAGGTAACTAATGTTGCAATTATTTTACAGGGATGAATGGAAAGTGAAGAACTAAGCAAACAATGTGTTTGCACTGAACCCAGTATAGTGGTGGTGGTGGTTTAGTAACTAAGTTGTGTCTGACTCTTGTGACCCCAGGGACTGTAGTCTGCCAGGCTCCTCTGTCCATGGGATTCTCCAGACAAGAACAGTGGGGTGAGTTGCCATTTCCTTCTACAGGGGATCTTCCTGACCCAGGGATCAAACCTGGGTCTCGTGCATTGCAGGTGGATTCTTTACTGACTGAGCCACCAGGGAAGCCCAAAAAGAACATGTTTGCATTGAACCCAGCATACCTGGCAAATTTAGATTTAGTTAGACCCTCTTCCCTGAAAATTCTTTTAAAGAAATGATGAATTTGTGGCATGGAATTGAATGTCAGGTTTCTAGCCTTATTCCTTGAGAAAGAGCATATATTTCCACACTGATCCCCAAGAAAATTTACTTCATAAAAATATTTAATGAGAACACCCTCACCATAATTTATGAGATCAACTTTGTGCATGCGTACTCACTGGACCTCTCTGAGAACACTGTCACTCCTATGGACTCTAGACAGGGTGACTGAGGTTCCTGGTTATTATATACATTTAGCAAAGACATGCCATGTAACAGTCATCTTGTTACACTTCTGTGGGCATTAAAGAATGTGGGTATCAAGGGTGGGGAGTGGGAACTGAGGACTGTTTCTTGTGTGTCTCTGCAATCAAGTAAAGAGTTAAAGACAGTAGTTTTCTACCCAGCCACTTTCATCATTTCCCTTTGAAGTCAGAATTTATATCCATGGTATTTTGTACAGTATCCTTATAATGTGCACAACAAAAATTTATTAATTTATGCCATTTAATAACACATTAGGGCTTCCTCAGTGTCTCAGGGGTAAAGAATTCACTTGCCAATGCCGAAGACAAGCACTTGATCTCTGGGTCAGGAAGATCCCCCGGAGAAGGAAATGGCAACCCAGTCCAGTATTCTTGCTTGGGAAATCCCATGGACAGAGGAGTCTGGTGGGCTATAGTCCACGGGGTCACAAAAGAGTTGGCCAGGACTTAGCCACTAAAACCAAATCAAACCAACAGCGATGAACAACATATCAGGCAAAGGATGAATGGAAAACTTTTGACACCTAAAGGTTTAAAGCAATGATTTTGAAGTCTGGGTTGACATCTAACTCTCCTAATTAAACCCAGTGTTCACTTAGCCAGATCATTCAGCTTCCCAAGCCAGACCACTCACTTGGGAACAAAGCCAGCACACTTGGCACCAGGGGCACAATGCTTTAAGCAATGGTGTCCTGACTACAGTGTCCCCTCTGGGACTCTTCTGCCAGACTGTACTTGACAGGTGACTAGGAGTCTGGAAGACTTCAGCACCCCGCCTACCACTTGACTTATAACCCTGGAGCAACTAGGACCTGGAAAAGGAGGAATGACTGTTTCCATCCAAATGTTTCCTTTCCAAACCAGAAATTATTTCATTTGAATCACAGACTGTTGGAATTATTATAAATAAAATTTTCCAATAAGAAGAGGATGGCTTTACTTAACTGATTTTCATCATCTGTTTACAAAAAATTTGATTAAAGGCAAAATTAGAGAAGAGATACATGATTATTTACATTTCAACTCTGTCAGTATGGTTTTTGGTCTAACTTTCCTTATCCACATGATCCCAGTGCATCCAGAGAATTAGGGGAAGTGAAACAGGACATGTGAGAATTTGGAGAAGTGAAACAAGACATGTGAACTGTCTGTTCATTCCATTTCATTACAAATATATTATACATAGAAATAATAATAATAACAAAGAACACACATAGTACTTCTTACATGTCAGTTCAGTTCAGTCGCTCAGTGTGTCCGACTTTTTGCGACCCCATGAATCATAGCATGCCAGGCCCCCCTGTCCATCACCAACTCCCGGAGTTCACCCAGACTCACGTCCATCGAGTCAGTGATTCCATCCAGCCATCTCATCCTCTGTCGTCCCCTTCTCCTCCGGCCCCAAATCCCTCCCAGCATCAGAGTCTTTTCCAATGAGTCAAATCTTCCCATGAGGTGGCCAAAGTACTGGAGTTTCAGCTTTAGCATCATTCCTTCCAAAGAAATCCCAGGGCTGATCTCCTTCAGAATGGCCTGGTTGGATCTCCCTGCAGTCCAAGGGACTCCCAAGAGTCTTCTCCAACACCACAGCTCAAAAGCATAAATTCTTCGGCACTCAGCCTTCTTCACAGTCCAACTCTCACATCCACACATGACCACAGGAAAAACCATAGCCTTGACTAGATGGACCTTTGTTGGCAAAGTAATGTCCCTGCTTTTGAATATGCTGTCTAGGTTGGTCATAACTTTCCTTCCAAGGAGTAAACGTCTTTTAATTTCATGGCTGCAGTCACCATCTGTAGTGATTTTGGAGCCCAGAAAAATAAAGTCTGACACTCTTTCCACTGTTTCCCCATCTATTTGCCATGAAGTGATGGGACCGGATGCCATGATCTTCGTTTTCTGAATGTTGAGCTTTAAGCCAACTTTTTCACTCTCCACTTTCACTTTCATCAAGAGGCTTTTTAGTTCCTCTTCACTTTCTGCCATAAGGGTGGTGTCATCTGCATATCTGAGGTTATTGATATTTCTCCTGGCAATCTTGATTCCAGCTTGTGCTTCTTCCAGTCCAGCGTTTCTCATGATGTACTCTGCATAGAAGTTAAATAAGCAGGGTGACAATATACAGCCTTGATGTACTCCTTTTCCTATTTGGAACCAGTCTGTTGTTCCATGTCCAGTTCTAACTGTTGCTTCCTGACCTGCATACAAATTTCTCAAGAAGCAGATCAGGTGGTCTGGTATTCCCATCTCTTTCAGAATTTTCCACAGTTTATTGTGATCCACACAGTCTTACAGGTCAGCACTCTACAAATACTGATTCACTTAGTCAAACTTGTAACATAATCAACACAATGTATGAGGTAGATATATTTTTACAACCATTTTCAGATAAATAAATTGAAGCATGGGCTTCCTTGGTGGCTCAGCTGGTAAAGAATCTGCTTGCAATGTGGGAGACCTGGGTTCAATACCTGGGTTGGAAAGATTCCCCTGGAGAAGGGAAAGGCTGCCCACTCCAGTATTCTGGCCTGGAGAAAACCAGGGACCATACAGTCCATGGGGTCACAAAGAGTTGGACACTACAGAGTGGTTGATAGTGTAACTCACCATGTAGCTTCTGAAACTTACCATCTAGCTCCTGTGCCCCTATTTATAATCACTAAGTTAATATTGCCAAGGAATATCACCAAGAGTGAATTTTAATTCC
The DNA here is from genome assembly GCF_027580195.1 of Bos mutus. NCBI lineage: Eukaryota > Metazoa > Chordata > Mammalia > Artiodactyla > Bovidae > Bos > Bos mutus. Next base: position 64,791,188 of record NC_091624.1, on the reverse strand, counting down.
CAGCAGAGACATTTCAGTGCTTCATTTGGCTACCTGCTATGACTGTTTTCTTTTGGTCCTTCTTATGGACATTCGCCCATTCTCCCATTCATTAAGCACACATTTTTTGAGCATCTATTCTAAGCACTGTGCTTAGAGCTGGGGTTACACAGATGGATGAGACTAAGGTTGCAATCTACTGGGAAAAGCAGGCCCATAATTCCAATACATGCTGCACAGTCTGTTCAAAGTGCTATAGGAACACAGAAGGCAGAGTGACCATTTGCCAAGGCAAGGAAAGTTTTACATAATAAGTGATAATATAATCAAGTCTAAAAGAATGTGAAACATTGACTGGTGGTTTCATGACTATATTATGACCACACTCAAAACTTTCCAGGGAGAAAAGCTGTATTTTTATTTCTGTATATTTATTTAGATAAAGCAAGTGAAAAAAGGTTGGTGAGGGAGATTTTTTTATTCATGGGTCTGAATTATAATTATTTAAATAAGCACCTCCCAAAATATTAAGAACTCACATACAATGATATCAACTTGACAAAAACAGCACACATCAGTGTGTTCTCTAATCTCTCAAGTAGTGTACCTATTCCTGATGCTCTTTATGGTTCACTGTAGAGGGTTTTGATGATATTCTGTGCTATTTAAATCTATACGTTAAGTTTTTAAGGGATAGAAACCAGTCTAGTCATTCTTAAATATTTATATCATTGACAGGCAGAAGTAGCTGCCATTCAAAAAACCAATATAATCGTCCTAAATTGAGAAAAAAAAAATGTTGTCTACTCTTAACTCAGGATAACTAAAAATTGCTTAGTCTTGTACACTTATGTTCTGTCATGTTTCTTGACATAGTATCTAAGCATCTATTGTAAGATATCACATAAATTTTTCTGGAGTCTCAACAACTGTGTCTTAGATGCTGAAATATGTGAGCATTATTGTGGGAGTTAGGAGTCAGGGAGTCTTGGGTACATTTAAGCAACTCGGACGGGCCAACAGAAGAGCAACAGATGTGGGACAATGAACACACATCAGGGGGTCTTAAATTACAGTCTATGAGTGGCCTTCAAGGGTCCATAAGCTGCCTGATATTGTGTACAAAACTGTGTGTGTGCTCAAAGCTACATCTGTCCAGGATGAATTTTTATCTCCGTCTCAGCATGGTTTGTATTCCCTTTCACCACTCACCCCTCAAGGTTTAAAACCATCAGGCTAACAGTGTTCACTAGTAAGAAAGAAGTTGGTATCAGGTCTCTATTGTTTTAGAATTCATTGTTTCTTGTATATATTTATGTCTGGTTCACTGTATAATAAAGTGTACACACAAAGTTTTCTGTTTAAAAGTTTCCCCAGTATTACTTAAAAAAAAAAAAAAAAAACTGAACTCAAAAGATGAATCACATTTTAAGAGGAATCACCAGTCTCATTTTTGACATCAGCTACCGGAGAAGGCAATGGCAACCCACTCCAGTACTCTTGCCTGGAAAATCCCATGGACGGAGGTGCCTGGTAGGCTGCAGTCCATGGGGTTGCTAAGAGTCGGACACGACTGAGCGGCTTCACTTCACTTCACCCTATGCCAAGGCCATGTCTAGATATTAGAAAATCCTGCCCTGAGGATATTAAGAGAATAGACAGTAGAGACAGTAGATATCATTATTTCCTTCTTTGTCCACTGTCCTTAATATTAACATATAATGCTTTTGAATTTTGAGAAAGTCTGTTTTTTTTGGAGGTGCTCAGTTTACCAACTGACCCAAACAGGTAAGTTAAAGAAGAAAAGTTGATCCCACACCACATGCTCCCAGTAGCCTTTAATATACTAGCTAACTCAAGGGACAATTGATATTTCTTTAGTTTATGCCCCGTTGTGATATTCCAATACAATGTCAGACATTCAGAACCATCAGAGGAAGAGGTACAACTCAGCAAAAAAGACTGTGAGCTTTGGTCTCAAACAGGGCCCAGTTCTCACCCCAGCTCTGTCTCTCACAACCTATGTTCCTACAAATAACACATTCCTTAGCCTTTCTCAGCCACTCTCTCCTTATAAAGTGGTCTTAATAACATACTTCGCAGGTTTTAAAGAGTAAAATAAGGTAATCTGTGCCTGCAAACATAAATATATGACTGCCCTCCAATCAAAAAGCGCTCTCAAGGGAAAGCTAACAAGCTTATTGGTAGCACCCTGTGCCCACCCCACCTCCTTCTGTGCCCCCACACCATTTTGCTTTACATTTATCATGCTCTGTCTTGTATGCAAATTAGTTGCTTTCATGATTCTCTGCTGTGGGGACTCAAACACAGGCCTTTATTCCATTCTCTAAAATGGGAGAATGGCTGATTAAGAGCATTGCACAGCAAGGTGAATGTACGAGTTTTAAGTTAGTAAAATTGACTCAAGAGAGGCAGAGTTTCAAAAACCAACTAAAGTCAGCATCCCTGGGCAAAATATTCATCAGTAGCTTAAGGTCTAGATCAAGCATCCAAAAACTATGGCCCACGGGCAAAATATGGCCTCCCTCTCCTCTATGCAGCTCACAAATACAGCTGTACTCATTACATATTGTCTATGACTTCAAGCCCAAAACATTTACTCTCTGGCCACTTACTGAAAAGCTTGGCTGACCTTCATCCTAGAGAAGGGCCATAAAAATACAGTGTGATTTTCCATTTTAAGTGTTACATAATATACGTAATATGCAAACATACATAATTTTATATTTTAATAGCCATATTAAAAGGTAAAATAAACTTTAATGTTTGATTTAATCTAACATACTTAAAAGCTTTAAATAATATTAATGAGATATTTTACTATTTTACTTTCTTTTGGGCTAGCCACATTTCCAGTGCTCAGTAGCCACATGTGGCTGCCATACTGCACAGTTCCATTCTAAAAGTCCATGTGAGCCACTGGCTCTATCCATGTGAGGATAGAAGTGGCTGTGTGGTCAGACTTTGGCCAAGTCACTGATTCCAACACAGGGTCTAGGAACCCCATCAGGCAACTGGTAATGCTGGAGACTCTGTGAAATAAATCAGGGAATAAAAACCTGGTAAGACAAAAAGTCGGAGAAGGCGATGGCACCCCACTCCAGTACTCTTGCCTGGAAAATCCCATGGATGGAGTAGCCTGGTGGGCTACAGTCCATGGGGTCACTAAGAGTCAGATACGACTGAGTGACTTCACTTTCACTTTTCACTTTCATGCATTGGAGAAGGAAATGGCAACCCACTCCAGTGTTCTTGCCTGGAGAATCCCAGGGATGGGGGAGCCTGGTGGGCTGCCGTCTATGGGGTCGCACACAGTCAGACACGACTGAAGCAGTTTAGCAGCAGCAGCAGCAAGACAAAAAGTAAAGTAAGAATATGTCTGAGAGAAAAGGATGAAGGGACACAATAGCCCCAGAAGATGAAACTGCCCAGAGCTGCAGTGAGTGAGTGTGTATACACAGTTGCTTGAAGTTTAATAAAAGTAAATACAGTGTGATTTTCCCCAGCACATCCTTAAAGGATCATTAGCTTTTGAAAGGAAAAAACTATGTTATATTCATCTTTTTATGTGATTATGATACCCACCATAGTGCTTGGCCCTTAGTTTGTGCCTGAAATACATTAGCTGAAGCTGAAACTAAGCAATGTACTGTTGATAACTGGATAGTGAATAAATAATTGTCTGCATCAATGACTTAAAATATAATAATGAATCCGTTTTCAGTGACTGATGACAGTTTCAATCTCCCTAGGATTCTTGGATTTAATACAAATCAGAGTCTGAAAGCTAAAGAGTGAAGAATTATCTTCTACCTTAATGGCTGAGTTTTGAATAAAATATAAAGCAGTGTGCATCATCAAAGATAAAACTTACAAAATGCTTCATGACTTCCTTTTTGTTGTTTATTAATTTCTTTCCTGAAAATCAATTTGTAGAACTATAAAGAAATTTTTACCTATCATGGTGTGACAAAAGTTTAAATAGCTCAGCAACTCTCCACAGTTTAAAGATGCTATATAATAAGTTAATAGGCATAGCCTACCAAAAACACTGCAAGTGATGCAATGTATCTGTATCTGCTCTAAAATTGTATACATCTATGTGTCTCTTGGCTGGTATTTAGAGCACCTGATTTCTAGTGTTAAAACCACAATTACGTATGGACTGTAATAAGGTATTTAACTTCTCTGAACATGAGCTTCCTTACCTATAAATGAAGGAGTAAGTGTTCAATATGTATTGTTTCTTTTGATTGTGAAATCCAATCATTTACCTTTCCTTGCCCTGTCACTTCATATTTTCCCCAGATTTTCATATGTAAATACAAAGAAGTAACTGGAAAAACTTAGGAATGACAATGATACATAAGCAAATAATTTTATTTAACTTAATAAGAATCAAAAGGAAGGTACTTTACTATTCATTCCTCCTCAGTTGCTGCTCCCAAACCTCCAGAGAATCTTCTAGGGGTGAATTAAGTTACTAACTTCAGGTCATAAGAGCAGTCATACAACACACAACTCTATTGATTGTTCAAACTGGAAGAAAATAAACAGCACTTTGCTAATTCTGCTAAAATGACTGGCGTGCTAAGCGCAGGCGGCTGCGACCAGCGCGCTAAGTGCGGCCGAGAGGAGCCACCCCACGTCCAAGGTCAGCGGCAGGAGCCGGGAGGACCCCATGCCTGAAGGGTGGCGGCCAAGAGGAGTTACCCCACGTCCGAGGTCAGGGGCAGCGGCCGAGAGTAGGAGACTGCAACAGCGCAGGAACGGCTGAGAGGAGCTATGCCGTGTCTGAGGTCAGAGGTGGCGGGTCGGAGGAGCTACCCCACGCCCCCCCGCCGGAGGCCAGGGGCGGTGACCGGGAACCAACCCCACATCCAAGGAGCCGTGGCTGCGCGGGCGCAGGAGGGCCTAGAGGAGCTATCCCACGTTGAAGGTCAGGAAGGGCGGCGGTGAGGAGATACCCCTCGTCCAAGGTAAGGAGCATTGGCTGCACTTTGCTGGAGCAGCCTGCAGAGATACCCCACGCCCAAGGTAAGAGAAACCCAAGTAAGACAGTAGGTGTTGCAAGAAGGCATCAGAGGGCAAACACACTGAAACCATACTCACAGAAAACTAGTCAATCTAATCACACTAGGACCACAGCCTTGTCTAAGTCAATGAAACTAAGCCATGCCCGTGGGGCCACCCAAGATGGGCTGGTCATGGTGGAGAAATCTGACACAATGTGGTCCACTGGAGAAGGGAATGGCAAACCGCTTCAGTATTCTTGCCTTGAGAACTCCATGAACAGTATGAAAAGGCAAAATGATAGGATACTGAAAGAGAAACTCCACAGGTCAGTAGAGGCCCAATATGCTACTGGAGATCAGTGGAGAAATAACTCCAGAAAGAATGAAGGGATGGAGCCAAAGCAAAAACAATACCCAGCTGTGGATGTGACTGGTGATAGAAGCAAGGTCCGATGCTGTAAAGAGCAATATTGCATAGGAACCTGGAATGTCAGGTCCATGAATCAAGACAAATTGGAAGTGGTCAAACAAGAGATGGCAAGAGTGAATGTCGACATTCTAGGAACCAGAGAACTGAAATGGACTGGAATGGGTGAATTTAACTCAGATGACCATTATATCTACTACTGCAGGCAGGAATCCCTCAGAAGAAATGGAGTAGCCATCATGGTCAACAAAAGAGTCCGAAATGCAGTACTTGGATGCAATCTCAAAAACGACAGAATAATCTCTGTTCGTTTCCAAGGCAAACCATTCAATATCATAGTAATCCAAGTCTATACCCCAACCAGTAACGCTGAAGAAGCTGAAGTTGAACGGTTCTATGAAGACCTCAGGACCTTTTAGAACTAACACCCAAAAAAGATGTCTTTTTCATTATAGGGGACTGGAATGCAAAAGTAGGAAGTAAAGAAACACCTGGAGTAACAGGCATTTTGGCCTTGAAATACGGAATGAAGCAGGGCAAAGACTAATAGAGTTTCGCCAAGAAAATGCACTGGTCATAACAAACACCCTCTTCCAACAACACAAGAGAAGATTCTATACATGGACATCACCAGATGATCAACACTGAAATCAGATTGATTATATTCTTTGCAGCCAAAGATGGAGAAGCTCTATACAGTCAGCAAAAACAAGACTAGGAGCTGACTGTGGCTCAGACCATGAACTCCTTATTGCCAAATTCAGACTTAAATTGAAGAAAGAGGGAAAACCACTAGACCATTCAGGTATGACCTAAATCAAATGCCTTATGATTATACAGTGGAAGTGAGAAATAGATTTAAGGGCCTAGATCTGATAGAGTGCCTGAGGGACTATGGACTGAGGTTCGTGACACTGTATAGGAGACAGGGATCAAGACCATCCCCGTGGAAAAGAAATGCAAAAAGGCAAAATGGCTGTCTGGGGAGGCCTTACAAATAGCTGTGAAAAGAAGAGAAGTGAAAAGCAAAGGAGAAAAGGAAAGATATAAGCATCTGAATGCAGAGTTCCAAAGAATAGCAAGAAGAGATAAGAAAGCCTTCTTCAGCGATCAATGCAAAGAAATAGAGGAAAACAACAGAATGGGAAAGACTAGAGATCTCTTCAAGAAAATCAGAGATACCAAAGGAACATTTCATGCAAAGATGGGCTTGATAAAGGACAGAAATGGTATGGACCTAACAGAAGCAGAAGATATTAAGAGATGGCAAGAATACACAGAAGAACTGTACAAAAAAGATCTTCATGACCCAGATAATCATGATGGTGTGATCACTGACCTAGAGCCAGACATCCTGGAATGTGAAGTCAAGTGGGCCTTAGAAAGCATCACTACGAACAAAGCTAGTGGAGGTGATAGAATTCCAGTTGAGCTATTTCAAATCCTGAAAGATGATGCTGTGAAAGTGCTGCACTCAATTTGCCAGCAAATTTGGAAAACTCAGCAGTGGCCACAGGACTGGAAAAGGTCAGTTTTCATTCCAATCCCAAAGAAAGGCAATGCCAAAGAATGCTCACCTACTGCACAATTGCACTCATCTCACACGCTAGTAAAGTAATGCTCAAAATTCTCCAAGCCAGGCTTCAGCAATATGTGAATCGTGAACTTCCTGATGTTCAAGCTGGTTTTAGAAAAGGCAGAGGAATCAGAGATCAAATTGCCAACATCTGCTGGATCATGGAAAAAACAAGAGAGTTCCAGAAAAACATCTATTTCTGCTTTGACTGTGTGGATCACAATAAACTGTGGAAAATTCTGAAAGTAATGTAAATACCAGACCACCTGATCTGCCTCTTGAGAAATTTGTATGCAGGTCAAGAAGCAACAGTTAGAACTGGACATGGAACAACAGACTGGTTCTAAATAGGAAAAGGAGTACGTCAAGGCTGTATATTGTCACCCTGCTTATTTAACTTATATGCAGACTACATCATGAGAAATGCTGGACTGGAAGAAACACAAGCTGGAATCAAGATTGCCGAGAGAAATATCAATAACCTCAGATATTCAGATGACACCACCCTTATGGCAGAAATTGAAGAGGAACTAAAAAACCTCTTGATGAAGGTGAAAGTGGAGAGTGAAAAAGTTGGCTTAAAGCTCAACATTTAGAAAACAAAAATCATGGTATCCGGTCCCATCACTTCATGGGAAATAGATGGGGAAACAGTGGAAAGAGTGGCAGACTTTATTTTTCTGGGCTGCAAAATCACTGCAGATGGTGACTGCAGCCATGAAATTAAAAGACGCTTACTCCTTGGAAGGAAAGTTATGACCAACCTAGATAGCATATTCAAAAGCAGAGACATTACTTTGCCAACAAAGATTCATCTAGTCAAGGCTATGGTTTTTCCAGTGGTCATGTATGGATGTGAGAGTTGGACTGTGAAGAAGGATGAGCACCGAAGAATTGATGCTTTTGAGCTGTGGTGTTGGAGAAGACTCTTGAGAGTCCCTTGGACTGCAAGGAGATCCAACCAGGCCATTCTGAAGAAGATCAGCCCTGGGATTTCTTTGGAAGGAATGATGCTAAAGCTGAAACTCCAGTACTTTGGCCACCTCATGGGAAGAATTGACTCATTGGAAAAGACTCTGATGATGGGAGGGATTGGGGGCAAGAGGAGAAGGGGACAACAGAGGATGAGATGGCTGGATGGCATCACTAACTTGATGGACGTGAGTCTGAGTGAACTCCGGGGGTTGGTGATGGACAGGGAGGCCTGGCGTGCTGTGATTCATGGGGTCGCAAAGAGTCAGACACGACTGAGCGACTGATCTGATCTGATGAAGACTTTTATATTGAACTCTCCACATATAGACACCCTAGTCACAAACATTAATTAAAAAGTCCCCGTAGGAGAGAGGAGGGATAATATATCTTACATCAACTAACTAGAATGTCCCATAATTGTTCACTCTATGCCAGTGTGTCTCTCCCATAGCAAGTTTTGTTTAAAACTCCTTTTAGCACATTTTGAGCAAAACAAAATCCATAGATAAAACTTGTCAAATATTGTAACAGTTTAATTCTGAGCTATACCAGAAATGTATCAGTTCAGTTCAGTTCAGTCGCTCAGTTGTGTCCGACTCTTTGCGACCCCATAAATTGCAGCACGCCAGGCCTCCCTGTCCATCATCAACTCCCAGAGTTCACTCAGACTCATGTCCATCGAGCCAGTGATGCCATCCAGCCATCTCATCCTCTGTCATCCCCTTCTCCTCCTGCCCCAAATCCCTCCCAGCATCAGAATCTTTTCCACTGAGTCAACTCTTCACATGAGGTGGCCAAAGTCCTGGAGTTTCAGCTTTAGCATCATTCCTTCCAAAGAAATCCCAGGGCTGATCTCCTTCAGAATGGACTGGTTGCAGTCCAAAGGACTCTCAAGAGTCTTCTCCGACACCACTCTTCAATTATGAAGAAAAAAATGTTAGACTCTTCATTTTTGACATGTTCTAATTCATTAGCTTGAACTGAAATGTTCTTGCTGCTGCTTAAGTCGCTTCAGTCATGTCCGACTCTGTGCGACCCCATAGATGGCAGCCCACCAGGCTCCTCTGTCCCTGGGATTCTCCAGGCAAGAATACTGGAGTGGGTTGCCATTTCCTTCTCCAATGCATGAAAGTGAAAAGTGAAAGTGAAGTCCCCCAGTCATGTCCTACTCTTTGCGACCCCATGGACTGTAGCCCACCAGGCTCCTCCATCCATGGGATTTTCCAGGCAAGAGTACTGGAGTGGGGTGCCGTTTGCTTTTGTCTGAATGCAGTGGTGATAGTGTAAACATACAGAATGTTTCATATGACTTCAACATTTGTCTAGATCATATCCTTTTGAAATATTTTAATCTGGGATTGTAAGTAGTATTTCTTCAGCCAAGCATATTGTTTGGAATTGAAGCAAGTTTCTGAAACAAAGTGGCTGGGGAGGAGATATGGAGAGCAATAGCAGCTCAAATTTTACATTTAGGTGGTCAGAAAGATGAACTGCATTGTAAAGACTTTAGGCACTTCTGATAGGATTTAAATCTTTCTTTAAGTTTTGATGCCATTTTCAATATAAATATGAAGTAAAAGATTAGAAGATAACCAAAACATGATTGGCAGATCTTTCATCTTCATATTCCCAATAAAGACATGTAGGTTATACCTATAAAATTTCTAATGGCTCATTATAATGAAGGATTAGTAGAAATTCACAGGTTTTTCAAAGTAACATCTTTTCTGCATTTCCATAAAGCATTTCTATGAAGAATAAAAGCAGTAGTAGCATTAAGTTATTCAGATAGCCATTTTATCCTCAGTAAATCTACTTTTACTCCATCTAACATGGATCTTGAACTATGTATGCCAATATTTCAGGAAAAGAATCTGGCTTCCTTCTCCATATATCATTCCCTAACTAAGGTGAAACGATAACTATCTCTCTGTAGCCAAGCATTACACAATGATTTAAATTAAATTATCAGCTCAACTGCAAGAAAAACATTCAAAGTGAAACCGGCTTGGGTGTCCTTTATTTTGTCCTCAGTTTATTTTGACCATCTTGTTCCCTTATCTCTTGATCTCAGTTCCCAGTGCTTCAGTATCATCTGAATGCAAGAAAGCCCTCTTTCTGGAGTTTTGTTAAAGAAAGTACCATGAATATAAAATTTAGCATGACACATCTTTATTCACCAAGGGTCACTTACTCATAAACTCTACGTATCAGTAGAACTTTAGGCAATGAGATTACGTGAGATTGTCGAGAAAACTTAGGGTAACAGGGATCTTCTTGGTGCAGCTCAAATCCCACCATACAAACAATCACCTACTCCTCCCTGTGGACGGGTACTAGGCTTTCTTTCTCCCTAGCACACCTCAAGAGTATTAATGTCACTTTTGAAGAGCACTTTTGAAAAACTGCCAACTCTCATTCTAAGAGATATGAATACTCTCTTTGATATGGCCTTCTACCAACCGTACAGTAGCCACCAAAATACAATACTCAAAATATTTCAAACTAGAATATTTCAAAATACGTATGATTTGTTGGGTCAAGTATACCTCTCTTCTTGAGATGGCCTTCCATACCTCCTTGCCTTGGAAAAGGGAAAAAATGATAGAATATTTTAAATCTAGTGCTACAAATCCAACGTGGAATTTTTAACATTTCATGTGTTAAAATTTAACCCTGTTAATAGATTTGTATTTATAGAATTTCTCTCACACAAATGGCAGAATAGGCTCACTACCACTACTACTGGTGTATTTTTAAAAGTTTCTCACAGAGAAACACTTCACAATTCAAATATCTTCAGGGCATTCCTAAATCACTGAAATATTAAATCATGATTGTAATTTGTGATGGTAATATTTAACTATTGCTCAGTGTTCCATAGGAAAACATACAAAACCATGTTGATCCATGAATTTGTCTTTCAAAAAGCATCAAATATTTTGAAGAAAATAAACTTCACTAAAAAGTAGCATAATTTTAAAACATAATCGCCTTTCTATATCAAAAGTCATGAATCAAAAGAAGGATTACATTAGTTACAGGAAGTATTTGCATGTTTTCTTTGATACAAATTCAGAATATATTTCAACAGGAAATATAATACACTTTTTCATTCCTTTGAATGGTAATATATTATGCATTTCTCAGAATAAGTTGTTGATGGCCTGGTTCTTTCTTTTTAGTTAAACAGGAATGAGAAAAATATGTTTTCATGTAACTTATCAACTCCAAGTCCTTAAATATGCCAGATATAAAAATTATGCACTGGAACTACTATATTACCAAGATTCAGCCTCGTGAATTGGAGTTTAAGACTACTTTGTCTATTTAGATCTTTGTTAAAAGAGGGATTTCATTGTACTTAGAAAATGGAATTAATTAGGGCAGCCTGTGGAATTTATTCACAACAGTTGCTACATAAGAATGCATTCACTTGAAAGATTTGGTTCTTTTGTCAAGGATTAACTGAAGAGACCTTTATAGCATCTAAATATAGCTCAGAGGAATAGTTTAGTGCATCTTGATATTCATTACATAAATGTAAAGATTTTTCCCTCCACTAGAACTGGATAAGCCTTAGATGTTACCAATTTTTGCATTTGTCAGACTGTTTATTGGAAATTTATTTTGTAAATTTGAAAATAATTTTCTACATAGAGACTGAATAATTATTTGGATTCTTTTAGGGAAATGTCAAGTTCTGCCATAATCTTCAAAATGACCATCAGGGGAAGAAATTGGCCAGATTACAAACTCCCGGAGAGCAAATTATGTCATAGTCATCTTTTTATCCTTGGCATCCTATTTACAAGAGTAAGCAATAAACAAGCATCATCTTGAATGAGCAAAAGAATTAATGCATTATAAATCTAGCCATGATGTTTAGCCCATGGAATACATTATTTTTATCATAGGGCTTTGCCCATTAGTTTAACATCTTTTATCTAACACAGATAAGTCTATATTTACTCTAATACAGATAAGTCTATATTTACTCTTATACAGTAAGTCTATACTTACTGTAATATAGATATTAACGGTTTCTAAAAGTGTCAATATAACTTTAAATGCTTGCATTAAACACCCAGGATTAAACAACAAACCTATTTTTTAATGCCTGGTACCAAGAAAGAAATTTGAAAAAACAATTTCTTGTGTTTAATAATACTCTTACAAAAATATTTTCAGTATTTAAGGTAGATTTGGAAAAGTAAAGAAAAGAGAGAGAGAAAGCAAGGGTACAAGAATAAGAGAAGGAGACAAAAATACCAACTTTTTTTTAGAAAAAAAACCAAAAACAAAACAGAAGTCTGAAGTCTACCCATCGTAGGATTAGGTCTGCTACAAGGAATTCATAGAGTGGTATCTAGGTCATGCCAGGAATAAAATTTTAATTGAATGTTTTTGGCTCCTAGAAGAATACCAAATTTTCTGTGTTGAAAATTTCCTACAATGTAGATTCTGCTTTATATTATTAGTTGATCATTGAAACTTTTATGAACATCATGTCCTTGTTAAACTATTTATTTTATTTCCAAAGACATAAAAAGCTTTTAAAATACTCCAAGATACTTGGAATCCAAGAAAAATACAAATAGAGGAAAATACCTCAAAATGATCACTTCTTTGTAAGATTTAAAGTTAACAGCAGAATACATTTCTTCACCTACATGCACAGTCCTTCAAATAGACCTTGAATCTCAGGCAATGACACATTCACCAGTTTCTTTGTTTCATACTTTTAAATTTAAAATCTTCTTCAATAGTAACAATAGCAAAGCTGCCAGAGCTTTTTCTGCTTTTGTTGCTCTTTTCACTATAGTTCTGGTGGCCTTTTCTTAACCGTCTCAAGCCAAAAATTCAATTGATTCACACTTGAAAAATAATTATGGTTTGAAATTGGAATTCCTGTAAAAATACTTCACAGAATACATTGAAATTCTATTATGTAATGTGTGAATGCTTCATAAGCTTACTAATTTGATGTTATGACATCTAAACTCAACTATCAAAATAAAACAAATTATAGAAATAAATGTTATGTATGCAGACTCATTTTCAAATTAAAGGTTTAAGAGAAGGACTTTGTGCAAATTAGTGTTGATTTAAAATATTCTTAAGAGGAAATCCATCTCATGTGACTTTATTCAGGACATTCATTTCATCAGACATCCAGCAGCAACGCTCATTTCATCAGTGAGCACACAGAATCAGAATGACTCAGAGGTATATTGCTTTTGGAAGGAGACTTTAGGACAAAAACATTTCTCACATTTGCATATGTGTCAACTTGGGAAATCACTGCTTCTCAAAGCTTTAAATAGTTTTTGTTTTTTTTGTGGCAGACAGATGTGGAAAGCAATATTTCAGACATAAGTTTCCATTGTTCTTCAGCAGCACAACATACGGGGCTATGCACAGAGCGTGGCTATGATACAGACTAGAAGCCAAAAAGAAACTGAGGCATCTTCAGCTTAGCTCACTAAATCCTCAGAGGCAGTTTCTTCACTGGAAGATGATTCACAGGATCCATAGGATGACTTTCAGCTCTAAAAGGCTGACTCTGTGAAATGATCAGTTAGCTGAGGAAATGTTTGATTCCCTGCAGCCAAATACCCTCTATAAGTATATAGTCATGCTCTCAAAAGTCTTGGTACTTAATGTGTTAAGTATAGAAAATGACCTTTTCATTTAAGATTGACTTTTGTTAAAAGAACGACCTATCAATGAAGAAATTTAGACTTTGATGCAATTCAACTCCTGGGTTTATAGCCAGAAAAAATGAAACATTAATTTGAAAAGATATATGCACCCCAATATTTACAGCAACATTATTTCTAATAGCCAAGATATGGAAGCAACCTAAATGTCCACTGGACAGACAAAATTGAACGGATAAATAAGATGTGGCGCACACAGACACACACACACACACACAGGAGTATTGCTCAACCATAAAAAAGAATGAAATTCTACCACTGCAGCAATTTATTATGCTTTGTGAAACAAGTCAAATGGAGAAAAATAAACACTGTATGACCTTATTTACATATGGAGTGTAAAAAAATACAAATGAATATATGTAGCAAAAGAGAAATACATTCACAGGTATAGAAAACAAACAAGGGGTTACTGGTGGGGAGAGGTAAACAGGGCAGGGGCAAGACAGGGGTATGGGATTAAGAGATATAAACTACTATGTATAAAGTAGACAAGCACAAGGATACATTGTACAGCACAGGGAATTAAGCCATTATCTTATAACAACTTTTAATAGAGTATAAACTGTAAAAATGTGGAATCACTCTACTGTGATTCTGAAACTAATATTGTAAATCAACTATATTTCGATAAAAACAGAATTCAAATTTAAGCTGGCTATCTAAAAATTTAATTCTGTAGTATTCAATTCAGAACCTGACAAAGAAAGATACTTCTATATCGTTCACTGCTATTATTACTGATACTACTATTGATGTTACTTCTATAATCACTATTAGTTCTACTTCTATGACCATTACTATCATTACCACAACCACCCCTTGCCTGGGCCTTCTGTAATAGCCTCCTCACTAATTTTACTAGCTCTCCTCTTGTACTTTTACTGTTCATCATTGCCTTCATCACTTTTATCATTCCATTTTCCATATTGCAATCAGACTGAGCGCTCAAAAGTGTGAATGAGACTGTATCACACTTCTGCTTAAACTCTTTCAGTGATTGACCATTTGCTCAAAGTAAAATGCAAGCTACTTATCCTGTTAAACATAAATAATCTTGCCCTGTTTACTAATTTCATACCTAAGAAGTATAGCTGGGGTACAGAGGAAGGCACAGATCATAGTACCTGGCCCTCAAGGCCCCCAATCCTACTGAACTTACTCATGCCCCAGAGCCTTCGTACCTGCTATTCCCACCACCTGGGATTCTCATGCCCCAGTCTTTGTGTGGAGCTTTCTGCCAGCTGCTGTCATCTTCACTGTTCAACTGCCACCTCCTGACGGAGTCCTTTCCTGGATGCCCAGTGCTGTCCTATCACTCTCTAGCTTATCATCTTTTTATTGCTTCTGGCATAGCTTGCAATTTTTCTGGTCAAGTCTTTGCTGTCCAAGATATAAATGGCATGAGGGCAGGAATCTTGTCTGTTTTCACATAAAATTGTGCTTAATCCATTGTAAGTACTCAAAAATATTTTGAACAAATGGAGGAATAAATTATTACTAATAATAGCTTGTATTTACTGATCATTTACTAAGAACTGATGTGCTGTGATTACATTATCATAATTAACCTACAGTGTCAGCTGGTAAGGGAAAGAAGTGTTAATTATCTCAGTTTTATAGCCTATTACATATGCCAGGATTAGGGAAGAAGACAAATAGGGACCTAGACACTTTGAGTCCAAATATTCAAAATTTACATACCAAGCTAATAAAATTTTACATAAAATATGTTCTCTACTTTTATCTTGGCAATATATCAACATAAAAATATGTAACATCAGGGTTAAATTTTTTTATCCCTCTGTGTCCCCACACAGGGACACAGAGATAAGGGGAAAGATCATTCTGGATCCCAACCTCCCACCCTAGACCATATTCCACTCTTCAAGAGACCTCATGTGTTCAGTCTGTGGACAGCCCAGCTCCTGTGTCTAAGCTCAGTCCCAAATAGCTTTCCCTGGAGGACACTTTGTTCTTGTAGTCTACCCATGGAAAACAGACAAAGAGAGATGCCTGTGCAGGACCCGAAAGTGGGTACAAGGTCATCTGCACAATAGGCCCCAGGAATCCAAAAGCATGTTTTAAAAGTGGAGATGCAGGTGCTAGGTAAACACATACCCCTTGGTGGCATGAACTCTTCCTCTTGTGATGAAAGGTGTGGCCAGAGGAAGAGGAGAACTTTCTAAAGCAAGGACCCCTTTCATCCAAGTCTAAAAATAAGACTAAAAAATTTGAGTCTTAAAACAGTGAGTGGCAGTTTGATTTCCAATCCACCCATTCTTATTTCAATACCCATGCTTTTAACCACTCTGACAACCTTGTCACATCACAGTAAACACAGAAAATGATGTTTGTAATGCATATTGGAATAAATCTTTCAAGACATGCCAAGCCCTGTCGTGATGTCTTGAATGCTAAGAGAATCAATATTTAGACCCATCAAAGATCCTTTAAGGCAAACCAGTGCACTGAACACTAGAAAGTTGAGCACTGTGCTTTACTTTACATTGAAAATGTCATGAAATTATAAAAATCTCATCAAAATGTAAGCCAGACTATTTGAATAACAAGTAAGTAATTTCATTCTAGCAAATGTTGTTGAGTTCTTGCTTTGTATAAAACTTTTGCTAAATGCTTGGGGCAGGGAAGGGAGAATGACTACAAGAATAAATAAGATATAGTCATCATCTTCAAAAGATGTGTCATTTGTTTGGGAAAATGCAAATGAACCACTGGATACAATAAAAAGCAGGATGAGTGAAGTGATTTGATAGCACTATAAAAAGTTTAGTTCAGGAGTACAGGAGCATTGGGTTTATTCTCACTGAAGGATCAGAGGAAGGAGTTAATGAAAATCCAATGGATCATGAAAGATAAGTAGGACTTAAATAGTTCAAGTTGGTGGGGAGGACTTTCTGGGTTGCTATAATAACAAAAGCATAGGCAGGACAATCGTAATACATCATGGGCAAGTCCAAGGTGCGTAGAATGAAGGATATTCTTGGAGATGGGTTTGGAAAGGTAGTTTTGTGTCAGACCAAAGAAGAGCATGAATGAAATGTGAAGACATCTGAATTTTATCTTCAGACCACAGATAGGCACTGATGAATTTTGTTGAGGCAAGGAGTAACATGATTTTAATTGTTTTGAGAACATAACTGAAGGAATTCATTAAGAAAAAATATTAGTAGTGCCAATAATGTGCAGGTGAGGTAGGTTTTAGATGGAGCAGTACTGGTGGAAATGCAAAGAATTTGATAGAAAATTTAGGAAGAAGTTGAATAAACTGAGATGAGTAATCATTTGATAATGAGTTCCTGGGAAAGGCTGACAAAGATTAGAAAGTGTACAGTATGGACAACTAGAAGGATAAAGACTAAAGGCTCAAGAGACACATTTGATAATAAATGTTATCAAATACATAGGTTTGGAGTTTATATTGGAAAAGTGAAGTGAAGTTGCTCAGTCGTGTCCGACTCTTTGCGACCCATGGACTGTAGCCCACCAAGCTCCTCCATCCATGGGATTCTCCAGGCAAGAATACTGGAGTGGGTTGCCAATTCCTTCTCCAGGGGATCTTCTCGACCCAGGGATCAAACCCAGGTCTCCCACATTGCAGGCAGACGCTTTAACCTCTGCACCACCAGGGAAGCCCATATTCGAAAAGAGGAGGGCTCAACTCGCCCAGAGAGGGAAAGAATGGAAAAGAGATTTACAGAAAGGAAGAAGTGATAAGGCTGTCTCATGACTTTAATAAAGAATGATTTGTGTTTTCTCAGTGAGTGAGAACCCAAGATCCATTAGTTGAGAAGGACAGGATTAGATTAAGGCTGGGTTTTTAAAAATCATTTTAAAACTTTTTAAATTATGAAACTTGGATGAAGATTTGGGAAATGGATTGCCAGGTAATTTGGATCCTCATTTGGTTGTCTGATGTACCGTGTACTTGATCGACTGGTAGGTGGAGAAGTAATTCAATAAAAATTCTGACATTAAAATGGTCTTACAAGAATGTTTTATGTTCTTCTCTAGGATTTGTAGATGTTTAAGTGATTTTTTATTTTCAAAGTGTTTATATTTTAGAAACTATTAGAAAAAAGGCATGTCTGTCATGTCTGCAAACAAAACTGATCGTATTTTGGATTTGTGAATGGATAAAATCAACGAAAACAAAAGTAGAACAGCAAACATAATATTTTATACCAACTTAATAAAATTACTTAAGGTGCTCCCCCTTTATACTTTTTAGCACATGGTTCTGGAAAATGAGATGTTTCAGCAAGCTGTTCAGTCTTGGCCATAATATAAAATGGATTGAAATTTTGAACTAAAAGGAAAAAAATAAAAAATAAAAGTAAACAATGGCTTGAACAAAAAGCGCCTAGAACTGAATTGGCCCTATTTAATAGCCATTTATACAAATAGCTGGTTTCACAAAATCAACTGACATTCGCCTACAACATTATCAACCTTCTCTTAGGATGTGAATAATAATGGGATTTATTTTGTCATCTCAAAATTAGCCTCTGTAAATCCACACAGTTCTAATTTATCTACCCTAATATCAGGAAGATTTAGTGGTAAGACACTTTAATTAGTGCTCTCTCCGTACTTGGTAGTTAGTTCCTACCATTTCAGCCCCTTCAGGTTTTATGTGCACCCTGTAATTCTAGTGTGCTGCAAAGCAAATATAGATCACCAAAAGGTTACCTCTCAGAATACTTAATAAAGATAAAAAATAGCAAAATAGAAGCTCTATTTCAAATGCCAGATTATAGCACAACTTGATTCAAGAACATAATTTGAACTACAAAAACCAAAATTATTTCAGCAAGAGACAACAGTGACATCAGGAAAGAAAGAATGATACCTGAGAGGAAGAATCAATAGAAATTGGCAACTCATTGCATGTGGGGGTCAAAGATAAGTCCAAAGTCTCTAGCCCAGCTGACTGGGATCGCAGAGCTCAAGGAGTTGGGAGAGAAAACAATCAAAAACGTTACTGGAGGAATAGGAGGAAACTATAAGGGAGGAGAGGTATTTCATGCTTGTAAATGAAAAGGAAGGAGTAGAGACTCAGAAATGACAAAACGAAGATCAGCTGATGAAGTTCCTATGACCTGACCTTTATTTTGTCAGGGATACAAGGTAATAAGATGTGTGTGAAGGAACAGTTGCTGGGGTTAGTGGAATACAGGATAGATTCTCCCCTCCCCTAATGGCCTAGAATTACTACTAGGGCCTCCCTGGTGGCTCAGTGGTAATTAAAGAACCTGCCTGCCAATGCAGGAGACATAGGTTCGATCCCTGGGTTGGGAAGGTCCCCTGGAGAAGGAAATGGCAACTCACTCTAGTATTCTTGCCTGGGAAATCCCACGGACATAGAAGCCTGGCTGGCTACAGTTCATGGGGTCACAAAGAGTTGGACACAACATTAGCAACTGAATAACAGAATTTCCATTCCTGGCAGAAATATGAGATCCTACATTCATAAATGAGGGTTAAAAACAAGAAGGCCCAGAACCCCAAGTCTTTATCATATAACAAATACTCTACAGCTAGAGTGAAGATTTTAAACTGGATGTAATAGTGAAATATTTGAAAGAACAAACAGACCAGCTTTTTTCAAGCTGATAGCACAGTCTCAAAGGCTAATGGATCATCATCCCCAGAGGGTCCGTGAGCAAAGGACATTAAAACTACTGAGATTTTAAGCAGACTCTCCCTCTTATCTGATTAACAAATTTTTCCAAGTTCTCCCACACTTCCACCAATGTAGGGCACCAGAAATTATTGGTTGTCTACCCTAAGCCCATCCACCCTTCTTGGATGTTTTCATTGGAAAATTCTCCCCTCCACTATGTGACTCACTGGTAAACTAAACAGTCTGAGTCATCATGGAAATCAAATTGCTTTGCCATGGACTGGTTTAGAAAGGAGTATATATACAATCAATTCTGGCCAATGAGACCTGAGGGAGTTGACTTCAGGGCCTCTGGGTATGGTAAGCATTATCTTTTTTTCTTTGGATGTTCTGGTATTTGAATGAGACTTATAGAAATATTGGAGAAGGAAATGGCAACCCACTCCAGCACTCTTGCCTGGAGAATCCCATGGACGGAGGAGGCTGGTAGGCTACAGTCCATAGGGTCACAAAGAGTTGGACACGAGTGAGCAACTTCACTTTATAGACATATACACTCATCTAATAACCATAAGCAGATAAGCCAGAAGACAAAGCTGATAGGCTGAATGGTAAAAGGGAAAGACAGAAAGAATATCTTGTCAGCTTCTATATTAACCACACCTCAGTCCTCTTTTTACGAGAGATAATGCATTTTTCTTCTATCTTACTTTAAGTTTTTGTTTGCTGTTACTTGGAACAAATTATATCTTAACTGACTTAAGAGGGTGGAAGGAGCACAGGAGAGAGAAATTACCAAATCTCATTTTCTGATTGATTTCTCCCATCCACCCAAGGGCTTCTCTGGTGACTCAGACGGTAAAGAATCCACCTTCAATGTGGGAGACACATCCGATCCCTAGATTGGGAAGATCCACTAGAGGAGGGCATGGCAACCCACTCCAGTATTCTCACCTGGAGAATTCCATGGACAGAGGAGCCTGGCGGGCTGCAGTGCATGGGGCCGCAAAGTCAGACACAACTGAGTGACTAAATACAGCAAGCACACACCCAACCAAGGCACTTTTAACAGAGGTCTGGTTTGTGTTATAATGCACACAGTTACACACACAGTGTTATTGTTATACATTTGCATAGCTCCCTATGGTTGTCAGCTTCTCTGAACACCAACACTTTGAAAGAGCCCCCAAGATCATAAATACAAGTTCTGTGAACTGTGAAAAGAAGAGCGTCTTAAAGCACAGAGTACAAAGATAAGCCATTTGAGGATATACAGATAAAAATCTTCAAGAGGGAAGAATATGAAAACAGATTTATTTCAAAGCAGATCATCTCTAATGAGCTTTAAGACGTTTATGATTTGCTTTTAAACAGTAGGCAATGAAAACAAAGTTTCATGTAGAATATACTGTCTGACTTAAAAATAGCATTTACAAAACATGGCAATTTATTTTAAAACTGCTGGTTATAATAGCTAAACTTCTTGGAGCATCTTTAAAATGCTTTGAAAGTATGATCCCCAAAAGCATCATTTTATATAATGACCTTATAAGAATTTTGGTTGACAAGTCAAATATGTTAATAAGGAAATATCCAAAGAGGAAAATTTATCAGCCCTTATTAACAAATTATAAATATATGTTGTATATATATGTGTGTGTATATACACATATTTAAAAAAATTCATTTGTCTGCAAACACTATAAAATCACAGTCTAAATTACACTGGGATTCTGATACGGTTGTACATTTTTCCCTAAATTTTTTTTTTTTAATCAGTAGTTTTTAATAGGCAAAGGAGGTATAAATAACCTATATTGAATGGTAGAGCTTAAAGCTCCCTATATGGAATCATATAGGGAACAACATGATGCTATTGTACAAGGTAATCAAAAGCCTTTCAACAAAAACATCACTTGCTCATACACATTTTGTCTATTATAAATGTATATATGATATTCTCATAATATTTAAAGAATCATATGCAGCTTTCTGTTGCCTTTAAAATGCAAGAAACAATTTCTTCTTCTTTAAAGTATAGTTTAAACAATTAGAGTGGAAAATATTCACAATGAATATCCTTCAAATGAATGTCCTAAAGACCTTCTCTTTAGGGAATCTTACGCATGACTAGCACTGCAGGTGGAAGCCCATGTGATAGGGAAGAACTACAGGCGGAAAGCTATGCAGACAGGGATCACAAAAGGAATCAAGACGAATGGGTCAAGAGTTTCGGAAAACAAAGGAGAGGTGCCATCCAGTGGCTGAAGAATGAATTTTTTTTGAAGTGGAAAAGTTTTCCTGTACACTGCCATCTGGTGGGCAATATTGGGAATAACTTTAGACCAATAAAACTATACAATATGGACATCAGTCTTTCACGTGGTCCATAATTTAAGACTTGGTAACTCCAAACTGCAATTAACATAGTAAACCCCATTAACAACACTTATTATTTAACTTAGAGTGATGAAAGATTCATAAGGAATATTAATAATGGATTATCAGTCACAATTCTTTGTGAGGGGAAAGGGAGCATGTTTAAAATTATTACATCTGGCTTAATAAATTTAAGGAATTATCCCACAATAAATTCAAATTGAGAAGATGTTTACATGTATTTAATCTTGAAGCTATAATTTTTTAAAATTATACCTACTGGCAACCCAATGGTAGGATCATAAGCTTTTGTTATTGTTATTGCTCATTTTGCTTTTTACTTTAACTAGACTTTGATTAATTCATTTCCATCTTTAAAAAATATTTCTTGACAATCTTCCTTAAACTAGGCACTGTTCTAGGTATATTAGCATGAGCAAAAAAGACATTTACCCTGCACTTAAGAAGCTTATATATAATCTAATGTAGGGATAAACACTTGAAGAGATGTATTCATCTATTCATTTAAAATATACATATTAAGTATACATTATTTCTTACGCCTTCTTTAGGGATATATTAGTGAACAAAATAGGCAAGGGTTCTTCCTCTCAAGTAGTGCTTTGACGTGTAATGGTGGACGTGAATAAATGCTGTAAATAGGAACCTTTTCTAGGAAGAGACATTTAAGCTGGGATGTGAAACATGAGAAACAGTCAGCAGAGTACCGTGCAGGAGCCAAGAGCATGGGGACAGAATTGCAGGTGCAAACAAAAAGGTCCTGAGACAGGGGAAACAGCAGAATAGCTGGAAGGAAGAATGGGAGACAACACAGGTATTCTTGCATTTTGGAGAAAGTTTCCTTTTAATGTTTTGCTTGAAGAGAAAAATTTGAGAACAACCTACTAATACCATATCACAGCTTTCTGCCGGCTTTATAAATACTAGAGGAAGACACTTCTGATCTGCAAATATTCTTGATATATGCTACTTGTGTTCAGGAAATCAGAAAGACAAAAAGCTGATGCTTATTTTTCTTCACTCACCAGTTATAATTCTTCACTTTCTCATCTGAACTTCCCTAATAGAGCACTAATCTTACCTTCTGATAAATTAGTCTAGTAATTTTGTGCTCATCTTCCCTATAAGACAATAAGTGCTTGAGAGTAAACACTGTCTTCTTCATTGCTTTCAATGCCACAATACTGTCCTTTATACTTGGGAGCTTTAAAAAAGATACCTAAATATATAAAAGTTTAAGTATAATATTAATTCATTATAACACAGAATTTTGATTTTTAAAATTAGAACCTTCACCTCCCCTAAAGGAAAATTTAGATACAAGCTAATTTTGAGTTTCTTTATTCTTTCAGATTTCAATCGTAAGATAAATTAAAGTCACCTATCTAAAAGTATAAGATAATCACATTTAATCCTTCCTTGGAGAAACCCCCACTATAAAAACCAATCACTGTACAGACTAAACCATTTCATCATTTTCACTTTACAAGCCATTCTGTAAGCTTTACATCAGTTTGGAGTTTGAAAGCCCCTAATTCATGAACTCTTCTTATGGGCACAGTAAATTCTTAATAAATACTATTTTACTGATCTGGTTTTAATTTTTACTGTTTCTGTATTTTTGAAAATGGTAAGATCAAATCATGCAGCCTCTAAAGTGCAGAGGAGGTAAGGACAGGAGAAAAAATGAACTATCCCTTCTATCTCTCCTTCAGATAAGGTTAGCTGACATTACCCAAATAGCAAAAGAGAGCCCCTCCCTCTTTCATAGACAGCCCTCATTCCAGCAAGACCACACCCTTTGTAGGAGTACACTGCTTTCTGCAGCCCTGGAGCTGTGTCCTTTTAGCCAGCCCAACTTAGTTCACAAAGGATTACATCAAAATCCTTAGAGCTTCCACCAATCCACCGGCTGGGCCTGCTCTAAGCAAACATGACCAAACATGACCAGAGGTGGAACATGACCACCTCTGTTCATGTCTGCCTTCCCAGCACCCCATCTCTCAACCATTTTGCTTCTGTAGAATGCTTTAGATTCATTCTGCAAAACTTTTACAAGATGGTGATTCACCATCAATCCCATTGGCTGACCAAACATTCACCCAACCTGCCCCAATTCATAGACACCACCCATCTCTTCCTAAATTATTCCTTGGTAACTTCTTCATGGATCTTGGCTAAAACAACCTACCAACCTAAAATATCAGCTAGAGTAAAAATTACTTAAAAGACATCTGCTCCACACAAATGAGTAAAAAAGGAGAGATGAACGTTTAACAATATTATTTTGCCTGATGAGCTTAAAGTCTGCATTGCTTTATTTCTCTAGTCTTATTTGGGTTATATTTTTAAATGTGCATAAACCTTCACAACCTATAAAATCTGACGTGAGGAAGTCTTTTATCCTGTTCCAGCATCATTTCTTACATGTAATAATATGGATTCTGTATGCCCCTTTTAATTGTAAAAGCTCTAATGTTATTCTGAGTAAATTCATTCTTTGAATATGCTTTCTCCTGAGAGAGTCAACTCTGCTGTTTGTTTCTTATAGACAGCTATCACCACAATTACCTTGATTTCAAAAATGAATGATTTATAGCCAAGCGAGAGTGAGTGATTACATCTAAAGGAGAAAAAAACCTATTTATTATTTCTCCTTTGATCTTCCACAATCTGAGATGTGACATATTCAATAATGATTTCAGTATCTGTGAATGTGCTTCTGTTCTTTTCTCTTTTATTCAGAGATATGGTGACCAGGAAAGCAGAATAAAAGGTAAGATGTAACCTGGAATGTAACTAACGCTCTCCATTTGACTTGAGGACATCTCTTTTAGTAGACAATGACATTGGAATACAGATGCTATTTCTGCTATGTTTTCATGTCTGAAGTTGCCACATATTAATTAGCAATCACAGCTTTGCCTCTGTGATTTCACTGCAGTCCTAACTTGATTACATAGCATCTCTCTCCTCTGACAATAGGGTGTCCACTTATTTCTACAGAAGCACTATTCCTTTCTTTATTGAGCACCAACCATGGACCAGAGGCCAGAGCACAGGATCAAAGAATACTGGCCACTAAAGGACCCCTATCCTGGCACATAGCTTCCCAGGTCATGCAGTGGTAAACAATCCATCTGCCAATGCAAGAGATGCAGGTCTGGAAGACTCTCTGGAACAGGAAATGGCAACCCTCTCCAGTATTCTTGCCCGGAAAATTCCATGGACAGAGGAACCTGGTGGGCTACAGTCCATGGAGTTGCAAAGAGTCAGACACGACTAAGTGATGGAGCACACCGTCTGGCACAGAAATGGGACTATGTACAAATATTTTACTTTTAATAAAATTTGATTAGAACTACAAGAGAAATAAGTACCAACAAGTATGGAGGAGAAAGAGACTGACTGCATGGGTCGGTCCAGGAATGTTTTACAAAGTAGGTGTCATTTGTACCCCATCCTTCATCTTGAAGGATAAAGCAGAGTTCACCAAACAGACAAGATAAGAGAAAGCATTTCAGGTAGAGAGAGAGCAGGGCATGCAAGGCTTGACAATACACAGAACATTGGGTCTAGATATAGTTTGACAGTTCAGTTCAGTTGAGTCACTCAGGTATGTTGACTCTTTGCAACCCCATGGACTGTAGCATGCCAGGCTTCCCTGTCCATCACCAACTCCCAGAGCTTGCTCAAACTCATGTCCATTGAGTCAGTGATGCCATTCAACTATCTCATCCACTGTTGTCCTCTTCTCCTCCTGCCTTCAATCTTTCCCAGCATCAGGGTCTTTTCCAATGAGTTGGTTGTTTGTATCAGGTGGCCGAAGAACTGGAGTTTCAGCTTCAGCATCAGTCCTTCCAATGAATATTCAAGACTGATTTTCTTTAGGATGGACTGGTTGGATCTCCTTGCAGTCAAAGGGACTCTCAAGAGCCTTCTCCAACACAACAGTTCAAAACCATCAATTCTTCACTGCTCAGCTTTCTTTATAGTCCAAATTTACATCCATACATGACTACTGGAAAAACCGTAGCTTTGACTAGATGGACCTTCGTTGGCAAAGTAATGTCTCTGCTTTTTATTACGCTGTCTGGGTTTATCATAGCTTTTCTTCCAAGGAGCAAGCATCTTTTAATTTCATGGCTGCTGTCACCATCTGCAGTCATTTTGGAGCCCCCCCAAAAAAGTCTGTCACTGTTTCCATTGTTTCCCCATCTATTTGCCATGAAGTGATGGGACCAGATACCATGATCTTAGTTTTCTGAATGTTGAGCTTTAAAGCCAGCTTTTTCACTCTCCTCTTTCACCTTCATCAAGAGGCTCTTTAGTTCTTCTTCGCTTTCTGCCATACGGGTGGTTTCATCTGCATATCTGAGGTTATTGATATTTCTCCTGGCAATCTTGATTCCAGCTTGTGCTTCATCCAACCTGGCATTTCACATGATGTACTCTGCATATAAGTTAAATAAGTAGGGTGACAATACACAGCCTTGATGTACTCCTTTTCTGATTAGTTTGACAGGGTCAGAACAGAAGGTTTATAGAGCAGGTGCAGTGAGGATGAGGTGGTAGCAGGAGGCTGAGAGGCTCTTGTTATGTTAAAGAAGTTGCCCTTTATCCTACAGGTTAATGTGGATTTGGAGAGGCAAACAAAATAGTATTTCACAAAGTACATTCCGCAGGCCACCAGTCCTCTCTGTACTTCTAAGAAAGAAGTTTTTGGTCACTATAGTTCAGTAAAATTTACATAAGTTATATACTAAGACATCTTCTGAGGGACTTTCCTGGCTTCCGTGAGGCTCAGGTTCCATCCCCAGTCAGGGAACTAAGATGCCACATGTTGTGAGGCATGGCCAAAAACAAAACAAAACAAACAAAAAATCCCACCCTTTGGATAGTATAATGTACAAATCCCAAAAGCCCTGATTAATCTTACAATGAAGAAACATGTTTAACAATATTTAAACCAGAATTTCCAAAATGTAACATCTCTGACATTCGAGTGAGTGTTTTGCAGAGCAATATGGGAAATATTTGGCCTTGAATTAGATCGGCATTTTAGAAGAGTTGTTCCAAGATCATCTTCTAAAGTAATCCAATAGACATTAGAGGGAGAAATAGGTAGCAAAGTGCTATAGTGGTACAGATAAAAAATGATGAGTTCTTTAACAGGATAACAAATATTTAAGGGAGAGACTTTTGAGAATATGCTATCTGACTGGGTGGGAAGTGAGTGGGTACAGTGTAAAGAAGATGGAGGAGAAGATGGACCCTGTGTTGTCAAACAGGATAACTCAACAGATGCTGGGGTCATCTGATAAAAAAGGGAAATAAGAGAAAGTTGGGAGCAAAATAGTGATCTTGTGCTGATGTGGTGAAAACCTTCATGCCATGGGCTGAATAGAAGGTCAAAAAATCCATGTGATAGTGATGATCGGGGTATGTCAAGGCTGTATATTGTCACCCTACTTATTTAACTTATATTCAGAGTACATCATGTGAAATGCCAGGCTGGATGAAGCACAAGCTAGAATCAAGATTGCCAGGAAAAATATCAATAACCTCAGAAACACAGATGACTTCACCGTTATGGCAGAAAGCGAAGAAGAACTAAAGAGCCTCTTGATGAAAGTGAAAGAGGAAAGAGAAAAAGTTGGCTTAAAATTCAACATTCAGAAAACTAAGATCATGGCATCTGGTCCCATCACTTCATGGCAAATAGATGGGGAAACAGTGCAGTGACAGACTTATTTTGGGGGCTCCAAAATGACTGCAGATGGTGACAGCAGCCATGAAATTAAAAGACGCTTGCTCCTCAGAAGAAAAGTTATGACCAACCTAGACAGCATATTAAAAAGCAGAGACATTACTGTACCAACAAAGGTCCGTCTAGTCAAAGCTTTGGTTTTTCCGGTGGTCATGTATGGATGTGAAAGTTGGACTATAAAGAAAGCTGAGCACCAAAGAATTGATGGTTTTGAACTGTGGTGTTGGAGAAGACTCTTGAGAGTCCCTTGGCCTGCAAGGAGATCTAACCAGTCCATCCTAAAGGAAGTCAGTCCTGAAAATTCATTGGAAGGACTGATGCCGAAGCTGGAACTCCAATACTTTGGCCACCTGATGCGAAGAACCAACTCATTGGGAAAGACCCTGATGCTGGGAAAGATTGAAGGCAGGAGGAGAAGGGGGCGACAGTGGATGAGAGAGTTGAATGGCATCACTGATGTGATGGACCTGAGTTTGGGCAGGCTCCGGGAGTTGGTGATGGACAGGGAAGCCTGGCATGCTGCAGTCCAAGGGGTCACAAAGAGTTGGACCCAACTGAGCAACTGAACTGAACTGATAGTGATGACTACAATATTACATAGAAAATATTTTTCATTATAATAGTAAATGATTGGATCTGATTGAGCTATGAGACCCATTTCTTTACATATTTATATATACAAACTTATCTAAATGAAATTGATTTACACCAAGAGAAATTGTATATTTACAGAAATTGTATATCTATAGAAATCCTCAGGAAAATTCTTTCATAAAATCTGTAACTACAAATGAATGCATCTTTGTGTTGTGTGCTCCTGAATGCTTGCTGATTTTTAAAGTTGAGATAAGCAGAGTGCTGGTGAGTCTTTTGGTAATATCATTTGATAGTCAATACTCCTTCATTCTAGCTAATAAACTGGTAACAGAGTGAACTGTTTTAATTCTTATCCAGAGGTCTGATGGCTTCAGTTCCTGAGGATGAAGTGATATTTCTTTATGAGATAAACAACTGGGGGAGGGTAATATGCCACATGTGTTAAACTGCTCTATATAATGATTTGCTCATACTCATTCAATGCATCTTTACACCTCAAGAAGGCACATCTGAAGATATTCACTTCTGAAAGCATTAGGACTTACATTTTCCAAGAATGGTATTTTATTTTATTAACATCGTTAAGTGGCTTCTCATCAAAAGTGGATGAATGACTGAAATTATGGAAACAAACTTACAAGGTGGCTAAAACTTCATAATCACATTTTCTAGTTAAAGTACAAGGCGCTCATTAATGCACCAAGTGTTGCTCTCAGATCTTTGCACATATTCATTCACTTAATTCCTACTACAACAGTATCAAGTCAGTGCTATTATTAATCCTGCTCTACAGATGATGAAACTGAAGTTAGGTAGGGCGTTTGAGTGTATGTAGCCAAATAGGGACTTGAACCCAGGTAGCCTGGCTTAGAGTATGAGCTCTTGACCCCCTGGCTGTCCCTTATCTGTACTTGTTTAGCAGTAACCTTTCAAGCAGGTACCTCCACTGTCCACATGAATTATATCCATCTAGATTTTTGTATCTATTCATGATCTGAATTTTGTACATTGAGAAAAGTTTCCTCTTACTTCATATGCTTTTATTCAAAAATAAATTATTTTTATGATAATGATAAATTGGTATTTACATTATAGGAATTTCACTTAGAATTTCTATCCTTTAAAAATTTTTTTATATTTTAATTAATTACATAAATACTTCTAAATACACGAACTCATTAAATTAAGATTTTTGTGTGACTACTGACTGCCAGGTGCCATGGTAAGTGTACATGCATTATCATATTTAATCATTCCAACATTCACAGGGTATTTTACAGAAACGAAATCTGAGAATCAAAAGGGTAAAGAAATTTTCCCTGGTTTCAGTATCCAGAATGTACTCTTAGAAATTATAGACTAAAAACACTATTTATAATAACCAAAACATTGAAGTAATCTGAGTGCCCATCAACAGATGATTGGCTTAAGAAGATGTGTATGTATGCATGTAAAACAGAGTCCTACACAGCCACAAAAAAGAAATATTGCCATTTGCAGCAATATTGGCTAGACCTAGAGATTATTATGCTTGGTGAATTAAGTCATACAGAAAGACAAATATGTATAAGTACTATATGACAGTACTTCTATGTGAAGTCTAAATGAATCTGTATACAAAACAGAAATTCACAGACACAGCAAACAAACTCATGGTTATTAGCAAAGGGCAGAGTGAGGGGGAAAGCAACAAATTAGGAGTATGGGATTAACAGATACAGCTACTATATATAAAATACACAATAAGCAACAAGGATTTGCTCTGTAGCACAGAGAATTATACCCAACATCTTGTAATAACATGTAATATAATCTGCAAATAAAATGAATCACTATGCTGTACACCTGCAACTAATACAACATTGTAAATAAAATATAGTTCAATTTTTAAAATTACAGACTTATTACTATTTTGGGGATCATTATGGGTTTGTAATGATCATTATGGACAGAAATGGTATGGACCTAACAGAAGCAGAAGATATTATGAAGAGGTGGCAAGAATACACAGAAGAGCTGTACAAAAAAGATCTTCACAACCCAGATAATCACGATGGTGTGATCACTCACCTACAGCCAGACATCCTAGAATGCGAAGTCAAGTGAGCCTTAGGAAGCATCACTACAAACAAAGCTAGTGGAGGTGATGGAATTCCAGTTGAGCTATTTCAAATCCTGAAAGATGATGCTGTGAAAGTGCTACACTCAAAATGCCAGCAAATTTGGAAAACTCAGCAGTGGCCACAGGACTGGAAAAGGTCAGTTTTCATTCCAGTCCCAAAGAAAGGCAATGCCAAAGAATGCTCAAACTACCACACAATTGCACTCATCTCACACGCTAGTAAAGTAATGCTCAAAATCTCCAAGCCACGCTTCAACAGTACCTGAACCGTGAACTTCCAGATGTTCAAGCTGCATTTAGAAATGGCAGAGGAACCAGAGATCAAATTGCCACCATCTACTGGATCATTGAAAAAGCAAGAGAATACCAGAAAAACATTTACCTCTGCTTTATTGAGTATTCCAAAGCCTTTGACTGTATGGATCACAACAAATTGTGGAAAATTCTGAAAGAGATGGGAATACCAGACCACCTGACCTGCCTCTTGAGAAGTCTGTATGCAGGTCAAGAAGCAACAGTTAGAACTGGACTTGGAACAACAGACTGGTTCTAAATTGGAAAGGAGCATGAAAAGGCGTATATTGTCACCATGCTTATTTAACTTCTATGCAGAGTACATCATGCGAAATGTCAGGCTGCGTGAAGCACAAGCTGGAATCAAGATTGCTCGGAGAAATATCAATAAGCTTGGATACGCAGATAACATCTGCCTTATGGCAGAAAGTTAAGAGGAACTAAAGAGCCTCTTGATGAAAGTGAAAGAGGACAGTGGAAAAAACTGGCTTAAAACTCAACATTCAGAAAACTAAGATCATGGCATCTGGTCCCATCACTTCATGGCAAATAGATGGGGGAACAATGGAAACAGTGACAGACTTTATTTTTCTGGGCTCCAAAATGACTGCAGATGGTGACTGCAGCCATGAAATTAATAGATGCTTGCTCCTTGGAAGAAAAGTTATGACCAACCTAGACAGCATATTCAAAAGCAGAGACATTACTTTGCTGACAAAGGTCTGTCTAGTCGAAGCTATGGTTTTTCCAATGTATAGATGTGAAATTTGGACTATAAAGAAAGCTGAGCACCAAAGAATCAATGCTTTTGAACTGTGGTATTGAGAAGACTCTTGAGAGTCCCTTGGACTGCAAGGAGATCCAACCAGTCCATCCTAAAGGAAATCAGTCCTGAATATTCATTGGAAGGACTGATGCTAAAGCTTAGGCTCCAATATGTTGGCCACCTGATGTGAAGAACTGACTCATTTGAAAAGACCCTGATGCTGGGAAAGATTGAAGGCAGGAGGAAGAGATGACAGAGGATGAGATGGTTGGATGGCATCATGGACTTGATGGAGATGAGTTTGAGCAAGCTCCAGGAGATGGTGAAGGACAGGGAAGCCTGGCATGCTGCAGTCCATAGGGTCACAAGGAGTCGACAGGACTGAGTGACTGAACTGAACTGAACTGATGGATTTGTAAACTTATTTCCTGTTGACAGTAATTTTAGTTGGGTACCTGATTTCCTCAGTTTTATTTTAAAACTATATTTTTAAGAACTTTAATGGTTTTAAGGAAAACCGCAAAAAACTAAAAATCACTATAATCCTACATTTAACACTCACTAGCATTGTCTTTGGAGAAGGCAATGGCACCCTACTCCAGTACTCTTGCCTGGAAAATCCCATGGACAGAGGAGCCTGGTAGGTTGCAGTCCATGGGGTTGCTAAGAGTCAGAAACGACTGAGCAACTTCACTTTCACTTTTCATTTTCCTGCATTGGAGAAGGAAATGGCAACCCAGTCCAGTGTGGGCTGCCGTCTATGGGGTCGCACAGAGTCAGACACGACTGAAGCAACTTAGCAGCAGCAGCAGCATTGTCTTATTTCTCTTCTTTTTAAAACTATTATAATTTTGATTTCACTTAACATTATGTCATGTTTTATAAGTATCATTTTTAATAACTGCATCTTATTTCATTTACTTGTCATTATAATTTAGTTAACTTCCTTCCAAATATCCGGACTTAGTTTGCTTACAATTAAAAATACTTTTAAAAAGTTACAGTAATCAAATCTATGAGTATTTTTTCTTCTTTGTGGTTAATTGTATTAAAATTAAATTTTAAAAATGAACAGGAGATGGTGTGGTCAAAAGACTGTCTATTTTGCTTGAAATTTATTTCCAAGAGCACAAGAAAGAAAAGTTCCAAAAGGTAGGACTATTTCTGGGCTTATCTCAATCTAGTTCATCTTTCAATTCTTTGAGCCATAATTCTCAAGACATTTAACACAGATTTCTGTGAAACTGTCAGTTAACATGTATATGTTTGGGATGACACATTCTTTAGGCTAAGTGATCTTATTTACCTCTCTATACTCCAGAGCACTTAAGATTGTTCTGCATAGAGGAGATAAGCAAAACTGTATGTTAATTTTGTCATAATCACAGTGAGTCCAGAAATAACATGCTGTGGATATGTACAAGGGCCACAGAACCAGACAAGGAAATAACTACCTCAGATCTCAGACGCAACCCTCTTCCCTGCTCTAAGTCGAACTATTCACTACTCCCTTGTTCTGCCTCACACAGTTAATGCTATTACCTCTGATTCAATTCCTAAGATTCTGAAGTAGCAAAAGTGATAAAGGGTTAAGAGCTGAATAAGAAAACGACATTGTGGGATGGTGTGCTCTGTCTAGAGGGTGGAGACGAGAATGCATTCTGACAAAAGTGGCCTCCACCTCTTACCTTCGCAGCTGTCTGATATAACCAGGAAACAAAAGAGTGAGTGCTATTTCTGTAGTCGCATTAAGGAGCCCACAGGGAAGTCCTCACATCAGCATAGGAATAGCCCTCCTCTTAGAAGAGAATAACAGATGAGACTGACAGTGGATGAGTCTATGCCACGTGCAGTCTCTATGTGAGATTTACATTCACTTATTTGATCCTTACAAAACCCCTATGAGGTAAGAACCACTATCACCCAGATTGCAGATAAGGAAACTGAGACTAGGAAAGTTTGAGTGACTTGTTCAAGGCAGCCCTTGAATGGAGCCTGAGGAAGAACCTAGACATGTGTACTTCTGAGCTGCACACATAACCGTCACATCTCTCGGCCTTTCCCTGAAGCTTCATTTCTGCCTCCCTTTCTTCCCAATTATAAAAGTATTCCATCTTCTAGCTTTTGTGTCCAAAAGCAGAGATTTCTATGATAGGGTTCAAAATCCATTTAATGCCAAATTAAAAAAAATTCTTAGAAGCATGTTGGTTGTGTGTGTGTGGGTGTAACATTTCTCATTAATACTAGAGAAAGAATATTTAAATCTTACCACAAGGTGCTTTAACAAAGAAACACATTTAATTTGGATGAGAACAAAGAAAGATATTTTTATAATACGAAACACCCACTTGGCTATCTTAAATCTAAGTGTGGGATCTTTATTATTTCAATACGAATTAAGGGAAAAGATGAATTAGAACTTTTCTGACACAAAGAAAAAATATAAAGATTAATAAAGTCACTCATGTATTACTTATAAAATATCTATCTAAAATGTAAAAAATTATTTTGTAATTTTAAATTTTCTTTGAGGGTAATGATACCAAGATGTCCTACAGTAGTCACAGAGAGGGTTATCTTCAGTTCAGTTCAGTTCAGTAGCTTAGTCATGTCCGACTCTTTGCGACCCCATGAATCGCAGCACGCCAGGCCTCCCTGTCCATCACCAACTCCCGAAGTTCACTCAGACTCACGTCCATCGAGTCAGTGATGCCATCCAGCCATCCCATCCTCTGTCGTCCCCTTCTCCTCCTGCCCCCAATCCCTCCCAGCATCAGAGTCTTTTCCAATGAGTCAAGTCTTCACATGAGGTGGCCAAAGTACTTGAGTTTCAGCTTCAGCATCATTCCTTCCAAAGAAATCCCAGGGCTGATCTCCTTCAGAATGGACTGGTTGGATCTCCTTGCAGTCCAAGGGACTCTCAAGAGTCTTCTCCAACACCACAGTTCAAAAGCATCAATTCTTCAGTGCTCAGCCTTCTTCACAGTCCAACTCTCACATCCATACATGACCACAGGAAAAACCAGAGCCTTGACTAGACGGACCTTTGTTGGCAAAGTAACGTCTCTGCTTTTGAATATGCTATCTAGGTTGGTCATAACTTTCCTTCCAAGGAGTAAGCGTCTTTTAATTTCATGGCTGCAGTCACCATCTGTAGTGATTTTGGAGCCCAGAAAAATAAAGTCTGACACTGTTTCCACTGTTTCCCCATCTATTTCCCATGAAGTGATGGGACCGGATGCCATGATCTTTGTTTTCTGAATGTTGAGCTTTAAGCCAACTTGTTCACTCTCCACTTTCACTTTCATCAAGAGGCTTTTTAGTTCCTCTTCACTTTCTGCCGTAAGGGTGGTGTCATCTGCATATCTGAGGTTATTGATATTTCTCCCGGCAATCTTGATTCCAGCTTGTGTTTCTTCCAGTCCAGCGTTTCTCATGATGTACTCAGCATAGGGTTATCTTACTGACATTAATTTCCTTATGCAGTTTATTAAACTTGTTTTCTCTTATATCCTTTAGATGAATCATTTGGATAAGAGATGGACCTATAAATTAGTAAGACTGATTTTTAAAATCCTCTTTGAAATGGGTGACACTTGGGGATGTGTAAGTGAACATATGTGCAAAGTAGCTATTGCTTTATTGTCCTACCTGAGTACATATATCAAGTTAACCCAGTTCAAGACATCCTTGATTCCAGTTTCACTAATTTTCTAATCGCTCCTCATCCACCTCATACATTTTCAAACATCTGTTTTTAAAAGATGTTCAACCCTCTTTTATTAATAATTGCTTTTACTCCTCCATAATACGCGACTAGGGCTATTCATAACACTAGAACAAATGCTCAAGCATCAGGAACAAATCCCCTTGGTATTAAATAGCAAAAATAAACATCTTTTGTGTACTCACATTTTCCTTTCTAATATCCAACAGTTGACTATTTACTGTTTGGCTATTTACTGTTGCAGTTCTTCCCTTACACCATCACCTTTCCTAACCAGAGACCATTCTTTCTCTCTCACCTCTTTTTATCCCCATATTTTACTTTTTTATTTTTTATATGATATTATACATGTTTTAATGCCATTCTCCCAAATCATTCCCACCCACCCCCCACAGAGTCCAAAGACTGTTCTATACATCTGTGTCTCTTTTGCTGTCTCGCATACAGGGTTGTCGTTACCATCTAAATTCCATATATATGCATTAGTATACTGTATTGGTGTTTTTCTTTCTGGCTTACTTCACTCTGTATAATAGGCTCCAGTTTCATCCACCTCATTAGAACTGATTCAAATGTGTTCTTTTTAATGGGTGAGTAATACTCCATTGTGTATATGTACCACAGCTTTCTTATCCCCGTATTTTAAATTCAAGTGACCCACTCAATTAAAATTCAAAACTGATGAGTATCATCAACGGATGTTGCGCCTGATTTCCCTCTGAAGATAAGTAACTTATCATATCATTGAGTGTCAACTGTGCTGTGCTTGGACCCTCTCCTGTTAGAGAAAGGGAACTGGTGTCTATCACCAGTGCCAATGCTGTGAGTGCTTGAAGCCTGTCAGACTTCTCAAACCTAAGGACTCTACTGCAGCCAAACACAGAATCCGAGGATATTTGGTATTTCCTGGCTATTTTCATAATCTGGCTCTTCTCTTTGCATCCCACTGCACAGTACTAGTGAACAGAAGCCTGTGTGGACCCTTGCCTTCATTTTTTCCTGCTCTCAAAATTATGTTGTCTAGGCACTGAAATCTGGAAAATAATTTATTTGAAGATGTCAAAATAGAGGACTGTGAACACAGACTACCCTTGTAATTTTTATATCATGAAAGAATAAAAAAATACTAATCTAAAACAATGTTCCAGTAAGAAAGGACAAAATCATTTTTTAATTGCTGATACAAAAATGCGTTGCCCTATTCATATTTTATTCTGCTATCTTCTCTTTCTGCCCCTTTGCCCCTCCAGTAATTCCTTCTAGGAATCCTATCTTTCCTTTTATGTCTCTTTCTCTCCCTTCCTAACTCTCTCCATAAATGGTAGAATGAGCATAGAAGCATATAGTTTTAGTGTGTTCTGTTTTGATTAATGAATAAAGTTTTAATTCTTTGGATATCATATCCTTCTTATTTCCTGCAAAAATAAAAAGTCATGCCAAAAGTCAATTTTAATTCCACATAATTCAAACTTTCAAAAAAAAAAAAGCAAGAAAGCTAACCCTGTCTGTCATTTATAGCAAACTCATTCATGGAGAGGGCCCAAGGAACTGTTTCACCCACCTGGAGCTCGATCTCTCTTCCCCATCCTGGCCTACCTGTCCTTCTCCTCCCCATATCCCATTCTGGGGACATAACTGCCTTTGCCTGATTACCTTATCCTTTAAAATTCAACTTAAATGTCACCTCCATAGAAAAGCTCTAAGAGCTCCCATTGAGTTAATACCCTATCCATTATCATATCAGGTGATATCCTTATCACCTCTGAATACTACTTTATGGTATTTAGTAAAAGGATAGTACACAAATTATTCATGTTATCCATTCCAATCATTCAGTCTTCCATTCTAGACTGGAAGCAACATGGGGATAATATACTTCTGTCTCATTCATCACTGTACCCAGCGCAGTGGCTGCCCATGAGGAGAGCTTGGTAGATGATTGTTGAATTAATGAATAAACACACACACACAGAGGAAAGTAAACAGATGATGACTTCCCCAAATACTGTGTACTGAAGCTCCTTCTTGTCACAGAGACATTCAAAAGTCCCAGGGAAGCTCTTCAGTCAGAGTCCACTTCATCATCTCTGCCAGTCTTCCCTCAGAGGACCTCAAACTCCACAGCCTGTATCCCATTTTAAAAGTCAAGGCTCACTCTCTCTGTGTGATTATTAACCATATTTACTTTATAGAATGCCGAGAGATCTGAGTTGGCATTTGTTTACTGTCACATAATCTAAACAACTGTACACAACAGAAGATGGACTCGCAAGTATCATGTTTGCTAATTTCCCAATGGGTGATACATGATGAGAACAATTGCCACATAAGATAAACCTCCATCTTCCTCAGTGTTACTGTCCATCTTAGTATATTTAAAATCCTTTGAGATCAGTCACCCTGAAGTTGTTCCTTTTCTTAAAGCTGTTACAAGATTCTAATGAACAAAGACACAGAAGCATATTTGCTTGGAAACACTTGAAACACTTTACACTGATTACTTAAAATGGCTTTGAGCTGACTGGTTAAGATAAATATTTATGAGCCTATGATATAGTTCAGAGACTATGAACTGAGTTATACCATTAAGCAATTATGGTACTTAGAACCAAATGCTCTTTGCAGAAGCCTGAATGTCCTAGAATGGGTTTATGGTGGAAGTGGACACAGACCTGCTTACAGAGATCAGAGAAGGCTTCCCGGGGGAAGTGATATTCATACTGAATACTGAAAGAGAAATATAAATTCACAAGAGAGGTAAGGTTAGAGGACCTCTCAGCCAGAGCAAACCACATGAACAAAGGAGGGGAGACAGCCAAGTATACGGTATACTTATTGGTGACTAAGAGCATGGGGTGTAGAGTGTGGGCACAGGTGGAGAGTGAACCAAGATGGAGATACTCAGTTCTACAATGCAGATGCATTTCAACTGTTTGAAATACTTAAATAATACAGACACACAAAGTGTAGTACATTTGTATTTGAAGAGTACAAATATATGGTACATTATATGCAAGTCTCTGTATGAAAGTCAAATGTCCCTGTTCTTAAGTAAAAAGAAGGAAATGTAAACAGTGAAGAGATAAGAAGGTCACATCAAACCAGCAGGCCTGGAGCAAAGGTTAATTTTGAGTACAGGATCAAGATGAGAGACTATGAACATTTTTATGTACATAAAATACATTCTATTATTGCTAAAATGTTTTGAGGGGCATGGCAGGTAGCTAAGAGAGAAACTGAATACATCCCTCCCTTCCAGTCAGTGAACCATAGCCAGAATCTTAGCACCCGCACAAAGCAACAGAGCAGAACAATCTCATTTAAAATAAAAGGCTGCATTCTCTCTGGAGGTTAGAACCTCATTATTAAGGGCAAGATTCATCACTGGCCAGTGAGCTGAGAGGGTGGGACATGGTGTCAAGGGAAGAAAGAGCTATTCTTTAATGCCTGAAGTGAATTTTCTAAAAATGAGTTAAACCCTGCCTCTTAACAGCGTGAAAAAGAACTGGAGGAATAGGAGTGGATGACGTTCTATATGGCAAACAAAGGGGAGAACACCCAACTGTTTGAACAGGAATTTAACCTGATTCTTGAAACATTTATAAAATACCTCAATAGGTATATTCCTGCCTGAAATTCCCTGTAGGTTTTGGTTCCTATAAATGATCAGGGCAAAAGTATAGCCTCTTTCTGGTGACAGAATAGGGGGAGAGGGCTGATTCAGAGAAGCTCATACTTCACATTTAAATCCCTGGATTGATTTTGTTTTATTACTCAACAGAGTACAGTAGAATAAATATTTATACTTCACATCTTTGATGCATTTGCACAGTATGACCATCAAGAATCAAAGTCAAAAGTATTAAACTCATTCTCTTTAGTATTACAGTTTTTCAGGTCCAGTTAATTTCTTAGAAGTGTACTTTTGTTCAACACGACTGAACTGATCTGAATTGGACTGCTTAACATCTCCCTCAACAGCTTCTCCTCATACTCAGAATATATTCCAAGCTGCTGTGAGGTCCTGTGTAATCTGGCCCTTGCTCTTTGGACTCATCCTATGCAACATTTCCAATGACTCAAACCAAGCTTGTATCTATTCCTTGAAAACACAAACTATTCCTTGTCTCAGAGTCATATGAACTGTTGTTCCCACCATCTGAGATGCCCTCCCCCAAAGTATTCACTTAACACATCTTTTCTAATTATTCTGGCCTTAGTTCAACTATCTCTTCCTGTGGTAGTCAGCTTCCAAAATGTCCCCTCAACCCTCAAAGGATCCTCACTTCCTGGAATTCACACCTTTGCAGTGGTTTCCTCCTACCTTGCACCAGTATTAAATTGTGTGGCAATGCATAAAAGTGATATCACAAGACTTCCAAGGCTAACAAAAATATTGTTCTCTGACTTACCCTCCTGGATCATTTGTTTGGGGAAAAATCAATTAATATATCAGGAGAACACTCGTATGTTCCTATAGAAAGATCTGTGGGGGAAGGAACCGAGGCCTCCTGCCAGCAATAGTGGGAATGAGTTATCTTGGAAGATTCTCCAGCCTCAGTCAAGTTTTCAGAAGCCTGCCACCTCCTAAGAGACCCTGAGATAGAACTACCCATTTAAGTCAGTACTGAACTCCTATATAACAAAAATCACATGATATAATAAACGCTTTTAAGCTGTTAGATGTGGGTTAATTTGTTATACATATTATGCTTTCTCATATACATCTCTCCTGACATGTAATCCAAATCCTACATATTTCAAGACTCTGTCACATTTTATGAAATTACTCCATTTTATTTTCTTTCTCATACTTATCTCCTTAGCTTATTATCTTGCCCTTTTTAATTTTGTTTAGTGTCTGTCTCCTCACCACTGAAATGTAAGCTTTTTGAAGGCAGAAATTTTGTCTGTCTAATTCATCAATGTTTATTCCCAGAATGGGGTCAACTAGAATAGATGCTCAACAGATATCTTTAAAGAGAATAACTTAGCACTCTGTGAAAAATTGATTTCACTTTTTCTCCCAGGAATAAAAGACGTTGGTGAGTTGAATCCTTCTCCCAACCTGTGCGATGGCTCAGATTTCATGCAAGAGTAAGAAGTACTTGTATCCAGTAAAAAAAAGGAAACAAGGGTACTCAGTAATCCCTTGGGCAAAACTGCATGTTCTGAACTGCAGAAAGGGTTAAAAAAAAAGTTCTATTTTGTTTTGCATGATATCCCCTATCTAGGGAAGATTCTAGGACAGAGAATATGGAGATCTAGCAGAAATGTACAGGATGTAGAGAAGAGGATTTTTTTTTTTTTTTAAGCAAGAACCAACTGGGGAAAATATTAGAGGACCAGAATTAAGGTAGAAGAGATGATCACCAGAAAAAAAAAAGAGAGAGAGAGAAAGAAAAAGATCATGAGGTAGAAAACAATGCAAACAAATGTAATAGACGTAATCTTTTTATTGTCTTTAGACCACCTAAGAGATTTGCATCTAAGTTGTTCAAAGCCATTTCAAAGAGCCAGGGCAGGGACAACTGCTCTATATTCAGCCATTTCTGTTAAATAAAACATAATTTTTTTTAACATTTCTACATAAGTATCAGGTTTCAGACTTAATAAGTATATATTAGGTATGGCATATATAATTCCAAGACCAAAAATAGGAGTAGAAGATCTACATACATCCAGCATGCATGTACACACAAATAGCATGTACTTTCATGTGTTTCTCCCCCAAATTTTCAGTGGAGAAAAGATGTGTTTCTTGGCTTCCTTTCAGAAAGTCCTTTCAGCCTCTCTGGTTTAAGTCCTGCCCATCTGTACAGATCTATACAAAGTCACTGCTGCAGAAGGTGTCTGTTTAATCAGAGCTCTCAAAAATGAAGCAACATTATACCCACACACACCCAAAATACTTGCCGTGCGTTTTTGTGTGTGTGACTTCCCAGTAGAGCTGCATTGGAAGTATGATGGCATTGGTGTATGTATACAAACACAAACTATCCAATGTGTCAAATTCCAATCAATATTTGAAGTGGAAATAAAATACAGTTCTCTTAAATTTGATGTGAAAAGTACTTTCCATGCGATTAAGAGATAAATTATATAGGAAGTTGAGCTACTGGAAGTTTGAATAAACATATTAACCCTATACTTTACAATAAGTGCTAGTAATAAAATGAGTCCCAGTTGTCAAATATGAGTATTTTTTCCTTTTTCCTAAAAAAGAGTCAGAGTCATAAAGGGCTCCCAGAGTTACCTGGTTTGATTTGGAAAATGACTAAACTGGCAAACACACCTCTCAGTGGGAGGTGTCACTTACTGACCCCAGCAGCGTGAGACACAAAGTCCCAAACACACCAACCAGAGTCATTTTTCCACTTGATGAACAGTAACAGAAGCTGTCTCCTTCAATCAAAAGACATGAGAGAAGCCCAGTGAACAGGAGTGTGATAGGAGGAAGAAAAGAATAAAGATCTATTCATTCTCTATCCCTGGGGGGCCAAACGAGTGGCTCTCATCCTTTGTCTTGTGAAGAACAGACCACTTATCCCAGCCTTGTTTTGACAGCTGAATCATCTGAAACATAATTTTGGGTAACAGAGAGAATACCTTTTAATTCAAAACTTGGAAAGCTAAGAGTTGTCCTTCAAAGGAACATTGGCAAATGAACCCCACAGATAGTAAACTGAATGAGAGAATATCCTATTCAAACAGTGTCTGGGTATGAAAGAAAAGTGTTTCATTTTTTTCTCTCTCTTCTTTAATTTTCAATGATGAAGACATCAATAAAGTACAAGTGGTGTAGAAAGAAACTGACATTTCCAAAAGGTGATTCTGCAACCGCATGGACTATACAGTCCATGGAATTCTCCAGGCTAGAATACTGGAGTGGGTAGCCTATCCTTTCTCCAGGGGTCTTCCCAATCCAGGGATCAAACCCAGGTATCGCACATTGCAGGCAGATTCTTTACTAGCTGAGCCAGCAGGGAAGCCCAAGAATAGTGAAGTGGGTAGCCTATCTCTTCTCCAGTGGATCTTCCTGACCCAGGAATTGAACTGGGGTTTCCTGCATTGCAGGCAGACTTTTTACCAATTGAGCTATCAGGGAAGCCCTAGATATTGACAGCAGGAGGAGAAGTGATGACAGAGGATGAGATGGTTGGATGGTGTCATTGATTCAATGGACATGAATTTGAACAAGCTCCGGGAGATGACAAAGGGCAGGGAAGCCTGTTGTGCTGCACATACTCTGGTCACAAAGAGTTGGACATGACTGAGAGACTGAACCACAACAAGTTCTAAACAATAACAAAAAATTTTAAGTTACAAATGCAAAATCTTGTACATTGATGTAAGGGGTATAAAAGTAATGAAAGTCTATTTGACAACAGGGTGCACAATATGTACTAACCACTTTTCCCAAAGAAATACCAAATATTTATGTACTTCAGTTCAGTTCAGTAGCTCAGTCGTGTCTGACTCTTTGCGACCCCATGAATCATAGCACACCAGGCCTCCCTGTCCATCACCAATTCCTGGAGTTCACTCAGACTCACGTCAATCGAGTCAGTGATGCCATCCAGCCATCTCATCCTCTGTCGTCCCCTTCTCCTCCTGCCCCCAATCCCTCCCAGCATCACAGTCTTTTCCAATGAGTCAACTCTTCACATGAGGTGGCCAAAGTACTGGACTTTTAGCTTTAGCATCATTCCTTCTAAAGAAATCTCAGGGCTGATCTCCTTCAGAATGGACTGGTTGTATCTCCTTGCAGTCCAAGGGACACTCAATAGTCTTTTCCAACACCACAGTTCAAAAGCATCAATTCTTCAGCGCTCAGCTTTCTTCACAGTCCAACTCTCACATCCATACATGGCCACAGGAAAAACCATAGCCTTGACTAGACGGACCTTTGTTGGCAAAGTAATGTCTCTGCTTTTGAATATGCTATCTAGGTTGGTCATAACTTTCCTTCCAAGGAGTAAGCATCTTTTAATTTCATGGCTGCAGTCACCATCTGCGGTGATTTACAGGGACATCACCAGATGGTCAACACCAAAATCAGATTGATTATGTTCTTTGCAGCCAAAGATGGAGAAGCTCTATACAGTCAACAAAAACAAGACTGGGAGCTGACTGTGGCTCAGATCATGAACTCCTTATTATCAAATTCAGGCTTAAATTGAAGAAAGTAGGGAAAACCACTAGACTATTCAGGTATGACCTAAATAAAATCCATTATGATTATACAGTGGAAGTCAGAAATAGATTTAACGGCCCAGACCTGATAGATAGAGTGTCTGATGAACTCTGGACAGAGGTTCATGACTGTACAGGAGACAGGGATCAAGACCATCCCCATGGAAAAGAAATGCAAAAAAGCAAAATGGCTGTCTGGGGAGGCCTTACAAATAGCTGTGAAAAGAAGAGAAGTGAAAAGCAAAGGAGAAAAGGAAAGATATAAGCATCTGAATGCAGAGTTCCAAAGAAAAGCAAGAAGAGATAAGAAAGCCTTCTTCAGCGATCAATGCAAAGAAATAGAGGAAAACAACAGAATGAAAGACTAGAGATCTCTTCAAGAAAATTAGAGATACCAAGGGAACATTTCATGCAAGGATGGGCTTGATAAAGGACAGAAATTGTATGGACCTAACAGAAGCGGAAGATATTAAGAAGAGGTGGTAAAAATACACAGAAGAACTGTACATAAAAGATCTTCACGACCCAGATAATCACGATGATGTGATCACTGACCTAGAGCCAGACATCCTGGAATGTGAAGTCAAGTGGGCCTTAGAAAGCATCACTATGAACAAAGCTAGTGGAGGTGATGGAGTTCTAGTTGAGCTATCTCAAATCCTGAAAGAGGATGCTGTGAAAGTGCTGCACTCAATATGCCAGCAAATCTGGAAAACTCAGCAGTAGCCACAGGACTGGAAAAGGTCAGTTTTCATTCCAATCCCAAAGAAAGGCAATGCCAAAGAATGCTCAAACTACCGCACAATTGCACTCATCTCACATGCTAGTAAAGTAATGCTCAAAATTCTCCAAGCCAGGCTTCAGCAATATGTGAACCGTGAATTTCCTGATGTTCAAGCTGGTTTTAGAAAAGGCAGAGGAACCAGAGATCAAATTGCCAACATCCGCTGGATCATGGAAAAAGCAAGAGAGTTCCAGAGAAACATCTATTTCTGCTGTACTGACTATGCCAAAGCCTTTGACTGTGTGGATCACAATAAACTGTGGAAAATTCTTCAAGAGATGGGAAAACCAGACCACCTGACCTGCCTCTTGAGAAATCTGTATGCAGGTCAGGAAGCAACAGTTAGAACTGGACATGGAACAACAGACTGGTTCCAAATAGGAAAAGGAGTACATCAAGGCTGTATATTGTCACCCTGCTTATTTAACTTATATGCACAGTACATCATGAGAAACGCTGGACTGGAAAAAGCACAAGCTGGAATCAAGATTGCCAGGAGAAATATCAGTAACCTCAGATATGCAGATGACACCACCCTTATGGCAGAAAGTGAAGAGGAACTAAAAAGCCTCTTAATGAAAGTGAAAGAGGAGAGTGAAATAGTTGGCTTAAAGCTCAACATTCAGAAAATGAAGATCATGGCATCTGGTCCCATCACTTCATGGGAAATAGATGGGGAAACAGTGGAAATAGTGTCAGACTTTATTTATGTACTTGTATACTTATATATCAGCTCATTTATTAATTTACTAATTCATCCATGTATTTGAAATATTCATTCAATAATTACTTAAGGAGCTTGGGAGATACAAAGATGAAACAGATTCAGAAGTTTATAGTTTCTGATGAAAAGGATAAATGTATTTGTATACACTAGATCAAGCTCATGTTCCTGAATGTAGTTCATTTCAAGACTAATCCTGTGAAATTAACCCATTTGTAAGAGGAACCACATAAATCATTTATACATTTTCA
The DNA here is from genome assembly GCF_027580195.1 of Bos mutus. NCBI lineage: Eukaryota > Metazoa > Chordata > Mammalia > Artiodactyla > Bovidae > Bos > Bos mutus. The sequence continues at coordinate 64,746,194 of NC_091624.1, read as the reverse complement.
TATTATATATTTTATCATTTTATATGGTCACCTATTTATTATAATGTTATATTATTTATTCATAATTATGCTCTGTGTAGAGAGAGTTAAGATGTATGTTTCAGTATGGCATATAGAGCCAAGATATTAAAATTTATAAGAATTTATAATATAGAAATTGTATTGAAGCATGTTTAATTCTATAACAATAATTTTACATGACCAGATTCCTAAAGTTAAAGGGAGAAATCAAAACCCGGTTTATTCTATGTCCCCCTTCACTATCAGCCACATGTTCAGTTCCATTTATACAGTTCTTCAACAGTGGTTGCCAGAGCAAAGCCACAGTCACTGCACTGTGGTATTGACAACAAACGTGACAACACATACTAGAAGGAAGGAAGGATGGCCCTGCCACTTGACTTCTCACCACAGAACCTGTTTTTCTGGAGAAAAACAGGTTTCATCTCTTTCACAAGAACAGGAGATTGCACTGACAAGCTAAGTTGATATCAATAAGTGATAATGTGATAAAGTATCATGATGTCCTACATTTTTCCCTGTTAGGGTTATCATTAAGGATGTCAGTAAAGTTGTACATTAAGTTTAAAATTTCAAAAGGAAGACTTTATGTTATTCTGGAAACTTCATAATGTTTACTATTAATCTACTCCCTCAAGTGCCAATTAAGCTGTTGTGCCTGTAATGGGATTGGAATTCTTGGGGGAGATGAGGAATCTCTAAAAAACATTTCAAATTTCTGCATCTTTTTAATGTTTATGCCTGGAGCAAAGCCTGGTTTACACTGGTTTACACTGCCAGGAGACTATAGATCCTGACAATATAGGATATGCCACCTCTTACCTCTGAGCAATTATTTAAGAATAACATACACCCACTGTTAAAATCCATGCATTTCTTCATCTGTTACCTATGGTTTCTGTACAGTGTTCATCCCCACCCCCTTCCCTGGAGCTGTGAATAAACCATCTCCCTTGTCCGTTATTCACCCAAGTTCCAGGGTGCTCCTGTGACTCAGGGCACTTTCAAAGAGATGGGAGTGTGTCAACCAGAGGTGCTTCTACATTTACTATGCCTGGGATTTGACTTCTAAAGCCTCCAAGTGGATTTCAGGAGGATGAATGTCTACTACAAAGAAAGCCTTCTTTAAATCAGGATCACCAGTACCAAGAATTCCATTTTTATTTGGGATGGAACTGGGTGTTTTTACTGAGTGAGACTTAAGAGGTTCTGATATATATATATATATATCAGTTCAGTTCACTTCAGTTGCTCAGTCGTGTCCGACTCTTTGCGACCCCATGAATCACAGCACGCCAGGCCTCCCTGTCCATCACCAACTCCCGGAGTTTACTCAAACTCATGTCCATCAAGTCAGTGATGCCATCCAGCCATCTCATCCTCTGTCGTCCCCTTCTCCTCCTGCCCCCAATCCCTCCCAGCATCAGAGTCTTTTCCAATGAGTCAACTCTTCTCATGAGGTGGCCAAAATACTGGAGTTTCAGCTTTAGCATCATTCCTTCCAAAGAAATTCCAGGGCTGATCTCCTTCAGAATGGACTGGTTGGATCTCCTTGCAGTCCTAGGGACTGTCAAGAGTCTTCTCCAACACCACAGTTCAAAAGCATCAATTCTTCGGCGCTCAGCCTTCTTCACGCACGCACACACACACACACACACACACATATATATACATATGACTTCCCTGGTGGCTCAGATGGTAAAGCATCTGTCTACAATGCGGGAGACCCGGGTTTGATCCCTGGGTCGAGAAGATACCCTGGAGAAGGAAATGGCAACCCACTCCAGTACTCTTGCCTAGAAAATCCCATGGGGCGGAGGAGCCTGGTGTCCATGGAGTCACAAAGAGTCGGACACGACTGAGCGACTTCACTTTCACTTTTCATATATATATATACACACATACATATATATATATATATTCTTTGAATGAGACATCTGTGTAGTAGAAACATCCTGTTTTCTTTCCATCACTTACCCTTACCTCGTAAAATATTGGTAAAAGAGTACACTGGGTTCCTCATACATTTACTGAGACAGTTAAATGACACTGCAAGCACCCTGCCACCTTCCCTTTCTCCAAGAAATGCTGCAACTAATTAATGTGTCAATCACTGTGTTGCTCTCTAATTGGGAGAATTTTTGCAAAGGATTTCCTTAAGAAATTGTCCACTGAAAGAACCAGAAAGTGTTCTGATGATATTTTCCTCACTGGAATTAGTGTTATTTTGCTGATTTTACTCTCTATATAATGGCAATATACATTAGTCTACAACCTCAAGTGTACAAGAAAATATCATTTTACTTTTCTCTGATAGAAATTAATTGTTACTTTAAGGCCCTAATATGCTTTGTGGCAGAAATATAACTTTAAACATAACTTGGCATTCTCTTCTTTGCCTGCAGTGATTTATCTTAATGGGCTTATACAATATTAAGACCCAGTACAGACAGGGAGAGTCCATCTGATTCTCAATGTTGAAATATTGAAAGTATGTCTTTTGAGTTCATAAAGAAAGACAAAGATTCATGCTATCACCTTTTCTATTTATCCTTGTCCTGAAGTTCTTAGCCAATAAAATCAGGCAAGAAAAAAAAAAAAAAAGCATAAGAGTTGGAAAAGGAAAAAAAACAAAATTATCTTCATTCACCATGATATAATTATGGTTGCAGACAACAAAAAATAATCACACAATAGATTACTGACTTTTGACACAATTAGCAAATTTTTTGATATAAAAATCAGTGTACAATAATAATTTGAATGTTTATTTACTGGCAATAAAATTCAGAAAATGAAAACTTTAAAAAAGACACCATTTAGAGTAGCTTAAAAAATCAAATGCAAAATCTCTATGGTGAAATTGTAACATTTTATTGAAGGACATGAAAGAATAATTTAAAAGTAGAATTATAAGCAGATTGGAATATTTAATATTGCAAGAAATGTTATTTGATCACAAATTGATTTATAAATTCTATTCCAATCAAAAGTCCAGCTGTATGTGTGAGTGTTTTATATGTGATACTTGAAAAACTGACTCTAAAATACATAAGGAATTTCAAAGTTCTAATAACTGCCTATATACTAAAGAAGAAGAATATATTAAATATTCAGGCTCTACTACAAAGCCACAGTTATCAAGACAGTATGGTACTGGCACAAAGACAGAAATATTGATCAATGGAATAAAATAGAAAGCCCAGAGATAAATCCACGCACATATGGACACCTTATCTTCGACAAAGGAGGCAAGAATATACAATGGATTAAAGACAATCTCTTTAACAAGTGGTGCTGGGAAATCTGGTCAACCACTTGTAAAAGAATGAAACTGGACCACTTTCTAACACCATACACAAAAATAAACTCAAAATGGATTAAAGATCTAAACGTAAGACCAGAAACTATAAAACTCCTAGAGGAGAACATAGGCAAAACACTCTCTGACATACATCACAGCAGGATCCTCTATGACCCACCTCCCAGAATATTGGAAATAAAAGCAAAAATAAACAAATGGGACCTAATTAAACTTAAAAGCTTCTGCACATCAAAGGAAACTATTAGCAAGGTGAAAAGACAGCCTTCAGAATGGGAGAAAATAATAGCAAATGAAGCAACCGACAAACAACTAATCTCAAAAATATACAAGCAACTCCTACAGCTCAACTCCAGAAAAATAAACGACCCAATCAAAAAATGGGCCAAAGAACTAAATAGACATTTCTCCAAAGAAGACATACAGATGGCTAACAAACACATGAAAAGATGCTCAACATCACTCATTATCAGAGAAATGCAAATCAAAACCACTATGAGGTACCATTTCACACCAGTCAGAATGGCTGCGATCCAAAAGTCTACAAATAATAAATGCTGGAGAGGGTGTGGAGAAAAGGGAACCTCTTACACTGTTGGTGGAATGCAAACTAGTACAGCCACTATGGAGAACAGTGTGGAGATTCTTAAAAAATTGGAAATAGAACTGCCTTATGATCCAGCAACCCCACTGCTGGGCATACACACTGAGGAAACCAGAAGGGAAAGAGACACGTGTACCCCAATGTTCATCGCAGCACTGTTTATAATAGCCAAGACATGGAAGCAACCTAGATGTCCATCAGCAGATGAATGGATAAGAAAGCTGTGGTACATATACACAATGGAGTATTACTCAGCCATTAAAAAGAATACATTTGAATCAGTTCTAATGAGGTGGATGAAACTGGAGCCTATTATACAGAGTGAAGTAAGCCAGAAGGAAAAAATAAATACAGTATACTAACGCACATATATATGGAATTTAGAAAGATGGTAACAATAACCGATTATGTACGAGACAGCAAAAGAGACACTGATGTATAGAACAGTCTTATGGACTCTGTGGGAGAGGGAGAGGGTGGGAAGATTTGGGAGAATGGCAATGAAACATGTAAAATATCATGTAGGAAAACGAGTTGCCAGTCCAGGTTCGATGCACGATGCTGGATGCTTGGGGCTGGTGCACTGGGACGGCCCAGAGGGATGGTATGGGGAGGGAGGAGGGAGGAGGGTTCGGGATGGGGAACACATGTATACCTGTATGGATTCATTTTGATATTTGGCAAAACTAATACAATTATGTAAAGTTTAAAAATAAAATAAAATTGGAAAAAAAAAAAAAAAAAGACATGGAAAAAAAAAAAAAATTGTTCTGGGACAATTGACTACATGTGTGGGGAAAAATCCCTTTCCAGACATACAAATAAATCAATTCCTGATGAATTAAGCACTTACATGTAAAAAATAAGATTTTCGAAGAAATTTAGGGAAGATTTCTTTTTACCTTGGGGGATAGAAAATTATTCCTTAAACAAGGCACCAAATGCATAAATTATGAAGGGAAAAATTGGTAAATGGAATTATATTTTAAAAATACAAAATTTAACCAATTAATATAAAATATATAAACAAAATAATGTAAATAAAAATACAAGCTATAAATTTAGAAGACTTTTAAAACACATAATCAAAGAGTTACCAAGCAGTATATATAATAAGATAAAGTCAAATAGCACTATTGAAAAATGGTAAAGAGGAATGAACATGAATTCAAAATAGAAGAAATGAATGGCCTCAGAGTCTATTGAAAGATATTAATCTTTTTAGTAATCATGGAAGTATAAACTAAAATCACAGTGAGATACAATTCATGCCCATAATGTTGGCAAAAACATAAAAGAATAATACTAAGTGTTGCCATGAAAATATAGTAGTCGATTCTCATCTCACTGAAACTAGGTCTGAAAATGCATAAAACTACTTTGGAAAATCATGTAAGTAAGTTCAACATGCTGCCTAGTCTATGATTAAGAAAATTCGTTACTATTTATTCTGGAAAAAATTATCATATGTGCACCAGGAAATATGTATGAGAATATTTACAATTATGCTGCTTGATATAGCAATAAAACTGGAAAACCCCTACATGTATCTCAAAAGAAAAACAGGAAAATAGATGTGATATATCCATACCATGAAATATTATGGTGCCATGAAAAATAATGTAAGTTGCATTCATCAGAACAGATAAATTTCAAATATACAAAAATCGAATCACCTAAAAATTCATGTAGTATGATTTTATTGTAATTACCTGAATTACAAAACCAGACAACTAAGCAATATTTTAGAATTCCTAGAAAGGCTGATTTCTGAAAGCTATTAAGAAAAGTAAGGGGAAAAAAAAAAAAAAGAAAAGTAAGGGAATAATTGACACAATATTCAGGATGACCCTCCCCACAAAGGCCTATAGAGTATAAAGATGAGAATAAAATGGAAAAGGTAAACAAATTTTTTGCTTTGAGTGAAGTGTATACTGATATGTATTTCTTTAGTGTTTTTAAAGTTCATGTTTTCTGTGCCTTTTCATTTGTAGATTTTATTCCTCAATAAAAATCTTTTTTTGCTTATTTTTGCTTTTTAAAAAGAGTTTACAATGACCTATTTACACTTGATGTAGTAAACAACATTTATGAATGGAAAGTTTTAGAAAAATCAGTGCAATAAATCAAAGCAGCATGACTGGGTTTGGTGATTTAAAAAAAAAAAAACAGAATTAAAAAAGAAAGATGTATATAGCAAAGATCAGTACAAAGTGTGAAATTCTAAAGTTTATGAATGAGGTTTAATGGCCTACAATATGTTTATGATCAGACAAAATGCAGAACATTCCCCACCAAAAATGTCTATAGTCAACCTGAATATAATGATATAACTCTTCTTCAGGATGGGGAACACATGTATACCTGTGGCGGATTCGTTCTGATATTTGGCAAAACTAATACAATTATGTAAAGTTTAAAAATAAAATAAAATTAAAAAAAAAAAAAACAGGTAACCAACAATGAACCACTTTAAAAAAAATGCCATTCCCCAGCAAAAAATAAAATAAAGATAAATAAATGAACAATTAAAAGGTTAAAAGAAAAAAAATACTGATAATTTGGACATCACAATTGATAAACTTGTGATGGTTTATATGTCAGAGGCTAGTGTGTATAAGTGTGTATGTTTACCAAGGGAGAGAGGTATAGTAGGAGAGAGAGAGCAGAGAGAGAAAGAGAGAGAATGAATAATGAGAACTTTATGTCTAATGTTCTGCAATCAAATATAAATCGAAGTGTCACTAAAGCTGACTATGCATTATGAAAAAAGAATTTCAATAGATTTAAAATTTTGGAAAATAATGTATCACATTATTTGATCAGATTCAATTTAAAAATTATTTTTAAGGATTAGAAAGCAAAAATCTACAACTGTCCACTTGAAAAAATTGAAACACATTTATAAAACTCAGATTTAGTATAAAATTAAAATCAAAATCCTAAATAATATAGAAAAATATGAGTATGTTATAATTTGAAAATTGTGAGATGCAAACAGATGTGTACTCAGTAAAATTTGTATTCAAAATATAGATTGTACAAGGAATAGGTACAAAATAAATAAATGAGCATATAATAAAACAAAGTCAGGGAAAGTTAAAAAATAAAACATGTTTTTAAGATGACAAAATTAATGTATTTCTTGCAATGTGAACAAGAAAGAGCAGAGATAAAAGGTAAGAAGACATAACTATAGAGATGTCTACATTATCAGAATATTCAACATATAATTTTATGTGCATATATTTAAGTATCTAAATGATATGGATTATGTTGCAAAATATTATTATTTAAACTGTTAGAAAAAAATACAAATGCTACCATATAATAAATATGTTAATGGTTAGTTGAATAAATTTTTAAAAATTCTAAAAAAAAAATTATACTTTTTTCAACAAATATCTAGACAATATTTAGGTAAAGTCAAGAATAAAATATTCAAATAGGAAAACACTTCATCATGATATAATACTCACGCACATGAAAGAGTCAAACACTGCACTTCATTGGTGGTTATCAATAAAGGGAGGGGAGACAAGGTCAGAGACTAGAAATGTAAGGAAGTAGGTTACTTAGAAAATATAAAATAAAATAAAAGACGAGGAAAGAAAAAGGAAGAGAGTTCTAACTAGAACGAGTGCAGGGTCACAATTCAGTTCAGCACATTTTGTTTTCATGTTCCTATAATGTCCATCAGTGCTGTGCTAAAAAGACTACTTGCATGTTAATCATATAAACTATTAAAAAATATTCTTTGATCTGTGGGAAACTCCTGTTCAAGTGGTTCAATTCAATTAAAAGAATACTACTTGGGAATTTATTATGAGGCAACCAATATTTGAGCTCCTAGGACTTGGAAGTAAACAAAATATGCTCCCAGATTGCAGTGAAGAAATCAACAATCCCAGTAGACAAGGTAAACTCCATGGGAGAAGGATGTATACAGGTCCCACCAAAGCACAGAACATTCATGCCAAACCAAGCTAAGGGAGTCAGAGGAGGTTTCCTAGAGGAGGCAATTCCTAAGGTGAAGCTAAAAGGAGTTAGGGGAAGCTATGAATACCACAGTATTAGAATCAGGACAAAACCAAAAGGTACCAAATTAGATAAAACTACACCATGTTAGAAGAGTGTTTTCAATACTCTAATGAATAATAGAGTACTTATTTTCAAAGAAACAGAATTGTGAAAGGAACAAATATAAGGTTATTAGGCATGAGAAAAAGTATATATGAAACAATCTAATTCAGGGTAAGTAGAAACTCAAGTCCACTAATTCAGAGTAAGTAGAAACTCAAGTCTTACATCAAAGGCATAAACTATTTAGGATGAACCATTTGTAATTGCTACATTATTTTAACCATGTTTGACGTACAGAAACAGCAACAGCCTGTGGTTCAACCTGATATAAAGAAATAGACAGATTTGACTAGAACTAAGAACCTGGAAACATACATGACATACATGGAAACATATATAAGAGGGTTAATGATTACATATTAACATATCCATACGTTACATATATAGAAATCTTATTTATCAATAAGAAAAGTAAAGCCTCAAGAGAAAAAAGAATAAGAGACAAAGAAGCAATGCACAAAGGAAATGCTGGTGGCCAACAAGTACATCCAGGGACAGTTCATCTCAATGGTAATCAAAGAAATGCAAGTAAAACAGTAAGGTGCTACTTTTTGGATATCAGATTGGCAAAGATTACTTATTTCTCAATTTCTCTCTTCACCAAACTTATCCTTCTTAGGCACAAAAAACACCCAGTGACCATTTCTGCTCATTATTTTCTTCCAGTTTCTCCAAACTGCTGAATACCCCGTTGTGGAAATGAAAGGAAGTAGCTTCGTTTCTTTATCAGATTGTCCTTTACCACAAATATTTCCTTTGGCCCAGCTACTAAGCCGAAATGTTCACACAGGCAGAGGAGGGCAACCTCTTCCTGTGAAAGTATCAACAGTTGAAATGATACCCACTGTGTAAAAAATATACTATGAAAAAAAAAAAAAACAAATATGGACAGTTATACAACAGAGATCAAAGGTATGTTGGCTTATTGAGATTCACCAAGACAATATGGGTTTGCTGTGCTGGGCTTAGTCACTCAGCTGTGTCCTATTCTTTGTGACCCCATGGACTGTAGCCCGCCAGGCTCCTCTGTCCATGGTGATTCTCCAGACAAGAATACTGGAATGGGTTGCCATGCCCTCCTCCAGGGGATCTTCCCAACAAAGTGATTGAACCCAGGTCTTCCTCATTGCAGGCAGATTCTTTACCATCTGAGCCACCAGGGAAGCCCAATACGGGTGTAGTTAATTTATTTGTCCATCTGGAACTTTTAGAAAATACAGTACTTATAAAAGAGAAACAACATGAAAATTTATCTAACTGAAAAAAATTCAAAATGTATCTTTTTGCCAAGCACATGTGCTGGTGACTAGGGTCTCAGAAGGGTGTCAAGCCTCTGAGGAGGTCTGGTATGACATGGGAGACTGGTATAGACTCTGTGACATCCTAGGAAGAACAATGGTGGGAATATTTAGAAGTACTCGTACCTCTGATGCTCAGAAAATAATCTCTGAGAAAGGAATCTAGGTGGCGGAGCTGAAGGTAGACTGGGAGAGGAGGTTGCAGGAGTAAAGGTGATTCATACTTTGTCAAATGTACCAATAACCAGCATGGATGGAAATGACCCCCAAGTTCTTTTTGTGTGTGTGTGGTTTATTTTTTTTAATATAAATTTATTTTAATTGGAGGCTAATTACTTTACAATATTGTATTGGTTTCACCATACATCAACATGAATTCAACACGGGTGTGCACGTGTTCCCCATCCTGAACCCCTCCCACCTTCCTCCCCATACCATCCCTCTGGGTCATCCCAGTGCACCAGCCCCGAGCATCCTGTATCATGTATCGAACCTGGACTGGCGATTCGCTTCACATAGGATATTATACATGTTTCAATGCCATTCTCTCAAATCATCCCACCCTCGCCCTCTCCCAAGCCAAGTTCTTAAGAGAGGGATGTGTTGAAAAAATAAACAATGGAGTCAAATAAAGCTTTAATGTCAGATTTGCTTTAAGAGGCAGATTCAGGCCATTCAATATTCCAGTTCCAACTCAATTCTATGAAAGCCTTTGTGTAGATCCTTGAAGGCTCTGGATTTTATCCCCTTTGGCTAAGTGACTTTGTATATGGTGTTCTTACAGCCTGAAATGCAACCCTCCACTTTCCGCTCACACAAATACATAAATTAAAAGGCTGCTTCCTTTCCTTCTTCCAATCTCAACTTGAATGGTGCACTTTCTAGGAGGAGTCCCCTGACTACCATATTTTATTATTCTCTATTTCAAAAGTCTGTTTGCTTCCTGTGTAGCAGTTAGTGTTTACATGTTTTTGCTTCCCCCTTCCCCATCTAGACAATAAGCTCCATGCAGGCAAGGCCATGTATGGTCTTACCACTGTGCCCCCAGCATCAGATGCAGTGCTTGGTATATATGTTCTCAATACGGATCTCCTGAAATGATCAATGAATACACTGCAGGAAGAAGCACCACCACAGACAAAATCTGGACCCCAAAAGATAAACTGAGAGGCATATCAATATGATAAAGACCTATCCTGGCTGGTTGTAGCCTTGCCAGGTTAAACTTTACCATAGCGGAAGCCAAGAAGGCAGCACCAACTCAGGTCACAAGGGACAGAGGAGAGGCAAACTTCAGTAGGGACAGTGACAGAACTTGGATGACCTTTAAAAAGAAGGCAAAGGCACCCTGAGACACTTAAGGGGACTCACCTTTGTTCCTGATCCTTTATTTCTAAAACACTCACCTCCATCTAGCATTCTATCCATTTTGATTGACCTATTTTATTGTCTAGAATAAAGCTCCCTTGGAAAACATTTCTCTGTTGCTGTCTCCCTACATAGAAAACTGGTATGTAGTAGGCACTCAAATGTTTAATGACTACATGGATTCTATTGGTGGGGGTTTAAAGAAAAGTCTTTTTAATTACCACTTTTACTGTTGTCTACATCTCTTTGTATTTTTATAAGCTGGGGAAGTGTACCTTTCATGTTATTTTAGAAATTGTTGGATCTCTGAGCCATCATATTGCTTATATCTCGTTAAGGCTATTGTGGTTTTTCCAGTAGTCATGTATGGATGTGAGAGTTGGACTATAAAGAAAGCTGAGTGCCGAAGACTTGATGCTTTTGAACTGTGGTGTTGGAGAAGACTCTTGAGACTCCTTGGACTGCAAGGAGATCCAACCAGTCTATCCCAAAGGAAATCAGTCCTGAATATTCATTGGAAGGACTGATGCTAAAGCTGAAACTCCAATACTTTTGCCACCTGATGCGAAGAGCTGACTCATTTGAAAAGACCCTGATGCTGGAAAAGGTTGAAGGCAGAAGGAGAAGGGGACGACAGAGGACAAGATGGTTGGATGGCATTACCGACTCAATGGACATGAGTTTGATTGAACTCTGGGAGTGGTGATGGACAGGGAGGCCTGGTGTGCTGCAGTCCATGCGGTCCCAAAGAGTCGGATATGACTGAGCGACTGAACTGAAAGCTATTAAAACGACAGGAGAAAACCATATTTAAGTGTACATGAACATTCTCAACAATAGTGACGTATGTCTAAAAGTGAAAAGGGTAATTATATAGGGGTTCACTCACCCCAAGGGGCTGAGAAGATGATTTTATTTTTAAAACAAGAGGTATGCCAAAATATTACAAAGTCTGCATATTTGTGTTTGAAGCTTCAAGAAGAGTTGTGATTTTTAGAAGTCTGTTGTTTGGAAACATCTGTTAGCACCAACTGCACAGGAATTCAAAATCAAAAATAGCAGCCTGCTCTTTCTTGTTTGAGGCTCACTTTAAGCAGGACAACTTAAAACCAATGCAGCGGTAGGGGGGCAGGAGGAAAGCATTGCATCCGTGCTCTTATCTAAGGAATATTAACAGCCCCACCTCTAAATAATTCATTTACTTACACTTAGAGTATAAGCAGACTCTAAATATGGCTTATGTGACCAGACACCTTTAGGTCAATTTCAAGTGTTATTCAAGGAGGCTTGGTGTATTGGATGACCAGCACTGCCAGCTACTCTTAACTGGTGAGACTGTTCCCTCCCCCAGGGCAGTGCCAGAAGGTAGCTCTTCCACTTCACTGACCATTCCTTTGTAATCTCACTTTCAGCCACCTTTCCTCTTCTCTGGTGTTCCCAAAGCTTCCACTTATCACTCCTCCTCTGCTTGTAGTAAGAATTCCTTTCTTGGAAAGTGTATCTACTCCTATATTTTTAAAATTTAATTTTCATTGAGGTATCACTAGTTTATGACATTATATTATAGAAGTGTCATGTGTATAACATTATTATCTATTTCTTTATACATAACAGAGTGCACACCAAAGATTTAGCTTTAATTTGAAAACTAATCAATTGATTCCCTTTGCTTATTTTGTTACCATACAATTGATCCCCTTTTCCATTTTGCCCTCCTCCACCCCATCCCTTTCATAATCACTACTCTGTTCTCTGTGTGTTTGTTTTGGATTGGTTTGTTGATTTATTTTGGTTTGTTGTTGTTTTTACATTCCACATGTGAGTGGAATCACATGTATTTGTCTTTCTCCGTCTAACCAACTTCACTTAAAATAATATCCTCAAGGTCCAACCATGTTATCACAAAAGGCAAGGTTTCATCTTTTTTTTTATGGCTATCTACTAAGCGCCGAAGAATGGATGCTTTTGAACTGTGGTGTTGGAGAAGACTCTTGAGAGTCCCTTGGACTGCAAGGAGAGCCAACCAGTCCATTCTGAAGGAGATCAGCCCTGGGATTTCTTTGGAAGGACTGATGCTAAAGCTGAAACTCCAGTACTTTGGCCACCTCATATGAAGAGTTGACTCATTGGAAAAGACTGTGATGCTTGGAGGGATTGGGGGCAGGAGGAGAAGGGGACGACAGAGGATGAGATGGCTGGATGGCATCACTGACTCGATGGACCTGAGTCTGGGTGAACTCTGGGAGTTGGCGATGGACAGGGAGGCCTGGCGTGCTGTGATTCATGGGGTCGCGAGGAGCCGGACACGGCTGAATGACTGAACTGAACTGAACTGAACTCCACCTTTAACTACTATCACTATTCAGAAGTTTAAGATGCCAAGCCGAGTGCACTTTCTAATACACCCACATCTATGTGAACACAGTTACTATCTTCTGAAGTTTGTGTTTTATAATCCAACCTGTATTCCTTCTTTTTTAAAGCATTAATCTGTCACAAGTTTCAGTGGGTTCCTCACCACCTTCTGACAGAGCGGTTATATATCAGAAGTCAGACTGCCTGGGTACGAGCCCTAATTTGCCACCTGCTAGCTAAATGACCCTGGGTGATTTCTTTAACCTTTTTGGTCCTTGGTTTTCTCATCTGCAGGACACCAGCCTCAATGGGTTTTTGCAAGGATAACAGGGAAATAATACTTGAGAAGCATAAGCTCTACAATAATACACAGGCCAGAACCTGATGTATTATATTAATAAAACCAAACAAAAAGGCTGTTACCTTAGATTTTAAATTGGAATACATTATCTTTGCAAAAATAAAATCAGTTTGTATTTCTGGATATAAAAAGCTAGTGATTCAGGTTAAAAGTTGAGGGTTTTTAATCGTTCAGTTAGCTTGTCTCAGTGCTTATGAAGACTGAGAAGTACAAGTTAACTTTTTCTTTAAAATCACCCACCCTTATTATATGTAAAGAAAACATGGAGAACACAGCTCCTGATCAGTCTAAAGGCAGAGGGTCTGGATGAGATGACCTTAGAAGTTGTTTTTCAGCTCTTGTCTCTCTGAATCTGATTCCAATAAACTCTGTTCTATTAGCTTATGGTCCTTTTGAGTGGTGAGACTGCATATTTCTGGCAATAAAGAACACATTATATGTTTAAAATCCAATTATAAATTCAGTTATTTGAAAAGGAAACATCTATAAATCATTATCTAGGAGCTTTTTAGTATAGAAAATTCTCTTAGTAACTTTACTTAGAACTCTAGTTTTTAAGAAAGAGCTTACAACTGAGCACAAAACCATAAATATACACTCCTAATTCGAGGAAGCAGTCAAAAATGGATTGCTTATTTTATTTCAAAAAATGGACTTTGTAATGCCCTAGTTTTGAATGAAAAGTGTCTTTCATTAATGTTTTTGCACTTTAAGACCGAATCAATCTTATTCTAACAACACTTGGCAGGTTCTGGCTCCCGATTTGCAAATCTTCGAGCCAATTTGCAAATTCCAACATTTCTGATGATGAGACTCATCTATTTCTAGAATTACCAGTAAAGAAGCAAAGCTGACTATGCTAATCACTAAAATACTCTCTTCAGGTTAATGAAGGCAAAGTTATTTACTAAGCTTTATTAACTTTGTATCTTTATTAAGTAAGATTTTACAGTTTAAAGATTAATTTGTTACACATATACAGTATATACAATTCTGAACTCAGCTAGGAAATAGAATAGTCACTATAAAATTATATGCTATAAAGGCTGAATTAACTAATTCTAATAATGAAAAATTAAGTCTGAATGTTACATTGCACTTAAAAAGTATATTATAATTTTGTTCAATCTTTTACAGACTAAAAAGCTACAGTTACAAAATTTAAAAAAAATTTCTATTTTACTGAAAATCAGCAAACACAGGATTCAGTAAATCCAGAGTTGGATCTACCGTAAATTTCATGAGGTTTAGGGGATGAGGGAGGAATCCTAGGTGTGTTTACGTTTGCTTGTTTCTGTAAAACTTAAATATTTTGCCTTTTTTTTTTCTAAAAGGGGCCTTTAAATTGTATAAGCTTTAGGCCCCTCTAAACGCATAGCCAATCCTGCCTGGGTATGTATCATTTATCTGAGGGCTAGAAATTCTATTTTCCAGACTTGCGGTTCAAATTACCTGCATACTTACCATCATCCACTAGAGGGCCCCAGCTACATTATGTAAAGAGAGGCTCTGTGCTTCTTGCCTTTCTAGTCCTTTCTTTGTACCCAGACAAGCAAGGAAATACTGAACAAACAGTATAATTTCGAGTTGAAAAGTGCCTATTAGCTCTTACTGCTGCCATCAAGAGATTGACGTGGCAGAAACGTCTTGCTCTGTTCCACAGCTGCCAATCCTGTCCTTGGCAAACTCAGAGTGAAGCAAGGCCCAGCATGCCCTTAAGTTTAACAAAGTTGAATGAAAGGCCGTTTCATCCCAGGGCTACTCAGTCAAAGTCAAATAATGCCAATGCTGTTTGGTCCAAGGCTCTCAAGTGCTCAGACACCATACAAGACTTTCTCTGCTGAGAACACGGGCCAATACCACCAGTTTCTATACACATTTAGCTTGCTCCTGCTGCTTTCTGTAGCCTAACTTCTCAGCTGGAGTCTGTACCAAATTACAAAATTAAGTCTCATGGAGCAATGCCACCTAGACTCCCTTTGACAGTCACCCTGCAGGTGCAAATTAATGCCCCATAATTTCAAAACAGCTACATATCCCTTTTACAAAAGCAGAAGATTCATAATGCCACAGCATGAAATTGTCCATATTTGCTTATAACATCCCTTCAAATACTTATTTCTTCTAATGCTTATTTCTTCCAACGCAAAAATCCACGTGACTTTCAGAAAAGAATGGCCCTTTGTCAACACTTCTGGAGACCTATAAGCCACCAGATCAAGGGCCCCATATCCATGAGAAGGTTTAATAATGTCGCCTGAGATCCTTAGAAGGGCTTCCCAGGTGGCCCAATAGTAAAGAATCCACCCGCCAATGCAGGAGAGGCAAAAGACTCAGGTTCGATCCCTGGGTTGGAAAGATCCCCTGGAATAGGAAATGGCAACCCATTCCAGTATGTTTGCCTGGACAATCCTAGGACAGAGGAGCCTGACAGACTATAGTCCATGGGGTCGCAAAGAGTTGGACATGACTGAGCACACACACATGCAAGATCCTAAGAATCCCTTCATGAGCTCCTCCTACAGGTAGGAAGGTGTGGTAACCACTGAAATGCTGTGTCATCAGATCAAGGATAGTTGTTTTATAGCTTCACAATCAACTTGTTGACAAATCATGATTAACAGCTCAGGAAACTCATATTAGACAATAGTAATTCAAATTAAGCTAAGCCAAGAAAGGACATGTAATTTATTCAGATTTGCAATCTGTTTACTGCAAGAAGCCAGAATCTTGCTGTGATCTGCCCTTCATGTGCAAAGCTCCCTTTACAGAATGTCTTCCATGGAGAGGGAAACTCTCTTCCCAGAGAATCCAGCCCATTAACACATTTATCCCTTAATCTCTTACTAATCAAACTAGCTTTGTGGTCCTTTGAGCCCAAAGGAGTTACAATGAGTATGGAAGGCTGAGATAGGAAAAGAGATTCACTGGCATTGACAGCTTAAGCAAAGAAAATAGCAGCAAATTTACAGGGAGAAGAGACAAAATGAAATATAAATCAATATGGTAAATTCTAGTCAACTGTACCGAAATACTGTTAGTAAAATCATCTATTAAATGACCCAGCCCTGCTCAACTTCTTAGATCTCATCAAGTAATAGTCTATGTACCTTGTTTGTTATTTTTCAGCTACAATGGCCTTCTGTTTTTCAAAATGCCAACCTCTTTCCCCTACCTGGATTGTTCTTTCATCTTCTCACATGCTTGGCTTCTCTTGTTTAATTCAAAGCTCAAATAACATCTCTTACTGAGGTCTTCCCTCCTACCCAGCCAAAGACTATCTTCCCATCCCACATTTCTTATGACAGCATAGCACTTACTACTATTTCTAATCCATTTTAATTTACTTATTTTCCTATCCCTCATACAGATCTAAATTCCATGAGAACAGGGCCTTTTATCTCCTGTTTACTGATGTTCATTACCCCATGGCCTAGAACTTTTCTTTTAGATGCTTTTTTTAAAGTTAGGTGCTTAATGGTTACTTGTTTGTTAAATGAATGAATTAATTAGGGATATGATTATTCTTAAAAACTTAAAAATATATATTGAACAATTAATACAAGAAATTTTAGGATATCTATCTTCTAGTGATTTACCATATAATTTGAGATAAGTGTGTAAGAAAAACAATACCTGAATGCATTGAATGCCAAGAGGAAGAATTATAGGCATTCAGAAAAGAAGCAATGGCTTATCCTTCTGAGTCTCAGGAATCTTGGAATGTGCTTTTGTTGCTGCAAAACAGATTTTTATACTAGAAATTACTATAGAGCTGGCACACAAATTCCAACTTTTGTGGGGTATAGAAAAAAAACACTAATCTACAAAAATTTACATGTGCTCTTGGTAACAGACAAAATATTTTTGAATGCTGAGCAACTTTAGAAAAATAGGAACATTACAAGCGTAGGTTCTCATTTTGGAGGACAGAGAGAAAGATCTTCAAAATTCAACTGCTGAATTTCAGTGCATAAAAAGGCTAAATTTTCAGAATCATAGAACATGTCATTAACTTGGAAAAATAAGAGTGGCCTATTAATACTTTACATTAGTCATGCATTGAATATCCAACTAAATAAACTGTTTTATTTCTCACCAGCAGCTAAATGAGACAGGTAAATTTTTAATTTTCATTAAATTCATGTAATATATGAGGAAATGGTGGTTAGAGATTTTAGGAAAGATACCCAATGTCTCCCATGTAATAAGAACTGGAATTTTAACTCTGCAGGGAAGGTCACATTTCTAGGAAGTTCCTACCAGTTTGCTTACTTACAGGTACAGCCAAGGACAGGTCCTGATGGCCCTGAACTTAAAACTTCCTAGAAGACAGAAGGTCAGTGTTAATTGCCTGCTCTTGTGATTAAGTTCAATCCTAAGTATTTGTTAAATTGGCCTATCCGTTGTTGGTTAGACAGAAATTTTATAACATTTGCTACTTCTTGAAAGTGAAGGGTTCCCCCTGCCATTATTCCTCAGTCTAAATCCCTGATATTTAACTAAATCATGGCATTAAAAAGAGATACTTTGGGGAAAGGAGAAAACATATTAGCACAGAAATAACTCCTAAGTCTACAATGTCATCTATATTATTTTCTGTATGTAAGCTAAAATTGTTTCATTATTAACAGAATTAAAATCTATGATACTATTTATCCATAGCTTTAAATTGTTTAACATATTTGTATATATGTGTACATACCAATAGTATGGCAGACTATTATAAACACACACACATTTCTATAATACAGAACTAAAAATGATAGATTTTTAAAAATGAATTTTAGTGCAGGTCTGAGCTAGTGGAGAAATGAACAGAATTCCTTGGAGGACAGTAATGACAAGAAAGGAAGAATCCAGAGAGGTAAAATAGCACTGAAGCCTGATGAACTCGCAGTATCAGCTGAACCACAGTTACCTAGAGTCTGCTTTTTGAAGATTACATGAGCAGAAAATAGCAGGGAAAAGCTTAAGGCTCAAGTAAATGGGAAGTCAGACAGAAGACCAGTGTATATTGGGTTAGCCAAAAGTTCACTTGGGTTTTTCTGTAGATATTACAGAAAAATTGGAACCTTTGGCCAACCCAACACACATTTGGGATCTCTTACGTGTTTGAGAGAA
The DNA here is from genome assembly GCF_027580195.1 of Bos mutus. Classification (NCBI taxonomy): domain Eukaryota; kingdom Metazoa; phylum Chordata; class Mammalia; order Artiodactyla; family Bovidae; genus Bos; species Bos mutus. The sequence continues at coordinate 64,727,598 of NC_091624.1, read as the reverse complement.
AAATAAAATCTCCTGCAGAAGGCGACAGTAGGCATCATGCCTTCATGCTCTTGACTCTAGGTGGAAAAGAGAAAAATTTCTCCCTGAGATTTTCTAATCCCAAACTTAGTTGTACAATTGGATTCGCTCAAATACCCCTAATGTATACATTTACTTTAAAGAGGGATGAATGGGTAGTATCTGTAGTACCACACACAGAGCAAACTTAAATATTCTATAGAGGAACAACAAACTAAAATCAAGCTTCAAGAATTTCCACAGGTGAAGTTCCAAGGAGCAAAAGCTCAGAAGAAAAAAATTAACAAAACATGTAAGGAAACAGTAGGTCAGAGTCAGCAGAAAACACAAACTGCAGGAGCACTCCTGTAAACTCATAAACATTTAGTACCTATAAATGTTTTCAATGCTATAAATAGAAGATGACTGATACTGAGAGTAACTCACTAGAAAAAGAGATCTTCAAAGACTGAACACAAAGTTTAGCAAAAGATATCAATAAAACCTCTAGAGATAAAACCTATAATAGAAATAAGAATTTTAATAAGAGAGTTTACCAGGAGATTGGCCACAGCTAAAGAAAAGGAGTATGTCAAGGCTTTGTATTGTCACCCTGCTTATTTAACTTATATGCAGAGTACATCATGAGAAACTCTGGGCTGGAGGAAGCACAAGCTGGAATCAAGATGGCCAGGAGAAATATCAATAACCTCAGATATGCAGATGACACCACCCTTATGGCAGAAAGTGAAGAGGAACTAAAGAGCCTCTTGATGAAAGTGAAAGAGGAGAGTGAAAAAGTTGGCTTAAAGCTCAACATTCAGGAAACTAAGATCATGGCATCCAGTCCCATCACTTCTTGGCAAAATAGATGGGGAAACAGTGGAAACAGTGTCAGACTTTATTTTTCTGGGTTCCAAAATCACTGCAGATGGAGACTGCAGCCATGAAATTAAAAGACGCTTACTCCTTGAAAGGAAAGTTATGACCAACCTAGACAGCATATTAAAAAGCAGAGACATTACTTTGCCAACAAAGGTCTGTCTAGTCAAGGCTATGGTTTTTCCAGTAGTCATGTATGGATGCGAGAGTTGGACTATAAAGAAAGCGGAGCACCGAAGAATTGATGCTTTTGAACTGTAGTGTTGGAGAAGACTGTTGAGAGTCCCTTGGGCTCCAAGAAGGTCCAACCAGTCCATCCTAAAGGAGATCAGTCCTGGGTGTTCATTGGAAGGACTGATGCTAAAGCTGAAACTCCAATACTTTGGCCACCTGATGTGAAGAGCTGACTCATTTGAAAAGACCCTGATGCTGGGAAAGATTGAGGACAGTAGGGGAAGGGGATGACAGAGGATGAGATGGCTGGATGACATCACCGACTCGATGGACATGAGTTTGAGTGAACTCCGGGAGTTGGTGATGGACAGGGAGGCCTGGCGTGCTGTGATTCATGGGGTCGCAAAGAGTCAGACATGACTGAGCGACTGAACTGAACTGAAAGAAACATTTGTGAGCCTAAAAGGTGAATCTAAAAAAATTACCTTAATGTAGCACAAAGGGGCAAAATAGTTAAGAGGCCAAAAAGCTAGGGAATAGAATGAGAAACTGCAACACGGATCTATTCAAATTTCACAAAAAAACAGAAAGACAAAACAGGACAGAGGCACTATCTGAAGAGATAATGATTTAGTATTCCTAAGATACTAATTTATATATTTAAGAAGTTTAAGATAGCCCATGAATAAACAAAGAGACCCATAAATATATCAGAGTGAAATTTCAGAATACCATAAACAAAGAAAACATATTTAAAATAAATATCCACAATGAAATAGAATTATACTGAGTGATGATTTTTACATGCAATTGTGGAAACCAGTAGTTGGAATAATATTTTCAAAACACTGAGAGAGAAAAAAGTCAACCAAGAATGTCCAGTGGAATGAGAATGGAACAAAGATTCAGATCAATCAAGAGAAACTGTGTAGAATCAAGAGACTCTCTCAAAAGGCCCTTCTGAAACTCATAGGTTAGAAAAAAGAAAATGACCTCAAAAGGAATATATAAGATGCAAGAAACTATTAACAAAGGAAATTTGTAACGTATGTGTGATACTATAACAAAATAATAATAATAATACAGGCCTTATTTCTGCTGTTAGAAGAATCAAAGTATATTAATAGCTAAAAGCTAGGACAATTATACAACTCAGATAATACTAGCTAAATTATTCTAAAATCCTTATATTGTTTGGGCAGATAATATTGAGTTGGCCAAAAGGTTCATTCAGGTTTTTTCTCTATCTGACAGAAAAACTCAAATGAATTTTTTTGGTCAACTCAAAAAAACATGGATTAATATTGGACTTTGATAAGTTAAATAAGCAGTTTTAAATGTTTTGGGCCTAAAAGAATAGACAGAGCATATATAAATTCTAAACTCATGGAAGATAATAATGGAATGAGAAAAAAATTCTGGAACAAAAAGCTAAGTGAAAAAATACATACAAACACAAACAATATGTTAGAAATGAAGACAAATATACCTGAAATATTCAACATAAATGACTAAACTCTCCAATTAAGAAAAAGTAACAGATTTGATTCAAAAAAGAAAATCTACATGCATGTTTATAAAGACATAAACAATTAAAAGAAAAAAGGTAGCAAAAGCTGTATTAGTAAAATATTACATTCAATACCTTGTACTAACCTAAAATGGAAAAGAATCTGAAAAAGAATATACATGACAAACATAGCAATGCATCACAAAGAATCTTAAATATTTATCTGAAGAATGTAGTGAGCTGAACATGAGAAATCAGAAACAGGAGCTTCCCTGGTGGTCCAGTGGCTACGACTCGGTGCTCCCAATGCAGGGGGCCTGGGTTCAGCCCCTGTCAGGGAATTAGATCCTGTATGCTGCAACTAAAGACCTAGTGCAGTCAAAACAAATAAGTAAAGAAGCAAATATTTTTTAAAAAGAAATAAGAAACATACTTCATCATATTAACAACCCAAAGGGAGAAAATCTATATATTCTTCTCAGTTTATTTAGTAAAAGCACTGTATAAAATCCAGCATTCCTTCATAACAAATTCTTTAAAAACTAGAAATCAAAGAATTTTTTTATCCTGAAAAGGGTATATACAGAAAAGTTAGAGGAAACATTTTATTCAATGGTGAAATATCAAACTCATTCCCTTTGAATTTACATTTTAAAAATGCCCAATATCACTTCTATTCAACATTACCTTTGATTTTTAAATCAGTGGAATAAGTCAAGGGAAAAAATAACATACAAATGGTTTGTAAAAGAAGAAATAAAACCTCTATTACTTGCAGATAACATTATTGTGAGTATAGAAAACATAAGCATGTCTAAATTATCAAAATTTAGAGGTGTATTTTCATAGAGAGAAATTCCCAATGTTGTAAAGATATCAACGCCCTTCCCTAAGCTGATCTATACTTACAGTGCAATTTCAATAAAAATCCCAAGGGGATATTTTATAGGACCAGACAGAATGATTCTAAATATTTTCAGGTAGGAGGTAAGAAAATTATAAAAAAGACTTAACCTATAAGTTATTAAGACTTATCATAAAGCTAGAGCAATTTTAAAACTATGGTATTGTCACAGGGATAGACAACTAGGTCAGTGAAATGAAAGTGAGAGCCCAGAAACAGATTCATGTGTAACTGGAGACCAGATACATGATAGAGGTGGTATTGTACATCTGTGGGGAATGGATATATTATTCAATAACTTATGTTGGAATAATTATAAATTCACACAGAAACACAAGATCCTGTCCTTGGAATTTATACAAAAATCTATTCAAGGACTTTAATGTGAAGAGTTATAAATATTAAGGGTTATTGAAAAAGTTAGGAGAATATCTTTATGACATCAAGATAGAGTGGTTTATATGCCAGTTTTTTAAAAAGGAAAATACGGGTAAATTCAACTATATCAAAATGTAAAACTCTTGTTTATCAAAAGCAACTCATGAACTGACAATCCAAATTTTTGGAGAAGATATTTGTTGTATGTATGACAAACAAAATAGCACCTGGAATATGTAAAAATAATTTCTGTAAGTCAATAAGACAAACAAGCCAATAGAAAAAAAAAATGTGAGCAAACATTTCCCACAAGAGAAAATGGGAAAGACAAATAAATATATGAAAAGATGTTTAGTTTCTTTAGTAAGCAAAGAAATGTAAAGTAAAGTCTCAAGGAGATACCATTTCACACCTGCCAAACTGGTAAAACTTGAAAGCCTGACAGCCTTCTTGACAATCTTCTGGAAGATAGAAAACCCTATGAATTTTTATGTACCACTGGAGGGAAATGTAACTTGATAGAATCACTTTGGAAAACAAGTTAGTACTACACAGTAGACCTGAATATGAGAATAGCCTATGACAAAGAAACACAAATCAAGGTATAAACCTTAGAAGAAAACTCTTGCACATGTGTATAAGCAAGCATAAGAAACTGTCCACAGCAACACTGTTCATAATAGCAAATAACTAACAGTTCAAATACCCATCAATAAGATGAGGGAGAAATAAATAGTGATTTATCCATATAATGGAATTCTGTACTGATGTGAGCCTGATGAAATCACAGTTGTGTTCATCAACATGGATAAATTTCAAACACATAACATAAAATGAAAAAGCAAGTCACCAAACATATACAGTATGATTCCATTGGTATGAAATGAACAAAAATAGGCAAAACTAAACTTACATTGTTAGGAGATATAAAGGAAAACAAAAGAATGATGATTACCAAATTCTATGTATAGAGGGAGGCACACAGAGAATTTTTTTTTAGGTACCCATGTTAAAGGTACCGATCATGTTCTATTTTTATAACCCAGATGGTGAATAGAAATGCTTGGCATTTTTTAAACTATACACACACACACATGTTCATTTTACACATATTTGTATGTATGATATATCTCAATACTTTCCAGTGTGCACAATTTGATCAGTAACATAGGTACCTGAATATGAATCTCCCTTATTCAGTATGCAAATAACATGAAGCTCAGAAGAGTAGAATAGGGATTAGATATGGAAAATGATAAATAATAATAGCACTTTCAAAGTTTAGAAATATAATTTTTAATTATATAAGGGATCTAAGGTAGATGAGTATAACACTATAGAATGAAAATTCATTTCAAATGTTAAATTTTAGAGGATGTAAAAACATATAGATAATTCAATACATTTTTAAAAAAAAGATCTGAAATGATTATAGGATAATGAATTAACTCCATCATGGGTTCAAATCTGTTGTCGTGGTTTCCTTTTTCTTTAAAAAGAATTATTTGTATGGTGTATGAAAGAATATCTAATGTCTCTTAAATGCTGAACAAATTTTACCACAAAAGTTGAATGACACAGTAAGAGACAACCTGGACCAATGGCCCAAAGATCCAGTCTCAAGCCCTACCTCTGCTTCTTGCATTCTCCAAATATTGTGGGGGGTTGGGGGGGAGCCTTTTATTAGGACCTTGGAGGTGTAAGCACAGACATTACTTTACCAACAAAGGTCTGTCTAGTCAAAGCTATGGTTTTTCGAGTAGTCATATATGGATGTAAGATTCGACTGTAAAGAAGACTGAGCACCAGAGAACTGATGCTTTTGAACTGTGGTGTTATAGAAGACTCTTGAGAGTCCCTTCAAGTGCAAGGAGATCCAACAAGTCCATCCTAAAGGAAATCAGTCCTGAATATTCATTGGAAGGACTGTTGAAGCTGAAACTCCAATACTTTGGCCACCTGATGTGAAGAGCTGACTCATTTGAAAAGACCCTGATGCTGGGAAAGACTGAGGGCAGGAAGAGAAGGGGACCTCAGAGGATGAGATGGTTGGATGGCATCACTGACTTGATGGACATGAGTTTGAGTAGACTCCAGGAGTTGGTGATGGACAGGGAAGCCTGGTGTGCTGCTGTCCATGGGGTCACAAGGAGTTGGACAAGGCTGAGCGACTGAACTGACTGACTGGAGGTGTTAGAAGGAAAAAATGTGGAAGTGGCATAAAAATACTAAGGAATACTAAGGACAGATACTCAGCGGCTTCCATTTGCTAAGAACTGGCCTGCTATTTATGTGTAGCTTTTTTTTAACCTTCAAAACAAGCCTGTGATATGGGTACTACTAGACACTCAAGCAAAACAGCATTCAGTCATTAAATGATACTGAAATGGAAATAAAAGTTATTCTAAATGCCCATACACAAGACTTGTATGGTCTCTATCCCTGTACAACTTTAAATGCTGAAGGATGGAAAAATAAACAAATAAACAAATTTAAAAATTCAGATAGAGTATGTCAGAGGCTACCAGGATGGTGGAGTATTGTCCTTCTGAGAAGGTAACATTGGACTCAGACCTTCTGAGAAGGTCACAGTGGACTCAGACCAGAATAGAGAAGGAACCAGGCTTGTAAAAATCTGGAGAAGCAATACTGCAGGAAAAAAGAATATCAAAAACAAAAGATCAAGGTAAGAACAAACATTTGGTGTGTGACCAGGAGGTCCAAAGCATTGTGAATGAAGGGGATGAGATTAGAGAGGCAGGTAAGTACTCTGTTTTTTTGTTGTTGTTTGTTTTTAAGAACACAAAGTTTATGGTTTTAATTGTCAGCCTGTGCTTTTAATAAAAACTAACTTTCTATAAACATAAATTTGTTATAGCCACAAATTCATTGACTTACTGTAGAACAAAATATGTTAAACTTGCTTAGAATTTTTTTTAGGTATAATCATTATTTTATTGAAAAGTTTTCCATAGCCAGTATTTGAAATTAGCTTTCTGGGAGTTTTTAAAAAATTTCAATTGGAAGATAATAGTTTTACAATGCTGTGTTGATTTCTGCCATAAAACCACATGAATGAGCCTTAAGTTTATATATATCCCCTTCCTCTAAAGCCTCCCTCCCACCCTTACACCCATCCCACCCCTCTAGGTTGTTCACAGAGCCCCCGGCTGGGCTCAGGTAGGACTTTGACGATCATAGTTAGATGTCCGCATTTTATCCCCATATTACACAATGGGGCTCAAAGCAAATTATTTGATGTATGTTTTAATGAGCACTCTAGCTGCTACTGATAAGGGAACTATGAATGATCACAAATCATTAGATGGTTATTGCAGGATCTCAGGAAAGAGACAGTGGTAGCTTGCACTTGGATGATGCTAATAAATATCTTAAAAGAATGGGTTTTGAGATGTTATTTGAAGCATTTTGAAGGTAGAGGACAATGAACTTACTAACTGGCCTCCTACGTTTGGGGTCTGAACTACTTATTTGCTGAAGGGTAATGTCATTTACTGAGATGGGAAATACTACAGAGAGAAGAAAGGTCAAGGAGATACAAATTTAACAATGTGTGAACCTGAGATGAGACTCTTCCCATTCCTTCTCAATATCAGCAGAAAAGAAGTCTGCAGGTTACTTTAGAAGTCATCACCATCATCATAGTAGTAGTATTTGTTGAGAACTTATTACATGCCAAGCCCTGTTCTGATCTGAACTCTACCATGTAGGTTCTACCATCATCTCCATTTAACTGATGATAGAAAATGAAACACTGAGTTTCTTAATGTGTCCTAGTTCTCAAGTCTAGTAAGTGGCAGAGGCAGGGTTTGAATTTTGAATCCAAGCAGTTTGTTCCATTATCCTTACTCTTGACTGCACAATTTCATGGTTTACTTATTTGCACACTCAGAACACAACTGACCTTTGTATATAGTAAAAGGTGAAAGGCATAGTTCAGCAGATGTAGAGAGCTGGCTACTGACTCATTTGGCCCCAAGTTATTTTTCTGGAAACATAGCATAAAAATGTTTACCATTGGAATTTAGAGATACTGTAGTCCAGGTGGCACTTATAGTAAAGAACTCGGCTGCCAATGCAGGAGACACAGGAGACCTGGGTTCCATCCCTGGGTTGGGAAGATCCCCTGGAGAAGGAAATGGCAACCCACTTTACATTCCTTGCCTGGAGAATCCCATGAAGAGAGGAGCCTGGCGGACTACAGTCCATAGGGTCGCAAAGAGTCAGAAGCAACTTCATGCGTACACACACACGGTAGTCCAAAGTGGTCATTTCATGTTATGTCAACAAACTGTCACTGAAAAGAAAGTTTCTTTAGGAAACTGAGTCAAATAAACTTATCTTTACTGAAGGATATTTTGAGTATTTAATATAATAAGGTGTATTATGAATCTCTAAGAGGAATATAGGAATATATGCTAAATTTATTTGATCTGGAAATCCTTATGGTTTGTTTGGTTTTATTGCTTGTTTGTTTTGCATGCTATGAGGAAATATAATCCATAGACCCAGCTGGATCAATCCAACAGATTAGGAAACTCACGCACTGAGCTAAGTGACCTTTCTAAGCCCCAGTGTAGAATATGAGTATATGGTCCTACAGACAGTAAATTTGATACTGTAAATTATCATGAAACAAGAAAAGCCTAGAAGTAATCTAATCAAATATATTTTTCTTACCTAGAAATACAATCAGGGTTCACAGTTCTAAGTTTGTTAGGCAGCAATAATGCTTAATATGATACTTCACTAATCTTGAGACCATCATCTACTCTTTTTTGTTTTAGTTCTATTTCTTTCAATAACAGGAATTCAGAGCCTAAACAGATGTCCTATCCCTGCTTGGCCAGGGCCCAAGACCAAACTGCAGGTAGCAACACAGGAAAGACCTTCTAATGTCACCTCTGCTATCTCTCTACACCTCTCTCTAGCTCAAAACAGATCTCCTTCAGGGCACTTGCGTCATTAAGGCAATGTGTTTTCACCTGCAGAATAAATCTGAATGTTTTTATAGAAACCTCTCTTCTAAGGAAAAAAAGATACAGAATCAAAAACACAATATGGGAATAAGAACCAATTCAAATTATAACCCACATTGTCCTGCTTTTCTTAGGAAGACAAACAACTCAGTATTTCATTCTTCCCCTTTTCATAAATGTAATACCAGATAAACCTTTGTCCAAAGAAAAGTAGAAAATAAAAAAGACACGCTGAATTTGATTTCCTAATGTCCTCCTTGAACTTTGAAAACCTACTCATGACTAGTACTAATGCACACTTTCTCAAGGATGAAAACCACCAATTTTGTTTGCAGAGTGAAGAAAAGGCTGATGAGACAGATTCAAGAAGTCTGACTCTGAGTTCTCACATTGCCAGTAACTAGCTGAGCTACCTTAAGGAAGTTAACCAACTCTAGAACTCTTAAGACTTTTAGGGCTCTTAGATTCTAGTCTGCATCTGTTTTGACTGAGACGATGTTCATTTAAAGATCAAATACCATCATGTTTAATTTAATTATCAAAATTTCACTGAAGGCTTACCATGTGCTAACAGCTGGTACATGCTAATTTCGACAATTCTATTAATATATATTAGGTCCTAATATTATCCCAATCGTATTGATAAGGAAATTGAAACCTAGAAATGTAAGCATGAATGGTACTACTTCATCATTTTAAGGTCAGAAGACTGATTATGAAGGATTCTGCCTGCATACCTTGCCATAGAGTTTGAATTTTATTTTTTGACCAGAGATTTGAATATTTCCTTGGTGTGTAGCACTCTTAGTTTTAGTAACTTTTTTCATCAAGACTCTAGACCCAAAAGGATAAATTACAGTTTTCTTTTAAAAGGTTAGATCTAAACAATAAATATTTATGTCCTAAAAACTTAGTAACCATTTGAAAAATAATACACACATATTTAAAAGAAAATTAACACTTTTATTTCATCCTTAAGTAGCCACATTACTTACCAATGGGACATGCTTGGTGGGGCACCCACATCTTCATGGACTTTGGAATCAGACTGTACACTGCCACCTTTTTTGCTTTATGTTGTTTTTTATGTAATACTTGCTTTTCATCATAGCAATCACTGAAAACTCAGCTTTACAAAATATGATGTCATCAAAATGTCATCAAATGGAGACAATCTAATGTTGAAACTGAACTATCTCGAGCTGTTACAGAGGGTGTTCCACAGATGGATAGCTTTGTTTCCCTCAAATATTTAAAATAACCGATGGTAACAATATGAGTTAACTGCCATGCCCAGGGCACCTGAAGCACACAGTTTGGAAACCATGGCTCTGGTCAATGAACAACCATAGAAAGATGTGAAGCAGGAGAATGACACAATTCTGAAATTCTCTCTACAGAGAACACCCTGGCAGACGGCTGGAGAAAGGATGGAAATGTCAATACTAGAGACAAAGGGAATAGCTCAGAAGTGGCTTCAGTATTCCAGGAGTAAGTTTTGGGAGATATTAAACCACTTAAAGCTCTGAAACAGCCTCTTTAGTGAGATTATTACATTAGGGAAAGTTTTCTTTAAAGTCATTCATAAAAGCACACTATCAGAGATTAAATAAGGGTAAGTGGTACAGGGGAAAAAAGAGAATTTGGGCTGATGTTATTTCATTATATCTTTGTGAAACATGCATTATTTTCATTGACATAAGGTAGTCCTGTTATTTAGTAGTGCTTGACAGGTGTTGCAATAGAAGGTTTGGGGTATACAAAAAATGTAAAAGTAACAGTTTTGATAAACATATTATTTGTTATGTAATATGTTGACTTTGGGGGAAGCTAGATGGATCGTACATGGAAATTCTTTCTACTATTTTTACAATTCATCTACAATTCTAAAACTATACCAAAATAAAATTGTAAAAAGTGAAAAAATAAAATAGATATAGAAAGATGATAGGAAAGGGAGGAAAGAGAAGAATTATGAACCAGAAGGACTAAGGGAGAGAAAGGAGAAGAAGAAAAAGAAAGACAGGAAAAAAGGAAGGAAGGACTACAGTAATGGAGAAATTATTCCAATTTGCCAACTGTATTTGTTACACTATTAGTTTTAGTATAAAATGTGTCACTCGGTTCTCAGGGGGAAAAAAAAGTCAAACAACACTTTCCATCTAGAAAGTTGTTGGAGTTGTGACTAAAACTGCATGCCTTCTCCTAAAAATGGTCTTGTACCTAGTTATAAACATAAAAACTGAAAAGAAAATTTGTAAAAAATAAAACTATTAAGCGGCAAACTCTAGATAACTGGGCAAAGATCATCTTAATTCAAAGAGATATGACATGTTGCAATGTAAAGGAGAAGGAAGATGGGATAAAAATCCACAAAAAGGGCACCTTTACATGGGAGAAATTTAGTGGTAGAGGGAAGTCTAATAAAATTAGCCAGGCAGATGCCTCATTTGCCTCCATGTGCTATTTCCCCTATATAAAAAGGAAATGGAATTTCAAATAAAAAATTATCTCTTCCTGTGCTGAGAGCCATAAAGAAAGCAAGATAGCACTGGGACTGTCCCTCATTTCATAGCTCTTAAAGATGAAAAGAACCCTATAATGGTGAAATATTTTAAATCATAAGGCAACCAAAGGAAAAGTAACTTAACTATTAACTCTATAAAAATTTAATTTAAATATATTCTCACTGGTGGTCAAAACACTTTCAAAATGCGTGAAGCTGTAAGCTAGTTATAATGGTACTATCAAGGAAGCTAAGAATTGAGAGGTCTGCCTAGTAATGAGCTAGTAAATTATTTAATTGGGTTATTTTCCTATTTAGTTGTATCATATATGGTACCTTAGATAAGGTACCTTAGGGCCTTCCTAAGGATTCTGCTTTGCCAAAATGTAGAGTGAAGGTGCGTTAGGACCTACACATTTAACCACAGTTTACAATATTCAACCCTTTCAACTCAGAACAGTTAAGTCTTGGAGAAGAACATGGCAACCCACTCCAGTATTCTTGCCTGGAGAATCCCATGGACAGAAGAGCCTAGCAGGCTACAGTCCACTGGATCACACAGAGCTGGACATGCCTGAAGTGACTTGGCACACACGCACAGTTAAGTCAGAATGGCTGTGTGAATGATGAATATAGCAAGGTATGTTAAAATATACATTTATTTTTAAAGATGATATTGATTTAAACAGAATACTAAGTCAGAAATTTTTTCATACTTCCCAATTTAGAATCTTCAACTCAAGGTAATTATTAGTAATAAAAGCCCTGACAGTTTTTTCCAAGTGTAGAATTTCTACATGATACTATTCAAAGATCTTTTCCTTATGAAATGGAAAAAAAAAAAGTCAATGATGTTCCCCCCAAATATATGGGATTTCAGAGCTTAGAAAGGCACTAGCTAATGACTCATGTTCTAGCGCCAGATTAGACTATCAGTCGAGACTAAATAACACTTTGAAAGTCACTTTAAAGTGATTAATCCATATTCAGTATCTAATATGGGAACTTCCCTAGTGGTCCAGCGGTTATGGCTCTGTGTTTCCACTGCAGGGAGCATGGGTTCAATCCCTGGTCAGGAACTAAGATCCCACATGCCACGCAGCACAGACAAAAAGAAAAAAGAAAGTAGAGATAAACCACAAAAATTAAAAACAAACAAACAAACAGCTAAACTCCATGCTACTACACTGAGGTTCCTTTTTATTTTTTAGTGTGCTTAGGGTAGGGCAGTTCATATATATACATTTTAAATATAAAAAGAAAAACCACATTCTTTCCCTGCAGGGAACCATATCAGGAGGGCAACATGTGCCCAAAATGTTTTAATTTAGTGTAGACATCTAATTACAAGTAAGAGATGGCATCTTTGTCTTCTGAGCAAGTGGTATACCACTTTGGCCATAAGCATCCAACTAATGTTTGGGACTTGCATGTGATGATGAATAAGTTTTCACTTTATGGATAAAACAAAGCATGGAAAGGGAAATTCTTCTATTTCTAAAATAATTCCCGGAAGAGGAAATAATGCTTTATATGTTATGTTGATTACTGTTATTCCCAGGTTCCAAGAGTCACTGAATTTGTGCCAAACTATTGTGTCCAATTGTTCTCCAAACCCCTTACACCCAGTTTCAAAGTCATATACTAAGTCAATAAATAAGAGGTAGAGTTATACTTTATGTGAAAACAATATTTAAAGATTTGATTAAACACTCTACACAAAGTTGGTATAGAGGAAACATGTGCTCAGTCACTCAGTTGTGTCCAACTCTTTGCAACTCCATGGACTGTACCCCACCAGGCTCCTCTGTCCATGTAATTTTCCAGAAAATAATACTGGAATGGGGTTCCACTTCCTACTCCAGGGGATCTTCCTGACCCAGGAATTGAACCCAATATACTTCAACATAATAAAGACCAAGTATGACAAACCCACAGCTAACATCATACTAACAGTAAAAAGCTGAAAGCTTTTCCTCTAAAATGAGGAACAAGACAAAGACATCCACTCTCACCACTCTCATTGCTTCTATTTAATACGATAGAGAAAGTCCTAGTCAGAGCAATCAGACAAGAAAAAGAAAAGGCATTCAAATTAGCAGGGAAAAAGTAAAACTGTAACTATATGAAGACGACATGATTCTATACGGAGAAAATCCCAAAGACTCCACAAAAGAAGTACTAGAACTAATAAATAAATTTAGTAAAGTTGCAAGATACCAGATTAGTATACAGAAATCCATTGTAATCTTATATACTAATAATGAACTATCAGAAAAAGAAATCGAGAAAATAATCACATCTTAAAAAAATACCTAGGAATAACTTTAACCAAGGAGGTGAAAGGTCTGTTCTCTGAAAACTATAAAAAATTAAAGAAGGAAATAGAAGATAATATATAAATAAAATGATATCCCATGTTCATGAATTGGAAGAATTAATATTGCTAAAATGTCCATACTCCCCAAAGCAATCTACAGATTTAATGCAATCCCTATCAAAATACCCATGACATTTTTCAGGGAATTGGAACAAATAGTTCCAAAATCTATATGGAACCATAAAAGACCCCAATTAGCCAAAGCAATCTTGAGAAGTAAGAATGAAGCTGGAGATATCATGTGCTGTGACTTCAGGGTATACTACATTCAAAGCTATAGTAATCAAAACAGTATGATATGGCCACAAAGACAGACATATAGAGCACTGAGACAGAATAGAAAGCCCCCAAATAAACCCACACTCATATGGTCAATTAGTTTATGACAAAGGAGACAAGGATATACAATGGGAACAAGATGGATTCTTCAGTAAGTGGTATTGGGAAAGCTAAACAGCTACATGTAAAGAATGAAATTAGAACATTTTCTCACACCATATACAAAAATAAACTCACATGGTCTCCCCAAATAGACTCAAATTGGTAGTTCATTGTTTAAAGAATATTTTAAAAGATCAAAAGTCTAGGTCCAGAGGATCTTCCAGCACAAAGTTCATTCTGATTTGGAAGGTCTTATGGACTGGAGCCAGAGAAAAGGGAAGAGAAGCAAGCATCCATAAGCCACTGGCAAGTGACTATGAGGGTGGTCGAGGGTGCCCCAAAAGGGAGGAGAGCTCCTACGAATTTTGCTTCCCCCCATATCTCAGAAGGGAGCTGAAGGAGCTGGGAGAAGGGCAAGGGGGAACCCCTGAATTGTCTATCAGTCTGAATTGGCTAAAAGTAAACTTCTTACTACTGACATAATGAGAGATCAAGATAGAGATTTAATGCAGTTATAGAAAAGGCAGTTAACAATTCTTGCTACTCTGAAGCTATGACTTAGGATTCCCACTTGTGGCTTCTGTTTAAAATTTAGCTTTCTCCACTGGACTGTAGGCTCCTGGAGGACAATGACCATTTGCATTCATCTTTGTAACCCCTGTCAGCTATAGTACAGAGACTCAGGAAATACTGGTCAAATGGAAAACCATGAATCCAAAGCTGGATGATGGATGAAGATCTCAATGAAACTAAGGAAGGGTAATTTCCCTTGTTCAGATGTGATTTTTCCTTAATGGAATTAGAGTTGAATATCAGAAACAATGTATATATTATCTGTTCTTTTTTTTTTTGGTTAAGATAATATTATTCAAATTAGCTAGTAATTTGCTATATTTATTTTTCACTGAGTTGAATTTAGTCACTCTCATTTAATCTTGTCAAAATGATTATGACAATAAAATTGAAGATTTGTTAAAAAAAATTCAAATGGATTAAATACCTAAGTACAAGATCTGAAACTATAAAACTCCTGGAAGAAAATATAGGCAGTACTCCTTGACATTGGTCTTAGCAATATTTTTTTGGATCTGTCTCCTCAGGCAAGGGAAACAAAAGCAAAAGTAAACAAATGGGTCCTATTCAAACTTAAAAGCTTTTGCACAACAGTATAAACCATCAACGAAATAAAAAGGCAACTGACTGAATGGGAGAGGACATTTGCAAATGATATATCTGATAAAGGGTTATTATCCAAAATATATAAATAACTCATACAACTTGAAACAACCTGATTTTAAAATGGTCAGAAGATGTTTTAATAGGCATTTTTTCCAAAGATGACATACTGATAGTCAACAGGTACATGAAAAGATTCTCAACATCACTAATATCAGGAAATATAAATCAAAACCCCCGTGAGATATCACCTCACATCAGTCAGAATGACTGATCAAAAAGACAACAAACAGGAAGCACTGGAGAATACGTGGAAAACGGGAGCCCTCGTGTGGGAATATAAACTGGGGCAGCCACTGTAGAAAACAGCAAGGAAGTTCCTCAGAACATTAAAAATAGAACTAACGTGATCCACCAATTCTAGTCCTGTGTGTTTATACAAAGAAAATGAAAACACTGAATTAAAAAATTGTATAGCAGCTTTATAAAAGCAAAGATATGCGAGCAACAAAAGTGTCCATCAACAAATGAATGGATAAAGAATATGTGGTATATATACAATGGAATACTACTCAGGTGTAAAAAAAAGACTAAAATTTTGACATTTGCAACAATGTGGGTGGATCTAGAAAGTATTATGCTAAGTGAACTAAGTGAGAGAAATACAAATACTATGTGTTATCACTCATATGTGGAATCTAAGGAATAAAACAAACGAACAAATAAAACAGAAACAAGACTCACAGATATGGAGAACAGACTGGTTGGTACCAGAGGGGAGAAGGGTCAGGGGAGGGTAAAATGGGTAAGGGAGATGAAGACGTACAAACTACTAGACACAAAATAACTAAGTTACAAGGATATAATTAAGAATACAGGGAAATAGCCAATATGTCATAGTAACTTTACATGGAGTATAATCTATAAAAACATTGAATTACTATGTTGTACACCTGAAACACATATAATATTCTAAGTCAACTGCACTTCAATTAAAAAATGTTCTTAATCATTTTATTATTATATGGTTTCTACTGTTTATGTAATGGAAAGAAAGAACTGATTTTAGTGTTTGGCAATGTAGGAGAGAGACCTCATTTTTAATTCTAGCTTGGCCATGTGCCAATTGCTTCATTATAAAATGCATTTTTTTTTTTTTTTTTTTTTTTTACTAGAACTACCTTCCTGCTGCTGCTGCTGCTAAGTCACTTCAGTCGTGTCTGACTCTGTGCGACCCCATAGACGGGCAGCCCACCAGGCTCCCCCGTCCCTGGGATTCTCCAGGCAAGAACACTGGAGTGGGTTGCCATTTCCTTTTCCAATGCATCAAAGTGAAGTTGCTCAGTCATGTCTGATTCGTAGCGACCCCATGGACTGCAGCCTACCAGGCTCCTCCACCCATGGGATTCTCCAGGCATGAGTACTGGAGTGGGGTGCCATTGCCTTCTCCAGAACTACCTTCCTAACAGAGGCTAAATAAAACATCCTATACATATGAGCTGTTACTGTAGTGCCTGGCATACAGAAGATGCTCCATAAATATTAATTCCCTTTATGTTTCTGTGGGAACATGGATTTGCCCTCAAGGGGTTTTCTTAATAGTTATAAAATCTGATCAGTTTTCTCTCTACAAATTCTGCATTGAATGAACCTTACTGAAATAGCTTGTGTGTTTATGTCCTTCTTTGCGCTGAACCATTAGAGATAATTGCCGTAGCTTTGGGAGCAAACTCCAAATATCTATATAAAACAAAAAATGTATAATTCAGTGTCACAAATCAACTCCTACACAGTAGGTTTTTAAACTGCTTTCTATGTAACTGTAGTTTTAAAAACCTACACAGTTAAAAAATAAACTGTAGTTATTTAAACCACACAATAAGAATAAAGGTCATTGCAAATATTTCTTAATATGTTTGCCAATAGAAATTCATAGAAATTTGCCAATAAATATTAATAAATATTTTATGCATCCTCATTACATAGTACTTTGTAATCAAACTGAAAAGCCAACAATTTAAGTAAATGAAAGTGGAAGTGTTAGTCGTTCAGTCGTGTCCGACTCTTTGCAACCCTATGGACAGGCTTTGAACCCTGTGCCCTTTGGACCCTTTGGACCCTTTGAACCCTATGCCAGGCTCCTCTGTTCATGGGATTCTATAGGCAAGAATACTGAAGTGGGAATTTAAGAAGCCATTCCCTTCTCCAGGGGATCTTCCCAACCCAGGGATTGAACCTGAGTCTCTTACACTGCAGGCAGATTCCTTACCATCTGAGCTACCAGGGAAGCCTGGGGCTACTTAATTGATATGAAAGTCAAAAATCCACTAAAATAGTATCTGAAACAATATTGGCAAAACCATTATGCAAGATTTGTAAAATCAGCTTATTTGAAGTAGTAATATCAAATAATACTGAAATGTTATTCGATATAATTTAATTTATTTAATTATTGCTAACCCTTAGTCTGTGGGCTTCCCTGGTGGCTCTGATGGTAAAAAATATGCCTGCAATGCAGGAGACCTGGGTCCAATCCCTGGGTTGGGAAGATTCCCTGGAGGAGGGCATGGCAACCCACTCCAGTATTCTTGCCTGGAGAATCCCACAGACAGAGGAGCCAGGCAGGCTACAATCCATGGGGTCGCAAAGAGTCGGACAGGACTGAGCAACTAAGCACAACCCTTAGTCTGTACTCCTTGAAGCTGAGGTGTCCATTGGTTCAGAAGAAAGGCAGAATCCAGTGCTGTGCTCAGTTGCTCAGTCATGTCCGACTCTTCGTGACCCCATGGACTGTAGCCCACCAGGCTACTTTGTTCATGGGATTTTGCAGACAAAAATCCAGTAGAGAAAAATAAATTAATAGTCTACTTTTGAACTACCAAAACAGGCTCTTAATTTCCATTTTAAAGATGACACTTGTGAGAGCAAATGCTTTTATGTTGTAAGAGCCAGATGTTGTTGCAAGGATGCATTCAAAGGACCAATGAGTCAAAGTTGAAAGATTTTCACAAAGATAAATAAGATCAACTGCAGAATATGGAATAACTTCTTAAACCAAAAAAAAAAAAAAGGTTTTCTAAAAAGCCCTTTACAACTGTATTGCAGAATGAAGAGACTGTAAAATGAGACATCTAACATTAAGATACTACCTGTGTCCGTAAGAAACCCTGGCTGGGGAGAAGATGTGGGTCCAGGAGGAAACTGAATAAACTACAGATAGACTGAAGGGGAAGGTACAGTAGAGGAGGCTTCTGCCTTGGCTCATAGCTGGGGCTCTCAGAGGCCCACTCAGGCCCACCTGGTGGCCACCAGTGAAGTTAAAGTAGATGCTTTCAGAGCTGCTGACTTTTGAGGCCTGATTCTACCACAGATTTCAGGGATAGAGGTGGTGCTACAGGTGGTGCTGACCGATGCTCAGAGGTGAATAAATCTAGTTATCTACCCACAGTGGCCAGAGAGAGAACACCCCACCCATCCCATCTCACTACTAAAGGATTCAATAAGCTTTCCCTTCTTTCTCAAGAGAAGGAAATAAAAAAGGGATGGTAGAAAACAATCCTGGGCCCACTGCCTTATATAAAGACAAAATTGTATAAAGGAAGAAAACAAATTACCTTGAAAGAGTAAGTTTATTTTATTTCACCATCAGCAGAAATGGGAGCTCATGATCAAGTTGAGTTCAATTGCAGAAAACAAAGTCAAGTTTCTGTATCTGTACACTGCATCCTGTAGTGAAAATCCGAATAGATGACAGTGCTTTCTTGATGTTACTTTTGAACACTGGCAGAACAAACAAGTAGAAATATTCAAAAACAACCTCTAGAGAAGTAGACAGTTGGCAAAAAGTCCAAGTGAATATAGTGGATAAAAATGTGGGGGGCCAGGAATCATAATCCTATGTGTTTTTTGGCATTAACACTATTTTTAAGTTTTTAGGTCATCAGTGAGAAGAAGAGATATGCTCCCTGAGGAAGAGAGGAAAGGAAAGGTCAATGCTATAGGATAAAGGTTAGGGAAAATCAAATGTAAGAGACTAGCTTGTTTCACTAGCTCATTAAAATAAAAAAGAAAATTCTATTATCAAGACTTCAAGAGAAAGGCAGAAAATAAAGATTTTATATCATTTTAAACATTTTTAACAGAAATACTGAAGGAAAATGAAACTATGCTTTATCCTCATTATATTATAATGATGATTCAAGGTTTGTTTTTATGCTTTATAATAACAATCTCCTCTCCTCAAAATGCTCACCAACCTATACAAAAACATATGTATCAACAAACCTGTGAAGACTGGGACACACACATTTTGAAGACCAATCAGAAAATTCCTAACTTGAAGAACTGCAATAATAGATGCAACAAGTTGAGCTAATGTACTTAAAATAAGCTATATATTTAATTTGCATAATGATATGTGTTAGTTGCTCAGTCATGTCTGACTCTGCAACCTCATGGACTGTATATAGCCAGCCAGGCTCCTCTGTCCATGAAGTTCTCTAGGCAAGATTACTGGAGTGGGTTGCCATGCCTTCCTCCAGGGGATCTTCCTGACCCAGGGATAAAACACAGGTCTCCTGCATTGCAGGCAGATACTTTACCATCTGAACTACCAGGGGTGGCACTGAATTATACAGTTATATTGTAATCTTGCTAAATTAGTATACCAAGATAAAAGTAATTGGAGTTTTCCAGGTATGGTTTTGATTTTGATTTTGTTTTTTACATGAACTTTATTTCTTCCAAACTAGTGCTGGCTTTGAAAAACTATAGTAGACTATGGGGGTGCACCCACCTCATTCAATGGAGAGTAAAGTTCCAAAGCCCTTTTTTGTTCAGGGAAATGAGAAGTGTATTGAAAGGACTGGTTTAAGCTGTAAATAAGCACAGTCTCACAAGGCATCAGTCACATGATTATTAGAAGGAAGCTTTAGAAACCTCAAAGAAGTCCAACCTAGCTTTTATTGTGAAGGTAATCCTT
Organism: Bos mutus; assembly: GCF_027580195.1. Classification (NCBI taxonomy): domain Eukaryota; kingdom Metazoa; phylum Chordata; class Mammalia; order Artiodactyla; family Bovidae; genus Bos; species Bos mutus. The sequence continues at coordinate 64,707,329 of NC_091624.1, read as the reverse complement.
TAATTAAATCAAATTCCATTTTTAATTAAGCCTAAGTGAATTATTGCCAAGACTCCACATTAACAACAATGCCTAATAGACATATCATGTCACCATGTAAATGTGAGAGATAAAACTAAAAACTAGGTTAACAACCATACCTGCATGAGGTTTTTTTTTTTTTTTTTTTAAGAGCAGGGATCCAGCCTGCATTGCACTGAAGCATATTTAATATTTTAGAATGAAGTACAAAAGTAATATAGACGTATAGTGAATCCATGCCTAGACACAATGGAGTTTTATATGATTTTTTTTAAAATTTGGTTCTGTGGTTTGGGTGAATTTCCCGTTTTGTTCATGGCATCCTCTCTCCACATAGAGGGTTCCAAGAGTTTCTTGGAAACCATTAACACCACAGAAAATATCTCCCACTCGTACAGCACTTTTTTCAGGCACTATGCTGGGGACTTGGTCCTCCTTATATCTGATCTTACAATATCCTTGTGAAACAGGATGATTTCTCCTATTTTACAGATAAGAAAACGAAGGCAAGGAGTGCCCAAGTAATTTGCCCAAACTTATTCAGCTTGTAATATAAATACAGATATGTCTGTGAAGGCCTTACCCTTATCATACTAGCAAGAGAGGCATGAACATTGGGTACAATGAGAAAGTTAATGTATATGTATATATGTTTTAAAAGTTTAATTATGATTAAAACACGTTCAGAATTCTGCAGAACCAGAAAGTGTTCAAGAACCAAGATTTGGAAACTCCTAAGATTCACTGAGTTTGAAGATGCTCTTTAGACATTTTTGGTAAAAATAACCTTTCCAGTAATGGTGAGCTTCATAAAATGATGACTGAATTTATCATACCAGGGGAGTATAATGCGGAAAACAGCCCACACATATCTAATTTATTTTAGGCCTGCTGATGCTGTGGTTGCTATTTTTCTTCAATTTAATGGTCTGGTAAATAAAATTACAGGAAAATATAGTGAAAACTATCAGCAAAGATAGAGCTCTTTGAAGCTGACTGATACAGCTAGAAGTGACTAAAGTAGCAAATTTGATACAAATATAGTTTTGCTTATACAAAATTAAATTGCCATATAATTTAAAGGCTCCATGTAACTAACAGTGCCACCTCTCCCCCCAAATACTTCAGTCTGTAAAGAAAGGTTCATAGTGGATTTAGGGATTATTATTTAGGCTGCTAGGGAAGCTGAGGTTAATGAAGTAACTAACAGCCGAGCTCAGAGAAAAGGCACCCAGAGCAGACGTGCTATCTAGAGTTGTACACTGTAATCTTTAGAAGCAGTGGTCTTCAAGGCACAGTTCCAAAACTAGTAGCAACAGCATCACCTGGGAACTTGTTGGAAAAGTAAATCCTTAGGTCCCCAACCCAGACTTACTCAATCAAAAACGCTAGAAGAGGGACCCAACAATCTCCAACAGTCTTTGCAAGTAATTTTGATGCCGGTCAAAATATGAGAACCACTAATCTAGAGAGTGGAGAAGGCCATGGCACCCAACTCCAGTACTCTTGCCTGGAAAATCCCTTGGGCGGAGGAGCCTGGTAGGCTGCAGTCCATGGGGTCGCTGAGGGTCGGACACGACTGAGCGACTTCCCTTTCACTTTTCACTTTCCTGCATTGGAGAAGGAAATGGCAACCCACTCCAGTGTTCTTGCCTGGAGAATCCCAGGGACAGGGAAGCCTTGTGGGCTTCCGTCTATGGGGTCACACAGAGTCGGACACGACTGAAGCTACTTGGCAGCGGCAGCAATCTAGAGAGGTTTTTAAATATAACACGATTCCAGGCGCCACCCCTGTAGCATCACATTTAATTAATCTGGGGTGGGAGTGGAGGGTCCAAGCACTCAGTCTCCTACCCAAAAGCCCAGGGATTTTTAAAAATATCTCAGCCAGAGTTGAGAATGACCGACTTGTTCCTTTAAGATTTGTTCCAAATGGTATCCTTCCCAGAAAATAATACAGAAAAAATATCTGGCTGAACTGAATATACTTATGTTTTCCCTTTCAGTAATTCTGATCTCCACAGAGTTCAATTACTAGGTCCATGCCTGACAAATGACAGCTCCAATAACTAACATCATAATAACAAGGAAACCATGAACAGCTTCCAGGATGTGCCTCATGATTTAACTGTCTTAGAAAATAACACCAGATACATAAAGACAAGGAAAAGACAGATATCATGCTTTCAACCAGACAATCTAGGAACCTGCACTGGGACTATATAAGGTATAGGCTCTGGGGTTCCCCAGTTACCATCCCCACCAATATGCCAGGAAGTTTGGAATGCAGAGATAGCTTCCATTGACTGCCACAGAAAACTTACAAGAAAGGGATCTCAAGTGTCTCCTACAATTGCCAATTAACAGTATCCAAAAATTAGTGCTGTCTCTATGAAGAAATACTTTGTAATACTTATTTAGCATTGGTACTTTACTTTATTCAAAGGAGAACTCTAACACACACACCAAAAGAACATCATTTCCCACTATCAGAAACAAAGGAATACAAAAATAGGTTAGCGAGAAAATGAGAATTAAAGATCTTAGACCTGAGGATTCAAAATGTGGTTCCCAGACCAGCAGCAATCAACATCAGCTGGGAACCTATTGGAAATGTTAATTCTCAGGTCCCATTACACACCTACTCATCAGAAACTCTGGGGGCGGGATCAGCAATCTGTGCTTTAACAACTCTTCCCAGATGATTCTAATGTGCATTGAGGTTTGAGGACCACTGCTCTCCAGATATAACATCAATATTTTGTCTAGTCAGCTAAAGGAGAACATATTTTTCTCCCCAAATTCTCTCCAAGAACCAACCTGGTGAAAAGACCATATCAACAAGCCACAGTAAAGGTCAACAGTGTAAAGATTTATTCCAAGGCCTCAGATACGACTGATGTTAGTTCTCACAGTTCTCATCTTCCCTACTAACTAAACCCTGCCAGAGTCCATAGAACACGCACTGCCCCTGGTGAGAGTTGATTTAACGTTACTATAGAAGCACTCCAGAGAAGGCGATGGCACCCCACTCCAGTACTCTTGCCTGGAAAATCCCATGGATGGAGGAGCCCGGTAGGCTGCAGTCCATGGGGTCACTCGGAGTCGGACAGGACCGAGCGACTTCACTTTCACTTTTCACCTTCATGCACTGGAGAAGGAAATGGCAACCCACTCCAGTATTCTTGCCTGAAGAATCCCAGGGACAGGGGAGCCTGGTGGGCTGCTGTCTATGGGGTCACACAGAGTCAGACATGACTGAAGCGACTTAGCAGCAGTAGCAGCAGCAGTAGCAGCATAGAAGCACTCATTATCAAAAACCTTTGGCCAATAGTTGGCCAATAGTCTAAATCTGACCACATGCCTTAATTCTAGTTCTTTGACCTTACTTTTAGAACAAGTCATATTTTTTATAACTGAATCTGAACCCTGCTTATTTTACAGTCAAGAACAGATTTTTTCTGAAATGATACAATTAGGTCAACTAGTTAGGGGGCCTCAATAGATTTACCTTAGAACAAAACCTATGAACTGCCACCCCGCTGACCAGATTTGGTTTGTGAGCAGAAAAAGCCCGCACGTGTATTCTTTGGTTTGCAATGTTGATGTACACTGCACTTTTTTTTTTTTAACTTGACAATATTGTATTGGTTTTGCCATATATCAAAATGAATCTGCCACAGGTATACATGTGTTCCCCATCCTGAACCCTCCTCCCTCCTCCCTCCCCATATCATCCCTCTTGGTTGTCCCAGTGCATCAGCCCCAAGCATCCAGAATCGTGCATCGAACCTGGACTGGCGACTCATTTCATATATGATATTATACATGTTTCAATGTCATTCTCCCAAATCATCCCACCCTCTCCCTTTTTAAATTGAGTTACCAATATATAAATACTGAGCGACTTCATACACAAATTTGAATCCCTGTCTTCTGAACTATCTAGAAAGTATGGTAATGATTGGATCTGCACTACTGCATGGTAACTGAAGGCCACAGAGAGAGAGCAGCTGCCATGGTGCAGCCGACAAATGTTGATTGTCTTTTATCATCACCCTTGTTCTAGGTTTTCATACAATAAAGTAGAAAGCGAAATATTTCTTGTTCTGAAACTCTATCAAAATTGGGCAAATCAAAGAGAGGCCCAAACCAAAGACAGGTCCAAATACATTTTAATAACAACACAGGAAAATATCTGGGTTGGGGGAGGGGGGTGGCTGGGGGTGGTAGAAAACAAACCATTCCTAAACATGTAATATTGATATGTGCGCAAAGTATTTGCTTTGAAAGAATACTGAAGACACTATTATGAAAGAAAACCTGGTCAGCTTTACTCATTTACACTATTTAACTATGTATCAGGACCACATAGATATTTTTATTTGCAGCCCCTATTTTATGAAATAACTTTCTTAAACCATTGATATTCCTTTAAGGCACTAGTTCTCAGCCTTGTGTGCATATTGGTATTTCTTGTGGATATTTAAGAATAATGATGCCTGGGTCCACCTCCAGAGGTTCTATCTTAATGCTCTGTCATGGCCTGGACATCAGGAATTTTTAAGCACTCTAAGGTGATGCTCATATGCAGTCAGGGTTGAGACTCATTCTATAGAGTATGTGCTGTGCTAAGTTGCTTCAGTCATATCTGACTCTGTGTGACCCCAAGGACTGTAGCCTGCCAGGCTCTTCTGTCCATGGGATTCTCCAGACAGTAATACTAGAGTGGGTTGCCGTTTCCTTCTCCAGGGGATCTTCCAGACCCAGGGATCGAACCTGCATCTCTTAAGTCTCCTGTGTTGGCAAGTGGGTTCTTTGCTACCAGAATACATGAGAAGGATGTAACATGTCAGCTCTCAGATTAGGTTTAGAAATTGTAAAAATTTAGCATTGCCCCACTTTCTCTTTTAGGTCATGATGCCTGTTCTTCACAGCTATTTCGTCTTATCGTCAGGATTTATATGGATACTAGGACCATTTCCTTTGGAAATTTCTTTATGCAATCATGGCTTATTCCTAATCATGATGTTTCTTTGCAATTTTCTCTACCTGTAAAGAGAACATCCAAGAAAAGTGGCTCATGAATACTAACTTTTCTCATTCTGCATTTCAAGTTGATAGTTTGATCCTCTTTTAGGGTTTGATGGTTGCCATTAATAAAAAGGATATTTGATTGTGATGCATATACATAATTGTTCTAAGTGCATAGTCTCAAGCGAAAATGCACAGGGGCTTTGCTAACTATTACCATAAATATACCTGGTTGGTTATAGTTTAGAAGATGGAAAGAAACATTTTGCTCACTGACATTAAGTCATAACTCTGCAATCTAAATTCTGGACTAACCAGGAAATCCCTGCAGATCTGTTAACTTTCTGGTTATATGACTAGACCATCTCGCACTCTCTCTCTTTTTTTTTTTTTTTTTTAACAACTTCATGCTAGACTCACAACCATGATATGACTTCTATTGGCCTCCAGGACCTCCATTTGTAATTGGCACCAGTTGGCAGAGAGAACTTTGCCTGAATTAATGTGGAACAGTCCCATAAACACTTTCTTTTTTCATTTTCTGCTCTTAGTTTGATATTTTTGTAAGTAATACACAGACATAGTCAGTATGGAAAGTGTCCCTTTTTCTCTCAATTTTAAGTTTATTCTTTTTATATTACAAATCTAATCTAGCAAGCAGGGTGGGGTGTATATATATATATATATATATATAAACAATATTCTAATATCTATAGGGTTTCTTTATATTTTCTTTCAAATATAAAGATAGTTTAAAAAAATTAAAGTATCTGTTCAGGGATATTTTGAGATTGTATCATTGCTGCTACTACTGTTAAGTCGCTTCAGTCGTGTTCAACTCTGTACGACCCCACAGACAGCAGTCCACTAGGCTCCTCTGTCCCTGGGATTCTCCAGGCAAGAACACTGGAGTAGGTTGCCATTTCCTTCTCCAATGCATGGAAGTGAAAAGTGAAAGTGAAGTCGCTCAGTCATGTCCGACTCTTAGCGACTCCATGGACTGCAGCCCACCAGGCTCCTCTGTCCATGGGATTTTCCAAACAAGAGTACTGGAGTGGGGTGCCATTGCCTACTGTCTGTAAAAGATTTATTTGCCATTACTATGAGACACACTTTAGCAATTCATATATTATGCACTATTTAGTTTGCTTCCAATGTTTTTACTAGAATAAATGCTGCTGTGCTAAATAAACATTTCATATATTTTTAGCCTAATGATTTTAGCTTTATCTTCAGTTAAATTAATCTGGAGTGGGATTACTGGGTCAAAGGATATAAACACTTCTTGGAATACTGATGAATTTCAAAGTTAGTTTTATGTGGACTGACTGCAGCAGTACATGTGACTGATGGCTTCATGGCAACCTCATTAGGGGAAACCATTTTCTTACTTCTTACTTTAAAATTTCTTTTTCCTTTGTTCTCTCTTTCAATTTATACCTAATATAACCATGCTTTGATCTTTCTCTATTTTCATGTTTATTTATCAACATGGCCACTCTTGTGAATTTTGTTAGTTGCTGTTGTATTTTATTAAATTTGACCTTTTATCTACTTGATCAAATATTTTTCTTACCAAATTGCATATTTACATACTGCATTTATTTTATAAATATATTATATATTTATATGTTAATAATACAAATATATTGCCTTTTGAAAAATTCTATTTGCTCTTAATATTTTTTAAGTATTGTACTTAGTTACCTAATTATTTTGGTTCCTTTGGGTGACTATCTTTAAAAAATTAATTAAACTTGTTGATCTTTTTCCTTTTAAACTTCTTCTGGCACTTTTAAATTTGGATTATTTTTTCAACTAAGAACTAATAAATAAATAATTTTTTCTTATATATTATTATAATTTAATTATTTGAAAATCACTGTAGTAAATTGTATAAAATGTGCATCTAAGTAGATTTGTTACTCAAACTGCCCACCTTTTATTTAAAACTGTTTTATATTGGGCATTTCTCCTCCTTTTTTGGAGGGAAAACTGTAAATGTATTACAATTAAGTTTAACCAGTAGTTACCTATTTTCTAAGAACTTGAGTTATTTCTTAATTTAAATTACTTTAAATTAATTACAATGAATTTTCTTGGTTATTCTTATACTGATATTTTGGAGTCTGCATTTTTTACATTTGTAAAACAGCCTAAAATACTGAAAATAATATATGCTAAAATAATCATGACGAACATGTTCTGCATTTTATGCAAGTAAGTGTTTTAACTGGGTAGAAATACATATTATTTTGGAATATATATGTTAATTATGTCAAGGAAATATTCTTATATTTATATTTTGAGTGGCCTTATACAAAGTGTCAGACTTTATTTTTTGGGCTCCAAAATCACTGCAGATGGTGACTGCAGCCATGAAATTAAAAGATGCTTACTCCTTGGAAGGAAAGTTATGACCAACCTAGACAGCATATTGAAAAGCAGAGACATTGCCAACAAAGGTTCATCTAGTCAAGGCTATGGTTTTTCCAGTGGTCATGTATGGATGTGAGAGTTGGACTGTGAAGAAAGCTGAGCGCCGAAGAATTGATGCTTTTGAACTGTGGTGTTAGAGAAGACTATTGAGAGTCCCTTGGACTGCAAGGAGATCCAACCAGTCCATTCTAAAGGAGATCAGCCATGGGTGTCCTTTGGAAGGAATGATGCTAAAGCTGAAACTCCAGTACTTTGGCCACCTCATGCAAAGAGTTGACTCATTGGAAAAGACCCTGATGCTAGGAGGGATTTGGGGGCAGGAGGAGAAGGGGATGACAGAGGATGAGACGGCTGGATGACATCACCGACTCCATGGACATGAGTTTGAGTGAACTCCGGGAGTTGGTGATGGACAGGGAGGCCTGGCGTGCTGCAATTCATGGGGTCGCAAAGAGTCGGACACGACTGAGCGACTGAACTGAACTGAACTGATAAAATGTGCTAATGTTTATTAAATGTCTTTTCCTTACCTATTATCATAACCCTATTGGTTTCTGCTAGTTCGTGATATTTGACTCTTCTATTAATGAACTTATATCTCAGATGGTAAAGAATCCTCCTGCAATGTGGGAGACCTGGGTTCGATCCCATGTTAGGGAAATCCCCTGGAGGACGGCATGGAAACTCACTTCAGTATTCTTGCCTGGAAAATCCCCATGGACAGAGGAGCCTGGTGGCCTACAGTCCATGGGGTCACAAAGAGCCAGACACGACTGAGCAACTAAGAACATTAATGAACTTATTAATATTGAATAAATTCTAGGATAAATCTGAGTTGCCTGAGTAGGCTTATTCTTTTACTTTATTGTTTACTCTAACTTTTCCACTATAGAGTTTTATTTTCTGAAAGTGACAATAATTCTCGAGTTTTAGGGTTAGAGTTCTATGTTTTATGTGACTTGCCATTGAAAACTTTTTTATCTAAGAAATTTACTCATATCAATAATTAAATGTTTAAGATTTATGTAAATTTCAGTATATTTTAACATTCTTGACTCCCCCAAATCAATAAAAATAACTTATAATCTATATGAAAGAATGATAACTGAGAAATATTTATTTCAGAAATAAAAAGATTATTTGTTTTTACACATTGTCACTGAGCATAGAGAATTATTTGAGATTATCTCAGCATGAATCCAGGAGAATGGAATGGGAAATTAATAAGGTTGTTTATATATATAATTTAAACATCAATTTGTGATTATACATTTATATGGTCTTATTAGCAATTCAAAAAGAATGTATAGTTGGCATAACTATTTAATGATCAGTTATCACTTCATTAAAACGCCTTTCCTAAAGATAGTATTTAACACCCTTAAACTGAAGAACCTAGTCATTTCATTTACTGGGGCCAGCTGAGATTAGGTAGGACTTGTTCTGGCTCAGAATGAAAATTATTTTACACTAGAGAAAACAAAGTAATGGGGGGCACTGACATAAACAGTACGGCTGTGTTCTGTACTTGAAATCAAAGACAGCCCGTGAAACTGTAGAAGCAGAAAACCAATAAACTATCAATGAAAAGAAATACAGACCCATGGGGGCTTCTGGTTAAGACTGATTTTCCAATCTTTAGGAACATAAGATTATGAAGCCAATTCTAATGAACTGAGGTCTCATATTGGTGTTAAATTATATACAATACTCCCCTAAATATCTCTCTTTCCAGTTTAACACAGACTATATAGTTCTAGCATCAAGAGACATTGTAGCCTAAGATTGACTGGCACTTTACTCAACTATCAGAGTTTTCCACAGCGTAAGATTTTGTTTTTAACTGGTCAATATTTGAAGGTCCTGCTACATGTTCCAAAGAATCACAGGGGCCACCTTATGAAACAGAACTTAGTGTCAGAGACACAAACAACAACATCTGAAACTCTTAGTTTTTTTATGTGTACTTAATAATGTAGTTTCATCAGATTACGTATTCTTTTTCAAAAGGACTCACAACAAACATTCTTGGTTATTACCCATTTCATTACAGCTATAATTTCCAGCATCTAGGCTTTCTGAGGTGAGTTTCATAAATATTCCACTTTTGTGTTGTATTCATGGCAAAATTTCCATTTGTTTCATGGATAGTCAATACAAACAGGCTCACAGTAGTAATAAACATTTCTCATACTTTTTCCAGAAAGATACCAAAATAGAAGTTTCACTTTCAATGCATGAAAAATAGATGTTTCCTAGTACAAATGGTAAAGGCAAACTCATTTTAATTACTTAGCGGACATAAACAAAGGATTCCAGCCATCACTGTAAACGCATATCACTCAAAAATAAATTATGCTTGTCAAGAACTACCACAACTGCATTTTTCCAATGCTGGATCTTTCATTATTTTCATGATTTTACAACTTTGATATAATTCTGAATTAACATAAAAAGGAATAAAAAATATACTGTATTTAATAAATATCTCAAGGGGAAGACACAACTTGAATATTTAATTCACTGTTACCATTTTCTTAGAATGAAATTCTTCCTAAAACTCTTTATGTACGTGCGTGCACGCCAAGTCACTTCGGTTGTGTCTGACTCTATGCAATCCTATGGACTGTAGCCCACCAGGCTCCTCTGTCCATGGGATTCTTCAGACAAGAATATTGGAGTGGGTTGCCATGCCCTCCTCCAGGGAATCTTCTGAACCAGGGATGGAAACCCACATTTCTTATGTCTCCTGCATTGGCAGGAGGGTTCTTTACTATTAGCGCCACACAGGAAGCCAAAACCTTTATACTGACATGTTAATTTACAATGAAAATACACATTCACTTTTATCAAAATACCATAAAAATATCATGGCAGAATTGATAAAATTATACAAAAAATTCTCCAGCATGCTATTTTACTTTCTGAAGGTGATTTATGGAATTTAAAATTGAATTAAGGATTTCTATCACTCAACCAATGGATCAGAACTTCAAAAGGGAGAATAAATCTTTAAAAAGAATTTCTTTTATAAAATATATAACATATTAAGGTAGATAGCAAAAATACTATACTACTGATATTCATAGCTATCAAAATAAAATACACAATTTTGCTGTACTCAATACACCAGCAAATTTGGAAAACTCAGCAGTGGCTACAGGACTGGAAAAGGTCAGTTTTCATTCCAATCCAAAGAAAGGAAATGCCAAAGAATATGTAAACTACCACACAATTGCACTCATCTCACACACTAGCAAAGTAATGATCAAAATTCTCCAGTCCAGGCTTCAGCAATACATGAACCGTAAACTTCCAGATGTTCATCCTGGCTTTAGAAAAGGCAGAGGAACCAGAGATCAAATTGTCAACATCCACTGGATCATAGAAAAAGCAAGAGAGTTCCAGAAAAACATGTATTTCTGCTTTACTCACTATGCCAAAGCCTTTGACTGTGTGGATCACAATAAACTGTGGAAAATTCTGAAAGAGATGGGAATACCAGACCACCTGACCTGCCTCTTGAGAAACCTATATGCAGGTCAGGAAGCAACAGTTAGAACTGGACATGGAACAACAGACTGATTCCAAATAGGAAAAGGAGTTCGTCAAGGCTGTATATTGTCACCCTGTTTATTTAACTTATATGCAGAGTACATCATGAGAAACGCTGGACTGGATGAAACACAAGTTGGAATCCAAATTGCCGGGAGAAATATCAATAACCTCAGATATGCAGATGACACCACCCTTATGGCAGAAAGTGAAGAAGAACTAAAGAGCTTCTTGATGAAAGTGAAAAAGGAGAGTCAAAAAGTTGGCTTAAAGTTCAACATTCAGAAAACTAAGATCATGGCATCTGGTCCCACCACTTCGTGGCAAATAGATGGGGAAACAGTGAAAACAGAGGCTGACTTTTTATTTTTCTGGGCTCCAAAATCACTGCAGATCGTGATTGCAGCCATGAAATTAAAAGTTGCTTACTCCTTGGAAGAAAAGTTATGACTAACCTAGACAGCATATTAGGAGAAGGCAATGGCAACCCACTCCAATACTCTTGCCTGGAAAATCCCATGGACGGAGGAGCCTGGTAGGCTGCAGTCCATGGGGTCGCTAAGAGTTGGGCACGACTGAACGACTTCACTTTGACTTTTCACTTTCATGCATTGGAGAAGGAAATGGCAACCCACTCCAGTGTTCTTGCCTGGAGAATCCCAGGGACAGAGGAGTCTGATGGGCTGCTGTCTATGGGGTCGCACAGGGTCGGACACGACTGAAGAGACTTAGCAGCAGCAGCAGACAGCATATTAAAAAGCAGAGACATTACACTGCCAACAAAGGTCCGTCTAGTCAAGGCTATGGTTTTTCCTGTGGTCATGTATGGATGTGAGAGTTGGACTGTGAAGAAGGCTGAGCACCGAAGAATTGATGCTTTTGAACTGTGGTGTTGGAGAAGACTCTTGAGAGTCCCTTGGACTGCAAGGAGATTCAAACAGTTCATCCTAAAGGTCATCAGTACTGGGTGTTCATTGGAAGGACTGATGTTGAAGCCGAAATGCCAACATTTTGGCCACCTGATGCTAAGAGCTGACTCATTTGAAAAGACCCTGATGTTGGGAAAGATTGAGGGCAGGAGGAGAAGGGGCTGACAGAGGATGAGATGGTTGGATGGCATCACCAACTCAATGGACATGAGTTTGGGTAAACTCTGGGAGTTGGTGATGGACAGGGAGGCCTGGCGTGCTGCAGTTCATGGGGTCGCAAAGAGTCAGACACTACTGAAGGACTGAACTGAACTGAAAGTTAGGATGATAGGTACATCCTATCATTCAGTATACTACAGGGAAAAGGCGCAAGCAAAAAAATGGGATAGAATCCTAAATCAAAGTGTGGCAATCTCTGAAATTAAAAGGAGTAAGAATCAACATACAACAGCTGGATTCATTGTATCCTATACTATTATTTTTAGACAGTTTCTTTTTTTGAGGAAGATCTGTTTCCAAGAATTAGCAGAACTAACTCAGCAAAATGAATCCGATGAGAAATATACTATAATCTTGGAACTAGACACCAACATTTCATGAAGGATGATTTCATGACAGTATGTTTCAGTAACCTTATACAATCCAAGGAAAGGAGTGGTAGGTTAAAAAAATTTTTAAGGGGCGATCTGGGCAACATCTCTGGTTATTATAATAGAAAAATCCCTAGAGGGGTAGTAAAGGGCAAATTATCAGGCTCCTTAGCTGGAAAGAAATACCTATTAATATTCAATTCCCATTGCTCTAATTTTATAGCCTCCAAACAAGCTTCCTATCTACAATTTGGCCACTAGAGTACATCTACTCACCCAAAGGGAGTGTCTTATATAGTTAACTGACCCAGTTATTGTATTAATATAGCTCCTACTGTAAATTAATAAGTGGGCATTAAGACCTATAAATCAGTCTCTTGTGACTTTGGCTAATACAAATCAATCTTTCAGGCTGAACAGACATGCTCTGAGATTTCAAGCATAGGACAATATCCTGAATAACACTCTTTACCAAAATGTAGGCACCAAGGAAAGTTAAACCTGATACAGCTTGATGTATTTTTTTTTAATCACATAGTCAAATAAGAGGTGAAATAAGAGATATAATTTTTGAAGTTTAAGAAATAGTAATAAATGATTAAAACAGTTTCTAATCTATATTGGTTTAAATTCTTAATCTGTTCCTCAATTGAGTTTTATTCCTCAATATACCTTCCTACTAAAAATTATCAGAAGGATTACTCTAGAACTGGATAAACAGAAACCACAATGTTATACTTTTTCTTTCTTCATCTCTTTATTCTTACATACTTTTTAGAAGTAACTTTAAAGAAAACACACACAAAATATAATCTAATGCCATTCTGATAATTATTTCACATCCATTCTTGTAGAAATGAGTTTAAAACTTGTATACAAACAGGTATAGTGAAACCAAACTGTCACTAAGAAAGTATTTTTTTCTGTAAATTCATGTTTTCAACACAATTTAAGTTCTTTAGGATATCAGAACTAATTTCAACATTAGAGAAACAAGTTCTACAAAAATAATATCTTTTTAGAAAATATGTATCACAGTCAAGAAGGAAAAAACTCTACTTTCTGTTAGTTTTCAAGGTAATATCTCTTCAAAACAGTGTGGCGTTAGTGAAAGAATAGACAAATCAACCCATGTAACAGCCCAGAAATAGACTTGCATGAATATAGTCAATTGGTCTTTGACAAGAGGAAAGGCAATATAACAGAGAAAAGACAGTCTCTTCAGAAAGTGGGTGACAGAACAACTTGACATCCATAGGTAATAAAATGTATCTAGATAGACCTCATACCTTACACAAAAATTAATTCAGCATGGATCATAAACCTAAATGTAAAGTGCAAAACCATAAAACGCCTAGAAAATGACATAGGAGAGAATCTAGATGACCTTGAATATAGCAATGGCCTTTTAGATATAATACCAAAGGCATGAGTCATGAAAGAAGTAATTGATAAACTGGGCTTCATGAAAGCTTCTGTTATGTGAAAGACGTGCCTGAGAGAATGAGAAGAGAAGTCACAAACAGGGAGAAAATATTTGCAAAAGACATATCTGATCAAAGAGCATGACTCAAAATGCACAATAAAACTCTTAAATGCAACAATAAGAAAAAAAAAAATTCTACTAAAACTGGGCCAAAGATCTGGACACCTGGAAGAAGATGTATTGATGACCAGAAGTCTATGAAAAGATGCACCAAATTATATGTTGACAGAATTGCAAATTAAAACACACCTAACAGTATGGCCAAAATCTACAACACGGACAACACCAGATGCTGGTGAGGATGTGGGGCAACAGGAACTCTCATTCACTGGTGGTGAAAATGACACAATCACAGGAAGACAATTTGTCAGTTTCTTATAAAACCAAATATGCTCCTACCATATAATCCAGTGATCAAGCTCCATCAAATTTACCTAAGAAATCTGAAAATGTACACTTACACAAAAACCTGCACACATTTATAGAAGCTTAAAAAAAAAAAACTTCCAAAACTTGGAAGCAACAAAGATGACTTTCACTAGGTAAATAGGCAAACCAACTGTGGTCCATCCAGACTAGGGAATATTATTTAGTGTTAAAAAGAAACAAGTTTTCAAACCATGAAAAGACATTGTGGAAACTTAAGCACACATTACTAAGTGAAAAGAGCCAATGTAAAAAGGATACATGCTATGTATGATTTCAATTATATAACATTGTGTAAAAGACAAAGCTCTGGAGGCAGTAAAAGGATCAGTGCTTGCCAGGGGTTAGAGAAATGGAGCAATGAATAGGCAGAGCACAAAGGGATTTTAGGGAAGCAGAAATCTTCTCTGCATGTGATACTGGTAGATACATATCATTATATATTTGTCCAAATCCACAGATGTACAACACTCAGATTGAACCCTAATGCAAACTATGGATTTTGGGTGATGACAGTGTGTCAGTGTAGGTTCTGAAATAAATGTACCACTTTGATGTGGATGATGATGCACTGGGGAGGTTGTATCTATGTGAGGCAAGGGGTATAAAGGAATGTGGGAACGCTTGTACTTCCTGTTCGATTTTGCTGTGAGCCTAAATCTGCTCTGACAACATCTATTTAGAAAAAATGAAACACTCAGAATTTTAAAGTAATATACTTATGAATTTATATAATCTAACTACTCATTGCTTACTGATGTTAATTCCCAAGTCTAGTAGTTTAATAGCTTTAAAAAAGTATGAACTGATACCTGATAGCTTGTTTCCAAACTTCTAAATGACCTGTGTGGTTCTTTAGACAAAGCTAATCTTAAAGCAGAGGAAATTATAAAAACTAGAACATAGCAAAATGCACTAAGATGCTATTCCTATTTTACTTCAAAATTATAAAATTGATTTATGATTATTTCTACAAAGATCATTTTAGTGTTCAAAATGTTCAATGTGATTCCTGAGATGCCTTTTCTTGATTCATGATAGTTGAAAAATTGTTGCATAACTTTTATAATTTTTTTTCCTGTTGCTAAAATAACACAATATTTAGGTGTACAGTTACTATCTGATTTCTACTGACTTTAATCTAAACAGAAGGATCACAGAGTCAATTAACTTGCAGTAATATTAAGTCTCATCTGGCCAGAAAGATCTTTTGTTTCCTCAATGGTCACTTGAAAATACTCATAAAATTGTCTGGTTTTTTTTTTTTTTTTTCTCATCATGGAACCTTATTTGATTTTCCACTTTAAAGTAGTAGAACAAATATAATGAAGCAGAAAAATATCAGCAATAAGCCCAAATTCCCCAGGCAAATACTGTTAACATTTTAGCAGTTTTGTTTAGAATTTTATCCACTTTCATAATTAAGTAAATATCATATCCCCAACTTCCATCTTGTTTTTAAAATATTATTATAAGGGTTTTTTGTTCTATCACTATAAATTCCTTATAAACACCACTGTTAAAGACTAAGGACATCACATTATGGTACATTTTCGTGCTTATGAGCATTATGATGTAACCAACACCTTTTCAGTACAGCCTGCTTAAATTTTAAGTACTTCCATAGATGCTTTTTAAATGATACCATACTGGCCTTAAAAATAAAATGTACCTGTGATCAATACACCATGAACACAATTATATTCTCCTTCATCACATAAAAAGAGTACAGAGATCTGTATCCATTTTATCAAACATCAGATCAGATCAGATCAGTTGCTTAGTCGTGTCCGACTCTTTGCAACCCCATGAATCGCAGCACGCCAGGCCTCCCTGTCCATCACCAACTCCCGGAGTTCACTCAGACTCATGTCCATCGAGTCAGTGATGCCATCCAGCCATCTCATCCTCTGTCATCCCCTTCTCCTCTTGCCCCCAATCCCTCCCAGCATCAGAGTCTTTTCCAATGAGTCAACTCTTCGCATGAGGTGGCCAAAGTCCTGGAGTTTCAGCTTTAGCATCATTCCTTCCAAAGAAATCCCAGGGCTGATCTCCTTCAGAATGGACTGGTTGGATCTCCTTGCAGTCCAAGGGACTCTCAAGAGTCTTCTCCAACACCACAGCTCAAAAGCATCAATTCTTCGGTGCTCATCCTTCTTCACAGTCCAACTCTCACATCCATACATGACCACAGGAAAAACCATAGCCTTGACTAGACAGACCTTTGTTGACAAAGTAATGTCTCTGCTTTTCAATATGCTATCTAGGTTGGTCATAACTTTCCTTCCAAGGAGTAAGCGTCTTTTAATTTCATGGCTGAAGTCACCATCTGTAGTGATTTTGGAGTCCAGAAAAATAAAGTCTGACACTGTTTCCACTGTTTCCCCATCTATTTCCCATGAAGTGATGGGACCGGATGCCATGATCTTCATTTTCTGAATGTTGAGCTTTAAGCCAACTTTTTCACTCTCCACTTTCACTTTAAAGAGGCTTTTGAGTTCCTCTTCACTTTCTGCCATAAGGGTGGTGTCATCTACATATCTGAGGTTATTGATATTTCTCCTGGGAATCTTGATTCCAGCTTGTGTTTCTTCCAGTCCAGTGTTTCTCATGATGTACTCTGCAAACATATTTTCCACATATTCCTGCCTTTCTTACTCCTCAACACATAAGAGGTCATTTCCCTTTCAGTAGCCTGTGTGATAACTCTTTTTGTTTTGTAGGTCCAACTTTAGTCCACATTATTAAAGTTCTTTTAAAATAAGGAAAAATGATTTAGGCCCTACATTGTATTCCTTATTCCGATCTAGTGTAAGGAAGGGAGGAGCAGACAAGAAGGCAGGAGTCCTCAGAGAAATCTCATTGAGTTGATAAGACAGGAAGAACTGAGCTGAAGTATAACCATCTCAAATAGACATTTGTCCAAGACATACATATGGCTAAGAGGCACAGGAAAAGATGCTAAACATTGCTAATCAATAGAGAAATACAAAGCAAAACTATGAGGTACCACCTTGCACCATTCAGAAAATGGCTATCATCAAAAATCTACAGACAATAAATGCTAGAGAGGGTGTAGAGAAAAGGGAGCCCTCCTACACTGTAACCATGCAGAGAACATAGCCAGCTTCATAGGCCATCTGCTCCTGGAGAAGATTCATAACTACATGGAAGTGAGACTTTGGGTTAAAGGAGTAGATGGATCACACAACTATAACAAGAATGGCTCCATGACTTGAAGGCTTTTCTGATTTCGGAACCCTGGATACTTTGGAAAATCCTGTAAACCTGTCAGTGTCACACGTTTTGAGGACCTGCCCTTTCTTTATTGCACAGTGCCTTCTATTTAAGGAGCAGAAGCAGAAAAAAAAAATGGATCTTAAGGTTCAAGAAAGAAGCACAGAGACAATGAGAAGAACAAAGCTTTAGAGTCAAGTCTACTTGCGTTCAAGTCATGCTGTACTGCGCAGGTGTGTTTGACAAAATTCTTGGCCACTCTAAGTTTCATTTCTCTCTCTTGGATAATAATGAACTCGGGAAGTTTTGGCAATGTGTGTAAAGCATGAAGCATCGTACCTAGTGCATAGCTTGTGTTAAGAAGCATTAATTCCCTTCCCTGCCTCCAGATGACCTTCACTTCACTTGGTCCTTTTCTTTTATCCTCTAAGACTTGAGGAAGAGTGAAATAAAGCAAACTCTGGATCTTTCCAGGTTATCTACCCAACTCCAGGAGATGGAATAAGAGAATTATACTAGTAAACATGGTGTCAATTTACAGCAATTAATTACTAAATTTAGAGTTAACTTTAAAAAACAGACCAAATAATTCTATTGCAAAGTTCAGCTATTTGTTATATGTAAAACCAGTTTTTCATTATAAACATAAGAGAGTATTTTTTAAAAACTTTCTACATAGTTGAAGCTGTGGAATTTCCCATGATACACAAAATTATCTTCCAACTCTGCCTAGATCACCTGTCACAGATTTTATAACTTGAGCTCTAAATCTCAAACTACAGTTAATTTTAAGACCACCAAATCCAGCTATATTTGCATCTATTAGAATCAACAGAGTATTAATTTTATCCAGTCCATTTATTAAAATTAATTTAAAAAAGAAAAATATAGTTTAAAAGGATTCCTTAAGAAATTAAGGGCATTTAATTAACTAAAACAAAAAGAATATTATCCAGCAGTGTTTTTTAAAAAATTTTTGAAGTATAATCTGCCTTTCCATATCAACTAAGCTTTGTGAAAATAGAGTTTTTTTGTTTTGCTAATTTAAAAGCTAGAACTAATCTTACACTCCTATTGATGTTCACATAACTTAGTTTTATCTACTTAAGTAAAAGAAGTCTTCCTAAGAAGACTCTTGTAGTCTCTAGTTTATTTGGTGTATAATTATCATCATTCTCCTATGAATCCTTAATACAACCTAAGCAAGAAACTCTAGGTATAAAAATGCTATTAACCTAATTTTTCTTTTACCCTAATAGTTGTCAACTCATTCTCATAAATGTTTGCTACAGAACTTCAAGTACCTAAGTAATGAAATTTCACCTGCTACAAAATGTAAAACCCGATGACAGAACAGATCCTTTCATGTAATTAGTTTATTTAAATATTGACTGAACAAAGAGTATTGCTTTTTATGCGCAAAGTGTGGCAACTGATAACTAAAAGTGTTATCCTGATGCCTGCTTTTTTTTCTGTTAGTAGTTCCCCCCCAGCCCCACCATTTGTTGACTCTTCTGTTGAAAACCACATGACTGATACTCTCTGAAATATATCCATTAATTCAGTCTCTTCCTGCCCTTGTTTTAGTCCCTAACTGTTCTTGAATTTCACCCATATATCAAGCATAATAATGGCCTCCCAAAGACGTCTATACCCTAATCCTTAAAATCTATGACCATGCTACTCTCAGTCGCAAAGGTGACTTTGTAACATGATTAAGGTTAAGGAAGGACCTTGCAAATGCAAGAATACCCTGAATTATGCAGGTGTTCTCAATGCTAATCACATGATTCCTTGAAATAACATGTGTGGCTAAGAGTCAGAGGTTACAGAGAGGTTCTACCTTGCTAGTTTTGAAGATAGAGGAACACTGAGGAACCCAGTGAGAGCTTTTTGGTTTCTGACACTACTTTGCTCCCTTCTCCAGAAGATATCAATGATGCACTCTTAACAACCAGGATGTAATTCTGTCCTATCGTATTACATCTGCACTGCAGCATGCCCGTGAATGCCAATACTAAAGGTTCAAAAAATGAGTGCACAAGAGGTAAATCAACTCTTTCTAGCAGAAGAGGAATGGCAAGTATCTTGGCCAGAATGATAACAACGTTAAGTAGAAAATGGTTGATAAATATAAACAACTTTTGTGTTTTCAATAGAGTCAAGAAAAAAAATTATTCAAAATATACAATGGCAAAAAATCCTGTCATTTTAATTCTAATTACATTTTGAACTGCTACTCTCATTCATTCTTCTTTTACCCAATGAACTAGTTTTTATTTTTAAGAAAGTATTCAGAAGTTATCAAAAATATAACATTAATCGTGTTCATCAAATTTTGGCCCATCTAAAACACAAACAAAAATGAATCCTTTGAGTACATCCTAGAAAAACTGCAGGCAGAATGTTGGGTTTCAACATTTTAAATAGACTGGGAAAAAGTGAAGCTTTGTAAGACAAGTCTATTAATACAGACTTTGTAACAATTCAGAAATGCATTTATTATTGAATTTCAAGTTATTAAAAAGTAGTCAAAATCAGAGGTTTTGAAATATGAGACATTATATAATAGAGGCTTAACTGCAAATATAATTGTGTTCCACTAATATATCACTTATCTTTGACAACTAAAATGACATTTTCCTTAAAAAATATTAAATTTAACCTATTACAAATTCGCATGGAACTTCCACAAGTCTACATTGATGATGAGAGTTTACTGCATGTAATTAAAGGACATCTGAGTGGTAAGTAAAGTTTTTCATTTTTCAATAACAATGTTCACAACATACACAGCTCTCCTTTAACCACCATGGATGCAGTATTTCAAGGCCTCTTTCTCTCACTAGATAAGGTTCTGAGGAGGAGGAGATACTCTGTTGGAAGGGCACTTGTTGAGAAACCACAGTCTAATCATAACCAACCAGCCCTAACACTAGGCAGAGAAACTTTCATAAGATATACTGTCCTTTGCTTTCAGTCTCCTCACCTCTAAAATAAAAGGAACACAGAAAGTGAGAGTTTGAAAGGTGAGTAAATTTGATTGTTATTGTTACTTAGTTTTTTAAAATATATAATTTCCCGAAGTAAAACAAACTTTAAATATGCATTCAGTTTGATTAGTTCTGACATTTGAAATCATCACCACATCAAAATAATGAATATTTCTACTAGCTCCTCAAGTTTCTTCCAGTCCCTTCGTGATGCATCCCAGGCTTCTTCCCTACCCTCAGCCCCAAGCCCCAGCAACACTGACCTGTTCTGTCACTATAGATACATTTGTATTTTTTAAAATCTTACAGAAATAAAATCATATATCATGTATTCTATTTTGCTTGGCTTCTTTAACTAAGCATAAACAGTTCTGAAAGCAAAAGTTAGTCACTCAGTCGTGTCCGACTCTTTGTGACCCCATGGACTATAGCCCGCCAGGCTCCTCTGTCCATGGAATTCTCCAGGCAAGAATTCTGTAGTGGGTTGCCATTTCATTCTCCAGGGGATCTTCCCAAACCAGGGATCAAACCCAGGTCACTCATATTGCGGGCAGACTCTTTACTGACTGAGCCACCAGGGAAGCCCTAATAGTTTTGAGATTCATCCATTTTGCTGCTTATATCAGTAGGTCTTCCCTTTTTATTTCTGAGTGTAGTTCTACTTTTTTTATTGACATAATTAACCATGAGTGAACAAATTAATGAGCTGGCCTTCATGGTTTTCTCCATGGCCAAATGCTACATTTACTTTGCAAGATAATATTATTAAATTAACATAACATTACTATTAAAAATGTTAACCTCAGCTTCAGACATTCCATTACTTTGGCAACAAGTAAATGGTCCTTAGCAAATGGTTATTACTGCATGAAACAGGAAGGAAATTTGGAGAGGGGAAAACATATACTCCCTGGACCATTATTGCTGGTTCCTGTGATGCCTAAAAAGGAGGAATTATAAAAATCTAGCCCAAGAAAACATATTTTATTATGTTAAAATAACTGTTATTTTAAGAACTGTGGTACATAATTAGAAAATGCAAGCAAAGAGCAGAGAAGAGATAACTTTTGATAAATCTAGAATAGAGACCTGAGTAAGCAGGAGGGGCTATCTTCCAGGCTATAATCATTCCAAAATACTATCTTCCCTAAAGTGTGAAAATTCTTTAAAAAGAGTGGCAGGATAGAATGGCATTAGTTCTAGAACTGTATTTCCTCTATTCTGGGGTGACAAACATTTGCAATGTTAATTAAAAACAAATATATTTTCTATAGTCTAAGCACTGAGCAATTGCTCATGAAACAGAATTCTCTGCTTATCAGAATAGTTTTCACAAATGAATCAGATCAACAGATAGCATGGAAATAAGAAAATATCGATGTCAGTCAGAGATGAGAGAAGGAAAAACCCTCTCCTATGAATATCCTGTACACTCTATCACTTGTTCCATCATTGCTCCAGCACAGTGACAGATTTGAGTGCTCAAACCCTGACAATTTCTCCTCTATCTCCTTTTCATGTGTAACTCCCTCGACCTAGTGGGTAAAGACTAAAATGTTTCTAAGCTCAACTGTCAGTCCTCTCTTTTCTCTGACAATCTCATCCACTCTCATGCCTTTAATTGTCAACTACACATGATGACTCACAATAGTGTATCTCCAGCCAAAACCTCCCTTCATAGCTCTAGACTTACATATTCACTCACCTACTTGAAAAATCTTTCTGAATGTTCCAAAGTCATCTCAAGATCAACATCCCAAAAATAAACTTTTGATCTTCCTCCCAAATAAGATCCTCTTCCACAACTCCCTACCTCAGTAAATGATTCATCCAGCTACCCGTGCATTAGGGCCTCCCTTGACACTTCATTCTTCTTAATCCCCCTCCTATATCTAGAAAGTGAAAGTGAAGTTGCTCAGTCGTGTCCGACCCTTTGCTACCCCGTGGACTGTAGCCCACCAAGCTCCTCCGTCCATGGGATTCTCCAGGCAAGAATACTGGAGTGGGTTGCCATTTCCTTTGCCAGGGGATCTTCCTGACCCAGGGATCGAACCCAGGTCTCCTGCATTGCGGGCAGACGCTTTAGCCATCATCAATTCTTGTTTTTAACCCTCTAAACACAGTGTCTCTCTTAAATCAGGCCACCTCTATCCATCCCACTTGCTTTCATCTTCATCCAAATTGTCATCATGGACAGCAACAGTAACTCCCTAACAAACCAACCCATACTTCTTCCAGGCTCCTCTTTTCCTTCTCATCACTCTGCAAACGAGCCAGAGGAATCTTTCGAAACAAAAACCATCCTCTCTTTCCCCTCACCATATCTGAAATCCAACCAAAATTTTTTATTCTACCTACTAAATATTCTTTGAATCTACCCACCTTTCTCCACCCTCAAAGCCACTCCAACTAGACTCTGACATCATCATAATCATCTCCTGCCAGGATATACTAATCACTTTGAAACTATTCTCTTAACTTCCAGTCTTTGCTTCCCTGATCTCTTTAACAAGTGCAGTCACATCGATTGTTCTAAAGCAGAAGATTTTAATGTCTCCCTTGCTTAACCTACTTAGTTGAAATTGTACAAATAGAAAATTCAGTTAACATGAAACTGAATATGCACAATATCACTTTTATAAGAGGCATTTATGAGACTTTTCATTCCTGTGTCATAAGACACAAGGAACACAGAAATAAACATTTAAAATGTTTATGCATTGGCTAATAGGATATAAATTGTATTATACACATCTTTCATCAACTAAATGTCAATAGTTACTATAAAGAGAACTTCTTGGTAAATATATTAGACATGAGAGATTAAGTGTCTATGAGCCATTGAGGGGGTCTGAGCTGAGGCTATTGTGTATAAAACGTTCTTATTCAGAAAGTACTTATTGAGTACATGTACATTAATTTGATAAACAACTTTTAGTAAAGAGATGCAAGAAATGATTTGTACTCTCGAGGTGTTCATCATCTAGTTGAGGATACATAATTAATATATAAGAAAAAGTTTAAAAGCATACAACCAGAAGATACAACAAAAGGGAAAAAAATGAGGTGAGGGATAAGAGATGAATAGGTTTATACAAGCTTCATAGGAAAAAACTGAAGTAGGAAAACTAAATGCTTAGTAAGAAGTTGTCGATGAAGTAGCCTATGGTTTGGCAAGAGCTTTGACTTACAGAAACTTTCATCAAATAATTTTGGTTGTATAGACAACCTGGATTTTTTGTATGAGGAAAAATGGTATACCATGTATTTCATCTAGTTTATTAGTCATAATATTTAGTAGCTTTTATGCCCTAAACATTTTAGATTACTAAAATCAGTTGTCATTCATTTGGCCATAAGCCATCTTAGAGGATAAGAGAGACCTCACTGGGACGTTAAATAAATATTGGCCTGTAAATTTTGCACAGGTATTTCACGGTCATTCAAATGACTGTGCCATCAGATGATGATGATGTAATAGTTGTTGGAATGAATGTTAGTATTCAAATTGTTTTCTGTAGGATTGCAGTAAATCTCTTAAATGAAAATTCATTAAGCATCTTCATATATAACTAGCTATTCAACCTGATATGTTACCCTAGAAATGACATCTCAGCTAGTCATATTGCCTCAGGTTACAGCAGAGTTTATGCCAACATGTTCTGTGTGAGTGAGGTGTTACAAGGAAAATGCGGAGTCCTATCTCATGAACAGCTTTTTGGGAACAAGACATAAAAAAAGCAGTCATCTTTTTCTAATTTATATTTTATGAGGTCAACAGAGACCATTAAAAAACAAACTACACTAAATAAGACATTTAGCCCAGGATTTCATGTAAAAGCACCATATCAACCAGTTAATTATTTTTTG
The DNA here is from genome assembly GCF_027580195.1 of Bos mutus. NCBI lineage: Eukaryota > Metazoa > Chordata > Mammalia > Artiodactyla > Bovidae > Bos > Bos mutus. The sequence goes on along the minus strand of NC_091624.1, from coordinate 64,682,749 downwards.
TTTATTTTTGGCCTGATCTCTGCATTCTGATATATTTTCCAAATGATGAGTTGCACAGTTAAGCAATTCTTCCCAGAATCCATCATTTTCAAAGTAAACAAAAAACAAAAACAAACCAAAAAACCTTTTTAAAAAATGCAAATCACAAATTGAGTAAATTGACCTGATAAAAAGAAGTGGTTAGTTCAAGTTGAAGATAATAGTTCATCTAAAAAAGTGTGCTTGCTGACAAACAGATCAGCCACTTCATTTACCTTTTTTGCAATATTTCTAAGTATTTTTGCCTTTCTTTTAATAAAAAAGGTGATACATTCTAAATGTCAAGATTGGATAGTTATTAAATATATTTCAACATTTGGGAACACAAATAGTTATTTTTTTCTCCTCTGCGGCTCAAGCTAATTTGTCCTGTTTTCACACCCCAGTAATTCAAACACAGTGTGGTCTCCATTTATTCTTCAGAGATACAATTTCATTAGCTTTCACGTCTTATAGCATGATTGGGAATTGTGTCCTTAAGATGAGCTGGAGTGAATGTAAAGAGGAGTAGCTGTAGACTTGGGAATACCAGCTGCCAAACACTTCAACTTACTCACTAACCATTAATCCTTAGGGAGAATCCCTTGCTATAGATAGAATTCTGTACACCTTACCTAACAGTATTTGACTTTGGTTCTCACATCATACTTTGAAGTCATTATCCACATTTTTTCAGATGACAAAATTTATCTGAATCTTTTTCAAGTTTACTAAACTAGTAAGAGTTTTACTAGATATGGTTAGTTGTCTGTACCCTTCACAACCAAAACTACCAAATGGATCAGGCATGGGTATTTGACCTCAAACAATCCATGAGACTGTTTTGAGAATTTGAGCCAAGATACAAAAAGATGTTGTCAGTTGCATCTAGGCATCAATAATGAAAAGCCACAGTGTAGTCTGAAATGAGATGACTTTGCTAAGCCATATCCAATATGAGCAAGCCAAAGAAACTGGTTAAGAAAATAAAATGAAGTTGACACACTAAGATCAGAGAGAAGACAAAATGGAAGGAACCATGCAACCTAAAAGGGAGAAAGAAGAATCTTATACTTGGCTATCCAGTTTTGATTCCCATGAGGTCTGGCTGTAATTTACTTCCTGATCTTGGATGACAATGAAATTAAACTACTAGAGACATACAATGAATCTCTTTACTTAAGCTAGCTAGAGTGGGCTCGGTCACAGTCAAAATTGCCTTGACTAAAAAACTGTAGTAGAGACCTAATATCAAGCTCTGGATTTTATTCCCATTGCTTTTGTCATGTTCAAAATGTTGAATTTGCTCTTCCCTGTGAAATATATTTCTTTGCTACCTTAAACAGAGTGTCAGAATATGCCTATTGGTATAACTTTCTATTCAATTTTTATATAGAGATATATATTTATTGTTTCATTTATAATTGTAATAGAATTTTTATATATATAAAGAATTAGGAAAATAACAACTAGGAAATAATTAAGGAAAGTATCTAAGTTAAAAGAGTCTTGGAAATCACAGATCTCTTGAATAAATGATCCGAAGTCATTAGTATTGTCTGCAACCCAAACCAAAAAACCAGATCTTCCATAGTACAAAATTTTGAAACAATCTTCCACATGACTGTGAATCAGGACTAATGTCAATAGAAACCAAATTCTACAATAAGAGCTTTGAAATAAAATTCATATTTCATGGAAAGAGAAGAAAAATTTAAACAGAAGACGTCTTTGCCCTTTGGCCTCCTTTCTCCCCTCTACTGTGCATTTCATATCTGCATTACATTGACCAAGCCTCCCTCTCAGCAGAAATACCTGTTTAACCATAAAGAGCAACATTTCCCTCACTCCAACAAGACAATTCTTCTAAAGATACTCTTCCATCTTGATCTT